>NC_139450.1:30885155-33285155 GCF_963924565.1 Ascidiella aspersa
CACTTAAGTGACTGTTTTTAATGACTTGACTTAACTCGACTGAAGTATTTCGGACAAATGAATGGGGTTGAATTGAAGTGTTTTATTTAAATATTTTTTTTTAAATTGAGTTATTTACTCAAACTTTTGCACATAAAACAATTTGCTATATGTTGCTTTTCCTATTTTTTAGTTCAGTTATTGCTCATAATCGTACGAGTTTAAAAATTATAATAGTTTAAAATTCTGTTTATGACAAGGACTTGACTTGAGGTTGCCTAGCTCAAATTATGACTTGACCGGGATTTGACTTGGACTTAAATTATTTTACAAATGACTTGACTTGGACTTAAATTATTTTACAAATGACTTGACTTGGACTTAAATTATTTTACAAATGACTTGACTTGGACTTAAATTATTTTACAAATGACTCGATTGAGACTTAACATTTCAAGATGACTTGTTTACAACACTGCACAAACATTGTTTACAAAACAACAAAAACAATAAAAGTAATCGTTGGTCATAAAGCAACTTCCGAGGGGCTAGATCACAGATGTTATTAAACACATGTTTGTGTGTGTCTTTCATTGATTGATACGGACTGATGATCCCCCAGTGTGAAGTTGCTTGTACTAACAAAATGTGCAAGTATTGGCGCATGGTTGTTTCTCGACTCGCTCCTCTCTGAGCCTGCATAGCTCAGTTGGTAGAGCGACGGTCCCGGCTTGACCGGAGGTCGTGAGTTCGAACCTCACTGCAGGCCAGTTGTTTTTCTGGCTTGCTCTGCTTGCATCATAGATCGACAGATTCGGCGAGTCTGCGATGGCTTTTCGGTGTACTATTGATACGGAAGCCGTAATCGTTGGTCATAAAGCAACTTCCGAGGGGCTAGATCACAGATGTTATTAAACACATATGTTTGTGTGTGTCTTTCATTGATTGATACGGACTGATGATCCCCCAGTGTGAAGTTGCTTGTACTAACAAAATGTGCAAGTATTGGCGCATGGTTGTTTCTCGACTCGCTCCTCTCTGAGCCTGCATAGCTCAGTTGGTAGAGCGACGGTCCCGGCTTGACCGGAGGTCGTGAGTTCGAACCTCACTGCAGGCCAGTTGTTTTTCTGGCTTGCTCTGCTTGCATCATAGATCGACAGATTCGGCGAGTCTGCGATGGCTTTTCGGTGTACACACAAAAAAAACTTCGAGAGCCACATACCGAAGTAAATATAACCATTATAATCACTTTAACGCGTATATTGAGCGAACTGGAGCGCATAGCCTATATGCAGCTGAAATCCATTCTAATATATATATTTTTATTTTTTAAGACTTTCAAGTTAAAGTGTGCGTAGCTTGTTACCAGGGAGTCGAACCGTAACCGAACCGAAACTTTATGAACCGGTTTTGGTCCAAATTTTCCCGAACCGTAACCGAACCTGAACCATTTTATGTGAAATTCTGAGGAGCCGAACCGGAACTGAACCCTATATTTTAAATAAACCTGAACCTTAACCGAACCCAAACCTGTCAATAAAAGCGGTTCACTCCAGCATGACGTCACAACCTCTATTTTACAGAGTTAATCTATGCCATGTTCGAAATTTTAGGGAAAAAATGAATACTGATTAAACAAAACTTAAGTTTTTTTATTTTCCAGATATTTCAATAACGAGCTGCTTGTTTACGTCACGTAACTCTACATTTGTTGACCCACATTTTAATCTCATATTGCATCCGAACCGGAACGTTATAAACCGCTTTAGAAAACAAATTTAGGCGAACCGGAGCTGAACCGGAACTTTTAAAATGCTCGGAACCGAAACCGGAACTGAATCGGATTCCGAAAAAAATCTTGAACCCGAACCTGAACCGGAAAAGTCCAACGGTTCGACTTCCTGCTTGTTACGCACATAAAAGAGATTTCGATTGCTCGCATACTTAGTCTGATTCAATTTAACATAAACGCCTCCACCTTTTTATCGCAATATTGCAGACGTGCTGTATGTATGAGCTGTATTCGGTACCGTAACCAAAAACACAGTTAATTAGGCTAGTTTCTTCGATTGAAATATAAATCTAGCTGTTTGACAACATGCAGGTTAAAATATCTGAGCACTTTTTTGAGTTTCGATTAAATGGAGTAAGTTAGTGTGGGCTCGAGTTTAGTTAGTTGAACTTAATAGTTTTTCAATAGAAGCTGGGCGTTCTAATTGACCTTTTTTAACTTTAAAACTCAGGTTGCGTGACTAACTCTAGAGCCAACCACAGTAGTCTAAGGTGGTAAGAATTGTATTAATTGATGAAAGAACGATCAGTTTTAATTGATAGAACAGCGGAGTAATCATGAAGCATGGCACTTGCAAAGCATCTCAGTGCAGTTTACAGAAGGCTTTGTGTAAACCCAGTTAAGATACTCTGGTAAGCCCGTAACTACCTCTTTCCAAAAGGAACCGACTCGATGTCCATCGTCCAAGCCCGACCACTTATGAAGCCAATACAAAATGCTGAATAACATGTAACACTGTAGGGTGAGATTACCATTGCTTCGACAACAAAATGCAAAAGATAGATAAATCTTGCACACAACGCGACATTGCAAAAATAACACACACGCATATTCGTAAGCGCGAAAGCAATTTGAATAGCTGATATTATAACTCTACAACAGAATGAAAAACATTAGCATGAATGGGGAGAAACTTATTGCATTTACATATAAATAAAATGGGCAGAAAATATAGTTTAGGAGCCCCCATTTGGCAATAGCTTTGTCCATGGTAACAAACGAAATTTGATGAGCCACTAAATCGCCATAAAGCGTTGGAAATAATCCCAATTACGATCGTTTGTTAAAACACACCCTCGTGATTGTCCCACAATCCGGACAATCCATGTTCCTTTCCCTTCTCTCGAATTAGATCATCCATAATCTTTGCTTGTTCCGGACTCAAGTGATTTTTCCAATCACCCACTTCTCCTTTGCGTATGAAAGGCATGTTGTCATACCGTGGTGAATAGTGCTGCGCGTGGAATTGCATATTAAGGAATTTACTGAGAACGTTAATATATATAGCTTAACCAAAAGTTGAGTATGACAAAATGATATTCGCAATTAATGTTAAAACAAATAGGTGAAGAACTTCAGTGATAACAACGAAATGGGAATAATAGCAAACGTTAAAAAATCGGAATAAAACAAAAATGTAACTCAACTAAATATCGGAGTAAGTTGAATCTGGGAATTCGACCCAAACCTGTCAGACTAATGACTAAACCGCTATAATAAAATCAAATAGCCTTTAATCTCACCGCAAACAAAACCCCACTAATGTGCCACCCGAATGCCTATATGTGACAGTGACAAGGAGTTGCCCGAACATTATCCCTGAACAGGTGTTAGCGGCGACCAATAGCCCTATACCCTATCACTACGATTGGAGATGCTAGGCTATTTAGGTTATTCAGGATGTATTCCGATGGCTTTAGCACTTTCTCATACTTTGGAATTAATTCTTTTAGGACATCACGTTATGACGTAACTTTATGACGTCATTCTTGCAGTTTTCTTTTACTCAACAAAAACCATCCCATGCCCGTAACAATAAACTGCAAACACTAGTATCAAAGCGTCGACTCACGTTGAGTACATTCCTAGTTTAATATAAGCGGCGGTAACTCATAGATAATGAAATTATATATTAAAAACTCGGCAACCCATCAAAAGTAAACCTTGCTTACATATTTTGTGGACTCTTGTTTCATCGCTTTAAAGTTGCTCTTTTGAAGAATCTGCTTCAAAAGAGCCTCGTCGTTTGCCAAAAGCTTGTTTACATATTCAGCTCCCAAGAACTCAGCAATTTTTAGTGTTTCACCTCTTGTGTCTTGCTTTAGATCTTCGTACAATATGAACTTGACATTTGGTTGGTCGCGAAGTTTATACCAATCGCTCACGTGGTCAAAGTAATTGCCCAATTCGACCTGACCGTCGATATACATTTGAAACAAAAGATCCAAATCCAGGTTGGGACAATAATAGTGTTCACAAAATCCTTTAACGTGGTAGTAATAAGACACAAACGCATCTTTAGGGTTTCTGGTTATGTACAAATACTTGGCCTTGGCGTGTTGAGGCAACCATGCTTGTTTCAAATGGCACTTTATGATACTCAATCCATCACCAGCAGTAAGTTTAGCTGTCTTTGTTGCACCATCAAATTCAAGCATTGGCACATAATCACGCAGTTTGCCAGGAATATCAGCACCTTCGTGAATGATAAGCCAGACAATGTTCTGCAGCCAAGTTGTGCCACATTTCGTGTAGGAACAAATGAAAACGTCGTTTTCTTTAGCCTCGTATTGAAGAGCCGAGTTCAAATCTTCTTGCGAGTAATCACTGGGGTAAAAGCAGACCTCTCCGGTTACAGGATGGTGGAGAGGTGAAAATTTCGGCGTTGTATCACCCATTGATGTTAGTGATTGATTAAACAAACCAACAAGATTGATGCTGCAGTAACGGAACAACGGTTGAATTATTATTATCATTATAAAAGTAAGTATAACCATTTTGATTGGAATTATATTTATTTGAGCAGGGCTTCTTAAACATTTTGGGCTGCGCACCTAAGTACATCACTAACTCCCCTAAGCATTTCACACCTAATCTATTTTCTAACCCCACCAATTACCCTCCACTAGCCCCAATAAGGGCCCAACATTCTGGTGCCAAATCAGCGACGCCCAAAAAGCGCCGTTCAAACCAGGGCGGCCAAACTTCGACACCAAAACGGCCGATGCCAGACCCATGGCCCCCGATCGTCCCACACCATCTTCCTACAGATTCAGAAATTGTTGTTTCGGCCATTTAGGCGTTATTCCGATGAATTTCGGACTTATTTCGGCGGGTTTATGTCTTATTCAAACGATTTAGATCTTATTCTGTCTCGGGTATTACTGCGTATTTACCTATATTGTGTCGTTGGTCTTAGTACTATGGTATTATAAATTGTTCTGCTTTAGTTATTGTTGCTTTTTAGGCGCAAGATGAAGATGCTTTGCATGGCGCCTTTGATCTGAATAGATTTCATTTAAACGAAAAAAAAATAATAAAAACGGCTAGAATTTACATAGTAAAAGTTAACAAAAATCATAGTTTGGGGAATAAATAGCCTATTGCGACTAGTGAGCTGAGATGTTATCCCATACGTGGATTGGTCTATCACTCAACTAATATACACTTTTAGTCGCTTTAACTATTTATGGCCTACACAAGACTAAACGATGGAATATGTTGTATTTGCCCATCATCACATCAATTATTTTAAATTATGCAATACACAAGCGTACTTATCAAATAATAGTCTTAAACCTCAAAAACGTTCTTACAACATAGCCTATAACAATGTTTTTTTTGTCTACAAACTATAAGACTTCATTTTTTTCCTTCTATCCGCTCTAACAGCCTGATGCTTCGCCTTGCCTTCTAATAACCTTCGCCAATATTTTTGAAATATTAAGTCACTAAAACTTGCACTAAGAGATGCTTATCTTAATAAAGCAAATTGCGCAATTCACGCTCTTCTTAAGTCCTATATTGCGGAAAAGTATGTCTTTATAAACCTAAACTGTTTTTAGAGAAACTGTCGCAAAAGGTTTTTGAATTTCACAGAATCACAGTCTCTTAATTTAACACAAAAAAATAGTTTTATTTAATTCATTTAACTTATTTGTACATTACAAGCGATTTCTGCAAGCTCCAAAAATAAATATCGCATTTTTTCTGCATAAAGTATTCACTTACAAAATCACAGTGTGGGCTAAATTAACAGCTGATACAGGGTATGGTCGTAAGTTTTGCTTATTTTGTTGCTTTCACGGACTGCATAAAACGTGACGTCACTTCCTGCTTTAAGCGTCATTACAATGGTACCCAATCACAGACTTTTCATACTTTAAACTGCACAAGTGAATTTCAATTGAAAGTTGTCAGCACAAACAATTGGGTGTTTGACATCCATTACACAGGCAACCTCCAAAAATGTAAAATGAAAAAAGCGTTATATTACACCAAATTACTACATATGTTCCAAATCAAGTGGTTTTAACCAGAGGATCAACCAAAAAGACACGGACCATAGGCTTACCCCTTCACCCAGTCACAAAGTTGTATTTTTTGCCTATTTCAGCTATAAGGTAATGCAAGTATGTCTTGGCCCATTTTGATAAATATGCTTAGCCAAAAGGTGTCGTGTGTTTAATCGCACCTTCTAAAATGAAAGTTTTAGCAATTTAAACGATATAAAGGCAGTGTTTGCGCTGCTCAGGAGCGTTTCCGTGGTGTTAAAAAAATGACGGCGATGCTTTAAATAAAAGCTATAAATAACGGGCATTTTCAAACTACACTTTTTGACACTTTATAAAAATCAAATTGTCGCTGCTTTTTATGATTTTTCTCCACTTTTTATTGATGTGGCCAAGGCCGTGATTTATTTAAAATGCCATGTCTGCCAATTTTGTACAATTTAAGCCTTTCGTTCACGTTTTGTGCGAATCAATATCATCCTTGGTTCTTGTAATTTGGCTTTCGCATGGTAAGTAATACCACTCCATACCAAAACTTTGTGGTGTTCTTATACTGCTCTATGACGTCACGTATAGACATAACTTTTCGAGTGTATGTTTTGACGTGATTTTTGTGACCTTGCACATTGATACAACTTTGTGAAGTTATCTCTAAACAAATTTTCATTGCCGTAAAAACCCTGGATTCGTCAACGCTTTTAACTGCGCCAATAGCTAAGTATGTATTTCGTCCCCTGTTATTAACTGTCCCAAATTCCGTAAACCAGTCATGATGTCGAGTATTATTTTGTACAGTTTTTTGGTGCTACAACATAAGATACCTATAATATAAGAGTTGAAACAATAAAAAATATTTTTTTAGCTTACGTTAAACATTCTAGCAATCGAAATAGCGACTTGTATCGAATAGAATTAAGGCTAAACCCGATGTCAAGTAGTAGTATCTGTACTTGTCCGATACTTTGCTATTGGAAAACAAGCCAAGATATGCGATACAACGCAGAAATATTTGCTGTGAAATTTTAATTTGTTTAAAAAAGTAGGCTGACAACAACTTGAGGTAACTAAACATTCCAAAACCAAAAAAAATGTTTAATTTCTAAAATTGGTCAGTCATTTAACAATATAATTTTGTTGCATTTAATTGCAAAGTTATTTGTCGTTGATGTTGCAATGATTTACAAACAAAAACAATTATTTTGCGTGGTACATCATTTCATTCAAGAATTTAGCCCAAATTCTACAAATAGGCGTCTATTTAAATAATGCTAATGCGAGTTCCATCTACGTGTGTTTATTGAAACACGCCCTCGTGTTTGTCCCACAATCCGGACCACCCTGGTTTCTTTCCTTTCTCTCGAATTAGATCATCCATAATCTTTGCTTGTTCCAGGCTCAAGTGATTTTTCCAATCACCCACTTCTCCTTTGCGTATGAAAGGCATGTTGTCATCCCGGGGTGAATTATGCTGCGCGTGGAATTGCATATTTAGGAATTTACTGAGAACGTTAATATAGCTTAACGAAAAGTTGGGTATGGCAAAATGGAATTCGCAATTAATATCAAGATAAATAGGTAGAAAAACTCAAGTGATAACGACGGAATTGGAATAATTCGTAAAAATATTTCGTAAATCGTGTTTTAAACAACGTTTGGCACGGGTTCGCTGGGGAATAACAAATGTTTTTAAGAATAATTATTTTCTGACGTCATATTATCACGTAACCTTGTGACGTTATCTTGTTACCTCATCCTGTTTAATATAAACGGCAGTAACTCTTGGACATTTAGAGAGGCTATTAAAGGCTCTCAAAATTGGTTATGTGACAGCAACCCACCAAAAGTAAACCTTGCTTACATATTTTGTGGACTCTTGTTTCATCGCTTTAAAGTTGCTCTTTTGAAGAATCTGCTTCAAAACAGCCTCGTCGTTTGCCAAAAGCTTGTTTGCATATTCAGCTCCCAAGAACTCGGCAATCTTCAATATTTCACCTCTTGTGTCATGCTTTAGATCTTCGTACAATATGAACTTGAAATTTGGTTGGCCGCGAAGTTTATACCAGTCGCTCACGTGATCAAAGTAACTTCCCATACCGACCTGGCCATTAATGTACAATTGAAACAGTTGGTCGAAGTCTACGTTGGGACAATGAAAAAGCTCAATAAATCCCTTAACGTGGTAGCAATAGGACACAAATGCATCTTTAGGGTTTCTGGTAATGTATAAATACTTGGCCTTGGCGTGTTGAGGCATCCACGATTGCTTAAAGTGAGTTTTTATAACACCTAATCCATCACCAGCGGTAAGTTTAGCTGTCTTTGTTGCACCATCAAATTCAAGCATTGGCACATAATCAGGCAGTTTACCAGGAATATCAGCACCTTCGTGAATGATAAGCCAGACAATGTTCTGCAGCCAAGTTGTGCCACATTTCGCGTAGGAACAAATGAAAACGTCGTTTTCTTTAGCCTCGTATTGAAGAGCCGAGTTTAAATCTTCTTGTGAGTAATCACTGGGATAAAAGCAGACCTCTCCGGTTACAGGATGGTAAAGAGGTGAAAATTTCGGCGTTGTATCACCCATTGATGTTGGTGATTGATTAAACAAACCAACAAGATTGATGCTGCAGTAACGGAACAACGGTTGAATTATTATTATCATTATAAAAAGTAAGTATAACCATTATGATTGGAATTATATTTATTTGAGCAGGGCTTCTTAAACATTTTGGGCTGCGCACCTAAGTACTTCACTAACTCCCCTAAGCATTTCACACCTAATCTATTTTCTAACCCCACCAATTACCCTCCACTAACCCCAATAAGGGCCCAACATTCAGGTGCCAAATCAGCGACGCCCAAAAAGCGCCGTTCAAACCAGGGCGGCCAAACTTCGACACCAAAACGGCCGATGCCAGACCCATGGCCCCCGATCGTCCCACACCATCTTCCTACAGATTCAGAAATTGTTGTTTCGGCCATTTAGGCGTTATTCCGACGAATTTCGGACTTATTTCGGCGGGTTTATGTCTTATTCAAACGATTTAGATCTTATTCTGTCTCAGGTATTACTGCGTATTTACCTATATTGTGTCGTTGGTCTTAGTACTATGGTATTATAAATTGTTCTGCTTTAGGTATTGTTGCTTTTTAGGCGCAAGATGAAGATGCTTTGCATGGCGCCTTTGATCTGAATAGATTTCATTTAAACGATAAAAAAATAATAAAAACATCTAGAATTTACATAGTACAAGTTAACAAAAATCATAGTTTGGGGAATAAATAGCCTATTGCGACTAGTGAGCTGAAATGTTATCCCATACGTGGATTGGTCTATCACTCAACTAATATACACTTTTAGTCGCTTTAACTATTTATGGCCTACACATGACTAAACGATGGACTATGTTGCATTTGCCCATCATTACATCAATTATTTTAAATTATGCAATACACAAGCGTACTTATCAAATAATAGTCTTAAACTACAAAATAGTTCTTACAACGTAAGAACGTTACAACAGAGCTGTTGTCTTTTGGCCTGTTTTTGAGTTTTGTTGGTGCTACAACAATTAATGTAGCTACAATTCAGGTAGTTACTTTACAAATACTCAACTCCTCATGTAGTCTTACTGTTCAAATGAGAAGAGATAATTTAACAGCTTTTATAAAAACATTGAAAATAACAAAATCCCAAAATATAGAATCGAAATTTCTAAAGTTTAATTCAATATTAATTAAATCATCATCATTTGAAAATGTAACGTAACACCAAAGCTAGTAATTTAGCCTATAACAATGTTTTTTTTTGTCTACAAACTATAAGACTTCATTTTTTGTCCTTCTATCCGCTCTAACAGCCTGATGCTTCGCCTTGCCTTCTAATAACCTTCGCCAATATTTTTGAAATATTAAGTCATTAAAACTTGCACTAAGAGATACTTATCTTAATAAAGCAAATTGCGCAATTCACGCTCTTCTTCCTATATTGCGGAAAAGAATGTCTTTATAAACCTAAACGGTTTTTAGAGAAACTGTCGCAAGAGGTTTTTGAATTTTACAGAATCACAGTCTCTTAATTTAACACAAAAAAATAGTTTTATTTAATTCATTAAACTTATTTGTACATTACAAGCGATTTCTGTAAGCTCCAAAATAAATATCGCAGTTTTTCTGCATAAAGTATTCGTAAACAAATTACATTGTGGGCTAAATTAACAGCTGATACAGGGTATGGTCGTGACTTTTGCTTATTTTGTTGCTTTCACGGACTGCATAAAACGTGACGTCGCTTCCTGCTTTAAGCGTCATTACAATGGTACCCAATCACAGACTTTTCAAGCTTTAAACTGCACAAGTTAATTTCAATTGAAAGTTGTCAGCACAAACAAACAGTTAGGTGTTTGACATCCATTACACAGGCAACCTCTAAAAATGTAAAATGAAAAAAGCGTTATATTACTCCAAATTACTACATATGTTCCAAATCAAGTGGTTTTAACCAGAGGATCAACCAAAAAGACACGGACCATAGGCTTAACCCTTCACCCAGTCACAAAAATGTATTTTTTGCCTATTTCAACTAAGGTAATGCAAGTATGTCTTGACCCATTTTGATAAATATGCTTAGCCAAAAGGTGCCGTGTGTTTAATCGCACCTTCTAAAATGAAAGTTTTAGCAATTTAAACGATATAAAGGCAGTGTTTGCGCTTCTCAGAAGCGTTTCCGTGGTTTTCAAAAAAATGACGGCGATGCTTGAAATAAAAGCTATAAATAACGGGCATTTTCAACTACACTTTTTGCCACTTTATAAAAATCAAATTGTCGCTGCTTTTTGTGATTTTTCTCCACTGTTAATTGATGTGGCCAAGGCCGTGATTTATTTAAAATGCCATGTCTCCCATATTTGTTCAATTTAAGCCTTTTGTTCACGTTTTGTGCGAATCAATATCATCCTTGGTTCTTGTAATTTGGCTTTCGCATTGTAAGTAATACCACTCCATACCAAAACTTTGTGGTGTTCTTATACTGCTCTATGACGTCACGTATAGACATAAAAAAAAATCTGTTTAATTTCTAAAATTGGTCAGTCATTTAACAACAAGAATTTAGCCCAAATTTCTGCAAATGGGCGTCTATTTAAATAATGCTAATGCGAGTTCCATCTACGTGTGTTTATTGAAACACACCCTCGTGATTGTCCCACAATCCGGACCACCCTGGTTCCTTTCCTTTCTCTCGAATTAGATCATCCATGATCTTTGCTTGTTCCAGGCTCAAGTGATTTTTCCAATCACCCACTTCTCCTTTGCGTATAAATGGCATGTTGTCATCCCGGGGTGAATAGTGCTGCAAATGCAAACTAACATGTACGCATTTCTTTTACCCTAACAAAAATTTAAGAAATGCAAGAAAATATTTTAAGTCCTACCTAATTAACAGTTGTTATAAATGATATGCTTGAACCTACATGTTTCAACAAAAATATCTGTCAAAATTTATTACGGCCCGCCGAGACCTTTCCGAGTTTAAGTCCAGCCGGCGACTAGAAAAGGGTTTACGATAACTGAACTCGATGAAAAACCGGCGTCGAGTATTTACCAGTTTAATTCTAACCCGGCGTTAGCGAGGTTAAACAGAGAGTTTTACCAGTTTAATGGAAACGGTAGATCAATTACAAATGACTTAAGGGCGATAAAGAAAACATGTATAGCCTACATTGCACTGGTCGTCCTTTGACTGTTTGCCGCATTGTGTCTGAAGTTGGTCACCTAATGCTTCACAATAATTAGATTAACATGTTGCAAAGATACGTCATGCGTGTAAGCGGCATTCAATCGACTGGCGTGATTCAAAATTGTCGCGGTTTTCATCAAAACCTGATTAAAAGTAAATAACTTACTTACGTATTTAGTTGACTCTGTTTTCATCGTTTTAAAGTTGCTCTTTTGAACAATCTTCTTTAATAAAGCCTCATGGTTTTCCAAAAGCTGATTTGCATACTCAGCTCCCAAGAACTCAGCAATTTTTAGTATTTCACCTCTTGCGTCTTGCTTTAGATCTTCGTACAATATGAACTTGAAATTTGGTTGGTCGCGAAGTTTATACCAATCGCTCACGTGGTCAAAGTAATTGCCCAATTCGACCTGACCGTCGATATACATTTGAAACAAAAGATCGAAATCAAGGTTAGGGCAATAATAGTGTTCACAAAATCCTTTAACGTGGTAGTAATAAGACACAAATGCATCTTTAGGGTTTCTGGTTATGTACAAATACTTGGCCTTGGCGTGTTGAGGCAACCATGTTTGTTTCAAATGGCACTTTATGATACTCAATCCATCACCAGCAGTAAGTTTAGCTGTCTTCTCGGCACCATCGAATTCAAGCATTGGCACATAATCACGCAGTTTGCCAGGAATATCAGCACCTTCGTGAATGATAAGCCAGACAATGTTCTGCAGCCAAGTTGTGCCACATTTCGCGTAGGAACAAATAAAAACGTCGTTTTCTTTAGCCTCGTATTCAAGAGCCGAGTTCAAATCTTCTAGCGAGTAATCACTGGGGTAAAGGCAGTTCTCTCCATTTACCGGATGCTGTAGGCGGGAAAACGTCGGTTTTGTGCCATCCATTGCTTAATGTTGAAGCAAGTTACCAACGCTGTTAAAATAAGGTATATTTTATCAAGGTATTTGGTGTGTAACAAATATGCTGCACGACAGGTGCTGTGTAAATTAGACTTTCGCAAAAACGCTTAACTCCGGATAACGTCTACAACTAAGTCTAGCTGATAGCCGTCAATATTATGTTAGCTTTCTATGTAAAGCACTGCGTAGTTTTCTTGTTCAATTAATCCCAGTGTCACCGGTAAGGCTAATCGAAGTTAAACCACCGATTACGATTAAAGTCGATCTTATTTTTTACAGTGCTGTGGTGTAAAACAACACTAGTCCGACTCCGGCCTGGAAAATAAAGTCGAGTCTCTCTTCAAATCCAGCCTAACTAACCGACTCAGTCAAGTCATGAGTCCGGTCTCGAATACTAAGTACTTAATTTCATCTATCCACGTAACCAAAATAGAGTTGTCGAAATATAGCAATCAACTCATAGTAATGTCATATATAGCTCACCGTTCCACAATTATGTGTGTGGAAAATTATTTACCACATTTATGATAAACTGTATGCGGCGGTCACACCGCGCAAAGTGTACTTAGGAAATCCGTTAGTCTTAGTGCTGTTGTAGGTTACTTCACATTTCGATAAGAGGGAGGTAGTTTTTACAAGAAGCCCAAATTGATCCGTACGTTAGTTTTGACAGACAGCGACATATTTAATGAAGAGATATATTTACTGCAGTGAAAAAAAAAAAAAAAAAAAAACCTAAACAACGATATATTTTTGGCGAATAGAATTTTTGTATTGTGTACCTAATATAAGTGGAAAAAAGTGCGGAAAAGTTTCTGTAAGCGATTTGTATTATTTTATTAAGGGGTCTGCAACCTACAGACCGCCGACCGCCAATGTTATTCATCCGACCCGCCGCCTATTTGACAACTATAGGCACGAGGCAATTTTTCATACTTTAGGCTATTTTACGTATATTTTTCCTCATTTTTTCGCTCTCCGCGAGAATTTAATATACATCAACGAAAGTTTAGGTTTTAATATTTTTTAAAGCCCAAAGGCGCCGTCGTGCTTGCTCTGGAACTATCAATATTAGAAGTTTACCAACTGAGTAATAAAGGGTGTCCATAAAGTCGCTTTACAATTTACAAAATTATTAAAAAGTGAAATGATGAGATATCGCAATGAGGTTTGTTTTATGTTAATCAGTATTTCATAAAATTTTTATTGACACATTAAATACACTCCTAAACATTTAATCAACATTTAATTAAAAATAATTAAAAATATCATTACTTTATTTAATACACTTCTAAATGGGCACCATTAGTTGCACGAAGCACATCTAAACGGTTAATTTAGAAATTTTGTCTGAAACAATAAATTTTAGTGTCAATAAAAACTTTATGAAATACTGATTAACATAAAACAAACCTCATTGCGATATATCATCACTTCATTTTTTAATTATAACTGTAAAGAGACTTTATGGATACCCTGTATATCTGAATGCTTTTTATTGCGCTTCACACAAACGAATTTTAAATGTGAACATAACATCGAGAGTTTGAAAGCCCTAACCAAAATACATAACAAACTAAAATAGATGAAAGATTAAAGCTATCGCATTTTCCTCAATGAGTTACATCTTTTCTTTGTGATCTTGGATCAAACTGTGCTCACTCTTATTTTTTAAATCTAAATAAACAAGGCTAGGGCGACCTAAAGTAGTTTTATTATATTGTGATCACCGATGACTGCACATTTTAAACCAAATAAGCAGAATAAGTGACGGCAAAGTCGTTAGTTAATAATTAATTTAGTCCCTTTCCAACAGAAATGTTTCAACAGGACGGTGTGGGATTTCTGACACATTAGCAAGTTGTGCATTACTATTTTGAGATACTTACTCAGAGGTGATTTTAAATGATGAGCATCACTAATGGGTCAACAGCAGGGGTGGGCAAAATTTTTCTAGTCGCGGGCCAAATGAACCTCAGAACCGTCTCGGCGGGCTGAATAAATTTTAACTGACCATGTGCAAATCCAGGGTAGATACTCGCTAGACGTAAATTCAGAGTAGACGTAAAGTAGTTTTATTACTTCTTTTATTGTGACCACTGATGACGCCGTGTGATTGCACATTTTAAACCAAATAAACAAAACAAGTGACGCCAAAGTTATTGGTTAATAATTAATTCAATGTCTTTCCAACACACAAAGAACGAGGGGGAACGAATTGGTTATCTGCGTACCGTGTTTCAACGAGACATTTCCGGTCTGTTACTTTCTCGGCGATGCGAAACCTACACTAGTGCAGTGCTTCGCAACCTTTTTGGGCTTGCAGCACCCTACAGAAATTATAAATAGTTCGCGGCACCCCTGCTCGTACTTTTTGCTGAGTGGTTAACTGCAACGGTGCAATAAACGATTGAAACAGCACATTAACTGTGCAACAAGGTTGGAAAAAACCTTTTTAATTTTTGGCACTTTTATCCTATGCAAAAAATTGTATCGAGAAGCTTACCAATAGAGCAAACTTCGGAATCCTAAAGAATTTGAAATATCTCTCGCCACCCTAAAGTGCCGCGTCACTCTGGTTGAGAACCGATGCAGGAATGATAAGCATTGTTAATAGGTCTACTACGTAGAAAAAACGAAAATTTGTTTGTAACACCGGCAATGTTTACCATTTCAAGTCAACAAAAATTTATAAATTGTTTTTAGGAGTAGCACAACTTTAAACGGTAGTTAGACTTTGAAAACATTCTATCGTATTTTTCTATTTTTAACAAGCAATTATTTTCAGATATAAGGTGCAACAAAAATAAATTTAGGCACTGTACGTTTTTAGGTAAGATAGCACTATACAACAGTAACAAAAAACATTTACACATTTGATTGCTCTTAGAAACTTTTTATAGTGAATTCTTATCTCTCTTAAGACACTGAATTGCTTTCCTGGTCACTAAAAACATAAAAAAAAGTTATACAAGACTGAAGCTACGGAGAACGCTTACAAATGCTTGGCAGATTCAATACACACACAGACACGCTGCAAGAAGCTAAAGTTTTATTGGGTTCTCACCGAAACACAAATAAACCGAGCCAATGTTCGGCTACACCTGGATACACATAAACGAAAGAGGGGAGCATATACCATACAAAGAAGGGAAACTGTGTGGAGACAGCTAGACTGGCGTGCAAACATTACTGCAAAGCGCCTTTCTCACAACGTGATGCATGCGGCACATTGGAGGCAATAAAGCCACTTTGCAAGAATTTGAAGGAGAAATGTGTTATAAACTAAACTCGCCGTTATTAAGTTCGTTTTATTATACTTTAATCCAGCGTTTAGTTTTCGAATCTGACTAGCTGTAATGCAGCTTTTTGTGTGTTAATGCAAGCAATACACTTGTAAGCCTAGAAATAGTGCAAAGTTTCTCGAATCAAAAAAATAAACAAAGGCTGACGCACAACGAAGTCCCAATGAATTCTGAAATTTATACCCAAACAATTTGCTTTGTAAATATTAATTTGATGTATTTGGAAACTATAGTTATAGCAACGGCTGCGGAGTCGGACTCGGGACTCGTGTAAGACTATACGTAAAACTACCAGAGTCCCGAGTCCGACGTTAGCATGCGTACTAACCTTAAAATTCATATTTCTGACAACTGTAAATTTTAAAGCCGGAATAGCGTAAGGTGAATATTTTCCAACGATGTATTGTGTGTGGATGAGTTATATGACTTCCAAATAAGTTTGCTGAAAGTCACCTTATTTTAGTTACGTAAATGGATGAAATACAGGCTGTAGAATCGCAGCCGGACTCGGGACTCGACGAAATCGCACATTTGGCCGTATTTATTTGTTGGCCGGAGTCGGACTTTGGTTATTTGTGACCGACTCCGTGGCCCTGAGCATAACTCCAAGGCCTAGATGTATCAATAAATAAATAAAAAACATAGTGAGATTGAAAGTAAATAAATGCGATTGGTTTGGGAACGACAAAGCAACCCAGTGCAAAGACAGTTAAAGGGTTGACGCTTACTCATTAGGCGCCCATTAAACGCAACCAGCGAGAAGAGTATTTCAGCTCCTAAATCGTATTAAGCGATTCACCAACGTAGGACTTGCGGCGTGTTGTTGGAAATATAAAACACCAAGCCGCAAAAGGAACAACTTGAACTGACCCTAGAGACAACAGTACTTGCGTCTTGGCCCAGTCCGAATAGCAAATATGACAAAAAATTAATGGTTTTATCTTGAGCCGAGTGTGCTGCGAAAGTTGCTCATGTGTTGAGAAAATAACGTATTACACATAGGGGTGTCTGATAATATTGGATCGCAGCAATATTGAACATACCCGATGCCAAGTAGTAGCAGTATCGGAACTCGTTCAATAAAATGTTATTGGCCGATACCAAATTAATACAACAAGTTTAGCCAACCTTTACAAACCAACGCAGCGACTCTACCTTGAAATGAAATAAAATCAATAAAAAAAAATATATAGTAGGTTAAAGGTAACAAACTATTTAACTCTTTAATAACCGGGTGAAAAATACCTTTAAACGTTTTCGTTTCAACTATTTTCCTCGTTTAAGCATAGTTATGAAGTCATTTGGTATCTCGCAACTTGAATGTATACTATTCATTAGAAAACTGATATTAGTCAAACATTTTCTATAGTTGCTTGCCATGAAGTAAGGGCGACTGTCAAGTTATAGAAAGTGCGCTGCGAACAGTTTGAATAATGTGCAGCAAGCTAAAAAAAACTTTAAGGAACACTGTTAAATAGAAAACTTCAAGGACCACTGTAAAATTGTTTTAGGTCTAACTGTCTTGCTTTACCTGCAGTATTTCTATGTTGCTCGCGATTTCCGTAATCGGCAACGAACGTGTAGGCCGCCATTGCTCTAAATACGAATAATTTAAGTTATCCAGAGCTGTACTCGGTAAACAAAGCGACCAACAGAGAGTCAAACAGTCAGCACACACATACACAACCCGGCGACCATTGGCATACTAGTTAGGCACATTAGAAGGCGCTTGAGCAGAGAGCTCAGTTATCTCCGTTTTGCTGAGAACTCAAATACTCGGCGTGCATCTTGGCCTGTGCGTCGTACAGCTTGCGCAGCTTTTTGCTCTGTCCCTTGCTTAGCTCTTTGCCGTCGCTGGCGTGGGTCGGGAAGCCCTGAACAAAAAAAGAAGTAAGCGGTCTTTGGTTAATTCCTTATCTTTACTATGCGCAACTTTGTATTTCGCACAAAACAGAACTTGATATCAAAGCCATCGCAGACTCGCCGGATCTGTCGATTAACGATGGAAGCAAGACAGGTAAGAAAAAAATGCGTTGGACAAACTAGCATTTATTATTATTTATTATCAAGCTACAAACTAGCATATTTGGTAAAATCCGAATTACATTACATCTAGAATTAGAGCACACAAGCAATTCACAAATTAGATTAGAATTAGAATTAACCGCATTTTGCTCTACCGTATTTTACGGACCATAAGGCGCAATCTAAATCTTTTTTTCCTCATAAATTGATCGTGCGCCTTATAAGCCGGTGCGCCTAATGTATGGATCAAGTACGGTAGTGCTTTATTGCCTACACTCAAAACCAGTACCGATACTATTATTATATAAATAAACCAGCGTCTTACACAATAAACTACGGTAACAGCAACTAGCAACTTGCGAACCCCCTGATCGACAGGCGACGGCTGGCGACCGCATGGCCGCCGAACCAACGTTGGGTTGCAACAGGAGACGAAAAGAGGAGCGCGGAGAAAAAGTGGGAGGAGTAGGAGAAAGAGCGGTTTACCACGCGGATGAAGTCTCGGCATTTTTGTGGAGGCCTCAGCGTGCTTTAGATTGCGGACGCCCGGGCGATTTGGATAAATTGATCGTGCGCCTTATAGCCCGGTGCGCCTTATGTATAAACAAAAAACTAATCACAGCAAATTATTGACAGTGCGTCTTATAATCGGGTGCGCCTTATGGTCCGTAAAATACGGTAATTCATTGAATTAGAGAACTAGAATTATCTAGTTGTCCATGTCTGGGTTGTAGACGGTGGAATGCTGTTAGGCCGTAAACCAAAAACCAACAAAAAGCGAGAAAGCTAAAAACATGGTTTACCTGATCGTCAAACTTTGAGTACTTGTCGGTCTGGCCGGTGAAGAGCTGGTTTGCGGGGAGACGACGTTGCGCCTCTTTCTCCTGTTTCTTCTTCAATGCTGCTTCCTTGGCCGCCTCCTTTTCTCTTCTTTTCTGCTCCTCTGCCTTTTGAAGATCACGAGAAAGCAGCGTTGTAATAAATTATGTCAATGAATTGACTTCAGTGTATTCAAAAAATGTATAAAATTCAACAGTGAAAAAAACATATACCGGTTTACCGAAAATATATTCCATGTTTGTGAATTATTGGCAGCCCAATTATATTTCAACAAGTTGTAAACTAAGGTTGCCAATTATACTAGTCTAAGAAACCACTGGTCTATAAGTTACTCTTTATTTTTTTTACTAAAACTAAGTCCTCATGAAAATGGATCTTTCAGTTGCGAAATCCTTGTCTGTAAAAGACCGATAAATCGGTTAACCAATTATATTGCCATCCCATCGGTATGCATCTATACATTGTAGTATAAAAAGTATTATATAGCGTTGAAAGGGGCGTGGTAAGAGCAAAAAAAACGATGTTCTATCACGTTGGTAAAAAAGTTTTAAATTTGAAAATGAAATGTTAAAAAAAAACAATAAAATTACAACAGAAATCAAAACAACAGCGTGAACATATCTGCATAAACTTATCATTTCTGTCGTAGTGACTTTAAGAGAGAGAAAAAGAAAATAAAAAATCACCTGCTTTTTTTCCTCCTTCTCTCGCATCAGCTGCTCGCGGTCGACCAGCTTCACTACGGTTCGTGCGCCCTCCTTGTCTTCTAGGCGCACGCCGAGCGTGGGTAGTTGTGAATCGCGCAACTCGTCGCAAAGTTCCAGTACTTCGCCAACTGAGATAAAATAAAATAGCAAGATCGTCATTCGAAGGAACGGGGCTCAACTAAAATGTCGATTGCCAGAAAAAACAAATAAATACAAACAAAAACGCAAAAAATCAAGCCAGGTTGGAGGAAGAGCCATTTTGCCAATACAATACTCTTGCCACTGATGCAAAAGTTCAAAAGCGACCATGTTTTAGTATCGCGAAGTTTTTTAAATTATTTTGTATTTTTTGTTAGAGGCACATTTTTCTGTTTTTTTTTTTTTTTTGATAAAATTAAAATTTAACCAGGGTATTAGGAATTTAATAAAGGTTAAACCAAACTTGGCAAACCGAAAATCAGTTTGTTTTGATGTTATATGATAGACATATTTCCTTGCTAAAAGCATCATCCATCAGTATCTAAAACATAACACAATATAAATCAAGATATTCGCCAATAAATAAGGTAAAAAAGTAAATTCTGTGTGTATTAGGAATTGTAAGAAAAATGTAATTTTTAACAAAATGTTTAATATGGCTTACACTCACTCTCAATTCGCACACAATTACTCATCTCGGACGAGAAACAGAAAAGTCCCACAGTTTGCCGACCAACTATTCCACTCTCTCAAGCAATGTATATTCTGTGCCAGGGGTTACTCACCCTTGTGCTTTCTTGCGACCGCGCGAACATCCTCGCGGAAGGTTGACAGTACATTGAGGTAAGGCATAAGCAGGGCTTCTGTGTTGTGAGCTGCACCTGAAGAACCCGAAACAGACACGGGAAAACCGAGCTCACTTTCGCCGCTAATCGCTCCAAACACCTGTCAGGAAATGAAGGTTCAGTAAGATTTTGCAATTGATAAAGGTTATTGGGATAGAAAATAATTAAAAAAAAAATTATTTTTTTAATCACGAATTGAATTTTCGGTAAGCCTTTGGATTTGAAAACAAAAATTTAAAATGAATTTTTTTTTTCAAATTACGAAATGATGACCTTAGCAAAACAGTATAGACTTTCTTGTCTCAGTCAAAATCAGTCACTATAGGTTCTAGTTTATAGTTTATCTCTCTTTTATAAACTAGAACCTATAGTGACTGATTTTGACTGAGACAAGAAAGTCTATACTGTTTTGCTACCATTCGAAGTCATTGTCGTCACTAACGTGCATTAGGGCGAGGAGATATCTTCTTTTTCAAATATTCGGTTTGCATTGGTGACCTTAGTAGTGCAATATCTTATTTTTTTGCCTTTTCTGTCTAGTTTGTTGTGTTAAAGAAAAACTAAAAAATTGTCCACAAAACTGGACCAATTCCAAAAGTTGGCAAACTCTAACCTTAAATATCGAGGTGATATACTGGGCAATGTTGCGCAGCAGCTGTCCGCTGGGTGTCGCTTTGCAGAGGTGAGCGTTGGCCAGGTACGAGTTTGTGGCCGTCACTAGTTGGCGCAAGTGATCCAGGGCGCTCCTAGTGTCCACGTTGTCACACATCGCCTCGTGGACCGACTGCTGGCGTTGTCTGAAGCTGAAATCGGACCAAAAAGGTTAGCTTTTTACTTAAAATGTTTTTCAGCTTTTTTGTCGTTTTTTTTTTGCAAATTGGGGTAAATGCTGATTTTAAGCGCATAGAAAATTGCAATCTTTTAACAAAAAAAACATAATATTGTCGTAACTTTCGTTGCTTTTTTAAATATATCATAGTTAGCCAACGTGTTTTTTGTAAACTTTCTGTAATTAAACCTTAAAAATACTTAAAACGGCTATGTAAAAAAAAACATTTGTTTCTGTTCACTGTAGGTTTATTATACATGATTTTTTTACAAATATTGTTTTAAACTTCGATTTGTTTTTTTAGAGTAAAAAAATAAGTGCTATGAGCTGGAAATTTGAACTGGCATTAATTAAAAAATATACGTGCTGCCCTTAATCATCTATTATTTAGTTTGGTTCTCTAGGAATGCACATTTATGAATTGTATGAGCATATATACAACGAGCTAGCCTAAATGCTATTTCGTCAGTGCCTTAAAATTGCAACTAACGTTTCGCATAGATCGAGGTCTTCCTTGTTCCATTTGGTGAAGGCCTCTGGACCGGAGCTCGGCTGGTTACGCAGGACATCTTTTACGGTTAAGAAGAACTCCTGCAAAAACACAGCAATATTTGTTGTCAATTTGGAGTGTTGCAATGACTAAGTCAATGTTTACAACTGACTTGACTTGACTTAAGTCTTTTGGACAAGGACATGGATTACAATGAAATGCTCTTATTAGGCATTTTTCATTATAAAATTGGGTCGTTTTTCTTAAGTTTTGTACACAAAGCAATTTGCTTGCTTAATGATTGGTTTTGTGTTATTTTTGAGTTAAGTTAGTGCTCATAATCAGACTAGTTTAGCAAATTGAATAGTTTAACGTTTTACTTTTATGACAAAGATCTGACTTGAAATTGCCCTGCTCTAATTATGACTTGACTTAAACTTAAGTTCTTTCAAAATAGACTTGACTGGCACTTAAGTCATTTCAAAATGACTTGTTTACAACACTGCCGATTTGCAGCAGGACGTTGTGTTATCGTGCCGCTCAAAAAGAAAACATAAACACCCTTACGACGGAAAAACGACACAGTGGTAAAATGTAATGACAACAAAAAACAACCCGTAACTTTTAAAGATGTTCTACAGCAAAAATAAGAGTTCGAACAAAAAACTAATTAATGAATACTGAAATGTGTTCTCAGTCGAATTTATAACCACAGTCTTTGATGAATATCAGGATTTCAACTATTTTATTTGATGTTTTTAGTTCTACCCCATAGAAGCGGCTTACAACTTAACAGCCACTGAACATATTTGGGTACACTAAACACAAATCTTAAGTTGGTTTTTGTGACGTCACGCTTTGACGCATTTTTGTTTTGTCATATGTATTCTTCAAGTTGTTTTTTGACAGATTTTGTGACGTCACGCTTTGACGCATTTTTGTTTTGTCATATGTATTCTTCAAGTTGTTTTTGACAGATTTTGTGACGTCACGCTTTGACGCATATTTGTTTCGTCATATGTATTCTTCACGTTGCTTTTGACAGATTTTGTGACGTCACGCTTTGACGCATTTTTGTTTCGTCATATGCATTCTTCACGTTGTTTTTGACAGATTTTGTGACGTCACGCTTTGACGCATTTTTGTTTCGTCATATGTATTCTTCAAGTTGTTTTTGACAGATTTTGTGACGTCACGCTTTGACGCATTTTTGTTTCGTCATATGTATTCTTCAAGTTGTTTTTGACAGATTTTGTGACGTTACGCTTTGACGTATTTTTGTTACGTCACATGTATTCTTCAAGTTGTTTTTGACAGATTTTGTGACGTCACGCTTTGACGTATTTTTGTTACGTCACATGTATGTGACTAGATGAATTGCTGGATCGAGTCACTATTTGCAAGCGTCCCGATTTTGATCCAAAAATATATGGTAACCCAATTAAAAGCGTTGTTATTTAAATCTCGGCCACAAAACCACAACCTTAACTTATCCTTTTTACTTACGTTCATCAGTTTCTCGTATTGCACTGCGTCGTGCATCGTGTTTTCCGAATAATCGAGCGTGTCCTTCCACGAGTGAAGAAGAAAAGCGAAACGAAGTTGTCGGGCAGAATTACGACGCAAGGCTTCCTGGAAATACAAATCAACGAAAGTTAATTTGACCATTTGGTTCAAAGAAAAGGCCAATTTTCGCCGAGTGAGTTTACTCAATACTTTATGACAGACCTGCACAACATACGGCCGACGCGATAATTTTCAGTATTTTTTAGCCGTTTTAGTGAGAATATTTTAGCGCCGAGCGTATAATATGGTTGTTTTTGCCAACCTAAAATTTTAAGCACTAAAATGCATGGTTGCATGAATGTTAATATGCGGCCCGCAAAAAAAGTTTTTGATGCTACTATTTTGAGTCGTGCATGTCTGCTTTATTTACTTTTACATAACGCCCCTTTTGAAAAAAAATTATCCCCCCTCCAAAGTAAAAACTCTAACACTGCTAGTTTGGCGAAGAGGCATAAACGAGTGACGATTCTTAAACACACATACAAAAAAGATAAGTAAAGTTAAAAAAGGGGTGACAGTGGTAATATTGACCAAGAACGAAAAAAATCTTTCCATGCATGGTGAAAAAAATGACAACTAATTTTTAACTAATTTTTAGTTTTACTGATTTGCGCACGGAAGTCGAATACCTTGATGGTTATAAAGTTCTTGAGCGACTTCGACATCTTGCATCCTGCGATGGTGAGGTGGCCCGAGTGCAAGAAGTACTTTACCCAGCATTCCGAGTTGTAATGAGCCTGACAAAACAAACAAATGTGTTATTGTGTGTGTAGGTGTTTTATCGTTTCTTTAGACGAGCACGGCGGCATAAACTTAATTACATAGGACTGAAAAGGTTCTGAATGTAATTGCTTTCAGGACGTTCTTACTTGCTACGAATGCAAAGGCGGCCATTCTATTAGAGTCTCAATATTAAGACCGAGCATTAAGTATATGGACTTTTATTCAATAATAATATCGAACAGTCCTATTCTTCAATGCTATACATTAAAGCCAAACATAAAAAAATGGTCTTTAAAATTTTCTAGGCATATTTTTTATACAATAATTTTTTTTCAGTATCAAAAATTTCGAATTTTTGAATGCATTGGCGCCATGACGAATAATACATAGTTAGTTAGAACTGAATACCTTAGCTTGTGCAATCTCATTGTAATGGTGGGCTTCAAAAATAAAAATGCCAAATTATCAAACGCCTGGCACACATGATGAATAATATAATAATAATAGGTAGTTTGAAGTAAATACTACAGCTTGTGAAATTTCATTGTTGTACCGGTTTCTAAAACAAAATGCCGAACTATTGAACGCCTGGAATCCATGAGGAATAATAAATAGGTAGTTAGAACTGAATACCACAGCTTGTGAAATTTCATTGTTGTACCGGTTTCTAAAACAAATTGCCGAACTATTGAACGCCTGGAATCCATGAGGAATAATAAATAGGTAGTTAGAACTGAATACCACAGCTTGTGAAATTTCATTGTTGTACCGGTTTCTAAAACAAATTGCCGAACTATTGAACGCCTGGAACCCATGGGGAATAATAAATAGGTAGTTAGAACTGAATACCACAGCTTGTGAAATTTCATTGTTGTACCGGTTTCTAAAACAAATTGCCGAACTATTGAACGCCTGGAATCCATGAGGAATAATAAATAGGTAGTTAGAACTGAATACCACAGCTTGTGAAATTTCATTGTTGTACCGGTTTCTAAAACAAATTGCCGAACTATTGAACGCCTGGAATCCATGAGGAATAATAAATAGGTAGTTAGAACTGAATACCACAGCTTGTGAAATTTCATTGTTGTACCGGTTTCTAAAACAAAATGCCGAACTATTGAACGCCTGGAACCCATGGGGAATAATAAATAGGTAGTTAGAACTGAATACCACAGCTTGTGAAATTTCATTGTTGTACCGGTTTCTAAAACAAAATGCCGAACTATTGAACGCCTGGAACCCATGGGGAATAATAAATAGGTAGTTAGAACTGAATACCACAGCTTGTGAAATTTCATTGTTGTACCGGTTTCTAAAACAAATTGCCGAACTATTGAACGCCTGGAACCCATGAGGAATAATAAATAGGTTGTTAGAACTGGATACCTCGGCTTGTGCAATCTCATTGTCGTGATGGGGAAACTTAAGATCAACTCCTCCTGTGTGTATATCCATTGAGGATCCAAGTATGCTACAAGCCATAACCGAGCACTCTATGTGCCAACCGGGCCGACCCTAAAAATTAAAACATTAAACTTACCGAAAAAAACATAATGGATAAAAAAGAGAAGTAAAATAAAATAAATTAAAAAATAAAAATTGAAAAAAGGCATTTACAGCATTAAAAAAAATTAAAATATTTAATATAAAAATTAAAACATTTAATTAGAATAACAAAGCCTCAAATAACTCTTTGTTCATAACATGTGGAAAATAAATAAAGGGCTATTCAAAATGTTCAAAATAATTTAAATGATAGCTTCTTCTGTATAAGCTTTGATATTTCTATTTAATTACAACCTACTACAAGCTCAAACCTTTATGTTCCAAAACATTTAGACCTACCTAAAAACTGCAATAAAAAAAAATTAAAAAGTTTTTAAAATATTTAAAGCAAACAACCTTGCCCCATGGCGATTCCCAGGAAGGTTCTCCTGGTTTTGAGGCTTTCCAGAGAGCAAAGTCATTTGGCGCCTGCTTCTCGTTGAGTTGTTCAGCGGACACACTCAAGGAACCTTCATAACAGTTTTCTTATTCGGGCTGGTTATCAGTTGTGGCCAATTTATACGAACATGCTTTTTTTAGTGCATCAATTAGATATTTGTGATTGTGAGCTTTGGTGCACTATGCACGAATCGGTAATGTAGCTTAATATAAATCTCAGAGCCAAAAAGGCCGAGTAGATCGACATCATCTTGATAGAGACGTTTCAATACGCACTTGTATCATTATCAGTTAATGTGACTGAAATACATCCATCACTTAAATTGCATTCCACTTTTATAAGCAAGGTTTGGGTATATTTTAGTCAAATTAACTGATGGTGATTACAGGGGCGTACTGAAACGTCTTTCCCAAATGATGTTGATTTACTTAACCTTTTTGGCTTAAGAGTTTCATTATTAGGCAACACGAGCATAATTAAACAAGTTTTGCATTTTCTAGCACAATTTTAAAAGTTTATGTATTTATATGAAGAATTTTAAATTATGTACATATTTATTAATCTTAAAAACAGGTAAAACATAAAATAAATTCTGAAATTTTAACAGAAATATATATCTCGCCTATAAGACATCATCAGTTTCTTAATTCGAATGAATCAATTCATTTCTTCTGTTAAAATTTAAGAAATGATTTTATTTTTTACCTGTTTTTGTAAACAGTAAGATTATCTGATACAAAACACGAATCTTTCTTTTACATTTTATTGTCTGTGGGAGATTCCTTACATCCGAAACTATTTAGCTTATGTACATGTTTAATTAGACTTGTTCCAGTACCTTCTCCTTCTTGCAAGGCCTGAAGGTCACCAACAGCTTCTGGTACTAATTTTGCATAGAAATGTTTCTTGTCCGAGTCGAATTTCGGCACAGAGAAGTAAACAGAGCCATTGGATTCGTAGCCAAAGCCGTTGTCAATGATTTGCTGGACATATTGCACAATTTCGGGGACATATTCACTCACTCTGGTCAAAACATCTGGCGGCGCAACCTAAAGTGTATTAAACAAGTGGTCGATTAAATTAACAATCCACAAAAAAACAACTGCTAAAACAGTAAACATGCTGTTGCCTCCAGCGCAAGGCTTTGTTTCAATTATAAAATTGCTCTTCCGGCAAAAATTTACTAAAGTGCCAACGTTTCGACCACCTAATCGGACAATCTTCTTCAGGGAAATATAATTGCAACTACAGGCAAAAAATATATATGTACTAGACAAACAACAAAATAAAAACAACAATGGTCCACATTCTAAAGTCTGAACTAGAAGCGCGAACACTGTTGACTCACATTCAAAGCATCCATGTCATCAAAATACTCCTTTTCCCAATACTGCGGCAAAACTGAGAAGATTGCATTATCAGTTACCGTTTCAGCAAACTAAAATTGCAAAAAATGTTGAAAAATTACAAATTTTAGAGCTTAGAATATACTAGAGAAAATGGCATCTGATTAGAATACCTGTTTATCAAGCCAAAACGACAGGGGATCTTTACAATCAGTAAACACTGAATCAATGACATTGTTGTCAAGATCAGATTTCTTTTTTAACTC
The DNA here is from genome assembly GCF_963924565.1 of Ascidiella aspersa. Classification (NCBI taxonomy): domain Eukaryota; kingdom Metazoa; phylum Chordata; class Ascidiacea; order Phlebobranchia; family Ascidiidae; genus Ascidiella; species Ascidiella aspersa. Next base: position 30,912,736 of record NC_139450.1, read on the forward strand.
ATCCAAACTGAGTGTGGCTTTGGTGAGCTGTTTTTCCATCATGCTTTTCTTGTCTGGATCAGTTGTTTTTGCTAGTTTTTCCGAAAAGTCCTGTGACATGTCAATGTTAGGCAAGTCAAACACTTGTTACTTTGGGGCATAATGATTGGAGGTTGCGGTAAGACGTATTACGAATATCATAGCCTATATAAAAGTATAGGTATAATTTTGAACGTTTTGAATAACTCTTTATTCATTTTCAACCTAAGACTGTTTACAAAAACAGATAAAACATAAAATCCTATCTAAATTTTTTACAGAAATATATATTTTCGCCGTTTTTAACATCTATGTTCAAAATGAAACCTACTGCTGTATGGGCTTTGATATTCCTATGATGACTTTTTACTTTGGTCTTTTTTATACATATGCTGTAATCCTGTTTAAATACTAATGGTCAGCACAACTATAAACTTATTTTCTTACTGCAACAGCTAAAGACACGTCACTGGCAAGCTTTTTGTGACACTTTGTATTGTCCTTGTAGTTGTTCAGCAAATAGTTTTGCCTGGCACGTGCAATAATCTATACAAAAGAACATCAAGGATTAAATTCATGGCTTAACAATTCTGGCACTTGAATTTACAAAAACAAACCTTGTCGTCAACATCTGTTATGTTCATGCAGTACAGTATGTTGTACCCAAAGTAGTCTGACAGCACTCTTCTTAATATGTCAAACGAGATGTAAGATCTGGCGTGCCCCATATGAGAAGCATCGTACACAGTGGGCCCACAGCTGTACCACTTGACAAGATTTCCATTTTCAGGGATGAAAGTTTCCTAAAATGATTGAAAAACCTGTACCAATTACAGTCGTTTTGACTTGAAAAAAAATGCCACTGTAATAAGTGTGAGGCTATCAACTTTGAATATTAAAATTAGAGGTAGATTATGTTAAACCAGTCAGCCTCTGAAATAAATGCAGATGACAACTTCATAAGTTCCAAAATTTGGAAACTTGTTTATTTTGAAGAAAATGCTATATACTATTTTCATAGTAAAATATTGTCAAAATATAGGTCCTAATTTACCGATTACGATATATCGGTAGAAGTTGAATATTGCAAATCGATAAATTAGGAATCGTAAAGTGATATATACTATCTTAAACCAATATATATAGTCTAATAATCGCTAATTAAAGAGTCCTGAACAGCTTTAAATAAAAGCTATTGCATAAGTTAGATATGCATACCTTTTTACGAGTAAGGCTGTTGTATAATTTAAGTTGGGATGCATTTGAAGCAGGTGCTTTCCAAAGTGGTTGAAGTCGTTTTGCACTTGAACCTGGAAAAACAATCAGATATAATGACAGCTACATAGAGTTGAATAAAAAAATTACATTAACGGTACGAAAAATGAATAAAGGTGTATTTAACTTGTTGGCTAATAGAGTTTGCCATAGGCGCCGAACTTTTAAAATTCCAGGGCGTTATTTTCTCGACAGTGCAGAATTGTTTTTAACTAAACAGAACAATAATTTAAAAACAAATTGCATAACACATAAAAAACATAGTTTGGGAATCCTATGGCATTGTGTCATGCTAATTCAGAAAATTTTTAAATGCTTTCGGTTTACCAAGACTAAATTATTTTGCACATTTTTTGATAACTTGGGTCGAATTCCAGGTTGTATTGACGCCCTCAGAGAAATAATTCAAATCCCAGTCACTTACTAGAGTGAGCAGAGTTTATCGTAGCCGGGATTTATTAACACCAACACCAAGCCACAAGAATTGTAACATACTAGGACGCAAACCTAACGCTAACGTTTCTTCTTTATTACCTGAGCTGACGTCACTGGTTGTATTATTGTTCACATTGTTATTAGTAGAGAGGCCCGTGCTAGAACTTTCAAGAAGGTTGATTCTTTTTTCAAACTTATCCAACTTATCATTTAAGGAAGTTACACTTCCGTTGAGGTTCCTATAATCTGAATTCAATTGTCCAAGTGTTTTTTCCACTGAAACATTGTCCTTTGGAACCAAACTCGAATTGGAACCTGCAGGTTGATTTGTTGATTTTCCAATTATCTTTGTAATGTTTTCTCTGGCGCCTTTAATTTTTTGAGCCAAAGTTTTGTCTTGATTTGACACTGAAACTGGTTCTTGGAGTTTGGCAAAAAGCTCTTCTGCTTTTTCGAATTCATCTCTTTGAAAGCATATTCTATCCCTCACTTGAGAGTTTGATAACGCATGAATTTCAATCAGCCCTAAAAAATATTCAATTATTTAAAAAAAACACTGTTACAGCTTATACATTTTCTAGTTCTATTTGAAAATGTTGTATGAGTATTTTCATTTTCATTTAATTTCCAAAAAATATTTTACCTCATAAGCATGTACAGACCCATATATTTTGAATTACATTTATCCTAATAGTAGTTACAGCCTTTTAAAACCTAATCTATTTAAAAATAAAAAAGTAAATTTGATGGAAAAAATACATACCAGGTTTCTTTGACATTTTGACCAGTTGGATCTGTGATTCCCACAACAGATAAATATAATAAGCTGTTACCAAACTTGTAGTAATATTTCTCTACTACTGAATAAAAAATATTTTTTTCAATTTAGTTTATGATAAAACAAATTATTTGACCTGGAATTGAGTTTGATGACTGAATTTAGCTCCAGATAAATGTAAAAAGTTTTTTGATCATTTGCAGTCTATTTGTTATATGTAAGTTATGTTGTGGTATGGGTTGACATAATTGATATCTAGTTTTTTTTTTAAATGGTAAGGGTTTAACTTTTGGTACACAATGACAGTTTAGGCACTTGACAGTTTAACAAAATGACTGCCTCATACTTATTATCACACGATTATACTTAAATATCAATATGAAAGTTAACTCAAAGAAACTGGGTTACATTTTGAACCGGTCATCATAATTTAGGGAAGTTGGGTATGTATTTCATAAATCAACTAAGTTTACATTCTATGGCTCTCTTTACCAAGATCTTGACATGGAGTGACACAAAATGGCCGAAACAATTTTGGGTGTGCACCTGCCACAAAACCAGTCTGCATGTCATTGCATTTTTTGCAAAGATCTTAGGTGTGCACTGCAGGCAGGGTTGGGCTTAAGCACTCGCCCGCTCGCCAATGCGAGTGCAAATCGCTCCTGGCGAGTGCTGATTGACACCCACTCGACCGACTGGCGAGTGGCTTCGGCGAGAAATTTAATTAGTTTGTGTAGGAAAACTTGTGTTAAGCACCACTACTAAGCGAAATATGAAATATTGCTTAGCGCCAGTTATTTCCTTAAACACCAAGACGCAAATACATTCAACACTACACAAATAATAAGGTTAATCGAAGTCACGTTTGAAGCTCGTAATAAAGACTCTTTGTCCCGTTTTAAACAAAAATATATCATCTTGTGTCGCCTACTTGTGTAACTACAGCTGTGAATTAACAATTAGTCTACGTAAGCATGTGTTGCGATCTTTTAAGTTAATAGCGGTCAACCAAGACAAAGCTTAAAAAATAATAGTTTTTTATGAGATAAAAATATTTTTTATGGGATTATGTTAAGATACAAACCGAACCATTGTGGACACTCTTGGGAAATTGAAATGACCCACTATAGGGCGTCGCAGCATAGAACCTCTGGTGCTTGTGATTGTTAACTTTTCGAATGAATGTTTAGATGTAAATTTGACTATTTTGTCAGTATTTGCTGTTCAACCAGTAACTATGGTGTTAGGTGAAATGTGGCGTTTTGTTTGTGGCGCGAAGCAACCTGCGGTGAAACGTCCTTCAAGCACAGAAAATAAAAATACGAAAAAACGAGAGCGCAAGCATTTTTAGAAAAATGGCGTTATTTTTTAACTAAAGATCGCAACAAATATTTCGCTAAAAAAACATTGTTTTAAGCATAAACTGTTTCATTGGAAATAAACGACCAGACTTTTATAAAAACTAATGTTTACGTTTAGAAACCATAAGACAGGTTAAGGATAACCCAAGAAATTACCGCGCTAGGACGGAAGTTTGCAAACGGCGCCGAATATTTTTGGCGAGTGTTATTTCGTCCTGGCGAGTGCTGATTGATAGCCACTCGACAGGCTGGCGAGTGTAAATTTTTGCTTAGGAACAACCCTGGCAGGTGTGCAATAAGGCACACCTGAGGTTCAGAAATAAAGCGGAGTTGAGCTGGGCGTGAAATTGATTCCACTACAGCTGCAGTGAGCTGCGCTGGGCTTAAAAATCGTCCAAAACGTAACGTGTTTCTATAGCTGCACGGGGCTTGAGTTTAGCAAAGCGTGAAAATCGCCACAACAGAATTTAAATGCAAATTACGCTTTGCTCAGCTCAGTGCAGCTGTAGTGTAAACGGACCTTCAGTCAAAACTTGTGTGTGTGTGATTCACGTGCACACACAATTTCTCGGGTGTGCAACTGGTCAGTGTGCACCTGCCACAGTTTACGGAATACAAACTGGTTGGTACCAGTATTTACCACTCGCAATTTTTTTGAACACACTGTAAAAAAGAATCGGTAAACGACGAAATTTCGCAAAAAGAAGAACTTTTCTTTACACTACAGCTGTACGACCGGTTTCATCATTCATAATTCAAGACTCGTAGTAAAAACAAAATGATGCACACGTTTTAGGGGATTTTATATTTTCAATTTATCCGGGTCTTTAAAAGACTAAAAATACTATTATTTTGGTGCATTATCTATCTTTAGTTCAAAAAAATACGTATCACATGTATAAAAATAAATATATTGCTATGACTACAGCAGAAGTTTCACAAAATGAAGAAATATTTAAAATTGGCCGAAGTATACGACAAAATAAACTTATCGTGAAATCGTAGAATCATAAACAGATGTTACAGCAAATATAATAAATCATTGAAAAGTACGTCATATGCCCACCAAGGTTGATCATATACTATTTACTAAATAGAGAGTTTTAAATACGTTTTAGGTCACTTCCTTTTACACCTCTGATTTTTTTAAACTCGATATCACGGTTGACCAGTTCCGTTCGATAATAAAGGCACAGCCACTAACGTCACAATGAACTTTTTTTTTTTTTTTTTTTTTTAGCTTTTTATTGTAAATAAGTTTATATTTACATTTTTTAAACACAGGAATGCGAGTCCTAGTTTTTTCTATCTAACCCTAAGTTTTTTGGGTTAACTAGGTTTCTAGGTTTTTTATTGAAAGTACAAAATGCTTGGGGTTTTGGATCAATATAAGATAAATAAGTTTTACAAAAGCTTTGTATCTATTCTAGATTAGAATAATTAAAATATTAGATATTAAGAGACATGTAAAATATAAGTGATACTGCTCAACTGTATTGAAAATATTCTTTTTGGTAGCCAAAATTGGTTTCGCAAGACTGAAGCACTGTGGATAAAAACATTAGAGATGCGATGTATAGAAGCAATAATTAATGTGTAAGCCAACGGTGACGAGTAAATGTTGTACAGAAGCGAAAAAAAACTTTAAGATAGAACAATAAATATGTATTCTAGGTTTATTCCGCAAAATCTAGTTTTTTCAAATGGTTTTATTCAGTTTTTTCTACAATATTTACTGACAATCCTGAATTGAGCGGTAATTTAAAGTACCGGTTAAGTTATTTTGCACTTAAAAAAATTACCAAAAGAAAGTTCCACAATTAACTTATTATTTATGTTAAACGACAAACTGCTGTTAACCAGTGGTGGGATTAAGCCGGTTCGCACCGGTTCTATAGAACCGTCTCGCGAAATTTTATAAGATCAGCGAACCGGTTAGCATTACTGTTTATTAATCAATGGATTTTTGCATATTGTTCCATACATTGATTTTTGAGATCCAAGTAGCTCGATCACGTGTTTTTTTCAAAATGTGCAATGGTCAAGGTCGCACGTAACAGTCATACGTTGTGTTAATTTCTATATTTGTAGTAATTATTTTCTTCTGGAATTGTTTTCTGAAAATTTAATTGTCATAAGTACAAGTCATGAGACGACTGATGCTTAATTTTACCTCAGTGCGGCTGTTAGCAGTGATGGGATTCAGCCGGTTCGCAGTTCGCTGGAATCTGGGGTTGCATCCTGTTCTTGCAACTACTTTAATTATTTCCCGGAAAATATGACTTTTGTGATAGAACCGGCTGACAAAAAATTAAATCCCACCACTGCTGTTAACCTACATTCCAAACCAGCACGAAGTTCAATTTGTTACGTGTTGACAAGCTTTATTGGTCTTGTCCAGACACAACAATTTGTTGGTCATTTTATTGTTCGGCATGTGTGCCACAGTCCAGAGGCGTAGCGAGGGTATTTTGCGCCCGGGGGAAAACTATAAAATCGGCGCCCCCTCCTCCATGTTTGATCACATTGTTTTATGGAATTAACATAATATACCGCACTTTATACGGAAACAGTTAAGAAGCGTTTTGGTTATACAAACTACACGTATGACTCATAATCACTGTCAAACATGAATGATTTACAACTATAGATTAACTATTTTTCTTGATTTCACTGTCGCAGACTGGTTAATCACGTCATCGAAATCTGTTGTTTCCAATGTTTCTCTTTCAACTCTAAGAATAGCAAAATCTTTGAGACGATCCTGTTCCATTGATGCACGACGTTGCACGCTGATACGACAAAATAAGTTTCAATTTGCTGAACGACCGCTCACAACTTGCAATTGAAACTGCTACTGTTAACAGAATTTGTAGTGAAGATCGCATGTTTGGAAATACGTCATCATCATAAAACACAATAAAACCAACAAACTCTAAAGGAGTTTCTGGTAGAGCTTCAGTTCGGTTACTAAGCAGGATTCGGCAATCACCAATTTCATTGAAAAGATCGTTTCTATTTATGTTCGTGTCGTAGAAATTCGCAAAATCTGCACAATTTCGACGCGTTGCATCCTCATCTGTGTCAGATAGAAGAGTCTTTAACGTCCAGAAAATATCCAAATTTATTGTTCAGGTCTTTTAGCCGTGAAAAAACGTGTTGACTTCTCATATTGAAGCCGATCAAATACATTTCATAACGCGTAAAATTTCTTCTTCTGATGAAAGTCCTGCATCTCTTGCCAGTTGTCCAGGCATTCTCTTACTTTACCTGATTATTTTGTCCAGCTCAAGCACCAGATCGAGTGTTTTGTTTTTGGCCTGTTATACAGCAGCTTGGCTTAAACCATCACGAAATAAGTCTTGACTTTTATAGTGATTCTTCTAATAATTTAGTTTGGTATTCATTCTGTTTTTTATGATGTCCTATACTTTATATTAAAATTACACGTTAGGTGACTGAAGACATAGTTTATGGATTTGCGATTTGCGAGTTTCGCTACTAATTTTTAATAGTTTTTCAGTTGCTGGACTATAATTGCTACTTTTACGACCGATTAGGGCTATGTTTAGTCGGAACAATTATACGGTATAGTTGTGCAATTGGGGTGGGCACCACTGTTACGACTGTGCAAACTTTGTTTTTTTGCCCAACTTAACTATTAAAACTTCTAAAAAGTTCTCGTTTATTTTCTTGTTTTTTTCCTGTTTTGTTGACAGTAGTTAGCACAAAGTCTCTGTGAGTACCATTGCATGTTTTTCGAAGAAAAACGGTCCTATGTAAATTATAGTTTGGCTAACTTATAGATAAACGATAAAAGTCATCCCTTTTACAACTATTTTATATATGATTACAGGTTAGAAACACGGAGACACGAACCCTTTTTTAGCTAATTTAACCAAATAAACAGAACTTTTTCGCGCTACGTGCGACCAACGATACACTTTACTCTTTTTTATGTTGTCTAACTAATATGTAATTCCAAAATACCGATCGAATTGCTTTTCGTAGGGGGGCGCGCAGCCCACGACAATTACCAAAGGGGGTGCGGTTTAATAAATGTTAAGAACACTAAGCTAGACGAAACCAGCTGCACACATAATCAGTATCTTGGCTGCTGTGTGTTGGTTACGTATCAGATGACGTCGGTCACAGCCGCTGGTGCTATCTTGCTTGTGACGTTTTATGCCCTTGTTGTGAAAAATTTGTAAGCCTCATTTTGGCGCCCCTCTATCTTGGCGCCCGGGGACATATGTATCCCCCCGCACCCCCCTAGCTACGCCTCTGCCACAGTTACTGTAATGACGTGTCCAATATTTCCTCATTGCGAATCCTAGTAAACGATATGATAAAATATATTCGATTCAAGCTGGTAGCCAACGGACCAATATTTACTAGTACTCATAGGCGCCGAACTTTCGAAATTCCAGGGCGTTATTTTCTAGACAGTGCGAAGTTTCTATTGAAATGGGCAAATCGCAACAATAATTTGAAAAAAAACTTGCATAAAACTTAAAAAACATAGTTTGGGGGATTCAATGGCCTTGTGTCTATTTATGGTAATTTAGGAAAATTTTAAACACTTATGGTTAACTAAGGCTGTTCTAAAGAAATTAATTTCCACATTTATTGATATCTTGGTCGCATTCTAGGGCGTTTTGACGCCTTACGAGAAATCTAGGGCGTCTAAAAACGCTCTGCACACCCACGTTCGGCGCCTATGCTAGTACTACATTACTTGTGCTGAGTTTATCTTAGTTTATTGACTGTTTTTCGTTCTATGCTTATAAATATTGCTTGAAGAACGCTCTTTTTAGAAATCCGACACAGTAATCGTCGTGTAGGCTACCCATGTCTTATACAACTCGGGTTTAAGGGTTGCCATTTTTTCATAACTGTTCCTTCACTCTTGCTAAGCACATTTTTAAAACACAAAATGCACTTTTAATGGGTTACAAAAAATTAATTGTGGCATCATAACCGAATTCTCTAATAAAATCGTTATTGTGAGGTATTGACTACAATTAACGGTTCATTGTTCTTTTTTCATAGTAGGCTACAACTTGGTGGAGTTAGAACTTTTTAGTTTGTGATTTCTGTCTTTATTGAGTCTAGAATTACAGTTTAGATTAGATTTCTCTATAGACTGCACAACTGGCTGATAAAACTCAACAGCAACGCTCGTATTAAATGACTGAAGAAGCATTGTGTTTGTATGTTTCTTCAAGTTCAGTGCATTGCGAGGACTGGCGTGTACAAGTTCTCTAGTAAACGTAAAAGTGCGTTTTGTTCCGAAAAGGGTTGACAAGTACTGGTCGACTCTACTACATATAGAATAGATGTTTTATTGTTTATTAGAAGGAATTAAGCATGCGTTAAGGTATCATTGTTACAAAACAACGCAATTGAATCAATTAATAACAACAGAATACAAGTTACAAGGTGTGCAAAATATTACATAGAGATACTTCATGATCAAACTGTGTTATTGCGCTGCTTGTGTACGTTTTATAAATTGGAACATGCAGTGATTATAAGCGTTTACTAAAACAAATGTTGTTAGTTGCATTTCGAGCACGTGCACATTTTTTACGATACAAATAGGTTCAAAACTAAAAATAGACAGTTTCAAAGGAAAGAGAAAAGGTCCGGATTAGGAGTGGGTGCTGGTAGAAACATGCTCGGTGCTGATTTGCTGCTCTGTGCCATTAGTGAATGCCTGTTGTAAAAACAAAGGATACAGTTATACACTTTAGCTTGGTTTTAAGCGTTTTTACTTGTAGTGACCGTTTGTTATTAGAGTAAAAAGTTTTACGAGTTTAAAATCTGTCGCCAGTATTGTGCTTATAAGCAGTTAGATAAAGGGCACGCGCGTTTCACAGAATGGTATTTTTTGTAGCAAAATTCTCTAAATTATCTCTAAAAGCGTTTAAATGTGTGAAAATTACTCTCTGTAAAACAGTGTTGCTGTTACTTTCTACTTGGAGCTTTTCGACCCTTTAGAACTCTTTGATTTCTTAGAGCTTTTTGATTTTTTAGAACTTTTCGATTTTTTAGAACTTTTTGATTTTTTAGAGCTCTTCGACTTTTTCGAGCTTTTAGACTTTTTAGAGCTCTTGGAGCTTTTGCTAGATTTAGATGACTCGGGGGGCGGCTTAGGACTTTCAGGCATTGGGGGTGGGGGTGGTGGAGGGGGTGGGGGGTGCTGCACTTGACCCTGCGATTGACTTTGTGACTGACTTTGTGAACCTGCACCGACTTGTGTTTGTGATTGCGATTGATGCTGTATGTGCACCTGTGTGTCGCCTTTATTAATGGTAACTTGGGTCTGGCCTTGATGCTGATTTTGATAGCCACGCTTGACTTTACCTTGCGATTGTCCTTGGGATTGACCTTGCGACCCGAATCCTCCAATCTGTCCTTGGGATTGACCTTGTTGCTGAGATTGACCTCCGTGTCCGTTGTTAACTTGGGATTGAGACTGGGACTGTCCTTGTGAACCGAAACCGTGACCGTTGTTAACTTGGGACTGACTCTGGTGTTGGGATTGACCTCCGTGTCCGTGGTTGATTTGGGATTGGGACTGGGACTGACCTTGTGAACCAAATCCATGTCCTTTGTTCACCTGTGATTGTGACTGACTTTGTCCTTGGTATGCCTTTTTGCTCCACTGTCCTTGGGATTGACTTTGGTGTTGAGACTGTCCTCCGTGACCGTGGTTTACTTGAGACTGACTTTGATGCTGGGACTGAGCTCCATGACCGTTGTTAATTTGGGATTGGGACTGGGACTGACCCTGTGAACCAAATCCATGTCCTTTGTTCACCTGGGATTGTGACTGACTTTGTCCTTGGTATGCCTTTTTGCTCCACTGTCCTTGGGATTGACTTTGGTGTTGGGACTGAGCTCCATGTCCGTGGTTCACTTGAGACTGACTTTGGTGCTGGGACTGACCCCCATGTCCGTGGTTAACTTGGGACTGGGACTGAGACTGACTTTGTGATCCAAATCCGTGACCGTGGTTCACTTGGGATTGACTCTGGTGTTGGGATTGAGATCCATGTCCCTTGTTAACTTGGGATTGAGACTGGGATTGACCTTGTGAACCAAATCCGTGACCGTGGTTTACCTGAGACTGACTTTGATGCTGGGACTGAGCTCCATGACCGTTATTAACTTGGGACTGGGACTGACCCTGTGAACCAAATCCATGTCCTTTGTTCACCTGGGATTGTGACTGACTTTGTCCTTGGTATGCCTTTTTGCTCCACTGTCCTTGGGATTGACTTTGGTGTTGGGACTGAGCTCCATGTCCGTGGTTTACTTGAGACTGACTTTGATGCTGGGACTGAGCTCCATGACCGTTGTTAATTTGGGATTGGGACTGGGACTGACCCTGTGAACCAAATCCATGTCCTTTGTTCGCCTGGGATTGTGACTGACTTTGTCCTTGGTATGCCTTTTTGCTCCACTGTCCTTGGGATTGACTTTGGTGTTGAGACTGTCCTCCGTGTCCGTGGTTTACTTGGGACTGGGACTGAGACTGACTTTGTGATCCAAATCCGTGACCGTGGTTCACTTGGGATTGACTCTGGTGTTGAGATTGAGCTCCATGTCCCTTGTTAACTTGGGATTGAGACTGGGATTGACCTTGTGAACCAAATCCGTGACCGTGGTTTACCTGAGACTGACTTTGGTGCTGGGACTGACCCCCATGTCCGTGGTTAACTTGGGACTGGGACTGAGACTGACTTTGTGATCCAAATCCGTGACCGTGGTTCACTTGGGATTGACTCTGGTGTTGGGATTGAGCTCCATGTCCCTTGTTAACTTGGGATTGAGACTGGGATTGACCTTGTGAACCAAAACCGTGACCGTGGTTTACCTGAGACTGACTTTGATGCTGGGACTGACCTCCATGACCGTTATTAACTTGGGATTGGGACTGGGACTGACCCTGTGAACCAAATCCATGTCCTTTGTTCACCTGGGATTGTGACTGACTTTGTCCTTGGTATGCCTTTTTGCTCCACTGTCCTTGGGATTGACTTTGGTGTTGAGACTGTCCTCCGTGTCCGTGGTTGACTTGAGACTGACTCTGGTGCTGAGATTGTCCGCCGTGACCGTGGTTGACTTGGGATTGCGACTGAGACTGACCTTGTGAACCAAATCCGTTTCCGTGATTGACTTGAGACTGACTTTGATGCTGGGATTGAGCTCCGTATCCGTGATTAACTTGGGATTGGGACTGCGATTGACCTTGTGAACCAAAACCGTGGCCGTGGTTTACTTGAGACTGACTTTGGTGTTGGGATTGACCTCCGTGTCCGTGGTTAATTTGGGATTGAGACTGAGACTGGCCTTGTCCTCCGTACCAGTGTCCTTTGTTGACTTGAGACTGAGACTGCTGCTGAAATTGCAATGACCGCAATCTCATTAACAGGTCATGCTGTTGCTCAACATCTGTAACGATAAATAGCATTAGTAAGTCAATAAAAAAGTCACACACCTTTAGCTACAAACTAAAAAAACTAAAACAAGTGTGCTGTGCCCAGTCTAACCGATTGTCATATGTTGTAAAACCTAAGTATTGTTGTAAGAAATGCAAATATAACAATTATTTTCGCCCGAAAGACTGAAAACGTGTTATATCCAAAGCTTTAGCAACTGACTATATTAATGATACGTGTGCGTTTATCGTTATTCTTCCGAAGAATACTTTTGTATAATGACTGGTTTAGTCAATTTATTTCAACTACAATAATGACTTGTTACTTTGCAGGTTGATTTAGCCATTAGGTTTAGATTTCATTATATTGCTCCTAATTCCTACATACGCTTGGGTTTATTTTCTGTGTTAGATAGGTGTATGCGTTAAATGTAGCTAGGTCTAGGCTACATGGATATGCTTACCGAATTTTGCTTCCGCCTTCTTGTCGGCTTCTACAAACAAAAACAAACAGGTTTAAATAACTTTCAACGTAGTCCGGATCATGAATATTGCGCTTAATTTGGAAGAATCGCCCGCAAGTTGGAAAATTTTCATTTCTTCTTATAATTGGTTCGCACACGAAGTTTTAATTTATCTTAAGTAGTGCTTTTAAGCTTTTGCTTTGCGGCCAAAAATGATTTAAGCGGATATTTCGCTAATCCAATTACCGAATTTTAACAAAACAGGGATTTAAAGTTAAAGGATTATATGAGTCTTCGTATATATAAAGTACGTTTTAAACTCAGACACAAATCAAAGGCAAAGTCAGAATTGCGCAAATCATAAAAATGTTTTGCATGTATGTTGTCTAAATAGGCAAAAATACAGTTTGTGGGACATTGCCAAGTGCCGCCAATTGATAAGGCCTAATGATTTCATGTTAAAACTTCCTTGGGTTGATAATGAATTGCAAAAAAGATCGAGTAGATCGACATCATCTTGATTAGGACATTTCGATATAAATTTGTATCATCTTCAGTTAATGTTACTGAGAAGGAAATCAAAGCATCACTTATGAAAGTTGGGACGCAATTGTTATCATTCTAAGTTTCTATAGTTGGAGAATTATATTTCTTTTATTTTGTTAAATTTTATTGTTTAAAATGATGCCGAAAATCGGCATTCATGCAATTTACAAATTTAGTTTCTGTTGAACTTTATATAGGTTTCTAACACAATGATAAGATATTCCTAAATAAAAACTTACCTGCAATAGGAGCTGCCGACACTGCTACAAGCAGAGATAACGCTAACAACAATTTTAACATTGCAATAGTGTTTAGGTCTAGAAAAATACGACAATCTCCAAAGTATTAGAACCGGTAGGTAATAAAATATTCCAATAGTAATTTATTGTTATTTTTATACAAAAATTTCTGTGTTTTTTAATAGTATTCGAAGTCTAATAATGATGCCTACTAAAAACATTGAAAATTAGAATAAAAATTATTTAAACTTCTATAAGTCAGGTGCTCCAATCGATAACATGTGCCAAATAACGCCTTTCGTGGACAAATGGCTCTAAAAATTTGGTTCTTTCTGAGAAACCAATTTTACCCACGAAATCTAGCATTTCGTTGGACTCAGGACAAAATTTTAGTCTCTCCATTTTACAGTGCTTCGAAATATCGTTACAACGCCGGCGATTGATACATTTAACGACTGCAACTCGACGTCGGGCGAAGGCCACTTATAGCGGCACGGAGCTTGTTTGTTCCAAGCAAATAGGTGTTTGGCCAAAGGAAAGCTGAGATTGGCCCTATTGCCTTGCGGAACGCAAAGTGCGCGGTACACGCCCATCTTCTATGGGAGAATACACAACGCACGGCGTCGCGGCTAAATGTTAACAAACAAGGCGTTCATCCGAAGAGAAAGGACCGCTGTTGCCTCGCGCGTTTCTAGAAAGTTCGGCTCTGGCCTTTCCTTCTAATCCCGCTCCCTGTCAACCGGCCGGTGGTAAATTAAGTCCGCCCGTAAAACACACACCGGCGCAACCTGTGGACTTCGCGACCACCTTTAGGACAGATTGGTTCAAGCTTCGGCCACCCGTTTGTTTCACACAAGCGTACGAATTTTGCATTATCATATGTAGGGGTGGTTTTATATATAGTCGCCAAGCTAGACACCAATTGTAATCTTAATTTTGTTACATAACCCTTTTGACAGCAGTCAATGAAAGATACACACACATCTGTGTTCAACAACTGTGATCTATCCCTTCTCAGGCTTCTTTTTGACCAACAATTACGGCTTACTTATCATTGATAGCCTACATGGAAAGTTTTGACAGCAGCTTGCAAAATCTTGGTTATGATTATGTTCGCCAACCTACCGACTTGACAAATAAGCACACTGGAATGTTTTACGTAAAAATCGCATTCGTTTTATTCGAATTCAATCACTGTGGCTTTATTTTTTACAATTTTTGTCGGTATGCCTAACTTGTTGCACGCGGCTGACACTTTGCCACAAATTAGTGTTGTTTGATCCACGGATGCCAAATGATATGCGTTGGTTATAAATGAAACAAAACTATCACAACGTTTTTGAGTAATTTCTCCACATAACAATATCGGGATTTTTCGTTTTCACTACTTGTATTTTCTCGCTAAAAGAAATATTGGTACCGTCAGTGTAGGGTCATTCTATTTGTAAAAATTAAAGTGCAACAAAAATACACAGTTATACAGTTGTTGTTGTCTTGGCATGTTGATTGTGGAGTGCATCTGAAACACAAAATGAATACCTGTTTAAAAACTTCAGTCTTTGTACAAATGGTTTATTATGGGCCTACCAATTACAAAATTCGTATAACACGGATGTAATCTTATTTTAAAATAAAATAGGTGTGTTTCAAAATTTTATAGTGTAACTTCAACGAGGTAGGTCCTACATTCAAACAGACTTTTATTTTACTTTCTTACCAATTCAGTACATTTCAGAAATGCCATCCGTGTTGAACTTGGCTCTGGTGTTGACCTTGAAATCCACCAGCGCCATGTTGGACCTGGCTCTGGTGTTGACCTTGAAATCCACCAGCGCCATGTTGGACCTGGCTCTGGTGTTGACCTTGAAATCCACCAGCGCCATGTTGGACTTGGCTCTGGTGTTGACCTTGAAATCCACCAGCGCCATGTTGGACCTGGCTCTGGTGTTGACCTTGAAATCCACCAGCGCCATGTTGGACCTGGTTCTGGTGTTGACCTTGAAATCCACCAGCGCCATGTTGGACCTGGCTCTGGTGTTGACCTTGAAATCCACCGGCGCCGTGTTGAACTTGGCTCTGGTGTTGACCTTGAAATCCTCCAAATCCATGATAACCTTGTTTCTGGGATTGGCCTTGAAATTGGCCATGTTTTCCTCCTTTATTAATTTGGACTTGGTTCTGAGATTGCATGCTCTTTCCCCATTTGTTCTTCTGCATCTGGTTTTGAGCTTGGACGCTCTTTCCACCTTTGTTCATCTGGACCTGGTTTTGAGATTGCATGCTCTTTCCCCATTTGTTCTTCTGCATCTGGCTTTGAGCTTGGACGCTCTTTCCACCTTTGTTCATCTGGACTTGATTCTGAGATTGCATGCTCTTTCCCCATTTGTTCTTCTGCACCTGGTTTTGAGCTTGGACGCTCTTTCCACCTTTGTTCATCTGGACTTGATTCTGAGATTGCATGCTCTTTCCCCATTTGTTCTTCTGCACCTGGTTTTGAGCTTGGACGCTCTTTCCACCTTTGTTCATCTGGACTTGATTCTGAGATTGCATGCTCTTTCCCCATTTGTTCTTCTGCACCTGGTTTTGAGCTTGGACGCTCTTTCCACCTTTGTTCATCTGGACTTGATTCTGAGATTGCATGCTCTTTCCCCATTTGTTCTTCTGCATCTGGCTTTGAGCTTGGACGCTCTTTCCACCTTTGTTCATCTGGACTTGATTCTGAGATTGCATGCTCTTTCCCCATTTGTTCTTCTGCATCTGGCTTTGAGCTTGGACGCTCTTTCCACCTTTGTTCATCTGGACTTGATTCTGAGATTGCATGCTCTTTCCCCATTTGTTCTTCTGCATCTGGCTTTGAGCTTGGACGCTCTTTCCACCTTTGTTCATTTGAGCCTGGTTTTGAGATTGCATGCTCTTTCCCCATTTGTTTTTCTGCATCTGGTTCTGGGCTTGGACGCTCTTTCCACCTTTGTTCATCTGAGCCTGATTTTGGGCTTGGAAGCTATTCCCACCTTTGTTGACTTGGCTTTGGGCCTGAGCCTGTGCTCCCCTTTTATGCCAGCCGTGCTGATGTTGTGCCTGCATCTGGAAACTGGCGCCTCCGTGGCCCATCTGTGCTTGCATTTGGTGCTGCGATCCACCGCCGAATCCATGTTGCATTTGACTTTGCGATTGTGACTGACTTCCGCCTCCGTAACCGTGTTGAATCTGGGACTGAGATTGAGATTGTCCCCCACCTCCTCCATGCCCATGTTGGATCTGAGACTGGGACTGCGATTGATGTCCTCCATGTCCAAACGAAAACTGCGACTGCCTTTGGTGTTGGTAATTGAAGAATCTCTTCATCAGTTGACCTTGGGCCTGAGACTGTGCTTGACCTTGACCGCCGTGACCATATTGGATCTGGTTTTGGGATTGACCTTGGGAGCCAAAGCCATTCAACTGACCCTGTTGCTGGTGTTGAACTTGGGAACCGTGGCCGTTAAACTGGCCCTGTTGCTGGTGTTGAACTTGGGAAACGTGGCCGTTAAACTGGCCCTGTTGCTGGTGTTGAACTTGGGAACCGTGGCCGTTAAACTGGCCCTGTTGCTGGTGTTGAACTTGGGAACCGAATCCGTTCGATTGAGCCTGGTGCTGAGATTGAACGTTGTAGACAGGCGCATAGGCCCATTTCTTCTCGACTTCTGAATAGAAAAAGTTAATTTAAATGCTACTAATAATAATAATAACATTAACGTACAGATCATTGTATGTATTTACAGAGCCGCTCGTGTTTGAAGGCAATTATAACGCGTAAGTCGGTGGTCACCGGGTATTAAAATTGTTGCGCCCCAAAAGAGCTCGACGGATCTGCTCCAACTTAAACACAATCTGATGCAACTTTAACTAAATTGGCTATTAGGAGCTTAGTAGGTATATGTACCATAAATAATAAACTATTATGTATCAGGGGTGGCCAGCACGCAGTTTGCGTACCGCATGCGGTTCTTCCTGTTTTATGTGGAGCTTTCTTTCTTGATTTATTTAAGGTTTTTAGGTTGTTCAGTGTCAATTTTGCTTAATTGACCAATTTTATTGCAGGTTCCACTTAGATCGCGTCAATTTGTGTAAAATCACGTCAATAGATTTAAAAGCCTATAAATTTAAACCAGCGTGGTACTTGGCATTTTTTAACAAATCCTCCAGTGCTACCAAGAATTGAATTGTTCCTTATATAAACAAATATATATATATATATTGCATAGTAATAGCTCCAAGAGTAATTGAAACGCACCTTCGACGTTCTCAGTGCTTCTTTTTTCTGCAAAAAGAATATTAATATATAAATAATAATTTCTGTAAAAACTATTTTTTTATTTTTTTGTTTATAACGTTTAAATAAAAAAGTCCAATAAATAAATCTGGCCAAACTCGAAAATACGTTTTCATTTTTGCGTTTACTTTAATTTAACTAAACACTAGTTTAGATTGAAAACATAAACCATAAAAACAAAAAGTAAGTATTTTTTATAATATAAAAATTTCAATTAAGGCATATAAACGTTAACAAAGTCCAACAGACTTATCTGAATAAACTCAAAATTACGTTTACATATATGTGTTTACTTTAATTCGATTAAATGCTAGTATATATCAAACCATAAACCGTCAAAACAAAAAGTAAGTATTTTTTATATTATAATAATGTAGGCTACTTACCGAGCGGAGTCGCGAAAACCAACGCTACACAGGCGGCTAGAAACAGCAACCGCAAACTCATATTTCCGTTAATAGCTTTAACGATCAGGCAAATAAATTCTATCAGTTAAACCTGCAAAAAACATTGTTATGACATAGAATTCAGGATTTCTTAGAAATATATGTTTATTTGTTCAATATGGCTTATTTTCATTTGAATACAGTTGTTTTGTTGTTTTTTACCTAAATTAACCTACTCATACAGTACATGGTTCGTTTTTCAAATTAGTTTACTACTATTTGTATTTAAGTTATAGCTTTTTTGTCGAAGGTTGAATATCTATAATAGGGCCTAATCAAAAACAGCTCCACTGGTAATTGTAGCCTAATTGTTGTTCAACGTTTCGGAAACCTATTCAAATCGCCTTCATACAGGGTGAATGATATCAAACGCATTTTTTGTTATTAATATTATGCCTGGCGCAACAGTTTATGTGTTGAGTATCTCTATAGTAACACAACAGCCGCATAGTTATGCCCGATAAAAATAACTCCTAATATGCACACTAAAAATACGAGAAAGGAATAAACAAAAGTACCAATAAACATTAATTTTGCAGCCTTTCAATGTAACGCGTCAAAAAGGTGGAAATTTACCACTGGTTTTGACAACACTGTAAAAATTTTCCAGGGGCGCAATTGTTGTTGAATTATAATTTCTTTTAAAAACAAATATTTTTGTACATGTAATAGTATTTGCCTTTTTTAAGCAACAATCTAATCTGTTGCTCTGGGCGTTTTAAACATTTAAAAAATGGACAAATAACGTAGCGAAAAAAATAAATCCGCCATATTTGTATAAATTATTTTTTATCTATTTAAAATATTATTAAAAATAAAAAGATAAATATACCTTAGACCTAAATTCAATTTTTGGTAAATTTGATTATGACTAGGGCTGGCCGCGCAAATGCACAAGACTCTTAACTTGTACAGCAGTTTCTATACTTTATGGAAAATAAAGTTGAGACGCGATCGCTTGGCTAAAATCGTTGCTGCCAAAATGTCGCAACGAGGACATTACAGCTGTTAAAAATTCTCCGTTGAAAACAGAAGTTTATGACTTGGCATATCGACAACCTATTTGATCTGTCGCTGCAGTAAATGACTTTTCGATTCAAGGGAACTAGTCGTTATATGTCCGGACCAGCCTTTGTTGTAGGGCGATCACTGTTTTACTTTGCAAACACCCCACAGGGGCGAACAATAGAATATTTCCGCCCCGGAACTTTTTGAAGGGAATTGCGTCAAAGAAGCAAACATGCGGGCCGTAATTCTAAGAAAAGATAAAAAAAAAATAAAGTTATAAAAAAGGTTTGGAACGATCCTGCCAGTCTTAAAATGATTTAAGTCAATGACTTAACTTAAGTTCACTAAAGCTACTGTTTTTAAATGACTTAAATTAACTTGAGTCTTTCGGGCAAAATGACTTGACTTTGTTTAAGACTTTCAAACATATGACTTGGGTTAAAATGATGTGTTTTCATTATTCATTTTTTATTATAATATTGAGTTATGTATTAAAATTTTACACACAAAACAATTTGCTCCTATATGTTGCGTTTTAGGTTATTTTTTAATTGAGTTGCTGCTATAATCGGACTAGTTCATTAATTTTTATAGTTCACCGTTTAATTTTTATAACAAAGCCTTGCCTTGGAAATGACTTGCTCTAAAAAATGGCTAAGGCATTTCGTTTATCTTTAGTAGTTGATTTAATGTAGGTGTTTTTAAAACAAGAAATCGGTTGAATGTGAGTTAAACTATATTTTTTGTCATTTTGCATGGTATAAAGTACAATGGACAACAAAACCTAATTTTTGTTTTTTATTTTTATATTTTGGTGAAAAATGCGGAAATGGGAATGAGAAGCGTTCGCCGGTGTATTTCGAAACACCAATGACAAAAGACACTAAATTATCTTTTTAAGAGTAAATTAGCTTTTGTCAAAACATGAGAAATTCTTTAGTGCAAACATAAAAATTATTTACGAAAAACTTAAAATAAACTTAGAACAGAATGAAAAGGGTCAGCATTAAGTGTTTGACAGACAGTCAAGGCGTCAAATACTTTTTGGTTGTCACGTCTACAGATTCATTGCATTTTCCGGCCTTTCAAAATACAGTGACCTCCCAATACGATATGTGAGTCAAAGGAGGGAAATACGGATTACAGGGAAACAAACAATTTTTCGATGTCCATCTTTCTGTCACAGGTGTGTTTGTGCCTCAGTAGGCCAAAGATTCTGGTTATTTAAAATGCCAAAGCGGTAAAGATTAATAAAGTAATAATTCCATAAACGCCGGAGACAATGCCGAACTGTCAGACGTCGTAAAACACAAAAAAGGAACGAAACCCGAGTTAGGTTGCTTCCTTATGTCCGATTGCTTTCTAGGCGGCCGTTTCTGGCTGAACTTTCGTCGAACATCTTACGTCAATATTTGTTAATAAGGTGTCGCAAGGTTTAATCTTTGCCCTGGAAGCGTGCTAACTGCCCACGCAATGAACGACAAATATCGATCCTCCTTAGGAAAACTTTACCGCGACGCTAATAGTTAGTGTTACAAAGTTCAAACAAGGTAAATGGCTTGATAAACGTGAGAAGGACCAGTCGAATTTCTCCATAAATCTTCGATCAATTTTGTACATTTCGTTTGTATAAACTCTAACACAAAGCATATTGCGTTGCGTTGTGTTATGCAGTTGCACATTGTTGAAATCAGGTCATTTTGAATTTACCTAAGTCCCAATCAATTTATTTTATAATATTGCTCAAGTCGAGTGAAAAATCATTAATATAAAAGCAAAACGGTAAACTATTTAAATTGGTAAAATTAATCGATTATTATGAGCCCTCAGATAAACAATAACAAAAACCCGACATAATGCAAGCTAATTTTTTTAGGTGCAACAATTGAGATTAATAACCCAATTTGATAAAAAGACTTAATTAAAAAAAAGTCGAGTCAAGTCAAGTCATTTGCTAACTAAAAAAACACAATTTTTTTATTCGCAAAATATAATCGCTATTTTGGCCGTCCTATTTGGAACTAAGACTATTAATATTTATATACGTGTCTTTAAATATTTACAATCTAATTCGTATAACAGGCAACGTTTTGCGATACAGAGCCCTATGCCAATTCAGACAAAGTATGGTAAAACGGTATAAAATGGCCGCTAACAATTTAATTAGATGTTTATTATGTTAACTAAGGTTTAACTTCAATAGTAGTTTTTTTATTTCCGCATATTTTAGTTGCTCTTTGCAAAAAATTCATATTGCTTTCCATTTTGCCAAAAACAGATTTTCTTATAAAGCCATTTTTTTAGAAAGGCGTAATTTGCTGGCACAGGTTTTGTACTCACACGTTTCTGTGTATTTCGTAAACTTTGTGTTCTGTAGGCGTTAATTGAAAGCAACCGGGCAAATCGTTTATTATTTTAAGTTGCATCACGGAAAGTTTGCATACACAATTCCCATTTTTTTAAAGTAGTAGCTAGATAAATATAGAAATCATATAAAAATTAAAAACTGTGTTCTATGTTCATAAGAGAATTGTTAAGTCGTTTTCGCTCTCACGTGTGTATCGCAGACTGGATAAAAAAAATTTTCGACAATTTAATGGAAAATAATTATGCAGTGCTGTTTGAGCGTGGGAAGCTTTAAGTCACGATGCGACAACAATTTAGACACTATACAGAATCGCGTCGGTAAAAGACAAGAAAGAAGTGAAATTTACTTTGGCGTTCCGTTCGGCCATTCCACCTGTGCCGCTTTGGCAGGCAAGTTATTTGCCAGATCAGGAGATTATGGCAAGCTTTTATTATGGCGGCTCTGTTTGCCGGAGGGAGCATGACGCGTAAAATGTGTATAACCAAACAATGAACAACTGGAGACGCCCGAAAAGACGACAAGGGCGCTGGAAAAAAGCTGAGCCAACTGGTCTACAGCTGCTTGTCTGGGCCGCCTCAACTGGCACGTAATCGTGGTGGTTTGTTTCCAGTTCGGGCGTCGTTCGTTTGAGGAGAACTGGTTAAGCTCGTGCTGTCATTGGTCGAAAACTTCGTGTGGTTACGCCTATGTTTTCTTGACCTTTGCAAAGCCTTTTATGCGAGCTGATTGCGGTATGTTGAAAAGTAAAGTCAATGGCGGCTTTTAACAAAACTAAACCGCAAAAAATTAAAAACTTGAAGTTTTACTGCAAAAAAACAAGTCGTTAAGAAAAACGTATTGCAAAAAATCCGACCGCAAAACAAAATGTTGCCTACGGCAAAAAAAGAATTACTTTTAAGTGCATGTTTGAATTTGAGACCACGTTAATGATTTAGGATTTATGAAATGGCAGTACCCATCACCAATCAAAGATAAAAACAAAAGCCGCTTTTCTGGTTGCGCTGATTTCGAACATACGATGGCTCCTCTAATTTCCATCTAGTAGTACTTTTAAAAGTAAAATTTTTCTTCTAAATTTAAATATTTTTTATAATAAGTAGTTGACAAACCTAAAACTAGTAATAGGCTATACAAAGATGGTTTTAAAAGCCTTACTTTATTTAAAAAAAGTTTAAACTATTATGTTGTTTTTGTCTCCGTCTGCAAATAATTGGTTTGTAGAATGGGATGCCACTATTTCAGTGAAGTTGAACTGTCAGGGGTAGCCAACACGTCGATCGCCACATTTCAACTGGTCGATCGCGTCGCATATGTGTTACGTCATTACAGTAGCAGTCACACACAAGCGGAACATTAAAATGACCAATCGTTGTCTGGGCAAGCCTATTCAAGCGTTCTTTGGCGTAACAATTTAACTTTAATCGCTTGCTTGGGATGTAATTAACGCTCAAAATGCCTGATAAGTCTTCTTGTGACTTTTTACCGAACCAGTCGATCGTGAGTCTCTAAAAAATATTTCAGTCGATCGCAGTCAGACATAAGTTGACTACGCCTATAAAGTAATATACTGCAACACTTAACATAGAACACACAATATGCTTCGTAGAATGTGTATACTTTGCGAAAAGAAGAATCGCAGGGTTATCATCAGGCGCTCATAACGACAACAGAATAAATGCTCACGATGAAAATAAAAGCAACAATACCTAACTGATAAAGGGGCGATCGGAAAGCACAAATTAAAGCGACATGAAATGAAATGCGAGTGCTCTTATAACAGCGACTGGTCATTTTGCCAGGACAGTTGTTCCGACATACGTGGCTCACGGAATGACGGAGCCAAACGAACTTAACTCGCTAAGAACGGGTTTAACACTTATGCGGCGTCAAAACAAATTGTCATGGATCAGTCACGTTTAAAAACTCATTTAACTGGGAAGTTTTACACCGAAAGCCATCGCATACTCAACGAATCTGTCGATCAATGATGCAAGCAGGGCAGGCTAGAAAAAAAAAAACTTGCCTGCAGTGAGGTTTGAACTCACGACCTCCGGTCATACCGGAACCGTGGCTCTACCAACTGAGCTATAGGATCTGAGAGGAGCGAGTCGGGAAACAACCATACGCCAATGCTTGCTACACTCTGTTAGTACAAGCAACTTCACAAAAAAGGGGATTTACAGTACCATAGCATTATTCAATGAAAAATACCCACTTAAGTGTGTTAACAACTGTGATCTAGCCCTTCTGAAGCCGTTTTTTGACCAACGATTACGGCCGAATCGCAATAGCATTGGGATCTATTTCGCTAACACCCTTCGTTCTGTTTTTGTGAGTTTGTAACGCCGCAAGAGTTTCGAGACAATTCAAATAAACTGGAGACGCTCGTGCGCCAACGTGCGACAGCAAATCAAAATGCAGTCCAGCGCTAGGTGGGGTAAAATAGCGTAGACACAGGAATGAAAGCCACATAAAAAAACTAAACTAATCGGAATGGCGCGCACGTCAAAGAAGACCACAGGCGTTTAGGCGAGCGAATAAATAAAGAACAAATTGCAAACAACTATACGGCTTGTCTAGGATAAAGCATTGGGAAAGTGCCGCTAAAAAAACGTTGAAAAACGCAACGCATTATCTTGCAAGGGCGTTTTTTGCGGGAAAAACGAGTTTACTCTGCGCCAGAAAACGTCACAATGATGCCACGGTCTTTGAGGCGGATCAAAAGGAAAAAAAGACATGAAATTACAAGAATACGACAAGCGTTTTAAGCGCCTTTTATATTTCTAATCGGTTTTGAATTGGCGTTGCGCCAAAAGAAAGCTAACGAGTGGAAATGGAACGATGATCACCAAGTAGCAAACCCATACTTTGTTGAGGTGCAGGCGTTTTCTTTGAAAGATGGATAACTAAGGCAATTTCGGTTATCTGTTCAAAAGAAAATTGGACCTAAACATAATATCTTATAAAACAAATTGAGTTAACCCGGCTAACATTTACAGGCGCCATTACGTACAAAAACAGCTTGTTTTGTTAGGCCTAGGTAACAAAACTAAAATAATTCGAGTTTGGAGTATAATGGTTGGAGGTTGTAGTAAGAATATCAAAGCCCATACGATAGTAGGTATCATTTTGAACGTTTCGAATAAATCTTTATTCATTTTCAAGATGCTGAAAACGTTTAAAATGATACCGACTTCTGTATTGGCTTTTTTATTCTTACTACGTACAACTAGAGTCGTTTAAAAAAAGTGAGAAATAGGGATGTTACTGAATTTCGTGCGGCAATCATAGATTTTAAAGTATGAAAAAAGAGGCCATCGTAACAAAAATGAGTTAAGCAAAAAAAAAACGACCGACAGAAACATCGACTTGATTTGTAAGTATTTCGATTCTTAAACAGCAAACGTAGATTGACGTCATGTTGCAACGCGTGTTCTTACGCAAGATGCAATTTACCCAGAGAGATCATTTGGTGGAAGGAATTTAGTATTTCTCTAAAATAAAGAGGTGTGAGAAGGGGCATCAGAAACAGCCAGTGTTGAACGGAATCCGATTCGCGAAACACACGATTGCTTAAGCAGCAGAAAAAAAGAAGCAAAACCAGCCGAGAGAGTTAAGTAGGATTTCGTTGTCACCAACACTAGCGTACTGCGCTTTCGGGTTCAGTTTAGTAAAAGTACATTCACACAAGATACGCAGTCCGTCCGTTTAAGCTACGTTCGTGTAAGTGAACGTTACAATAGAATAATTTGGTTTCTTTGATTGCCAGAAGGTAAAATGCGAGGTCACGAGGATCAGAGGAATAAATTTAGCGGTAAAAAAAAATCGAACAGAGGTTTTTTTTCACCTTTGTCCGTACACGCTTTTCTCCAAATATTATTTAGATTTAAAAAATATGTTTTTTTGGTAATCATGAATATTAGGATCAAAGATATAAAATTTACCAGTTAAAAAAATTAAACAGCGACTTTTTTCATCTTTATCCTAATTCGCTTTCCTCTTAAAAAAACATATTTCAGATTTTAAGGGCGAACGTGAATATTTGCAGGCGGTTAATCGAAAATGATGTCGTTTTCCATATTCCAGTCCAGTGGTATTTAAAGTCGCGTGTCATCTCGCTACCGGTCACGCATCATCGGCGCTCACAGAGGCCTGCCGCTGACGTAGGCGTTACGTCACAGTGACGTCATAAGAGTTTGTCGGTGACGGCGACGCCGGCGTACGAGCGTCCGGTGCTCATAGTGGTTGGTAGTAGGGTCCAAGAGTCTGTGCGTGGGTTGTAGTACTCGACTGATACGAGGTTACACGACCCGTCGTCGCCACCTACTACGTAGAGAAGGCCGTTCACTGAAGCCACGCCTGTTGGGAAATAGAAAAAAGGTTGCGTTAAAGAAGGAGTTTCTAAACTTTCTTGCCGTGGACCCCTCAAATTTTTTTTCTTTTTTTTTTACCGCGGACACGACGTTTCAATACGAGCTGGTATCACCTTCAGTTAATGTGTTTGAGAAGTAAATCAAAGCAAGTATTGCGTCCCACCTTTTATAAGTGGTCTCTGATTTACTTCTCAGTCACATTAACTGAAGATGCTCGTATCAAACGATTTAATCAAGATAAAGTCAATCTACTCGACCTTTTTGGCTTTGCAATTCGTTATATCAGGCTACATTACAGATCCGCGCATAGTATACCCAATATTTTTCAACATATATTTTTCTTAACAGCGGAAGCCAGGAGAGACTCACAGAATCTGTCAATCAATAATACAAGCCTAGCAGGCTAGAAAACAACTTGCCTGCAGTGAGGTTCGAACTAACGACATCCGGCCATACCGGGACCGTTGCTCTACCAACTGGACTACACAGGCGAAGAGTAAAAGCAGCTTCAGAAGGACTAGATCACGGTTGTAAAACACATATGTGTGCTTCATTGTATTCAGTAAGCCTACAATCTTAAATCTAAATCCAAACAAAATTTGGCGAACAAAACCAGATTTAAGATCTCCAATCTTTTACTTTAGCAATTTCGTTTCAAATATACTCTGCTGTAAGATCTCTTGTTATCTAACAACTGCTGACATAAACGCTCAGCAGTAAGCAGTCAAGAAACACCGGAAAACAACTTCTAAAAATAGCAAATGGCGCTTGCAAACCGCACAAGCACGTCTTGCGTGTTTACCTGCGTTGCGACGGCACATGTTCATGTCGCTGATTGGCGACCAGCTGTTGGTGGCTGGGTTGTACACTTCAGCACTTTTCTTCACCAGAGGTCCATCGTGTCCACCCACAGCGTACAGTAGGCCGTCAACCACGCCGACTCCTGTTTGAAATGTAAGAGGTTTGAAGTATCAAAAAAGCGGCCAGGCACGAAATATGTAAGTCAAAAAGTAAACTTAAACTACTGAGCACTAGTGTTGTAATGACTTTTAAATGACTTGATTTGACTTAAGTCTTTTAGACAAATGACTTGGGTTGAAATTAGGTGTTTTCATCAAGCATTTTTTCGTAAAATTTATCCTAATTTTTGCACATAAAACAATTTGCTTTGGTATATGTTGTTCTTTTGGTATTTTTTGTGGAGATAGTGCTCATTTAATAAGATAAGTTTACCTAATTTTAATAGCTTAACGTGTACTTTTATTACAACAACTTGACTTGGAATTGACTTTTTACCGTTTTCTACTTTTTTTTACAAAATTTTAAAATTATTATAAAATTATTATACGAATGACTTGACTTGGACGCAAGTCATGTTCACAACTCTGCTGATCGTGTTTCAACATACCGGCGCCGCTCCTTCGAGTGCTCATTTCACAAACGAACGACCAGGCCTTGGTGACTGTGGAGAAGCACTCTACTGAGAGAAGGCAGTTCCGCGATACACCGTCGTAGCCGCCCACTGCATACAGCAAGCCTGTAAAGAAAGAAATATATTTTAAAATATTTAAGTAATTGAAAAACATCTCTTAGTGTAGGCAGTTCATTCAGTGGGAGTGGCTTTGATGGTCAGACATATGGCAAACTTTACATCTTGTACTTTCGAGTTCTCGGCATTTCCATTTCTACTGTTTTAAACAAGTATAAGATCCACAGAAAACGCATTTCACTTGAAAATAATGTATTGAACATATTAAAAAATATTGCATTTTTTCAATTTTTGGCAAAAATTACAATCATGTTTAATACTATAAATAATAAACTACAATCTCTGCAGGTCTAACTTGCTTTCATAAGTTCATAACTGTCTAAAAATGCAGCACGTAGCCGCCGACTGCGAAGTGCGAACAGCAAGCCTGTATACAACGGACAAGATAAAAGGTAATCCAGATTGTTTGAAACAATTCCGACTCTACAATTTTGAAAAGGTATACAACTTGCGAAATCGAAGTACAACAGTTTAACAACAACGTTGCCCAATTTATCATAAAAATTCATTAAAATAGTCTGGTTATTGAAAAGGTCAAGACTACGAAACCAGCGCACAACAGACAAGATAGAAAACACGAGGATTTTCTTTTCAGTAAACTGAACTAATAAATCTTAGACCAGGCCATTTTAAGTAAACCTGGTTTAATCGAAAACAATTCTCGTATTCACCAAAACGCTAAGTTCGTTGAAAAAGATTTAGTTTGAAAATCGACTAAGTTTATACTTGTAAATGCCCAGTCTACGATTTGGAAAAGCCTATTCACAAAAAGCTCATTTTACACATCAACTAAGATATATATAATCATGTTTAGTCTACAAATTGAAACGGTTAGTTTATAAAGGTCCTAGTTACAGAATGGACCTGTCTAGTGTCTACTCAAGAGCTCCAGTATAAGGATTGGTATCCTGTTTATTCGCTAGTTTTTTTACCACCAAGACTTTTTACTTTGCTCGCTTTTTCAGCTACGATGAAAGTAGAAGTAGAACAACAAATGGGTGGGGGAATGTAAGTAAAACCGACGCATTTAATTAAAGCTGGTAAATTAAACCGATTCAACAATGGATAAGTTAATTTTTAATCGTATTTTCATGTGTTTACCAGATCCGCCGTTATACAAAAAGGGCATTGTTTGCGTGCAATATGCTATGAAACCGAAAAAGTTCCCAAACACGAACAATGAACGGATTTAGGGCCTAGATTACGTCATGTATTTGTAAATGGGTGTTTGAGTTGGCTGGGCATTGTAACCACGTCGAAATCAATACAGATATACGTAAAGACTTTACCAATAATAAAATCTTCTTTATAAGTCATTGGCGATGCAACGTACAGGGTTGCCACATAGTTCTAAGAATTAAATTCAAAGACATTAAAAGACTTTTCAAATACATTTTTTACATATTTAAAGACCGAAAATTGAAACACTCGGCATAAGTTTGAGGTCATTTTAAAATCAAAACAGTATAAATGAGTAACATGATGTTGCTAACATCATATACACTTAAACTAACCCTTGCTAACTCGTAGTTGTTAATTACCCTGGATATAACCAGTGGTGGGATTCAGCCGGTTCGCACCGGTTCTATAGAACCGTCTCGCGGAAATTTATGACATCAGCGAACCGGTTAGCATTAGTAGTTACTGTCAATGGATTTTTGCATCTTATTGCATACATTGATTTTTGAGATCCAAGTAGCTCACGTGTTTTTTTTTCAAAATGTGCAATGGTCAAGGTCGCACGTAACACTTATACATTTTGTGTTAATTTTTATAATTGTAGTAATTTTCCTTTTGTGATTGTTTGTCTGAAAATTTAATTGTTGCCTTATAAGTACAAGTCATGAGACGACTGCTGCTTTTTAGTGTGTTGACTTTTGAAAAAAACAAGTGTTTTTCAAAGACTTTGTGACAACCCTGAACATTTAATACATTTTTCAGGAATTTATAAATCTTGATAAAATGAATCAAAAATGTCGAGTAGATCGACATCATCTTGATTAAAACGTTTCGATACGAACTTTCAATCATCTTCAGTTAATGTGAACTAAATCAAAGCATCACTTATAAAAAGAGGGACGCGGTTGCTATCATTTTGAGTTTGATGCTTTGATTCACTTCTTAGTAACATTAACTGAAGATGATACAAGTTCGTATCGAAACGTCTTAATCAAGATGATGTCGATCTACTCGACCTTTTTGCCTTTTACAATTTATTATTATCAAGCAACATTCCAGATCCGTGCAAAGTGTACCCATAAAAAATGAATGTTTGCACAGAGCGGGAAACATTTTTGTGCGATAGAGCACGAAAAAGAGGTGGGTAAAATCCATACGAATTGGCTTTTTTGGTTAAAAAACACGCTTCTTGACAATTGACCTGCAAGGACTGCGACTCCCACACTGCTTCTTCTCGTGTTCATTGAGGTGATGGATCTCCATTCGCCCACCTTGGGGTCGTACACCTCAGCCGTGTTCAGGCCTAGTGGAAGTAAAGCGTTCAGTAAGTCCTAGGGCCTAGGCGAATAGGCAAATGTATACATAATATATACAAGAATAACCATGACAGAATAATATCTAAAACTGTCTGAATAAGTTCAAAATTCGCCGAAAGAAGGCCTATGGACCGAAGAATCAATGGTCATACCTTTTCTTTGAATTTTTTTTACCAAATATACAAACTCAGAAACGCATAAAAGTCGAATTTTTTTATTTGTTTCGACATTCTTATAAATTTTTAAAAAAATTAACAAACTTAGAAACACACGAATGTCGGATTTTTTAATTGTGCCAACTTTATGTTTAATATATTTAAAAAAAAAAATAACAAACACGCACAAATGACGGATTCTTTACTACTTTTCCATGTTTAATCGATTTTCATTTAGTAGCAAACTAAAAAAACGCACAAACGTCGGGATTTTTTTCAATTGTCCCAACTTTTCCTTGTTAAATCAATTTTCATTTAGCAACAAACTAAGAAAGAAACGCACAAATGTGTAAACCAGAAGCAACAATCACCTGTCGACCCGTCGAAGCCTCCGACCGCGTAGAGCATGTCGTGGAGCACAGCGGCACCAAGTGTCGAACGTCGCGCCTCCATAGTGGCACCTGGTGTCCAGCGGTCGGTCAGCGGGTCGAACTTATCGACGGTGCGCACGCGCAGTGAGCCGTTGAAGCCGCCCACCGCCCAAATGCAACCCTGAGAACGACAAAGGGGAATAAACACCTCATTTGCCTAACGGTGGTCTTTCACGGGATCCCTGTGGGGTTTGTGTGCTGCAATTTTTTTCCCTGGTAACACCGGTTTTTTTAGGGGGCGGTAAAATACTAAAATTATTACCTTACTGACACTTATATTATTACATACACCACTAGAAAGGCGATAATGTCGATGATAAACATTTTCAGGGTTGTGGATGTGGGCATTAAGATTTGAAGTTTAAAACAGTGAGCCAATCTCATTTTTGCATGTATATAGTTAGCCGTAACGTTGCGAGAAAATAAACAAGTGCCGGAAGAGCTTCTTTTTAATAAAAGCTTTATAGGCCTTTTACGAACAGGGTGCAGGCTAACAACGGTGCCTTTTGTTGGAGGAGAAGTCGGTTTGAAAGAGCGAAAAAAGGGCACGTATTAAATAAATGCAGAGGATAAGTTATCGGCGGTGCGTACGCGCAGTGGGCCGTTGAAGCCGCCCACCTCCCAAATACAACCCTGAGAGAGACGAAAGGGAATTGGTTCGAATGCGATGGCAAATGATATATCACTGATTATACGATGACGTGTAATTGCAGGGGGTCTTTATTGTAGGTTTGTAACAGTATTTTAACGGTGTCGATGTCCAGATACTGGGCGTCAGTTTTTATTCATTTTTTAAAGTGGGTAAAGAGATAATTTTTGTCCCCTTTGCATTTATAAATTGATCTTTTTATAAATCATGATCTTTAAAGCATCAAAGCCACGAATTAGAGTTAAACTGGCGAATAATTGTATATCGGGGTCGGAGGTATTGATATCATGTATTTGTACTGCACACAGATTCCAACTTAGCATGTTACTGTTGTTTTTCCACCAGCTTTTAAAACCAATTGACCCAATTAAAGCAGCTATGACGCAAACTTAATTGTTTGAACAGACAAAACTCAAGCTGTTTGCTTATGTCGCTATATAATTGATTTATAACAGCTTGATGTCAATAGGAACAGATTTAATTAACGTCGGTAAACTTAGGAAATTAAAGAAATGCAACTTTCATTCAAGGTCCGATGCCTTCAGTTTTGTCATGCAATTTATAAAAAATAATCCTAAGGCATTTGAAGACTTTTGAAAGAAAATTTGTAAGTTTTCAAAAACCTAAAATTTGATCG
The DNA here is from genome assembly GCF_963924565.1 of Ascidiella aspersa. Classification (NCBI taxonomy): domain Eukaryota; kingdom Metazoa; phylum Chordata; class Ascidiacea; order Phlebobranchia; family Ascidiidae; genus Ascidiella; species Ascidiella aspersa. The sequence continues at coordinate 30,944,724 of NC_139450.1, forward strand.
CTCGACGTTTTTTGAAAATAATTCGAAAACAAAACACTATAAATGCCATGGTCAACGCAATTCAACTAAACGTCACGGCAGTTTAAAAATCACATTATAACTTCAATTTTAAGATTACACATTTGGATTTAAACCCTATGTGGAAACCCTGGCCATTATCATGTGGGTCAAATATTTATGTATATATATGTTTTCGAAACCCATCTTGTACTTTGGAAATTCGTTTTTCAGGTTGGTTTGGATAGAGGTGTGATTCAGTGTGTTATTGCAAACTTAAATCCGGTGTAAACATTAGAGGAAACTCGTCACAGCACCAGCGATATGCCGACAAATGCGGACAAGTTGTAAACATTTCGCACAAAATACAAGATAAACCATTCGTTGGACGGACAAAACGCACCTCAACGCTAAACAATAGTTTGAGTGACATAACCAATGCGATGACACAATATTGCCAGTAGTACGAATGTAACTATTAGTAATGTTACCCAAGTGTAATCCTTGCAAAGCCAGTTAAAGGTTATTAGCTACATAACCTTATATGCCTTCTACTCCCCATTATAACGCTTTATCGCATTAAATAGGAGTTGCGTGACGTAATTTATGCGATGACGCCTTTCTTTGTCTTGGTGCTTGTCTGGTGCGCGCAAAGACAAATAAATTGTTTATTACGCATTCTGTGTTGATAAGCGACAACCAACAATACTCGTGTCTGTCCGAAACGAAATAATTTATTAACTAGAGGCGGCGCTGCCGCTGTTGCATGTTTGGCTAGAAAAGGGGCTGTAATACAAACACACCTTGATAAACAAATCGCTTAAGAAATACTTATTTTTGCCCAAATTGTGAATAGGGTATTATGTCTGGAATAAATAAAACCATATTTTGTCTGCTGATTTTCACCATTTTATGCGATAATCGTTCATTCAAATGCCAACTGTTTTGTGCGCCTATAGGTATGCCCTATAGTTCAGAATTTGTTAGGTTACCTTAGTTGTTCACTGCTTGTCATATATTTGCAAACAAAAACAGATGTGGGTCGAAAAAACAACTTTCTCTTTGTCAGCACATCGCGTACTGGGAGAAGGAAACACATGAAAACGGCGCTATTGCATTGTTGTGCGTATGTGCTCGCCAGGAAGAGCACATCAACATAACAGTGTGTTGTCATACTACGTGGCCTGACGGGGGAAGGACTGCGATGTTTGCATTTTTGCCCTTTGATTTGACCGGGTTATTATTGCACGGCGTTGCGGCCGACTTGGGAACAATACCCGCTGAATTCGAGGCAATGTTACACGTTGTGGCATCTGGCAGTAACTTCAATAGTGATAATGAAATGCAAAGCTAAAAGAGTCGAGTAGTAATAATCTACACTAAATTCACACAATACGTTACGTTAAACAAAACCTAAAAAATTAAACTATTTTAAAGGCTGAATACTAGTTTTGGCTATTAATTGGTCAAAGATAGCATCTCGCATACTTGTCAGACTCAACTCCAAATACTTTTTAAATTACCCTTTTGAAATAATTGCACACAAAAATTTTCGAATAATTGCACACAAAAATAGAAACATTGACTTGAGATAGTGTTGGGCGTGCTAAAAACAGTTCGCGTGTCTAAGTGTCAGTTTCCACACTGTGTTATTAATACCAAAATAGGTCTAATACCTAATAGTCGGAATAAGTCTAAGTCCTACACTCGTCGGAATAAGACCTAAATGGCCAGTATCAGTCCTAAACAAGACTTTACCTAACCCAAACCCCTAAGTACATCACTAAGCCCCTTAATAATTTCAACCCTGACCCATTTTCTAACCCCGCCTATTACCCACCAATAGCCCCTATACAGGGTTAAAAATTAGGTGCCAAAACAGCGGCGACCTAATGGCTCCATTCAAATTAGAGCGGCGGTGGCGTAGCAAAGGCGATTAGCGGCGGCGTTATTACGTCATAATACCTGGAAGACGGCGACGCCGGCCCTGCAGCGCCGTGACGTCATTTCGGACACTTGCCGCCAGCGATCTTCCTTGAAATCGTAGCACTCGACCGATCGGATTGCCTTGGGTGCCTGGCCGCCCACCACGTACATGCACTGCACAAGAAACAGGGGAAGGTATCAATTTATAGGTATGGCTGTACTGGTTAAACTTTTTTTTAACAGGTTGTGTAAAATTTTGCTAAATAAATCCGTTAGAACGTGGTAAGAATATTAAAGCCCATACAGAAGTAGGTCTCATTTCGAATGTCTGGCCCACCACGTACATGCACTGAACAAGGAAAAGGTATAAGAAATCAAAAAGGCCTAGAAACCACACAAAAATGAAGCGAAAAAGATAAAAACGTTTTGTGGAGTCTTTCATTTAATTGTGGCGAACTACATACTGGTTGTTAGGCATTATAGATTCGTTAGATACCGTTAGCTAAGTTAAGCAAGGTCCTTCAATTTTGCCTTAGAATACAGTACTGGTTGTTTTGGCTTTTATGTCACGGTCCAATCCTGTCGAATACCACAAAAAAACTGTCTTAAAGGCGCTACATATTTCCAAACAAGGTCAACATTTAACAACGCCTCACGTTTTTTCACAGTCAGTAGGCGATTTAGCTCCAATCGAGCAACAGGTTGTGAACGAATACGCGTTCGGTCGGTGGCCAAGTAACAGTAAAAACTCGACGGTGAGGAAACCGCTAACCCAGACAAGCGGTCTCCGGAGCTGACTAAGAGCGACAAGCGAGTAGACCTTTGCCCGTTTAATATTTCATGAACGGGAGGTGGCTAGGGACCTCAGGGTCGGCCATTGCGGCCAAATGGCGCCTTTCTTTTCGTGGACAACATCGGTTAATGACCAGTGCGGATTACAGGGCTTCACCGCGGTGGGAGCCGATTTTGTTTTGCACACAGCGCAAGTTTACCATGTGCCGAGATTAGGGACACATTCTGTTCGCAAAACAAACTCAAACCCTCAGCAGCAAGCAACCCACAAACCTTGTGGACTAAAGATTTATAGTGTTGTAATGACCTGACTTAAGTGCATTTAAATCACTGTTTTTAACTTACTTGACTTGACTGGAGTTTTTTTGGCAAAATTACATGCCTGGACTGAAGTTATTTTGGAAGAAGGACTTGACTTGACCTAAGTCTTTTGGACAAATGACTCTGGTTAAACTAAAGTGCTTTCATTAAGAATTTTTAATTATAAAATTGGCATACTTATATTAAGTTTTATACATAAAACAATTTGCTTGCTATATATTGGGGTTTGTGTTATTTTTAGGTAAGTTACTGCTCATAATTAAAATCGGACTAGTTAACCAATTTTAATAGTTTAACGTTTAATTTTTACGACAAGGACATGACTTGAAATTGACTTGTTATAATTATGACTTGACTGGGATTTATAAGTTCTTTCAAAAATGACTTGACTTGAACTTAAGTTTTTTTTACAAATAACTTGACTGTGACTTAAGTCATTTAAAAATGACTTGTTTACAACACTGCAGCAGATACGACCTAACATTTTCAACTACGTGAGTTTGAACTGTTTTTTTGCGTCATCTCTCGTTACAATGCCCAAACGATGCTGAGCGCTAGTCACGCCATATCTGTAATAGCTCCATAAAAAGATTTGTTTTAATGCATTATTAGACACAGTTTTACAGCAGTAAGCAATCGTTTTCGCACCGCGCAGTACAAGTGCAGTGTAACGTCATATTGCCAGTCAATTGGCCTATTGTAATAACCCTCTGAGCGAAATACGAGCTCATAATCCGTAATAACGTTCACGGTCGTTAAAGCTATAAACCTGACAGCCATAACAGGAACCATTGACGAGGTACTCCGCACTAAATCCCTAAACGTCGCCGTGTTTGTATAAATCAGCCGACACCTTAATCGTTATACGTGACAAGCGTGCGGTAGCAACGCCAATGGCGAAATCGGTTTTCCGGATACAGCTAGGGTATTGTCAGTTTAGTTAAGCTGGCCGACAAAGGTAAAACAGCTTCAGGATTTTAGTGGAGCAGGCAAAACTTCGTGAGGCCGAAATAAATTGCTAAAACGTCGGTGCAAAATTTAAATTTTAGATTGAGTCTGTGTTTCTCGTTTGCAGAGATCATAATGGTCGATGATTATTTGCGCCACCCGAAAAACTGTGGCAATATTGAAATTTTAGGAAATATAACAAGTCAATAAACAATGAGCCACAATTTTTCGGTGTTGATAATAATAAGTCGTGTAGTTTCAAATGTTGACATAGTCGTGTTTCGAACACTTAAACATGATAAATCAGTAAATTAGAAAATGTTAAAATAAATTCATCAATTTTCAACCCATGGATACCTTACATCCAACCTAAAACATAAACTGTCGCACAACGCCCTTTTAAAGCACTTTTTAACCCTATTTAAACGGTTTTTATATTTTTGCGGTGGCGAAATTTTGGGCGCAGTTAGGTCAGGTGGAAAAAAAATTACCTTTGGCATTCCTTTTGGCGTCCGGGGCCTGGTCCTTGGTATCTTCATTGTGGCTCGGTGCTCCGGGCTGAGCAGGTGGTACTTCATGGCCTCGATGAGGTAATCTTTACACATGTCGTTGTTCTTTACCAGGGTTTCCTGTTCGACCCGCTAAAAAGACAGTTTGAATGTCAAAAAACAAAAGTCGTTCTGTTTGCATGTTTTGGCGGAATGTACTGAAATTATTTATTCAATCAACTGAAAAAAACATATTTACACAAGTAAACCAGTTTTCGTTTTTAGCGTTGTCTTGAGAAACCGTTATCTACCCTACCCTGTACTATTTCTGGGCAAGTTAACAAAACAAAATGCTTTTTTTAGCAGAACAATAGGATACGGATGTGCATCAAGGTTACGTTGTGTAGGATTTTTGGTTAAGCTGTGCCTTCGCAAGTGTCTGTGCGAATGTGTCTACTGTTGGCAATTAGTAATAATATTATTAATGGATAACAAGTTGGGTGAAAAAATCAGAATATCATATTGCGCTAGGAAATAAAATTTCGCACCATTTCGATTAAATTGACCAGTATTTATACGTATATCTGTCGCTTCTTATTAACTGAGCTATCTATCTTTAACTCTCGTGTGTCTTTTTCTTACGCCGTGTAACTTAATATCGCGTAATTACAAAAAAAAACAAGTTGTGTGGAATAATTGTTGACCAATTTAGGGATCGATTAAGGAAACGTATCACCGCTTGCCCAGCAGGCAACAAAGCGGTCAAACAATGGAGACCGATCGAAAGCGCGTTAGTGGCGTTTGATTCTGTTATGTTGAAGCTGGAAACAAAGACCGTCACCAGTGGATCGTAAATAATAATAATGCTGGTAGACCACTGACAACACTATTACCAGGCAAACGACGCCCACCGTTAACAAACACGCTTGCCCACAATGGGATGTGCATCTAACAGTGGGCATACTAAACGCCCTCGCTTATAATGTCAAGTTAACCTACGCTTTTTTCGGATACATTTTAGTAAACATATTTAAAGTTGGAATAATGACATATATACAGATATATATATGTATTATATACAGATATATATATATGTACTTTTAGGTTTCGATTTTTGTTAAGATCAACTCAAGCTAAGTTTTACCATTGCAATGTACAATTTTTTCGAGTCCAGAAATATAAAGCTACAAAAAACAGTCACCAAAATGTTGTACTTATACACTCAGTGCAAAGCAACTTCACTATTACAATAGGCAAAAAAGCACCAAAAAACAACAGTTCAGTAGTCGATATACTGCTGAGCTATCATCCATTTCTGACGGTTCACCCTTATTCACCCCTTTTGGTTGGTTCACCCCTGCAAAAATTTTATCCACCCTGGGGTGAACCATTCACCTGTTTAAGAAACACTGGTATAGATTGTAGTGCGCATTAACCAAGTAACAAAAGCAATATGTTACCTCAACAAGGTAGTCGCTCGGCATAAGCGGCAGACGTACATGTTCTAGAAGCCTTGGCATGTACTGGGACCTTTGGGGAAGATCACTTCGAACCCATCCCACCACTGCCTCAAACACCTGAAACAAACAATTATGATTGAGTCGAAGTTTGAACTAAATAGTCTATAAACGTTGAACTGAGAATAGTGGTTCTTATTTGGGGTTCAACGGCACTCTGGGGTGACATTTTTAATACTCAAGGGAGATTTTAAATTTTTTAGGATTCCAATTTTTGCTCTGGTGGTAAGTTTTTTAAATCAATTTTTTGGGTACGATAAAGGTGCCAAAAATCAAAAAGTTTTTTCAAACTTGTTGAACAGGTAATGTGCTGTTTCAATCTCGTTTATTGTAATGTTACAGTTAACCACTCAGTAAAAATACTAGCAAGGATGCCGCTAACTATTTATAATTTCTGTAGGGTGCTGCAAGCCATAAAAAGGTTGGGAACCACTGGGTTAGGCTATATTTTCCTGACATGAAATAGAATCTTAAAACAATTATCCCCATTTCGAATAAATCTTTATTCATTTTCAACATAGAGAGAAGGCACTGATAAAATGAATAAAGACATATTCGAAACGTTTAAAATGATACCTACTTCTGTATGGGCTTTGATATTCTAATTATTTTTGTGTTATACAACTCTTATAAAGCAATTGGCACTCTTTAAGCATTGAATTGTGAGCAACAAAGCTCCCCAAGTTCGTTATGACTAAAAACATGGTGAAAAATAATATAAAAATATTTTGTCTTCCTATATTCGGCTGTAGTATTTTTTGATAGTATATTCTACTTGACCTTTAGTTTAGAGAAACAAATTTACATGAGGATTACAAACTCACCATTTCTTCTGAAGAAACAGAAAGCTGATCGCTGTTGATCAGCTCGCAAACTTGCTGGCAAGTAAGGTTGTGAAATTCCTCGCCGCGTACAACGTCAGCAAAATGTTGTTCTAAAAGTGTAAAGTAACATAAACAATCAAAATATTGTTATTCTGTAGTATTCAATGCACTAAGTACATGTCCACTGAAATTAATAACGATCAGCTTAAAATAAGGCAAAAAGCGTAATTTCAACTAGAGATCGACTGATATCAATTTTTTGGACCGATACCAATACTTGATTTTTTACAACATTGTCAACTGATACCGGATACCGATTTTTTATATATCTTGGAAATGTTCAAAACTTCAGAAAAAAATAAACGCTACCTGTGAATGATCTTGCATGAGTTAGCAAGTCTGAACAGGAATACATGTCAGCAAATTGCCGGATTCCCAAACAGTTGGAAGGATGGAGTTGAGATTGTAAAAAGCAACAACAAGATTCTCGCACAAAAGTAAGCTGCGCAACAACATTACTTGAGTTAAAATATTAAGGTAAATGGCTGATTTAAAATGAAAAAGAAAAAAATCTGAGTATAGTAGACATTTAATAGATAGAAATCGCTCTTCTGGTATAACAAAGTATAAACCTATGTTTCGGAAGCAGATACCAGTCTCAGCTTATGGCATACTTCAGCGACATCTAAAATTATTATTTTTATCTATAGTCTTTTTATTTTTACTTTGAGTATATAAACTGGCACATGCAATCTTGGTTTAATTATTAACCCTGATGAGGTCAGCTGGATCTTCTCCTGAAACGTCGGTTTATACTTTGTTTGCACCAGAAGAGCAATTTCTATCTATTGATATGTTGCCTTGTGAAGCTAAATTCATAGTAGACATTTAGGTGACTAATTTAAAAAAAAAATAAATAAAAAAATAAAAAAAAAAGTTTTCAGCAAAATAAAAGAATGAATTGGTTTGCTAAAGTAGCACTTGATTGTGTATCTAGAAGCATCTATAATATTAATGACTAGTTTGTGGCGACGTCCAACTGTTATCCACTAAAAACACAGATTCTATTCAGTATACAGGTTTAGTTTTCTTCCAAATTAGTAATAAGTAGTGATTCTATGCTGCCAGAACTATTTAAACAATAAAGCAAGTTTGTAACCATGTGCTAAATTATCTGACAGATTGGTTTTTAATATAAATTTCCTGAACAGATTTTAAACACTACCCAACATGGACAGTATTCCAATGGGCTGCTAGTAGCAAACAAAGAAACAAAATGTAAGTAAAAAATAACGCTTAATTTTAGCGTTATATTTTATCACCACATTAAAAGACGGTGTATAGTAACAACCAATCCACTATGCTGAAAGTTTAGAGAGATCAAATATGGGTTATGAGGTTACAATATTCATGGTTAAATCGGAAAGAAAACGACTTAACGAAAAAGACCAGCTGACAAACTCTTTTTCAAAAATACATAATATATTTAAATATTTTTAGAGAAAAGAATAAATATTTACTAAACAGTGTATAACTATGTATATACTATGTAATAAGAATATCATAGCCCATACAGTTTCAAAATCTGTTGAAAATGAATAAAAGATATTCAAAACGTTCAAAATGATACCTACTTTTGCATAGGCTTTGATATTCTTATTAGGTCTTACTACAATCTCCCACCATTATGTTCCAAAATTTGCAAATACTAAATCAAATGAATACGCACTTCCAATAAGCTGGCGGCAGGTAGAAGGGCTTGGACGTTCTCTTCTGTGATTTCAATTTGCGCCGTGTAAATATATTCCACTAGCTGGCACAATACTTTTCCTTCGATTCCTTTTAATTTGACGCGTTCCGCTTTGCTTTCGCTCATTTTTCCTGCAATAACATCAGATAACAATCAGAGAATATAAATCTATTAAATAACAGATTATCTCATAAGCTACTTTTCGTAAACCTAAAAAAGCAAAATCAAAAATTTGTAAACCGGTAAACAAATATATATATAGATATCTATACAAACTGAACTTTTTTTTCGAAAACGTTTATTGGACAATTTAAATAAAATATGTTTGTTGCTTCATAGCGGCAATCTTTTAAGATATAAGGAAAAAATATGGTGGCTATAAACAAATTCAGACAATATTACAGAACTTAAAGGAGTAAACAGATTTTCACTTTTACCAAAAATAAACAAACCACAAATCGTGGCTGACTGCAATTCATAATTAGTGACTGCAAAATAATTCTGCCAAAGAATTTTTACAAAATCCTACAAAAAAATAGAGTCCAAAAAGGGCTATATTTTATTGTAAATACAATAGAACAATTAGATCAATAATTAAGATCAGTGATGCCAACTGGGTCTGGCTTGAAGGTGTCTTTTTAGTATCTTCAACTTTATATTCACATTAAATTTATTAGCTGAAGGCTGAAGCATGCCGTCTTAATAACATGTACCATAAAGTCATTAGTAAATCTAACTGGTGATGACAAAATAACGTATCAAAACGCTCAAACTATTTGTTTTTATATTTAAACTATATTTCAGATCCGTGCATAGTGTACCCATGGGTGATTATGGTCTGGTGGCCTTTTTTAAATTTTTCGAGTAAAAACAACCAATGTTTTTTTTTCATTATTTCAAATCGGGGGTCAGAAAGGTAAAACATTTCAAAACTACTTACTAAGGTGAGATTTTACACTTGAGCCGCAAATTGTGCGCAAAGTACCAAAACGTGCACATTTTTTATTCACAAACCCTTAAAAACGAATTAGGGTAATTTTTTACTTAAGTGTAGCTTGAAAAAATTAATTGCAGCTGTTTTTTATTCGCTTGTAGCTTAAATAAAACTAATTTGGGCACTTTTGAATTCAGGCGCTACTCGACTATAAATAACTTTTGAAACAATTTTGTAACTTTGTTGAAGTAAAAATTGGGTACCTAAGGCATTTTTTAAGTAAGTATACTTGCAAAATAGTGATTATGGGAAATAATTGGTGTGCCAAACTTAAATATAATAAAATTTCAATAATTGCTTGCGCATGTATGTAAAAAAAGCTCAAGTGCCAAAAATTTTGCACAAAAATGCGGAAACACATCTCACCAAAACTTCATGGATAATAGATGTTGCATTACATGTATAATAAGTTTTTAAAGGTTGACTGCTGAAATAAGCTACTCGCATATCAACATAAAAAGGTAAACACTATTTACCATTGAACATGGCTAAGAAGTAAGGTGAACATGAAGCCACGACAAGCTTATGAACAGGTATCTCAACATCTCCAGCTTCTAAAGTAACGTCACATAAGATTCCATTTCTGTGGAAACAGTAAGTATTCATTACATAAATAATACATTTAACACAGGGCTTCCAAAGAGGACCTTGGGAAATCTATATTTGTATAGGTAAACCCGCAGCGTCAATAAATTTTCTTAGATTGATGCAGAAAATGTCTAGTGATTACGTACACAAAAATTTTAGTTCACTTAAAAACTACAAAAGTAGTTTTAGGTAAATTTCTTATAAAAAAACAAAGTCTGGGTAGTACAAATTGAACCAACTATATAGATATGTCTTTTAAGGAATAGTTAAAAATCCTATGTAGGCATAGTATGTTTTTGTTTTTTTGTATATTACTTTTGTAATTAGTGCGAAATTAAAAAGCTTTCAACTTAAAAAAAATGTGCCAAATTAAGTATTTATCCATATTATCATTTAAACGCCGAATGGTCATTAATCTATTCAATTTCAATTTTCACATAAACAGATATCACACAAACCAAACACAAAAAAATTACCCTTATAGAAATAAACAGTTCGTATGTATATATATAATTACTTTCTCAGAGTATTCATGGAGGTGAAAGCCTCTTTGGGGTAGACATCGTTGCGAAATTGCTGGGCAATACTCTGCATGCGCCCATTCTCCGATGTACCACCAGCCGCGGCGCATGCGGCAGCCGCAGTACTCTCACTGCACGACTCCAACTCTGTGCCGTAGAAGTTCATTGTCATCATCTTACGACACCACCAAGCTTCTTTCGCACATCGATGGGTGGAAATAGCGGTCTCGGCAACTCATCGTTCAAATCCAATTGCTAACGTAATCCAAGTTCTAGCACATTTTTTACTTAATTTAAAAACTTGAGATTTAATTATTTTTAAGTAGAACAGTAAAGAGGTTGAGCTGTAAAAAGGCAAAGAGGTTTCGTAAAGTAACTTTAGAGATTGGCCGCACAGGAGCCGAACTTTAAAAATTCAAGGGAGCTTTTTCTAAGCAGTGCAAAAATGAATATTTTAATCATATAAATAGTGTGATTGTTCTTAGATGAAAACTTTTGCTTTGTTGAACATTATAACTAAAACAAACCATTTAGCATTAAAGAGTATATTATACCTTTAATACATCACCCTTAGGCAAAATTAATAGTTTTCTTGGAAATGGCCAAAATACAACATTATACCAAAAAAATTGCATTTACGTAAAGATAAAAGATGTAGTTTTGGGCTTTAATGGCCTCGTGCCTATGTGGTAGTTTAGGAAAAGTTGTGATAACTTTGTGAACAAATAATTTGCTACAGGAATTAATCATGCACACTAATTGCATGCGTAACTCGGTCGAATTCAAGGGCGTTTTGACGCGCTGTCAGAAACTCAAATAATAATTATTTGACCCAACCGAAACTCACATCCTAACCCAAACAATGTTGGCAATATAAAACCCCCTTGACGAAAATGTAACATTCTAAACCAGTGCCCAATATATTTTTTAACTATTAGACATGCTCCTCACCACTCCCGATATACATTTAAAACCACAAGACTGAAAAAATATTTAAGCAGCACAAAAAAGGGCGCTGGTCTAGAATCCTACCACAATGCAAATTATTTGGCTTAGGCTGCGGGGTTAGCGTTTGGGTTAGGGTGGGTCAAGTATTATTATTAAATAATGAATATATTAATACTTGACCCACCCTTACCCAAACACTAACCGACACCCTAACTCAAATGGTAGGCACTTTATGCCAGTAAATGGGAAAAAGGGCAAGATGACACATAGAATACTTATATTTTTAAGTATTCTATGTGTCACTCTGCCCTTTTTCGATCTTTTTTTTAGATTTAAATAAAATGTATATTTAAATAAAATACTTACTGTATCTATTGGATCCAATAATTAACATACATAATAGTGACTCGGAATTGAAATGAGTCGGTCCGCCAACAATATTTAATGCAGCAGACATAGATAGATAGATAGATTTAAATTTATTTCGGAACAACGGTACCATGCATGCAAAATTTGAAATAATAAAGAAGCGTCCGTAGTTCCCAGGGGGCGGCGAAAGACTGTTAAGTCATCTAGTCAGCTGCCCCCTGGCTGTGATTCAATTCAAGTTCATTATTTTTTCATATAAAAGAAAGCAATACGAATCAAGATAGGCTACAACAAAAAGGCTATTCGTAAATACAAAACCAAATACATTATATTAAACACAATTAGCTTTACATTTGAAAACTTATTAAACATTTTACTGTTACGCAGCGAGCCTACTGTGGAAAGATAGTTAAATAGATGTGAAACTGTTTCGGCACAACAGTATATAGGCCTATATGCAAAAACTAAAAAAAACGTCCGTAGATTTCAGGGAACGGCTAAGTAATTTTACAAGAAAAAAAAGATCCGTAGACCCCGACAACATAGCTTTGTTCAGGCCTACCTCTATCGTTTCGCCAGATAATGCAAATAAAATGTATTGAGTACATTACAGCTGATCCTAGATATATACGCATATGCAGTTAAAATAATGGAAAAAATACGAAACATGGTAGTTACATATGCCACATTTAGACCATCAGTATTTTGTGACTTTTTAGTGGCTAAGTTTTATTGTAAGGATATATTGTAATAGCTGAACTATTATTTAAAGGTAAGCAGTATAATACCATTTACCACACTTTTTTTTAAATGTATTTCACCGCAAAAGTAAATGTTTACACCTTATCATCAAACAATTTATTTGCTTTAGAATTATTTATCTTAGTAAAATCAACATGATGTCACACATATCCCACAAAGACAGTTTTATTATAGTAAACTTAACAGCATCTGAAAAAATCAGTCAAAAAAATAATTTGCCAAACGGACACTTGGTAAGTTTATTGCACAAATAAAAAGGCAGATTTTCGAAAAATCATAAAATATACATACAATGCACAAAAGGAAACAGCACATATAATATTTGCAAAAAATACACAATGATGACTATTAGTGAGAGCAACAGGGAAGACCACGTGAAGGTTGTCATCTCCTTCCCCAGCATGCAAACAAATATTTAAACAACTCATAAAAATAAATAACATAAATTAATAACATAAAAATTAACAAGGTGAAAAGTAACACTAACATGGGATAGAACTTTTTTATGAATGGAAGTGTTCCTTAATATATGTTATCGTATTTGATACACTAAATCAATGTTATTTGCACTATTTATTATTTTAAAATAATTTCATAATAATTTTTTTAATGTTCAAGCCACAGTAGTGACAAAAAGTTAAACAACAATGAATGAAACTGATAATGGTTGGCTCTCAATGAACTCCTAAAAATTTATAATAATATAGATAGACATCTATCGCAAATAAAAATCAAGGGACATGCAACATAACAGTAATTTTCCAAATATAAAAAAATGCAAAACACAAGCCGTGCAAAACAACAACTTTTTTGTAATTTTTTTTGGTTACTAAAAAACAAAGAATACCAAAACGTGCTAAAAAACAGAAACCATGCAAAACAACAACTTTTTTTGTAATAACAAAACATGCTAAAAAACAGAAACCATGCAAAACAACAACTTTTTGTAATTTTTTTTGGTTATTTTCCAAAACAACAACTTTTTTTGTAATAACAAAACATGCTAAAAAACAGAAACCATGCTAAACAACAACTTTTTTGTAATTTTTTTTGGTGACTAAAAAACAAAGAATAATAAAACGTGCTAAAAAACAGAAACCATGCATAACTTTTTTTTTTTTTTTTTTGTAAAACAAAATAAATAACAGAAAAAGTGAATATCGAAAATGTCAGAATAATCTCCCTAAAAGATATTTGGTATCAAAGGTAAAGGTAATAATCTTAGTATGTCATAGTAGGAAAAAGGTTAGAAATGGAGCTGAAAAAACACATAAGCATTAGTTCTATTAACAAAATATAGTCCTTCATAAGTTTGTGTATGGCTCCAGTTAGTTTAAGTGCTTACATTGTTTATAGCGGTTTCTTCCATGCAGTTGGGAAAGCTATTATTGGCACATACAACTTCATTGACTGATCTGGTCAAATAAATATTTTTTACAACTCATTGAAATGTTATCCACATTGTTGACCAGGACATAAAACAAAACAAAAAGTGTGTTAATAAAAATACAAACTACTGGTTTATATTATATAAATAGTATTAACTACAGATGTCCGATACTTTACCAATACCCAGTATTCTAAACCAAAGGGAATCCTGATCATCATCAATAGGCACATGGGGGTTCTGTATAGACAAGTAAAAATCCAATCTGAAATAATACATGGTGTTTTTAAACTAATGTAAAATTATGTCATAAAAAACAATGTTTGCTTACTTTTAAAGAGATCTTGGACGATTTTTGTTTTTAAAGTGCTGCTAATTGACATGGAGTGGTTTATAGAAAATTGATGTTTAATATGTTGTTGATATTTGGTTTGATGAAATGGTTCAGATTGTCAAAATGTGTATAGGGGAACTGGTTATTCAATGTAATGCTGAGATTAGTATTTGCAGGCATTGGTATTTCAAGATTGCAGGCATGGGTATTTTAAGATTGCAGGCATGGAAATTTCAAGATTGCAGGCATGGAAATTTCAAGATTGCAGGCATGGAAATTTCAAGATTGCAGACATGGCTATTTCAAGATTGCAGGCATGGGTATTTCAAGATTGCAGACATGGCTATTTCAAGATTGCAGGCATGGGTATTTCAAGATTGCTTAATAATGAATCGGCAGCAAGAAGAATGAAAAAAAAGAATGAAAAAAAGCATGGGAATTTCTAGATTGCAGGCATGGGAATTTCTAGATGGGTGCTGGTCAATTGATTCATGATGCAGATTGCAGATAAAAAGAAGGATAGACAAATGGAAATAGAAAAGTTGAAAGTGTTAAAAGTTATTAGAACAAGGAAATTGATTGTACAAAGGGCAATAAAAAATAATTTGATTAAAAAACTTTATAAAGTGATTGAAAATGATTACAACAAAAAGTAATTTGATTGAAAAAAGGGCAATAAAAAATAATTTGATTAAAAAACTTTATAAAGTGATTGAAAATGATTACAACAAAAAGTAATTTGATTGAAAAATGGGCAATAAAAATAATTTGATTAAAAAACTTAATTAAGTGATTGAAAATGATTAAGAAAAAGTAATTTGATTTAAAATAGTCTAAATGAAAAGTAAATTTATTTTATAAAGTGATTCAAAATAACTAGAGGTAACCAAACAGTAATTTGATTTAAAATTCTTCCAAAAAGTGATTGAAAATGATTGGAACTTTTGATTAAAGTATCTTTTAAAAAGTGATTGAAAATGATTGTACAAGGGCAATAAATAACAAATTTGATTAAAGTCTAAATGAAGTGTATATTAGGTGATTCAAATTTTCCAATGATCGCTGTCTTGACATACAAAGTTCTTCTCATTTGCTGCTTGTTCTTCTGTCATCCCTACACATGTGCTGTGGAACCACTGTGGACACCGAGAGCATTGTATCCACTGAACTTTTGTAGAGTCATCACATAGTTTGCATTTGTTACGCCTTAGTTTTCCTTTAAGACATGTCCCAACGACAGAGTCATATACTTGCTGGCGATATTCAAATACTGATCCTGATTGCACAAGACTTTTGTTTGATGCAAGCCATTTTGCATACAAACAAACAAGGACCCCACAGCTATCTGTGTCTTGCTGTAGAGTCCGGGGTACGCTTTCCACAGAAGTCAGGGAAAATCCAAACTTTTGAGTCATGAGGTTATTTATAAAAGCAAAAGCACTTCTGACACTCATACTTGTTTGGGTGCAAATCATTTGTGCAGGATCAAGGTATAAAAGTAGTCGTTTTTCAATGTTTGTAGCAAGTAATATCCAATGACGACCACTTGGGTTCCACGGCACAAATATCCACTTTTTGTTAGACAGGGATATTTGAGACCACAACCTCCTGATAGAACCTTTCTGCTGTAATACTAGAGCAACCATAGATGACACATAAAGTACATCATTGCAGCATATGCTGAGTTGCCACATAAAGCCATTGACTATCTCATCGTATAACCACCCAGCACGAAAACTGTGATCATGGGATAGCAAAACGAGCAATTCTCCTCTGTTTATGTGTGGCTCAATAGATTTTATTTGTAGCAGCGATAAACAGTGTGGACCATTTTTTAGTAAGGTATGGTCAACATCGTGATGCTGAACAACATCAAGATTTGGTGTGATCTTTTTCATAGTTTTTTTTTGTATTGGATGACACCATTCCTTGGTAGATGGTGGCAGCAGCATTGTATTGTCATGCTTTGAGGAAAGTTTGTTTGAAACTGTTTCTTTTGGATATAAGGTGGCAACTTGGTTTAGTTTTCGCATTGCATTTGCATGGGCTCCACATCTTGATGCAAAATGATTTGGTTTCGGCTGTTTACGAGGCAGCTCATCATGACAAGGAACGCTGGAGGGACACTTTCGTTTAACTTTTAGAGAAAGTCTAGGAGTTGATATCTTTACTCCATCTTCGCAAGGTCTGCTGGACAACATCCTTTTATTGTCAGACTTATCATTATGAGAAACTCTTATTCCAGAATCATATTTGCATGCCTTTGAAAGTACCTCGATGACAGTAGTGAGATTCTTCTTAACTTCTTTTAAAGTAGTTTCTGATGTGGCATCATATGCCAATTTTTTTATTTCAGCAAGTTGGTCTGCAATGCTTTTGATAGTTTTAGGGTTAGGCTTATCGTCTGTTCTTTTTTCTGAATTCATGACAAAACTTGGATTACTTTTATGCTCTTCGTTATCGTTTAATGTTGCATGTACAGTTTCATCTGTAGTGACAACAGAGCTTTCAACAGAATTTCCTTTGCATTCAATTCCTCCAACAACATTTTGGTCAAGTGTTAAATATACAGAATTGGAGTACCAATTAGGTAAGCTAAACCATGATACATCATCAAATTTATTAAAAATAGCAAACATATGTTTGCATGGCAAAAAATGTTGGCGAAAATCTGGACAAGTGCATTTCGGAAATTCTTCGGTTGATCCAAACTTAACACAGTATTTCTCACTAGTTAAACTGCTTTCCACAGTAAAAAAACTTCCAGTTCTTGCAATGCTTTTAGCATTGATACTCGTTGACTGTGCAATTCTTTGCATGCAGAATTTCACAACTGCATTTGGACGATTTTTTAGATAACATGGAACATTCTCATTGTATTTCCTGTATGAACTGGAAGCTCTTAGATTTTTTTCATCGTACCTGTTTTAATAAAAAAGTTAACAACAAAGATTACCAGTGTTACCTTCTACCAAGAATACAAAATAGGCATGCTGCTCTGTGATGACATCAGAGTTTATCACCTGTATTTCTTTAATGTTAGCTGTCATATAGTTACCTTTGTTTCGCTTCGGGGAGAAATTCTTTATGTAAAATAGTGACTAATCCTGATAATGATTTATCAGTGCGGAATCTCATGTGGCATTCTTTTAGGACTCTATTCTGTCTTTCTACGCCATTGTTTGTTTTGATCAATATTTTCACTCTATCTGCTCGGTAAAGGTACACCCATCGCTAAAACAAAACTATTTTTAATAATTGTCGCTTTACTTTCAAACTAATACATATAAAAAACAACCTCCTTCTCTCTTAGCCACATATTCTCAAAATATCTTTGGAACTTTATGTTGTTTAGCCAAATCTTATTTGACCTCAAATTGTGCAATGTTTTAACAAATTCACTTTCGTTCTCAGCCTGAGCTACAGCTCTGATAAGCTGTAGCAGTGTATCTTTTGTATCTCCGACATTATTTTCTGTCTTTTTTACCCATCTCTCCCATGCCTGCTCTCGGTGAAAATCGCAAATTAATACCCTGCAGTCTGAAAAAATAAAAAAATAAATAAACTAGTTATATTTCACTTGTGAATTTGAATTGAAACTTAAGAATTTGTTTAGATACCTCACCTAAGATTTAGCCTATGGTGTCCTTTATTCTCTTTAATTACCTGTAAAAGTACTTTCAATTGCATTTATCTCAGCATCACATTTATCCGTCATAAAAAAAGAAGGATTCCAATTAGGGCACCATGATTTTAAAACTTTCAGGGCTTCTTCAATATCTGCCTGCCTTTCATTTTGCGTAATAAAACTTGCGACTACCTGGTATCCAACATTGGTTCTAACACACAAGAAAAACAAAGGTAGGGCGTATTTGGATGTTTTATATGTGGCATCCAACAGGCAGATATCTTGTCCATATCGAAGAAGCAGTCTGCGCTGCCACGCAAACTGGTGGACAAAAAGCAATGCTTGCTGGCAGTCAATTACAGGTGCAGATTCATCAGCGTTGTTTGTGACCCTTTGTGAAGTATCTGATCCTGCAATGTAGGGTCTGAACAATATTTTGTCATCACCATGAGCTTCTTCCTTCCATTGATTTACCAACAGTTGGACATTTGTCTGGTCAATTTTTGCAAGCCTGCGTCTTGTAAAAGACTTGCAAAAGTGATTTTGAATGTCCTTCTTTAATGGAAAAAATCTACGATTTGAGCTCTGTGGAAGTTCTTCATTTTTAAAAAGTTCATGGATAACATATAAATTCAGTCCCCTTTTGATCTCTGGCACATTATATATCCCATCGTTCACCATTTCATCAATTTTTTCAATCAGCCTTTTGTCTACTTTTTGAAATATTCCAGCCGCCTAAAATTAATTTATTTCCTAAAATTAATTTATTTGTTTAACAAACTTTATATAACTCATAGATATCACTCATTTTATAAATATGATCTTTAAAGGAGAATGTATACTAACATAAAATAAGGCAACTAGTTAGAAATGTGTTTAATAAAAAGCCAACCTGGCCCAATACATGTCCAGAGTGTTCATCATCATTAGGAAATTTAATGCAACATGCAGACTCCTTTACTAAATTTTCATCATTACCCAAGATTTTTTTCCGTAATTTTTGAACATCAAAGGAAGAAGTTGTGAAGTTCTATTCAATAATGACTTTTAATAAAAGTTCAATAATAAAGTTTAGTCTTTAGAATACATACTTCATATTGAGGAAACTTAAGTATTTCTTTTATTGTTATTTTTGCCTTGCAATCCATTTTTTTGGAACATTGAATGCTTCTGTTACGTTTAAATAGTTGAGGATGATCTAACAACTGTTAAAAATTATAATTTGTTATATAAATTTTACATGTTAACAATATATTTTAATAAAAATGTAATACATGTTTTGGAACTTGGTTTAAATTTTTGTTGCCAGTTTTGTAGTTTTTTCCGTGTTGGCACAGTAATTCCTTGGTATTGATTACAATATATGGTGTACATTTTTCATCCAATTTAATTGCAGTCCTTGACAAATCTAAATACATTGTTGCAATTAGTGATCTTTGGGGTAAGCAAGTGACACTAAATTTATATCAATGGATAAAAATAGTATGAAAAGCTTACCATGAGAATGGCTATTGTAGGTTACAAACTTTGTTGTAGAAAAAATTTCAAAATCCTCGAGAGCCTTCTGACCACTCTTTATAGATGGAAACCACTTAAAAAATAGTTTTGGTAAATTTACTTTAGGTGATCCAGCATAAACAATATTGTACCTTGATGTTAGATTTAATTGTTTCATCATAAGATGCATCGGTGGTTTTATGATGGTTCTTAAAAATATGAACATTACGTTACATTGTTGTTAGCAGAACACTGGCTTGGTGTTTTCCTCCATAGCAATAAATATAGTTACCACTGCTTCCGAATTATGAATTGTTAAAAAGTATCCTTCCTTTTTTTCCAAATTTGAACTAAAAAGAGATTTCCGAATCATCTGACTGCAATTCCTCTTGTATCTACTTTTTTTACACTTTGTTTCGGACTGAAAAATAAAAATGTTTTTATTGTGCAGAGAAGCGCTTTCCAACCAGTTTCTAATGCTGAAGGGTGTCTAAAGATTTTTTTTTTCTGGGGTGCAGTAAGCAATAAATGTTGGAAACGACTGGTGAAGGGTTTCATTAAGTATGAAGAGATGTTTTTCTACCTAAACTGCTTAACCAGGAATGCAAGATTAAGAAACCAAACATCTACATACCTGATATTGTGGAAATATAGTTATTTTTGATAACATCGCACGAACACTTTTCAAATCGTTTTTGTAAATCTTCTGGATTAAATTATAACCTTCTGTCTGGTGTATAATGTATGGAGCATACATTTTCTCATCCCAATAGATTTTACTCCTGGAAATATCTGCAAAAATTCAGTATTTAAACAATTATTATGCAATTTTCTTTGTCTAATAAACAAGACCTCAATATAAATATGTACTAAAATGTCAAGAACTTTAGAAATTTCGGATTATGTTACTGCTATTTGCATAACTTTACAATGAACAAACCATATTTTTCCGAATAAAGTAATTTTATTGTTGCTGTTGATTTTGACAACTCATCCAAATGACATCTGGCATTGTGATAGGACTGAAACCACTAAAATTGTATATCATGATAATAATTACAATGGAAACAAAGTACAATATACTTCACAAGAACAATATAAAAATGTGCAATATGTATACTTTATTTTTTATATCAGAGCAATGCTTGGTTCCTGGTAACAGCCCTGCATGGGAAGCTTCATTGATAGGATTGGAAACCACATTATTTTCTATATAAGGTTTGTTCGGGTCTGGGTGTAGAATCGGGCCTGGGGGTGAAATGGGTCTTGGGGGTGTTACAGGTGGATCTGGGGTTGCCGCGCGTCCTGGGTGTTTAACTGGGTCGAATGGGACACAAGGTAGTTCAGTTAAGAAAATAGGCCTACGGTGAGGGAGACATGTCCGACATTTTCGATATTCCAAAAGGTCAAATTCGCCCAAAAACATCATTTTGAAAGTTTTCAAAACTTTGTTCCGTGCAAAATTCAACAGAGTATAAGACTAAGCATTTTCGCGGGGAAAACACAATTAGGCGGCAAAAAAACATAGAAATCATTTAAAAAAAATATAAGTATTCTATGTGACATCTTGCCCTTTTTCCCATTTACTGGCATAAAGTGCCTACCAACTCAAATATTGTGTGTTGTTTTAATAATGTGGTAGGATTCTAGACCAGCGCCAAAAAAAGATAAAACATTTACACCAGGAACACTAAACATTTTACATGCGATAATGGCCCCTGGTCTACAATCGTACCACAAAGAACACTATTTGGGTTAGCGTTTGAGTGGGAAAATCAATATTATTAAATAATAAATAAAATAATACTTGACTGATTAACTCAACCTCACTCAGCCAAACACTAACCAACACCCTAACCCAAATATTGTGCGTTGCTTTAATAACTGTTCCAACGCTGTGGTAGGATTCTAGACCAGCACCCGATAATTAAGGGTATTATTCGCATATGGTCGTACTTTATTAATCAATGGTGCTGCAGCAATAAACAACGCTACAACAAACAACAATCTGTGCTCAGACGTTCGCCAAAGTCGGAACTGAACGCACTGAAGAGAAACGATGTTTTCGCTTTAGCAAAATCAAACTGATTAGGTAGTTCGTCTTTACAAAAGATTATAATAATAATGATCTCTTAACGCTTTATTAACAAGACAACATAGTATTATAACTTTTAATTTTTTAATTTAGGTTCATTTCTGACTTCGTTTGCCGGGAACTGATTAAGGTTTGGCGGTGTGTAGAAGGTTTAGGCCTAGTTCTAGTCCAGAGTGACCAAAGTTGTTTTAAAACTTCCGGTTGCGAAAGTTCCGGTATATGCCAAATCTCAAAGAGGTTTAAGGCAGGGAGTCGAACCGGAACTTTATGAACCGGTTTTGAGTCAGTTTTTATTAGATTTTAAGGAGCCGAACCGGAACTGAACCGAATAATTTGAAAAAACCTGAACCTTAACCGAACCCGAACCTGTAAACAAAAGCGGTTCGCTCCAGCATGGCGTCACAACTTCTATTTTACAGAGTCAAGTTACGCCATGTTCGAAATTTTATGAAAAAAATATGAATATTGAATAAAAAAATCGTTCATTTTTTATTTTTTAGATATTTCAATATTGAGTTGCTGTTTTTTTAATAAGGCACGGAACTTCGATTAAATGACTTACAATGCAAAGATTATTCTCTACATTTATCGACCCACATTTTGAGATTTAACGCAAATTATATTGTATCTGAACCGGAACTTTATGAACCGTTTTGCAATAACGATGTTCGAACCGGAGCTGAACCGGAACTTTTAAATTACTCCGAACCGAAACTGAACCGGATTCCGAAAAAATCCTTGAACCCAAACCGAACCTGAAAAGTCAAACGGTTCGGCTCCCTGGTTTAAGGTCTATTTGGCCAAATGTAATCTATTTGTCAATATAGCTGGTGTTGGCCAGATTAAATAAAGGACTTCTTCCGTGTCCTCTGTTTAATTTGAATTCTAGTTAACGACTAGCCTACTGGCGATGTCTCGGTGATGTAAATTGATTAGGACCTACCACTGCAAGCGCAATATTGTGCAAAATCTACCCAAATTTTGTAATCAATTAATCATGCTGTTTATTGCTAACTATTGCGTTGAAGCACGTCCGTGTTTTTTCATCCTCGTGTGATGATTTTGTAATGATGATTGCACAAAATGAAAATGCTAAATATTACGTTTTGCGCGGTGATCGAAAAACATATAGCAAATGAACAAAGGCAAATGCCTGTCGTCCCTTGACTGTTTGCGACTGATTGTATCTGAAATGGGTTAACGAAATGATAAACGTTGGCCTATAACATTATAACAGTGGTTCCCAACCTTTTTTGGTGTTGCGGATTGCTACCTTTCCAGTTTTGGGAAACCTGTGCGGCCCCTAATTTTGATACACGCATAAACCCGATTACAATATACAATTTGACGAAATGTTCACATTTCTAGACAGATTGTTTCAAAACTTGGCAAGAATGTCCGGATTTACGCCATAAGAAAGGAAGTAGCCTAAATTAAGTTAGGCCACCGGAACGGTTTAACGTTTTTCGTCATCTCATAACGACTCTTTTATCTCAAACGATGCAATGTTAGTTGTGCTTATGACGTACAAAAAATTAACTGCCGTAAACTTGTAAAATACCTTGAAAAAACAACAATAAGAATTAAGTTATGTACATTTTTATTATCTAATTGTATTTTTCTGAATTGTTCAAGTTGGGGGAAATGTTGTGTTCATTAGGTTAAAAATATGTAAGAAAAAATTTTGCGCAGCGTCCGGGCGCAAAAAGAGCTTATAGTCAATATAATTGGTGTCGCAGAATATAGTTCGGGGCACAAACCCCAAAGTATCTACTAAGGATAAGGATTGACTTTACGTTATCGAGCCCGTCGTACAGTTATTACTGCGTATTTGGTATTATAAGGTCGTTGGCCTTGTTGCTTGTCAAGTTTTATTGTGTTCTCCCGACAAGGGCGCGGGTCAAACGAACATGTGCATTTGCAGTAGACCTACCAAATTTGAAAACGATGAAGCTGCATATAGGCTACTGTAAATGGTAAAATATGGTATGGTGAAACTTTTCAAGCACCTATTGTGAGTAGACAACTTTTATGTTACACATACGAGTTGATTGCTGCAAATCCACCAAATTTAAAATACGTAAAGTGTGTACCAGCTAGAGCAGTGGTTCTCAACCGCCGGTACGCGTCAACTTTCCTGCCGGTCCGCCAAATATATTACAATCTTAAATCTTAACTACAAAATGCAAGATGTTGAAGGCTTGACCATCAAATTTAGAACTTCGCCATCAGCTTCCTAATTTGCAACATTGTGACGTAACATAGAGTTAATGGTCTACTTTGGACTTTATCGTACGTCACAATGCTGCAAGTTTGGTGCCCAACTGTTCAAAAGTAGGCTACAGCTCGTTTAAGTCTTTAATTTTAGGACCAGTTGTATGTGAAAAACTTTAATAGAACCAGCACGTATTACAAGTATGATACCAAAGAGACCGCAGCAATATGCTCATTGAATGGAAGTTTCAATTCTTTGCTTTTAAGTTGCATACTTTTGTCATATTTGGAATTTGGGTTGATTTTAATTTTTGAAGATCCATCGGTCAGCAAAATTTGTTTTAAAATTTTACCGGTCCGTACAATAAAAAGGTTGAGAACCACTGTACTAGAGGCTGTTAAGTCGGAGGTTTTAACGGACTCCACAGCCCTGGATCAGGCGCGGATCTAGGATTTTAGTTTGGGGAGGGCCATAAATTTTTTTTATGATATGACGTCACAATTTTTTCAGATATGACGTCACAAAAGTATGTCATTGCGTGACGTCATAATTTAGGTAAAAATAACATGGGCTGTCCAAACTCGTGCAAAATAACATTATTCGGGTTGTTAAACAAATCAATCCGCGTAGCACGAAAAACAGACCCTTTTGAGCACGAAAAAGTGTAATAAGGTTAGCCCCTACAGTTGGCCGGTTTCCTAGTTTGACCCTGTATGAAGAATATTGCTGAAAGGCGCTACCATATCTCTATTGTCTACACATCTTGCTTTTTCCCGAAAAGGCGAGAGCAACCGCACATGCTTCCGAAAAAGCGCCGAGGTCACGTCGCAATAGTTGTCTTCTGCGGTCGGCTGTGCTTCTCTGACGACACTTCTCTCAATTTTTAAGTTACTGTAATTGTTTTTTGCCAAATAAGCTTGCTAATATGAACAAAACTCTATGCAGAGTTAATCGTAACATTGGATAGGTTACTAAAATCCTTAGCCTACACAGTGGTCGGCAACCTTTTGGAGTCGCTGGCCAAAACCAAACTCAGAAAGGTCTCTGCGGGCAGCACAACATATGTTAACTGAGATTTTGTGTTATTATAACTTTAGAAGAACTGTGAATCAGGTGGGCTTCGGACATTTTTTGCACTTTAAAAACGTGGTTGTCATGACTTTTACGGAGGCAGTAAAGTCTTGGCGCAAAGCGCTAAACAAAGCGTTTACTTAGTTTAAAATTCGAGTTTAAAAAATTTCCACACGTCGTCATCCATACTACTATTAAAAAAGTGTAATAAAACTATCTTGAGGAAACGCGATAAGTTTAATAGTTAATCTATTTCAGTGTTTGTTAACTCTTCCGGGCGCACCTGGCGAGCGAAGCGAGCTCGATTTTTTTGGTATACCGGTATTTCTTTTATATTTCTTACAAGTTTTTGTTACATTTTCCAAAAAAATGGTTAAAAAATATTTGTTCATTATTTTTGCATACGTTTCCGTTTGTCCGCGGCGCACTTGGCAGCCTTCCACGGCGCAACTGTAAAGAAGCGCTGATCTAGTTCAAAAAGAGCATCAAAATGTAAACACACTGGATGTAGAAAGATGATTTGCGCGAAGCGCGATATTTTTCACACTTAAAACAGTTAAAAAAAAGTATTTGAAATGGGCTCGTATCTAATTTGTCAAAGAGGCGACGGGCCGGATGAATTATATTGGCGGACTGATACAGATTTGCATTAACACCAATAGGCTTTCAATTTTACTTGGATTTCAGTACGTTAATTATATAGTCGAGGTCAGCGTACGGCCACATATGCCTTCGCTGCAAAATCTGAAAAACGCCGTTTTGCGCGAGTCGCGAAACGGATTTTACAATTTTTTTGAAATATTCACTATATGGCGCCATTAGCCCGTACAGCACTAAAAAGCTATGTTCTATTTTGGCGAAAATAGGCCATACTACCTAGGAAAGCACGAAAATAAGCTCCTTTTAAGTTAAAAAAATGTTCATTTTTTAATTTGGAGGGGGCCATGGCCATATCGCCCCCCTCTAGATCCGCCCCTGCCCCGGATTCTGTAAGGTATGACATTTATTAAAAGCATGGCTCCTAAGTTCGTAAACTCC
Organism: Ascidiella aspersa; assembly: GCF_963924565.1. Lineage (NCBI taxonomy): Eukaryota > Metazoa > Chordata > Ascidiacea > Phlebobranchia > Ascidiidae > Ascidiella > Ascidiella aspersa. Next base: position 30,970,734 of record NC_139450.1, read on the forward strand.
ACACCCGACCAATGTTAAGCTATAAAAATAAAAATAACAATTCAATTTATTGGGTGTTCAACCAGGAGTAATCACGCCACAGGTCTAAATATTTGGCCTTATTATAGTTAATTTCGACTTTTTGTCACTCGCGAGAGTCCTGGGCATACATAAAAAAGGAAATTTACTCACTTAGTCTAAAATGAAGTGTTGTAAACAATTAATTTTGAAATGGCTGCAGTCCCAGTCCAGTCATTCATAAAATAAGTCGGCCTACCGGTAGCCTACAAGTCAAGTCTTTTCAAATAAAGATATGTCCAAGTAGTACTTGGGTTTTGGACTTTGGAACTTGTGACCCCGTAAACTCTGTCCATTCTGTCTGCCAGCTGAATCGCTCATGCTGTCACTCTAATTATCCGTCGCGTGTTGCAGGTTACAATTCGTTCGTCGAATGGTCGATTTCCTAAGTCGTGTTATGTGTCATGTTTCTAACGAATTAGTAACTACTAGCATAATGTAGGCTATGTAAAAAATGTTGTAAATCGTTAATTTAGCAGTCTTGCATACTGTTCATTGTGGAGTCCAGATCGCGTACGTTACACGGAGGTTAAGAATCGTAGGCCTACGTATATCGTAATTACCTGTAAGTGCAGTTTGTTTATTGGCAATAAATATTATTTCATTGTGGCTGCGCCCCACAGGGGCAAGTCAACTCATGTTCACAAAAACAAAACTTCCAAACTAATAAATCTGGTAAACTCACAAGCAACGTATATAGCAAGCAATTTGTTTTTAGGATAAAAAATTAAGAAAAATAACCCAATTTAAAAAAATGCTTTTAAAACATTAATTTTAAACCAAATAATTTGAAATGACAACACTGCTAAAAAGTAAGTTTTGCGAGGAAATTTATATACTACTTTCCACAGGAGATGAATTTAAACTTTTAAATATGGACAGAGAACATTCGATAACCAGGAGTCGAACCGTTTGCCTTTTCAGGTTCAAGGATTTTTCGGAATACGGTTCAGTTCGAGTAATTTAAAAGTTCCGGTTGGACCGTTGTTGTTCCTAAACCGGATATTAAGTTGCGGTTCGGAAACAATAAAGTTGCGTTAAGCTAAAAATATGGGTGGATGTAGATAATTATCATTGAGTTGTAAGTCATTTAATCGAAGTTGCATGGCGTATTGGAAACCAGCACCCTATTATTGAAATATCTTAAAAAAAAATTCGTTTTTCTAATCAATATTTACATAACATTGGACTCTGTAAAATGCAAGTTATGACGTTATGCTGAGGTGAAACGATTTTGTTTTCTGGTTATAGGATAAGGTCCAGCTCCTTAAAATCTCACAAAAAACGGTAGAGATCCGAAAAAAATTACCCAAACCGGTTCGAGGCCGTGTTTATAACGGCCTTTTTTTTTATATGAATCATAGGCTAACGTGCCTTTAACTGAATATTCTTGTTTCAAAAATGCTATATTTTTTTAACTGAAGTAACCAATGCGTTACTTTCAAAGTTTAGGGGTCATCAACATTTTCCGAAAAAATGTCAAAACTTGATGAGGTAAACAACCTAACAAACCTTTGTTTTCAGTTAAACATTAGGCTAAACCGAAATAATAAAAGTTTTGATAATTGTATCTGGTTGACACGTTTTTTTTGCAGCTTTTTCGAACGTTATTTGCAATTATATCATCGGGATAACCTCTTTCAACAGAGAAAAAAAGTGCCAATTTGTGAAGAACTCCAAGATATTGTTAAAATTTTGTTGGTTAAATGAAAAAACTTTTAATTTTAAAATGTACGTGGACGCGTAGGGTCCACAAAAAACACATTTTTGATAGATATTTCCAAGTGTTTCCTACGATTCCATGTAAAAAAACGTTCTAGATTAGCGAAAGCTGCAATAAACGTTTGTAAGTGCCTTAAATTTTCAATGACGCTTCATGGAATATACGCAGTATTATAGCTAGGGTGAGGAGGAGGGCATAGCCACGTGTTGAGTTTGTCTTCGCAGTAGTAACAACTTGTGAACGGCCAAACAGGATTTGCGAGAAAAACGCATGCAACTATATAGGCTACTCCTATAATACAGTGGATCTTAATATGGGTGCACGAAAGCCAAGTCAAAATTCTTTCGTGATATTTTTTTAAATGAATAGGGTTAGTAAAAAAAAAAGCTTTCAACGCCTTTATATCAATTTTATATTCGTTTGATGAAAAAGAGCATAATTTTTAAACCTACAAGTTTTACAACTGGATTCCATTGTTCATGCCAGGGGCGGGCAACATACGGTGTGCGACGGGATTTTGAGCTGCCGCAAACAGTTTTCGGTGTTACGTGATAATATGGCTCGAGGCAACAGTCTGCCGCAAAGCCCCACTAGTTGCTTACTACGTAAAATAATAGTAACTGTTATAGTGGTTTGTTTTCTTTGTGTTTTGATATTTTGGATTAAAAATGAATTTGGAAGTTAGAGGATTGAATACCCAGATACTTTTTTACTTAATTCAGCAAAATACACTAGGTTTGCTGCGCAATGGAAGTGTTGCCGTGTTTAAAGAGTACAACAACATACGACTCATTCCTCGTATAGGCGGATAAATGTATAGATTCCGGAATACGGCCCGCCAAGAACTTAATTTTACCATATCCTGCCAGCCCACTGTATAAGTTGCCCGCCCCTGGTTTACGTACCAAAGCTCTTCTTGGAATGGTTGCCGTGAAAAAAGGTTAACGACTCTTGTAACAATACCCACGGCATGGCAATCCATAACAACGAAGCATTATTTACAGAGAAGTAAAAGCGGCAAGGGAGTGGGAACTTCTTTCCATTGATCCAAAAAATATGAGAATTACCAATCATACCATTCATATCAGTGATGTTCATATTTCTCTTGGCAAAAAGTGATATTAGGGTGCTGGCGCAGCCACGAATCTAGGGGATAAGAGGATTGGCTAATACGTTACCGGGGCTAATCACAGACATTTTATTGGGACGGGACAAGTTATACTGTAACTAAAACAATTATTTTATCTAAGGTTTTACCGGTAAAAAAAAAAACAGATTTAGCCGAATAAAAAAAAATGCGGAATAGCACTAGTCACGACATGCTTAACTAGTGGATGCCAAATATACATTTCATCTTGTGAACGTTACATTAGAATAGCACTTCTCACTTTTAGAGTGTGTTTCGTAATAAACGAGCTCTGTACCCCTAACAGAGTAAAAAAAATTCGACACGCCGCTGTAGAAGGGCGACGAACTTGGGCTGCCACAAAAAAAGTAACCCAAGATAACAGAAAAGGCCTCCCAATTCAAAACCTAATCAGCCTTAAAAGTAGCACTGTGCAAGATGTATATAAGGGCACTACTACTTAAAGGTGTAAAAATACAGAAAAAATGGGTTATTGAAGGCGGTCGAAATTTTCTCCCGACAATATAATATTAAGTTGTAAAAGACAGTTAGACATAATTATGGTGCCACTTTATGTAACCCCAAAAAAGGACTATTTCAGTGGTGATTAAGAGGGCAATTACAAAGTTCGCAGCAAGCGCATCAGAGGTTCATTTGAACAACAACATAATGTGTTCAGAGTTGGATTGTTTCAGCATCATTTGCGCTTGCTGCTCACCAGTTAAAATTTTATAGCCAATAAGTATCATTGACCAAAAAAGATTCAAGGATTTTGCTTTATATTTATAGTACTTATCACCGTAAACTCGTTATAATTACACTTTATTGTCCAAAACCTTAGACACAAAAAACATCCTTTTCAAAATTTGCAAAACAATAGTTAACCAAAAAGCAGAAAGAAGCAAACCGCTGTAGACAAGTGTTAGAAAAAGAAAGGGCGCAAGTAATTGACCGGCGCCATTTAGTTATAATTATGAATCGAATTTGCCGCCAAGCAAGGTCAGTTTGGGAATTAGGAATACAAAGCATGGTTGCACGTCGTCTTTGAAACACTTTACAGTTACAGCTTCCAGTGATGTTTAAATAAATACAAACACACACCACCGGGCGATTCAAGGCCCAAAAACACATAACAATTGTTCGTAAATGTATATGGTAACAATGTAGTGAGAAGGGCACAGAAAAAGCCTGCAGCACAAGAGGCCTCCCACCCGAAAGCACGGGAGGAAAAGTAGATCTTTCGCTCCTTTTCAATGTTAAACATACATTTATATACGAAGAAACTAACAAAAAGAAACAAATTGACTAGGTTGACAGCAGCAGAAAGAGCGCAGTCGAGAAGGTTTCACACTTAATATAAAGGTCGTTACTTTTTTAGAGGCAATTTTTCTTGACTCACATAAAACGTATTCAGAAATAATCAGCTTTAGAATCGGAAGGATGCAACAGTGTGAGGCTCACTGTTGCAAAACGAAGAGTTGAACTGAAAAACAGAAATGGATGTAACAAGGTGCAAATTAACAAAACCTACACAATAGCACTTAACATACCTTGTACTAAAATAGATCTGCCACGTTCATGGGCATTTCATCAATTGTCGTGCTGTAAAACTTTTCTATATCTTGGAGAGTTCTCTTGTCATCATCGGTAACGAAATTAATAGCAACACCTTTTCGGCCGAATCTGCCACCACGTCCAATACTAGAAACAAAATGCTATTATGCTGAATCTACTCATTGTCAGTAATAAAAAATCATTCAAGCAACAGAGTAAATGTTAGAGCTAAATAACAATATCCAGAAATAATTTAAAGTTAAAAACCTTTTAGTATGATAAAGTAGTCAAATAACATCAAGGTTTAAGGTAGAAAACGTATAAGCGACATTTAATGTTGCAAAGTGCAAATCCTTTCATTTAACATCTACAAACAGTTGCACTACATATCAAGAAATATGTACACCAACATCTTGAGGCATGGATGATTAGACATTAAGAAAGAGGTCACATCCAGTCTCACCCACAATGTTGGGGCGTAATGTATTATCTTGTTCCATGTATTTCTCCATTGTATCACAGTTCTTTAGCAATATATTAAAAATATATTGCTGCAAAACTTTACAAAGGTGCTTTAAATGGAACGATTAAGACCAAGACAAATGGGAGGTAATTACCGGTGAATATAACTTTCACGATTGGATGGAAGGTCGTAGTTTATAACTAAAGACACTTGCTGAACATCAATTCCTCTTGCCAAGATGTCAGTAGTAATTAAAACTCTAGAAGAACCAGAGCGGAATTCCTTCATGATTAGGTCTCTGCCACCTTGCTCCATATCTCCATGCTGCATTTTTAATATAAAGATTTGCATATTTTAATATTACACCTATCTCAAATATACTTACCAAGGATGAAACGGTGAAATCCCTATCATGTAGACTACTAGTGAGCCAGTCTACTTTCCTCTTTGTATTTGCAAAAATCACAGCTTGGGTGATTGTTAAAGTTTCATACAAGTCACATAATGTGTCCAACTTCCATTCTTCCTTTTCAACGAGGACAAAAAATTGCCGAATTCCCTCCAATGTGAGTTCTTCTTTTTTCACCAAAATCCTAATGGGATCTGGCATAAATCTTGTAGTAACATCCAACACTTCTGTGGGCATTGTTGCAGAGAGGAGAACAACTTGGATATCTGGCGGCATCAACCTTTAGATTTTTTTGATATTTAGTTTAGGGATCGAACGATATCACTTCTTTTTGGAACAATACAGATACCATTTTTTTTTTATATACCGCCGGGGAATTGTTCAAAACTTGAATAATTTAAAAATCAAATCCTAAAAATCGTTTAGTTTACATTTCCCTTATTAAAAATTAAACTATTATTTTGGACATTAAATTGGCGTGATGCCAAAACCCCAATTTTTTTGATCAAAAAAAGGGTTAATTGTTTGTTCTACAGGAAAAATTATATTGTATTAAGTATTAAAATATTGGACTACATTTATTGTAACCGATATATTGGTCTATGGTCTCTCTAATAGTCAGCTGTGTATACAAGAACCAGTTTAACACCCACCTGAAGATGTCGTAAATTTGGTCCTTGAAACCACGAGACAACATCTCATCAGCTTCATCCAAAACGAACATCTTTACAGCACCAGGCTCTACACAAAAAAGTTTTTACTAAAGTGCATAATGCAAAAATAAAAGAACAAAAAAGGCTTACTCAAAGCTTTTCGGTTGATCATATCAAAAACTCGTCCTGGTGTTCCGACCACAACTTGCGGAGTGTTCCTTTCTAGAAGTTGCATCTCGCTTCTGACATTAGTTCCACCAATGCAAGCATGGCAATTAACTTTTTCAAAATCCCCAAGAGCCATAACAACTTTTTGGATCTAACAAACAAAGTAAAGTTTAATACTTTGTAGAATCAAATTGCTTACCGAATAAAGTTTTACTGTTAGGCTTAATCAGAATAGCTCAAATATCTCACCACACAAATGTCTGCGTTGGATTTTCAATTCATCATTTTTAAGTGGGTCAAGTATGCAATAAAAACAGTTGTGTTTACCTGCATTGCCAATTCCCTTGTTGGGGCAATAACTAGAGCCTGGGTCTCTTTTTTGCAAGGATCAACCTTCTGTAAAATTGATATAGCAAATGTGGCTGTCTTTCCAGTTCCAGACTGGGCTTGAGCAATTACATCATTGCCTGAAAAAGTTATCATTGTGAGCTTTGTTTGTCAAGTCTAATACACCCCTCTTTTTCTAAAACCACAAAAATTTGAGATGCCCAAAATAGGTAACATCAATGATGTCATTAATAAAATTAAAAATGTGTAAGAAATTATTGTTCTTTATATAATAGTGAAGCTACTAAGTTACATTAACAGAACTATATTATGTTATGCTTTATCTTGAGGCAGTTGTATTGATTAAATATACACTGCCTCACCCACAATAAAGCATGCTTTGATTTCGTTCCCATTGACGATCCACTGCATCACAGTCCCAATAAATGAAACTTATACAATGGTGCTTTTTTAAGGAACTTTAATACTTTCTACATAAAAACAATACCTTCAATGCATGGTTTAATGGCTCTTTGCTGGATCGCAGATGGCTTCTCAAAACCATAGGCATAGATTCCTCTCAGCAAAGTTTCTTTCAAGTCCATATCATCGAAAGAATCATAAATTTTGTTGCAGTTGGACTAAACAAAAATATATTGCACATGTTAATTAAACAATATCTCCATTATTATTTAATACCAAGGCAAACAAAACATTGTTTTCAAAGATTTAAAATACCTACCTATCATACACACAAAAGTAGAGGTTTGAAACGAAATAATGGTTGATCAATAATTATCAGTAAATTTCAGCTTGTTTGGCTGCAAGCTTTTGAGATAAAGCTTCTATTTAACCCCTTATACGAAGTCCACAGACCCATGGAGCCCAGTGCAATCCATGGCTTGTGCCCACCAAAGATTAGCGCCAAAATTATTTTTATCCAAAATCCTATGCCAAGAAATGACGATTTTTCTTTGTGAATTCACTAGGCTGGTGATATTTCACGCCAAATGAAAGCCACTGACATGGTTTGGGCAGCATTCTATACCAAACAACTTTGGTTGGATTGGAAGGCAGTAGAATGCAATTGGGCCAGAAGAACCTTTGATTTAAATAATGGACAAGTTCCTAATCTACCACTTGATATATAAGGTTCATATAATCAAAAAAACCCTCTTAATATTTATTATAATGTAGTTCACCCATATGGTTAATAGAATTTTACATGCTAAAACATATAACAAACCCGTAAAGTTCATTTATACCTCGATGAGTCGTTCTATATCTTCTCCAGTACTGTCCACTTGTCCGTTTGAACTTTCCTGTTGTTGTTGTTTGTTGTAGCTGCCACCGCCAGTAGCATAGGAGTCCGCTCCATATTGCTTTGAATAGCTTTCTGATCTGAAATCATAGTGTGTTGACTAAGAAACGCTTGTAGAAATCAACGGCCCACTGAATTTACCACAAGAAATGATGTTTACTCATATTGTCCCTATTTTATGCAATTTTTTTTAAATATACAGACATCTCTTAAATTTCTTGCAAGTTTATTACATTGCCGAAACTAGAAAAATAAAAATAAAGTTCAATTTTTGAAAATCGCGGGCTAAAACAAAACTTAGAAATGTCTCTGCGGGCCACACAAATGTTAACTAAAAATTGTGTTAATAAAATGTTAGGGCAACTGTCAATCAGGCAGGCCACGATAATTTTTGCACTTAAAAACGTTTTAATTATATTTACAGAGGCAGTCAAGTGTTGACGCAAAGCGCGAAATCCATACTACTAATGAAAAAGTGTAATAAAACTACTTTGAGGGAACGCAATAACATCTAAAGTTAATCTAGCTCGGTGTTTTTTAACCTTTTAAGTTGTGGCAGACCTGGTGAGTGAAGCAAGTGCGATTTTTTTGGTGTATCGGTATTTCTTTTAAATTTCTTGGAAGTTTTTATTGCAATGCCGAAAATAAAAAAAATGTTAAAAAATAGATGTCCAATATTTTTAATACGTTTTCCGTGAAGCACTTGGCTGCCTTCCACGGGGCAACCGTAAAGCGCTGATCTAGGTAGAATGATGATTCTCGCGAAGCGCAAAATTTTTTTGCACTTATGTAGTTAAAATAGTCAAAAAGTATGTGAAATGGACTCGTGCCTAATTTGTCACCAAAGCAATGCACAATATTTAGGTTAGGGTGGGAGTTAGCGTTTGGGTAAGTCCAAGGACTGTTACTGTTATACTTAATGTTGCACTGAATATGTTAAAAATGGAAATCACCTTGACCCCTGCAAGATAAATGTGTTATACTTAGATTTAATAATAGTACCTTACCTACCCACACTGTCATCCTTACCCAAATAATGTGTTGTGATAGGATTCTAGACCAACACCAAGATATTATATATCAAAATTTAGTTATTAATAGTTGTGTTTGTACAATAGAGTCCTGATTACTACTGAACATACGCGACTGGCAGCACATAAATATGAAACAATATAGCGGTAATCTACTTACTTAAGGGTCTATTTTTTTATAAAGGTGAAGACAACAGTTTAAAAAATCCATTAGGAAGTTTCTTTGAATTATAAAATTGTAAGCTATTAGGAAACCGGGTTTTTAAACTGGGAATGGTGGGACCCTTAGGGGTACGTGGACTAATTTCAGGGGTCCATGAAGCTCTAATTAAAATCTTGAAACATTCTTTTTAAGGAGTAAAAAAACGCTTTCGCGCCTTCAGTTTCACATTTTTTGTACCTAAAACAGCAAATTTCCTAAATGTACTTGTTTTTTGACGTTAATTTATGTCGTCATCTGTAAGAATTCCACCGAGGTCGGCGTTTAAAGAGTTTTAAGAAACAGAGCAATAGGACTAGCTTAAGTCTTTTTTCGCCATTAAATCATTAGAATTACTTGTATATTTTCCAGATCGATATAACTATCACAATTATAATGTTTACCATTTAATAATAATCACAAAACTCCGTCATAGAGCTAATCAATACAAGAATAAAGAACTATTAAAACTTACCTGTCGTTGTAAGACATGTTTTTCGTAAAAGAAGTGAAGTTTCACGCAAGGCTGTGGGCACGTTGTTTAGGCGGAGGAATATAAAATTTATTGCGTACTCAATTTACATTTGCTCATTTTACTTTGTTATAAAGTAATCATTAATAGTATTAAACAAAATAAGGCTAGTATTAATCGTTAATGATGAATTAAAAATAAATTATAGTTATCATTTTAGTATTCGCGGGAAAATATTTAGCGGAAGGATATTCATATAGTTATTGCGAAATCACCATCGCGTCGCTCCTGACATGCGTCATATGGTCTCATCGAAATCATATTAAGCATTTTATTAAAGAAAAAAAATTTGTGCCATGTTTTAGAAACACCGTGGTTCAACAACAGGCCAACAGGCAAATTGTTGACCGCCGACCATTTTAGTGAGCTACAACAAATTAAAAACAAAGAAATAAAGTGTAATATATAGCCTATATATATATTTTATTGGCAGGCGATTGCACACTTTACTGCGTTTATTTCCTTTTTATATTGCTTCTATGAGTGGTTACCCGTGAAGTAGATTTTGGGTTTTCCTGGCCATATCCTCCTAAAATTATTTTATTTTTGTGCAACTTTTAACCTGCTTCGCGCGATCTTTTTGTGGTTTTCTAAAAAAAATTATGGCCCAACTGAAATACTTTTAGGTTGCGTTGCAAATTAAAACTTTGGTCCATTTAAATCAAATAAAAGCATTTTTTTTGCTTTTCCTCGATTAACACATAACTTCAGTTGAATGTTTTTCGATTACTTGTTTGGTGACGTAATGTGTCCCTCCCAAACAAAAATCTTGGATCAGCCCTTGATCCTTGGTGCGCTCGTTATCTTGTGGTTGCCAGGTGGAGAAGTGCTAGCTAAAAATATTTGTTTCTTTTGAATTTATTTTTTAGGGTTAAAATTATTAAATTGCGAAACAAAAGCTTAAAATTTAGATAGGGTATTTGTTTAAATAGCTTTAAAAGTTGTGAAATTATGACTTTATATTACTATCACACTTTCATTGCAACATTTTTCAATAGTATGCGGCAATATTTATTACAATTCATTTCTAAATCACCATATTTATAGACCTATGAGGTAGCGAGACTAAAATGTGCATAAACTGATGGTAGCTGATAAATACAAATCAAGCATGGTTAGGAGCAGAGACGCCGAAGCGATTTCAGGGCAAGTGGTACGACATTTTTGGTAAGGGCAACATAGACCGCAGGCAAGCGTAGCAGCCGAAATATTTGGGGTCAGGGTGTACTCCCCCGGAAAAACGGCCACGCCCTCTAGATTGGCTTAAAAGGGTACCAAAAATGTTTTAACAAATGTCAACCACGTCATTTTACGATTTTTTTTGCATTTTTCCGTAGCTCAAGCCCTACTCCTGTCTGTCGCATAATATTTAACGTTGTGAAAATGAAAGCAATATATCATTTTTCATGAAAGGGTCACTTTTGCCCCCCCCCCCCCCTTGCCCCCCTCTCCGCGTCCCTGGTTAGGAGTTAACCGATTTGGAAACTATTTCGAGGCTTCTAACAATTACCCTAGAGAAAATATAAATTTTGTTATTTTTTTAGCTTATCCAATAAACACGAAATGCAGACAGTTTCGTAATTTAAGATTTTGATATTAATTTTAAATGGGCTTGTAGGCTATCGTTTTCATAGTCAGTTGTTGCTTGGATATTTAAAACGCCTGAAAGCGACTTAAGTTGTTTTTTAATGAATAGACGAAGTATTTTTGGTATTTAGTTTTACTGGTTAATCTATTAAGTGGCTTATGTTGTTTGGATAGCGTTGCAAAAATAGCCGAAGGCAGATTTTGGAGAAGTCGTTATTTGACTCGCTAGTTAAACGTTTACAATGAAAAGGATCAGGCCTATCATTTTTTAACATTATAGGAAAGTTTGATAAGCTACGGATCAATTGGTACTATGGATTTATTTGTGTCATTTAAAAATAAATCAAAGGCACGACTTTGGATGGGAATAGCAATATTTGGAGGTAAAATGTAGATCAAAATGGTAAAATGTAAATGTAGATAGATCAGCTACATTAAACGTATAAGTAAACTAATTTTTAATCCTAATATAAGTTGACAAAACTATAATAACGTGTATTGAACAGGCTAAACATTCGACAATAAAAGGAAGAATATAATCGTAATAATTGTTTAATGATAACACACTTTTTCGTAAAATGTATAGCTACTAATATAGGCTATATTTCTTTAATTGACAGGCGCGACGATTTGGGCGTTGTTTACAACACAAGTTTCAGATTACTCTTTGCCAATGCCACGGCGTCCAGACGACCATCTTTTTTATGCAAGGAGAGATAAAGAAAACACAGAACCATCTAGGTATTTTGACTGCGAAAAAACGAACACCTATATAGACTGTAAGGTGCTTGGAGAACGAGCGAACGAAAATGGAGAAATGACGGCGGACGAATTCACCTGGAGACGAATGAATCCGGCAATTGCTTCAGTCGACGATTCTACACTGCTGTACATCGAGCGACAAAGTAAGTTGGTGCGAGAATCAAGGACTGGTGAAGCAGGAAGACGTGAGATGTTCTGGATTAAAACCAACAGGCTGATTTTAAGCTTGTTGGGACGAACTGAAAACGGATGCTACTTTATAAGGGATCTAACGCAACAGAATTTGGACCCTTTTCAGTCGGTTGTCTCTTCATCGAACCGCGTATCACCGCTTTGCGATTGCGAGTTGCCAGTCGATTACAGCGACGGAGGCCACGGCTACCACGACCCTCGTTTGTTCTACTTCAAAAATGATCTTTACATGTTGTTCAACAGCAGAGAAAAGGCGTCGATGCCTAACCTTAACTGCAGCAACCAAAGCCATCGTTCACTTTACTTGGGAAGCGTTGCCTTTCCGAACGTCTCTAGCGGTGCATCGTTTTCGATAAATGAAGTGGTTAGATTGCGGATCAATGAAAATGTCACACAAGAACAGTCACAACGCCAACAGCTGAAGCAACAGCAGATCGAACGCAATTGGTCTCCCATCATATTTGACAGCGTCCTGTATTTCTCGTACAAGTTCTATCCTGCCCACGTGCTGTTGAAATGTGACGAACGGGTCGGAACTTGTTCAACAGCCTTTATAACGAATTCGACAGGAGTCTTTGGGCATTTGAGGCGCTGGTGCAATGGAGATGCACCAGTGAAAGACATCTCTTCAAAGCCTCATGGCGGTACTCCAAGCCTACTGCTTCAATCATCAAAAGGGAGATTTTATCTGGGTAGGCTACTCATTTTATATCTGTATTATTAAAATGTTGTAAACAAGCCATTTTGAAATGACCCAAGTCCGAGTCTGGTCATCTGAAAAATAACTTAAAGTCACGTATTTTGCATGACTAGCAAGTCCCAGTCCAAGGCCTGTTATTGACATAAAAATACAACGTTAAACCTAAAAAAGTCTCCCTTCCAATTTTGAGCAATAACTCTCCTAAAAATAATAAAAGCACAGCAAGCAAATTGTTTTACGTGCAACAATTTTGATAAATAGGCCAATTTTATTAAAAATTGTTTAGTGAAAACAGTTAATTTTGACCCGAGGCATTTGACAAAATTATGTCCAAGTCAAGTCATTTGAAAACAGTGACCTAAGTACACTTAAGTCAAGTCACAGTATTGATAACTAATGTACGTTTGTTTTTAGGCGTTTTTCACTGTTATGTTCAAAGCAACCGTGGAATTAAAACGTACTACAATTTCCCTTACAAAGTCGAGCCGTTACCGCCATTTAAGATCATGGAAGTGGCAACCAAGCCTTTACCACTACTAGGCACTCTTCCGGAAAGATTTCGAAAAGTTTCAGTTGAAGGGCCGCACTACTACCGAAGCAACTACAGGCCAGATCATAATATTGCATTTGTGAGTGATATGGTTGCTCTGCACGAATTACAAGGTGAAGCGACCACCCTGGTGATGTCGTATGGCAGAAATGACGCCGAAGCTCGATTGTTTCAAATCGAGCTCGAAACATTGGAGAGAGACTATTTTTAAAGAAAATTACAACAACAAAAAGTTGTTTTAATTGACCTAAAATTTCTTGCAAAATATTACGTTAATACTGTTGTTGTGGTTACGAATATAACAAGCAAACCCTAATTTTGCTGGCAACTCATCCTATTGTTATATAAGCTATTGATAGCACGATAATAGAGTACTAATAACGCACTGCATCTAAATCGCATATATTTAGTTACTCTATACCAGGTGTTAACTTTTTTTTAATTCGCGTGGACCACGGTAGGCAAGACATTTTTAGAGATGACGTCATAAATTGACGTCAAAGTACAAATAAACTTCAGTAATCTGCTGATTGCGGTCAAAAAACTCTTTTCTTTAAAAAATTGTTTGCTACTTAACACTAAAATTTCAATCAAACCTTTATGAATTCTCTAAATCTAGTTCACGGACCCCCAAGGGGTCCGTAGACCCCAGTTTAAGAACCCCTGCTCTACACTAATAACTTCGCATTTAAATCATTAGGTATTTTTAGAAAAAAATATTTTGTAAATTTTAGCGTGAATAAAGTTGTATTTAAGCACATCGGACGGAACATAAACGCATAGTACAATATAAGGCGGTAGCACTACAAACATATATAACTCCCATACAGGCTCAATAAAAACGACGCTTAACGTAAAAGCTAACAATTAGTCAGTCGGTTTTATCCCCACATTGTAATTCCAATACTAACAATGTTTCCTCAACGGATAACATAGAGGAACTTAAAGATAAAAGATAAAGCCGAACAAAAGGTGAAAATCACTTATTTGAAATCAAATATGATAAACATTGAAATGCATTGGATAAATTCGAAAAAGCTTAATCAGGATTATAGAGCAAGCAAATGCAGACTAGAAACCAGCTTTCCTAAGGTGAGGTTCGAACTCACGACCTCCGACGATAACGGGACCGTGAAATATATTCAATAATACACTGTCACATTTGTATCGACAAATCTCCGGGCTAAATAATGTTGTTAACGCCCCTTATACCGTTTGTTAAGAAATAAAAAAAGAACCATCTACGCCAAACCCAGAAAAAGTGATTAAAAAGGAAATAATGTAGATTAATTATCATCGAGAAGAAGTGTTTTTCTTACAAGCATCAAAAATTGTAACACACAAATATATATTATACATACATATATATTTAAAGGGGCGACATGTAAAATAAAAATAATAACTTCTATGCAGATGCCCTAAAGCATTGGTTCTTGAACTGTAGATTGAAACGTAGTCATTTGATGGATATCATTTTAACAATAAAATAGGATGCTATTTTTGACTGCTTGATAGCAAACACAGAGAATTAATTTTTCTGTTATACCATTTTAAATTTAAACGTTAATTATCGCATGATTTTTGTGTTGTTTTGTTAGGAATTCCAGGTTATAACTTGCTTCAAACAAAATAAGGCTGTTTTAAATTTGTTCTTTACAGAGATATAATATAACGTAATAGTATATAACTACTGAGCCTATAACACGGGGAGTCGCTGTCATAACCGCGGTAGAGCAACGACACCCTACTTCATAGAAGGACTTAAGCGTTAAACCAGAGATTTTCAAACTGTGCTTTGGAAAGCTCTGGTGCGTTGTTTCAACTCTCCAAGGGCGTCGCACAATCATTACGTTTCTTATCCAAACTTAATTGCGGTAAAATGCTGAGAGATATTATAATCCCCTGGCATTTATATTCAAAATTAATATTACGAACGAAAAAATTCAGCAATTGATTATGTTTTTCTAAAACAAGTAACAAAATAAATTGCCTTGTAGTAATTTTAGTGAAAATTGCCAGTGGCCAATTAACTCTATTTCAACCTACAACGTCATAGATGACGTCATACCCGACAAAGGTTGGCCGCAAGAAAAGGTTCGTATTTTAACTGAAGGAAAAAAAACACAGGACGACTAAATGTCAGAGCAGGACGCACACTTTCGAGGGCTTCTTTTGCACCGGCTGCACAGCGCTGCTCGGCCTTAACGAAGTCCTGCTCTGTGCGGTTCTGTTGCCCGCTGACAGTCCGTTCTTCTCCAGCGCCGAATCTTCTTCGCGAGCCAGGAGAGCTTTCTGCTCCAGCTCCAGCTTCAAAGCGGCAACACTTGCCTCCAGCTGACTCACTTCTCCTTGTCGGAGCGCTGCCTCCTTTTCGCGTCTTGTTTCCAGCGTCTTTATTTGATCCCCGAGCTCCCCCTGTTGTGTCTTTGCCTCCTCCAGAGCGCCTTCTCGCTCTTCAAGCTTCCTGCGAAGATCTTCGTTTTCCTGCTTCTTGGCTTCAAGCTCGCTTTGGAAGCGATCTGCATCACGAACGTTTTCGTATTGCTCCAGCTTGGCGCGTAGCTCTTGCAGCTCTGCTTGACAGGATTCCAGTTCTTCGTTTTTGACTTCGGTCACCGGCTGCATTTGCTCTTCCTGGTCACAAAAAATAAAGCCCTAGGTCAGTTGTTCTCAACCGGGGTGCCCATGGCGCCCTGGTGTGCCATTTCTAATGATCAAGGGTGCTGACAGGTATTTGAGAAATTTATTTACACATAGCTCACCAGTAAGTACGTTTTTACCGTTAAGATAGCAGCCCAGACTCAATCAGTGACTGAGTGCGTCTAGCGCCAAACTTCAAGGTTTTGCGTTTTACGTTAAGCGTCAGTGGTGGCCCACAAAAATGAACGCACGACGCAAGCGATTGAGAAGGCCTATAGTGGTTCTCACCCGGGTCTCCGCGGCACCATAAAGTGCAATTTGTAAAGCTCACGGGTGCCGATACTTATTTGAGAATTTTAAGAATCTGACTTTTGCTCAATTGGTAAGCTTCTTGATACAACTATTTGTGTACGATGAGAGACCATTATTAAATGTCATTTTCCTACATGTTTTGCAGATTATGTTGCTCAGGCTCAATTTATAGTGACATTTAACCAAATTATTTAACGAAAATTCCAGTCGGGTTGCCGAAAATCTATTTATTATTCGTGTATCTTTATTTTCATTGCGTTTTTAGTCTATTATCATGTTTTAATATTTTATTGTTTACTTTTATTGGTTTGTTGAAGGCTGCGCTCTGATTTTATTTATTTATTTGTACTCTTACAGGAACTGATGATGCCATTTGGCGAAATATATTTTTCTTTAAAAAAAACGTCTGATCCTGTTTTTACTCATGTTTTTAACTATGAGTTTTACTTCTTAAACAAAAAACAACCGTGTATATTTTTTTGGATCGATTCGCAACTCGTTCAATTAGTTTTAGTAGTTGTTTGGGGAACACGCTGTGAACGGATGATGCAGAAGTCGTCGGCCCTTTTAAGTTTCCCAATTACGTGAATAACGCTGTCAAAATAGATTTGTGTACTTACGTTTGTTTGGTTGGCAGAGCTCTCGGTTTTATCCTTTAATGGAGTGTCATTGTCGCTCTGTTCATAAAAATAAATAGGAGTAAACCAACTTTGGAAGCAGTATGTATTTTATAGGACACAAGATAATGTTTTTGAAAACCTTAACAAACAAAGCTTGTCAATTAACTGAAGATGAAAACAAGCTCGTACGAAACGTTTTAATCAAGATCATGTACTCGACAAATTAGGCTGTAAAGTAGAATCGATTATAAAACTTGTTAACATATAATTAAAACAAAAGATGTGCTTAGTGTCTTAATGGCAGGATTTTTTTATCTTGTAAGTAGAAAGCGTATTAACGCATTATAAGCATTGGGATTATAAATTTTTTATTAGGTTTAAGTTCACCTCAGTGACAGTGTGCAAGAACTGTGCCGTGCCAGTCGTTTCACTTACGGCAACAGAAGTGTCGAACGATTTCGTGACCGACTCAAACTCAGCATGGCTGGACGATGACGACTTTACGGATATCGTATCTAAAAACATAAAGAAACAACACTTAAGAGCAGAAAACTGAAATAACCTGAAAAACTCAAAAGCTGTTTATGGAAATTGAACTCGACGTTTTTAGTGGGGTTAAAATAAAATATTGTGTTGTACATGGAGTGATTTTGTACAGTGAGGTTACTTAAGCAAAACATTAAATAAAGGTTAGGCTTTTTACTACAAAAAATACCATAAAGCCTGCGCTAAAGCAGTCGAAAAGTCATTGTTTTTTTTCACAAAATGAGGTAAATGACTGAAGTGCAGATCTTTCTGGTTAACAACATGGTTTGAGTAAATATAAAAAGGGCTGCTGTGAGATACAGAGGCAAAACTTTTCCAAATATGATTCACGCGTTCCCTGAGAAAAAAGTTGTGTTGGCCATTATTTAATTTCAAAACTGAAATAAACCTCACTGCAACTGTTAACATGCTAAGAGTTAAAAACTTTTTAATATTTGACAGATGCACACACATATGCGTTAAACAACTGTTATCTATACCTACTGTAAAGCTGCTTTTTGACCAACGATTACCGCTTCCGTATCATTAGTACACCGAAAGCCATCGCATATTCACCGAATCTGTCGATCAATGATGCAAGCAAGGCAGGCTAGAAAAACAACTAGTCTGCAGTGAGGTTCGAAATCACAACCTCCGGCCACGGTCCACCTACCTCACTGCAGGCTACTTGTTTTTAATCGACAGATTTGGTGAGCTTGTCATGGCTTCCGGTGTATATTCGCTACATGTGTTCACCTGCTCTGTCGCTCCTGCTTTTTGCGTCGTCATTATCTGACTCGTGCTCCGACGACACGGATATGGTGAGCCTCTCAGTTTCCAGGATCGGTTTCAAGGAGGAATCGGGAACCACGTTGGATTCCTCCTCCACCACTTCGCTCGGCTCCAGCTCGATTTCTGGTAGTTCGCCAACGTCCACTTCTCCGGGAGAAATCTCCAAGGTAGGTCCAGGTGTTTCACCATCATCGTCATCATAAACGACCTCTTTATCTTCGTCTTCTGTTTCTTCTTTAACATTTTGAACACTATCTTCTTGTTGCTTTTCTTCTTTTGCATCCTGAAGACTACTCACGTCCTCTTCTTTATCCACCTCATGATCAGAGGCTTCTTCAATGTCTTCTTCTTCGGAAGAGGATGCGGCATCTTTTGTTAACTGCGTGGCCACAGCATTCACGTTGCTGCTTTGCCTGGCTATCACTGGAGCCGGCTTACCGAGCGATCCTTCTCCTGTATCTCCATCAAAATCCACAGGAGTTTGACCAGAATCCGCGGCCATGATTTAATCGCGTTTGAAACAGTGTTGTTACCTTCTGAACGAGTGCATATTGACCCTCAATTCATGTAAAAATCTTAGAACCCTATCACAACGTGGTATGCTGTTGATGCTGTTCTATATTACCAGTAGTCCACGTCTGAAAACAAAATACGTTACAAGCTTATTTTTGTAATATAGTCAAAAAACTAATAAATGTCCAGCATTGTGTGTATAATAAAAGTAAATAACGTTAACTGAACACAACTACAACCAGGACTATATAGTAACGGGCCTGTCTAACTTTGCGGTTAAAAAACATATGTGCTTTGGGAGGGTGAAGCTAAACCTAATACCGATGTCTAGCTTATATACAGCTTTAAGATCATCGCGTTGGCCTGTCTCGGCCACGTTAACATACTACACTGCAGCAGTCTGCACAAATAAACTTCATCGGTTTCGTTACAACTTAACGTATTTGGTGTCACACCGTAGATGACAGTTTTGTTAACCAACTATGCTACCGATGCCGTTTTTTTTATAAAAAAGCCCGAGTTGTAAGGAATATTTTTTTTTATTTCACATTGAATATAAAGCGAAAAGTGTCATTTAAGACAATAAAAAATAAGTAACTAAACCTTAAATTTTAATGAATTTTCTTCTGACGAATAAAAAATTAAAGTTTTGAAAATTGACAGCAAAACAGTTTCTAAATTAAATATTGTAATGGCTTAAGTCAATTAAATTTGTGTATGTTGTTGCGCTTATATTGTTTGGTAGTCGAAATAATCCTTAGGATCAGGCTGCTTTACCAACTTTATTGGTTAAACATTTTATTTTGATTCTAATGAGATGACTTAGACCAGGGGTTCTTAAACTTTTTTTACCACGGACCCCTAAACATTTTTTGGAGCTCGCGCGGACCACGCTAGGCCCAAATATTTTAAAAATGACGTCATAACTTTACGTCACAATACAAAATAGACTTAAATCTACTGATTTCGGTCCAAATATATAAAAGTGAAATGGAGTCTTATTACAGTCAGTGTAGAACCGTTCTATTTTTAATTAAATTGTTCTCTTTGATAAATTGATTTACTTCTAAAATATACACTAATATTTCAATTAGGCGTTGATGGATCCCCTAAAACTAGTTCACGGACCCCCAAGGGGTCCATGGACCCCAGTTTAAGAACCCCTGACTTAGACCTAGCTACGATAATGACTTGAACTAAAACTAGACTTTAGAAACTGATCACTTGTCTTAACCTTGTATTTTTGATATGACTTGACTTGTAACAATGTCATTTCAACGTGACTTGTTTACAACTGTCTGAATAGCTATAAAGTGGTCTGACAAAGACGACAAGGTGTGCCGAAGCTGGGCCGTGTTGTGCAAAGTATACAGCCGTCATTTCTCTGCACGTGCGCCTACAAAAGAACCTGTGGCTCCCGGTCACTTCATTGTACTCGATGAGCTTTTCGATCAAGTCAAGTGCGCAACTGAACAAACCACAATAACTGAGCATTGCCTGTGCGCAATAAACATAGACTCAGAGGTACGGTAATATATAAGGCTGCTCCATTATCTAAAAGCTTTAATTTTTTGCTAACACCTTTTTTTCATAGATTTTTGGAGAAGCTAATAACTTTCTAGGACATATTACTTTCCGGTTGTATACTATGCACCCCTCTTCAATTCTAATGAAGATTATTAAGTTTGCATAAACTTGTAGAGCCTTTAGTTGACCTTGCGCAAACTGGATATAATAATTGCTTCCCAGTTCCGGTAATCCCAGACGGGATGATCTGTGAATGCCAATAACGTGTATCTTTCAGCACATTAGCACGGCATGTTTCAACTCAGTCCTTTCAACCCTGGCTTTACTCGCGTCCGTACAAGGTTCTTATCAGTCGTTCGTGTGTAGGTTCGGTGGGTCGATGATAACCGTACACACAGATCTGTCGTATTGCCCTGGTTACAGTTGCCATGCAATGTAAACAGTCCCAGCATCGCCTATGCGATTTGTCGGCCAGCCTTGGCAATCAAAACATTGGCGAACACGCTGAAAACGCGACAAACTGTTGCTCCCTCCTCGACACAGAGACTCCAGGTTTTTGTGAATAACACAAAGGACGACCATTATAATACGATTAAGTTAGCACAATGCGGGATTAAAAGGAGATTTTTCCCTTTCCACTTCTCTCGTTATGTCCAGCGTCATCTAGTCCCAAGCGAAAATACAATCTTTTTTTTAAGAAAGTGGGATATTCTTATTTACCTACTAACATTTTTCATATCATAGTCGATCTTAATTTTATATTACGACCTGATTTTGTATTAAAACTATTTATGTTTCAAAAATATGTATAGAAGCAATCCATTCATAGAGCAGAGCATAGAGGTGGTTTTAATTCATCAGACTCGTTAAAAAAATTTCACCACATGCGATTCTACAACTTACAGTTGTCGGCCGTCGGATTCGGGACTCGGAGTGTCAATTCATACGTAGTCTCACTCGAGTCCCGAGTTTCTAAATTTAATGAGTCTCAAACGATTGGAAGCCTGCGTTGTATTTACGTTTTTTACGGTGTTATGTTCGCTCCGATTAGTTATTAATAATCATAATAATGTCCACCTAATTTAAATCTAGATTAAAAAGAGCTTTTACCAAGACTGGGTGACACATATGTTTTTAGTTCCTTGCCCTATTAATACAATAAAACGTCGTACCATTCCTAAAATGACAACAGAATGAACAGATCTAGAAAGCGTTTTTTTACCACCTTCCAAAACCCTATATAGCTAAAACAGGTCAAATTTATATTTCTAACTCTTCGGATTAAAACGAAATTTACACAAAACATGTTTGCTTTGGCACTATTTTGCAAACAAGGCTTATACTCTACTCGGTGAAGTGTTATAACAACTGCATTCGCTCGTGCCAAGTGAGAGGTCTCTCAGATTGTAGGCTACTTGTCGTTTTTGAAGTATCACAGTGCTTATGGCGCACCGCCCTCTTTATAATATAAATTTTGTTAAACTTACCTTTCGATGTAAATAATTTATTTTTAATACTAAAAATTCAATATTTTTTTATAGAAGTAGAACGGCTTTTGAAAAACTTTCCTTTTTAAAGGCGATTTACGTATGCCTTTGATGTACTTGACCTACAGCGATAAAGGAATTCGAATTACAAGCATAACCAATACAACTTCTCAAATTTACATTACGCTGGGAAAAAGCACCAAACAAGGCGATTAGCTGAAACACCTTTACAACCTGGACGCGTATGCATTTGCTATTCCGCGCCCGAATGCCATTGATTACATGTTTCTAAACAATGTTTAAGTTCCTTGCTTCGACAAAATTGTTCAAACCATTTGCATCCTTTTCGATAACCTGCTTTAATGCAACGTCATTTAAAAAATTTTTTTTAATAACGAACAAAATCCTGGAATTACACCTGCTGTGTGTAAAGGACTCAAGAATGTAACTCCACATGGTAGTTTTAGAGAAAATCAAGACAGATAACAAAGTAATTGCTCACTGAAACTTGCCTAATCCCTAACTCTTTCAATCCCATCGTTTTGCAATGTTAGATACTTAGAGATCGCAGCTTCTCTGTCTCAAAACCAACTTTTTTACACTCGTCTAATTGCTATCATTTACCACGCTCAACAGCGATAAAAACTGCGGAATTTATCGATCGGCTTCGACCAACTATACGTCCAAAACAACGTCCGCGAACAAGTCGCACTTTTGCCAGCGCCCTGCTCGCATATTCACGTCGCTCAAGTGGATATGCTTGGCTTATACTTGCGCTTTCGTCAATTCAACAAAAGCCGGTGGCGACGTACAGGCCTATACATTGCTCAGTGACTTGTCAGCAGTAAACAGGCTCGTGGTGAATGACGTTTGTCTCTTCGCCCTCCCTACGCGCCTGATTTCATCGGAAAGCGGTTTCACGCACCGGCGGGTCACCTACTCCTCTGTTTTTCAAGGCCAAGGAACCGTGAATGAGTAATGAGTTGGAAGCGTGTCGCCCGAGAATCGTCGAACGGGGACTTTTTTCCAGTGTTGTAATGACTTGACTTAAGAGCACTCAAGTCACTGTGTTTATATGATTTGACTTGACTTAAGTCTTTTAAAAAACGACTTGACTTGACTCTTAAGTCTTTTGAACAAATGACTTGACTTGACTTAAGTCTGTTGGACAAATGACTTGGGTTAAAATAAAGTGTTTTCATTAGGCATTTTTACTGTAAATTTTTTTACTATAAATTTTGCACATAAAACAATTTGCTTGCTATATGTTGCGTTTTGTGTTATTTTAGTTAAGTCAAATATTTCAATGGAGCTCTGGGAAACGGGGGTGGGCCTCCCTAGGTTAAGAATTACCTAATGACTCCTTGAGTAGTCCTAGCCTAGAACAAACCAGACACGGATACAGCTAGTTTATCACAGTGATGGTTGATAGAGCCACTAAGAACACATAAAAAGCAACAAATATATTATGTTAAAGAACTCTCACTCACAGCTTAAGATGTTCCGAAACTGACCATTAGGAATAAAAGTTTTTTTTTCGTTGAAGTCTCTGCCGAATTTTACGTAAATCTGTTCTATTAACCTTTTTAATACAACGGTTTGTTTTTAAGCTTTAAATTGATAAAAACCTAAAAAAGCGACAATACTGCGATTTTGCTAAACTTTGGCCATATTTTATTTGTTTTAATAAAATGGAAGAGCCAAAAAGTTTCCGAATGAACTTACGTGCAAACAATGCCAGCCTTGTATAAACTCTGAAATGTTTTATCGCACCCTGGTAGACCACGACATGACAAAAGTGACTCTGTTTCAAAACAGCAACAAAAGAGGGCTTTCGCTGGTATTTGAACAGATAAAGTTTGTTTGAACAGGAGTCGGAAGTGTTGATGTACCCTCGCGTTAAGAGATTACAGAAAGTTGTCATGTTACGAGTATAGGGGTTGAGCACAGTACCATAATTTCACGCTAACTGCTTTAGCGTTTTAATCGTCGACTTCGCGTTTCTGTGTACAAGCGAATTTTGACAACGCTTGTTCAAAAGCTTAGTATGTTTTTCCAAAACAGAATCTTGCCCACTAACATAAGACATAATACCGACGATAAAAGTTTAAAAGTTTGGAATGAATTTTACATTTTTAATATGTTCTGGATGTAATTTATTGATTTATTTTCCATTTTTAATAGTTTAAAGTGACAAAAATCTGTGAACAGCGTTAAATCACTCCAAAACTTATCCACACAAGTGGACTTTAAAACCACAAATAATGACATTTCAGACATTTTATTGGCTTAGACCTACGAGAGAATGATTTCTGTCGAAAGAAAAAGCAATCATTCTATTGTAACATGAAAGCAAACTATTTTGCTTCGGGCGTTGGGAATACTTTCAGACTAAACGATAAAGAAACATTACAATAATAATTGGCCCAACACACAAAAACACAACAGCAGAAACTATGTGCTTGGTTGTAGACACATTAGACTCCCAGCTGTGTAATTGTGTCGCGCGCAATTGTAGGCCTTTTGAGCTAAAAATAAAGCGAGCCAAATTCACAAAAGGTTAATATTAATATCCACGTCAATACAACGATGTACGACACCACAATTATCCAGAACAAACAGGGCTTTTCACCGGAAAGTAGAAATACTTCTCGTATGTGTTTTTTTGCTGTCCTCTTTCTCTGACAAACACCTGAGATCGAAATGCGACGATTTCCCCTCCTGCTTGTGGAATGGATTTAGCTTTATTTCTCTATAAAAAGGTTCTTTGATGAATAACTCACAGCTGTTGCCGCTACTAAAACCTTGCTGTCGTTTTAACAGCAATGGATTCCCACGCAGGTTTTCTATCCGAGAAAGATTTTTCTTTTTTGAAAATACAGTGATACACCACTAAAGAGTGTTTTACAAAAGAGTTTCTCCTCCACTTTTTTCTGTTGTTTTTTACGACTGAAATGCGATGATTTGTACACCTGCTTGTGGAGCCGGTTGGGGTGCCTAGATCGGAATTCGCAAAATTCCTGCTTAGTTAAATGTAGCGTCTCTTCTTGGCAGTGTTCATGAACGAGTGAAGTCTCCATTCCGTGTCTGCTGAATCAGCTTCGTCCAGTGTGCCAAGCTTGATTTCGTACACTGAAAATGTAAAGTTAATAAGAGTTCATTGGAAACGCTGAGGTAGAGGCAACGATTAATATTTAATAGCCATTAAGTCTGTACTACAAAACGAAGGTGCAATTGCTGTAACTTCTACATACATAGAGGGTTAATAAGATAAACGGTTTTGGTTTGTTTGAATAGATGTTGATATGGATATAAAAACTGCAGAACCAAAAAATTGTGGCAGATTCCCAGTTCTAAATTTCATACAGGGGCAAATAAACTTATTTTCTAAGCTCTTTACTTACGGCGCATCTGAAAGCGAGGTCCGACCTCGTTTAGTTCGACGTTTCTGCGATCGGTCTTGGTGTAAACGTGGTGACGGAATGCAATGAAGTCATCCTGGTTGGCGAAGGTCACCACTCGCTTCGATTCTTCTTTGGGAACCGGGAAAAGCGCTTGGAGGATTGTCTTAACCTGAGAGTTGATTACATAACTGTTACTGTTAGGATTTTTTTATATTTATAGGCCTATTTTGCACACTTTGTAGTCCCTAACTAGTGTAGAGTTCTTCTGTAAATACTGTGTTGTATGGGATTGTTGTGTGCGACCTTTATGACGTATTTCTGTGCCTGTGTATAGGCGCGACTCTCGCAATAATGCGATATTTATCACTGGTGTTCTAATACGTCGTGGTGTGTTACGTGCCCTGCCAGTAGATACTACATGGTGTCAGAAGTGGGATTCGAACCCATGCCTCCATTCGGAGACCAGAACTTGAGTCTGGCCAGTAAATACTACAACTAACTTACGCATTAATAGCATTAGGAAACTTTGAAAACGGAAACACAAACCGACCTACTAAATGTATAAATAAGTGGTTCTCAATCGGGGTGCAGCAGCACTCTAGGGTGCCGAGAGATATTTAAAATTATTTAGTAATCCAAGTTTTGCTCTATTGGTAAGCTTCTTGATACAACTTTTGTGTGCGATAAAAGTGACAAAAATTAAAAAGTTTTTTTTCAATCTTGTTGCACAGATAATGTGCTGCTGTTTCAATCTCATTTATTGTAACGTTACAGTTAACAACCCAACAAAAATACGAGCAAGGGTGCCGCGAACCATTTATAAGTTCTGTAGGGTGCCGCAAGCCTTTAATGTGAAAAACGTCCATTTCTCTCGCAAACCATACAATAGAAATGATGACATTTACTTTGGTACAGAAACCATTGTATTAGATGTACCAATGCAATCAGCTCTGATTCTTCATCGAACAACCCGACTGCTAATTGTCCAATTGCTCATATATTCTTGGTTAAGGATAGGGAAGTCACGAATATGGTCCTTCTGTAGTCGTAGTGGTCAACGATAACGGCACCCATATACAGAGTGGGCCAAAAGTAGTCTTACAGTTATAAAAAGTAGGGTTTGGGTCTAAAAATAAGTTTGTTGTCTTGGGGTTCTTCGCTTACACCTTGTTCTTTACAACATCCCCCCCCAAAAGAAATCCATTGATGTCAGGTCAGGTGAGCGTGATGGCCATTAAATGCTACCTCTTCTTCCAATCCAAAGCTGTAGAATTACTGTAAGCCTACTTTTGGCCGACCCTGTATAGTACACAAGATGCCTTCCTGGAGGTTTACCAAAAGTAGTCAGCCTGATCAGGATTGTAGCGCTAGCAAGGGCAGGCTAGAAAACCGTTTCGGGGCAGATTTTGCTAAGCCTCTGGGAAGGCATGTTGTGTAGGTTTGGACTAGCATAAATAAGAGAAAACAAAAACACTTCATGATTTACACCTTTAAAAATCATACTAATGTGACATGTGGTAAAAAAAAATTAAGACAAAGATAATTACTACAACTGCCATTGATAAATCTGACCTACCCGTTCGCCAAGTTTTGACTGAAAGTTGTGAAATATAAGGTGTGGATAGGCCTCGGACATGTGTCCAACATCAGGTATGTCATGCCTCATTACACAGTTGGACAAATTGAAATAAGCTGTTGGCCCGTATGGCAAGTGGCTTATTATCATACCATCTGCAACAAAAATTGTGGACACATTAGCCACACAATATAAGTAATATTTGTTTTATGATAAATATAACAGCTCAATGACTGGTCAAAATATCCTTGGGTCAATAATTGCCGGCAACATTGTTGTAATTCCCCTTTCTAAGGCTGGGCAAATATGTATGAATTAAAAAGAGTTTGCACTAATAATAAGCGAATGATTCACATGGAAATGTCAACAATTATATAATAGAATTGGGTTAATGTAATAATGTATATCTAATTATACTTCTATTCCAGAAATCAATTTAACAAATTTCTTATTTAATTTAAAACTAGGTGGTTTATTAATTATTGTTTGTTATTTAAAAACAGGAGGACATTACAATTAGCATCACTATGCTACTTCGTTTTTACTACCTGTTGTTACAATAAAAGGAAGTCCGGCACTTTAAGTTACACATTGACATTATACAAAGGATTTTTGACACATTTATTCAAGCTGATATTAACCTGGGTTTCCTCTGTGTTCGTGAAGTACAACAAAGTCTGTGACGTTATTTGCTCGGCAGGCGTTTATTAGAGACTTCATCTCATGATTACCTCGATTCAGTCGCGAGCAGTTGGGGAAAAAAAGTTTCATTTCCTGAAAAACAAACCAATCAACATTTTTTCACACTTATTATTAAGTTAGGCTATTAGAAAGGACTAATCATTATGAGTAACTTGTAACACAGTTATGTAGATAATACAATTTGTCTGTAAGCCTATATATTTTAACTTTCTGCTTAATTTTATCCTGAAATGGTATGATAGTTATGGTTAGAAGCTGGAGGCTCGAGTTAGAATTCATAGCAGATAACAGCTTTAAACAATTTTTTTTAATTTTTAGTCACTATATATAGATATCTCATAAGTTCAAATGAGATAAAACAACCTAAACTTAATTTTTTAAAGGTATATAAAATTAGTAATCTATGTTTATAAATTTGATATAAGTAATTTTCTTTAACCAAAAGTTAACAAATTTTTATTTTCTACATGGTAGACCACTTGCAATATTTTCAAAGATTAAAACTGCAATTTTTTTAAAACAGTTTCATGAATCCAACTTTGGAAGTACTTATCACAGAACAACACTGTGGGCTGCGTTGTATTTCTTTGATTACCCTGCTGATTACATACCTTAGCAAATTGCTTCAGCTTTGAGCTGGGGTCACGCGAAGTTGTGAGCATAATTTTGGGGTCCTCAACTCCCATCCACTTGTACTCATCGTCCATGTGACTTTTTACCCCTTCTCCCCCCTTATCATCAAACTCCAGGGACTTTTGCAGGGCAAGAGCATCTTTCTGAAGCTCAGTGGGCAGTCGTTTGTTGGCTGGAACAAATGGGAATCAATACATTTACAAAACAAGTTTCTATGTCTTTCCACAATAGAATCTCGCCCTCTAATAGAACACATAATTTTGACAATAAAAGTTCTAAACAAATATTAATGTCGTAAGAAGCGCACCGCTGCGAACAAAAATCAGTCAGCAAGGTCTAAAATTTCTAATTTAAATCCGCATTTCACCATATAAATGAATGACATCATCTGATCAGTTTATCAATACAAATGAATAGTAAAAAAAAATTAAATTAATCAAAAAAAATACATCCAAGACTAACAAGCACAAGGACAAGCTGCTGTTAACGCCAACCAGTAAAGTAAAAAAGAATAATGATACGTGAAGCAGGCCACTGATAATTTTTTTAAATAATTAACTTTTTTAAATTATTTCAATTTCTCTACGTGTATTTCACAATCCCCAGTTTAGTATTAGCATACATGCAAAATTGTATTAACTATTTTAAGTGAGTGATGCTTGATGGACATTTTAAGAAAAAGGTAAAGAGAATAGTTTGAATCTCACATTACTAGCTATTTTTATTCCTTATTTATTTTGGCTGACAGCAAGGTAAACAATATACATTAGGTTTGTATATTAATGACCAAATTTAAGATAAGAATCTATACAAACAAGCATGGAACTTAAAAAAGTGAATTATCGATAAAACACCAATCCATAACACTGGATATTTTTGGCAAATTATAATGGTTTGACAAAATGCAGGTGAGAAATATAATTTTATAACAGCCACACACCTATGTGACTTATCGGCTTATATTTATAACCAAATTGTAAAATATATTCTGGCTACTTAAAAAAAAAATCCCTTAGCGTTAAAGTTATAAAAATCCTGATAATTAGAAAATATTGAAACGCTTCCAAAGTACCATCTAAAGCAGATTTCACACGATCCTTTCTTTCTTGGATTGAGCGCTTTTGTTGTTCTATAGATTTCCGATAAATATATTCCCTCCTTTCTCTTGCCTGCCTTCGAAGCTAAAAACAAAACATGTTTTTTAGGAAAAGATTAAAAAGTTCACACAACATGTGCTGTATTGAACACCCATTTTGCATTTTTTTTTTTTTTTGGCATTTGTCCATAAGATTTCATTCAAAGGTATTTTCCGTTCTGAAAAGTATGGCAGATCTTGAAATCTCACGGGCAATGTCAAAAAATAATGGGTGACTCAAACACCAAAGGTCAAAAGTGACCCACTGTTGTAAAGTATGGGAAATCAAGGTGCATTTTTATTTTTTGGGTGCAGGTTGGGTTTGTTGAAGAAATCTTGCGGATGCACTTGCCATATTTTCCATATTAGGTCATTTTATCAAAAACACTTGGCCCCATTTTGCAACAGTGACTTGAGTACCCTTGAATCAAGACATGAGTTAAGTCATTACAACACTGTTGAACACTCCTAAAAATTAAAATTGGGACTACTTTTGGCGCTGGTCTAGAATCCTACCACAACGAAACACCATTTGGGTTAGGGTGCGGGTTAGCGTTTGGGTAAAGGTGGGTCAAGTATTATTATTAAATAAAGAATATAATAATACTTGACCCACTCACACCCAAACGCTAACCCGCATGCTAACTCAAATTTTGTGCGTTGATTTTAGAACTGTGGTAGGATTCTAGACCAGCGCCGACTTGAGTACCCTTGAATCAAGACATGAGTTAAGTCATCACAACACTGTTGAACACTCCTAAAAATTAAAATTGGGACTACTTTTTAGTTCAGCTGATGTCAGCTGAATAAACTACTTTACAACTATCAAAATACGTTAAAAGTATATAAGTTTTTAGTCTTGAAACAGAGGCACTTACCATTTTAAATTAATTCAATATTAGCCAGCCGGGAAAAATGTTTATATACAATGAGGCTGAAACATGAAAACATTGAAGAGTTCGACACAAATTTACAACAGATTAATCGAATTTCTTGAATGTTGACGGTCACAGTTGTAATAAAAAACATTCAATGTCAAGGCAACATAGCAATATAGTACTTTTTATTTCTTTATTAATACCATAATTATCTAATAAAAAAAGTAAAGTAATCTAATTCTAAAGAATAAAACTATATAGTTCTATTTTTTTAACAAACGTTTTGTAACCTTTTAGGGGATTTTTTACCACATTGACTTCAAGCTTCATAGAAATCATACGAAATAATTACGATTTTTTTTATTTTCAAAGAGTCTTGAAAAAGCTTTCGATTGGAAATCTGTGACACAGTCTTATTTGCAATTGAAACGTTTGTGTTATATTCTTTCGATAATAATATTAAAATTGTGTTATTATTAGAAGATTATGTTTATTAAAATGCATTTCATTTTTACATCTGCTAGGTCAGTGGTTCTCAACCTTTTTTTTCGTGGCCCATTTACGTTGCAAAAAAATTCTGTTGCTCAATAGAATTTTATGAAAGAAAAAGCTTTAAAATAGGTTTAGATAAAAACACACCAGAACATATTTTAAAACAGATTATTTATTCAACCGTGCATTAATGAGATACTTGCGGCAAATGTTCTTATGGCCCACCAGTGAGCCATGGCCCACTGGTTGAGAACCGCTGTGCTAGGTACTGAAACATTAATATAGTATCATTTTCTTGTTGAACGTAAAACTGACAACAATAACATAAAGACCGTTCAAAACATTAAAGAACATGTCATTAAAGACTAATTTAAGCTAAAAACGAAAAAAATAACTGCAGGTGATTAATTTAGCCAAATATAGTTTTGCCATATATAGGCTAGTTTGGTACATAGCCACAGAACAAAAAAATATTTTCTACCGGTTTGGTTTACTGTCAACACTGGTGAAAACTATCATAGAGTACCGTCATCAAAATTTTATCATAAAGGGCCGGACTGCAAGGTCTGACCATCGTGGGTCGGATAACTGTTCGGATTTACGATCGCAAGCCGGATAACAAAATAAGTCGCGGGCTTCATTGTTTTATCGTCAGCCTGGATTTGGCCCGCGGGCCGTATACCGGTGAACCCTGTTATAGAGCGTAGCCTGATTCCTTTCCTTTGGTATAGCCTATAAGTGCCAGTATAAGGGAGGTCCGGTAATATCGTAACGGGGCCGACTTGGGAAAATTGTGCTTTATCTGAAAACGAAGTTCGATTTAATGATTTTTCTGCAGCTCCTTGGAATTTTACATCTGGGTATCTTGGATTATATCCCTCGGGTTGTCCTCTTGTTAAAACAGTATTTCTGTCATAATCAGAACAACAATCAAATATGGAAATTCCTTGTTCATTTTGAGGTAAAATCTTTTTGGAATCGATTACCTGCATAAATTTAAATTGTGTTAAAATTACTAAAACACACACACACACTTAAAGAGAGCTAAATGCCCACAATAAATGATCCAAGTGGCAGTCTCGGTACGATCGTCAGATACTAGGTTACGGTGCCGATCCGATACCGTACCTAAGTATAGGAATATATCAGTTATGATTTGTAATTATAAACGCAGCGATTTCGGCTTTAAAGTAAAAAAACAAATTTAAAATAGTGTGACCCGGGTGCAAAAAGCACCACATATTTTCCATTCGTTTCAAATTTCTTATAAGCATATTTTTGACACTTTTGTTTATTTGTTGACAATCTTTTTTATTTTGACACATTGGTTTTTACTGGTTTTATGTTTTATATATTTAAATTAAAATGCAATAAACTGCTAAAACAGTTTCAACAAATAAAACTGCTAAACGTGTTATCAGCGAGTTCTAATATGGTTTTGCCAACATAGGAAAAATTGTACCACCAGTTTTGTGAATTCGTCGAAAAGAATAAAGGCGAGAATTGTATAGTTTTACTGCTGTTTTTTAATCAAGTAAAACGTTCTTCAAATCAATTAAATAATGTTTCTGTTTTTTTAACAGTGAAAAAATTACAATTTCAGTTAATACTTTAAGTATACAGTTTATTTTAATGTGGTTACTTTGCGCTGCAACCGTGAAAGCAAACACGTTATATAATCGATTTTTATTAATATTAAATATTATATTTCGTTTAAGTTGTTACATATTGGTATATCTTCACTTCGCAAACATGACTTCACGATCTATATTCATGTGCCCCAGGCATCTTAGATAAGAGACCATGTAATGTTATACAAGCTTTAAAGAAGCTGTTGTGAGTAAATTTAGTCGTTCCTATAAAAGAATTTTGCAAGAAATGTGATGACTCATCAAGTAAAAATGCGATCAATATATTTTATTTCCAGAAAAAAAAAATTAGACGAAATAAAGAACATGCAAAGCGGAAAGCAATAATTTGAAAAGTCGAAATCGCCGCGTTATATTCTTGAAAACCACACGCGCACAGAAAAGTGCTTGTTAGAATACACGATAGGGCACGATTGACAAGATAGCTTGCATGGAAATGCGTTCAGGCAATTGCAATTTTAAACCCGTTTTTTTTAACTTTTATAACCGCACGAGCTTAAATTGCAGGACTGGCGCTCTTAGATGCCACAAACTTGCACGGGCCAGAGGCGGTTGTCGGTTTAACGAGCAGATCGGGATGCAGATGGTGGGATTTGGTTTAGATCGCGATCTGAGATAGAGAACAAGTTTTTCAAGATTGTGTAACCTTATAAATGACTTTACAAAGAAGGAATTTAGATCTTGAACGGCGGACTGACTGCGCTTAATAAAAGGGGCGTTAACGGCGAACGATGCAATATTGATATGGAAGCTCCCAAATATTCTACTCTTTGGGGATTTTAAGTGTATTTTATATTTTTATTTTATGTATTTATTTTACAAATAGAAATAGAAAAACTGCGGACATGCTGCGACAGATTACTTGGAGAGATGTGCTTTTTATCTGCAGTTTCGTGATTTCTATCTGTGGGACATCGGGTGAGCATTATTTAAAGCTTTTAAGCAATTTTGCTGAAATAGAGATAACTTGTAAATCAATCTCGCTTCAATGCCATTTCCTTTTCGCAGTTAGTCACAGTCGCGTTACGTGACTTTTAAATGTTTGTAATTTGCCAGGTCTGAAATGTTGGGAGTGCGAGAACGTTCGCAGCCAGGAGGAATGCTTAGCCAAAGGCAAAATGACAGAGTGCGATGAAACTCAGGTTTGGCCTTAGTTATTTGTGTAAATATATTTTAACTAAGGTATATTATGCACGAATCTGTAATATAGTTGATAATGAATTGCAAATCCAAAAAGGTCCGGCAGATCGAAGTCATCTTAACGCAATCCCACCTTTTATAAGTGATGCTTTGATTTACTCCTCAGTTACATTGACTGAAGATGATACAAGTTCGTATCGAAACGTCCTAATCAGGATATGATCCTTTTGGCTTTGTAATTTATTGTCAAATTATATTTTAACTATTATACAAAATAAAGCAGGCCAAAAAACAGAATTTCGGAAACATATTAAACCGTTTGTCACAAAAAAAGTAACATTGGAATTACTTTGTACTCAACCGAAAAACTACTCAATATTCATACACTTATGTGTGTTTCTTAAAAACCCAGTTTCGTTTAGTCTTTTACGAAGGTCACAATTGGTGGCATGTAGCAAAAAAATAAACCTTTAAAACTTAAGCTATAATTTTCACAACACAGAAACAACATGAGAATGAGACTTAATTGGTGGCTTTACACATGTTTTTGCCAAAACAATAATTCAAAATAGGATATCGACTGAATACATTTCACGCCCTCTCACGTACGTAGAAATTTGGTAAAAATCGTTTACGAATGGCTTAGTTAAATTAATTATTACCTGAGTGGTTCCGGCCAGAAATCGTGTTAGCCAACTGAATGAGCTCATTCTTTGCACTTACAAGAAAAATAAAGCTCTATCATTAATGGAATGCAATTGTCACTAAGTGTCTGTTTGCCAATTTAATATTAATGGTAAAATAATTATCATTAATGGAATGCAATTGTCACTACGATTTGTCTAACATTATTTTTGCTTCTTTAATATTACTAATAGACTATATCATTTAAGTTTGAATCATTTTCAGAACACGTGCCAGGTTGAGCTACGTCACGGGGGCTGGGGGGAATACCCGCTCATCGAAAAGGCCTGCAAGCAACTCACAGCCTGTGGATCGAACCACATGCAGGTGACACTGACAAATGATTCACAAGTGTTATTTCTTTGTATCATAAAACCTGTTGCTATCTGGCATATCGTTAATCAAAAACAGCTCCACTGGCAATTCCCTTTCTGCTTTTTCCACTCATTGTATGTATGCAACCTGAAGAAGGTTTGCATAGGTTGCCGAAGCGTTGGTTAACATTTACAATTACTATCAAAGGAGCTGTTTTTGATTAATATTTTGTTGGCTGCTTGAAACCGTAAGTAAGTGTATAAGTAAAAATGTTTTTTTTTTGTAAACGAAGCTTATTTAGGCTATAGTTAAAACTAACAACAATGCAATATAAAGTCCCCAAATGCAAACTGTGCACACACTTTGCACAGATAGGGGCAGCGTCCGCCTGCAATTTGTCGTCATTCATGTTTGCTGAAAGCATGTTAACTAATAATGCAGGAATTTTATCTTCGTTTGCGCAAATATAATTTGACGTGTTTCCAAAAACTCCTGCTCCGTGTTCTTAAAAATGTTTACTCAATGTATCCAAACGCGTTGCAGTATGAAACTAGTAAATACTAACTGGCTATAATAAAAAGCAAGTATAGGTTAAAAAACGTTGATCAAAATTGATACTGTTTTGTGATATTGTTGTTTTTTGCGGTCTTGTATTGTTCTCTGACAAGCAGAAGGTTTTGTTTTTTCGCTAATGTATTAAACAGCATGTAATGTTTTTGTTATTAAACAACCTACAGGAAAATATTCATGTTTTTACCTGTTTTTTTATTTATTTAAAATTATAAACATTCACCTGATTTAAAGCAGGAATCTTTCCTTTACATTATATAATCGTTTCCTTAATGTGTTTCACCTAGTAAACGCTATAGTTGTTATTCTTCGTGGTTTTAGGATTCTGGCGCAGCATCAGTCTACAATAGAGACTCGCAATGCAACAAGAAAGCACCTTCGTCTGTATGTAGGTGTTGCTGCAGCACGGATGGTTGCAATCACGATATTCTTTACTGCAAGACCCTTGGAGGTAACACTATACTTTATTTGCGTCTCGTATGGGATAATTATTTGTTTTCGTAGTTGATAAATTGAGTAGCGTAAAACTATATACAATTTCGCACGCAGTAAAATTTAAACCACCGGTAGTTATTTGATAATTTTTTATAATTCTTTTTATTTTTTATTAAAAAAGGGTATTCGTAATACGGTAAAATAACAGTACCGGTTCTTCATTGCATTTGTCGTTTTCTCAAGCTGCATAATTGCTAAAAAGACAGCATAATAGTTCACAACGGCACAGTTTTACGATACTTGGATATCTGATTACGCCCAAATCTCTAACTGCTTTCATGCAGAATTTCGAAGAAAAGGCATACAGCTATACATGGCTGGCGTAAAATTTTAGAAAACAATATAATAACTACATAACCAATTCAATCTGCCTACCTGCAAAAGGGGTGGGTCGATAAACGGGAATTCCAGTTTTTCGCAACCTTTTACGAAAAATAAACATGGTTAGCGGGGCGCCACTGCGTCTGGCTTTTCGTCCCTGGTTGTAACAAACAAAATATTCCGATCGAGGCCCGATAAGGTCTATCTCTAAACAGTTTAACAGTATTCCCCATAAAGCGTATTAGCGGTTCGCACCTGATAGCATCTTTATCGGCTCGCTCTTAACGAGTTCGGGTGAACCTGTTTTCCAGGCCTACCCTGTCCAACCGTCGACGCGCCGGAAAACGGCTTCATGATTTGCGAAGGCGGGATGAAGCCTTTCGGAGTTTGCACCTTCACCTGCAAGCGTGGTTTTGCCTTGGTGGGCTCGCCAGTCTCCACCTGTGGTAGGTCATTTCATTTGTAAGCTGCTCGTGAACGAATTACGCATGTGCGTTCACTCTATAGCAGAGCATCGCACTTTGCGTTATTTTAGTTACTAACGATAAACGATTTTTAAACGGCAACGCATTTACATTAAGTAAGATTCGCGCTAAATCAAAATGTTGCCAAAAAAATACCACTTTTCTACGCTGTAGATTTTCTACAAAAATAACATACGAACGATTGACCGTTAAACACTGGTAACGACAGTTCTGGTTTCGGTGTTTACTAGCAAATTGTATATTGCTGGTTTTAAATGACATGATGCTTAAATGGAATTTTTTTTTATCATTAGTGGTTGCACTAGATTTGGGAACATCGATGATAAAATTTAGTGTTCGCCTGCACAATAAAGCCTTAAGCATATTTTTATGGTAATAATAGACAAAATGATTTTAGAAGTTTTTAGAACAACAAAAAGTAAAAAAGTGCTCACAGCAATCACTGACTTGTACAATCGCAGCGTCCAAAGCATACATTCGAGGTATGTTATCAAATTCGATGTAATTTAGACATGTGGAGCAAGAGGGACCACCCGGCGCCCACATGTAAGCGATACCGTTGCCGGGAATTGCTTCCACAGTACTTCGGAACCAAGTTTTGCACGGACGGCGTCAACATTGGAAGTCGCTGCAGGTCAGAAAATTACATCGCTGTGTTTTTGGTACACCGGGAGGCGTTGATGTAAACAAGTCAATTTAAAAATGAATCAAGTCCCAGTTAAGTCAGTTGTGAACGAACTTAACTCCAAGTCAAGTCTTTTTTCATAAATGACAAGACAAGTCCATTTAAAGTCAAATGCTTGTATAAAATTGAACGTTAAAAGTTTGTAAATTGGTCGCAAATACCCAAGCAATACCCTCTACTTAAAAAATACTAAATCAAACATATTACAAGCAAAATGATTCACAGGCTTAATGAAAACACTTTATTTAAACCAAATTGATTTGGCAAAAAGACTTAAGTTAAGTCAAGTCATTAGAAAACCGTGACTTAAGTGCACCTAACTCGGAATTTAAGGCATTGACTTAAGTCATTACAACACTGTCGGGAGGTTGTAAAGAATTAAGTCGATCAATTAAGGATTTTAAGGCGAACAAGATCGTACAATATCGAGTCGTGAGTTCGAACCTCAACGCCGGCTAGAATTTTTTTATCTGGGCCTTGATGATTTCAGTTAACCCGGTTCCAGTCAAATAACATATGTGATGTTTGACCCTAAGGACATCTCGAATGGTA
This sequence comes from Ascidiella aspersa, assembly GCF_963924565.1. NCBI lineage: Eukaryota > Metazoa > Chordata > Ascidiacea > Phlebobranchia > Ascidiidae > Ascidiella > Ascidiella aspersa. The sequence continues at coordinate 31,008,220 of NC_139450.1, forward strand.
TAGGAGTTATATACATATAGGCCTACCATATACGTGAGTATTAATGTTTAAGTTCTTTAAACGTAAAATGGTTTTCAAGGTGAAAGACGTGCTTTTGCAATAAGGGAGTAAAAGGTAAACCTGTTAGGTGACTACCTTGATTGACAGTCTACCAAGGTTTGTTTAGAACGTTTTGTTTCCTAAAACAGCGGCTAGTCTCGGGCATAAGTGATTCACGTTTAATCCTCTCCAGTTGTTTTCAGTTCAAATAGCTTTACACCTATATTGCGAAGTGCGTTCGCCACGAAATCAAACTAACAGGTTTTGGTGCATTTCTTAATGGCATTCTTTGTAAACCCGACTCCTTTCGTCGTACAGATTTACTTGCAACGAGGGTTACAGGCTCCACGGTGGAAACAACATTATCTGCACTGAAGATCAAGACGAGGACTTGTACGCATTGTGGAGTCGCCCGCAGCCGCAATGCAAACGTAAAAACATTATTAGAAATAAAACTATGCACACAAATCAAAATAGGATTTTTCAAAGAACCGCAGTATTTTAGAAAAACACTCTACTAAAAAATAAGCACAAATCTTAGAAATAAGCACGGAATGATAGCCCTGGTTATAGTCGCAATACAGCAGCTTAAGTGCTTGTGCCAGTAACTACATTATTTTGTCCCCTTTTTGGCGGATAGCGCTGCAGTGCACCAAGCAATCTCTGCCGAACGGACGCATGCAATGCACGGACAGGAATTTCGTCGCCTCGCGATGTACGTTTCAATGCAACAAAAATGAAGGATATCAACTTTATCCGGAGGCCACCACGTCGAACGAGTGTCTAGTCAACGAACTCTGGACTCGCCCAGCACCTTGCTGCACACGTGAGATTGATTGAAGAGATAAGTTTAAGCTGATGAAAAGGTTGACCGAAAACTAGTAGGTTCGGGTGTTTTTCGGTGCTTGGGGCAACCGCCAAATAACTGATAGCTTCCAAATTGCTTAAAGTGCTGATTGCAAAACCGTTAGTATTGTTTACAGGGGATTTCGTGTTAAATCTTGTTATCGAGAAATAGTAAGGCAATCAAGATAAGATAATCGTGGAAAGATTAATCGAATCACGTTTTATGTCTAAATGTCGCGTTCATGTAATCAGGCTGAAATCATACAATACATTCCTGAAACAATCGGGAAATAATCCTTTCTTTTGTAGTTCCGTGCCCTCCCTTTGCGGTGATGGACTTTTTTGTTATCCTTGATTCATCCTCATCTGTCGGTGCAGACAACTGGAAGCTCATGAAGGAGTTTGTTCGTAGTTTCCTCGCGTAAGTTAACATACTAAAAATGAAAAAAAAGCTTGCGAACGTGATAAGGTTTTATTTAGGGAAGAATTGCCGAATGACTTCATGTTAAAGCAGTAATAGATTACCATTGAAAATGCAATGATAGATACACAATTACACACACATATGTGTACAACAACTGCGATCTAGCCTTTCTGAGCTGCTTTTTGACCAATGATTACGGCTTACATATCATTAGTACTTTGAAAGCCATCGCAAACTACCCGACTCTTTCAATCAATGATGCAAACAAGGCAAGCTATAGAAAAACAACTAGACTGCGGTGACATTCGAACTCACGACCTCCGGTCATACCGCGAGCGTCGTTCTACAAACTGAGAGCTACACAGGCTCAGAGAGGAGCGAGTCAAGAAACAACCATGACGCCAATGCTTGCTACATTCTGTTAGTACAAGCAACTTAACATTGAAGGGGATCTGCAGTACCATATCAAAGGCTGTTTGTCGACTCGCTTCTCTCTGAGCCTTTGTAGCTCACTTGGTACAGCGACGGTCCAGGTATGACCGGCGGTCGTGAGTTCCAACCTCACTAGAGGCTATTTGTAACCTGCCTTGCTTTCATCATTGATCGAAAGATTTCGAAGTCTGTGATGGCTTTCGGTGTACTAACGTTAAAAATGCATTCAATTTTTGGCGCAGTGTTTAATCGCGATATAGTGAATGTATTTTTTTTGCATAAAGGGTATTTACAGTTCGCGAAGATTCCTCTCATTTTGCCGTCATCCGTTACAACAAGGTGGTCGACGATAAAACACAGGTTAGTTCTATTGAAGCATGTTTTTGCAAGTCCACAATCCCATAAGCTTGATTCTCAATAATCTGTTGTGTTTGGAGCAAAGCCTATTTATTTTTTTTAGGATGAATTACATTTTGATGTATTTTGTGTTGTCACCTCTGCATTGGATTTAAAATTTCTTTATTTTATTACCACGGCGTTTAATAGTGTACTTTTTAATAACGATAGTCTATATACTCACTGTTTGTTAGCAAAGTTGTATCGTTTCAGATATTCCTTGACGATTACCCAAATAGTTTGGAAGGTGTTTTGAGAGCATTCGACAAAATTCCGTACGACGGAAGTGGTGAGTGATACAGTCTGCTGTAAATTAAAAAAAACAAAAACAATTTACTGCGAAATTGTATCATTTTTAACTGAATTCTGCTCACAGCCATATCCTATCACACTCCAATAATTTTTTAATACAATAGGACTTTCTAATACAATAGGACTTCCGTTTCACTAAATCCTTGTAGCTAGTGTTTTATCAAGTAGTTTTAAAATGACTTTTTGAAGTCCCAGGCAAGTACGTTTATACCCCAATCAGATCCGAGCATAGTTGCCCAAATCTAAAATAAACTTCAAATAATCAATATTAAACTAATTCTATTTTGAGCATTATTTCACATAATTATCATAAAAATAAATACTAATCATACTGTTTTATGCCTCAAAACCTGCATTAAATTTCCCTGTTTTTTCAAATATGCTTTTAATAAACCCATTAATTTCAACGTAAGTATTTAACGAAAAAGTCCAGGTCAAGTCATTAGTATAAAATATAAATGAAGCTAAGTTTAATCGATGCACTTACCAAAAATATTCAAATCGTTTTACAAATAGTGCCGAAGTGCACTTAAGTCAGGCCATTGCTTTATGTCAATACTGCACTACTCAATATCCCAAACGGTTGGAAATTTGTTTAACATTTTTTTTCCGGTTTAAAGGCACGAGAACCGGTAACGCTTTGAACTACACCGCCCAAACTCTAATCCCCAGAGGTAACCGTCCCGACGCTAGAGATGTGGTTTTGCTAATTACCGATGGAGCCTCTCAAGATGACGTCGTTATACCTTCCAAAAATCTTCGAGACACTGGAGCGTTGGTAAATGAGTCGTGTTAAATTTTTGCTACGACAATATAATATTCATAAAGTTTGCTTGTCAGAGTTTTAAATGTAAATATGGATCGCGAGTCAAACATGATGCTTGTCAACTTTAAAAAAAAAAATTGTTAACGTACAAAATGGATGCCTAGTTACATGTTCGTCTTTATTGGATAATGCTTCTAAAACCAAATTTGCCATTAACCTGCGGACCTTTTTAACAGGTTCAGTTTGCCTGTCAGAGTTTTGACTGAGCGTTAACATTTTAGCGTTAATAGCCACGTTAGCAAACAAATTGTTAACGTACAAAAAGGGTACATAAGTTACAAGCTCGTCTTTATCAGATAATACTTTTCAAATTCTAATTTGGAAATTAATCTAAGGACCTTTTTCGAACAGGTGTTCGTCCTTCCCGTAAAACCACCTGTAGGCAAGTTGGATCTGGGTGAAATCGACATCATCGCGGGGCCCACAGGCACCGTGATTAAAGACGCCCTCGAAGGAGGATTTAAAGCTCTAGATAAGGCATTTGCGAAGCGGATGAGCAAGCTGTTGTGTGGAACACCGTGTCAGTAAGGTCTGTCCCATTGCCGAGATGTAAATACTGCAGTACGTGGTTTGCCGCCGGCAAGCAATCGTTTATATGTTTTCATTTCGCGGTTGTAAAGCGTTCGCTGTACATCGCGTGGTCTACTGCAAGAAATAAACTTATTTGCAAACTGCGTATGAAACAAACACATCACGTGCTGCATGTGAGATAAGGATTAAGCCGAGAAGTTCCTTCTAAATTTATATCCAAGATATTGCCATGCATTGTTTATTAGCCCTCACAACACGCAGTTATGATAGCATCTTAGCGAACTTTGGTTTCCAGGAACGAAGTGGCCTTATCGCGGACGAGGCAATTTTTGAAAAGAACACATTTCCAGCTTAAAAGTTTTATAAGAATAACGCACTCTATATAAAATGTCATTACCCTTCGTGCGAGGTCAACGGCTCTAACAACTGTTTTCCCAAACTATATAGATGCCAATAGTTTCCTCCTATAGCCCAGCAATGTAGAGTGGTTTGTCAAACGAAAATTTGCGGTCGAGCTTATCGTGTTGTGACGTAATTTTGCGATTAAAAAAAGGATTCCTAAACAACGTCCTATAGGCCCTCCTGTACATAATTCGTAGTGAAATCGTTTTGGGAGCGCCTTTTAAAAAGCAAAATCTTTTGCTTTAAAGGGAAATTCTGGAGCAGATATTACTGGAACCCCGAGATTTAGTCAATTCTTTTATACTTCACGATTCATTTTGATTTTAGTAAAGCGAGCAGGTATTTAAAAGAACAATCCACCTCTTCGTCAGAAATAAAGTAGAAAGTGGAAGTTAGCTTGTGAAGACAACCTTAAAAAATACGTAGCGTGATAAGACTTACAAGATAGTAAGCACATTACGTTATTATTATTTTCAACAGCTAACTTAAGATTCTTACGATTAGAAATATGCCGTTTAAACGACATTTTGCAGTATGGACATGATTTTTTGGTTCCTGATTGATAACAAACATTTTACCTAAAAACAACCTGACATACCTAAAAAAAACAAGTTTATTCTTATTATTTAAAACTTTTATTTACGATTAGGTTTCTCTTACACGCGTTCGTAAAGCTCGCGGCATCACAGAAAACAAATGTTAGTTCAGGCAAAACTAGAGCAAACAATTATAAGTGCCAATATGATAGCGTCAAACATACGCGAAATTCGTAGGACTCTAAAGTGATGTTATTCAACCGAAATACTATTTTGCAAGCACACGCGATGAAAGTGTCTGCTTACAAAAACATCGAATCGAACATGAAACTTCGACGGCAACGTCACTACAAGAAGTCTTTAGCTCTTCGAGGCTTTAGTCTACATACATCAGTGGTCAGAAGTTTCGTGTCTTCATGTCGAGTCGTTGGAAACAGACTGGTCATCGCTATGTCTTGTAGAGAGCAGGTGAGACGGGGTTAGGTGAGTTACGGCAAAATAGGTTAAAAACACAACAGACTTAAAGCGATATTAGAAGCATAAAAGGCAATACACGCGCTGATTGATGAAGACATTATGATATAGGAACTGTTATTGAAGACAACATCTATCTTTGCATAGGTTATATATATAGATATACATTGGGACAAAATTTGATTGTATAAAGATCGGGGAGTTCCAAAAGTACAGTGTGCCGTACGAAAGTGAAATGATATTTTTGTACAAGTTTTTCACGTCTTCGTCTCATTTTCAATAAGCATCACCACCTGTAAATGCAAAGTATTCGTTGTCACTTTTTAAGTATTTTCATTTACATCATTGACAATACGGCAAATTTGCATTTTTAAACAATAAACGGCCTTGCTAAGAATTGCGTTTTTAATCCAGAATGTATTTATATATTTATATAAATTAATAACAAATTGCTGGGTACATTATGCACGGATCTGTAATGTAGCAATCGACCTTTTAGGCTTTGTAATTCATTATCAAGTTAAATAACAAATAAACTTTTAAAAATACGGGTTGGTGTGTCCGTGTTTGCCAAACAACCCCAAGCCAAGTTGTATGTTCCAAACGACATTACAATATAGCGTGAAGTTAATTAATCTGTTAAAATAACACCGATATTATAAAATTGTTATTTACCTTCAAAACTTCAACTTTTGCCAATCTATTGGTATATACGAAATTGTGTATTTTGCCTTTGGTAAACAGCGTTTATCACAAGAGGTGGTAACTGGTAATATGCCTGTTTTTTTGCAAGAAACTTTTAGCTATTTGCAATAAAGAGACTATTCACAATAAAACTCATACGATCAAGTGACGACAGATTAATTTTCATCCAATCACTTATTGTTAGCGGGCTTTGGATGCTCCTGTGCCTAAGTACAGCGCCCAACAGAAATAAAGCTGGCACGAGTGTCAAAGATCATTTACCTGTGTGGTTGCCATTTAAAATACGCGTGTTTGCGCGGCATTTACGGGTCTTTGGCGATGTGCATTGACCTTCTTCTGCGCCGCATGTAGAAGTAAATCAACAGGCAGATGAGTATGATGAGGATAACTCCTCCGATGACTCCGAACACGATCGCCAAGGTTCGGAAGGTATCTGAAACGCGATAAATATACACGTTCACATAAACTCGCCCTTTCAAGGATGTTTTGCAATTCTTCGTGTGTAAAAACATGATCCTGGTTACATATTGTTCAATAGCGATGGTTCGATCTCTTAACAGCAAAATTCTTGATTAACATATTTCGAATTGCCTATGGTTTAAATTGAACATATATAAACTGATGCTAGCAGGCATAGTAATACAAATCAAAAAACAGCTTCTCTGGTAGCGAATTAAAATTACCAGAGGAGCTGTTTTTTTATTTATTTAAATGATACTTTATAATTGAATTATTTATGCTTAGCATCAATAAATGTAGTTAAAAAACATTGTTATAAATAAAACTAAGACAAACAAAGCATTCAACTAAAAAAAATAAAGCATGTTTTTTAGACATAAGCACATAAGTATTTTCGAAGACACTGTCCTAAAAAACATTCACAAATCTTAGAAACCGGCACGCAATGGCTTCCTTCAAGACAGTGGTTCTTAACTTTATTTCGCGGCGCCGAAAACTAAGCGTAAGAATTACAGCAAACTTTTAGCGACTCCACTCTCTTCAATAAATATTTGTAAGCGAACAGAACGTAAGAAATTGGCACACACAAGTTTAAATGTAATGATTAAGATAGATGTTTTCGTATTGCTTCCCTTATTTTGTCAAAGTTTTTGGAAATTTTTTTCATAACTGATGTCAATAAATATAAACACATAAACTATATTGCAGTCGGCAACCCAACCAACTTAAACAGCCCATGGGTTGAGAAACACCGACTGGTAAACTCCGTTCTGTAAATAACACCCTATATGTATAGGTTATATAAAAATCTCGCCTGATTCGCTGCAGGTTTCTCCTGTGTACCCAGATGTACAGATGCAAGCCGGGTTTCTGTTGGGTTGACTCGAAGGCTCGCACCTGGCTCCGTTCTTGCAGAAGCCGGTCGTACATTGGCCTGTGGAGCAATGGAGCTTTTATTACAAGGATAAAAAACACGTATAAACTGCTAAACACGTAGGGAAACTGCTGAATATAGCTTATTTGGAAAATAAATTTTGTCGTCGCGTTTAGTACATGCTTAAGCCGGATTTTTAATATAAATGTACAAAAAAGCCGCAGCACGTGACAACTATAGACTGAGGGTGACTTGATAAATACAACTTTTGCAATCACTTAGCGTGTCTTCGCTTATTCGTGGTGTTGTATGTCGAATGCAAGGATCAGGGATCGTTTTATAAAGCATGAAGACTGAAGAGGTTAACGCGATACACAGCGAGCTAATATGACCTAGTTGGCTTTAACCTTGAAGTCGGACTCACGTTACAAACCTGTCGGAATAAGACCTGAATGGTCAGAATCAGGCCTATACAACATTTTACTTAGCCCCAAACCCCACCCCCTGAGTACATCACTTACTCCCCTAATAATTTCAGCCCTAATCCACTTTTTAATCCACTAATTACACATCACTAACCCCAAACCCAACAATCCGGTGCCAAAACAGCGAGGCTCTAACGGCACTGTTTAAAAGGGCGCCCAAACGTCGACACCAAACCGACCGATGATCCACGGCCCCGTCGCCCCATACCGTCCTCTTACAGTTCTAGGCCTTATTCCTATGAATTTGGGAAATAGATTTTTCTGCTTTAGGTATTGTTGCTTTGTAGGTCTTATTGTGTGTCCCGTTACAGCAAACTCCGAATAAAGAACTACTTTGAGAAACAGGGAGTTTAGCGGATTAAATCGCTCATAGATCGTCGGAATCGCGGGAAAAACACCATCTGCACCTTTTCACGTACCTATGCAAACGCCAGAAGCGTTGTTGTATCCACTAGCGCAGCCGCAAGAAAATCCGCCAACGGTGTTGACGCAAGTTTCGTTGGCGCCTTGACATGTGGTCAGACACTCGTCCACGTCGATGCACGGACCCTGCGTGGTGCCACTGTAGCCGCTGTTACACGTGCACGAGTACTGGGTGTTGGACTGGACGGTACACTGGCCTCCGGTTCCACAGGGAGGGCTGTTGGTGTAACATGGACCTACGGGGAAGGATTGAATACATGTAAGTTGGAAAGATAAATAGGTTAAAATAATTAAGCCTTCAAGTAGTTCAACGCTTTCTGAATGGCTATTAAAACTACAGAGGGTAAAATCTTATTTGACAAACCCCGCAGTTAGATATTTTGTTGTTAGATCGCTTTAGTAGCGATAAACCTTTTATGTATAGTAAAAAACTTGCGAAATCTTTTATTTTAAATTACTTTTCCAGAGGCAGCAACATGCATCAAGTAGGCTACAAAAATTATAGTATTTTTTAACTACTCTTTAACTATACGCATTCACTTTACTATCGCTTTATCGATTCCTGGGTATATCTTGATTTAAGCTTCATGTATATATACCAAAACCGTATACATTGCATTTTCTATCTTACCAATGGCGAGGCCGCTGACAAAGGTCAAGCCGGAGCTGGTGTAGGCTGATGAAAGCTGAGCGTCGGTGAGCAGTCGTGGACTGGATATTGCCGAGCTGGAACGAAACACGATTAAGGATTAGATACGCTTTGGAAAAAACCGTCTGTGCAAAAGCCGTGCGACAATCAGGTATCTCAAAAGAAGTGTGAAAGCCCATACATTTGGGACTTTTGTAAAACAAGCTTTGTTTATTTATTGCCTGTTTAATGTCATTTGCCAACGAATTGGAAACATTACGTTGCCATATCGAGAATTTATGTGCTTTTGATGACCGAAAATCACGGACAGTGTTTGTTCAGTTTTGTTAGGGACCCAAAAAGTAAAATAAAATCCACTTCTATAAGAGAATTAGAATTAAGTAATTAATTACCATTAAGAAGATCAAGAAATATTTAATAATGAAAATTTTACAAATTTAACAATGATACCTAAAGCCTAAACACACTCAAGTGGGTTTAAATTGGTCAAGCACGAATTTTCAATCGATTTTGTTTGGGAAAGAATGTCGAGTTAACTGAGCCTTGTACTTACGTGGCGACGACGCTGCCCTGAGAAAAGGTGATGTTTATGACGCTGATGTTTCCTGCAGTGAAACTGGCGACCAGTGCGGCCTGTACTTTGCCAAAATAGTCAATGTACAGCGCCGACAATGTGTTAAGCAGATCGTTGCTGAACACGAAGGTGCCGTTCAGTGTCACTCGAACGAAAAACACGCCTGAATATAAAAATATGTTTTTCAAGCTTTGCTTCGCCATTCGTATGCAAGGAACGAGCAATTCATGAAGATAGAACGGCAACCAAGCTTTGGACAGATTGCGTTTTGACTAAAGGGATTTCGATTAAGCACGCGATAACCTTGGTTTTCCATTTAGCAGTGTTGCGATGACTTAAGTCAATGACTTGAATTAAGTGCACTCAAGTCACTATTTTTAAATTATTTGAGTAAACTTAAGTCGTTGTAAAATGACATGATTTGAGTCTTTTGAACAAATGACATGACTTGGACTTAAGTCATTGAGTGAAATCACTTGGGTCGAAGTTGAGTGTTTTCATTTAGAATTGTTCTTCACAATTGACCTATTTATCTCAATTCTGCACCTAAAACGATTAGCGTACACTATATGTCGATGTCGGGGATTTGTTAGTTTTTGGTTGATTTATTGTCCATAAATAGACGACTAACAATTTTAATCGTTTAATCGTAAACTTGGTGGTTTGACTTGAAGTTGGCTTGCTCTAATAATGACTTGACTTGGGCAACTGACGACTTTGACTGGGACTTGAATTGTTAAATTTTGAAAAGACTTAGACTTAAGGTATTTCACAAATGAACTAAATGCTTACATGTAGCTTCCCATGATATTGGCGCAGGTTTCACAAATTACTTGACAGGGACTTAAGTCATTTAAAGTGACTTGTTTACAACACTGCCAATAAGAACCCAATTTAATTTTACAACAATTAATAAGCACGTACGGTGGCAGGCGGTGGCGACGGATGTAAACTTGGAATCGCACGGACAGCTGAAGCTTCCCGCGCTGTTGGTGCAAGTTGAGTTGCTTGGACAGGCGGCAGTTCCGGTCGTGCATTCGTCCACGTCATCACAAGTGACGCCATCTCCAGTGTAGCCAGCGACGCAAGCACACGAGTAGCTTCCTTGAGTGTTGGTGCAATTGGCCAGGGTTGGGTGGCAGACTGAAGGCGTGGTCGCACACTCGTTGATGTCCACGCATCCTGCAAAAGAAATTGGTAACTTAAAAAAATACAATAAAAAAATTAGTGACTTGAAAATATACAATTAAAAAAATGGTAACTTAAAGAAATACCCCCCCCAAAAAAAATTGGTAACCTAAAAAATACAATAAAAAAAAATTGGTAATTTAAAAAAATACAATAAAAAAAAATTGGTAAGTTAAAGAAATACAATAAAAAAATTGGTAACTTACAAAAATACAAAAAAAAATTGGTAACTTACAGAAATGCAAAAAAAGTTGGTAACTTAAAAAAAATGATGAAAAAAAAAATTGTAACTACAATAAAAAATTGGTAACTTAAAAAAATACAATAAAAAAAATTGGTAACTTAATGTTATATTATAAAATATCACTCACTTCAGAGGTATTTGACACAGGCTTGGTAAAATCGGGTTTTTGTGTTATTTTAAGAGATTTTTCCTATTAGGCCAAACTAAACGTGCCAGACACTTGAATAGTAGGCTATAACGCGCATATTTTATCGCGTAGGTTTTTGACAGGTTTCGTAACGGAAAATGTAACTTTAATATTTTTACACGTTTCGGAGGAATTCGACACATGCTTGGTAAAAAAACACTTAAAAAATCGGAATTATTGTGTTACTTTTAAGTGTTTTCCCTTTTAGACCAAACTAAAAGTGACAGACGTTACAAAAAAATTAACTAATCTTTCCAGACACCAGAATAGTACGCGTATGTTTTATCGAGCATATAGGTTTTTAAAAGGTCTCCATATTAATTCAAAGAAACTACACGCGTTGTTGAAAAACACTCTAATTCTTGGGTGCACTATGGACGGAACTGTAATGCAGCCTGATAATGAATTGTAAAGCCAAAAACGTCGACTAGATCGACAACATCTTGATTCAAACGTTTCGATACGAGTTGCATCATCAACAGTTATTGCGAAACCTCTTCCTTATCAAGTTCATGTCGATTTACTTGACCGCTTTGGCTTTGCAATTCATGCACAAGCGACTCTAGTTCTACATACGTAATTTTTTCTTGATTCTAGTTCTGATTGCGATAGACAGGCAACTGGCGAATCTTACCTCCAGTCAAGTTGGTACCAACGTATCCAGTGTTGCAAGTGCACGTCACAGGTGAGGTTGCGTTGTTACAAGTTGTTGTCGAGCTGTCGCAGTCAGAACAAACCAAGGCTAGAAATAAAAATACATGTTCAGCAATAGTCGGACTTCGTGGTAGTAAAAAGGTAAGAAAGTTTGATCGTCGAATTAACACAAATTTACAACAAAATTTCTAGTCGGCAAAAACGCAGAGTAAGTTGGTTTTACTACTCTTTAAAATGTTTTTCAGTTAGCATTTGCTAGCTTGGCCGCTATGAACACAAGCTTGTGGTAATGTTCCGATAGGGCTGATCCTAATTAAATCACGTGCATATGAGAGTATCGGTGTCAACTAAAAAGTACTCTACGGACGGATTTGCAAATTTTCTATACAAATTTAGTTCTTTCGATAATAAAAGGCTCACTATACTTCTCAGTAAAGCGTAAACCGGTCAATTAAATAGCGGCATTTCATTCTTATTTATGTCCCAAAAAGTGAACGGTAAAATGGGTCTACCAAACAAACCTCTGCAAGTTCCAGCTTCCAAGAGGTATCCAGACTTGCAGAGGCAAGTGTATGATCCCTGGTCGTTGGTACAGTTTCCGCCAGAGCCGCAAACGTTGGATAAACACTCGTTAATGTCTAAATAGAAAAATAATATAATCTTCAAATATGTGAACAGTGTTAAGTAGGTAACGCTATCTTATGTTATCGACAAAGAATGATGTTTATGAATAGACGTTAAAGTAGAGTGGTTGGAGGTTTTATTTAGACGTGGTAGGAATATAAAAGCCCGTGAAAAAGGGGGAAATATTTTAAACGTTTTGAATAAGCCTTTTAGTATTCGAAACGTTCAAAATGTTACCAGCTTCTATATGGGCTTTGGTACGGTAACTGAATATTGCCCAAACTTATATACGCAAGCCGATTCCTAAAACTCAAGTAGTCTTGGCTAGCTTTGCACGTAAAACAATTTGCTTGCTGTGTGTGGCGTTTTTATTATTTTTAGGTAAGTTATTGCTCGAAATCGAAAGAGAGTCCATTTTTCTAGTTTAACGTTTTATTTTTATGTCAATAACATAACTTGAGGTTGGCTTGCTTTTATAATTACTTGACTTGGACTTGACGTGGGCAACTGATAACTTTGACTGAGATGTAACTTGTTATTCTCGCAAAAGACCTGCCTTGGACTTGTTACGACTTGACCAGGACAAGTTACTTTTCAAATAACTTGTAGTTATTTTTCAAAAGACTTAAAGGTATTTTTCGTGACTTGACCGGGATTCGAGTCTTTTCAAAATGACTTGTTTACAATACCGCGCATTAAATGTGAACGTTACCTCGGCACATGAATCTATCCTGTTGGTATCCGCTGGAACAGTTGCAAGTGAAACTGCCGTTGGTGTTCACGCAAGGGGAATTAGAGCAGATGTCAGTGATGGTGGTACACTCGTCCACGTCCTGACAAGTGATGTCAGGCGGTGAACCGGAATAACCCGAGCTGCAGTTGCAGATCGACGAGTTGCCATCTGCCGACGCGGTGCACGCCGCAAAGTTGCCGCATGGTGGCGGTTCTTCGGCGCACACGCCTGGAAACGATCGGGAAATGTTAGCGCGAAAAAAGGGAATGGTAGATTATTCAGTTTCCTCTCAATTAAAAAAAATAGGTAAAAGCTTGGTTTTACAAAAAATGGTTGAAAGCTTATTTTACAAGAATAGATGAAACCTTGTTTTTCACAAAAGGCCAGAAAATATTTATTTGCCGACATACAAGTTGGTAACAATCTAATTAAATACAGAACTGCTTTTAAGCGCATTACCGTCTAGGCCCACACACAAAAAATCCTTATAAAGTATTTGAAACTTTATGTTAAATGAATTATTGACAAACCCAAAAATACGTTCAAAATATGATGACCTCTTGCGAAAAGGAAAACAGTTACCCAATACATCAATGCACCCTACAAAGAATGACCTCACAGAACAAATGTTTCGAAAGTGTTAAGCTTACCAGTGACAGGTTGTGTAGCAAACAGGTTCTGATCACCAGCCGACGGGTTGTAGGTTGCGATCACATCCTGGACGGTTCCAGTGGAGTTGGTTGTGAATTGAACACTGCAAAATATGTTTGACTTGTAATGGTTTGCTCAAAACGGGATATGTTTATTGATTAAGATTATCTTCAACAAAACCTATTTATACAAAAACCTATTTATTTTTGCTTTGTTTTCTATCGATTTATTTCGGCAAGCAGAACGAGGAATCGCAACCGACCAGCGATGACAGTTTTTGGTCTTGCAGCGAAAGATTTTCAAACAATCTTATGGTGCGAGGTAAATGTATATTGCAAAATAGTGCGACGTGTCGAGGCGCCAAAATAATTATGTACTACTACTTTTATGGCTCAAAGTCAGAATGAAAGTATATATTTTTTTCTAAGATTCTTACTTTGACCAGACGAAGCACGGTTGTGCGAAGGCTTGTCAACATTACAATGCAATTTGTCGTTATTTAGTGCCACCTGACCACTATTCAGAATTACACAAATGACGCCATTTGCAAAGCAGTGATTGTCCTATTTCTATTTTATTTCCCACCGCTTAAGCTTCCGAGTACTTATTTAAAAATTTACCGAAAGTGCCTACAACGCATAAAGTTCAGAAGGCGTGAACAGATGTCTTTTTTTAATGATTTAATCACAATCAGGCGGCAGTCTTAGGACTGAATAAAACGTTGAAACCTATATATCTGATTTTCGTGTACGTACTTGGCCAGGACGCTGCCGGGATAGAAAGTGACGCTCACAATCTGGACGATGAAGATGGCGGAGAACTTCAGCCGGATGTTGGTCTCGATTGTCGTCCTCAGATTGATGTAGGTTACTGATGTTATATCCTGGAGCGACGCCGTGAAGACGTATGTGGTGACCAACGTGAATTGAGTCTTCACAATTACTGCAAAAAAGTGGATTGACTAAGTCGAAATGTATGTTCGCGTGGATTCAATAGGCTTCAATACTAATTTAACAAACGGTGATTTAGCTTTCTTTATAAGTTTCATAAAAACCTTGGTATAACTATAAAAAAGGCATTATAAATAAAATAAAATAAAATAAATTAAAGAACAAATTACGATATACACTTAACAATTGAGTTAATTGCGCTCTTTAACGTTGCGAACGTTGTTTGTTTTTGAAGGGTAAAAATTAAATAGGTTAGTATATATGCAACGCACGCACACGCACGAGCACGCGCACACACGCACACTCACACACACACACACGCACACTCACACACACACACACACACACACACACATATGTGTACGTACATATAGCATCTGTGTTTAGCAACAATTTTTATGTAAATGTGATATTAACAGCAACTCACGATTGCACACGTTCCCGTCGCCGCTGTAGCCTGCATTACAAACGCATTTGAAGCTTCCTACAGTGTTGGAGCAAGTAGCGGTGTTGATACACGGGCTCACGCTGGCCGCACACTCGTTAACGTCTTCACAAGTAAATCCGGTCCCGTTAAATCCGCTATTGCAGGCGCAAGTGTAACTTCCGCGGGTGTTGGTGCAATTAGCGTTGGGAGCACAGCTGTCGGTGCCCGCTGCACATTCGTTAATGTCTTCGCAATTGCTACCGTCGCCTGAGAAGCCTGCTTTGCACGCGCAAGTGTAACTTCCGATTGTGTCCGTACAGATTGCGTCGGTGTGGCAGGGCGACGTTGTGGCTGCGCATTCGTTCACGTTCGTGCAGCTCGTTCCGTTGCCGGTGAAGCCAGCTTTGCAGGCGCATCTAGAATACAAAGCGTAAATTATTACCTTTTTAGAATACTAAATGAAAGATACACACACATTTTTGTTCAATAATTGTGATCTAGCCCCTCTGAAGCTCCTTTTACTATCAATTACGACGCCGATAATGCCATAATTAAACGGTGAATCAGTTTGTTTATCGATGAGTAAAGTCTTCTTTTGTGCAGCGTACCAATTCGAGATAGGAATTGCAATATTTTAACCATAGCGACACTGATAGCCTACGCCCATGCATAGGTAGGTATCATTTTGAACGTTTCAAATAACTCTTTATTCATTTTCAACATAGTTTATGTTTTCAAAATGATACCTACTTCTGTATGAGCTTTGATATTCTTATTACGTCTTACTACAACTTCAAACGATTATGCTCAAAATATATTGATAGCGATATTTATGACGTACTTTGTCATGCGCCCGACACGAAAAGCTTTAAAAGAAACATCAGCTAATTTGGCTTGGACGGTTTATTTTGCCCAAGATATTAGGGGTCGATATGGGAATGAAATACAAAGTATCGAACACCCTTCAGTTTGAGATTGGAATTGAATTGAAAGCTTAACGACCGGTGCTAGTTTGGAACTTACGTATAGCTTCCTTGGGTGTTCTGACATGTTGCATTATGGTGACAGTTGTTCGCTGTGGCGTCCAAACACTCGTTCACGTCCACGCAGCTGGTTCCGTTGCCTTGAAAAAATTAATAGACTTATCAATGCGAAGTCAACTTTTTATATTTTTATGGAAACGATGGTTTGATATCATTTAAACCCAGTCAAATCAATCTTGGAACTGGTTAATATGAAAGCCAACATAGTAGTGAGAAGCTTGTTTAAGTAACATGTAATACAGTCGTCATTTTTTGCGCCTAATCAGCTGCTACAGGAAATACCGGTGTTAATATATTTACTAAACGTACAGTCTTGACAAAAACCATTTTAATTATTGGGTACACTATGCACTGAACGGTAATATAACTTGATAATGATTTGCAAAACCAAAAAGGTCGAGTAGATCGGCAATGATAATTTTTGGCTTGGCAAAATTATTATCAAGCTATTTTAATACGTTATCTCAAGCAGTAGGCCATCTTACAAAGAGTTAATCATGTCCAATTTCATTCCACTTACCGGTGTATCCTGCGTTACAGGTGCAAGTGAACGATCCCGGGTTGTTAACGCACGTCGCATGTTGGTGGCAGTTGTTGCTCCCCCCAGCCAAGCACTCGTTAATGTCCTGACATGTAACTCCGTTGCCTATAATTACATGTTTATTTAGGTACACTATGCTCGGATCTGTAATGTAGCTTGATTATGAATTGCAAAGTCAAAAAGGTCGAGTAGATCAACATCATCTTGATTAAGACAATCTTGTATTATCTTCAGTTAATGTGATACAAGTTCGTATAGAAAATCAAGATGATGTTGTTCTACTCAATTTTTTTGGCTTAGAAATTCATTATACATTTTTATACACAGCACAAGTAGGAAATGATATGAATCTGTCATAAAAAATATGCTTATGTTAATTTGCTATCGAATAATTTCCCTTGGGATACAATACTAAGTATACACGCTTCATGTCAAGCCGAACTTTACCAACTTAATTTAAGTCGCCCTTTTCAGCAACCCTATCTAGCTTGACAAAATGGTTAGTAAGAAGGGATGTCCAAAAATATCGGGTCGAAGCCTGTAATACCCGCTGCTAAGTGGTAGTATTGGTACTAATTTGAGGATGGATACCAAGTTGTTGAAGGAATTTCAGCTAGGATTTGCGATTAAACGCGGAATTTTTATTTCGTAATAAACTGGAAAATAATAATAAGCTGGAAAAAATGATAATAAGCTCGAAACATTACTTTTGAACATCTCAACTTCATCTGTTTTGCTGTTTGCATGGTAATTAACGTCATTTGGTATTAGTTAGGTTCGCGGCACTTTTTGTCTACAATATCGGCTATCGGTGTTGGAATAAAATCTCCAGTGTCGGACAACCCTGTTGGTGAGTACGGCCTTTGGTGAGTTTCCGTGAAGATACCAGGGTGTTGTGTATAAGAGAGGTGGGTCTAGGGTTTGTCTTACCTGAGTAACCAGGTTTACAAGTGCAGGTGAAACTTCCAATAGTGTTGGCGCATAAAGCGTCAGAATGACAATTATCCTGGCCAGTTGTACATTCGTTAATGTCGTTGCAGCTGAATCCGTCCCCTGAATAGGATATATGTTTAAGTAATAATTAATTTACGCCACGCCTATTATCTTCTTTCTTCAATAATGCATCTTGCGTCTGTGCCTCTAAGTTGTTTTTAAACTTTATGCAATTTACTGATTTGTTAACATAAATACTTGATCACACAGTTCACCGAATTTCGATGACATGAATACTTGTGTGAAATTCAATTCAGCAGTTTAAAATGTGTTTGCCAATAAACTTTGACGGCGCTCAATATTTATAAGCAGGTAATTAGCTTATGCAAAAAACAATTAGTTTCTTTCTTACCTGTGTATCCTGCGTTGCACGCGCACGAGAATGAACCGGTGGTGTTGGTACAAGTTGCATTGCTATCACATGGATTTGACAAACACTCATTGATGTCTGTGCATGTTTTTCCGTTGCCTAAATACCGTAATATGATTTAGTAATGGCTGAAGCGTTATCTTATGCGGTAATGTAAAACTGTCAACGAACTACTTTTCAGTCTTGCAATTTTACTGCTTTGATTTGACGATACAGGTATGTATTGTTTTTAGCTTCCGGTTAAAAAAATATCAGTACTAAGAGCCTGTAAAAATACATAAACAATATTGTTAAATCACCTATCACAAACTTTTCAAGGGAAAAAACAACGTTGCTATAAAGATTATTTTTTTAAATGTGACAGGTATCGCAAAACCTTGGAACCGGAAAAGTAATCATAAGCAGCTAAATACGCTTTTACCATACCGAACATAAACGTAAGTTATAAATCAGTACAAAAATCAACCTGCAACTACAAACATCAACCTGCATCTATTTGAACTAGGTGGACTGTAGAAAGGATGTAAGGTATAAGTTGACGACAATAGTATTCCAATCAAAAGCAAAAAAAAACGCGGTCCATCCAACAATTGTACTTACCGCTGTAGCCAGAGTCGCAAGTGCACACGAAAGATCCATTAGTGTTGGTGCACGTGGCCAGCATGTCACAAGGGTAAGTGGCGGCCGAGCATTCGTTGTCGTCATTACACGTAGCCCCGTCACCCAGGTAGCCGGTCTTGCAAGTGCACGTGAAGCTACCCTCAGTGTTGACGCAGTCAGCGTTGCTGTAAAACACGGTTAGGTTATGTTTTGTTTTATTTTAAGGATGCGCTTAAGGACAATTGGGCGATGTTAATTTAATAGCTAAACACTTGCTAAGCAGCGCATAAGAATTTTTGTGAATAATCGATGACATTTATTCTAGCTTGACCATCAATTTGCAGTTCACAATTTTCAAGTTTTGGTTCAAATTGAATTATTGAGCGTAGCCAATCAATGTTAGTTGTAGCCTAGACGGGGCGTCCTAAATATCACTAAAAAATTAATCACAATCATTATGTCGAAACTTGTGTACACGAAGTTGTTTAGATGCAAACTGATATTCATGTTAAGGTATTCATTGTAGGGTTAATCTTTCAAAAAACTAAGTTTAGAATTTAATAATACAAAGGCGTCCACTAGGTAACACAATAAGAAACAAATTAATTTTGTGAGAACTCGAGTTAAATTTTCAAGCCTTTTTAAAGCCTGACATCCTAATAGTATACAATACGTATTGTTTAATCAAGTTTCCATCACGTTTCGGTTAAAACTGAATTATTGAGCGTTACCAATCAATGTTAGATGTTTGCAAGAATTTTAAAACTTACAAATGGAAGGCGGACTTCTGGACTGACAATTTAAACAAAATAAATAAATAAAAGTAAAAAGCATTTTGATCTCTTTACCTCGAACCATACCGACTCTAGCGCGTACATCCAAAGCAAAACTCTTGCTAATAGGCAGCATTAATTTAAACAAACAAATATAAGGATTAAGAAAGTCGACAGTTGCGCCACACACCCAACAACGCAAGTTCAGCAAAACTTTGGAAGTCTAGATGCACTTACCTGTCGCAAGAAGAACTTGTGTCACATTCGTTGACGTCCACGCAGTAAGTTCCGTTTCCGGCGAATCCTGCATTGCACTGGCACTGGGGCGTCGTTCCGTTCAGTACGCAGCTCGCGTTTCCATGACAAGGCTCGGTCAATCCGCAAGCTACAAACAGTACATTCGTAAATTGGTCAATCTAGTCTAGTAATTAAATGAAAAATAAACACAGTTGCGCACCATAATGATTGCACCTTGGATTTTAATGTAGAAAAACAAATTGCCACACAGATTTACGTAATTATTTTGTGCTGTTTAAAATGAATAAATATTCACTAAAATGTTAACGATCTCACCCACCTAGCTACCTGAGTGTGTGAATTATGGTTTGGTAAGGCTTATTACCTCAACTACTTTTCCTATTTAAAGACAAACTGTATTGAATTCTCGCCAAGCTTTCGCACAACCGTGCTTCATCAGGTCAAAGTAGAAAACCATATACTTTGACCTGATAATGCACAGATGTGCGAAACTTGTCAAGAATTCAATAATAGTTGTCTTTATATAGTGCACCCTGATTACCATATTTGGAATTAGAGAAATACGGCCATTACAAAGATTACATTTTCATACAAATTCTGCGTTTCAACACGAAATTTGACGTCCAATGCACCTAAATAAAAAGGTGGTACAACTCACATGTGCAACTGGTGCCGTTTCCGTAGAAGCCACTGTTACATGTGCACTCGAAAGTACCAGGGCTGTTGGTACAGGTGGCGTTCTGGTGGCACGGGCTGGTGGGAGAGCATTCGTTCACGTCTATGCAGCTGGTGCCGTTACCATTGTAGCCGCTGTTACAAGTGCAAGTGAACGGTGTAGCGGTTGTGCTTCCGTCCACACAAGCTGCGTTGGGGCTGCAAGGAACTTCAAGGCAGGAATCGATGTCTGTGAAAAGGATAAACGTGAAACATCGACCGAAATGATCAAATCTAAGTTATATGCTGATAGAAGGGCTGTGGAGTCGGAGTCGGACTTGGGCTCGAATAAGGCTACGTAAAATTACCCGAGTCCCAAGTCCGACATATAAGGGGCGTCTTAAAGCTTAAGTTGGCCACAAATAGAGATGTAAAAAATGAATTTTGCAAGCTCGAAGTTATAGGTGAAACAAATTATATCGGGAGTTTTAAATTGAAGCAATAAAGCGTTTGTTTACTAAATACAATCCATTTTAATGAGATCTAAGTAAAGGGTCCCTGAACAACCATAGTTAAACAGATCGCATAGTGAATAGCATAACATAGGTAACAACTCACGGTTTGTAATTTATAACATCTCCTTACTACGTTATAGTTAATACATGATTAAGCGCCTAATATTAATACCTGCGGTCGGCGGGCTTGTGAAGATGTTGCTGTTTTCGAGAGTGGCGTTGTATGTGTTCAAGATGGTGGTAGCGTTGCCAGGCGCAAGGACTCCAATCGTGTATCTGAAAAGAGAGGAAACAGCTTAAGTTGCGATAAAGAGAGCTTAAACTTGACATGAAAGGGATCCCACACAAACCGAAAGGATAAATAGAACGTGATAACCTTAATGATTTTATTATCGAAGCGGTCCCTAAAAAGAAGTACAAGGATAGCTAGTGCGTTTAAGATTTTCCATGAGTATTAAAGTTGATTGTGTCGTCGACTGAAGTAGTTCACAATGTTTGGATTTATTAAGTCTGGTTTATGGTAGGGGTTGAGGGCATTATGAATTTCTACACACTATTTAACCTTGGTACCTATTATATTAATATGTAAATACGAATTAATATCAGTAGAAATTGATCTACAAATCTATACTATTCCATAACCTCAAAGTTGAGAAACACTGGTAGAGTCGGCCAAAGATATGCACAATGGCCGTTCAGTGACTTTTCCACGACTGAAAATTCAGTTAAAACACAACGAACGAAAGCGTACCTTGCGACCACGAGCCCGTTTCTGTTGAAGAACTTCACGTTACGGAGCTCCAAGTTGTTGAAGTTGGCGAAGGTGATGGCCAGCTGAGTCGTGACACTATTCCTGAGGGAGATGTAGTCGGGGTTGGTGTTCACGGCGAGAGACGCTGTGTAGCTGTTTGTCATGTTCTGTTCGAACTGGAACTCGCCGCCAATAACTGTAGAGAATATGAATCGTGTGAAAAGGAAGGTGTTAAAGAACTAGAATCAGAGCACACAAGCAACAAATTAGATAAGAATTAGAAGCATTTTGCTTTAATGCATTGAATTGGAAAACTAGAATTATCTAGTTGTCCAAGTCTGGCTTAGGGATGTCCGATCAAAAAAAAAACGTGAACGTATAACATTATATAACTCACGATTACAAGTATAAAGATGTCTGATAATATCGGATCGGAGCCGATACCCGATAACATGAGGTAGTATCGGTACCCGTCCGATACTAGGCTGGTATCGGTTTTAATCCGTCACCAATTTTATAGAGGAATTTTAGACTTCATTTGCGATCTAACGCAGCCATTCTACCTTGACATGTGAATTTAATAAAAAATTGTAGGTTAACAATTGGAGTCAAATAAACTTATTAACATTAAAAGCAAGTATTGGTCTAATAACCAGGTAGAAAAATCCCTGAAAGTTTTTCATGTCATTTACTTTGTTGCTTGAGCATGACGTCATTTGGTATCGTATCGAAACCCGAAACTTTTAAGCTAAATACTTTCGGAAGTAAGGAATCTCCCGCAGACAAGAAAATGTAAAAGAAAGAGTTTTGTATCAGACGATCTTAAAGACTATTTACAAAAACATCCTATTGATAAGGCGAAATTAAAAAAAAAGATTTATGTTTGATACATGTTTTTATAAATTTTTCTAAGACCACCCGATACTTTTATTTCAGAATATAGAAAATGACAAGTATCGGGCATTCCAAGTGTTTTTACCGGTACAGCGTATACCTGCGCATATTCATTTACCGGACGCTGTTCCGGATCGTTCCATAGCTTATTTTCACCACTGCCTTTAGCAAACTAAAATTGAGTCGATTTATTCGACTTAAGATACCAATAACACCTAAAAGCGCTCAAAAAATCTCCTAAAATAAAGCGAAATTCCCGAGCATAAATCTATATGTTTCAAGACGACAGAGCTTCAAAACACCCAGTTACACTCACAGG
Organism: Ascidiella aspersa; assembly: GCF_963924565.1. NCBI lineage: Eukaryota > Metazoa > Chordata > Ascidiacea > Phlebobranchia > Ascidiidae > Ascidiella > Ascidiella aspersa. Next base: position 31,030,976 of record NC_139450.1, read on the forward strand.
TGCAGTTCAGCCCGTCTCCGCTGTACAATGTCTTGCAAGTGCAGACGTAGCTTCCCACTGTGTTGCTGCAGAGCGCGTTGGCCTGACACGAGCTCGTCCCGTCTGTGCACTCGTTCACGTCGCTACAGTTCAGTCCGTTGCCAGCGAATCCAGGGTTACAAGTGCAAGTGAAGCTACCTGTTGTGTCCATGCAAGTTGCGTTGCTGTGACAGGGCGAAGTCGTCGCCGCGCATTCGTTGATGTTGACGCACGTTCCTAGGTAAGGATGAGACGAAAGTTAACTCGGCGGTGCTCATTTTTTAAAGGGGGGCATACACTTTTTAGGGATGACGTCACTAAGTGATGCTGTTCTCTAGAAAACTCCCCGTCTAATCGCGTATAACGCGGACGCCTTTATAGAGTTAATGTGTTACACGACAGGGTATGCATTTCGCCTTTGGGATGAGATTCCCTTAAAAAGATTAAAAACATTAAAAACGACTGAAAGTTCGAAGACAAAAAAATTCTATTGTGAGTTTGTTTGGTGTAATTTCTTCTTCTCTTACATTTACTTGAGTTTAAATTACCTAAAATTAGTTTTATGAGGGGAAACAAATTTAAATATATCGCTAAAACTGGAGTTTACATTTTGTAAGTACACGCCAAGCAATACTGTAGCCAGCATTACAGTTTTACGGCAATAAAAGTCTGTCGAACAACAGAGCAATAAACCCAAAGGCTAACCATTTGTGGCGGGTGGGTATCCTGGTTTGCATGCGCACAAGAAGGATCCTGGAATATTGGTGCAGGCTTCGTTGATTCCACATGCATTGGTGTTGTTGCACTCGTCAATATCCGAACATGTCTAAACGAATTAATATTTTAGGTTTTAACATTAAGGCGTATCTTTATAGAATCCGATATCACCGGCGGCAGGTATTAGCCAGTCGATCACTGCTCCGCTGACGCGTATATTAACAACTAAAACTCGTAGTTAAAAACAGTAAAAACAGGATCAGACGTTTTGTTTAGAAGAAAAATATATTTCGCCAAGTGGCATCTTAGTTCCTTATTCAAATAGAATCTGTTTTTTTTTTGTTTTTTTTTAATGTTTTAACTATGAGTTTTATTTGTTAATATTTTAGGTTTCAACGTAAAAAAAATATAATACTTCAAGTCACGACAAAACGCATTTATTTACCAGTAAGCTCTACTTACGATGCCTGTTCCTGCGTATCCTGTCTTGCAGTTACAGGTGAACGATCCTTCCGTGTTGGTGCAGTTTGCATTTGGTGAACAAATGCTTGAAGTTAAGCATTCGTCGATGTCCGTGCAAGATAATCCGGTTCCTGTGTAACCTGCAAAGGAAATACGACCTTTATTTTCCACAATGTTTTTATTTGGATCTTTCTGAAAAAGTGTTTTCATTAACTGTACGTCGATAAAACGTACAAAAGCGAGTTTTTTGCTTTGAAAAGATCTATAAAGCCCCTTTGTTGCGTGCCATTAAAGTTATAGATTAACCTAATTTGTATAATTTTTAATTAATTATTGAAAGGCCATGTAGAATAGCTACATATGTAAATAATTAAATTGATGATTTAAGTAACATGGTTGTTATTTTGTCGGACTAGCCCAGTCTATTCAAGATCATCTCGAAAATGAATTAATAAAAGTTTCAAAAGGTTCAAACTAAGCTGTCATTTTTTTTGTGGGCTTTGATAAATGTTCTATATTAAAACTTAAAACCAATGTTTCCCAAACTGTTCGCTGCGAAGCTTTCTGTAATTTTGGAAAATAAGTTATTTGTATTACCAATAGGTATACCAAGCAAGCATTTTAGACTTAAATACGCACTACCTATTACAAATTAATCATATTGAGACATTTAAATATAGTTTGTCGCATGTTAAGGGCGATTGTAAAATTACTCTATTGTTATCCTGTTAAACGTGTGCCGCGAGCAAAAAAGTTTGGGAACCACTGCTTTAAACCATTATGCTCAAAAGATAGAAAATTACTTTTCAATTAGTAAAAAAACGTCAACAAAACCCTTCATAAAAGTAATAAACCAAATAAAGATCAATATTCGATCAAATGTGGAAAGATGAGTCGTGACAAGATTTCAAAAAAATTACATTTTCAACTAAAACCTCAAGCCATTATGCTCCAAAGGGAGAATTTTAGTTTCAATATTTTTTTAGATACAAAGTCACTTTGTTCCCTCTCACCAGTGATGCAGCTGCAAGTGAAGCTACCGATGTTGTTGGTACAGTTGGCCTTCGCATGGCAGGTCGTGTTCACCAAGCACTCGTTGACGTCATCACACGTCACACCGCTCCCGCTACGTCACAATGCACATAATGAATAAACACAGCAGAAGATTATGCTTAAATCAACATGTGCTTAGGGTTTTCGTTTTACGAACGCTTTGCTTTTTCGATGATTAATATTTTACCGTTGAACTACGATTGATGTATAGAACTAGTTATACCTTACAAGTTCCTTTTCATTCAATATTTAGAACAACAGATTATTCTACAAAAGCTTTACTTTTTTAAAATCAAGAATTTTTACCAAAAACCCTGAGTTTATTAGTACTACATTTGTGAAACCACCGTAAAGGAAATAAAACCAAGGGGGTGTCATTATGCTAATTAAGGACAAAACGTCGAAATGAAGTAATGTTCCAGAAACCAATACATTACTATTGTCTCAATATTAGAATGAAGACCATGATCTCATCTTAGTCTTTTTTTGCAACGTTTACCGTAACATAACGGCAGGACGTATAGGTTTAAGGATAGGCCAAAGCGGTAAAACGTCACGCATTACCTAAAGCCATTTTTGCAAGTGCACGAAAACCCGGGCACCAGATCGTCGCAGGTCGCATTTGAACTACAGTTGTTGGCTCCTGTCGTGCACTCGTCGATATTAGCACAGGCCGTTCCGTTGCCAGCAAAACCGGCGTTGCAAGTGCACCTGTGCGTGAAATTGGAAACATTGGAAAAAATATCGATTTAAGCGCATAGGGAGAATTCCCGAATGGTCTTTTTCGTAAAGTGTGGTTAGGAAAATAACACGAGATATGTTTTGACAATATCTTTGTACAGTAGAGTTTTGAAGCACCACGACAAAATTGGCTTGTTAGTCGTAAAGGGGGAAGGGGGGAGAGACAATTGTCGAGTCTGGGTTAAATAGCATTTTAAATGCGTTTTCTTTATGTTTGCAAAAATACACTGTGTTTTACAGCGCTTTCTTTATGTTTGCCAATTACGAAGGCAATTCGATTGTTTTGTGTCAGCAATACTTTGTTGCCGATGGGACTTGACTCATGCAACTGGAAACTTTAGATGGGACTTGACTTGTTATTTTTCTTAGACCGATGTTATTTCATAAATGAACTCGATGCTTACGTGTAGCTTCCCATGTTATTGGCGCAGGTTGCATTGCCGTCACAGTCGTTGGCTCCGTTGCATTCGTTAATATCGCTGCAGTTAAATCCATCGCCTGAGTAGCCAGTTTTGCACGTGCAACTTGAATAATAAAGAGGAAAATAAGAAACAAAAAAAATCACCATCTTTTGAGCAATAAAAAATTGAAATTCGGCGCCAACGCTTCAACTTTTTTATCTACCTTGTCTTTAATGTAGGGTAAATGTAACAGTTTTAAGAAGACGTAATAGTACAGGTTATACCTTTTTCTTAGTATTAGTTTTTCTATCTTTAAAACAGAGCGTATAATTTTGAAGGATACAATATAAATTGAGGCAACATTGTAAGATCAAACAGAACAAAATTATCAAAAAAATACAATTTTCTACAAAAGCCGATTTTATTATTTTAAACATTTAAAAAAATATATTTTCATGTTTTTTATTTGAGCGATTTAGAATGAAGCTTACGTGTAGCTTCCGGCAATGTTGGTGCAAGTTGCACTGGAATGACAACTGTTGGATGAGTTGGCGCATTCATCGATATCGCCGCAAGAAAACCCGTCCCCGCTATATCCAGTCTTGCACGTGCAACTGATACCAGACGACAAAATTAGTAAATATTTCATCAACGAATCTATGCAAAAAACTATACTAATATAATTTAGACCAGGGTCCCGCCATTGTAATTTATCCGGCCCGCCGCCTCTTTGACAAACTAGACACATAATACTTTTTTGACTAATTTACCTACGTAAATGCGAAAAATTTTTGCCCGCGACTAAAAAAGGTTGCCAACCCCCTTTAGATCAATACGTAACTATTTTGTAATAAGAAGCTGTAATTTTACCACTTTAATGGATCAGTGCAGAACCTAACAATAATCAAAGTTGTTCCTTTTTTGGAATGAGATTATCCCAACTTAAGTAATTTGCTATAATATATATAATTTATTCCATTATAAACAAGACTTTAACTTACGTATAGGATCCGTCGGTGTTGGTGCAGTTGGCATTGGTATCACATATGTCTGTGCCGCTGCTGCATTCGTTAATGTCCATGCAATTAAACCCATCTCCACTATATCCAGTCTTACAAGTGCATCTGAACAAAATAAAAAAACACTAATTTACCCGTTAAAACTTTTTGCATTATTAACAAGTTAGACAGCATGACACAACAAGCCTTCTCCAACATAATAGTTCATAAACCTAACGATGCATTGAGCAAAAAGGCGTTTTTGTGCAACTGTTTACAGCACAAAAAATACAGGCAAAAATAAATAGCTAATAATAACGGATCCTGTTAGAGTAGGCTCTTTAAAGTTCGATAGCATAGCTGACAAATGAAGTCTGACAATATTCTACCACAACACAGGTATACAGGGTCTCTAGGGAAAGAATTGTTAAAGTACCGGGATGTAAAATGATATTTAGCTTGACAATTTTAGTACATACTTGTCGGGTTAAAATATAAAAGTTGGTTTAAGATTACAGTTGTTCGAACACAGTCGATCCTAAATTTCTACCACCAAAATAATACTATTTTGGTAATAAATAATATAGGTATAAATCTATATCTCAAGATGTTTGTTTTTTAAGTTCCTGTCTTCAGTTAATGAGCTTGTACAAAAACGTCTTAATTTTTGGCTTTGCAATTCATCATTATCAAGCTACATTACCTTTCCGTAGTTCATTTAGATTCACTTCACATTTTTTCCTACTTTTGTTATTATTTATTTTTATTATTGTTAATTTACCCATGCAACATTGTCTTACGTGTAGCTTCCATTGGTGTTGGCGCAGTTTGCATTGGAATCACAACTGTTGGATGAGTTGCTGCATTCGTCGATGTCCATGCAAGTAAATCCGTCTCCGGTATATCCAGTCTTGCAAGCACATCTGAAATCAAATATTCGAATGTGTAAATATCTATCAAATGAGTAAAGGAGAGAAAAATAACTTAATTGCAGTAATCAAAAGTAATGACTTCAAAGATATAAACCCTGTACTACAATATTTGAAATTGTGAAAATGTCAAAGATTCATCCAACACAAACCTATAAATATATTGCATATATTTGCATTACCATTAAGCATATCTTACGTGTAGCTTCCATCAGTGTTAGTACACCTGGCATTGGAATGACAACTGTTTGATGAGTTGCTGCATTCGTTGATGTCCATGCAGGTAAATCCATTTCCGCTATATCCAGTCTTGCAAGCGCAGCTGCAACGGTTTAATCAGAAGAGTGAATATTAATCTTTTGCAAAATGGTGCGAAACAAATTGCTATTTCAACTCAATTTATCAATATAATAATTTGATTATTTGGATATACTCATTTGTAAGATATACATCACCGCGGTATACTCAAGATCGCTGTATCCCAACGTACCCTAATTGTTTTGCATTAATACACACAGAACACTTGCTTACGTGTAGCTTCCATCATTGTTAATGCAGTTTGAATTGGTATCACAAGTGGCTGTTCCGCTGCTGCATTCGTTGATGTCCATGCAAGTAAATCCATCTCCACTATATCCAGTTTTGCAAGCGCAACTGAGATATTTAATTGCAGAGATTTATCCAGTAGTAGCCCATTACAATTATTAATAAGTTAGAATCTAATTATAACATCCTACGCATTTTAACAAAGATCGAGAAAAGAAACTTATTCGACAATAGTGGATATCAAAACATATTGACAGCTAACAAAACACAACAGTCCACATTGATTTTTATTTTGCCAAATCAATGTGTCGGCAAGTTTGAAATGACCAACATGAAAGCCAAGGGCGTTGCATTATTTCACTTCGTTTGTTTAACTTTAAAATAAACCTTGTGTGAACGCTTTTCTGTTAAACGCAATTCAGATTACAAAAAAGCGTAAAAACGCAATAATTAAGTTCAGACGCAATAATTAAGTTTTTATAACGCTTCTGTTAGGTTCTACAGTTAATTGTAGTCCTATAGTTTCAACTGGGTCTGCTGATTTTATTCAATCTAAGCTTTGATAATGAATTGCAAAGCCAATTAGGTCGAGCCAATCGACATCATCTTGATTAAGACGTTTAGATACGAGCTTGTATCATCTTCAGTTAATGAGCTTGTACAAAAACGTCTTAATTTTTGGCTTTGCAATTCATCATTATCAAGCTACATTACCTTTCCGTAGTTCATTTAGATTCACTTCACATTTTTTCCTACTTTTGTTATTATTTATTTTTATTATTGTTAATTTACCCATGCAACATTGTCTTACGTGTAGCTTCCATTGGTGTTGGCGCAGTTTGCATTGGAATCACAACTGTTGGATGAGTTGCTGCATTCGTTGATGTCCATGCAAGTAAATCCGTCTCCGGTATATCCAGTCTTGCAAGCACATCTGAAATCAAATATTCGAATGTGTAAATATCTATCAAATGAGTAAAGGAGAGAAAAATAACTTAATTGCAGTAATCAAAAGTAATGACTTCAAAGATATAAACCCTGTACTACAATATTTGAAATTGTGAAAATGTCAAAGATTCATCCAACACAAACCTATAAATATATTGCATATATTTGCATTACCATTAAGCATATCTTACGTGTAGCTTCCATCAGTGTTAGTACACCTGGCATTGGAATGACAACTGTTTGATGAGTTGCTGCATTCGTTGATGTCCATGCAGGTAAATCCATTTCCGCTATATCCAGTCTTGCAAGCGCAGCTGCAACGGTTTAATCAGAAGAGTGAATATTAATCTTTTGCAAAATGGTGCGAAACAAATTGCTATTTCAACTTAATTTATCAATATAATAATTTGATTATTTAGATATACTCATTTGTAAGATATACATCACTGCAGAATACTCAAGATCGCTGAATCCCAACGTATCCTAATTGTTTTGCATTAATACACACAGAACACTTGCTTACGTGTAGCTTCCATCAGTGTTGGCGCAGTTTGCATTGGTATCACAAGTGGCTGTTCCGCTGCTGCATTCGTTGATGTCCATGCAAGTAAATCCATCTCCACTATATCCAGTTTTGCAAGCGCAACTGAGATATTTAATTGCAGAGATTTATCCAGTAGTAGCCCATTGCAATTATTAATAAGTTAGAATCTAATTATAACATCCTACGCATTTTAACAAAGATCGAGAAAAGAAACTTATTCGACAATAGTGGATATCAAAACATATTGACAGCTAACAAAACACAACAGTCCACATTGATTTTTATTCTGCCAAATCAATGTGTCGGCAAGTTTGAAATGACCAACATGAAAGCCAAGGGCGTTGCATTATTTCACTTCGTTTGTTTAACTTTAAAATAAACCTTGTGTGAACGCTTTCCCGTTAAACGCAATCCAGATTATAAAAAAGCGTAAAAACGCAATAATTAATTTCGGACGCAATAATTAAGTTTTTATAACGCTTCTGTTAGGTTCTACAGTTAATTGTAGTTCTATAGTTTCAACTGGGTCTGCTGATTTTATCCAATCTAAGCTTGATAATGAATTGCAAAGCCAAAAAGGTCGAGTCAATCGATATCATCTTGATTAAGACGTTTAGATACGAGCTTGTATCATCTTCAGTTAATGAGCTTGAACAAAAACGTCTTAATCAAGATGATGTCGATCTACTCGACGTTTTTGGCTTTGCAATTCATTATTATCAAGCTACATTATCTGTGCATAGTGTACATAAGGTTGGTCAATTCCAAATGTTTCAGGTGACCTTTCCGTAGTTCATTTAGATTCACTTAACATTTTTTCCTACTTTTGTTATTATTCATTTTAACTATTGTTAATTTACCCATGCAACATTGTCTTACGTGTAGCTTCCATTGATGTTGGCGCAGTTTGCATTGGAATCACAACTGTTGGATGAGTTGCTGCATTCGTCGATATCCATGCAAGTAAATCCGTCTCCGGTATATCCGGTCTTGCAAGCGCATCTGAAATCAAATATTCGAATATGTAAATATCTATCAATAAATAAAGTAGAGAAAAATAACTTAATTACAGTAATCAAGACTAATGACTTTAAAGATATAAACCCTGTACTACAATATTTGAAATTGTGAAAATGTCAACGATTCATCCAACACAAACCTATAAATATATTGCATATATTTGCATTACCATTAAGCATATCTTACGTGTAGCTTCCATCAGTGTTAGTACACCTGGCATTGAAATGACAACTGTTGGATGAGTTGCTGCATTCGTTGATGTCCATGCAGGTAAATCCATCACCGCTATACCCAGACTTGCAAGCGCAACTGAACAAAACAAACAAAAAGGGGTTTGTTCACTGATAGCTATTAACACCAGTTAATTTAAGCTACAGGCGGCTTAAAGGTGAAATGAAATCACTTTCAAAATTCATCATTGTACGATCAATATGCGTTAAAACTTAGCCCTGATAGCAAAACATTGTTTTATATATTTTTTTAATATCTAACCTACTCTGCACATGTTCCTCTTTTGATCAAGCGTTATTAACAACAAATTATCTGCAAAACCTTATTTCGTGATTGGATTTTCTTATGTCAGGTTAAACAGCATCGTCACTTTTAATATGAAAAATTACAGTTGTAAAAAACTCTATGAAGTTATTTGTTTAAACTTTTAGGGCGAAAAGTGTCTGTTTTCGGTTTAGATTTTATTTTCTTAAAACATATACGACGGAACAGAATATTCAAGAAGAAAATAACAAACTAAATTATAGCTGCAAAAAATAGTCTAAAACTTTCTATTGCTGGTGTTAACCGTACTGCATAAAAAATACAGCAGTGTATCTGAATTACAACATTTTAACATGGGCCACTCTATTTTCTTAATTTCGTTTATTTAAACGTTTACCGTGCATGTCTTTAGGCTGGGAAATAAGACCGATTTTTAACAGTTTTTTTCTTTTCATCGAGTACCGGTTTTTAAACAATGCTTAAGCCTAATTTGATATTGAATTTTCTCACAACAGTTAAAATCAACGCTAGTATGTTTATTATATATATCCCTTGAAAAAATTAATTAAACTTTTAAGGTACAGAAAGGATATCTTTTCAGCGTGTTACTTGCCTCGGTTCAATTTTTTGAACTGTATTTTGTTTCAGACTTTGGTGAAATTTATACCTTTCATGCGACAAATATTTAAGATTAGCTTTTAAGTCTTTCCTAAGTTCCTACAGAGCAGTGATATTTCTTTCTATTTAAGTAAGATATTTTTTATTTAGCATAATTATGTAAAAGTATCTTACGTGTAGCTTCCATCAGTGTTGGTGCATATTGCATTGGAATGACAACTGTTGGATGAGTTGCTGCATTCGTTGATGTCCATGCAAGTAAACCCGTCTCCGCTATATCCAGTCTTGCAAGCGCAACTAAAACAATAAATTTATCGCATTAGTAAGCATTGTATCTATCTATTAGAAAATAAACTTAATGACTTGACGCTGAAACTCGATAATTTAATGATAAAAATTATTTAAGCAATATCAAAGCCCATACAAGACGTAGGTATTACTTTGAACGTTTCGAATAACTGTTTATTCATTTATAACATAGTCAAAATGATTCTTCCGTATGGGCTTTGATATTCTCACTACGTTTTACTGTAACCTCCAACCATTATGCTCCAAAATAATATTTTGGAAATTCAACTCTTTACTACACTATTAACATTTTTTAAATGTCTAAGTTGAACCTTGATGTTTTCACTAAAATGTACTACATATTATAGCTTACGTGTAGCTTCCATCAGTGTTGGTGCATATGGCATTGGAAGAACAACTGTTTGATGAGTTGACGCATTCGTTGATGTCCATGCAAGTAAACCCGTCTCCGCTATATCCAGTCTTGCAAGCGCAACTAGTATAACAAAGAGTAAAGTATTTTATGTATAGTGGATGCTGGTGACATTATTGGGCTGCAGTTAGACACCATGTCTGATACATTCTCTATTTTATAAATTAATACATAAATCCACTTATGTGCGCAAGCTTTTGACAAGCAGTTAGGAAGTTTGCAAGATTTAAAAAGTAAAAAAGTTCACAGTTTTCCAATTTTTTTATTCAGTTATACACAACTGTTAAGCCTTTGAAACAAATCCCTAAAACAACGATTGTGTCTAGCAATACGTTTTTACAGTTTCAGGGCCGCTTTTGGCGTCTGCAGTCAATTAGTACTTCAGTTTAAAAAAATATATATATATCGCCTATGGTTATTCTACCGAAATGTTGACCAACTGTTGGTGTTTAGGAGATATTTCATTTTCATTCGTGATCATTAGTCAGCTTTAATATTATTTTAAAGTATGGCAAAGTGTATCTAATATTGCATTTTTGTTTGGCTTTGGTCACACGGCATTAGCTTACGTGTAGCTTCCACCAGTGTTGGCGCAGTTTGCATTGGTATCACAAGTTGCTGTTCCGCTGCTGCATTCGTTAATATCCATGCAAGTAAACCCATCTCCACTATATCCAGTTTTGCAAGCGCAACTGCATCAAATAAACAAAACTAGTTTACCCGCTAAAACCGATATTCAACGTAATAAATATAAATAAGGCGCAGTTCGTTAAGGTTCTACTTTGGTGACCGCTAAATAACTGCAAATATTCCGTTGTTGTTACAGAAATAAGCTATATTTTGACAGAGCGTTTACGAAATTGAAGAGGCAGATTTGGTCCTTCTAAACATATAAAAAAAATATATATATAAAAACACTGATAAAGCGTTTTTTTTCACTTAATTTTGTTAGCTGCAACAAGCATTTTACAAGTCTGTAGTCTAACCCAACATGTCTTGATTTTGGTTAACAATTTGAGAAAAAATATCTTACGTGTAGCTTCCATTGGTGTTAGTACAAGAGGCGTTGGAATGACAACTGTTAGATGAGTTGACGCATTCGTTGATGTCCATGCAGGTAAATCCATTTCCACTATATCCAGTCTTACAAGCGCAACTGTAAGAGTAGAATATGCAGTTTGATTCATTTGCCAATTACCTTTTTGTAAAGTTATACAACATAAAAAAGACATCTAGCCACAAATCGATAACAGATTCCACGAAAAACGTAATGTTCTAGAACAGTGCTTCATAAACTTTGTTAGTTTTGTTCACCCCTAACATTGATCTCCAGATTTCATTCACCCTTGTCACATGATATGACAAAACTATCTCGTCTATATATACCAGCACAAAATGAACATCCGGAATAACCGCCCTGCTCGCAAGCTATCATCCATTTCTGACGGTTTCCCTTATTCACCCTTTTTGGTTGGCTCACCCCTGCGAAAATTTTATTCACCCTGGGGTGAACCATTCACCTGCTTAAGAAACACTGTTCTAGAAGAAAGGTTTTACAGGACGGTGTCATCTAACAATTGTTACTTTAACTAAACCCTCCTCTGTAAAATAGTCCGTATATTTCTCACAAATGTACGTTTAAATGGTAATGTTTTAATGAAACATATTGGGCAAGTTGCAGGTTTGACAAACAGTGATTAAACCTCGAGTAGATCGACATCATCTTGATTAAAACGTTTTTATTATCTTCAGTTAATGTGACTGAGAAGTAATTCAAGCATCACTTATAAAATGACAACTGTTTGTTGAATTGACGCATTCGTTGATGTCAGTGCAAATAAACCAGTCTCCAATATATCCAGTCTTATAAGCGCAACACGAGTAAATTAAACAATAAGTAAGATACATTTATGAGAGCGTTTAAAACACATTTTTGTGACTTGTATTTAGGACGTGTTCAATACAACCTTGGTAGCTGGTCTGTTGTTAAAACTTAAAGCAAAAATAACCTACGTGTAACTGCCATTTGTGTTTGTGCAGATTGCTTGGGTATCACACATTGCTGTTCCGTCGCTGCATTCGTTGATGTCAGTACAACTGAACCCGTTTCCGCTATATCCAGTCTTGCAAGCACAACTAAATAATTAACAGTAATTTTAAGGAATGTTACTAGAATGTAAGCTGATAAAATAATATATTATTATTATTTTTTATTTATGTTAGGATCTAAGGCTGCTCCAACACTGCTAGTTGTTGATCTTTTATTCCTATTGTAAGATCCAAACAAAACGAAAAAGGGTTTGAAAAGATATAAAAACAGGTTATTCAAAAAGAGGAGAATACTATAGTTGTACATAAAAAAATCATTCAAATAGATCCTGTTTGGATTTTAGGATGTAAGCTTATTAAACGTTGGCGATATGGGTTAAACCAGGTCCAAATAATTGCGCATTGCTACATATACAACTGAATTTTACGTGTAGTTTCCGGCAGTATTAGTGCAGTTGGCATTTGTATCACACATTGCTGTTCCGCTGGAGCATTCGTTGATGTCAATGCAAGTAAATCCATTGCCAGTAAATCCAGGCTTGCAATCGCAACTAAAATCAAACGTTTAAATGTTTAAACGTACTTTTTTTTTTTTTTTTTTTTTTTTTTTTCAGATATCTCACATGATGCCGCATTAGTTAATCATTACCAGTATATGCATGAGATAAATCGAAAACCAAGGAGGGGGGTTAATTTGATAATTGTTTACTGAAAATAAAGTCGTATTTCTTTGTTTGTCCAAATTTTGGGCTACCTATCCAGGAAGCCTTCATCACGGAATGTGACGTTCAAATAAATACCAGAAGAACTTATTATCAGTGAATACTTTGCCTGGTACAGCGACAGCTTTTTCATTGATAAATAATTGTTTGTTAAATTTGACAAAAGTTATTAGCTTACGCGTAGCTTCCATTGGTGTTGGTGCACGAGGCATTGGAATGACAACTGTTTGATGAGTTGACGCATTCGTTGATGTCCATGCAAGTGAACCCGTTTCCGCTATATCCAGTTTTGCAAGCGCAACTAAAATAGTAAAATATCCAGCGTGATTCATTTGCCAATTACCTTTTTGCAAAGTTATACAACATAATAAAGACATCTATAGCCACAAATCGATAAAAGATTCCACGAAAAAAAGCGCAACTTATAGTAAAAATAAAAATTAAGATTTATGCAGAGTGGTCAGCGACGCTGAAAGCTAAAGATCAGACACATTAAATTATGCGCATTCAATGAAACAAATTATAAACGCAAGGAAACCAACCATAATGGTAAAAAATTCGGTGCAGAGATGCAGGCATAAAACACTAGTATATTGCCTGTACTTATTTTTGCAAAATTAGGTATCGATTTGAGAAAAATGCTGTTTTGTTTTATCTAAGGTTGCTTTATTACGTTATTTGTTGTTAAAATGTAACTTCTACTGTCCGGCTTTTATTCCTATCATAAATTAGTTTTTTGATATCCTTTCTTTAATAAAACAAAAAATAAACAAAATGAAACTATTGCAGAATATTTCTTCGCATCTTGATTTATATATTTTCTTCACATCTTGATTTGATGTTAAACAAAAACTAGTCTCTTCGCGTTTTCAGATTTAACGCCATTTAGGTGGGCTATATCAGGTAATTTTATCTATCAAGCATATCCCAAAACTTATTATTTAAACTTTATTGGTAACGTAGCTTACGTGTAGCTTCCACCAGTGTTGGTGCAGTTTGCATTGGTATCACAAGTGGCTGTTCCGCTGCTGCATTCGTTGATGTCCATGCAAGTAAATCCATCTCCACTATATCCAGTCTTGCAAGCGCAACTGCAACGGTTTAATCAGAAGGGTGAATATTAACCTTTAGCAAAAAGGTGCGCAAAAAATGCTATTTCCACTCAATTTATCAATATAATAATTTGATTAATTGAAAATATTCATTGTTACGGCATACGTTACTATAATATACAAAAAATTGCATTCTGAAACCTAAAGTGAATTGTTAAACAAACGAAGACAAAGGTAGGATTTTGCAATTGAAAAAAATATAAAAACTCGTTTTAGATCTGACATTTGGACTAGACTAGACGATTGACAATTAATTCAATTTAATATCAATAAAGGCTTGATTCATTTCGAGTAAAATTAATTTTATTATATCAGAAAAAACGAAAAGGCTTCCTAAAGCAATTTCAATGAACTATTATTATACAAAGTTTATTCGAATTCAAAGTTATTAGTCTAGGAGTCACAGCTACTACGTTTGATATTTGAGGCTCAAAAGTCACTAACATGTAACTGCCGGCATTGTTTGTGCAGTTGGCGTTGCTGTCACAGCTATTTGATGAGTTGCTGCATTCGTCAATGTCAGTACAGTTAAACCCATCTCCGCTATATCCAGTCTTACAAGCGCAACTGAATAAAATAAACAAAACTGATTAATCCATTGAACGGTATTAACACGTCTCCGGAATACCAGCATTGTAGGCACAACTAAAATGTAATAATTAAATTCCATAAAAACACAACACCGTTACATATGTGACACACATTTCTAAACCTAACATAGAAGAGATATCAAAGTCCATACAGAAGAAGGTGGCCTTTTGAACGTTTCGAATATCCCTTCTAAACGAATGAAAATATATTCTAAAGTCAAAACGTAACGTTGAAAATGCCACCTCATTCTGTATGGGCTTTGATATTCTTACTGGGTCTTATTACAACCTTCAACCATTAAGCTCTAAACTTAAAATGGTTCTTCAATTTTACCACCAGAAGCGAGTTACGTCATAGACAGTGACATCATCAAAAATGTATTTTACCTGAAGCTTCCGACTGTATTATTACATGTAGCATCGGTGTGGCAAGTTGATGCACTCGCACATTCATCGATGTCAACGCATTGCGTGTTGTTTACTGCAACTGTTGGTGGCGAAAAGTACATATTGAATACAAAGAAAGGTCAGAAGTTAGTTTAAAATGGGCGTTCTTGAAGTTCCGCTTGTAAACCCTTTGGTGAAACAATATTTTCAAATTGCCGTTCTCGGAGGTACGGCGGCCGATTTTTATAATTAATAGTTAGCCTTCCAATTTAATTGTTCCAAGAGTTTCTTTGTTCAAAGGTTAGTTCAATTGTGGTTCACATGCACATTTCAAAGAAACCTACGTTAATGTCAAGGCATCAAGTGATGTTATTTCACAAATACCCGCATTTTCTTATCAAACAGCATCGAACTTACTTCCAATTTGAACTGTTTTAATGAGATAAAAAGTTCAAAACTTTCAATATTTCATGCAGAGTATTTAACTCACATGTATATCCAACGACGCAGTTGCATTCAAAGGTAGTGGTCGTGTCGGTGCAGTTGGCGTTGGTGGGGCACGGAGTGGTCAGGCATTCGTCCAGGTCTAAAAATCACGATGTGAGTTTGAAACAGAAAATTAGGTAGGTGTAACAGGGCCGATATAAACTGCTCACCAAAGAATACGATTTCAAAGTTTTTTTTAACGTACATTATATGTGTTAATTATATAAATCAAAAACAGCTCCTTCTGGTAATTGTGATTATATGCAGGGGCACCATGTTTCTCACCGACCGTATATTGGCAACGTACTGTAGTTCCTTATTATTGAAAGAACGCCAAGTTAAAACAGACCTTTTAATTCAATATATAAACTGTTGCTACCAGGCGGAGTAGTATTAATCAAAAACCAGCTCCTCTTAGAATTACAATTACCAGAGGAGCTGTTTTTTAATTATTATTACCGTGCCTGATAGCAAAGTTTATATCTCTTAATTATTTATAGGCGATGGTTAATTGGTTATGCACAAGTATAAGAGAGTTGCATAGATTGAAAAACATTAGAAGCAAAACGCTTCGAAACTTTTGTTGTAAACGTCTTAACCGTTTAGCAAGCGTTTGTTTCCCTTCCCATTCAAACATGTTTACAGCAGGTTTTTACACTAACAGATTATTTACATCAAAGGTAAAAAAAGAGATTTAAAAAAAATATTGGATTTAACAAAAAAATCGCTTGGGCTACTTACTAACTCCTGTTAAACGTCAATGTTATTTATGAAAAAAGAACCAATCGACAAACAGTTCACCGGATATACTTACTGCTTGTCGGTGAACCAATGAAATAGGTCGAATTGAATGTGGCCAGGTTGACTGAGTATTGACCGAGTAGGTTGGACACGTTCGACGTACTTCTATTCATGTTCACGTTGATCCTGAATTAAGGATAAAAAATAACAATGTTATCTCGCAAGTTCAATGTGTTTATTAATGTAGCCAACTTTACACGAGAATTTATTCAAAATTTATCGAAATCGAAATCGCAATTACGTTATACTTTAGTTAATCCGTTCAAACGTGTAGTTTACATTGAGTATTAAATCTAAGTTGCCTATAGTTTATATTGAGTAATGAATATTCAATAGCAGATTTTAAAACATCCAATACAATATTTATTTTCTTTAAGGAGTTCGAGTGGTCGAAATATTTTTAATCCCTTATTTAAATTTTTTTTTAAAGGAATTTCGAATGGTTTGAATCTTTTCAGTCCCTTATAAAGGTAAAAAGTCATATTAATTCAAGTATTCGCAACATTTCCTGCACATCCCCGCTGAACAACAGTAATGATGAGCTCTATCTATCATAACCAGCGATAACCGCTAACGTAAGATTTTAGTGATACGCGGCTTAGCAAATTTAAACAACACAAATAAACAAGGCCAGGCCAAAACATGAAACGTACCAAATCACAGTGTCGGGGAAAATGCGGTCAATCGACACAGAATCGAATCCGACTGCGCTGCTGAATGCATTTGCCAGTTCTGTACGCACAGGTGCATTAACGTCGCTGAACTGTGAGCTCGTGTTATCGGCCAGTGCTGCCACGTAGCTGCCAAAGATTGCGGTGTTGAGCCTGATCTGGAGCTTGAAAACCTTTATCGGAGCTGCGAATTGAAATGAAAGCTTGTTAGTTGTTTCGTCTCTGATATAAAGTATGGTTCAGAATTGCTGTGGACTATTTCAGCTGTTATCAAAAAATTGCGGTATTCCCCTAAAACTGTGATCGACGGCACTATAATACAACGACAATGTTTGAACACATCTTTTCCCTTTTATTTAACTTGTATATGCTTTATGAAATGGTTTTAGGAGTATATTAAATTCACTTTTATATTATTGTTAAGGTGTTAATTACAGAAAATTGTACCAACGTTTATCTTTTCATAATTAAAAAATAGTGTCATTTTCGAGGACTAAACAATAGAATGCACATTGGAATACATTGTGATCTCGCACAGCTATAGCAGTTCTAACCAACGATTAGGTCAGTGTTCTTTAAAGTTTTTCAATGCTGAATACCTTTAACTAGTTTTAAAATACTTATTCCTCACAAAAATAAGCGAAAAGAAACGAAGATATTGGGACTTATATGAGGCTACACAAATGAGTAATTTTACATCTGACATTCTAAAATACACCACGGGTAAGTATAAATAAAACAATCCTGTACATACTTGGAGTATAGAGTATACCCGGTTAAAGAGCACTATAGTATAGAGGGCATAGCACTTTTCGAAGTCATTCTGTTTTGCACGTTTAATATGTAAGTTTGTCAAGGATTTGTTTATCAGTGTTCGGTAAAACTACAATTTCTAATTTAAAAAGCATTGCAATCGATCTCAAATTAGCAGCAGTGTTTACCTGTTGTCACATTCGTTGTGGCAACTCCACTCGGTAGGTCATCCTTGTTGTAAGATACGACAGTCACGGTGTAGGTGCTGCCCAGGAACACATCACTGAAGGTGGCTGTGGGCGTTGTGACTTGGAGTGAAGTGGTCGGGTTAAATGTTGCGTTTACCACAAATCGAACCGAACCAACCGGGGCGTTGAACTGCAGCGTGAAGCCTTGGTCTTGGGTGTTGTTCACAACGGTCAGGTTCGTCGGATCCTCGGTTACTGCACAATGATACAAGGAATTGACGTGTTGAGCCAACAGGGATGCCGCGCCGCCTTGGTGTGCCATTTCTAATGCTCGAGGGTGTCGATAGGTATTTTGCGAATTTTAAGAATGTGATTTTTTCTCAATCGGTAAGCTTTTCTACGGTTGGAGACCATTATATTAAATGACATATCCTACATGTTTTAAGTTGATTGATTTTCATGTTTACCTAAAAATGATAGCTGTTGTTAGTTGTCAAAACACCTGGAACATCAGCCATTCACCCTACGCTAACAAGCCTTTCAACCAAGTCGCCCTGCATAACCTTTATATCATTGGTTCCCAACTTTTTTTAAATAGCAAACCCCTTTAAAAAAAGTTCAAGCTTAAGGATCCCCAACTTTTCGCAAATCAGCGATACATTCTATGTTACAGCGCATTTTAACAAAATCGCGCTGCATACCCTTTGTGTTAGTTCCCAGCGTTTTTTAGTCGCGTACCTCTTTTAAAAAACTTCAAGCTTACGGATCCCTAACTTTTCGCATATAGGCGATACATCCTATGTTAACATTAACAAGCCTTTCAACCAAATCGCGCTGCTACGTTAAGATCTTACCTGTCACACGCGAAACTGTGTCGCTGCCGCTGCTCTGTGCCGCCTCGTAGTTGACAAGCACCGAGATGTTGTAGGAAACTCCAGCCGTTAAAGACGAGAGGGTGGCGGTCGTCCCGCTGACGTTTTGCTTCTGAACTGCCGACCCTGGTAGGCCGATAGAATTGCTTTATTTAGTTTTTTTTCACTTTTGTCTTTAATAATGCGGGAGAAAGGTAGAGAAAAAATGGAGAAAAAATCAATATATAATGCGGGAGAAAGATTTTATGATCGTGGACCTCATTTTAGGTAGTTTTGTTGTTAAAACAACACACCGATTTACGTGTGTTACTTGAATCAAAAGTTGAGCAATAATTGTAGCATATTGAAAAGCGTAAACGTTTTAAAAAATTACGCAAACATGTGCTGTGCATGTTCAACTGTAAGAGAAGGCTAATATAATATTCCTGTTTATTTAACCAAGTCTAAACCCATTCGGTTTACAAGCACTTTTTGTAAGTACATACACTTATCGACTGGTATGCTACTGTATGTTCGTTAAACTGGCTCCGATACCTTGTGTGATGTGCTGGATCTCGTAGGAAACTGCTCCAACCACTGCAGGATAGGAGATGGATATCGTTGTCCTGCTGGTTGAGACAATTGTGATCAGTGGGCCGTTGTTGATGACTGGAAGAACAACACAACTGATCGATAAACACCACTTCCGTTTACAATGTGTTGTCGGTACATATACCATTATGCCAACATGGTGATAAGACATAGTACTGCTTTCGCACAACCGTGCTTCATCAAGTGGAAGTAGAAACAAAAGCAATTAAAATGCACGAAGCAGAAGAACAAGCGCGAGTAAAAGGCGCTAAGCATAATTAACTCTGCTATATTTAAAAGGACATTGTGCCTCTACTTCCTGCATTTCAATTACTTTAATTTCAATTTTTACCTGATAAAGTGCCAAAGCTTCGAGAACTTAATACAATTTTTCTTCATATAGTGCCACCTGATGTATTTAGACAGACACGGCCAATTACAAAGATATATAAACATAGGCTAACCAGGTGGGCACAACCGTGCTTCATCAGGTAATTTTTTCCTTGACCTGATGAAGCACGGTTGTGCGATAGCTTATAACAATTTCAATACAATCTGTCTTTATACGGGCCACCTGACTACTCTATTTAGAATTAGACAAATACGCCATTTACAAAAGTCAGTATAGTGAGACCACGTACCTGTGGCAGTAAAGAAGGAAGCCGATGTTCCGTTGCCAGCGTAGTTATTAGCATGGACGACCAGGGTGTAACCGGTGCCGGCCGTCAGTCCAGTGAAGGAAGCGTTGGGCGACGTGGTATCGGCGTTCATGGCTGGCGAACTTGAGAGGACGCTGAAGTACCGAGATGCTCCCACCGTGGCTGCCCACTGGATGCCAAGGGTCGAGTTGCTCTGCTCGAACGCCTTGAAATCGGTTGGGAATGGCGGCACTGGAAAAATATCGTAAAATTGATATTTAGGATAGTGCCGAGCAGGCGCGGACCTAGAATTTAAGTTTAAAGGTGGGGGCATTAATATGTAACGTCACAAAGTTACGTCAAAACGTGACGTTACAAAGCTACGATTTAACGCGACGTTATAAAGTTTGTATTTACGTAGTTAAAATAGGCTACAAAAAGTTTTTTGGGGGGGCATGGCCATGTGGCACCTAACTTAGATCTGCCCCTAGTATCGGGATGCTGAGACTTACTAAGGTTGTATATAGCCCATGGCAAAAATTTCTAAAAACGGATAGTGATTTTGAAATTATTTATTTGAAAGAACTTCCGTTGGTTTTTCAAGAAACTTCAGGAGAAAGCTAAGACATCAAAGATGTCTATCCAATCCTGTTAATTCGCTTTTCAAGTTCCGACTAAACATATTTTTATATAAATACATTGCAAATAGCCACTTATAAAACACGGATTTGATTGACAGTACTTTACATCCGTTTGGACCATTGCCATTGCTAGTATCAGAAAAATGGTCATTGCACAGTTGACCTTCATATTAAATTGGGCATATGTTACGCATGTAAATAGTGAATAACCTACAGATTAAAAAAAACATTAATTCGCAGTTACATAACTAATTTACAGCTAAAGCCCTTAGCTTCTACATTCTAGTAACGTGTCACTTTCTAGCATGCTGCAAGTTCGAAGCAGCAAAATGCAGTTCCGACACAAAGTTAAAAAAGCTTCCGCTTCTTTTTGAAAGGCTCACACAAACCAGTCAAATAATCAGAATATCGACTCACGGGTGATCTGCTTTGCAACGCCGGGTTTGCTCTCCTTGCCAGAACCAACGATTACCACAGAGACGTTGTACTCGATTCCAGGCGTTAGTCCGGTCAGTGAAGCTGTGAAACCGTCCCCGGGGCGGAATATGCCGTTCGCCTGGATGACCGCCGTGCTGGCCAATCCCACGCCATTGCTTCGCTTGGCTCGGACCAGGGTGAGTATTGCGCCGAACGAGTTCGTCCACGTCACTGTCATCGACGAGTTTGTGACGTCAGAGGCGGTGACGTTGGGCGGGGAGGGGTCTGCGTAGGTGGGTGAAGTTTTAAAGCAGTGGCTCTTAACCCGGGGAGAGGGGATCACAGACAACTTTTAGGGGGCGCGAGTTCTACTCTTATATTGAATTTTTGTAATGAGTTTATTGGTTTATGTCGCGTTTGTGTCCTATGCTAGATCAAAATTGCACATGTGTAGATAAGTAACTGAAGAAAAACGCTTCATAATGGTGCGATTTGAGAACTTTTGGGCTACTTTGTTAAGAGTGTGCGATAGATGAAGTTTTAAAGCAGTGGTTCTTAATCAAGGAGACGTGAACTCTACTTCAATATTGATTTTTTTGTAATAATTTTATTTGTTTTATATTGCGTTTGTTGTTAGTTTTGCTCTCATGTTGTCCTGTGTTTAAATCGATATTACACATGTGTGGATAAGTAACTGATAAGTAAGAAAAAAAGGTTCATAAATTTGCGATTTGCGAACTTTTGGGCTACTTTGTGAAGGAGTTTGCGTGGATAAATGGAGTTTTAACAGGTATACGCTCTTTGCCGATTGTTTAAACGCGTTATTCTGTCGCATTTTGCTGTTGAAAAACAGTTCATTTGTTAATAGTAATTGTTAAACAACGTTTCGGCAACCATTTCAAGTCGCCTTCGTCAGGGTGAATGACGCCGAACGTAGGCGATTTAAATATATGTTGCCGAAACGCTGATTAGGAGTTACAATTGCAACATGAGTTTGGTTTTGATTAATTTTATTATGTCTGGTATATAGCAGCAGTTTATATATTGAATACGGGGATAGTTCATTAAATATACAACAATGTAGTAAAGGTATGTTACCCTTTGATGTAATGATACGAGTCTGAATACTGAATAGGCTACCTGTATCATATGAATACGCCTTGTAACATGTCACATGGATATTAACTAGCATCTTTGCGTTAAAAATGCATTTTACAAGAAAAAAAATATTTCCATTCCAATTTTTAGTCAACTGGCATTTTTCCAAAGCCGAATCTCACTTGTCTGTATCCGTGCGCTTCCGAAGGTGAAGCTGAAGCCAGCCGAGTTGTACGGAGTAACGGCCACAACGTAGAATACGCCCGAAGTCAGCCCGTCGATCGTGGTCGTGTTCATCGGAGCGCTCACTGTCTTAATGACGACCGCGCCGTCCGTTTCGCTGTAACGGTCAAATTCGCGGTTAACATATTACATAAATTATGGAGCGTGGCGCAGCAAAGCTTGCAAAAGTAGTGTACAGCGTGGCATTAAAAAAACACTCTTATAAAAATTTCGATTCTGTGCGCTGCAAAGCTTGTAAAAGTAGAATACAGCGTAGTATCGAAAGTACTCTTATAAAAATTTCGATTCGGTGTATAGTTTGTCCTATTTTCGTGTGGTAAACTACACGGTAAAATTGCACCTCGTAGTTTGCCGAAAAATGTGAAAACATTTACACCCACTTGAATGGTTATTTTATTCTGTAAGATCGATGGTTTTCCGTGAGTGATTAACAAGGATCACACTTGACAAGAAAAATTACATCATAACAAGTTTGTGCTTTGTATTGGTACAATTAGTTAGGTCCTACACCTAAGATTTTAATCCAATAGCGATACCCAATATTTTGGAACACAATACACGGGTTTTTTTCGTAACTTCAATAAAAATATAAAAGCCATACTATTTGATAAAGTCGACATTTCGCAATTTCCAGACGTTTCAGCAATAACTCATGCCATCATCAGTGTAAAAATCAAGTGAAGATCACTTTTATTATTTATCATCGGTATTATTATACAACAAAATAGATCCCAAGTTACTACATCAAAATTTGATTTTAGTATTGCGAAATTTAATTAATTACCATGATGTTAACCTTCTATTTTTTGTTGAATTTTCCTTTTAAAGTAGAAATTGCAGCATTGGATGGTAATGGCTAATTTACCCTTTTTAAATAGGTGTTGGATCGAATGAAAACAGATATCACCCGTTTGCATCGGGTATCGGCTCCGATCCGATATCATTGGATATCCTTTTAACTTTTTTTTAACTTTTCACCAGGCCAGTTTACTTACGAGGTAGCAGTGATGTTGTAGTTGGTTGCGCCTACAGATGGGCTCCACACGATGCTGATGCTGTTGGCCGTACTTGCCGTTTCGGTCGGTTGAGTTGTGTTACCCGCGACTGCGAAGATTGATTAAACAAATTATATGTGAAAATTGACAGCTTACAATAAGAAAAACTGACGAAGGGGCGTTCAAATAAATTCTAATAAAAATATAATAAAATTCTAGAATGATAAAATCTTTACATAAAGTCTTTCGACCAGGCTCTAAAAATTTAAAAAGCAAATTATGTTAATAGTTGTTCTCGTTATTAAAGATTGCAAATTCCGTATTATCCTCATGGAAAAATGCATTGTCACATGGCAATCTTTAGACCGTGCTTCATCCAAAAAATCAGGCTAGCTTATATATAATTATATCTGATAAAACACAGTTGCACAACAATGAAATAGCGAAATTCGTTGTACCCTCCGGCCAACAAAAAATGTCAAAAGTACTTTCATCTAACAAGCTTTACATAAAAAATACGCTTTTAAGCTACTTTCTCATTCTTTGTTTCCCAGAACCAGCTGCCCACCTGTAAGGATGTCTGTGCACGTCTCTGCCCCGGTTTGCGGGCCCCCGTCACTTGCGCTGGTGACTGCCCTCACGCACAACGTGTAGGTCGTTCCAGGACGAATCCCGTCGGCGTAAGTGAACGAAACGTCGTTGGATGGCCTGAGAGGCAAACACAGTCGTTAATGGCGGCATACAGGTTTCGGTTTCAAATATCTCCCACTATAGCTGTCATATAATTTTGCTGTCGAAATGGATCTGCCGTCCAGCAAGTATATGAATATTTGACACAACCATGTGATTTTACTTATGTTCACCAATGGCCGTAAACAACGATACCGGTTATTTGATATCTAGATTACCAAGGTCTCTATATTAGTATACGAAACCCTATCAATTGTAAAATTGTTTATCCGGCAATTTTTTCAAAATAAATGTACCGATGTTTCGATAACCGATACAGAAAAGGGCGAAAAAATATACATAGCAGTCAAACAATCAAATATACACACCCATATGTATTTAATAACTGTGATCTAGCCCTTCTGAAGCTGATTTTTGATCAACAGCTTACGTACCATTATTACACCAAAACCCATCTTTCGGAGCAGTCAAACAATAAAGAAAACGACAAGTTTCCAACAAGCACATTTCCAGTATAGGTTATCGAAACGTCGGTAGATTTAATATTCCCGAATAAACAATCTTACAATTGATGTAACGCCTGAGAGCAAGCAACGGTATATACATCAAAGAATATCTTACACTGAGCGGTTGCTTATGCTGGCGTTGGCCACCGAGACGAGGTAGGAATCAGCTCCTGTAGGCTGGGTCCACGCCGCCATGATGGTTGTCTGTGTAACGTTGGTGTTGCTCACCAGAATGGTGACGGTGCTTGGCACTGAACATAAAAGCAGCAGAATTAGTGAGCGTTTTTGTCGTAGTGTAACTAGGCAATTTGTTTTTGTGTCAGATGTTTTAACCCATGGATTGGAAACAACGCAAAGACAGCATTTAGTCTTATGCATACTCGTTTGAAGTTTAAAGCTGTCTCGCCTGTACCGATTTCTGTATTTTTCACCAAAACAGGTGGTAAAAGACCAAACGACCAGCAACGACGACTTGACTTTACATTTTTGAAGGCGTGTTTTGGTGAGCATAATTTTATACACAAATGAATACGACATAACGTTAGGGTCACTAATACGATTTAATATTACGCTTAATATAAACGTTTAGGCGTTATTATTCCTTGTTTCCACATGCCACAGTGTTTACTGTTCAGACTACAAATTAAAAAAATGTACATCCGGGTTATGTCACATTTAGTTAACTTATAAATTTAAAAACTGCCTTTCAGAACACAAAATCAATTTGTTTCTTCAAATACAAGGTTTAAGCCAGTTCGCCTGTTTTTGTAAACAGTCATCACGATGCCAATGCTTAACATGTCCCCTTTATAAGTCATTATGCTATATGTACCTAGCCTAAATGTGTGAATGTCATCAGCATCGCCTATCTCTGTGTCTCGTTTAGCGCAGTGCTATTACCATTTTTTACTCTTCGCTGAAGCTTTTATTATTTTTAGTTGTAATTTTAGTGACCGTTTTCGTCTTTGCAATTGATTATCAAGCTATACCATACGGTGCATAATGTACGCAAGTTTACCTGTTATTTGAGTTATGTTCGTAAATTCGCTCGAAAGATCTCCATTTTTGGCAAGCAATGTCAGCTCGTAGACGTTTCCATGCATGAGGCTGCTAATATTGAAACTATTTCCTGTTCGTATGACTTGAGTGTTGGGTGGTGTAGTTCCCCCAATTGCGTAGGTAAGCACATACTCTGTGGCAGTGTTGACCGGACTCCAACTCAACGACATTCCAGTGGTGGAGACGCTCGTCACGGTAAAGTTGGACGGCGTGGCCGGTGCTGAATAATGTGATTCGAAAAAAGTCAGTTTCGATTTGAATATGCCTTGTTACTTAGCATGAACGGCAACTTTACGAATACCATATTTTATTATTTTCGGGCATTTAAATAAAGTGGATGTGGTAAATGAATTTTTAAGTTTTGAAACATGCACAAGAACATAAAATGTTGGCTTAATGCAGCTTCGTGGGAATCGTAGGGTTTAGTTTAATGATTAAGTGATGAAATCTGCACGTAAAATTAGAGCAGCCATTTCAGAAGAGGACATTTGTATATATTCCGTTTCTATTCTAGACACTACTCTAGATCGAACAGTAAGTATATTTCATAATGCATTTAGGAAAATACCGTTTCGTCGCATATAAACAAAAAAGAAATATTCAATATCAAATGTACGGCGGGATATGACTTGCATTAGGTTGTGAATAGCCTAAACATCGCATAACTACAACAGATTCAAACGTACCTGTTATCTGGTACACAGCCGGGCTGCCAGCTCCAGTGCCAGTCGGGTAAACCGCCGCAACTGATACCGAGTAGTTGGTTCCCGGCATGAGGGGGGAAATTCTCCTTGGCGAGCTGGTGGCGCTAAAGCTCGTGCTACCAACAGTGATGTTAAAGCTCGTTGCCCCGACGATCGGGTCCCAGGTGACCTCAAAGGCTGTCGACGTCACGCTGCCGATTGTGACGTTTACGTTGGTCGGGACGGCTCGGGCTGTAAAGGATTCATGTTACTTTGGTTGTGGTCAAATATAGAAAGGATAACAAAAAGTCATGGATGGATTATAGAAGTTGTGATTTTCATTCTTCTACTCTTGAGGAATCGTAAACACTTAAATTGGGGTTTCAGAGTTCCACTTATGGACACAGTTAAATGCACTGATTGACACGCGATGAAAAAGGGGTACAAAATATGCTCAATGCTTAAGCTAGCTTAACAGACAAATTATACAGTACCGAATTTTCATAGTGAGGTTAAAGAAGGTTAAAATGGCGAAAATCTCCATGTTTAAAGGCTTCTTTACAAACTCCTGCATATCGCTATCGCTAGTATAAGCACTCGTGTCTTATCGAGTAAAAGGTGTTGAAGCTAGCTTGACAAAAATTGCAATTTTGAATTATCATAATAAGGTTAAAGAAGGTTGTGGGGTAAATCAGGTGGTGAAACATTTCTTCACAAAAAAAAACTTTTTTACAAAGTCCTGCATATCGCTAGTATACGTACTTGTGCTGGCAGCCACGGTGAACACGCTGCTGGTGAAGTTTCCGTGTGAGGATTCCTTCGTCGCCGTGATACTGAAATTGTACGTTGTGCCAGAGTCCAAACCAGTGACGTTCACCAGGTTGCTGCTCGGGTTCAGACTCACTCCGGTGGTTGTGACGCTATACCGTGTTGCCCCGGTAACGGCTGAGATGGTAAGGGCGATTTGGAAGTCAGACGAGATGTTGGCGACATTGGTAGGGGCGGCGGGCACTGTAAGGAAAACAGTTTAGGGAATCGTACGAAACACATGTACGGTTTGCCATACAAGGCTAGCAACAGGGGACGTGGCATTGTTTTGCACAATGTGCCAAAAAGTGCGCATATTTTAAATGCTTTAAATATGTGCGCACCTTTTTCAGAATGTGCGGACACTTTTGAGTTAGAGTTGTGCCCGCATTACCTATTTTAAAATGTGCGCACATCCTGAAAAAAAAAAAACTTTACACATTTTAAAATGTGCGAACATTTTTTGCGCACATTGTGCAAAAAAATGATCGCATCCCTGTCTTCATGCCAGGCGGTTCACTCACCGGTGGTAAAGCTGGACGAGGTTCCGTTAGCGCTCTGGCTTCCCGACTCGTAGATTCCGCTGACCACTATCGTGTAGTCGGTGCCGCTCTCCAGGCCGGAGAGGGTACAGCTCGTCGAAGTTGTCGAGCAAGTTGCGTAAGCTGAAAGAACGAAGCGTTAGTAAGCGTTAATCGGTATGACCAGTGCTATATTAACTATTAGGCAAAACAAGTACGTGTTTAGGGCACCAAAGAGAGAAGGTGGCATTACAGAAATTTTCTCGGGCGAATAGGTTTTCAAATGACCCGACTTTTACAAAGTATTTTGGGCCTAAAGACTTGACTTGACTTAAGTCTTTTAGACAAATGACGTTTTAAGGACTTGGCCTGATATTGAAATCATAGTTATTACTTGACTTGGACTTGGGACTTGTTATTTATTCAAAAAAAATACTTGAACTTAAGTTTTTTACGAATGACTTGACTGGGACTCAAGTCATGTCAAATGGACTTGTTTTGCAACACGATTACGGACGACTCAACCTGAAAAAAAATATTATTGCATATTCGATTAAAAATTTCTGTGGTTTATTGTGTGCACATCTTATATGACGCATATAAGGCACCGAAGTCCAAAATGATTATGGCCTCAAAAAGGCATGATCTGGCCTTGAGTGTTACCGATATAAAACAAGTTCGTTAAGTGAGGTTTGACATAGCGATGTCTGATAATACTGGATCGAAGCCAAAACCCGATGTCAACTAAGGTGGTTTCGGTGCCGCTTCAAAAGCAAAGTCATATAAAACCCAATATTTGCGATCCAATGCAGCAATATTTAACATTAAAGGTACATTTATTAACAAATGAGTAGCCTAGGTTAACAACATAAGCAACTAAACATCAACGCCAAAGTATATTTTGGCATAATTTTTTGGTTAGTAGAATAACCAACTTACCCATAGTGAGGCTGGATTGGGCGATTACTTCGTAGGTGCTCACTCCGCTTGTTTGGCTGATTGCCAATACGATTGACGAAACGTTGTTGGAGGTAAACGAAGCAACAGACGGGAATGGGTCGTGGACTGAAAACAATTATAATTTATTTGAGCATAATGGTTGGAGGTTGCAGTAAGACGTATAGTAACAATATCAAAGCCCATACAGATGTAGGTATCTTTTTGAACGTTTCGAATAAATCTTAGATAGTGGTCGAAGGTCGTATTAAGGATAGCGAGGCCCATACAGAAATAAATATCATTTCGAACGTTTTATAAAATAATAAGATAGTGTTTGAAGGTTGTAGTAACTATTTCAAAGCTCACACAGAAGTAGGCAGCATTTTGAACATTTCGAATACCGGTAACTGTTTGTTCATTTTCAACATAGTGAGAAGGCACTGATTCTAAGTATATATATATTGCTGAGGATGACGGTAGAAATCTAAAATGGGATAGTGCGTAGGCCGTAGGTAACAGATACGACCTGCTAACCTTGCGCATTTTGATGAAAGTTCTTCATGACTTAATTGTGTAAGCATTCCTTTACTTAAGGCCAACCGTAATCCACAGATATAGTGGGCTGTATTGATATCGGGATCGTGAAGTGATATTTCTATAACTGCTGTTAATAGTCAAGGCCAAAATCCACTAGTAAATTCGAAGATTAATTTGGTACTAAAGCGTCGTTTTTTGTCGGTTCAACTCTGTCCAATAACTTACTGGTGTAGGTTGAGTTCTTAGTGGTTATTTTCCCTCTTCCGTTCATGTTCCAGGCATAGATCGATATTGTGTAGTCGGTTCCTTGTGTGAGAGACTGGGCGACATATTCCGACAACGACGAGGTTGTGTTCTGTGGCGATAGATGCGTACAAAATGGCATTACAACGTAGTAAAGATGTAGTCAGAATATCAAAGCCCAAACACAAGTATCATTTTGAACGTTTCGAATAACTCTTTATTTATTTTCAACATCCGATGTTATTCGAAAGCGTTCAAAATGATACCTACCTCTGTATGGGCATTAATAATCTAACTACAGTAAAGAACTATTACTTGAATCGTAATGGGTCTTATTCAAATTCGTATACTTTAGGTTAAAATTAAGTAATTCAAAATAATTTAACGTTAAAACACCAAATTTTATGCAAACTATTTAAATGTTACGTCAATGAGAATGAAGTAGTTTCTGTTTAAACTAAAAAAAGCTTTTTTTGAAAAAAATATATATACTATGTAGTATATTATCTTTAGTTTTCAACTTCAGCTTACAGCGTCGATTACGACAGCTCCAGCCGAATTGGTCACCACCACTTGGTACATGGTTGCGCTGCGGACATCGTCCCAATTCAAACCTATGCTGGTGCTAGTTTGATTGACAACCACGATGTTAGTGACCACGTCGGGAACTGAAAAAATGAAGATAAAAATTACGCGTTTGAGTTTTAAGATGGCGTTGCTAAACCAGCAAATATCGTTGCCATTTTATAGAGTTCGGATTTTAGGGCTTTGTTCCGATTAATCACCAAAATGTCCCGCTTTTTAGTCAGAAAAAACTATTTAATTTTTACACGGATATAAGTTTTGCATTAGACTGTTTTGCAAACTGGAGACAAAGTCTTACCTGGTGTGTGTTCTTATGTTCTTGCGTTAAACTGTGGTACATGTATCATTTTACGGTACGTTCGATCTTTACATAGAGTACGAAAATTATAACTTATGCCGGTACACTAAAGCAAATGGCTATTTTGCCTTTTATCAGTAACGGTCCACAGTGAAGAATCGTCTTGCTACGCTTGGCTCGGAAGCAAGGGTTTCGTTAATTAATTTAGTAAGGTTTACTGGAATTTACTTTAAAATTTCAATTTAAAAATTTTCAGTTCAGTTTTTTCCACCAAAGGTAAATTTAACCTAAACCTGTCTAACGTCATAGCATTCAGTGACAACACAAAACACAGTTTTTAAAAAGTGATCAGAAAAGGTTGAGCACCAGTACCACTATATATATAATTCCACTGGTCGGCGCGGATCTAGGATTTTGTTTGGGGGAGCATGAAAGTTTTTCAGAGATGACCCCTCAAATTTGCGTCATAACGTCACGTCATAAAGTTACGTCAAAACAAAACGTCACAAAGTTATATCTGAACGTGACGTCATAAAATAATCTTAAAACCACGAACCACGACACAGTTTGTTTATTTTATTATTTTTTTTACGTTTGGAGAGGTGTTACTTTCAGTACAAAATCTATACTACAAAAATGTTGATGAAAGACACACACAAACATATGTGTTTAATAACATCTGTGATCTAGCCCCTCGGAAGTTGCTTTATGACCTACGATTACGGCTTCCGTATCAATAGTACACCGAAAAGCCATCGCAGACTCGCCGAATCTGTCGATCTATGATGCAAGCAGAGCAAGCCAGAAAAACAACTGGCCTGCAGTGAGGTTCGAACTCACGACCGCCGGTCAAGCTACAAAAATGTTATCGGTACTCGCAAAGCGAAAAAAACGCTATTTTATTGTTTAATTTCTAAAACTTTACTTTTCGATGGTGTGAAAAGACTGAGGACAGGGCCAATTCAAATTTATCAATATCGGATAAGGCATACCGGAAACGCAATTGAGATTAGCATTTCCGTAGTTTAAATACGCAAAAAATACATTTATTTGTGGGGGCATAGCCACGTGCTACCCCAGAATCCGCCCATGTCGACCAGCCTTTTCGAGTTAAGTGGCTTCTTAAAACAAAGAGGACAATCAGGTGGCACAAAATAAAGACAAATTGTATTGAATTATGAACAAGCTTTCCATTTTTTCCTTTTCATTTGTGGAAAGCTTGTCGAGAATACAATACAATTTGTCTTTATATAGTTCCACCTGATTACCATATTTAGAATCCGACAAACACGTCGGTAAGAAGAAGAATTCTGGCTTAAAGCCATACAATATCGATCTGTACAGTGTTCTTAAGTTTACGTTTTATGAGGTCACGTTCAGGCGTAACTTTGTGCGCTCATGCCCCTTTAAACATGATTATTTTCCAGTAGATAAGCAGCTTCCTACTGATCAGCTTGAAGGCCGAAGAAGAAGAGTTTAAACCTTGCTCAAAGCCATAAAAAGTCGAACTGAAAAAAGTCACTTACGAGTAACAACGTAGACCACGGTTGCGGGAAGAGTTGAGGCGACGTAGTCGAAAGTCTGCACGCTGATCGAGTAGTTGGTTCCCGGCTGGAGTCCGGACACTGAGTGGTTGACGTCCCTTGTGGTGGTGGGGAATCCCGAAACCCCAGCGTTGGGTACCAAGTCAGTGGAGTAAAGCCTAAATAAAACGTGTGCTTTGTTCAATTATATTTTGTCGTACAGCAATGCCTTAATATGCATCATTATTTTGAGAGAATTTGTACAGTGAGATGCGAACTGAGGGATAACATATAGGTTTGGCGTTGTCTGTTAAGCTTTGGTATGTTTGAGAAGAACCTTCATATTTACTGAATTTAAGGGGTGGCTAACTTTCTTCGATTGGAAGTGTGGCAAATTATGTCCTTTTTGCCCGGTGTGAATCGCAAAATAAAATTTTTCTAAATATAGTAGGCGTAATAAAATATTGATAACTAGCATTTGTACAGTGAGGTGCGGCCTGGGTGATAAGCTAAGCCCTTCCGTTGTCTCTTAAGCTTGCGTGTCTGTGTTTGAGAAGAACCTTCATATTTGTTGAATTTAAGGGTGGCGAAGTTACTTTCACTTGGAAGTGTGGTCAGTTATATATTTTTCCCCGGTTTAAATCGTAAGATCAAGCCAAGCGGTCTAATTTCCTTCTTTAAATAGTAGGGGTAAAAAAAATAATTAATTATAAAAGTTTTAAAAACGGTACACCGTGTCAATTTAAAAAAAATCTTTAAAAAAAATATAGGTACTGTGTAGAGCGCACGACTATAATTACCGACTAAGAGCTTTTGGTGTTTACGGTGCAATTTACGCTGTATCGGCTTATGCCCCAGATTTATTGTCTACTCGCACTGAAGTGTAAAGTGCTTACTTGCTTGCATTTTCTTATGCGGTCAACAAAGGGTTTTGTGTATTTAAGCCAGCTTTCCGCTTGTAAACTAACTTCTTCTTTGTTAACAACTTGCCGTTCGCAACTTTGATATTTGCAAGTAGCATCTCCTATATGCTTACTTGTCCGCCTATACTATAGTTTCAACTGGGTGTTCGCTTATCAGCTAATACAATTATTAAGTCACTAGAAGCATTGTGGTTGGCTGACGAGTTATACGCACGCAACCTTCAAGTGAACTTAAAATTGAGACAGGTGTTCAACTATTGAACTCGTGCCCCACAACTGTAAGCTAATCAGGTTGCACTGCATAAAGACTAATTGTATTAATTTTCGACGAGCTTTCGCACAACAGTGCTTCATCACGATTTTCTACTTAGATCTGATAAAGTACGATTGTGCGAAGGCTTGTCTGGAATCAGGACAAGTTGTCTTATGTCTTATATAGTCACCTGATATTTAGCATTGGGCAAATACGGCCATTAAAAAAAATAGATAATATAAAATCACTATATATATATATATATATAAATATATATATATATAAAAAAATTAAATATCTTCAGTTTTCGTTGCTGCAGAGACAAACCGTTAACAAACAACATATATGGATAAACTTACACGCTGGTCGGTTGCTGTGCGTCCCATGATACGGTGAATGTGGTTTCAGTGATGGCCGTCACCCTGATCACAGGCGGTGACACAGAACCTGCAAAATCGTATAATGCTTGTTTATTCGCACGACACCAAAGTAGACTAGAACTTTATGATATTCAGCATATCATACATCAGACCAACCGCCTGTTAGTAGTGTTTTACTGAAGGCAATAACCGCACCTGAGTCCCGTTTTTAAATAACGCGGAATATGTTTGGTAAAATTGGCTTTTCTGTTTCATATTTTTACACGTAAATCAATTGCGTGGGTATATGTTTTGTTGTTGTATGGCCAAAACTTGTTTGGAATTGGTGAGTAAATAAATTCTATTATTAACAATTTTCCCATTTGACTCTATAGTATTCGACCTGTTATGAGAATGATTTTGACTGGGCTTAACAACTGATGTCTTAAGCTCGATTTTTCTTGTTATTTACAAAACAGGACATAAAACTTGGATTCCAGCCAGCCAACTTTAGCTGGGTTATCGATAATTATTAATATCAGTGAACAACTTACGTGTGACAACGTCAGACAAGGTGGTGATGCCACTGGAACCGAACGAATTTCCGGCAGAGATCGAAATGGAGTAGGTTGTTCCGTCCGTTAAACCAGTCACTGTCACAGGTAAGCTCGTGAAGTTTGAGTTGAACACATCGGCGGTGCCGTTTGACGCCTTGACCGTGTAGAAGGTAGCGCCAATGACTTGCGGCAGCGTTACAACGATGCTGCTGCTGTTAATGGTCGCAGTATCGGCTACAAGGCCTGTCGGTTCGGCTGGCACTGTTTTTTAAATTAAACGAGGAATGTTAAATTGCTGAAAGGTAGATGCATTATTGATGTACTGGTTAGAAGTTTTTGTATACTGATTAGAAGGCCCATCAAGCTGTATAATTCGGCCCGCGGCTCATTTTCAATAAAACATTTTTTGGCAAAAATAAGCCTTAACATTTTTTTAGTGATTTTAGAATATTTTATTGAATACATTACATTCTCACCTATCAGACCCTCAAAAAAACTTCAAATATAAAAAAAAATTAAAAAAGTGACAGCCAAAAAAAAATAAAAAAACAAAGCAAAAAAATCAAAAAAAAAATTGACAGCACTCCCTAAAAAAATAATAATTGGCAGCTTACCAGTGGTGAAGTTGAGGGCGAGGCTGAGGCTGCTGTTTTTCGAGCCGCCGATCGTCCCAGAAGCAGTGACAGCAAGCACTCGAGCGCTGAAGTCTGTGCCCTTGGCGAGAGAAGTGACTTGGATGGAGTTTGTGGCGCTTTCGAGCTCACGGTTGTCGATAAACACGATGTACTTGCTGGCGCCAGTGCTCGCATCGAACGTCAGGTTGACCGTGGTCTGGGTGACTTCGGTGTAGCGAAGGTTGACAGGTGCCAGTGGCGCTGGGAAAGGAAAACCAAAATGCTTTTACCATGAATAAGCAGGGGCTTTTAACTCGAATATATTGCGGCTCTTATGTCCAGGTTACTTGGTTGTTTTAGGATGTACATTGTACGTACAGTGTCTATTTCGTTTGCTTAAATTATCGATTTTTGTTGGTTCCAACTTTACGTAAACGTTTGAATTAAGTGACTATTTCCCAAATGTGACGCCATGTCTGCAGCGTCGTGTCATAGATTAGATTAAACGTTGCAAGAAAATGACACGTGTGTTGACAAGCGATACACGAACTTTTAAGTAAAATTACGTGGAACACTTCAGGGTTTAGCGTGCACAATAAGGTTTTCTGTCAAGAGCTCATTGATAGTCGGGGCAGCATTTAATGTAGAAAGCTAACTGATATCGTTGATTGGAGTGATAAATTGGATTTAAAAAATTAAAAATAACCTTCGTTAATAATATGATCAAAACAGCTCCTCTGGTAATTTTAGCTGTTAACAAACGTTTCGGCAACCTACTCAAATTGCCTTCTTCAGGGTGAATGACACCAAATGCTTGTAGTAGAATATATGGAAAATACAAAAGAAAAAAGAAAAGAAAAAACGCGACAACAAAACGATAAAAAAAGCTTTGTTAATATCAAAGTTAACATCTGGTAATTTTCTATCTTTACAGCTACACAATCTTACATAAAGCTGTCAAAAAATAGCACTGGTCTATACATTCCCAAGATTGTAAGATTACAAATTCACACCGTTCTTAGAAAGTGTTAACAGAAAGCTCAATACAGATGCCCTACACGGAAAGCTTTATTTCGGTTTTCTAAGTAGCTATATTTGAAGGAATGTAAAACGCGAGCAAAAACCCGATAAGAAAACCTTCGTTAAGAATAAAAAATTACCCAGGTCTACACTCTCAAGATCGTATGATTACAAATTCACACCGTTTTAAGAAAGTGTAAACAGAAAGCCCAATCACTCTAAAAGATATATTTCGCTTTCAAGTAGCTACGACGTCGCAACTTACCAGTGTAGACGGTCGCGTTAACCGCGTTGCTGAGTCCGGCCGAGTTGTTGGCCTGTAAGCTGAAGGTGTACAAGGTTCCAGGCTGAAGAGAGCTGGCGGAAAAGTTGGCCAACTGTGTGCTGTTGTTGTTTCGCAGCATTCCGCCGGCATATATCTTCAGCACAGTGTTTTCAGTCTGGCTTCCAACCAACCATGATAGTGCGATTTGACCGGTGGTGGCGCTGATCAAAGTAATGGCGCTCACGTCGGCTGGCACTGTAACGCATCACAATTGTTTAAACTTTTGTATAAGCAGTGTTTAGCACGCGCGCAGCACCACCAGAGAAATTGTGCTGTAAAAGTTGCTTCATTAAAGTTTCCAGTTCCTCGTTTTCAAATTTTAAATTTTTGTAACCTTGAACCACAAGTGGTTATGCAATGAGACTGGCCTGTAATTATAATAGTAAAGATTTATTCAACATACCAGGAAGAAGTGAATAATGTTGGAAAAGCAAAAAGATAAGATGTGGAATTATATGTGGAAGTGGTTCGTATTTTGGTAAAAAAATATACTAATTCAATTATTTCACAAGTCTGTTAGTTTCAGGACTCTAATCTAGTATATAATATTCCTGCTGAATGCAACAAGCGTTCTCAAAGGGGCGTAGGGTATAAAACGGGCCTGATAAATAATCTTGAGTCGCATCAATAATTCTTTTTCATTAAGCATTTAGCTCAAACAAGTAAAAGAGTTTCAAATCGATTTTTTTTTTGTACATTAACGTTGAATCAACGGAGATTTATCACAACCGTAAGGTAATTACAAATTTATTCGTTTCTGTCGAAAAAAGAAAAGTTGTCCAAGTTACCTGTGACTTGCGACAGTGCGGCGCTGTCATTGCTGTTCCCAGCTGGGTAGACCACCACGACGGTGAGGTTGTATATTGTTCCAGCAGTTAAACCATCAACAGTTACAGCGGCGTTGCCGGTTCCGGTTTGATTGACAGTCTTTGACATAAGTTAAAAAGCGTTTAGCATAATTAAAGTTTACACGAGCCGGTGATATTACGCCTATTGTATTTAAGCATAACATTAATTGGTTAGCCTCTTTATATTTCGGCTAGGTCATATTAAATACTCCTATATTTTGGCATCAATTTAGTTTGATAAACAGCCATGATGTTACTTTTATTAACAAAAGAGTAAGTTTTATAAACGTTAGGCTGTATTGTGCCAATCAGGTCAAGACGCAAAACAGGGACAATATGGGGTTTTAAAGCAGGCCTGTGGAGTCGGAGTCGTACTCGTTATGGAGTCAGTATATTTCGCTCGAGCCGGACTCGGGACTCGAGTAAGACTGCGTATGACTACGTGCGCATGCGCAGCACCATATTCGAAACTGACAATTGTAAATTGTAAAGGTGGAATAAAAACTAGGAAAATATTTGACTATGTTTTGTGGGTGGATAAGTTCTTTGACTCATAAAAAAAAAATACCTATTTTGGCTAAATGGTTGTAATTATGGGCTGTAGAGTCGGAATAAGCTAACTGGTCGGGTTCGGACTCGAGTTAATTTTTTCGGCCAGGGCCGTACTCTGGTTGTTTATAACCGATACCGGTGCAGGCGCTAGTTTGAAGTAGCCATATTAACTCTGGCAAAAAGCATGGATAATCTTACCAATCATATATTATAATAGGATAGACATAACAGAGTTACGCTTATACCTTTGTAATTATCGTGCTGGAACCGACCGTAGCTCGTACGACATAGGAAGTGGCGCCGTCCAGTTCTGCGAAGGACACCAACATGCTGGTTTGTGTAATCGCACTGGCACTCGGCTGCGCTGCCGGTTGGAGATCTGAAACAGTTCGAAACTATCGGTCAGCCAATCGTATGTCTCAATTGACAAATCCGGATGCGATTTCAGTATAAGCGAGTGGTTCTTAAACTGCATACTTCAATATAACGGTACAGTGTTGTAATGACTTAAGCCATGACTTAATTTGACTTAATTCGTTTGGGCAAAATGACTTGATTTAAGGCTTTTTGGGGCATTTTTTTGTTAAAATTGAGTTACTTAACTTGTTATTTTTTCTAAAGACTTGACTATGGCTTTAGTTTATGTTCAAGTCAAGTCATTTTGAATATATGACAAGTCAAGTCCCAGTCAAGTCATAACTAGAGCAAGTCAATTTCAAGTCAAGTACTCGTCGTAAAAATAAAACAGCAACTATTAATATTGCAAAATTAGTCCGATTAAGAGCAAGGCCCCCTACTAAAAACGAGGAAAAAGCTTTCAACAACTTTTGCTTTACAAACGTTTTTGGGTTTGCCAGTGAACTAGCATCGTAGAACTGCAATTCGAAAACCAAAGAAAAGTTTTTGACAAACGAGGAAAAAAAATTCCAACCTACCAGTGTTCTAGACAATCCTTTTGAATGCTTAAGTCCAAGTCAAGTCAATTTGAATAAATGACAAGTCAAGTCCCAGTCAAGTCACAATTAAAGCAATTTAATTTCAAGTCACGTTCTTGTCACAAAAATTAAACGGTAACTATTAAAATTGGTAAAATAGTCCGATGAGCAATGCTTTCAATTCGAAAATCAAAGAAAATTGCCCACAAAGAAAAAGGGAATGAAAAGAAAAACAAGGAAAAAGCTTTCAACAACTTTTACTTTACAAACACTTTTTTAGGGATTAAACTAGCATCGTAGAATTAGAAATCAAAAACCAAAGAAAGTGGTCTGACAAAGAACACAAAGGAAAAAAAAGACAAAAAGCCAAAAAAAAAGAAAAAAGGGGAAATGAAGAATTAAAAGGAAAAAAAAGGTTCCAATGCCCACTTACATCCGGTCACATTGGCAGAAGCGCACGTTCCGGTTCCGGCCGCGTTGACTGGACAAACTGTGAAGGTGTACTGGGCACCGTTGGTCACGTTGGTCAGTGTAACGGTGGGCAGGGCCACACTTCCGAGTCCCACGACCCCGACTGCACTCGACCCGGTGGCAAGGTAGATCAAGGTCGTAGTGTACGAGACGGCCCCGGTGGACGCGGTCCAGGCGATGGTCAGGTTGCCCTGGGTAGCCGTGGCCGCAGGAGTTCCGGGTATAGGTGGTCCTAAAAATAAATAAAAATGCTGTTTTTGCGCCGAGATGGAATTATTTCGATTATATGTTTCATACGACAACGGACATTGTTTTAGAGAAATACGTTAATTTGTAAGTCGGTAAATCGTACAAAAGTGATATCTATACTTCTGTAGGGACTTTGATATTCCTACTACTGTTTCACAAAGCACATTTCGGCTAAAATTGCCTTTGAACGTTCCAAGTTCATCTATATATTTTATTATGTAGTCCCAATCTGGTCATTTGGTTTGGATCGGATCGCGGTAATTTTATTTACAATATCCGGTATCGGTATAAAATGTCAACGAGGATTGTTTGGAAGAAATAGGTATATTTTTTTAATTGGTAAACCGTACAAAAATGTGACTTATACTTTTGGATGGGCTTTGATATTCCTATTATCGTCTAACTAAAACCTCCAGCCAATATGCTCCAATGTAAACCTTATAATGGCTGATTTATAGTGTTTGTGATGAATTTCAAATTTAGTTTTTCATACAAAATTTAGCTAACCCTTTTTTGAAACTCAAAAATTATTTTCAGATGACAACACAACGCACCTTCGTATTTATACACTTATGATGGCATGAGGTTTTGCCTAAACGTTTATAAACAACAAAATGACAAATTTATCGAATATAATGGCGATGGTATTTTATTAAAACAACACGACACAACTTTACGTGTACTTACGTGTTAACTTTACGTGTACTTACGTGTTATTTGGAGGATTTCCAGGAATGTTTCGGTCTTCAACCTAGTATCCGGACATCCAGCCGTTCCTATGGCGCAGGTTATCTCGGCTGCGATTGTGATTTTGTGCAGGGTTCCCCCAGACA
Organism: Ascidiella aspersa; assembly: GCF_963924565.1. Taxonomy (NCBI): domain Eukaryota; kingdom Metazoa; phylum Chordata; class Ascidiacea; order Phlebobranchia; family Ascidiidae; genus Ascidiella; species Ascidiella aspersa. The sequence goes on from NC_139450.1 coordinate 31,070,750, forward strand.
AGCCAGTGAAATTAAATGTTCTCACGGTTGAGGCCTGTTAGAAAACATTAAATTTGAACACGTCCCCATTAACTTTTTCGAAGAATATATGCTAAAAAAACTCTGCTGGTTTGTAGGACATGGCTGTTGCTGTAATACTTGAATGAAAGTAGACATTTTTATGACTGACACGATTAAAATAATTCCTAATGAATATTTAGGGATCACGTCACAATTACGTCATAAAGGGACCTAGGCATGCAATTTTCAATAACGATTCAATGTCGTGCACAAATATGCAACTATGACACAAACATAGTTTTGGGATATGGCATCGCAAACCGCCAATAATTATTTAATAAATTTTAGTTTAGAAGAATTCGTGTGATTCTCTCCAGAAGGTAATTAAAGCTTACCGTGTTATCCGAGAATGGCGTGGTGCTGTTTAGCGATACAGTGTAAAAGGTTGGTGTACCAACGAACGGTTCCCACGTCAAAGCAAGTGATGTTTCCAGCGTTTGAGTGAAGGTCCACAGCACTGGAAATTGTAAACACGGTATAGTTGCAGTTTATTCTACTAATTGCGCTTCACCTAATTTACAATATGCTAAACTACATTTACATTTTGACAGTTCATCGCAAATTAATCAAATTTCATAGTTTGAGAGAAATCAAAAGTCCCACAAGAATTAAAATCATGTAAAACGGATAAAACATAAAATAATTTCTTAAAATTTTACAGAAATATATATTTCGCCTAAACGAGGACAATTGCTTTTCGCTCAACAATATAAAAACCTAAAGTTGGCTGGTCAAAGCTAGAGGGTCAGAAGCCGGTATCAATAAATCTTAGCGGTTTAAGTCAAAAACAAAGTCCTTACTTGAGGTGACGTTGTTTGAGAAGGCACTGGTGCTTCCGGCCCCGGTGTGGTAGGCCACGCTGACTAGGTACTGGTTGTCAGACGGCGCCAGACCAGTGAATTGGTACGAGGTGTTGGTTGTGCTTAACTCACTGACCAAGGCCCCTGTGCTCAGCGAGACGCGAATAGTGTAGTTGATAGCGGCTGGTATCGCGTCGTATTGCACGGTGAGGCTGGACAGCAGCACCTGGATGATCTTCACGTTTTCAACGGTCAGGGCTCCTGCAAATATAAGTTTATTCGTTGGGCGGTTTCGACAAAAAAATAGAGTTATACAACGAGCTTTATACGTTCCAACCAAAACCACAAAGGTTGTAAAAAAATCCAAAACAACCTTGTTCAACAAGAGAAGAATTGAATAAAGCTGTTTTGGATCTTTTTTAAAACCTTTGTGATTTTGCTTGGATCTTACGATATAAATGTCAGAGCAGGCTTAGATTCCGATACTAACAAAAAAATAATAATAATATTAATTATTATTTCATCAACTGCGATGTACGTTGTGTTGGTATGTGTATTTATAACATAAACATAGCGATGAACTATACAAATGCGTACTTGTTTACTGTTAAAATTGGGTTCATTTAAAGGCATAATAGGTGTATACGCCTTCACAAATAGCATACTAACAATAGCTTTTATGTAGTGCAAGTATGGGTTTAGGTCTGTGTCAGTTCTTTATAATTGAACTAACAAAAGCTTACTAATGTTAACACTTGCAAAACAAATGTTTTAGCTGCGATATTTCAGTTTTTCTGTTACGACTGAGTTGCTTGTAGCCGTCTCGCGTATTTATTAAGCTTATCATACTGAATAGACGCCAATTATAACCTAAAAGTCGGCATGGCTCACCAGTGGTCACAGTAAAGGCTTGTGGCGTGTTTCTGTTAACGGCGCCATTCGCGTCCGAAGCGTACACCACAAGACTGAAGTTGTAGGTGGTTTGGTTGTTAAGATTGGTGATCTGGTAGGTGACTAATCCGCCCGATTCGTTGGTGCTGTTCAGCACGAAGGGGCCAACTGTAGCGCCTGCATCACTGATGGTGTAATTGAGCACCCTTGGCACGGCGGCAAAGCGGATGGTCACACTGCTGCCGGTCGCTGGGTCTTGGCTGAAGTTGACCACGTTCGCGACTGTCACACAAAAGGAAAAGTAGCGTAAATTTTATGAACATGTGATTTATACCAAAGGCTAGGGGGCAAAAAAAATTCTGGCAGATAATTTCGACGCGAAGATAAACAAATTTACGTATATTCAAAAAAAAGTTTACCACCGTTATAACACTGGTCTATATTTCGTAAATACAAAAATAAAATTTATCGTCCAAATTTAAGTATCTTGATTGTGCTGGATTTGTGAAAATGCTCGTCATACATTCATACATTTTATCGTGTCAACTTAAGTGTCTTGATTGAGTTAAATTTGTGAACATGAACATGTTAGTTATTTATATTCATAAACTTTGCCGTCCAAATTTACCATATATTGGCCATCAAATTAACAGTTTATTCGTTTTGAGTAAACAATGTATGCGTTGATACCACAAAATTTAGTGTTTCCTAGAAAATTACAAATACCACGCCAATGGTTGCTGCGAAATAAGACCTCATTTTTACTGTACTTTATCATAAATTGGTTATCAAAACATGAATTTAACTGATGTTAGGTGAAGCACAGGACTGGCCCACAACTAGTATGTCGTACAACATAATTGTTTGTTTATTTTATAAAAAAAGCGCACCTTTGATGAAGCTAATTTACTGTTTTGAATAGTTGTGTAATTCACTTTTGTTGTTTTTTGGGGTACATAATAATCCAAGGTTTTCTTGCTTAGTGAATTGCTGCCGTTACTTTAGGGATAGCAAGTTGACTCTTACATGTAGTGAACTGTGTAGAGCTGCTGTAATCAGTGTAAGCAGAGCTCGTGGCAGTTACATCCACTAGGGCGCGAACTCTTGCTGAGCAAATGTTGTTGGTGAGATCGCCATAAACGTAGGTGAACGATGTAATGGTGCTCTCGAAAGTTCCGGTTTGGATGACACCCTCACAGGTTACTGTAAAAACACATATTACTTAACGATCTGCATGACGCAATAATTATAAACAATACCCAGCAGAAGAAATGCATTTCAAATTAATTCCCATGATTTAAAATAAGAAATAGTTATAGGGTAACCTTTTTCACATCAGAATTCGGCTTTTTAAAAACCGCAAAAACTACTTAACTACTTGAGTTAACAAAAACAACACAAATATGTTTTTTTAAACTATGTATTTTGCATTACGTAGGCTAATTTTCGGAATTTTAGCAAAATGAAACATTTATCAGATATTAGGTTTGGTCAAATCTCAAGCCTTGTCATCAAAATCGGCCAATCGAACAGCATAAATATCACACTGAACATAAGCGAGAGGCCAACTAATTAGACGTGATACACAGCGACCTACTTTCAAATTCATATTTGGTGGTGTTGCCGACTGCAGAATAGGAGAATGATGCCGATGTACTTGTGACCGCACCCAACGTCAGCGTTGCAGGCGCAGCAGGTGGTGTCACTGAAATAAAACATAAGAGTAATACAGTTTGCAACAGTTGGCGAGACCAGGGATGGGCAGTTATGTTTGACAGCGAGCCGAATTAGAAACAGAATATGTCTTGGCGTGCCGTGTCAAAAAAGGGGATCTCAAAAACACATAATACAACCTGTGATTCCTTTTAAAATAACCTTTAAATATGGCCTTTTTTGACAAGCTGGTAAGAGTAGGAATAGGTAAGGATGCCTTATAACAGTAATGTATCCAATAAAAATTTCTAAAATAAAGGAAAAGGGCTTATTTGTGCCTAAAAGTTTTATTGAAAATGAGCCGGATTATATTGCCTGGCGGGCCGTATAGTTTGCCCAGGTCCAGAGTTAAATCAACTGTTATTTGTAATTGTAATTGAAATGTAATTGAGGCATTTTTATTCTGTATATTTATAATTGTAATTGTAATTTGCTAAAATTTTGACTCAATACATTGATATTGAGACATTTGAAGTTTCAATGCCGAAAATTATAATGTGATTAATTACAGTTTTTAATGTAATTCTAATTCTAATGTAATTGAAACATCTAATGGAGTAATTGTAATTGAAAAAAATGAACTGAATTTATGCAATTGATTCTGCTTTCCACTGTTATACGCACCAGTGGTAACGTTTAGGTTGGTGTCGTTGCTTGTCAGTGTGGCGTTCGAATCGGCCGTGTTGGTGCTGTTCGTTGTGGCATCTCCGCTCGCTACCACGCTTCCACTCCTGCGCATATGTGAGAGAGTGTTTACAATCAACCAGTGTTGTAAACAAGTCGTTTTGAATGACTTAGTCCAAGTCAAGTCATTTGTCAAATAACTTTATTCCAAGTCAAGTATTTTCGAATAAACAACAAGTCAACTTCCAGTCCAGGTCAAGTCATAATTAGAACGAGTCAACTTCAAGCCAGGTCCTTGTCATACAAGTAAAATTTAAACTATTAAAACAGGTAAACCCGTCCTATTAAGTACAATGCCATACATTGGTTCAAAAAAATTGTATATCTAGTTTTTTAGCGGAAAAGTCAGGTCCCTACCAAGATTTTGAGATTTAGTTCGAATAGATTAACATTTTTATGATAAAGGTTTCGCCGAATTCAAACAAAAAACGATTAAATAATGTAAACCATATAGGTACAAGTTGCTCACGCACGCATTGCAATATTATTTATCATTGTGCAATAACGTTTTATCACCTTCCTGTGAAGTAAAAGGTTAAAATCACATTAAGTCAAAGTTAAATATACTGTTGCTATGGGGCATAGTACACTAGGAAAAGGCCAAAAGGGCTTTACTAATTGATTTGATTTAGACTTACCTGAAAGAGTTGATGGTCACATTTGTAACGCTAAAGGTGGTGCCAGAAAGACTGTTGGTAAGCTGCGTTTGGTAAGTGTTCACCAACTGCTTGAAGTAAGTGCTGTTCGGGTCACGAAGACTTGCGTTGAACACGCCGTCCACTATTACCACCGAGATGGGAATTACGACTTTCCCTGCGCGAGAAGATGAAGGCTAGTAAATTGCTGTACACCAGGGTTTGATCGATTGCATTTAATACCTGATCCTAATGATACAATTGTTTGTGAGTTGCCCTTACTTGTGCGGGACAGGTTTTAAAACTAAAAATAGTAAAGTTTTCAAAAGTAAAAACGACGGTTTTTTGTTTAAGGTGTGAATTTTTTCACCTTCGTTTTCTTTTTCGAATTGTCTTATTTTTTTGTAGACATACTCACGAACATTACACACTTAAGGGTTAAGGCTTAGTTGCACACGCGCAAAACACTCACATTAAAAACTACAGAATGTACAAACACCATCTAAACACACACAAACAAACAAAAACACACACAATAAAAGTGAATGGAGCTTCTGTAGTATTTGTACTTGTAAAGGTTATTAGGTTCCTAGAATGTTTTGTTTTTACTTTAGATCGATGCTGTTTTTTATAATTTTTTTATAAAAGAAGCGCCCTTAGTTTGTCTCTGCTTAATCTTATCACAGCTATACAGTTTTGAAATAATATTAATTGAATGTTTGTGTTGTTGTTTAACAATTTTACAACGGGAGATTTTGTGCAGATAATTGCCAGAAAAGGTTAGTCTGTAGCGATGATGCTTGTATGAAGCGCTGGCAAACAGTGTGTATAACATGTAACGAGTAACAACGATGGAAACGTACGCAAGAAAAAGGCAATTGTACGCTTCGTCATCATTTCGAGGTGTAATTTTAGTTTGTATTGGTAATAGCTTTTCTCCGGGACTGAGCAATTAAAAATGTAAATGAATCAGAGATTTAGAAAAAGTAATTACAACAGTAATTTTCCTGATGGATTAATCAGATGACACTTATATATAGCTATTTGCAAATAGACAAATACGTCCATTTAAAAAGATCTGATATTGTAATTTTCCTGTATCCCGAGGAAAAGTAATTACACCCAGCCATAGCCTTAATTTCAAACTTACTCGTGCTGGCGGTTATATTACTGGAGTAGATGGTTCCAGAAATGACCAGGCTCGACCCTTTTTGTGTAAGCACCTTGGTTGACAACAGGTAAGCGGTGTTAGGGCTAAGGCCACAAACACGGACAAGCTGATTGGACGAATTGGCCGTGACAACTGCACCAGATGGGGATACCGCTTGAACCTGGGAAGAACAGTTTGCGTTACGTGGCTGATTTGGCAGAAACATTATCCGGATAGAAGTTCATTTTGCCAAAAGCAAGCGCGCGCTGCATTCACTTCGTTTATTGTTATAGAGCAGGGGTGGGCAATTATTTTGCTATTATATTTAGACAGCGGGACGCATAAGAAAAAGAAAATATCTTGCCGGGCCGTTTCAAAAGGAGGGTTCTCGAAATACATATAATACAACTTGAGATTCCTTTTTTAATTATTTTTAAATACCCTTGTTTGGACAATCTGATAAGAGCAGGAATAGGTGAGGATGTCGTACAAGAGTAATGTATTAAATAACATATTATTTAATCATGAAAAAAAGAGTAAAGGCTTAATTTTGCCAAAAAATATGTTTTGAAAATGAGAGCGGGCCGGATTGTATTGCTTGGCGGGCCATATAGTTTGCCAAGGTATGTTACAGATGCTTGTGTTTAGCATTTAAACAAAAGATGGTTAAACGTAGCAATTTTTTTCTCCTGTCTCGATGTTTTTCAGATTATACCAATAATTAACCTGCAACAAAAAGTACGACAACGTTGTTGTGCAAAAGTGGCCCATTAAACACTCTCTGATATACAACTGAAACAAAAGGCCGTTGTATGCTTTCGGTATTACATTTATTTGCTAAGCTCGTTTAGGAGAACATTGTATAAAAAAATTACCTCGTAGGAGCCGTATGCGAATGTGGCATCGGCAAGTACGGAAATACACTCTTTGGTTCGCAATATCACGCTGGGTGCTGCTGACAGGAATGGAATAGCTGGAAAAATAAATTTTATTTTAACTAAAATCTTACGGCAGCAGCACGAATGTACGCACATTGGAGAGTGATAGTATGTGCATTCCATCCACCGTTGTGGGCATGCAATCAACAAAACAGGCGACTGTGGCTACTGTATCGGTTTAATGACTTGGGAAACGCAATTTTACATTTGTTACTTAAATGGTCGGTTTGTGTTAAACTGTTAATTGCGCTTTACAATGGGCATTTAGTTAAAGGGGTGACCGAGAGAGCATCATCACATCTGTGTATGTGACCGGAAAGTTTGACACACAGAAAGCTTCAAATGCATTTCATTGTAGTAGCAAACTGAATGTGTAAGATATGCACATATCTTCTCGCTCTTACACGTGAATGATGACAATGACTTCAAATGGGAGCAAATATACTTTGCAGTCTCAGTCAAGTCAGTCATTAATAGGGTTTAGTCGTTTAAAAGACAAATTTATTTCACCACAAAATAAGGCATCATCAGTTTCTTAATTCGAATTATTGGTTTATCTGTGGCGAAATATATTTTCTTTTAAATGAACAGAACATATAAATGACTGACTTTTCCAAAGACACGAAAGTCTAAAAAACATTTGCATTTAAAAAATACTCCCATATTTTTCCGTGTATCAGGCGTTTAACACAGTGATGCAACTCAAGCAAAACGACAAACAACCCACCTAAGCACAAGTTGCCGTCAGCGTAGAATCCCGTGTTACAAGTGCAGGTGTAGCTGCCCTGAGTGTTGCTGCAGTTGGCGTTGGCCTGGCAAGGATTACTGTCGCACTCATTGACGTCTGTGCAATTCGTCCCATCTCCAGTGTAGCCGGTCACACAAGCGCAAGTGAAGCTGCCTGAAGTGTCAGTGCAGATCGAAATGTTGCCACCAGCGCAGTTGTTTAACGTCGAGTTGGCACATTCGTCTGGAATAGTAATGGAGCTTGGTTCGTAAATATTTAGTGGCGATTGATTAGTTTTTTGACTTCGGTTCGTGATTTTACAAAGATTCTTGCTTTCGTATTAGATGATGTTAAACTCTTTACAAAAACAGATATAAAACACCAAATCATTTCTTAAATTTTTACCACAATATATATTTTGCCTTAGGAATATCATCAGTTTATCTACAATAAGCAAACATGTATAAAATGCCAATAGTTAAACCATTTTAATTTTTGCATTTTAATTACTATTATTCGCATTTTATACATGTTTAATTTCTGTCCAGAAACTGATGATGCCTATTCATAAGGCAAAATATATATTTCTATGACATTTTAAGAAATGATTTTATGTTTTATACCTGTTTTTTTTAAGTCTTAAAATCATCAGTTTTTACAAAGCATGTGTCATACCTATGTTATCGCAGGCAGTGCCATTCTTCTGATAACCGCTCTTGCAAGTGCAGGTGAAGCTGCCCTGAGTGTTGCTGCAGTTGGCGTTGGCCTGGCATGGATTACTGTCGCACTCATTGACGTCTGTGCAAGTCGTCCCATTTCCAGTGTAGCCGGTCACACAAGCACAAGAGAAGCTGCCTGAAGTGTCTGTGCAGTTCGAAGTGTTGCCACCAGCGCAGTTGTTTAACGTCGAGTTGGCGCATTCGTCTGCAAACAGAACCAGTGTTATGATGGTGTTCAATGGATATAGCTTAATTAGAAATAAAATAAGTTGTAAGATGTAGAAATAGAAGCCATTTCATTTTAATTTTATTGTTACTTTACTATGTATTTAACTTTACTTATAGCAACTGACGATGCCAGTACAGGCGAAGTATATATTTCTTTAAATAATGTCTGATCCTGTTTTTACTCGGATTTTAATTATTAGAAAATGAATTATTTCGTCGAGTCAATTTCTTTAAAAACAAAACGGACTGGTTTACTTAATAAAAAAAAAAAAAAAAGCAAAAAAAACGAAACACTATCCCATCATGTATTTTTAACACCTGCATTAACCGGTGTGCTCCATAATGTTTAATTTCGTGTTGAGTTAGACCGGGAAAATTAATGAGCATTTTGACACAGGTTGAATAAAAACTAGTAACGAAAATATTTTTTCCCGGCTTCAAAAAACACAAAAATTCGTCGAACCATATCGAAATTTGCAAGTATCGCTGATAAACACTGCCAATTAAAACACCTGTAACACAGCTTCACTGATTTTGGACGGTATTTTCTAATTTTTTATTTTGGTCAGACACTCTGCATCTTAGTTTTTGCCATTCACGACGTCTTACTTATGTTTTCGCATAACGAATTGTTCTTCTGGAATCCGGTGTTACAAGTGCAGTTGAAACCGCCGACGATATTTAGGCAGGTTGAGTTGGCTGTACAAGCTGACGAGTTGCTGCATTCGTTTATGTCCGTGCAGTTCTATGACGATTAGATAAGTTTAGCAATGGAACACCAATCAGGGTTGGATACGTTTACCAAAGGGTTGTACATGAATATATATAGCAATTATATAGTTCAAAGTAATTCTACCAATTCTTCCACAAATATATACTTAACATTAACATTAAATAATAACAAAAAAAATAAATTGAGCCTAATATAGTGAAAAATTTTTGGTAATGTTTTACGGAATAAGGGAGATAATGGCTTTTTGATTTACACGGTAAATTCTCATATGGTTAGCTAAAGAGCAGCAAAAGTAAAACTGGTCAGTCAATTAAAAACATACGGTTTACTTCATTCCATTACATACGTATTTTTTGTCAAACCTGTCCGTAATGTAAAGTGTATCATAAAAGATCATAAAATACATATAAGCAAACGCCTATGACTAAAACCTAGGCCACAATTCAACAATACAGGAGAAATTTATTTATATTCTATAGTCACGACTAACTCTTCCGTCGCCTGAGTAACCAGAACTGCATCGGCAAGTAAAGGTTCCAGGTTGATCGAGGCATTCGCTTCCAGGTTGCGTGCAGTTGTGGAGGGACGAGTTGAGGCATTCGTCTACAAAAATCGCACGGGTTATCTTAAAGGTTGTTATTATGGGTGCCCGATACATATTGTTCCGATACCGATACACGATATTTGAATAAAGGATGTCGCGATCTAAATTATGCAAAATGACGTCTAAACAAGTAAAAGGATGGATTTTTTAAGGTTATGCGGTATTTTGTTAGGTCATAGGTCATTTTTTCATATTTTAAATTTTAAGGTATGTATAACTGTGGATCGGCACCAATGCCACTCGAGTAACGGGCGCGTACCGATACTTCAACTTAGCATCTCCGATCAGGTGATATCGGACATCACTATAGGTCGTAATATTTCGGACGTATCGGTAGAAAATAAGGCGGCGAAAGGGGTACGACGTATTCGTGAAAATAGTCAAAGGAACCATTCAGCAGTAAGGTTAACGATCCGATTAGACAACTTCTTACTGATATTGGTGCAAGTGCTGTTCAACAGTTCGTAACCACTGTTGCAGGAGCAGTTAAAACCGCCGGCAAAGTTGCTACATCTTGCGTTGGCCGAACAAGTGTCCGTAGAAGTGCATTCGTCAATGTCATCGCACGTCTGTAAATTCAAGGACCAATTGTTGTTTTTTGTCTTTTAAAGATTCGGATTTCTTGAGATACAAATACATCACAAACAACGATTCTGTACCTAATAAATATAATACAAATACTTGACAATTAAAGGCTATACTTATAGTGTTGTTGCTCGCGTTTGTTCTTGCATTTTATTTTTAGTGTTTTTCTATATATTGTACTACATCGTTCGGTGTAATTCTCCTTGACAAGGCGATTTGAACAGGTTGCCGAAACGTTGGTTAGAATTACAATTACCAGTGGAGCCGTCTTTGATTCTACCACTATTTTAGAATCTATTTTAGAATCTTCAAAAGACACTTTAGAAGAATAGTAGCTATACAAACAATGGTTATTATTTGCTACGCGATTTTTCCGACGAAAAATCCAACTGCACTGAGTCATTGAGACGTGTGTAATGCAATAGTCCATAGTTTGTCCAAACGTTTAAAAGCAAAGAAATACTATTGGGTACCCTATGTACAGATCTGTAATGTAGCTTGCTAGTGAATTGCAAAGCCAAACTGATCGAGTAGATCGATGGTCCACAATTGCGTTCCACCTTACAGTACATAAGTGATGCTTTGTTTTACCTCTCAGTCACATTAACTTAAGATAAGCTTGCATAGAAACGTCTTAATCAAGAAGATGTCCATTTACTCGACCTTTTTGGCTTTGTGATTCGTTATTAAGAAACACCCTTTATTCAACAAAACGATAATTGCAATCTCACACGTTTGATCGCTTAAACTTACGTTTCCATCCCCGGTATATCCAGCCTTACACTCGCACGTGAAGGAGCCTTGGTTGTCGAAGCACTGACTGCCGGTAGCTGTGCAAGCGCTGCTGTTGGCGCACTCGTCTATGTTCGTGCAAGTCGAGTTGACCAGTTGGTAGCCGGTGCTAAAAAAACATATAGTTTGGAAAGCGTTATACCCTGCCAAGACGTTTTCTGATGGACACTTTGAGGACTAGAAGTAGACAACTAGATAATTCTAGCTCTCTAATTCAATGAATTAGAGCGAAATGCGACTAATTGTAATTTTAATTTGTAAATAAGTTTTAGTGTCTTAGTCGAAACAAATAATTTGTTTAAATACCCTTTGATCGGAACGACGTGTTAGTAGTTTTTCCAGACTTGCTTCTTTAAAATTTGTTTATACTTGAGATTTTTTGGACAATGCACCCTTTAACTATTTTGAAGATATCTGATTTTTATAAGTTCTAAGAATAAGGATATTTCTTTTTATTGCTTAACTGGAAAGTAGCAAAAGTAAAAAAATAAAGTTTTAATAAGATTTTATTGAATAACAGCCTTCAGCACTTCATTACACCTATATAATGCTAAAAAATGTCCCTTTCAATGTGATTGACTAAAGGTCTCTGTACATCCACTCACCGACACGCGCAGCTAAATGAACCGTTGTTGTTGACGCAAGTTTCTGTGGCATTGATACACCGTTGAACTCCGTCGATACATTCGTTCACATCTTGACACGTAAAAAGATCCGATCCGCTGTAAAAGGTAATTTACACTTTTGTGAATCTACTTAAATGGCGAAAGAGTTTTAAGCATTTTACTCCATTCGAAATAAATTCAATGTTACAATATGTCGCACCCGTAATTGTTGGATTGACCGTAATGCACAGTACAGTACAGCCTGGGAAAAATACTTTGTCTAAAATTAAAAAAAAAACGTTAACAATTATATAGTTTGATCAAGTCCGTTATTTTGCACCGAACGTTATGTTTCAAACAAACAGTTAAGGAAAAAGTTACAATAAAAAGTAATTTCCTTGTATAAGCAGTATAGTTGTCATCCCATTTCGGGAGACAACAACGCGTAAAAAGCGAGAGGTGTTAAAATTCACCTCGTGTATCCCGGACGGCAACTGCACTGGTAAGAACCGTCTGTGTTGGTGCAGTTGGAGTTGGTTGAAGAACAGTTGTGTGCTACAGGTGAGGTTGAACACTCGTTTATGTCCACACAAATTGAACCATTCTTCACGTAGCCGGCGTTGCACTCGCAACTGTAGAAAAACCGAACAAGCGATTAAAAACATTTAATAAAAGGATGTATTTTTATGGCATTCAAAACAATTGGCAGCAGGTTTTTTAAATTACTGTTCCGCTGACTGGTATATTAACAGTAAAACTCCCGAGTAAAACCGGTTTTTAAAGGAATAAACATTTCGCCTATGCTGGCATTTTACCTTACATATACCGGAGTAAAACGGCGGTTGAAAACATTAAACACACAGGTAAACAGAAAATAAATCATTCCTTGGAAGAGTACACCGAAAGCCATCACAGGCATCAAATCTGTTGATCAATGAAGCAAGCAAGGCAGGTTAGAAAAAGAATCATAGTCCGAAGTGAGGTTCGAACATACATACGACCTCCGGTCATACTGCTCAGAGGGTGGCGAGCCCAACAACAACCACAGTATCATTGTCTACTGCATACTATTCATTAAATAACAAGAACAGACAGCAACGGACTAATATGCAGACGTTCAACAAATAGCTATAGGATGCTAGATATACAGGATAGGTCTAGAACTTCATTTCGTTGTAATAAAATAGCAGAAAAAATTTTATTTGGTTATTCGGACCAAAACCCACCATTAAACCTTGCCCGACGCTGATCTTAAATACAGTGCACGCATCGCCAAATCGCAAAACGTGGCTTTCACGCTACATTAATAAACCTATTTGGAATCGACCAATCGAGACCACCCTTTTCTTTGCGCTTCTCCAACTTTTGAAAGTCGGCAAAATAATCGGCATCTAACCTGAAGTTGCCAACCGTGTTGTTGCAGAATGAGTTGGCGACAGTTGAGCAGGGAGTACCGGCGGTACACTCGTTGATATCCTCACACGCAGTGTTGTTACCGCTGACCAGTTGGTAGCCGGCGAAGCAGGAGCAGTTGAAGCTGTTGAAGAGTGGTGTGCAGACCTGGCTGCATGGACTGGTGGTCTCGCACAGGTCGATCGTGGTGCAGTTGCGGCCGTCGCCTGAAATGATATTTCGGTTGGTGTTGTGTGTTTTTATTCAATTTATGTTGCACTGAATACGTGGTAATGGAAATCACCTTGACCCTTTCAAAATAAATGTCGACCTCAATTTCTGACCAGTAATAGCAGAATACTCAGTAATAGCAGAATTGGTATATTAGCAATGTCAGCCAATATCATCTGAAACAACAGCAGAATGCTCTAGCAAAGCTAGGAATTCAGGTCAGACACTATTAAAATATATAATTATATTTCAATGAAGGTTGCAGTCAAATTATATACTGGTGATGCCTGGATTCATTCGAACGATATACTGACTATGCCTTTGCTGGCGAAATATATATACCTTATTAAGATCTTTTAATAGCGTCTGACCTGAAATGTTAGCTTTGCTAGAGCATTCTGCTGTTGTTTCAGTTGATATTGGCTGACATTGCTAATATACCAAAAGTATATCGAGTCCGTTCTCCTTTTGCTGTATTTGTTTGTCGTTTTAAATCTGAATTTAAATCTGAATTTTTTTTAATACGGTGACGATTTAAAGGCATTGACGAAAAGCTGTGCGTAACCTGTCAATTATTTTCGGTAGTTTCGCTCAAAAATTGGGTTTGGGTGATTGATAAAAAGACAACACATAACGTTTCCATTTTATTCTTTAATTGCTATCATGTATTTAGTGCAAACAATTGCAAAGCCAAAAGGTCGAGTGGATGGACATCATCTTGATTAAGACGTTTCAACACCAACTTCTACCATCTGAAGTTAATGTGGCTGAGAATTAAATCCAAGCAAGTACTACGATCCATATTTTATAAATGATGGTTTGATTTACTTTACAGTCACTGAAGATAATACAAGTGCGAATTGAAACGTCGTAATGAAGGTAATGTCGATCTACTCGACCTTTTTGGCATTTTGGAAATTCTATATCAAGCTTTTCGGAATTTATTATTATCAAACTCCGTATTTAGGGTTTAATAAATTGCCAGTCAAAAAATAAAGTTGGTTACCTGTCGTTCCCGCCGGGCAGTCGCTGCAGTTTTGTCCCACGTTGGGCGCGATCGCATCAGTACAATTGACGCCGGTGTAGCAAGCAGAAAGGGCACAACCGTCTCTGTCGTTTGAACAGTCCACTCCATCGTAAGCCTCGGTACAGTTACAACCGACGATCTGAAAAACGGAAACTGAGTTGTCAAGCGGTTCGCCGCCAAAAATACCTTAAAAGTATAATGAAACCCTATTTAAATTTTAATTAGCGTAAATCGCAAATCAATTGTTTTTCAAAGAAACAAGATTGGCATAAAATTTTAAACAACATGAATTTTGGGACATCCTATTCCATGTATCTTTTTATAGGTAAAGAGGTAAACTATGGATCGGCTGAAGTTGATCATTTTTACCTTTTTGGTTATGGTGTTAGTGTAAATGCAATACAAATATAAGGGAAATTTTAGTATTTACCACCCCCTCCCCCTATAAAAAAACTAGAAAAACAGTTTTTCCTTGAAGGGAAAATGACAAGATACGACCCGCATTGATCAGTGAATACCCCGTCAGTTCACGTATATTTTTATAGGTAAAGAGGTAAACTGTGAATCGTCTGAAGTTGAACATTTTTACCTTTTTGGTTATGGTGTTAGTGTAAGTATAAGGGAAAATTATTATTTAATACCCTCCCCCCCCCCCCCAAAAAAAAAAACGACTAAAAAAGAACAAAACACACTGTTTTGTTTCCTGAAGGGGAAAATGGCAGGATACGACCCGCATTGATCAGTAAAGACCCCGTCATTTGACGTACCTGGTATGTATCGGTTCCCGACACTAGGTCGCTGTAGAGGCAAACCCCGGAATTGTTGCACACGCAAAGCTTGATATTGATCGTCAACGAGGACTCGCCGTTCGCAGAGTCGGTAGCCTGAATCAGCAGTGACGTCATGTTGTCGAACATCCTGTTGTTGGCGTTGGGCGTCCAGCTAACGACCCCGGTGTCTGTAAAGTAAGATGTTTTGGGTGCTTGAGAGATGCTAAGTTATATTATGTTGATCTTATTATAACGATACTATTCCAAAGTTGTTAATGAGATCTAGGGCATTTTTAAAAGCGACTTTGTTTTCATGCCACGGACGTTTCTTATATTAACATGCTCATCATGAGAAAACATACGATGAAAACATAAGACGTGGAATATTTTAAGTTTAATTCTAGGAAAAACCGTCAATTTACATAGAATGGAAGACGAATATGGCCCGATTAAATGCCGTAAAAACTAATTTTTAAAACAGTATTAAAATTTTGTTACTAAACGGACTGAAAATATTGAAAGTTGCACGAAATCATAGTTTTTGCCAAGGTTTCAACTCTTGAAGTATAGCAAAAGATAAATAGGTACAGTTAAAATATAAAACCGGGCGATGTTTACGGAGGACCGAATAGGTTGGAAATTGCGCGAAAACATAGTTCAAAAAAGCGAAAGTAAGCTAACCGTTTAGGTAGAAAAACGTAAATATGTATAGCTAAAATATAAAACCGGGCGGTGTTTACATGACGGCAATTCAATCGGACCAAGCCACTTACTCGCATCGATGGCGATCCCAGGTACTGTGTTGGTGGTGCCAATCGAGAAGGTGATGGTTTGATTCTCGGCATCGGTAGCTGTCACGTTGAAGGTGGCTGCCACGTCTAGCTTAACCTGGAAGAAGCCGTCTGAGAAATCCCCGTTGTTGGAGACTGTGATGTTGGGAGGGGTGTTGGCTATAAGTGAAGGGTACGCTTGTTAGATTTGTAATTCAACGCTATAGTGTGTTAAGAAAAGTAATAATATAGGTTACCCTATGTTGTGCCCCCAAGTGTAAGTTACCCTTTCTTACTTCATTAAGCATCCAAACAATATTGCCATCTCGTATTTCAATTTTTAAAACTTAAATAAGTATTAATAAACTTGTATTCGCAAGTACTTTATGACCTGTTTTAAAAAGGTTTGCAACCAATCTGTTTAGACATTAGGTTTCGTAAGATTTATAAAATATATTGTACCATTGTTTTTCACCGAAAATTCAATGTACAACAATCTCTAATTGACTATACATTAACGATGGTTAAATAGTCATTTTGTGTTAGTAAAATATCACAAAAACGGTAATCTTAAGGGTATAGCGAAACCCTTCGATAAATTGCTTTCGAACGTCATCATCTATGAATCAAAATCGTATCTGCTTTACCAAGGTTTGCAGAAAAATGATATTAAACGCTTACAGTTGGTCTCCAATATAGTCTCGGAGCTCGTGGATCCGACCAAAGTGTTGGCGCCGATGTCTGACCGGTTGGTTGTGAGGATGTCGTACAAGCAAGTGGTGGAAAGCTTGCCGTCGGATGTGCAGTTGGTCTGGATCTCAGCGAAGAGGGTTGTGTTCCTCCTGGATGCAACCAGGTCCTCCAGGAAGGGGGGTTCGGAAGCATTGGCCGGATTGTGTCCGTCGAATGTGTCGCTGCCGGCCCCAGTGTAGTTGAATATGCTCTCATTCACAGATCTAAGTTTCCCTGTTTGATGGAAGCGTTAAAGGGGATAGATGCTATTACTTGAGCGGTAATGTAAGGAAGAAGTTTGGGTCTTACACTTCTTTCAGAAAATTATCTTAATTTAGGTAGCAGATGTCAAGCGCGGGTATAGGATTTTCGTTTGGGAAGGTTTTTTTAAGAGATGACGTAATAAATTACGTCATTACGTGACGATACAAAGTTGCATCTAACGTGAAGTCATAAAAATTACGTTAAGATTGTGGCGTTGGTAATTTTTATACAAAATCTACATTATAAGTTGGTATAGCTTCGCGCACAGCGAAAAAGACATTATATCGTTTAGGTTACGAAAGTTTTAGTTTCGATTACGCGATAAGACGCATGACACCTTTTGGCTGAAAAACAATTGTAAAATGGGGTGAGACATACTGAAAACGTAAACCAGATTTGCGCGGATTGAAAAAAAGTTTGCCACATACGCCCTGAATTAACTACTGGCAAATGTACGTTTTTCTGCAAATATATTTTTGTAGACTTATTTTTAGACTTACATGACTGTCCGAACGGGTAAAGCAGCTTTTCCGACAACGTTCCGTTGAGGATGTCGATGTTTGTAGTTGGTACGAGGCTGTCGTAGTCCACGGTGCTGCCGTTTCGATACTGGAAGTCGTCAGTTTTGTTGCCGTTCCAAAAGCCTGAAAATCAAAGTTCACACAGAGCTAAAACACTTTCTTGACACGACACATTCGTGGACAACTTTGTGCATATTATATGCGCAATGTGACTTTCTGTACTAGCGCATAGTGCTGCAGCGGCAGAGTAGGCTATATTTTTCATTTTGCTGCAGGTTAAAACGGTAAAAGTCAATACATGTGAAAAAACAAATGATTATATTAAACAAAGCAAAAAGTGAAGGACTGAAAACAACCAACCCAGAATTAACGTAACAATATGTTGTTTTATATAAGCTTTCAAACCATTTTTCGACCACTTTATTTTAATATTTCGGCCATTTTATTTATTTTTTTTATCATGTTTGCGCTGAGAAGATTGGACAAATACCGAGCAGTCCTTTGGAGTAGTTTTCCAAGTTTGAGGTTCCGGTGAAAGTCATTGATAGAAGGGCGTTGCTTGCTGTCACTTCGACCACAGAACCGCCGGGGAAGTTGGCTGTGTAGGTTCCGTTGTCATTCACGCTGATCTCCACGTTGCCCACCAGTCTCTCAACTTCAAACAACGAAAATTTGTTTTTGAAAGAAAAAAACGTAGTAAGAATATAAAATTTGCCGGAAGGAACAAATTTATAATGAAAACAATGCCTGACAGCAATAGCATATTCATTGAAAAACGTAACGTTGAAAATTGACATATACCGATAAAGTTTTGTACGTGATTTTAAAAGTGGCCCAAATAATGTACTAATATTTGTGCTGTCCAATAATGGGCAAACAAAACGTTAATCTAATCGTTTTCTTCATGTCAAACGTGTTCGTAACTTTACAAAAAATGTAATGACGCGTTGGTACAGTTGCATTATCTACATGATTGAAGCGTAAAATATTGTCAAAATATCGAGGAAAATAGGTTTATGGTTGCCATCAACCGCCTTGAAGATTTCTTGCTTTTTGCCTTAAATTAGCCCCATAGACGGCTGTAGGTAACAACTGAACAACGCTTAAATATTGTGCCGGCAATCGCAGCACATACAGTTCAAACAGTGATTTAAAATTTAAAATAGGCAATAGGCATACATGTATACGAAAAACCACGATCGCATTACGCGTATCACCGGCATTGATCGGTGGTTTAATTAATTTTTATGGTTACGCATATTTTTTGGTTGCGCAATTTGATTTATATGTGAAATCTCACTTTATCATAGATTGGTCGGAAGTTTTCGTGTTATATAAGATAATATCACATCGGAGACGTCACCCGATACAAAGTGGTAGTATCGGTATAGATATACACTTACAGGATGAAAATCCGGTCTCAACTACTCCGTCCACCTTCACGATCACACTGGTGCCGTTGACTGGCTCCACCTCGAACTGAATGGTCGATGATTGGTTGAGCACATCTCGGATGGCGAAAGCTGTGAACACTGTAGCGTCGCTTTCGCTTCCATCGGCCTTGACGGCTTTCTGGGTTCGCGCCTGCATTGTGAAGATGTTAGGAGCGTAGACGACGAAGTACTCGCCGAGTCCGTTGAACGTGTAGAAGGCGCCGTCGATCGTGGTGACGTGAGGGTCGCCCCAGAACATGACTGCGAGCAGAAGATGGCAGGTGTTTAATGGCGGTTTCGAGTCGATTATCACCTGAATTTACCCTTGCTTAAACGACCTTGTTATCCCTTTTATTTGGCTAAATTTACTGAAAATCGGCAGAAAAACAAAAAGACTTGAATGCGAACAGAAGGTGCTGGGTCTCTAGTGGCGCTTTTGAGCCGCTTTTCACTGGAATTTTCGCTTATCCAAACTACAATTTTAACCCCATTTATTTGGGCAAATTTACTGAAAAACGGCAGGAAATCAAAAACACTTGATTGAGAGCAGAAAACGGCTGGTGTTTAATGGCGGTGTTGGGGCGATTTTTACTTGGATTTTACTTGCCCAAACGGCTGTTGTAACCGCTTTTGAGTATATACTATATGTCGTAATGCTATATTCCATAGGAATAGTCATAACCATTTTCTCCACACGATCAAACAAAATTGAGGTTTAAATAGCACAAAATTGACAACTGACTGCTTTTGATGTGGCCGGATAAACAGGCGCTGTTAAAATTTCAGCGGATGCTTTTGAACCTTTGTCAATATCTGGATCCGGATTCGTGCGTTTTATAGTCATATTTACGCAATTTGTGTTGACAACAGTCATCCACGTTTGCTGTAGCAAACGTAATGACGATGGCAAATGTTTTTTAGGCGATGTAACTGGCAGTTAAATGTTTTTCCCCTATACCTATGACATAAAAAAAATATTTTATTGTATACATTTTTTTAGTTTAACTGTATTGAGCAAATGGGCAGGCCATAGATATCTAATCGACGGGAAAGTTTCATAATCGCCACAATCAGGACAAAAATTCTTAACAATAATAAAATTAAAATTAAAAAAAAAAATTATATCTATGTAGCAAACAAGCAAAATTACTTGGCCGGCGGAATCGGTATCCAAAGCAGCTGGCATCAGGTCTTCGTCTCCTGAACATCAAACAGTAGCCGGGCGAGCCGCTATCGACGCAACACTGTCGCCGTGGAACAAGGTCTCCGGCTGAAAAGAAAAACAATCTACGTTTTTGGAGCATAATGATTGGAGGTTGTAGTAAGACGTAATAAGAATATCAAAGCCCATAAGAAAGAGGCAGCATTTTGTGAACGTTTCGAATACATCTTAAGATAATGGTTGAAGGTTGCAGTAAGACGTAGTGAGAATATTTAAGCCCATATAGAAGTAGGTTGCATTTTGTCCTACTCGAATAACTCATTTTTCATTTTCACCTACGTTTAATTGCCATCGTCACAATTAACGATGTTGCAAGTCTACTTGTTTTAAGATCTGGTGAAAACAACCCGGGCAAGACACTATACACAGTATACTATACAGTATACCCCCCTATTTAGCGTTGCATCAAAACAGGACGTTACTCTTATTTCGTCGAAGCCAGGAAACGACCACAGCGGTGCGTTTTCCGGTTCTGAGCGCCATTAAGTTGTGGCTGCGCAAATCTTTATCAGCACAACATTCGAAAAAATGGACCTGTTTTAATTTCCCGTCATTCGCCAAAGCTACAAAGTACTTCTATAGTCTTGAATCACACATTTTTAAAAAGTGGTTTAATTTAAAAAAATAATCGCATGTTGATTTCAAATGATTTCAAATTTTCCGACCATTCGCCAAAGCTCCAAAGTGCTCTAATTTCAATAAAAATATTAGAGCCATGATATTCGATAAAATCGAAATTTTGCAGTTTACAGACGTTTCAGCAATACCTCATGTCATCATCAGTGAAAAGATACATGGCCTGAGGTTTGCTGAAACGTCTGTAAACTGCGAAATGTCGATTTTAGTGAATATCCTGGCTCTAATATTTTGATTAAAATTACTAAAAAAACGTGTATTGTGTTCCAATGCTCTAATTTCGTAGCACACTTTAACAAAAAAGGCTTTTGAATAACAATGAAAAAAGTAAATATAATAAAAATTGGTATCGAGCTTACACGGCGTTGTTTTTAGGGCCGAAAATGTACGCGCCTAGCTTTTTTGAATTATGATTTTTTTCCAATATAAAAAAAAATAACACAAACCCAGTGAATCTTGGTACTGAGTTTGCACGGTGTCGTTGTTCCGGGTGAAAATGTACACATCTTACTTTTTAAATTATAAAAAAATTTGAACATAAAAATCATTTTAACACACACCCAGTGAGGCTTGGTATTGAGATTGCACTGTTGCGTTGTTTCGGCGGAAAATGGACACTCTATTCTCGATGAAGGGAATCTGGTATCTCTCCTGGTGACTGGCGAAGGGTCCGCGAACCAAAGAGCCAAAGAAAACAGGCCAGAAAATTGAAGATCTGGACTGGAACCGGTTGTAGCAGCACCTCGGGCCTTGGCCATTTCGCCGCTGGTAGCACTGTCCCACCACGCTAGGGCCTGTAAAACGCCGTAATGCTCACTTTGGTGAAATATGCACAAAGAGAAAGGTCTCCTGCCGTGTTGTAATAATGAGGAATGTTGCAATGTATTGTGAAAGGCATGGGTTTGCAATGTTTATAAGCTTGATAGTTAATTAAAAAACTCACTAAAATCTTTAGTTAAGTCAGCCTTGTAAGCACTCGGGCCTGTAACACGACTTAATGCTCACGTTGGTAAACTGTGCAGAAATAGAGAGAGATCTCTCCGTAATGTAATTATGAGGAATGTTGCAATGTATTGGTGAAAGTCATGGTTTGCGATGTTTATAAGCTTACAAGTAACCCACAAAAAGCACACTAAAATATTCAATTAAGGCGGTGTGAATCAACGTGATAATCGTTTTTCACATTCATGCTTCGCCTTGTTATTTGATGAATTCTATAGAGAACACAAATGGAGAGATCTCGCCGTGAAGTAATTATGAGGAATGTTGCAATGTAGGCTACTCTAAAAGTCATTGGTTAGCGATGTTTACAAGTTTCTTAATAAAGAAGCACACTAAAATCTTTAGTTACGTCAGCCTTGTGAATCATCGTTAGAAGTCAATGTGAATTTTTGACTTGACATTCCTGCTTAGCCTCAATGTGATTTGATAAATTCTACCTAGGATAACAAAGACCACATACATCCTCAGAAATCCCCGATCTTAAAATGGGAGAAAAAAACATTTACGACTGTCTAACAGCCTTGTTTAATAGCGCCAATGGGGAAATCGTGAATAAGCGCACACGTCAAGTCTAGAGATTGAGTCACCCAATACCCCTATAATACTCGTAAATAATGACGCATGCTTGCCACACGTTTGATGAAATAAATTTACAGACAATCAGAGACTATACATAAAATTTACATTTGTGTTTGTTTAAAGGTTAAAGTGTTTTGCATATAATTCGAACAGTACAAATGACATGATCATCAAAACACTAAATATGGCTATTTTTGTCCTAATTTCTAAACAAATAACACATAAAAAACTTCAAAGACTATTGAAGAAAGTCGGGTTTTTCAAGTGCAAGTGCAAATTAATCAAAAGGCAATTTAATACGGTTTAAAAAATCAAACAACTTTGTGTCAACCCTGCGAATTAACGACACTAGTAAGTAGAACGGTTTTGTTTGGAAATTATGACATGAAGAAAAGATCAACAACTAGAAATGTCGGAACAGGCTTAGATCCCGATATTAACAAAAAAATAATAATATTATTTATCAACTAAAACGAGACTCACTGTCGCTCTGCCATTCGCTCGTATCGGCTGACGGGTATCTATTTTGCAGATTGTAGCGGTTGATCAGGTCAAACCAGCGGTCAACCGATCGAGTGAAACGGAAGTCAATCAGGGCCTGGATCTCCAAGCAGGGGCAGGCTGTGTTCGGTGGGGTCCAAGAGGTAGCCACGTCCTGTACATACCAGTTGGTGCAGCTGCAGCGCGATTGCTGTTGAGGGGTCTTGGTGCCGGCTGTCAGGTGGTAGAAGTACTGGCCGTTCTTGGCTCCTGCTGCGGCTATCGACAAAAGGAACATAGTTACAGAGCTGCTGGTCAACTGTGATAAAATCCTTGTAAGATTTATACTAGTACACCGGAATCTGACAAGGGTCAAAGACTTAGTCGTCTATTTGCGTATACTATACACGTATCTTACAAAATAAGTTAGCGACCGTATGCTTTATATAGTACAGTGTATATTATTTCGGCTACTGGATGAACCACACAACATACACATCGCAAATTATGTTGAATGAAACCCAATTAAAAGTTGATTTTGTGCACTTTTAAACACACGTAAATGGAATAGTTTTATAAAACAAATTATAACATATATTTATCAAATACCCCTCGGCCTATCAAAGTCGTTCAGTTATTGAAAAAAGAAACAAGCAACCCGGACCTAAATCGTCCATATAAATGTGCTGATGTGAACAGCTAATAGTGCTAAATAACTACATTCCTTTACATAGCAAACGTCTCACAAATATAGATATGTTGCTTAACAAGGATATTATATATTTTCGTTAACAACATAGGGCATAAAGATTAAACTAAGTACATAACTTAGTAAAACGAAAAGTTAGTTTTAATGTTATATGAAAAATATATTTCGCTACTTAAAGCATCACCAGTGTTTAAAACAAAATGATTTTCGGTTTATTGAGTTCTGTACTTAGTTTAATCTTTACCATTGATATGCAACCAGAATCGTTTGTTTTTACCATTCAGATTCAGGCAGATTCTGTTATTCGAAAGAAATTCTAATTAAATTCGAGTACGTTCGAAAAATATTTCATTTTTAAACTAAGGCGTAGGGCAACGAAAAGCCAAGAGCGCGTTCTCAGTTCGCAATGCTGGCTGAACTTTGAGTTAAGCGGGCGAGCCGCGGCCAGAGGTGCAGATTAATGAAAGGCGCGCGCAGAAAATCCATTAAAAAATGCGCGGCTGACGTGCGCTGTGGCTGGGATGGAAAGAAAAGCGTTCGGAAAGTTTGTTTTTCATCTTTTGAAGTCCGGCAGATTCTGTTATTCGAAAGAAAAATTCTAACCACACAGGACATTTGATAAAAGTAAGCAATGTTAACACTATCAGCTAGTTAGTGAAAACTTGCAAAACATACTTGTGTTTTGGGGTCTTTGGTCGGGCAGGTAATTTCCTTGGACCTCGGTGAATTTAAGTTCGGCTCCATTGGTGTAACCAATCAATCCGTTGTCGACGCTACGAAGTCCGGTCTTCCACAACATGGCGTCCTCTTTGTAGAGGTACATCAGGTAGGTCTCGCAACCGTCGGTGGCCAGCACAGCTTGGAAGGTGCTAGGCTGTAAAACAGAGAGAGTAAGGTTAATAGCAGTGCTTCCCAACAAGTGTGTAGCGAAGCTATTTCTAAATGTTAAAGTTTTCTATTAGAACGGGAAATTATTTCATTATTATTACCTAACATTTATGCAACATACGTAACAATTATATGTCTTGTGTCGTCGCATTAACTATTTCAATACGTATGCCAGTTGTAAAGATGCAGGTTTTATGTAACTGTTAATTTTATTTTCAATTGATTGCATTTTAAATTATTGATAAACAATTTGGTCGCATCTCATTGTTAGGCGCAAAATAAAACTTGCATTTAAAGTGGGCCGCGAACTGAAAAATGTTGGGTAGCACTGGTTTGCACTAAACAGTCAATTACTGAAATCCGAAATGTAAAATTGTCTAGCACAGTGGTGGTTCTAACTTTCTATGGCATGCGCCTTTATCCCATTGGCTTATTTTGATTTTTGAGGCTTTGTAAAAATAGGTGGAAGAGCGGTTAAGAAATACTGGTTTATCTTACAAAACTTTAAAGATTGTATATTGAGTCAATCAATACAATAAAGTTCCAAGCACTGTAATTTGTAAACTACTTCAAATGGTGATGGTTGGCTACACTGGAGCAGTTTGTTGTTTCAGAAAATTACATTTCCAGTGTTACGTTTTCGGAGAATTAAATTGCAACTCTAAATGGAATTAATGAATAACATAAAAAAAAACATCCTTTTTTCCTAATTTTAGGATGCGTTTTGTTGGGTTGTTTGCATTAATCCTAATAGGGCGTGTTACTATATTTATCCTCGATCAAGTTCATGGCGGCATAGTGGTTTGGAAACACCCTTTCGTTCGACATCGCTGCAAAACATCACTGGTTACGCTTGTGTGACACTGAACAGATAGAGCTGCTAAACTCGATAAAAGAAAATGTATTACAGAACGCAGTCTGGAAATTTAGGTGATTCACGCTCATACTTGGACTACAACAAAAACGAAAATAAGCTTTGTTATCATACTGGGGCATTCCAAGTTTCTATCGTATTCACTTGACTTGACTACGTGACGGAATTGTCGAAATGCCTTTGTGACGCCACAGAAAGAAACGGAAAACTGAGCACTTACGTAGTCGCGGTGTCCGGCTCGGTATTCGGGGTACATGACCACCTCGCTCCAAGTTGCTTTGTACACGAAGATTGGATCGAAACTGGTCACGCTGAACTTGGTCTGGATTCGCTGTTTCACGTCCGCAACGACCGCCTGTCCCTTGGCGTCGAGTGTGTTTGCGATCGTGTCGTACACCTGTACAGAAATTCCCGTTAGAATGCTATTGTAGTCTATTTAAAACATATTCTAAAATTTCGGCATTTTCGTATTTTTGAACATGTTGCAAAGTTTTGGGAAGAAGTAACAGCCTGGATTTTATCCAAACTTTTTATATCCCTACAAGCCATTTTCTGTTTGGTGGTGTAAATGAGAATGATTCGCTAAACTTTTTACTGATTTGCGCTTGCTTTGTGATTTGTAAATACGCCAAAACTTTGCCTTCCTTAAATGATGTTCAAGAACATGGTTAAAACAGTGAAAAAATCAGAATTGCGCTAGGAAATATGGTATTTTCGATCGTGACGTACACCTGCCAAGAAATCCCCATTAGAACGCTATTGTATTCTAAGTGAATACAGATTCTAAAATTTCAGTCTTTACACCAGTTGGTCGGTTCATTTGCTACTTAAAGGACTTGAGGGCCGTTTCAACGCCGCTTTCGATGTGTCGGGAAAACCCCGCCCTTCGGTTTCTTAACTAAAAGCGATATCGTATCGAAGATAATTTTATCCGGTTTCGGTTTCCAATTGTTATGCATTGGTTATATGCTTCGCAAACTTTCGGTCTCTAAGAAACATTTTTCACAGAGTGAAACCACAGACATCCACCCACCTACAGATTGAGACGAGAGGAAAACATTTTAACATTAGGCTTTTATTGAAAATTGAGTACGTGTTTTCGAATGTCCTAAGGAATTTCTTTACGTGACTGAACAGTTGTGCAAAAAGAGAGAAATCCCCAGAAAAACAGTTTGGCAAAGCGGTGAAGAATGTAGACCTCATGCAGAAACGGGGCTATTTTTAGAAAACCATAATAAGGGTCTAGACTCTAGAGTGAAGAATTTTAAACCGACGCAAACCAACGCCTAAATATAAATATTAATCATGTTGAACCTACGTTAAGAGACATAATGCCGTTGTCACCACATTTTTTAAGTGAAACGATAGGTTTTTATAAATAATCAGCACTTTGCCATCCTCATTTGAAAGCGCAAATGGTTTAAACATCCACAGCGGTAAAACTTGCACTTTGAGTGTATACACCCCATTTCACATTTTTCTACATAAAAAGTGAAGTTCCGTGGCTCTGTCAAGATATTAAATCTCCAATAGCGAATGCGTCCCTCGAGCACACCTCAAAAATTAAGCTTTACGGATTAAAAACGGCGCGGGACTTGAGGGCTTTTTACGGATTAAAAACGGCGAAAGGACTTGAGGGCCGTTTTAACGCCGCTTTCGATGTGTCGGGAAAACCCCGCCCTTCGGTTTCTTTAACTAAAAGCGATATCGTATCGAAAATAATTTTATCCGGTTTCGGTTTCCAATTGTTATGCATTGGTTATATGCTTCGCAAACTTTCGGTCTCTAAGAAACATTTTTCACAGAGTGAAACCACAGACATCCACCCCCCTACAGATTGAGACGAGAGGAAAACATTTTAACATTAGGCTTTTATTGAAAATTGAGTACGTGTTTTCGAATGTCCTAAGGAATTTCTTTACGTGACTGAACAGTAGTGCAAAAAGAGAGAAATCCCCAGAAAAACAGTTTGGCAAAGCGGTGAAGAATGCAGGCCTCATGCAGAAATGGGGTTATTTTTAGAAAACTAAAATAAAAATAAAATTGAGTACGTGTTTTCGAATGTCCTAAGGAATTTCTTTACGTAACTGAACAGTTGTGCAAAAAGAGAGAAATCCCCAGAAAAACAGTTTGGCAAAGCGGTGAAGAATGCAGGCCTCATGCAGAAACGGGGTTATTTTTAGAAAACTAAAATAAAACTAAAATTGAGTACGTGTTTTCGAATGTCCTAAGGAATTTCTTTACGTTACTGAACAGTAGTGCAAAAAGAGAGAAATCCCCAGAAAAACAGTTTGGCAAAGCGGTGAAGAATGCAGGCCTCATGCAGAAACGGGGTTATTTTTAGAAAACTAAAATAAAACTAAAATTGAGTACGTGTTTTCGAATGTCCTAAGGAATTTCTTTACGTGACTGAACAGTTGTGCAAAAAGAGAGAAATCCCCAGAAAAACAGTTTGGCAAAGCGGTGAAGAATGTAGGCCTCATGCAGAAATGGGGCTATTTTTAGAAAACTATAATAAGGGTCTAGACTCTATAGAGTAAAGAATTTTAAACTGACGCAAACCAACGCCTAAATATAAATATTGATCATGTTGAACCTACGTTAAGACACATAATGTCGCTTTCAACACATTTTTTAAGTGAAACGATAGGTTTTTATAAATAATCAGCACTTTGCCATCCTCATTTGAAAGCGCAAATGGTTTAAACATCCACAGCGGTAAAACTTGCACTTTGAGTGTATACACCCCATTTCACATTTTTCTACATAAAATAGTGAAGTTCCGTGGCTCTGTCGAGATATTAAATCTCCAATATCGAACGCGCCCTCGAGCACACCTCAAAAATTAAGCTTTACGGATTAAAAAAGGCGCCAAACTGGATTAAAACAAACCACGGGGGGCTCAAATGATACCTGGTAGTAGACTCGTCCATTGTTGTTCGAGTTAGGATGGAAATCGTCCCAAAACGGAGCCAGCAATGCGAGGTTTCGGTCGGAGAATCCATCGCTGAATGGCCGGTACAAGTATTGCACGTAGTAAAACGAGCTACCCAAGTAGATAAGGCCGTTTGAGATGACGCGAATGTAAAAGAATGACTCCTGGCCGAAGTTGATTCCATATTCGAGCCTGGGAAATCGAAAACAGTCGTATAGCTACGCAATTCAGCTAGGAAATTGTAAAATTTCTGCCAGCAACGCTGTTATGTTTACTGCCTTCCTTATTGGTAACATTAAAAATCGGAGTCATCGTATCTAGGTTTTTTTAAATTTTTCTGTAATATATCAGTTTCGTGATTTACGACGAAAAATGAGTTTAGCTGGGAAAAAATATTTTAGTAACACTTGTTGGCAAACTTGCCGTGATCAAATTTCAATTTGAACACACATGTTGTGTAATATTCTACTGAAAAAAGACCACCAAATACCTAAAATTGATTTAAAACATATCTTGGTGGCGAACCGGTTTGAAACACTATACACTTCGATAAGAGAAAAAAAATTGTGTATAAAGCGGCAGAGCAAAATTTATTGCAGAATCACGGTGCTTTAACTAACACTCTAATTACAAGCAGAATTCGCCTACCATCTCATCCAAAAAGCTTTGATAAAAATATATACATAGAAAAAAAAAATAGAAAACTTACGCGTAAGGTTCTGATGCTACGTCATCGCCAATTGGCAGCAAGGTGTCGCCCTCGGACACTCCGTAAGGCAGGAGAACAATCTCATAGCATTTCAGGCCGTTACCCCTTAATATTAACAACAGTGCATTATAATTTGTGTAAACAGTCTGTTTCCTCATGTTTTTGTCCCATGACCTAAGGTTTATAATCGTATGACTCGGCCTTTAATCAAAATAGCAGTTTAGATTACGTAACATGTGATATACACGGTGTGCTGTAAATGTCGTGAACTGTAAAATTCGGCGAAAAAAAGTGCAGTCATGAAAGCTCTACGTAAATCTCTAATTACTATAAGTGTTAAGTGGAGGTCAGTTGTAAGTATATCTGCAAATAGCAGAACTATTTTAGCATGTAACACGAATAAGACCAAAATGAATCACGCAACACGGATTTTTACCTAAACCGTTGCACATAAATTCAAGGTAGATATCACTTGTTTCTCTTTGGTCATGGTGATTGACCACAAATGCGATCGTGTCGTCCGGCCATCAAATTAAAAAATGATCAACTAGCGTTACAATAACACCTTTTGTAATGTCACTGACATTCCAAAAATATCTCCAAATAAAACAAAGTTTTAGTTAACTTTGGCGATGTCGCGCTCGTCTTTAAACCACATAAAGAACTACTTGATTACAATTTACTATTGTCGTACAGATTCGTAAAACATAGTGTTTTATAAGGGTTAAACTATTTCTTTAGATATTGTTGTATGTTAAAACATGAGTTTTTTTTAACGAAAACTCATTAAACTTTTAAACTGGCGAAACAAGTTGTTTTTAAATGACCTAAAGCTGTTGCATGAAATTTTCTGTTTACCGCGCTTATTTCAGGCGCAAATGCCACTTTCAAATCATGATATAAAACAACATATTATTACACTGTTCAAAACACATATACCAAATGTATATGATTGTGTTATTACTTTGGGCCGTAAAATAATTAGCAACCCTGCAATAACATATAATATAAACAATAATATATTAACAAAGGCTACTAATTCGTCAAGGCAGCAGAATCGAGCAATTATAGCCGTAAAAATGCAGATTGGCAATTCACGGAAATGTTACGCCAAGTAAAACGTTTTATAAGTATTCTAGAGGGCACCTGTATCCGGAGTTGCAGGCGCAAGTAAATGATCCGACTGTGTTGGTGCAGTTAGCATTGGTATCGCAAGGACTGCTTGTGCACTCATTGGTGTCAGTACTACAATCATTGCCTGAAAATAAACGCTTGCACGTTTTAGGTTAACGTAAACACCTTGAAGCTAAATGTAAGAAACACATTTCGGTGAACAAGATGGTTACCAGAGCGGTGTTTACGTGGTGTGCCACTTAGACAAAGTTTTTTAGTTAAGCCGCCCCAAACCTTACTTCACAGTCCATTAAACACCGTCAGCCCCCTAAAATATGTCACCGCAAACCCAAGTAAGCCTATACAGGGGCATTACAAGAAACGACGTTTGGTAGAGGACTCCTAACAGCAAATATTAAGGTCGCTACACTCTTATATTCCAAGGCGATTCGTCATATAGGTTTTTCTGATGACACAAAAGTAATTATTTGTCAAAAAATGCATAAAAGTGTACTTCTCAAACTGTTATCATGTTTAGTTAATGACTGAAAAAGACGATGTCGATCTACTCGACCTTTTTGGCTTTACAATTCATTATCAAGCTACATTACAGATTGGTGCATAGTGTACCAATTTATATTACGAACTTACATTTTTTCCAGAATACGTATCAAAACGTCTTAATCAAGACGATGTCGATCTACTCGACCTTTTCGGTTTTACACTTCATTATTCAGCTACATTACAAATCTGACTATAGTGTACCCAAGTGTACTTTTCATTTCATAGCTCGAAAGCGATGGCGAAACTAAAAATCTAACCCTAAGAGAAACGACAACTTACCTTCCCATCCGGCTGGACAGGTGCAACGGAAGCTGGGAAGATTGCCGGAGCACTGTCCCTGGTTCTGGCACGGATCGGGCGAGCAGGGACTAAAAACTTCGCAATTTGTGCCGTAGAAGTACTGGTTGCACGTGCAGCTGAAGCCCTGGAACTGTGGCGTGCAAGTTCCGTTCTGGCACGTGTTCGAGGTGCACAGGTTGATGACTGGGAACGAGAAGAGATCAAGGTTAATTTTGGGTAGTTGTGCGGTTACCTGTTATATTATGTGGTATTTGGAAGGCTAGGTATAGCTATACATTAATTGGTGTGTAGCTGGTATAGGTTTGTCATTAAACCAAGTTATTTTCGTCTTTTCTTATTTTTTCCTTAATCAAATTGCAAAACAGGTATTTTTGTTTATGTTGGTACTTTATAACAAACTTAAGAAAATTATACGCTCTTGTATTGGTATTCCAAGTTGGACTACGGCGTTTAATGCATATATTTCTAAAACAGTTCTGCTCGTGTAATTTAGGTCATTTTAACACCTTAGAACATGAATCTAACCTTCGTTTATTTATTAACCTGATAGTCAAAATATAACATTATTTTTATTATAGGCATGGCGCCGCGATGCTAGAGGTTTCTGTCAACACTAACGACTAATTTTGTGTGCCTTGTTTCACATTGTAGAACATTGTGTGGATTGTGGCTAGCCAAGTTTACGCAACGTACGTTTGTAACCACGCGCTAAAACACACAAACCATGTGTGCAAAACTGGAAATGATGATATCGAATTACTCTAAGTTTTGGCAACTTAATAAATATGCTGTTGCTACCAGGCATAGTATAATAAAAATAAGTTCTTCTGGTATATATTTGTTAAACAAACGTTTCGGCTAAATTTTCGGAAGGCCTTCATCATGTGTGTCATTCCCTAATAAAGGCTTTCCGAATAGTAATCCGAAACATTGGTTTAACATATTATTTCAGCAACTTACTTGAGCATTTGCCGGCGACCAGCTCATACCCTCCTTTGCACAGACACTCGTACAGTCCGTCGTTCGTGTTGGAGCACGTGGACACGGCAAGGTCACACAAGGTCGCGGCCGTGGTGTCGCAAGGTCGGTCGGCGAGGCAAACGTTTGAGTCCTGCGTGGACAGCTGGAAGTTGTTCTTGCAGCCGCAGAACTCCTGCTGGCTGTTCGAGATCAGACAGTTGCCGTTGGTGCACTGACGGGTACAGATTCCGACTGCAACCGAGAGTATATTAGTGGGTGGTTTCCGGGCAAGTATGCCGACCTTCGTTTGTATCTGTAGCTCTCAATTATTTTTTAATCAAGCTGAATAGTGATGGTTGGCTACCCTGTAGATTCGTATAATAATTTGCAGTGTTATGTTTATGGGAAATTAAATTGCCAGTGTAAGTGGAATTATAAGGAAAAAAATAAATTAAAAGCATCCCCATAATGAATCAAGACTTTAAACCGCTCTGCCGTTTGGCAGGCATGCTAAAGAGGTGAAAACCATTAAAAAAATTGTTTACTCTTGCGTGAATTGTTTCGCCATGTATAAATAAAACACTGGACCTTACAAAAAAGCCATTTGTTTTGAGTAATCGTAAAATGAAAACTTCATCAGGAACACTTAGGATTTATCCATCTTTGCACAAATCCAGGCGCCAGGGAGAAAAATAGTGGCCGAAACTAATTACTTAGATTTATCGATTGAGCATTTGTATCTATTTTTAGGGCTAAAATTGATTTTAGGCATCAGCATTACAAAGCAACTTGAAAGTTTTACACGCCTAAATCAATATATGCTAGTTTTGTATGACCAACCTTACCAGAGTTGTGTCGTTACCTGTGGTGGTTTGAATGGTGGTCGACTTTTTGCACTGGTCTGTAGTTCGCACCGTTACGACGTAGGAGGTCTCCGCCGACAGGCCTGTGATCATGAAGCGCGAAGCACCTACAGAAGTGTTGCGCCCGAAGGTCGCCATTCCCCCTGTAACCTCGATACTGTATGCCACTTGGCCGCCTTGGACTGGCGTGTAGATGATCTGGCCAAGGTACAAGGCAGTGGTTCCCACGTTGAACGACACCTTCACTTCTTCGCAGGCTGCGTTCAAATTTATCGATTGCGGTTCTTTCGAACTTAAACGCACAAAAATTGATGCGAAACATAAAACGTCGGACGTTACTGAATTTGAAGCGTAATGCTTGGAGGTTTAAGTAAGAATATCAAAGCCCAAACAGAAGTTGGAAGCATTTTGAACGTTTCGAATAACTCTTTATTCATTTTAAATAAATGAGTTATCCGAGACGTTCAGATGATACCCACTTCTGTGTGGGCTTTTTGGCTTTGATATTCTTACTCGGTCCTAAATGTGATAAATAGCATTTATCAAAAAGTGGGGCATCTCTATTGCACTTTACATGCACAGTAAGAATATAATTTTTTCGACAATCTTGTACAAAAACTGCACAAATTATACCCGAATTACGGCATGGCTTTTGAAAACTTTTTTTTCTGTTACACTATTTAAGTTTCCAAACAAAACTGATGTACATACTAAAGCCGGCATTTTAAAACATATAAATCTGTATGATAGTTATATTACAAAATCGTAGAGAAAGTTTACCAACACTTTACGTTGAAAAAAAAACAAATACTAATTTATAAGCTAAAGAATCCACATGGTTATATCCTGTAAACTATAGACCTGCTATAGAAGTACCAACCAACGATTACGGCATACTTAAAATAATATGCCGTGTGCTTTCGGAAAGACTATTGCCGAAATCTATTGGCGTAATCAGGATCACATTGTAACTCTTTGTATTGCGACAAACTTCGTTGGGATTTTTTTCCTAACCAACTCCAGTGTTACCTGTGCAAGTTGCTCCATCCCCTGCAAAGCCAGTCTGACATGTGCAGGTAAAAGAACCAGCAGAGTTGCTGCAGGCCGCGTTGCTATTACACGGGAAGGGCGTACCATTGCATTCGTCGTTATCTAGAAGTTAGCAATGAAAAGCATTATAGTTTTGGAGCATAATTATTGGAGATTGTAGTAAGACGTAATAAGAATATCAAAGCTCATACATATGTAGGTATCATTTTGAACGTTTCGAATAACTCTTTATTCATTTTCAACATTCGTTTAGACTGGGCACACCGTCAGTTATGACGAAGGCAATCAAACGTAAGTTGATGTTGCAAAAACAAATAGTTATTCGAGTACAACAAAATGATAGCTACATCTGTATTATAAATGCGCTAAACACCTCGTGCCCGCAAGCTTATTTTACCTACCACTTAAACGGCAATATAAAAAGCACGAGCGGCTAATGATGGTAACGCGACAATTCAATTCCACGGATAAACACTCGTCACCAACTACAGATAGGCTAGTTACTTGCAAAACAAGGTGGAACTTTACGGAACACCAAAAGTTGCGATGGCCTTCTTACGCTTTGCGAGTCTTTTTGTTAAATGGTCGCATGTTTTTGGAACATTTTGAAGCATAACGGTGGGAGGTTGTAGTAGGACGTAGTAAGAATATCAAAGCCCATACAAAAGTAGGTATCATTTCGAACGTTTCGAAAAACTATTTATTCATTTAAAGAGTATAAAGAGGTATTCGAAACGTTCAAAATATCGAATATTTGTCCCAAACTTGGCGGTTTATATTTCCAAAACCATAAGTTCACCTAAGTAACATTTTTGTGTAGAAAGCAAAACATTAATTGAGAAAATCGAACACTTTATTGAACATAGTTTTTTTTTATGTTCATCAATTTATATTTATAATATAAAACAATGCTTTATTTACTGCTTTGTATTGTTCAATACAAACCTATAATTGGGTTATTTATATTAAAAAAGCGTTTATTTGATAGTGTTATGTCAACCAACAGCAATGCCTTAAATCTAGCTAGCAAATCAAAACCGAACTGGATATAAATTCTATTCAAACAAGATTACTGCGTGTTCGATGCAAATTGAATTAAACAAGAAAACAACAAACCGCTTTAAATAACCATATTGCTGTTTATGATTTTTAAAATCTACAGTATGGATAAAGCAATAAAATAATAGCAACCAAAGCATTATCAAACACAATCTTCACAACAATAAAAAACGGGGTGTCTATTTTCGGGCAAGATAGCGTGATGTATGACGATACAAGAGCTCAGTAAGGGACGATGTCTCGACCTGAACCCTTCCTTCGGTATTTTCGGAAGTCAGGAGCCGGTCATTTGACGTGTTGCGTCACGCCGAAGTTCGATGCGCATGGGCTGCATTGCGTGTAGCGTAAAGCGCTGGTCGCATTACAGAAGTCCTTATTCTAAAGTTTAGCGGGCTAGCTATTTATTCCCCGCTACGGTGTGGTCACTGACGTCAATTTGAGTGACCTGGCATTTACTAAACGTGCCTCGGCGTCTTACCCAGTGCCGGATTAACAATAAGGCTACGAAGGCCTTAGGCCCTGGAAAAATTCAGCCCTCAATTTTTTTGAGGTTACATTTTTGTAGAGCTCATAGGCGTGATATTGATACATGCAGTACCGATACATTTTTTTTTCTAAAACACGAATGACTGAGTCGAGGCAATATGTGCCTTCTGTGGAAGTAAATAAATCGTTTCATTTATGCATCTATGTATTTTTATAGCTTAGTTTGCCAAAACTAGGCCCTTCTTTAGTAAACAGCCTACAGTTGCCTGAATCCGGCGCTGGTATTACCTGTACATGTGCTGCCGTTGCCAGAATAGCCTGACTTGCATGTGCACGAGAAAGATCCGGGGTGGTTTGTGCAGTTTGCGTTCGTGTCACAGTTGTCCGAACCGTTCGCGCATTCGTCGACATCTTGGAAAACACGCCAAAAAGGAAATCAATAAAATCTCGAAATTCGTGAGTTCAAAGCGACGGTCTGTCCGAAGTGGCGCTTTCAGGTGTTTTAAAATTGGACGATTTCGTTCGAAACACGCGATTATTTGACTGCCGTCGTTTGTAAACCGTCTGTTGTCCAGGAAATGCGGTTCCACATTTTCAAAAGTGGCTTATACAACCGAAAAGCAAAACGTATCAAATCTAATGCAACACACAGCAACACTACGTGGTGATCTATAAAGGAGATTAATTAAGAATATCAAAGGCAAATAGGTCAAGTGAATTGACACCATCTTGATAAAGACGTTTCGATAGGCACTTGCACGATTAACTAATGATCAAGATGATCTCATTTACTTGACCTTTTAAGCTGCACTTATAATAACTAATGTAATGCAGTTTTATACACAATAAATATCACGAGCTGATTGCCATTAGTACTTGACCCTTTTTTGCTCTCACAGAGTCGAATGTGTAATCTGTATACCCCGAGAAGGTAACACCAACAACTAAGTTGGAGTAGATAGCTGTAAAGAACTTAAACGACTACGTCACACTTTTGTTTTTGTCCCCCGATTAGAGGCGCCTAAGGGTGCGGAATCCTAAACCTTAAATACGCACCTACATACTACGCGATGTCTGTAAATTACGGCGTCGTATGTGTAATCTGTAAACCCCGAAAATGTAACAACAACAACAACAAAGTAAATTACCTGCGCACGATCTCCCGTCACCCGAATAGCCTGTCCTGCATCGGCAAATGAACGAACCAGGGGTGTTTGTACAACCAGCGTTGGTGTCGCAGTTGTTGCTACCGTCGGTGCACTCGTCTATGTCTAAAATGATACAATTTTCGATCGGTTAAACAAAATATGAGAGAGAAGAAGCTTAATTGTTTGGTTAGGGAACCAAATAGGCGAAATTAACGCCCCTAAAAATTAGACCAAAAATATTTATTGCAACAGTACTATACAATTTCGCGTACATCACAAAAAACGCCAATCATAGGTTTTTTGGGTGCCACATTTTACTACGGTAACGATTTACAACAGGCCTTACCTGAACAAGTGACCCCACTTCCAGTGAATCCGGTGTTGCAATTGCACGCATAGCTGGATCCTGTTGTTGTACAAGTGGCGTTGGGGCTACAAGGGTTGGTCGAACACGGATTGACAGCTAAATAAAAAAAAATAAAAAATATATACTGATGACGTCGATTTAACCACGGATGCAACCCAAAGAATCGCACTTCATTCTAAGTTTTCAACCACCCAAGCTTGGTGTGTTACAAAGTGCAACGACATAAAAATAATTTGGACATTCAAATAGCTGACGTTATTTATATAGTTGAACATTCAAATAGTTAAAGTCAAGATAAATAGGAGAAATCTTTAAAGAAGGTTTAAGTTTTAAAAATGTACGCGAAACTTTTGTGAAACAGTGCTTTTATTTCAATATTGGGGTACAAAAAATAAACACAGTGCTTAATATCCGGTGTGTCAAGGGTGGACATTGTGAGTAAACGAAAATAAAGGAACTTTCCGACTCAACGAATCCAATCGGAAAAAGCTACAAATGTCACGAGAACAAAAACACAAAACAAGGCTTTGTACGTCACATTCCTATTTCGATCACTCGCGTGTCGGCCGGGTAAATTACAGCGTCGGCCGTCAGGTGCGTCAGCGAAAGGGATGGGCGCCCACCTTGATGACTACATGGGGTCAGTTTGGGTCACAACCTTTTCTAGAAGATGTTTCGGGACCGAAAACAAAATTCCGTTTGTTTTGCGAAAGATCTTTTACGTACTTGCTCTGATTCAAATCATGAATCCCCAGCGCTTCTCGGAAGTTTACGGGAATTTGCAGGCGCGTCAAAGGGTCACGCATAAACCTATGAGAATTTACGTAAAGGAAATCTGTAATTACCTTGCGCGTGGTGATGATAATTCACTATACCTTTGTTTATAAATGTCGACATTTAACAGAAACCAACGTCACTCTATGGCAGGGATTCTTAAACTGGGGTCCATGGAGCCCCAAGGGGGAATTAGTTTCAGGGGGTCCATAAGGCCTAATTACAAAAGTAATTAATTTATCAAAATTAAATAGTATAATTAAAATTAAAACGTTTTTGCACTGAATATTTATAGACTTTTTCACAGTTTTTTGACCGAAATCAGCAAATTTATGAAGTCTATTTGTATTGTGACGTAAATTTATGACGTCATTCTTGAAATGTTCTTGCCTACCGAGGCAAAAAAAATTTCGGGGTCCTCGGTAAAAAAAGTTTAATAACCCCTGCTCTATGGAAATGCTTACTTGACCAGGCAAACAATTTTAAAACGTGAACAACTGTACGCCTTTGCCACTTGTAGCACAACTTCGCAAAATTCGCAAACACTTATAGCTGGGTCAGATCGGATATAGACCGGAACACACTCTAAAAATAAAGGGACTTTCGATAACCTAATGCAAACTTCGGGTAATTTAACTTTGGCGACGTCGGTGGGGAAAATGCTTTTAGGTCGCGAACTACTAATCGTGAAAATGGAATAGCCGAAAGGTATAGGCGCATAACAAAAGAGAGCGGTTTCCTTAACACGCCAGCCATGGGCGGTGAAGCAACGACAGGGGATTCATTGGATTAGGCGGAATCCCGGGTACAAATTGATCGGCGTGATATGGACATTGACAGATAATTGCCTAGATATACTCGCATGACGATCTGTGTACATAAAACACCAGGATCGCTCGCAGTGAAAAATGCGCTTCCTATTTATGTATTTTTGTGGGGTCTATACAATCAAATTTATAGCCACTTAAGAGTAAGATTTAAACAAAAACGCCCGGGAATTTCCTATTGATAACCACCGGCTATATTACATCAATAAATAGTTCGTTTTTGTCAATCAAGATGCAACAGTTAATCGCAACCCTAAAACCCTATTTTAAAAGAAAATAAGCACGATTTATATAATTATCAGTATCCAGAATTGGCATTTTGGCAAATTATATATGTATATGAGTGGTAATACATACGTTACATTTCCATTTGACGAAATATGAACCAAAACAATTCGAGGATACGCCATTTCTAGGTTTTTAATTAAACGCCCCATTTTGTTGGCAGCAAAACTATCAACAGGCTTAACCAAATCACTATCGTGTCAACACGACACTAAATACACTTTTAAACTCAAAACTCTATCGTGAATGGCTTTGCAAATGAAACTTGACTGCTTTCGAAATGGTAACCTGTGGTGCTTGGAACTGCTGTTGATTGAATTTGGGATGTACTGGTGCTGGCAATTACATCTCTGCTTGTAGTAGAAACCACTCCTTGAGTTGTTTGTGATGTTTCTGGGGTAGCAATAGTGGTCACCACGACAGTGGTTCCATCTCCTTGATTGGTGCTGACAAATACATCTCTGCTTGTAGTAGAAACCACTCCTTGAGTTGTTTGTGATGTTTCTGGGGTTGCAATAGTGGTGACCTGGGCAGTGGTTCTATCCCCTTGATTGGTGCTACTCGCAGAAGAACCAACTTGGGCTTCACTGGTGCTGGCAATTACATCTCTACTTGTTGTAGAGACAACTCCATCGGTTGTTTGTGTTGCATCTGGGGTAGTAACAGTTGCCGACGTGAAAGTGTCGTTACTGGCCGTAGAAGTAAAGCTTGAGGTGGATTGCAAATTTTGGTTGCCTGGTGTTGTTACTGTATCGATTGTGGTGTCCCCGCTCGATTCCACTATTAAAGCGGACGTTGTTTCAACTGACTGAGAAGTCGTTAAAATATGGAACTGAGTTGTCTGATCTTGCGGCTCTGCCGTAGTTTTAACAGTAACATTAGCGGCTATCGTGGCAACAACGGCATTCGATTGAGTGGCGTTGTCGCCGCTTCCAATAAACATAGAAACAGTCGTGCCAACTTCTGTGGGTGTTTCTGTATCGTTGTCACCGCTGCCTGCGAACACTGACTGCACTGTCGTGACATAGGTCGAGGTAGTGGCATTGTCCGACTGATTGTCGCCGCTAAACACCGTTCCAAAAGTCGTTGATTCTTGGGCACTTGTATTATTTCGCGCCACCCCGATATGTCCATTTAACAGAACTGAAACGAAAAGGCAACGGTTAACCAACAATGTATTTCGTAAAAAGGACAAAAAGCATTTAAACTTACCGGAGGCGATTATTGCCAAATGGTAGACAAATGTTGAGCTTCTTTTCCGCTTCCAAAAAGTCATTTTTATTATTTTAAATTTTCCTAATTGTTAATGACCTGCATTGCCTTCTTGTAAAAACACTAAAATTAACAACTTTCTAAACAACCTGAAATTTTTTTTATCTAAATCTACGCATCACATAGTACTAAAGACGGACTAACTTCAGCCTCGAAAGAATTTGACAACCTTAAAGATGTTGCGTTTCGCACCAACTGAACATAGTAACAACAAGCTACCTTCCTCGCCAGGCTTTAACTAAAGGGACCGCAATGGGTTACCACGGTTAAAAAAGGCGACTACGGCTAAAGCGCTGGGGCGTTACGTGAAGACTTCGGGCGCTAACAGCGTCACCCAATCTACCACGTCATATTCCCTTTCAGACTGCAAGGTATTTAGCCAACTACTCTGGGCTGCTGAGCACTTGTCGTCCGCTTACCTGCAAATAAGCTAAGCGCATAATATGAATTACAAATTACCTTTGAATTGCGGGACTTCTTGTATCGCTCTTTCAGCAAGCAAGCGTTGAAAAACGTAAAAAAACATGTAACAGCGATAATAGCGTCACGTATGCGTTTAATAGCTTTTTTCCCTTAGCTGCTTAAACATAAATAGCTATACAAACAAGCGAAGCAACGTTGCAGACTCTTCTCAAATTAGTGCGTGACTGCTACCTCCAAAATTTGATGACTATCAACATTATTTTTTGTAATTCCACAAGCAGAAATTTCAGGCCATTATTGCAGAAATTTTTGTGGATAAATATAGATTATAACGCAATTTAGTTCACGATTTTGACGCTCGAAAATCGCGTTGTATCCCTCTAAACCAGTGTTCCCAAGCTTTTTTTATTTCGTGGCCTAATTTTTTTTGGTAAAACAGTTTGTTGCCCACCATGTGTCGTAATCTTTTTTGTATACCCTTTAGTCCATCATCCAAATAAGATGTATCAACCGATATATCTTACTTGATATACATAAAGCAAAATTGTCTGTCTGCAATTTACGCCTATATTTTCGGACAATTCCTTATTAAAATACATTGATTCTAACGACATCCAAATGATGCTGTTTACTTTCAGTTTATTTTTAGATTGGAAATAAATATCTCTATGACAACAAACTGAATTTAAGGTGAACTGCCGTGCTAATTGTGTAGCGAATAAAAAACACAGGTCGTTATATTTTGCCTTTACGTATATAGTTCTCAACTAGTCAATAATATGGAAATGGCCTCATTCCTATATGGTTTTTGAAATGCTAACAATTATTTTAAAAAAAACATATTCAGTTGCAATATTTTTAAATAGCTCCATGCTCCCACGAA
The DNA here is from genome assembly GCF_963924565.1 of Ascidiella aspersa. Taxonomy (NCBI): domain Eukaryota; kingdom Metazoa; phylum Chordata; class Ascidiacea; order Phlebobranchia; family Ascidiidae; genus Ascidiella; species Ascidiella aspersa. The sequence continues at coordinate 31,112,162 of NC_139450.1, forward strand.
AAAATGGCTCCCTTTTGTTGGATTGTCATAGTTTTGATGTAATTATTTTAATAAAAAAACAAACCTGTTGTTGATGTTGTAAAAGTTCCGGTGGTCGCGGTATTCGCCGTTGTACCGATAGTTATGGTTGTCCCAGTAATTGCCGTTGTCGCCGTAATTGCTGTTGTCGCCGTAATAGCTGTTGTAGCGGTATCTGCTGTTGTTGCGGTACCTGCTGTTGTTGCGGTACCTGCTGTTGTTGCGGTACCTGCTGTTGTTGCGGTACCTGCTGTTGTAGCGGTACCTGCTGTTGTAGCGGTATCTGCTGTTGTAGCGGTAACTGCTGTTGTTGCAGTACTTGCTGTTGTTACGGTACCTGCTGTTGTTGCGGTACCTGCTGTTGTTGCGGTACCTGCTGTTGTTGCGGTATCTGCTGTTGTTGCGGTACCTGCTGTTGTAGCCGTAACTGCAGTTGTTGCGGTACTTGCTGTTGTTGCGGTACCTGCTGTTGTTGCGGTACCTGCTGTTGTTGCGGTACCTGCTGTTGTTGCGGTACCTGCTGTTGTAGCGGTACCTGCTGTTGTAGCGGTACCTGCTGTTGTAGCGGTACCTGCTGTTGTAGCGGTACCTGCTGTTGTAGCGGTACCTGCTGTTGTAGCGGTATCTGCTGTTGTTGCGATACCTGCTGTTGTTGCGGTAATCGCTGTTGTTGCGGTATCTGATGTTGTTGCGGTACCTGCTGTTGTTGCGGTAACTGCTGTTGTTGCGGTATCTGCTGTTGTTGCGGTACCTGCTGTTGTAGCCGTAACTGCAGTTGTTGCGGTACTTGCTGTTGTAGCCGTAACTGCAGTTGTTGCGGTAATTGCTGTTGTTGCGGTATCTGATGTTGTTGCGGTACCTGCTGTTGTTGCGGTAACTGCTGTTGTTGCGGTATCTGCTGTTGTTGCGGTACCTGCTGTTGTAGCCGTAACTGCAGTTGTTGCGGTACTTGCTGTTGTAGCGGTACCTGCTGTTGTTGCGGTAACTGCTGTTGTTGCGGTATCTGCTGTTGTTGCGGTACCTGCTGTTGTAGCCGTAACTGCAGTTGTTGCGGTACTTGCTGTTGTAGCCGTAACTGCAGTTGTTGCGGTAATTGCTGTTGTTGCGGTATCTGATGTTGTTGCGGTACCTGCTGTTGTTGCGGTAACTGCTGTTGTTGCGGTATCTGCTGTTGTTGCGGTACCTGCTGTTGTAGCCGTAACTGCAGTTGTTGCGGTACTTGCTGTTGTAGCGGTACCTGCTGTTGTTGCGGTAACTGCTGTTGTTGCGGTATCTGCTGTTGTTGCGGTACTTGCTGTTGTAGCCGTAACTGCTGTTGTTGCGGTACCAGCCGTTGTTGCGGTATCTGCTGTTGTTGCGGTACTTGCTGTAGTTGCAACCAATGCTGAAGTGGTGAAAAATTTATTGTCCGAGTACGGAGAATAACCAAGAGCAGTGGCGGATACTTGAACAAGACTTCTAACGCGGGCAGAACACAGCGTGTTGGATGGAAGACCAGTCGCTGTATAATTGGTGCTTGTTGTGTTGTAGGTAAACTTCAAGTTGCCACTGCAATACACTAAAGAAAACAAATTATATAACTGATGTTGTTTCTCATCGATCAAACTTTTTAACTAATTCAAACGGAATACGAAAGTCTTACCTATTATTTCAAAAGAAACGATCGTTTGGTTTGTAGCGAAGGAAAACCTTGCAGTGCTTGAAGTTACTTGTTCGGTGGTCAAGTTTTGGGGGGCGATCAAGATGTTAACTAAGAAAAGAAGGAGTGCATATTAGGGTAAAAAAAAACACCGAACTCTTGGAGTGAAGGCAAGGTAATAGCGTACTCGTTGTCAAGGAGCCAAACACAGTGGTGTTCAGGAGGTTTCCGTTAAGAGCGGTTGTAGCGTCAACAGGAGTCGTGCTGTTAGTGGTGGCTTGAACGCTCATGATCACGCTACCGTTCCTGAAAAACAAGTTTACCACACCATTGGTTTGACAATTTGCCTCTTAGTCGATCGAAAATAAAATTCTCAATTAGTTTTAGCCTTGTAAATAACAAAAGCGTGAACTAAAGCAAAAAGGAAACAACGTAAATTGTGTGATACTTTCTGGAGCTTTAGGTCAATCTTTACACCAATGATAGGTGATCATTTTTGCAAACAATATTTTCTTGAGCTTAAGTTAGATAAACCACAGCGGTTATTAAAAAAAAGAACGCAGCTCTTAAAACCAAACGGGGGCTAAAACAGGGTGAAAAGGCGTGTATGCGAGCACATACGAAAATGCATGTATTAAAAAATTGGCAAAACTCTTTTATTTTAAATACCTTAGTGACGTTAGTGTGAATTCTGTCAGTGTTGCTCCACTTGAAGTCTTTAAACCGCTGACCAATAGCGGAATAATCTTGTTGAGCAAACTTATAGAGTCAGCTGAAGTGGGGTCGTTATAACTAACGCTGAAAGTTTCCTGGAGAAGGTTGACCGAAAACTGCACCACGAGGTTCACTGTAATAAAGGTTATTTGCAAATTGTTAAGGCAATCCATATGTTTATAACTGGAACACAATAAATAAGATGCCAATTGGGAACTTTTAAGTTACTAAACACAAACACTTGACATTGTACAAAAGTAAGCAATTCGTCACTTTGTTTTCTGTACTTCATTTTTTAACACGAGGGTATTTTTGTCATAAAAAGACAGTTAGGTATTTTGGCATAGTTCTAAGGCATCGTCGCAACAAATTACTAAAATTACCAAAAAATAAGCTAAACATGTTAACTTAAAAATAATGTTCACAACATAATACAGCGACTAAAAAAATTGTATTTCGATTCAGGTTTATGGGTTAACTATTTTGCTAGCAACAACATCGCCATACACAGTAGGATTAAACGTTGTTGCAAATTACATTTTAAACAGCGTAATATTTTGTTTTATCCAAGTTTTGGTTTCTACTGAAACAATACCTAACTAGAAACATATTGGCTGCAAGTTAGGCTTTGTCTTACCAGTCTTTACAAGCGTTTTGTCACTGAATATTGAGTTGACAGTCGAACCAAGCATCGTAACTAATGGTCGTGAACTAACGTTGTATTCAGTGTTTGGATTAAGATTGCAAATTGCCACAGCACTGCTGGAATTGGCTGTGATGGATGTATTTATCGATTCCAACTTGTACTGCAAATTTAAAAGAACTTGTTACTAGCTGATCCCCACAATAAATCATAACACCGTAGTACCTGGTAAGTTGCGAAAGTGGCATTGCTGTCCAAAACGACAACAATACATCTCGAGTATGTGGCAAGGATAACTGGGGGATTAAGTTGGACACTTGCTGGAGTTGAAGTCGTTACAGTTGTTGCTACCGTTGCCAGTGGAGTTGTGGTATTTTCAGCTGCAGTTACGTTTGGGGCAGAAGTGGTGGTATTTAGGACTGTTGGTGTTGTAACCGTTGCCAATGTAGTTGTGGTATTTTCAGCTGCAGTTACGTTGGGGGCAGAAGTGGTGGTATCTAGGACTGTAGGAGTGGTAACTGTTGCCAATGTAGTTGTGGTATTTTCAGCTGAAGTTACGTTGGGGGCAGAAGTGGTGGTATCTAGGACTGTTGGAGTGGTAACTGTTGCCAGTGGGGTTGTGGTATTTTCAGCTGCAGTTACGTTGGGGGCAGAAGTGGTGGTATCTAGGACTGTTGGAGTGGTAACTGTTGCCAGTGGGGTTGTGGTATTTTCAGCTGCAGTTACGTTGGGTGCAGAAGTGGTGGTATTCAGCACTGTTGGTGTTGTAACCGTTGCCAGTGGAGTTGTGGTATTTTCAGCTGCAGTTACGTTGGGTGCAGAAGTAGTGGTATTCAGCACTGTTGGTGTTGTAACCGTTACCAGTGGAGTTGTGGTATTTTCAGCTGCAGTTACGTTGGGTGCAGAAGTGGTGGTATTCAGCACTGTTGGTGTTGTAACCGTTGCCAGTGGAGTTGTGGTATTTTCAGCTGCAGTTACGTTGGGTGCAGAAGTGGTGGTATTCAGCACTGTTGGTGTTGTAACCGTTACCAGTGGAGTTGTGGTATTTTCAGCTGCAGTTACGTTGGGTGCAGAAGTGGTGGTATTCAAAACTGTTGGTGTTGTAACTGTTGCCAGTGGAGTTGTGGTATTTTCAGCTGCAGTTACGTTGGGTGCAGAAGTGGTGGTATTCAGCACTGTTGGTGTTGTAACTGTTGCCAGTGGAGTTGTGGTATTTTCAGCTGCAGTTACGTTGGGTGCAGAAGTGGTGGTATTCAGCACTGTTGGTGTTGTAACCGTTGCCAGTGGAGTTGTGGTATTTTCAGCTGCAGTTACGTTGAGTGCAGAAGTGGTGGTATTCAGCACTGTGGGTGTTGTAACTGTTGCCAGTGGAGTTGTGGTATTTTCAGCTGCAGTTACGTTGGGTGCAGAAGTGGTGGTATTCAGCACTGTTGGTGTTGTAACTGTTGCCAGTGGAGTTGTGGTATTTTCAGCTGCAGTTACGTTGGGTGCAGAAGTGGTGGTATTCAGCACTGTTGGTGTTGTAACCGTTGCCAGTGGAGTTGTGGTATTTTCAGCTGCAGTTACGTTGGGTGCAGAAGTGGTGGTATTCAGCACTGTTGGAGTGGTAACTGTTGCCAGTGGAGTTGTGGTATTTTCAGCCGCAGTTGCATTGGATACAAAAGCGGTCGTATTAACCACCGTTGGCGCGCTTGTTGAAGTTACCGCTATTGAAGATGTGGTAGTGAAAACTTTGTAATCGGAATACGGTGAATATCCTGCAGCAGTCGCAGACACGTTAACGAGTGCTCTCAAGCGAACAGAACAAAGCGTGTTGGAGGGCAGAGCTGTAGCCGTAGAATTGGTGGTTGAAGCTGTGAAGGTGAATTCTTGACTGTTGTTACAGGACACTGCATAAATTAAGTTTGTGTTAAATTCGATGGATACGTGGATTCCTATAAGAGTGGTTCCGGCCTACCTTTGATTTCAAAAGAAATCGCTTCGACGGTTGTAGCATATGTGAACGTTGCACTGCTCGATGCCACTTGACCGATTGTAATGTTTTGTGGTGCGGTTAAGTTTGCAACTAAGCAACAAAAAAAGTGATTAGATAAATGCGACAAAGCTTATCCATAAATGTAAAATCACAGCGCGACAAAGCTTATCCATAACTGTAAAATCACAATGCGACAAAGCTTATCCATAAATGTAAAATCACAGCGCGACAAAGCTTATCCGTAAATGTAAAATTACAACGTACGTGTCGTAACTGGGCCAAGGGCGGTTGTGTTCAAAGAGGTTGTGTTGAGAGTGGAGGTCGCGTCGGTCGCATCAGTGCTGTTGGTGGTAGCCTCAGCGCTCATAAATACGCTTCCGTTCCTGCAACGAAAGCCAGAAAACAGGTTTCTAAACTTATATCTACCAATTGCCCGAACAAACTGAAAATCAAAGCCCATACAAAAGTAGGTATCTTTTTGAACGTTTCCAAAAACTTTTTATTCATTTTCAGATGTTGAAAATTAATAAAGAGTTATTCGTTATTCGAAACGTTCAAAGTGATGATGATACATCCTTCTGTATGGGATTTAACGTTCTTATTACGTCTTACTACAACCTCTAACCATTATGCTTCAAACTGAAAATAATTACCTCAGGTAAATGAGCGTAATGCCCTGCAAGTTGGCACCACTTCCTGTTTTCACACCGTTTGTGATTTGGCCGCGGTACTTGTTAAGCAGGGCAATTGACTGGTTCGACAAACTGTCGCTGTATTCATTCAAGTACACCTCAAGCTTGAGTTGAGTCGAGAACTGCACCGTGAGTAGGCCTGGAACAAAAGCATCACATTTCACAATAATTATAAATGTTTGGGGTTCAGTGTAACTCAATACAAGCATAGATATTTGGGAATCAGTTTAACTTATTACAAGCATAGATGTTTGGGCTCAGGCTAAACTCATTATAAGCATAGATCTTTGGGACTTAGGATTAAACTTAAAAAGCAAAAGCAACTATGGTGTCGGATATACACGCGATTAGATTGATATTCATCGGACGATAAATCAAGAATAATGGATTCAAAACAATGTATCCTGACTATGATCTAGAAGCGTAAGTCGATTTCGAATCCTGATTCCGACTCGGGGCCATTACGTGGGTGAAAAAGTCAATATTCCAGACTACGCTTTTCTACGATTTAAAGGTAAAACTTTGTCGGTTACGAAATTGTTACTGTGCATGTCGGACTTTTAGGCCTCATATTGGACTTCAGTCGAATAAACCGACTCCGTCGAGTCCCGAGTGCTGCTGCGACTTCTCAGCCTTGTTTTAAAGTAGCACAATGCAACAGACCTGTCTTTGCTTGCGTCGGAGTGCTGAACGCTGAGTCGACAGCCGACCCATTTAATTCTGTCAATGGACGTGAACTGATGTTGTAGTCCGTGTTGGGACTAAGGTTGCAAATCGCGACAGACGCAGTTGCTGTGTTCGACAAGTTAGCCACAATCGTCGGTCTGTTCTTTGTTTCCACTTTGTACTGAAATAAAGTGATATAAACGTTTTTAGATTTTTGACTTTTTTCGAGATTTTTTTGACAACCAGTGGTGCAAAATGTACCAAGTTCTTACTCCCCTGCCCATAGCTTTTACTAAAGAGTGTAAAAGATAAGTTCGTATCGAAAAAATGTGTTATTTATGTAACTTCTTAGGAGTACTCCTAGTACGCAACTTGACATATCAGCAATTATGAACTGTTCAAAAAGTGATCCGCATTTCGGAACGGATCGAATGAGGATATAACACACTGAAAAAGTACGCACCTGATAAATCCCGTAGGCTTTGCTCGGATCCAAAATAACAACAATGCACTTTGCGTCTGTGGCGAGTATCGAAGGGGCGGATTGCTGTACCGGCGTTGTTATGATAAGTTCTGAAAGCAATAGACAGCGTTATTTAGCTATCTTTATGTATCTCGGCAAATTGCCGTATTTGTCTAATTCTGAATATAGGGTAATCAAGGGGCACTAAAAAAAAGGTGGAAATTACCTGATGCACAGTTGTGCGAAAGATTATCAAGAATCAATACAATTTGTCTTTATATGGTACCACCTGTTTACCCTATTTTTATATATTTTTGTAAGTGGTCGTACTTGTCTAGTTCTAAACAGGTTAATCCGGTGACATTGTATAAAAACAAATTGCATTGAATTTCCGACAAGCCTTTGCACAACCGTGCTTCATCAGGTCAAAGTAGAAAACCTGTTTAATCTGATGAAGCACGGTTGTGCGAAAACTTGTCTATAATCAATACAAAGCAAACAAAAAAGTTTGAAATTTATTTGCAGTGGAAACTAAAAGTTTTTTCTGTATATGTGGAACTCAAAAAACTTTTTCTAACATTTGAAGATATTTTTTGGGAAGGTGCAGGGGCCACCTGATCGCCCTATCGTTAAAAAATAGTTCTACTGTAATCGATGACACAAGCAGTCACCTGAACAATTCCCCCCGTTGCAAAGTGGGTTCTTCGCTTTTTAGGTTTAAGTAAACAACTTAAGATCTACAAGTCGAACCTACTTTTACAGGGCGGGAAATCATTCCGCTATCCTTATATAGATATACTGAAACACGAGCAGTTACCTGAACAATTCCCCCCATTGCCCGTGTACCCAGCGTTGCAAACGCATGAGAAACTGCCTGGTACGTTGGTGCAATTAGCGTTGGCATCGCACGGCGAGTTGTTGCACTCATTGATGTCAAAGCAGTTGGTGTAAGCATCACCAGTGTAACCAGCAATGCAATCGCAAGAGAAGCTGCCAATTGTATTTGAGCAAGTAGCATTACTGCCACAAGAGGGACTGGAGCATTCATTGATATCGCCGCATGTAAAGCCATCTCCGGTGTAGCCTTGTGCACAGACGCATGTGTAGCTGCCGATGGTGTCTGTGCAGTTTGACGTGCCGTTTGGCGAGCAGTTGTTCAGGCTGGAGTTACTGCATTCGTCTAAAAAACACCAATAAACAGAATAAGGTCGAACTCCCAATAAATAAGACTGTTAAAAAGGAAGTGGTTTACGGCAATCTGTCTTACGGAGGCAACATATTATTCTTGTTGTTGAGTTGTATGTAATGGACATGGAATATTTAGCACTTAATTACGAAAAATTATGAATAGGTTGCAAAATTTAATGCTTCACAGTTGTTCTAAATTGTTTAAAGCCGGTCTTTAAAGGTATTTTTGTGTTATTTTAGTGCGTTTAACTTACCTTCATGTGGCGTCCATAAAACGATTTAAATCTGGCGTCTCAAAATCCCTGTTTTGTCGTTTCAAGCCATTCTTATCGTGTTTTTGTTCATTAAAATCACAAATCATGGATCTTAACTTACTCCTAACATAATCAGACACAAAATACGTCGTTAACGATACATATTTTTCATCAACTAGCCGACGGTCCGACTGATTGCATAAAACACATAGGTGTGCGTACTATAGAGACAAAGCAACGTCACTTAAACCAAGCACTCACCGACATTAAGGCATGTGCCGTTCGTCTCTGCATAGCCCGGGTCGCAATTGCATAAGTAGCCGCCAAACGTGTTGTTGCAGGTGCCGTTGCTTCCACACGGGTCAACTCCGGCCGTGCACTCGTCGATATCAGCGCAGACCAGACCGTCGCCCGAAAATCCGGCCAGACACGAGCAGTTGAAGTTGCCAGGGGTGTCGGTGCAGTTCGATGTGCCGTTACCGGCGCAGTTGTTCAGCGTATTGTTCTTGCACTCGTCTGAATGAATGTGCATGTTAAATCGTGGCCATTTTTGTTACTGTGGCCGCCAAAAAGCGGCAATGACTTTGGTTTGGGACAGAGATCACCCTGCGTTTGGTCAGCAAATTACTTGATTGGAGTTAAGTCTTTTGGACTAATGAGTTAACTTGATTTAGGTCTTTCGAATAAATGACTTGATTTGACTTAAGTCTTTCGAACAAATGACTTAACTTCATTTAAGTTTTTGGACATTTTTAAAAATAAAATTAGGGTATTTATCTTAAATTTTGCAAATAATACAATATGCGTTCTATATTATGGGATTTGTTATTTTTTAGTTAAGTATTGCTCATAATCGGACTAATGGGCCATTTTGTTAGTGTGGCCGCCAACAAAGGGTTAATGACTTGAGACAAAGATTATCCCGCGTTTGGTCAGCAATACATTATTAATACACTTTCATTATTTGTATGGGCTATAGGCAACGCCTTTGTGGCTCAGTGAACGACAGAACCGGTATAGCCGGGTCAGTCTGGCAGTTTTTCTAGTCCGATCAAACTAACTGATTTCGATAACAGCCTTTTCGAAGGTTAATCTACAGTTTTGGCAATTTGAAAGACAAAACACACATCGTACCAAAACATTGTAAAACTCATTTTTACGTCGAAATTCCCTGGAGACACAGCACCGTATCATTAAACGAAAGACACACACATATATGTGTTTAATAACAACTGGGTCTAGCCCGTCAGAGCTGCTTTTTGACCTATAAAGAAAGCCTTCGTATACGAAAGCCGTAATCGTTGGTCGAAAAGCAGCTTCCGAGGGGCTAGCTAGATCATAGTTGTTACTAAACACATATGTGTGTGTGTGTGTGTTTTATTAAAAACCAGGTTGTCGCATAATTGTTTCACCAATATTCATGCAGGTTCCGTTGAGCTGCTCGTAGCCAGCCATGCAGACGCACTTGAAGCCTCCGATCGAATTCTCGCACATGGCTGCCGCTGCGCACTCAACCGTGGCGTTGCCAGTGGCGTCGCACTCATCTACGTCATTGCAAACCTGCCGCGAGCGAAACACGATAGTTACGAAAAGCCGCGCGCGAAAGGTTAAGAATTTCGGACGAATTTAGATTGAGTGCTATGGGCGATTGCAATTGCGAAACACAACACCTGAGAACGTCTGTAGAAGTTGCACGCGAAAAGGGCACCGTTTTACAGAAATAGATCAAAACCGTACCACTTAGGGTATACTTACTTAGGGTAAACTTAGGGTATATAAAAAAGATCTAAAATAACTTCAAAAAGTGCACAATACCTTAGTGGAAATAGTATTTGTATACATTCAGGCGATTTGGTCTAAAGTTGTATTAAAAACATACCCCGAGGGTTTACTAAATTTATTTTTTAGGGGCACTGCTTGTTAAATTAAAAAAACAAGTGGAAAGCTTTAGTTTTATTTAAACCAATTTGTACTATGAAATAGACGTAATTTAGTTAAATCTTTGAAAACCTTTTAAAAACAGTTTAGCATTAAAACCTCAAAGCGTGGAAATTAATATTTTTTAATCATTTTATGGCAATAAAGTCATGTTGCCGTATACTGCCGTCCATTGCCAGTGTAGTCGCAATTACACCCATTTTGAAAAGTAGACTTAATTTACTTAAATTCGGAAAACCTTGTGTTTTTCTAACAGTTAAGACTTTTAAAGCGTGAAAAAAGTTGTTTTCCCGGTTCGACCATATACTATATTAAGAAGACTAATCTCATCAGAATAAAATCATATTGCTTTATACTGACCGGTGTAGCCGCAACTAAACCAATTTGTACGGTTAAACAAGGCGTGATTTACTTAAATCTGAAAGAAAGGCCCTTAAAATACAATTTAGCATTAAAAAACTGAAAGCGTGAAAAAGTTTTATGAAATATATATATGATTTAATCATATTGCCGTCTACTGACTGTTCCGTCGCCGGTGTAACCGGCCAGGCAGATGCACGAGAATGATCCCTGTGTGTTAAGGCAGGTGCTACGGTTGGTCGAGCTGTCGCAGTTGTTCAACGTCGAGTTTGCACATTCGTTCACGTCCACGCAGTTGCTGCCAGACGTCGTGTACCCCGGCCTGTCAAAATTGCGAGAAATTAGAGTTTTCTTTTTTTTCTTTGGACGACGCATGGAATGATAATAGCACTCCTGAAGTCTTTATTTTTCTGGTGTTTAATTTCGTGAAAACTAGCTGTTCGCTAAAAAAAATTACGAATCTCAATTTTCAAATTGCTTTATTGGTATTTTTTTAATTGGCCAGAAATATTGCGTCCCTTTGTGTTATCTACATTTAACATTTGTGTGGATTTTTCAGAGATAACCGATTTTTTTTAAAGGGATAAAAGTACAAGGGTATTTTTCTTTTTTTTATCATTCTAGCCTCGGCGCCATGGAAAATCAAATGAAACGTTAACTAATCAAAGTATTTTTACCAGTACAAAACAGGTTTTAAAATTCCCTCACAAAACGGATACCTGCAGTTGCAGTTAAACGATCCGATTGTATTGGCGCACACTTGAGTCTGATTGATGCAAGTGTGTGTTCCGTTCGTACACTCGTCGAAATCGGAGCAGATCAGTTGATTAGAACCTTGCCTGAAGTGAGACACAAATAGTTTGTTGAGTTGCTGCAAATACCATTTAATACGGACATACAGTAATGATTAGTGAACTCTCTTATACCTTTATTTTCTTCCGTCCCATTTCCAAATCTACTAAGTAATGCACAGTTGAATAACAATAATCACTTGGTTTCATAGGTAGAACGTTAGTTTAAAATGGTTTACAGCCAAGGAAAATGTTAAACCATTCAATGGTATATTCATTAAACTTTCCTATATCAACCAAAAGGTCGGTCATTTATAGATTCGGACATTTCGCTACGAAATAAGGCGTCATCACTCATCTGTCTCCCTCCAATGGATGGTTATGTGTACAGTGTTGTAAACAAGACTTTTTGTGAATTTTTTTGTGAAAACGTTAGTCCAAGTCAAGTCTTTTAAAAAATAGAAAGTCAATTCCCAGTCGAGTCATTAATACAGCGCATCGTTTTCGAGTCCAACCAGTAATCTAATAATAAAACGATAAAGGACAAACCATTGAAATTGGAAAACTCGTTAATTGGTAATTAATTCAACTGAAATATAATAAAAAAACAGCATGATTATGTAGAAAGCGTTTGACAAATAGCTCAGTTTTATAATAAAATATTAAGTGAAAAGATTTATTTCAACTAAGGTCATTCGACTCAACGGCAAGTCATTTGACCCAATGAAGCCCAAGCAAAGTCATTTTGCCCAAACGACTTAAGTTAAGTCAGGGTATTTAAAAACAGTGACTTGAGTGCACTTTAGATCAAGTCATTGACTTAAGTTATTACGACTCTGATATTGTAGGTGAGTACAGAACACAACCCAACTTACCATTGGTATCCTGAGTTGCACTGACACACGAAGGACCCGAGCGTGTTCTCGCAGGTCGAAGTGGCGTTACTGCAGTTGTGGCTTCCCGCCGTACATTCGTCGACGTCTTTGCAGAAGCTGCCGTTCTTCGCGTATCCGGACACGCAATCGCAACTGTGCGGAACACAAAACGTTTATAAATAGCGCCACGGCGTTGCTCGTTTTTGGAACGCTGGGGCATTGGTGGCGAAATTTCCAGTCACCTTATTTTACATTGTGATTTTTTCCGCCTTTTACGATTTGGCAAGGATTAGATTTACTTTCTACATATAAGTTACAGCATTTATATAGGCTATGCAGTATGCACGGATCTGTAGCTTAAAGTATCTTAATAATGAATTGCAAAAAGATCGAGTTGATCGACATTATCTTGGTTAAAACGTTTCGATACGAACTTGTATCATGTAACTGAAGATGATACAAGCTCGTATCGAAACGTCAAGATGAACTTTTTGGTTTTGTAATTCATTATCAAGCTACATTACAAATCCGTGCATAGTACATACAAGTATATGCTAGAATTGTTAAAAATTATTGTCAGCTGCCATTAGTGACGGAAACAGAGACAACCGATTTCGTAAAAAGCATTGTTGTATTTTTTGTGAAATCAACATTCAATATAACAGCCGTGTGGTAGATTATTTGTTTATTAAAATTACAAACTGGCAATGTTCAACACTCGGAACTTAAAGCTTGGTCCAATACCCTGTCCAAACGCAAAAAGAACCAAAATGTAAAACTGGTTTAGTTTTAACTAAAATGTTCCATAATTTGGCTGCAAATTCCCGTCGTCTATAGTGTTAGTTAATACCGCACGTTTAAAAATCACACAAAGATTAATCTTCACATCAAAACCAAAATTTGGTTAATCAAGAAATAGAAAAACCCTAGCATATTTGAAGTTTCGTTTGGCGAAACTATGTTGTGGTGTGAGATCACCAGATATAGTATTTTTAAATGACTAAAATTTATAACTTAGTGTTCAGTGTTCAATTCGATAATTGTAGTTCACATAAACTTAGCATATCAGCGACCCATGTGGTGACCTGTAGTTGCAGATTTCATTTCAATAAATATTGCTTCGGTGAAAACAAGGTTGGAGACCACTGGTGTAGTGCAAGTCAATACTGTACACCTATTAATCACACACAAGCCAATCCTTATATTAAAAAAATAAAACGCCGAGGAACATGGGACATCCGGATATAGTATTTTTATTATAATTTAGTGTTCAGTGTTCATTCTGATAATTGAAGTTTACATAGAACCTAAAATATCTGCGTGCCATATGGTTACCTGTAGTTGTTTCCCTTGGTGAAACTGTGTTGTTGTATGAGATCACCAGATATATTATTTTTATTATAATTCAGTGTTCATTCCAATAATTCTAGTTTACATAAATTTAAAATATCAGCGACCCATATGGTTACCTGTAGTTGCCAACAGAGTTGACGCAAACAGAGTTGGTGATGTTTGCGCACGGCGAGGTTTCCACGCACTCGTTGACGTCATCACAGCGTGTGTCGTTGGTGGTGTTGGAGCGGTAGCCGGCATTACAGGTGCAGTTGTAGCCGTTGAAGACCGGCAGGCAGTTCTGCTCGCACGGCATCAACGTCTCGCAAAAGTCGATGATGCTGCAGTTGCGCCCGTCGCCTTTGGGAAACAACGGGAAAAAAGCGTAACTTATAGACGTATAGAGCCTAATTGCGAGCTAACTGCAATGCATACTGTCTTGCTTAACGTTACCAGTTACTCGTCAACTGTCCGCAACGAACTAATTGCTCAACCCGAGGTCAAACTAACTGTACTTATTTTCTACTTTTCGAGGCAATGCCCTTTAGATATCTCGGAAAAACACAAATGGATGAATTATGTTTGAGGCGTAAACTATTTTAATTTATTTGAAAGTACTTTTTGCATAGCACTTTACGTTATCTGTTAGAAGCATTCATTCGAGTATACATTTGAGTTTTTTTCAAAGATGCTTAATTGTATTTAACGTGTTTTGTGGGGTCTTGTATAGAAACATGTTCATGCTTTTTTTAGATTTGACTTTGGTAGTCCAGGCAAAAAAGAATCTAGCAAAACTTGGACAAAAATAAACTGCTACAGTTTGCAATGGCGTAACCTTGGGCTGGGCTTACAAATTTAGGATTTGACAACCTTGGTGTTTAAGCTTAATGTTTAGCTTCGTAACCTCGGTATAGATTACGTATTTGGAGTTCACTCAATTGCGAGACAACGAAGGAAATTTGATCGTTACCTGTCGTCCCTTCCGTGCAGTTGCCGCAGGTTTGTCCCACGAAGGGCGCTCTCACATCAGTACAATTAACACCCGTGTAGCAGGCTGAGAGGCTGCAGCCGTTCCGATCCCTTGAACAATCATCGCTGTCCCAAGCCTCTGTGCAATCGCATCCGACGATCTGCGCGATCATGCGGAAAAGCCACACTTTACGGTTTCTTGCACTTCAATAGGTTATAGCGTTCTGCCTTGGGCTTACTGGTGCGGGGATTTTGTAAACAGTCCCGTTATCTAGTTGAGTGGTGAACGTTTTGTGAGCAATCGAATTGGAAAAATACGACAATATTTTGCATAAAACTTGCTGTTATTTCCCTAACACCAATTGAAATAAAAAGCGACCTAGAATAATAGCCATTTTCTCTTGTTGCGTTGGCGAGAAACAATGAACTAAGGATAAGCGCATTTGTTGAGTAAATAAAAAATAATGTCCTTAAACAATTTTTTTGTGTATTAACGATTTTAGAAATATGGCGCTGTTACTTCACCGCTTTTTGTTCTAAAAAATAGATATCAAAAACATTAAATTAAATGTACACTGAAAGCCATCGCAGGCTGACCGAAATGATTTGGTAGTATGATATGTAAGCCGTAATCGATGTTCAAAAGCAGCTTCAGAAGGGATGGATCACAGTTGTTAAACGCATATGTATGTGTATCTTTCATTAAGTTAAATGTATCAAAGTTCCAAAAGTTTCAAATCACATACAAACCGAGTTGATTTAAATATTGCCGTGCCGTGACTTACTTTGTAAGTGTCGGAGCCAGAGACGGTCTCGTTATACTCGCAGGTGCCGTTGTTCTGGCAAACGCAGAGCTTGATGCAGACGGTAAGTGACGAGGCACCACCAACAGTGTCATTAGCTTCCACAACCAGCGAGAGATTGGCAAACTCCAGGTTGGTTGTGTTCGGAGTCCAAGTCACAACACCAGAGCCTACAAATGGATAAAGGTGTAAATTGCATTTCACACGGGTCGTTTTGGTATGACTGACAACGACGGTGTAAAGCAGACAATTCTGGATTCGCACGTGACTAATTTTGATCTCATATATCTGTTGGAACGAGAAAGGATAAATGCATCCTTAGTCCGATATAACGTTATGTCTACGTAGAGTACATATGGTCGCATACCAAGGTGAATAAAACTGTTAACAATTCACGATAAAAATATGGTACTTATTTCGGGCACCGCGTTCACGCGGCCCACAACTACATGACAACACTTAACTATTTAAAAGTAACCCGTGGCCCACTAAAAGTGGCTCTGCGGCCAACATTTGGGCCGAGGCCCACAGTTTGCCGACCACTGTCTAAGTCCGATAAGATGGTGTCTACGTAACGTGCCTATGATCGCGTATCAAGGTAAATAAAATTGTTAACCAGTATTTCTTTAAGGTGTTTTGGGGGACTGAAACGGTCCCCCAAACTTCTCCAGCGGTTTCCCAAATTTTGGACTTGCAACTTTTTGGTATTTAAATGAAACACTTGCGCTTTCTTAAAACTACTTAGCGGTCACCCAAACCAAACCTTAAAAAAAACCCTGCTGTCAACTATTCACGATAAAAAAACAGATGGTACTTGTTCGGCAAAGAAGCTGCATAAAACTCACTTGAGTCTATCGAAATCCCAGGCACCGCATTGGTTTCCAGTATGGAGTAAGTAATGGCCTGACTTTCGTTGTCCGTTGCGTAAACCGTGAAAGTGGCTGTGACGTTCATTTTCACTTGGAAGCAGTTGTCCACCAAGTCACCGTTGTCCGTCAAGGTTATGTTCGGCGGAGTGTTAGCTGTGCAAATCACCGGGTTTTAGTTAAACGTGCAGTGTAAACTAAAAATTTGGAAATTTCTACTTTCGCTAGTGGATTAATTTTTATGCCTCTGGGTTCAATTTTCCGTAAACCACCCAAAGGTGGATATAACGTTCAAACTTTTAGGGTGGATAATGCTGTATACACCCTATGTTAATCCACCCCAAAGGAAAGTTGTACGAAACCACCCCGATACAAGCAAACAATTTAAGTTACACAAATCAAATAGCCCACAATCTCTTTAACAAGTTTAGGCGTGTCATTAGGGAGTGTATTAACTAAGCTTTTGCAGCGCTATATGTTTCGTAGCCCCAACCTGCGGTTTACAGGGTGAAGTAAAATAAGCATTTTAGTACACTTTGCATAATACACTATTTTTTTAATCCAAGATTTCAGGTGACAGAATTTTATTTGTTGGTCAATTTAAGTCAGTACTTAACCGTGACAAAAAATGCAGATCTCGCTTGCATGTAACTGTGTTTAGTTTTCTTATGAATTGAACCAGTAAATTTGCAGAGAAGATACTACGAATGCAAAAATTTTAGATTTGGTCTTCAGTATGTAAAATGACGGTTCAAGTCCATTACACAGAACTCACAGTATAAGTTTGAAAGGAGAAATTTACAGTTCAACTCAACAAAAGTAAAATAGTCTAACAAAGCTAGTAATTTAGGCCAGACACTGCTTATAGATTTTAAATATATATATATATAATATATATTTGGTATTTTAAAATCTTTTAACATGCCTGATCTAAACTACTAGCTTTGCTAGACCATTCCGCTGTTACTGATCGGGAATTGAGGTCGACATTAATCCTACAATTGGGTCAAAGGGATTTCCAATATCGCGTATTCAGTGCAACAATGGTATTAGGCATAACACTTACAGTTCGACGCAAACAACGTTGTAGAGCTTGTAGAACCCTCCAAAGTTCCTGCGCCGATGTCTGACCGGTTTGTGGTGAGGACATCGTACAGGCAAGTGGTGGAAAGCTTGCCGTCAGTCGTACAGTTGGCCACCGTTTCGTTGAAGTGGCTGGTGTTTCGCTGTTGGGCCACGAGAACCTCAAGGAAGGGCGGGTCGACAGCATCGGTTGGATTGTGACCCATGAACGTGTCGTTTCCCACCCCGGTGTAGTTGAAGATGCTCTCGTTCTGAGCGATTTTCCCTGAATTGATAAAAATGTGTGTTGGGATACCAACCTCAGACGTGCATTTACTACATTAAACCTCGAGCTTGACTGTAGCGGTCCAATTGGTTATGGGCAAGACGAAAAAAAAATTTAAAGTTACGAAAATAACTCAGCTGTCGTGCATTTCAAAACTTGCCCTTAATTTAAGATAAAGATATTGATTTTCCACAGTTATGTGAGGTGTTTTTAAAACTTTCTACGTTACGAAAAGTTACGAAAATAACTCAGTTACGAAAATAACTCAGCTGTCGTGCATTTCAAAACTTGCCCTTAATTTAAGATAAAGATATTGATTTTCCACAGTTATGTGAGGTGTTTTTAAAACTTTCTACGCTATTCTAGAATTGTTTACATTCGCCTAAAAAAATTAAAAAAATACAAAACTTTTTCTTTTAAGACAAACAAAAATATAGTCCTACAGTACTCTTTTCAAAAATGTTCACAGATTATATATTATTAGCCTGTTAATATAAACACATTGATTTTTCACACTAATGTGAGTTGTTTTTAAAACTTTGATACGCTACTCTATAAGTTCTCATGTTGTTTTTAAAGTTCCTTAAAAATAAAAAAAACATCCAAAACTTACCTTGAATTCAAGACAAACAAAAATATATTCGTACAGTACTATTTTCAACACATTATTCTGTTCTCAGTTTCACTAACTTGCTTTCCAAGTACAGTAAACTAAAACAGTGATTATCATTATTCATTATGCAGGGAACACTTTTACAAACACATACATGACTGTCCAAAGGGGTAAATCTTGCTTTCTGACAACGTTCCATTCAAGATGTCCAAGTTTTCGGTGGGGAAAAGACTGTTATAATCCAGAACAGTTCCGTTTCTAAACTCGAAATCATCGCTTTTATCGTCCGTCCAAACGCCTGCAAAATCACATACAATGAGCATTGAGTATCTAATATTATATGATGTGCCATTTAATACTCGTAACTTCAACTGGGCGGGATATAAATTTTGTTGAAGGGGTTTAATTTTATTTAAATCGTATAACATCATTTCGTGGGCAGATATCAACACACATTAATTAATTACTTTTTCATAAGCCAAAATGTTCCTATGTCCCACTGGTTGCGAACCGCTCGTCTAAGCATATGTGATGCAACATAATCTACATTTAGCGGTTCTTTTAAACACACAGCTTACCGAGCAGTCCCTTCGAGTAGTTTTGCAGTTGAGGGTTGCCTGTAAACGTCATTGTAAGTAGACCCGTGGTTTCTGTGACGTCGATCTCAACGTCACTCGGAAACTTGGCTTTGTAAGTTCCGTTAGTAGTTCTACTCAGCACGATGTCGTCCACCACGGAGCTGACAACTAAATAACAGAGGAAAAATCGAACGGTTAAGCCAGGTAGAAAATAGTATATTTCTGTATTCATTTGTTTTAAAATTCGACAAGTATATGGCTGCTGGTATTTCTCACGTTTACCTTAAATACAAAACTTACGCCTCTGCATTTATTTAATAGCGTTAATTCTTTACTGTAGCCTTTTTTACTTTAGTGGTTGGCGGTAAACGCAGCTTGCCTGTGTCCATGTTAGTGTTAGGTGGATTTTATTCAGTTAGTTTACATTTTTATTATTTTCTACTATTTATTTGTACAGATAAACTGATCATGCCATTCATTTATATGGCGAAATGCATATTCACATTAAAAATTTTAAAACTTGCAGACGATTGTTGTTCGAAGCGGTGCGCGCGAAATTAAAACTACATTTTTGTGTTTTTTTTAGCGATAATGGAACTCTTTTTCTGAAAAATGCGACGACTTTCTATATTTTTGATACGCATTAAACAGCACCGACTTAGGTTACATTTATTGCGTAAAACAAACACTTACGGTCAGATATGTTGGCTTGCACCACACCGTTGACTTTCACCACGACGCCAGTGTTGTTCGACCCAAGTTCGAATTGGACCTGTTTAAAAAAGTTGCGTTTTTAGCAGTCTGGCAGTGCAGGACTCCCTTATCGTATTGTGAGAAACAGGGCTGCGGGGTCGGTTTAACCGAGTCCGCCCTACAAAATAAAGTGACCGCAAACCAACATCGAGTCCACAGTCCTGTATTCCAGCTATCCAGACAATTTGATAGGTTGGACAATGGACATACAGCAAAAAATACGTGGGTGGAAAGTAACCCAACCTTGCTATTTTACCAGTACGATTTACAATGTGCGACCTTTTTCGTTCCGAACTTGCTGCTTAGAAAGCACAATGTCATGTATAACTAACACAACACGAGTCCCAAACTCGACACCGGCAACACAAATCGACTTTGTCAAATGCCGTGTCCGATTTTCGGCATAGCGTCCTAACCAATGTATACGGGTTAAAAACTGTAAAAGCTTCCGCATTGATTCGGACCAATTTCATTGTGTTAAATAACCTTCAAAGAAACGTGCAGACATAAAAAATATAAGAAGTTTCGTAGTGTAATCGGGACAGCATAATTGTCTGGTACAATTTTCTAAACAAAACGTGCGCATTTCAAAGTAAGGAGTTGCAAAGCTTATTCAGACGAGCTGAGATACTTAAGGAAATAAGGAATCTCCCGCAGACAATAAAATGTAAAAGAAAAATTCTTGTTTTCGTATCAAATTAACTAAAGACTAATATAAAAAAAGATATAAAACAGAAAATCGTTTCCTAAAATTTTACAAAAATATATATTTTGCCTTATAGAAATATCTGACGATGCCTATTTATAAGGCGAAATATATATTTCTGTCAAATTTTAAGAAATTATTTTATTTATTTTATCTGTTTTTGTAAACAGTAAGATCTTATTCAGACCAATATCACTAGATTGGGAAAAGCACCAACTTTGCAAACGAAACCTAGCCCTTTCAGTGGTTAACGCGTTATGCACTCACGATCCCGGAGCTGGCGTTTTGCAGATCGTGCGCCACGAAGGCGGTGAAAATGGTGGCGTCGCTTGGTGAGCCGTCTTCCTTGACTGCGCGTTGGGTGCGCGATTGCATTGTGAAGATGCCGGGCGCGTAAACCATGAAGTACTCGCCCAGTCCGTTGAACGTGTAGAAAATCCCGTCGATCGTGGTCAAATGCGGGTCGCCGTAGAAGATGCCTGTAAGGTAGTTTTTTAAGTGAGGGTTGTCAACGATTCGGTTATCGTATATTTATACCGCGGGTTTCAACATCTTTTAAGCTTAAGACTTTTATACAAATTACTTGCTTTATGTCCTAATTTTCCACATAAAACAGTTTGCTTGCTATTTTTGTTGATTAGGTCTACTCGTCATCGAGATATCACCAATTTGTAATAGTTTAACATTCAATTTTTTAAGGGAAATTGACTTGGAACTGACTTGCTTTGAAAGAAACTTGACTTGGAATTGACTTGCCATAATTACGACTTGACTCGGAGTTGACTTGTGATTTATTGAAAAAGACTTGACTTGGACTTATTTTACAAATTACTTGACTGAGATTTTAGTTATTTTAAAATGGCGTGTTTACAGCACTGGTTTTGAGGCATTGTTAAACAATATTGATCGATTTTTAAATGTAACGCTTTTTGTCGCGAGGAAATATACTTACATGGATTTATGGGGCGGTATCCCGAGCAACTGGCGCCAGGCCTTCTTCTCCGGTACATCTCACAGTAGCCAGCTGCATTGCTATCCACGCAACACTGTCGTCGAGGGATCAGGTCGCCATCTGCAAAAAACGCACCCAATATTATTAATATATAAAAGGGCGTATCTTAAGAAATCCATAACCATTGGCAGCAGGCTTCTGCCTGTCGATCATTTCTGTTTCGCTGAACAATAAAACTCAAAGTTTGAAAACCCGAGTAAAATCAGGATCAGCCATTTTTTAAAGGAATTTATATTTCGCCTAAACTGTCATCGTCAGTTCCTTTAACCGAATGAATTATATAGGCGAAATATATATTTCTGCAAACAATGTCTGATCCTTGTTTTACTAGGGTTTTTATACTTAGATTTTTTTTAAAGCAAAAATTGTACTTGGCGGTCACGAGGTCTTGACGTAAACAGTGAGACGATTCGAATCTAAAAAATGTCCGTTTCACTGCATACAGAGCAGTTCAAACAACTTAGAGCAAACTTGCGACGAAAGCTTACTTAATGATTCGTTGAGCTGCGAGTTGAAACGGTCCACGTTCCGGTTCCAAAACCACTGGCCGTCGAAGTATGGGATCTGGTAACGCTCATAACGACTGCTGAAGGGGCCAGACAGCAGGGGACCGAATGACAGGGACCAGAATGAAGATCTTCGTGACCTGAACTGGAAGTAGCAACACCGAGGCCCGCTTGTCCGCACACGTTGGTAGCATTGCACCGACGGAACTGCAATATACAACACGATATAATTTTAAAACAACCTTAAGGACCTTGAAACTAAACATCAGTGTTGTAATAGGTTAACACTTGACTTAATCTAATTGCACTTTATTCACTGTCTTCAAATGGCAAATTACTTGGGTTAAAAGTGGTTTTATTAAGTCGTTTGTGCACTAGCAGCAAGCAAAAGGTTCATTATATAATGTATAAAGAAAATTTCAAAACTACAAACACAGCAACCAAGGTTATAGGATTATAAATATTTGACGGGGCGATTCTTATGTTTATGGTTTGTTATATAATGTGACAAGTTTTATATAAAGTACTGCAAATCGGTTATTTTTGACGTTTTCTGAAATGAGTTTAAAAAGTTTTATTTTATGCGAGATGGCTTTCACATGAGCATATTTATAGATGCGAAATGGTACCAAGCACTGTTTTATTAGCACGGTGACCAACTAATGTAAATGAATGTTGTATCTTGCGGGAGAGTTAACTAAGGAATACTTTCCACACCTTAACACAAGAGATGGATAAAAAATCTCGGCAATTGGTCAATTTGCTGATTAATATCGTCACGTTAAGTTTCAAGATAGTTTTTCCTAATATTCTCTACGCCAAGTTACCCATACTGTAACCGGCTCGTACGCTATTGCCCAAATAACGTAAAACCTATTATACATGAACAGTTTCATTTATTACCAGCATCGTATTCCCACTCAGTAGTTGGTGCGGATCGGTAAAAGTCTGATAGACCATATTTGTTGAAGATTTCAAAGTGGTAATCCATTGCGACTGTGAAGCGATTGTCGATGAGGGCTTGAATTCGTTGGCAGGGGCAGGGAACGTTAGGAGGGCTCCAGGCAGTAGCTACGTCCGCTACGTACCAAGAAGTGCATCCACAGGCGGCTGTTTGAGCCGCAGTCTTTGTACCGGGGGTTAGGTGGTAGAAGTACTGGCCGTTGCTGCCTCCTACAAGAAAATCGAGTGTGTACGATTAGAGACTATTATATCAAATAACATTTTAATACATGTTTAAAGTTGATTGGGTTGTTCCAGTTCCATTTATAGTGACATTTCAGTAAAATGCTCAACGAAAATTTGAGCATGTCGGGGTGCCGAAAATCTATTTATTATTTTTGAGAGGTGCCGTAAGCCATAAAAGGTTGAGAATCACTGGTATAAGGGCGCTTGGTACGGAAGAAATGGCCTATACCCGCGTTCGTGAATATAGTGCGACCTAAGGGTTGCCAAACAGTTTGATGAAGAATATTCAAAGACTTAAAAATTTATAGCTTTTTAAAGACGTAGAATATGATCGCTCGACTTTTTTGATATAATTCGAAAACGAACATTTAATATAATTCTAAATCAAACAGTATAAAAGCTGCTAAAAGTGTTCAGCGCACATTTTAAACACATAGATTAAACTAAACAAAAAACAAATTGACTATTGAAGATTTTTGGAAAACCATAGGGTTTTTCAAACACAATCCATTTTAAAGATATTCCAAGACTTTAAAAGGTTCAAAGACTTTGTGGCAACCCTGGATTTGACATACAATGTCTGGGAGGCAGGAGTTAATCTGGTAAAATAAAAAATGTAGTTCTCACGGTGGCATGCTGCTTTGGCAAATATTTCTTGTTTTTAACCGAAGCCTTATTACCTATTCTTCCAGGTTTGTTGGACCGCGAAGTGATACTTTAATTTTGTAGTAAAATCTCAGCACAATGTTATATGGTACACAGTGAAAACCTAGTGCATATAGTGAATATTTAAGTTTACAATGCGTGTATGCCTATTGGTAATATGAATACTCTATTTTTCAAATTTACAAAAGTTTCGCAGCACACAGTTTGGGAATCACTGTTCTTAAGTAATAGTCAATCTTGTTAAACAAAATGTCTAACCGCCGTTTTGCGTCCTCTGGTCGGGTCTGTACTCTCCCTGTGTCTCCGTGTAGTTTAAATCGGCGCCGTTCGTGTAACCGATGAGGCCGGTGTTAAGGTTTCTCAGCGCAGTATTCCACAACATGGCGTCCTCTTTGTAGAGGTACATCAGGTAGGTCTCGCAACCGTCGGTGGCCAACACAGCTTGGAAGGTGCTAGGCTGTAAGACGGAAAGATTTTACAGTTTGTATACAAAAGTAATAGCTTTATTTAAGACTAATTTCAGCTAAAATTAGAGGAAATAGCTTTCAGTTGAAAATATAAGATAGTGCTTATACATCCAAGATAGTGCTTAATACTTTGGGACTTCACTGGCTCAATCTATACAAAGTAAACCGCCAGCATACTCACAAAGCCGATGTGATTTCGATAGGGAAACATAACAACGTTGTCCCAGGTCGCTTTGTACACGAAGATCGGGTTAAAAGTGACCGAAAACTTTGATTCAACTCGCTTCTTCACTTCTGCAACGATTGCCAGGCCCTTCGTGTCGAGCTGCGACTTGATCGTGTCGTAAATCTACGACAAAGGAATCGTGAAAGTGTTAAAGGTGTCCAGTATTTTGGAAAACACGTAAAACGACAATCGCTATTTGACTATAGTCGCTGTATGGACGAAATGCATGACAGTCTCAATATAGCCTTTTGTAAAGTAAGTTTAGAATGTCAACGTTGCGTACTATGGCCAGGGGTGATTAATATAGTACTTTTAAATAACTAAACCATCTTTGAAATAATCGAAATGCTCCAATACCAGCAAAAACTTTTTTTAAGTTACTTGTCTCACAACTACTAACCACCTGACAACGTAAACTTTCAAAATACATAGGAGAGAAGACGACATGCTGTTTTGAACTGCGTGGAAACTGCTATTTAAAACACGTATTTACACCCAAAAAAACAAGGGTAGTATTACCTGGTAATAAACCCGACCGTCGTTATTGTTGTCCGGATGGAAATCGTCCCAAAACGGTGCCAAGAGAACCAAGTTTCTGGATGCAAATCCATCGCTGAAGGGCCGGTAAAGGTATTGCACGGAGGTGTGGGAATCGCCTAGTTGGATTAAACCATTCGAGATGACCCTGATTGAATGCAACGACTGCTGACCGAAATTGATTCCGTACTCCAAACTGCGTTAAATTGGCAAAACTTTATCTCACGTAAGGTTATTTAGCCTAAGTTAATCACAAACTTTGGCCGGGTTGCGTTGATTTAGTATAGGTGAACCATTTGTATAATTGCAGTGTTGTTATGACCCAAGTCAATGACTTGACTTAAGTGCACTCAAGGTACGGTTTTTAACTGAATTGACCTGACTTAAGTGCTTTGGGCAAAATAAATTGACTTGACCCACCCAAGTCTTTATGACAAATGACTTAGGTGAATGAGAGTTTTCATCAGGCAAATTTTCAAAAAAATGATTTATTTATCTTTTTTGTTACTTTTTTGACAAGCTAGTACTCATAATGGGACATTTTAATAGTTTAGCGTTCAATTTGTATGTTAATACCTCAAGTTAGTGTTCACTTGCTCTAATTATGACTTGACTGGGACTGGACTTGCGCAACTGATGACTTCTGACTTGTTGTTATATATTTAAAGATCCCTGGCTTGCACTCAAGTCATTTCAAAATGTTTTGAATAAACATTGCTTACCTGGTTGTATTTACACAACGCTATACAGTATACACGTATGATATACAAACCGTGTTATTTTTTATATGATTCAAACTCTGACTATTACTTTCCCTACAGGTTAATATATCCCGATTGTCAGTTGGGAACTTACTAGTAGGGTTGCGATGCAACGTCATCAAACACCGACAGTAATACGTCATTCTCGCTACTTCCATAAGGCAGAAGGATGATCTCGTAGCATTTGTTTCCGTCCCCTCTGTAATGGATATAGAGGTTATTTAAGCTAGTGTTCTCAACCTTTTTTCGCGGTGACCCATTCTTTAAGCGTAAGTATAACATTGAAGATTTGCCGGCCCAAATTTCCTAATATACTTTTGGTATTATTTTTTTTCTTATTGAGCTTTTCGTATTAATATGTTCGAATTTGATTATAATTAGGTTTTCGTACTGCTTACGCATTGTTTTTAAACTTTGGAGAATCTTAACCATTCTGATTAAATCTAACCATTATAAAACTACTGAAGTCGGCGACCTAACCATACAAATGACGACCCAATTTTGGGTCGCGACCCATATGTTGAGAAACACTGTTTTAAGTGGATAATCCACCATGAGCAAAAGGTTTAATCGCACTCAAGTGTCCACTAGTTTTATTAACATGAAATGAATTTTATACCTTCCCTAATATAACCACAAAGCGGCATACGAATTAGTGCACGACAACTTGAGATTTTTTATTTCAAGATAATCGAGAATATTAGCCGTTCATAATTTCTTGCGTCGACGTTTCGTACCTGTAGCCCGTTTTGCAAGTGCAAGTGTACGATCCGATAGTATTTGTACAGTTGGCGTTTGAATCGCAGGGGCTTGGAGACTGGGAGCATTCGTTGACGTCATCGGAACATGTTCGACCTTTATTAAAGTTTTTAGTTGAATCCCAAAACTCACACCTTGAAATTAATACTTTTTTCAAGATAAGAACGAACGAATGGATAGGTTTACCACATATTGCTTACAAATTGATTTAAAAAACATTAAAGACAGGTTAAAAAAAATCAAAATTGGTGAAAATGATTTAAATCGTTGAAACATTTTTAGCTATTTGGTTGTTGTAGTTGTTAAGTTCCTCACGTTAAATGCAAAATTTCATACCTCTGTTTCTGGAATAATACTTTTTACAGAACGAAACGACCGCAGTGATAGGTTTACCACATCACATTATTTTATTACCTAATTTGGGAAAGCATAATTTTTAATTTAGGAAGCATATGAATGACAGATTAAAAAATACATAAAATTTCATTGGATGTGGTGAAATGTTTTTAATTGTTTTGTTGTTTTAGTTAAAGCCAAATTTCCTATTTCTGTTTTTGAAATAATACTTTTTTAAAAAACAGGAAAGCACTATAGACAGATTAAAGTGTAATATTTGATTTGATGTTGTAAAAGCTTTTTAATTGTTTTTTCAAACTTTTTAAGACGCAAATTATGCCTTGTCTTGGTGCAAGATCAATCGCAATCAATGTTATACACAATTTGTGCATAGTGTAAATCACGAAGTAAGTTTATTGTCCGCATGAACAACAAACAGTCGACACTAAACTGTCGGGCCAAATCTGCATCGCGCAAACCTGTGTATCCTTCCGGGCAAACGCAGTTAAAGGAGAGAGCAGTTTCGAGGCACTGTCCGTTGTTAAAGCAAGGGTCGGGAAGGCAGGGGTTGAAGATGTCACAGAGCTTCCCGGAGTAGGACTGGGTGCAGTTGCACGTGAATGACAGGCCGTTCGCAAGACACTGGCCGTTCTTGCACGGGACCGCCAGACACGGGTCGCTCGCTGTGCGAAACAAAACAAAAAGACATCATTAATTTTTTATAAAAAGCAAGCCAGTGTAGATTGCCAAATAATGCAGATTAAAAATAAGACTCAATAAATGTAAACTTTTTTCGTCTTGTACCGCAACGAGTTTTTACAGAGGATGACAAAGCAAGCCAGTGTTAATTGCCCAAATAATGTAGTTTAAAAATAAAACTCAATAAATTTAAACTTTTTTCGTCTTGCATCGCAACGAGATTTTACAGAGAACAATATTTCTAAATTCCGAGTTCAAGTGAGCGACATTTGTACGTCGTGTCGCGTACGCAAACAAACAAAGAGGCGCATTTCATGTGACGGAACAAAAAGGTTAGAGCCGGCATCTGAGGGAAAAAAGAACTAGCAAGCGGCAAAATTAAACCAAAGAGAAGCACGCAGTAAGAAAGCTATTGATCGGAATGTTCACTTATTACTCAAATCAGCCTAACCTATCCAGCAATCCGACATTTAGTACAAAAATATTATTGCAATTTTAATTTAACAGGTTAGAGTAGTGGTTGTTAAAACACTCGTCTTAATAAAGGCTTAATATAGTTATTTTTCATGTAGAATATTTTATTTCATCTAATTTTATAATTGTATTTAAAGCATAAGCTAAACAGTTTAGGAAGTAAGAAATCTCCCGCAGACAATAAAATGTAAAAGAAAGATTCTTGTTTTCGTATCAGATGATCGTACAACTGTTTATAAAAAACAGGTATAACACATAAAATTATTTGTTAAGATTTTACAGAAATATATATTTCGCTTTATAAATAGGCATCATATGTTTTTTTAATTCGAATGAATCATTACATGTTTCTTTAAAATTTTAATAAATTATTTTATGTTTATAGCTGTTTTTATAGACAGTCTTAAGATTATTTAAAACATGGAGCTTATTTAAATGCCCCTAAGGGTGAAGATTCAAAAGCCTCCTATGCACATTGCACACCTATATACCACTCTACGTCTTGTCTGAAATTTTAAGAATTCTACGATGTATACTTTTTTATAAAGCTTCAGGCACAAGCCAGTCTAAAACATTTAACGGCAAAAACAAGATGGCCTCGAAAAATAAATTTTCGCCCATATAACAAGAAAACAGGACTTACGTTGGCAGACATCGTTCACCAACTCGTAGCCGGCAAAGCAAATGCACGAGTAGCTGCCGTCGTTTTCGTTGTAGCAGATGCTCTTGGAAAGATCGCATAGATCCGAGGCCAGGGTCTCACACGGCTGGTCGGGCAGACACAGGTTCGGGTTGTCGGCTTGGACGTTGTAGTTGTTAAAGCACTCGCACTTTTGCTGCTGGTTGTCGCCATACACGCAGTAACCGTTAGTACACTGCAACTCGCACTGGTCGACTGAAAACAGAAGCAAACCCAGTCAGTTATAGTTGTGGGCTGTTTTGGTTTAGACAGGCGCCACAGGCCTCGGTGTTTCGCATGATAGCAATGTGTATAAATTTACTTCATAAAATCAGTAAGGTGAAACACGTATTTCACATTAAATAGCACTTAATTTAGGTAAAGTGATTTTTCGTAAAAGCTCTAAATAAAATGACATCGCTCAAAATCCATCCGCCCAGTTTAGCTTTTATTTACGTTTTAACAGAGCGCCAGAAGTGTATGTCGGGGTACCGTGGTTTGGCAAACCAACTACCTTTGGTCATGGGCTCCCTACGGCACTTGCTCCCCTCCGAAATTTCAAAATAGGATTATTATTATTGTTGTTTATAATTATATTAGGCTTACTTCGTATTTAGAAACCTTGTTTTAATAATTTACTAGCAATAGTATGGATTTGTATATAAATTTGTATTGATATAAAATCGTATATACTTATTAATATCATGGGTACCGCTATTGAGTTTAACTTTTTTGTATATATTCAATTTTCTATCCCCTGGAAAATTTTCATTAGATATAACTTAAGTCAAGTTCTAAGCACCGCAAATTCATGTGTGTGTTTGTTTACAGAATATCGTTTGGCTTTTGTATACTATTTTTTACGCAATTAATATTTCCAACACTTTTTAATCAAATAAACCTAGAATATGAGTGGTATTCGTTTTACAGCCGTATATAAACAATAGCGACCAAGTGGCCCATTCCCAGCCAACAAAACAAACATCAAGGGACAGGTACAATATAAACCTTAAAAATCGCACTCGGAAATTACACGATGGCGTGCGTAAAAGTTCTCGCCAAACAAAAAAGAGGCAATAATGAGTCAAAACTAAATGGGGTTAACACATTGTTAACTCCAATACCCCTGGGGTACCTAATCCCCTAAAAAAATGAATAAATAAATAAATGAAAAACAATATATTAAAAAACTCGCTGGAACGGCTTACCGGTCAGCACGTTAACTGTTCTCGAAATTTTGCAGTTGTCGGCCGTTTCCACAGTGATCGAGTAATCGCTGTTCGGCGCGAGGCCAGATACCACGTAGCGAGTGACACCAGTGCCGGTCGCAATCCTCGAAGACTGCTGGGAACCGCTCTCTGTGAGAATGTTGTACCGGGTTGTGGTGTTTTCGAGGGTCGTGTAGCTCAGACCAAACACGACCGCTGTACGTCCAACCATGTACGTGACCGACAGCTGGTTGCAGGCTGCGAATAAACAGGTGTGTTATATTACAACTGGCAAAAAAGAGGGTAATAGTGTGCGGGCGCTTACTTCAACCGCACGAAAAACAAGCACTCAGTTGTAAAGGAATTTGCTATTTCTTGTTTTATGCTTTGCTCTATGCCAATTGTTGCGTTTAATTGTGTTGTTTTAGCAAAAGAGTTTTCTATTCCGTGTTTTATGCATTATTGTATGCTAATTGTTGTGTTTAATTGTGTTATTTTTGTAAAGGAACTTGCTACTTTCTGTTTTATGCATTATTATATGCTAATTTTGTGTTTAATTGTGTTATTTTTGCAAAGGAATTTGCTATTCCGTGTTTTATGCATTATTGTATGCTAATTGTTGAGTTAAATTGCGTTATTTTTGCAAAGGAATTTGCCATTTCCCCTTTTTATGCATTGCTATACGCTAATTGTTGTGTTTAATTGTGTTATTTTTGCAAAGAAATTTGCTATTTATCTTTCTTATGCATTGCTATACGCTAATTGTTGTGTTTAATTGTGCTGTTTTTGTAATGGAATTTACTATTCATTATTTTATGCATTGCTGCATGTTAATTGTCGTGTTTAATTGTGTTATTTTTGTTACAATTAGTTTATCGAGATGAGTTATTGTTGCAGGTCAAACAATTTTTAACGACTTAAATAACTTTTTATGTGCTTCGATTTCTTTGTGATTTTTTGGATTTAATGTAATCGCTTGCATTTTGAACAACATTTGCTTACAGGAAATTAGCAAAATAATAGTAAAACATCATTTTGGTAGCTATGATGCAAACACAAAAAGTCGAACAATCGCTCAAAAGGCTGCGGGGTAATTTCAAGTGTTGTTCTATTTCGGGGTTTGATTCGGACAGAACTAATTTAGCGGCCACTGGTGTTAGAACACAAACAGGCGCACATCTGTCAAAACAAATCTCCGACGCACGCCAACGGTGTCACAAACAAATCAAAAATAACTGGACACCTGTCGGTACTAAAAGATAACCACTGAGTTGTGCGTTGTCTTATCGCTGTGTATTTTTGAACGTTGTCCCGCACATTTTATCTCTTTTTTTCTTTGTGTTATTTTACTTTGCGTCCTGTTGGTCATGTGTGTCATTCCCTGATGAAGGCTTGCCGTATAGTAAGCCGAAACGTTGGTTTTTGGACAAATAAATACCAGAATAACTTATTTTTATTATACTATGCCTGGTAGCAACAGCATATTCGCACCTCGAAGCGACAGTCCAGCACAACGAGGTGTTTTTAATTAGCCCAGTCCGTTTCCTGAGCAACCTCTTTTTAGCACGAAGGTTGCGCGCGTCAAAAACAAAGCGACAAGCGGTGCGAGACTATTCAGCGGCAAGCGGCGAAACGGAGCAAAACAGAGCCGACAACGGGTGTTTGTTTTGGATCGCTGGAAACTCGGGCTTGCGCCACCTTCGCATAAACGCACAAGTCGAGCGATTTCTCGGTATTTCCACTGCGGCGAACCGCGTGGATTAAATGCTCGGCTTGCTGCGCGTCACGGGGCTGAAAGGCGAAGGGCAGTTTTTGGGTTGTTGTTTGCGTTCGTCAGTGATCCACGATTCTTTAATGGGCTTTAGGAAAACAAGCGTCGATAGGTTACATTTACACTGTGGCATACAATGATACAATGTATTGTCTATGACATTAGTTTTCAAGGGGGTATATTTTTAAACTTGGGGGGAACTTTGTTCCAGGGAGGAATTGGGGAGAAAACATAGATAAAAAACATATGCAATAACAACCTAATGATTGGTATTGTAAAGAGTC
Source organism: Ascidiella aspersa (assembly GCF_963924565.1). Classification (NCBI taxonomy): domain Eukaryota; kingdom Metazoa; phylum Chordata; class Ascidiacea; order Phlebobranchia; family Ascidiidae; genus Ascidiella; species Ascidiella aspersa. The sequence goes on from NC_139450.1 coordinate 31,143,919, forward strand.
CATTAGGCCCATAATCCTAGTGTATTGTTTCTTCACAGTTACAGCCGTTTAAAAAATATACACCACTGCAAAGCATTTTTACATAGGTATCAACTTTTATACCTGTAGTATATACGCCATACGTTCAAACAAACTTAAATTTGGGGCGATTAGCATATCCTAATTTTGTAACAAGTCTTGGCTTTTGGCAGAAACATGTCTATTGCAGTTTTACATACCGGTATATATTTTAGAATTTTGTCTAATCTTTTTCTGTATGTTTGATTTTCTGTCAGCTGGGTACATCGAAGTAATAAATAAAAACGTAAAATACTTCTTGGTTTTTGGCTGGAAATGAATTGACATTGTTAGGGCTTGTAAGGGAGGAATATGCAAAAAACAACTTTGGGAAGCACTGGTCTATAATGTATTTTAGGCCCAACCGCATGAACGTGTGAAGCCTCTACCTCGCAGTATAGGCCATATGATTCATTACGCATACTTCGTAAAACAGACATGGATTCAAAGAATTTTCAGCCGCGAAGCTACATACGTTATTGAGTCACCAGAACTTGGCGTGCCATGACTGATCGTACGGATAATTTACACTGTGACATATAATGTATTCTAGGCTCATTATATTTTATTAAAATACTGTCAATTGAAATTAAAAAAAAATATTTTTTTTTACCGATTTTCGTTTTTTTAGTTGGTTTGAATTCAAAGAATTATATCAACCGCGAAGCTACATACGATATTGAATCACCAGAACTTGTGTGCTTTGACTGATCGGTAAATGTTCGCTACCGATAATTACACTTTACCTCAAGTTGTACTGACGCGATGACGACTTATTACCAAGACCAAATTTATTTTTCAACAGAAAACCAATGACCAAACACGGAAAAGGTTATTTACATTACAAAAATACAACCGACTTTCCGAATTCCTTTGCATACAGTGTAGCGTTGAAAAGCATATGCTTGGGAATTCCTTTTATAAGTAATGCGTAAATCAAGCCTAAATTCCGATTCGCCTATTTGGACCAGCTCAAGCGGAAAGAACGCGAAACGTTAAGCGTCTTTTGAAAAAACAAACTACATATATGGAAAAATATTGGCGGTGACGTAAAAGCAAATATTTCAAAATCGGGCAAATACAAAACCTTCTTTTTCTAAAATAGAACTTAATTAGATGATCAATGCCAAAACTAGTCAAGCAGCATCAATTTAAAAAGATTTTGCCCCAAAACTTGGTCTGATATTTTCATAAAAAAGCCACTAATTGAATATTTGTTCCCAAATAAAAAAATACACTATTATTATCTTTGACCTGTCTTCCCTAACAAAAACACAGCCATGTTAAAAAAAGGTAGAGGATGTACAGTTGTGGTTAGTTCTTTTTTGCTGCAAGAGGTCATCAATGCCATTGGTAATGTGTGTTACAATAGTAACTTGTGTTGATTAAGTAATACCATCTTTAATATTGTTATTATTATCAGAGGAATGTGATGTTAAGACTTTATAAATCGTTTATCTGAGGCTGTTTAAAGAACAATTAATGTTTGAACAGGCGCATCTTTATGGAAACCAACACCATTGGCAGCAGGTTTCTGCTTGTCGAAGAACTATTTTTGTGGCGAGTGCCGCAATAGAACATGGGAGCCTCTGGAGAAAACGAGAGGGATGATGAAGGCTAGTGGAAAGACCGCGAGCGCTTGGTGTATCTTGTCACTCAAGGACTTAAGTGACGTTTTTAAAGAAGCTCTTTAACGAGTTTCGGCTTAAAATCGAAGTTCATCCAAAATACTAAAACTGTTTACTGAATAGCAGAATTACCACGATCAAACGAAACATGGCATAACATTTTTTAGAGGATCGTTTTGTGCATCATGCAGAAACTGGGAAGGAAACCATGATTAAAGATGTGATGTCAAAATTCGCTTTTTAGGTTTCGTTCTAGAAGGTACACTGCTGCCTGAAAAAAATAACGTTAGCCGCATTTTTTGTCAGACGTTTCTGAAACTGCAACCCTATTGGTCCTATAGAATTCTTGTTTACAAAACTTTTTTGTAATGTTTAAAATAAAGGGCTAACGGTGCTATACTGTGAAACTGTAACAGTGGCTTTTGCTCGATACACTTGTGGGAACAATCGCGCTGTTCATTGATCCATGAAGTTTGAGCCCTTACGTCACGTCCAGAAGACGTTACATGGTTAAAGTCAGGGTTGGGCCTAGTTTGCCAGCTTCTCGGGCGAATATTATTTACTGGCTGGTCGCAGCCCACACAGAGGTTATTCATTAGTAGTGATTTATTCTTTGAATGGTGCGTAAACAAGTTTGGGGGAAAAGGGTGAGGGGAGCTATAAAACAGTTGAGATTTTCTCTAGTCAAAGATGGCATGGAATTTTATGAATACTTTGTCATATTACAGTAAACTGCTTTAAATTAGTAGAAACCACTTTGCAAACACACAAGTAAAAAAGTATGTCATAAACTGTTTTTCTCTCTATTCATAGGGATAGAGAGTTTGATGTGGCAGGACCTGATGTTACATCAATGACAGTCTAAGGCAGCGGTTCTCAACCGTGGTGCCATTTCTACGACTTAAGGGTGTCGAGACATATTTGAGAATTTTTCAGAATCTGATTTTAAGAATCTGAACTCATACAACTTTTTGTTCAAGATTAGAGCGGAATAAATCCAAATATAACTTCCTACGTTGTGTAGAGTTTATGTGTGTTGTTCCAGTTTCGTTTATCGTGAAATTCTAGTGAACTACACACGGAAAAATCTTGTAGGTGTGCCGCAATCTATTTAATATTTTTGAGGGATGTCGCAAACCATAATAGGTTGAGACACATTGATCTAAGGCGATGGGGAGAAAATGCAAAAATAAACAAACCATGTTGAGCATTAATATTCTCTTATCGCCACCTTTAGAAAACATGGTTGCCATGGTCTTTCAAGGACAATAGATTGAAGACCGGACTCGTTAATGTTTTTACTATGGATAAAATGTTTCTAATAAAGTAACTGTATGAACACAATGTGTTGGTGAGGGCCGAAGTGATGTGTTCATAAAACGTGTCTAGTTTACAGTAAATAACGTATATGTATATATTTTTAAATCTCAAGACGGTCTGTTATCGTGTGACGTTTGTACTTTATTGCATCCTGTTTAAAATAGACTTAAGATTGTTTTTTAACGACACACGTACTGACAAACCTGAACAGACATATATAAATATATCATAAACGACACTGGTGTCTCTGTTTGGTTCACCAAGTTACGAAAACATCATTCGCGTATACTTTAAATTAAAGCTACAGACCGGTATTATTAAGCTTCGCACACAGATTTGAAACGCCCCGTGCTTATTGCCGAGCCAGGCATGTCGGATATATAGGCGCGATCCAAGATATTAAAAGTTGTTGACGTGCAAATCATCGCCCAAACCCACAATATGTTTTTCAAGTAAGCGTTGTATTTTACAGGTGTTTTTTCCAGTAATAGAAAATGTCGGTGGACATCCTAGTAAGAGTGTCCTTCTCCCCTTCTTTTCAGTAGGATGCCGTAAGCAAAAAAGTTCAAAAAACACTGGCCTAACTCAAGGTGTTTAACCTGAAATTTACTCAATGTGCTGTTTGGCAATATGTATTCCTTTTTTGGGAACCACTACACTTCACCAATTTGTTTTGAGCTGTAAAAAAGCAGACTTATAAATAAGAAGCACACTTAGAGCAACTCAACTAACTTCCTAACTAAATCATATTCTCGAGGGCTTTCTATAGTTACGTTACGCATAACGGATAATCCGAGTTATTTAAGTTGTTCACCCGTCGAAACCCAGGGTTCATACAGCACAACACGGCAGCGCAACTTTGCGAAGAAAGAATATATTTTACAGTCATAGCAAACGTCGGTCTAAAGTACCTGTACAGGTCAGCCCATCCCCGACAAATCCAGTTGGACAAGAGCAGTAAAAACTCCCGGCCGTGTTGTTGCAAACAGCGTTAGCATGACAATTGTCGGTTCCTGCAGCGCATTCGTCAGTGTCTGAAAGTTGCAAATAAAATTAAATACGTTTATTTTGTTTTTGAACCAGTTGTTTGCCAATTTCGTCTCAACACCAACTTTAAAAATGCTGCAAAAGCGTTAAAAAAGACATTTTTTGTATAATACAGTTTATAAAATCAAACATTGGCTGACAACTATAGGGATGGCTGATAATACCGGATTGGAGCCGATACCCGATGCTAAGAGGTAGTTTATAGGCACTCGTTGTTCAACAAGTAAAATATTATGAAATAGAATAAAGTTTTGATCTTTGCGACATTGTTGATCGTTTTCCTTAACAGAATTTTCGCAGAGATGAAACGACAACGAAATGTGAAAATATGGGAAGCGTAATATTGGCTATACAGAATCAACCAAAACACAAAATACAATAGCACAATACTTACGTGGGGAATTCCTACTACAAAAAAAATAAATATCTGGGTTAAAAAATATATGTGGGTCACTGGGTATAAATTGAATTTAGATGGCACGATAAGAGATACGCTTAACAGCACTTCAAATAGTCGGGTGTGCCTCGGGTATTTATGAAGGTATAGATGCAAATATATTTTTAAAGCAGTTTCGCAACAACACTTTAAGTCTGCCAGCCCAAGATAGGAAAACACTAGCATGTTAAGGACTGATAAAGTCATTCAATTTAACGAAGATGCAAAGATGGAAAGCATAACAGTGGCTATACATTATCAAACAGGGTAACGCAGTGCAACGCTTAGCTGGGAAATTCCTACCACAAGGAAACAAATATCTTGGTGAAAAATTATATGAGGGTAAAAACCCACAACTATGCTAAAAATTGGTCACGTTTTAAATTGAATTAAGATGGCGCGATAAAAGATACGCGTGACGTCACTTCAAATAGTCGGGTATGCCTCGGGTATTTATGAAGTTATAGATGCAAATATATTTTTAATCAGTTTCGCAAGTATCGCTTTTAAATCTGTCGGTAAAATATATAAAATAATTACCACCATGTTTAATACTGATTAAGTCATTAAATTTAACGAAAGGTGCAAAGATGGGATGCCTAGCATTGGCCAAACAGTATCAACCAGGGATACGAAACGTCACGCACACCACGCCGCTTAGCTGGGGAATTCCTAACACAAGAAAAATAAATATCTGGGTAAAATTTTGGCACGTTTTAAATTGAATTTAGAAGGCGCGATAAAAGTTATATTTGACATCATTTCAAATAGACGGGCGTGCATTGGGTTTTCATTAATTAAACATGCAAATATATATTTTTAATGCAGATCCGCAACTTTAAATCTGCAAGCAAAACATAGAATAATATGAACACCATGTTCAAGACTGATAAAGTCATTAAATTTAACGAAAAGTGCAAAGATGGGAGGTCTAACAGTGGCCAAACAGTATCAACCAGGGAAATGAAACGTCACGCACTCCACGCCGCTTAGCTGGGGAATTCCTAATACAAAAAAATAAATATCTAGGTAAAATTTTGGCACGTTTGAAAATGAATTTGGATGGCGCGATAAAAGATACGCTTGACATCGCTTCAAGTAGACGGGTGTGTCCCGGGTTTTTATGAAATTATAGATGCAAATATATTTTTGACGCAGTTCCGCAAGAACACTTCTAAATCTGCCAACAAAACATGAAAAAATACCACCAGGTTTAGGAATAATATAATCATTCACATTTTGCTAAATTTTAAGGTTGAAAATGGTCAGCACATCTGTTAGAAGATCATGAAGCTATAGAAGGATGGTAACGAAATTAAGTGGTTACAAAAATAGCATAGGGAACAAAGACTTTTGCAAAAAAACGGCGTCTGTGTCAACAAACAATGCCGGATTTTTTAGTAAACAAGGCCGGGTACTTTTACGAAGTGTATTTTCGGATCTTACGGTGTGGGTTTCCAAGAGATTTCGGGCTTAATGAACCCGAACGTATTATCGCTTGAGTTTGCTGACAAGACATTTTTGGTGCAATGGAGGTTTTAGTTTCGGTTTCGGTTTGGGCTGCAAAGGCAAAGTTATTCCACACGGAACACGCAATTGCGGGCACACCTATTTTTACAGTGGTTTTGAGAAAGCAAAAATAGATTCAAAGTAGGCTAGCAAAAACACTTTGATAAAGTTTATTTTTTCAGTAAACCAACACATCTAAAAATGCATAACGATCTTTATGTCCCTTTTAAATTCGTCTTTCGTATCGGTCCCATTCCAGAATGGGACTTTTTTTCGTTTTCATATTAACCAATTAACTTTTAAGTTTCAAAGACGTTGCCAACTTTACCAATAAACTTTTGAATTTCGAAGACATTGGCACATTAACTAATCAACTTTTTAATTTCAAAGACGTTGCACATTAACCAATCAACTTTTGAGTTTTAAAGACGTTGCCAACTTCATCAATCAACTTTTGAATTTCGCAGACGTTGCACATTAACTAATCAACTTTTGAGTTTTAAAAACGTCGTCATATTAACCAATCAACTTTTGAGTTTCAAAAACGTTGCCAACTTTACCAATAAACTTTTGAGTTTCGAAAACGTTGACACATTCATCAATCAACTTTTTAATTTCAAAGACGGTGCACATTAACCAATCAACTTTTGAGTTTTAAAGACGTTGTCACAATTATAAATCAACTTACCGTTGCATGTAAGTCCAGTGCCAGAATAGCCAGGTTTGCAGTCGCATGTGAAAGCACCTACGGTGTTGCTGCAGATCGCGTCCGAGTGACAGTTGTCGGTGTTGAGTACACACTCGTCAACATCTGAGCCGCAAATGCAGATATTCGTAATAATGCAGTTTTGAAAGTGTCGATTTTTAGCCCTTAAGGGTGTAGCTCAGTTGGTAGAGCGACGGTCCCGGTAAGACCGGAGGCCGTGAGTTACTCACAGCAGGCGAGTTGTTTTTCTAGCCTGCCCTGCTTTTATGACTGATCGACAGTTTCGGCGAGTCTGCGATGGTTTTCGGTGTAGGATCAAAGGGATATAATTAAAATATTTTCTTATGTTTAGGTTAGTAATGATTTTGTACTAATGTTTTTAGTTGCACGTCTTCGGAAGACTTTAAAAAGTTATACTTTGTCCCGGCTCGTTCATATTGCGCATTTATTTCCCCTTCACCGTTTGAGAGAATTTACTGTCGTACGAAACGCTTACTAGCGAATGGCGGGAATTTTCTTATAAAGTTATAGGTGCTCGGGAAAGCCATTTCAAAACGCACAGGACCGTTGCACATTTCAGGGCAGCTGTTAAACTATGACTTACCGATGCAACTGAAGCCGTCGCCAGTGTACCCCGAGTTACAGACGCAGGCGATACTCATGTTGCCAGGTGTTCCGCTACAAGTCGCGTTCGAATGACACGTGTTGTTTGTTGTGCAAGGGTCGATGCCTGTGAAGCAAACGTCGAGCTTAGTAAAAGATTTAAAATCGAGCGCCATGCTGAATGTCGAAATATGCCACAAAACGGGTCTTTTTACATTATTTCGGCTATTGACCAAATTAAACTGTTCAAATCGGTATAATGTGGACATGGTTAAATTATTTTTTAAACTGAATGAAACATACATACAAGTACGAGTACATTAAAACCATTGTGATCTTTATTTCTAAACAGTTATATTTAAAAACAACCCCAAAATACCTCGAATACGAGGCAAAAAATCTATCGTTAAAACACTTTGGCATAAAGTGTCATTTCAAACGTCTATATTCCCATTAAAAATGTGAGCTAAACAATTTTAATATCATTATAATGTACATTGTACAGATACGTTCATCCAAAACCACCTTTTGAAATAATACAGCATTTTACTTGCGAATAGCTAAAATTAGCTGCTAAATTAAAGTTTTCCAAATTAAACAAATAAAAAAACATTACGCAGGGTACTTAAATCATTCACTATAGCCGGATTTTTTTTAACCTTTTAAATTTTTAACAAATCCAAATCAGATATATGTTGGTGTTTATCTTTAGCGTTACGCAACTCAGTTTAAACTCGGGAGCATAATGGTTGGAGGTTGTAGTAAGAATATCGAAGCCCATACAGAAGTAGGTACCATTTTGAACGTTTCCAATAAAATATTAAGATAATGGTTGGATGTTGTAGTAAGACATAGTAATAATATCAAAGTACGTACAAAAGTAGGTAGCATTTTGAAATTTCGAATAACCATTTATTCATTTTCAGCATGTTGAATGGGTTTTGATATTCTTACCACAGCAAAAATTCGCTTTTTTATTTCCCATAGAGACGACTAAAAAGTAGTTTATAGCGCTTACCAGTGCACTCGATTCCGCTTCCCTGGTAATAATCCTTGCATGTGCAGAAATACGAACCGTCGGTGTTGGTGCAAACCGCATTTGCGTCGCAATTGTCGGTACCAGTTGTACACTCGTCAATGTCTGCAAAGGTTCAAATATCGCTGTCACCAGATGCTTCGTAAAAGCTTTACCCGACTGGTATTGAGCAAGCGTCAGATGGAAAATGATAGCACGATGCATTTTTTTCATACCAGTGTTGCAAATAAGACATTTTGAAATGACTTAAGTTCCAGTCAAGTTATTCGTAAAGTAACTTAGATCCAAGTAAAATATTTTTGACTATATAACAAGTCAAGTTTCAATCAAGGTATAATTAGAGCATGTTAACTTCAAGTCAAGTCATTTTCATAAGAATAAAAGGTTAACTTATAAACTTAGTGGGAAAGTAAACTATATCATAAACGAAAGGTATGGCAGTCAAATTGTTTTACGTGTAATTAGTAAGATAAATAACCCCAAACTCAAGTCTCGAAAGACTTACTGAAGTAAAGTCCTTATTAACAGTGACTGATGTGCACTTAAGTAAAGTCATTTACTTACGTAATTACATTACTGTTTTACACTACATGTGTTTTTCAGTTTTAAACGAATAATTAAATTTATGCAGGCAAGTCACATATAAGGGCAACACAAGGAAATTTAGATCGGAAATAGGTCCCAAAGTGCTAAAGAATAAAAAAAAACAGTCTATCCCCCACGAAAATGTGACAAACACGCCTATGAACTCTATTTCCACTCATTGTCTATCGGGCCAATAACGTAGCGCGGGAAACAAAATTTAAGTTTTGTAGCCCGCGTACAATTGCTACAGTACATGGCTCAGTAAACAGGGTATGATTCATCAAATATAATATTAACGCTGTAGCATGCGTCACCAAATCTTCCGACTTTCGAAAAAGCTATGCCCAGTCGGTTGGCTGGTGAAGGTTCGTCACAGACAACAAACTACCATAAGTCGTCCTATAGTCGTGCAAATGACTTTTATCGCAACAAGACTGGACATGAAGGTTTTCGGAAAACAATCTCGTGAGGACACGCAATATGTTTTACAATAGGAAAACTAAAAAAAATATTTTCAAGTGATTCACGGTATTGTGCATCTGTTAAGGCATTTAAGCAGTCTTAGTAATTACATTTTAAACGCACGTGAAACGATCGATGAGTATGGAGTTATTACTTTCATGAATCAATGCCATTTGCTCTGTACATCGCCAAGAGCCAATTAAGGCTGGAAGCTTTTACAAAATAATTTCAATTTATAAATGAAAGCACTGCGGCTTTAATAATGTTTTTAGACAACCTCATACCCGCTAAAGTTGTTTGTGAATCTGCGTCAATGACCCCGCCTAAACTTTGGGTCGTAGCAACCCCGCCTTCGTAAGCTGTAGTAGCAATAGGATTTGTTACAGTTGTGTCTACTATGTCATCGCCTTTTTCTGTAGAAGATGTGGTTGTCGACATATGGTTTTCGGCTGTTACTGACCGATGGGAGACATAATCAACTATAATTGACGAAGTTTTCCTGGCGTCTGTCACTAATGCATTAGTGACAGCAACAATCTCTGCCGTAGAAATGACCTCTGAAGTTTCAGCCAACGAAACAAATGCTGTGGACTCATTATCAATAACCAGTGGCTCGTTTGGTACATCTGTTTCTGTTTCCAACGGTTCTAGACCAGAGTATTCCTCTTCATCTATGTCTGGATTACCCAGACTTAAAGTATAGGGAAATAAAACGGTTGTAGAGCCACGTTCTCCCGGTGTAAGTGTTTCATTAGTTGCAGGTAATAGACTGCTAGAATCGCGGGTAGACATTACCTCTGTCGCAGGGTTAAGCGGCGACATAGCATTTGCACTGGTATGAGTTAAACGAGGCGCGATAGAATCTGAGATTTCATAGAAAGTAGTACCAGTGCCGACAAACTCATCTTGAGCTTCACTGGTCAAATCGCCAGTTTCAGTATAAATCAATCCCACAGATGTGGCCTCGTTTTCTAACGGTTTATAACCAGATCCATGAATATTGTTTAGAAATTCCTGGTTGCTGTTTAGCTCTTCAGTCGCACCGTACTCTTCTGGTACTATGCCGTCAACAAAAAGCACTAAAAACACCAGACTCTTTGTTTTGATAAACCAACCAACACACGAAAACTAGAACCAAAACCCATTCTTACCTAAAAATACTACGACGAAAGCCTTGATCTGGTGCCTCCTCGGTAACATGATTGATTTAACGTGATTCTGGCCCTCAAGTCTAACTTTTAACATTCAATTAAGCTTTTGTGTTGTTCTTTTCCAAATAGGGTTACTATACATTCTAAACTTCTTTCAGTTAACGTTGTCTAAGTCTTAAATCCTAACCGTGCTTAAATAAAACCTGAATTCTTCAATCATAAATCTCAACAAACAAACACAAAAGAAGAATGATCACAATATTTTGCTTCGGAAGGCTATGCTTAATATTCATTCTAGATGATATGCGGCTTTTTGTCTATACGCGGATAACTGTCCAGTATTTAAGTATACAGTATTTAATGTATGACGTACTTTATTGCATCCTGAAAAAATAAAGGTAAGGCAAGGCGCTATACGTTAATTATACTTTAACGACAGACGTGATAATACCAAACAAACGTTAAAACAATCACAAACAGCACCGGTATTTGTGCTCGGTCCAGTAGGTACCCAAAACAAAATTCTTCTATTTATTAAGTTTAAAACAAAATTTAATTTGAAAATTTTATTCACAATGAAATGTACGTGCATATACTAAATTAATGTGAATAGTCATTTAAGTTTAAACGAAACGTTTAAAATTTTATTTATGACAATCAATATTAAGATGCTTTGTTTCCCGCAAATTTACACCAATCTTGAGAAAGTTTTTTTTTTACGATCAAGGATAGCTAGTCATTCAAAACCATACCTTAGCGCAATGGTGTTCAACCTGCGGAGGCATGTGCTATGCGAGTTGTGAAAGGAATTAAGGCAAAACTGTGGGACAGGTTGAGCGGTAGTTATTGAAAGCCTTGTTTAACCAAATAAGATTCTATAAGTGTTTCTTAGACTGTTATTGAGCAAATGGAGAGAAATACATTAAGGATTAAAAATCCAGAAACAAAATCTGTATTTCGTTTTTTAAATCATAAACCACAGGCAGTAGGTCAGGGGTCCCAGGTCAACGAACTTGGTACTACCCTAGAATGCATGCGCGCCGTTTGGACGACCAGCCTCAGCTGTGTCAAGTTTCACATTTAAAAGTCCAATAAACGATTTTTTTCGCGCTTTGGGGCGACTAAGCTATATTTCTATTCTATGTTTTTGCACGAGATCGTTGAACAACAAGTATGTTTAAGAATAATTTATCTATGACGTCACGTTATGACTCTTTCTTACGTCATCTCTAAAATAATTGTACAGCCGGCCGTGAGATAAATAAAGACTGTCAATGCGGCGGCAACAGCTAAAAGGTTGGCCACCCCTGCTTAGCGTAACATTGTATCGCAAAACATCAGTAATTTTATATTTTCAGATATTCTTAAAATGCAAAAGACAGTTGCTAATAAACACATATATGTGTGTGTCCTTCATTGCATAAAAGATCGTTGTGAGATATGTAAGCAAGTGCATAAGAGATCTTAGGCCCAACTGTGCAAGTCATCCCAGCATCCTGTGAATCCGGTTTTGCTAATGTAAGCGGCAATCCTAAGCTTTCGACTTAAGTCCACCTAAGTTAAGTCATTGACTAAAATCATTGCAAAACTGATAATATGTGCGCCAATCGGAAGTTATTTGGGTGCCGCAGTTTTACCACGTTCATTATATGATTGATAGCAGGCCTTACCTAAACAAGTGACCCCATCTCCAGTGAATCCGGTATTGCAATTGCACAAATAGCTGGATCCTGGTGATGTACAACTGGCGTTGGTGCTGCAAGGGTTGGTCGAACACGGGTCAACCACTATATTGGAAATGAAGCAAAATAGCATCAGTTTAATTGAGGAAACATTTCAAAGTTTACGGCTGTATACGGGTCTAACAGTAAAGTATACATAGGCTTTAACCAAGCCTTGCATACAGTTAAACTTTAAACCATATTGAAAACTACATATCAATATAACCAACTTGACTAAGTTGAACCCAGTAGAAGTAAAATGCGAAACTTAAAAAAAAAACAAAAAAAAAAACTGTACTTAAACCTAATCAAAATCAGTAATTTCGTACAATGTGTCGGGTAAATTTATTTCACCGCAAGCAGGATTTTATTAGTCTATTACTCTATTAGGTAATTGTATTTTTTCATTAGCTTTCAGCTCTATTTGTATTTTGCTTTCAGTTTACTAGTCATTTATTTAAGTATTTTTATGCTTAAGACGACGGCCACACTGAGCCTGTCGGTCTACCAACAAACTCAGGCCTGGTGGTAAAAAAAATCAGCAACTAACACCATTTAATCAAGCGATAACGTTACAAAATAAAACCTAGCAACTGTGTTGAAATTTCGACGCGGATATCTTTGTTTTAGAGCAAGCATAGTACGTTATATTTAACTGGTTATGTAAGGTAAGTGTACCCCAGAAAGCAGTGTGACCTTTAAATTAATTGATTAAAGAGAGTTTTTAATACAAAACACACAGTCAAAATGGAGAGAAAACAATTTAACCCATATTTTTAAAAGTGGCTATAGCAGTACGAAAAAGCGTAATTTATTGTGCTACAAAGATTGACTAATTCACTAACATTTTAAAACCACGACAGATGAACATGGTAAACATTGCAGCAACAAAATTAGTACGAATAGTTTTTCGATAAAGTCTTATTGTTTTTTAACTGTGGTCAATACTTTATATCAGTGGCTTAAGGAGATTTAAGAGATGAGTAAAAAAGTGTTTAGTCCTTAACCTAACCAAAAATAAATTGAAATAAAGCGAATCAAGTAAACCAATAACAATAATATTTGACATAAATTGGGTAATTTTAATATTCTTTTTATTTTATTTAGTATCGTGTTGTTTTGTTACATCGTTTTTTATTTAGTGTTGTTGTTGTTTTTTCGCAAGACGTCCGCCATGTTAAATCTTGAAACTCTGTATGAAAATTTACTTAAATACACTTATCTCGGGAGAGTTGGGGCATAAATCTCTGTTAACTGGCCTGCTACCAACCAAAATACGTTTGAAGTTGAAACCAGTCGCCGCTGTTGGGTCATCTATTGTTATTGCCTGTGCGTTAATTAACGCAATAGTTCGCTTAACGCAACACTAAATCCGACTGAAGAGCTTTTTAAATGTGCACAGCCCTGAACGTAGCCTTGTTACTAAACTTAGGCAGTCCACACAAAGCCCTTGAAAGCTCCCCTAATCGAAACGAAAGGCACATATTTTTATGGAATTCAAACTTGGAACCAAGTCACTAAGTGTGCATTTAAACAAAAATCTATTTATACTTCGACGGAACTATGTGTAATGTACTTGTTACCCGTTTGGCACAGAATTTATAGTTGTTTATTGAAACAGATAAAACATAAAATCATTTCTTAAAATTTTTCAGAAATATATATTTCGCCTATAAGGCTAAAGTGTTTCAGCTTATTTGTTTATTGTAATAATTTATCAATTGATGTTTTTTTCGTAGATCTTTAAATGTCACAGGCCTATACTCCTTACAATATGTATAAACGAAGTATTTTTGTTGTCCACATTGCTACTTTAATTCACGAAAACTATATACTTTTAAGGTTGTTTTATTGATCAGATTTAAGATAAGTTAAGCGAATAGCAGATTGAAAAGAGTGTAATGGCATAGAGCGAAAGCGTAACTATGTATGAAACTGTTAGCATCGGGTAAGGCTAACTATTCTACAAACTGACATGTTGGTATGCACACAGTGAAATATTTGTATCGATTGGCACACCTTTTCCGGAAATCTAAATTTTATGCCTCGTCCACAAATTTAGGATAATTTGCGGGCTCTTAGAAAGGTCAGGAAACTCAGTTAGGTCAGCGAGGGAGAGTGACAATAGTTTCTCTTCGGTTTGCGAACAAAATGGCACGGATATAACTCAAGCCTAACACTATTAAATTGTCTTAAACTTTAACCAAACGCGTTTTCAAACTAATGTTAAGAACAAGTTCAGCAAACCTATATAAAAATATTATGCTTATATTGAATAACTATTTTCCAATAATCTATACGGCAACAAAATACTCTACCCTTTGTACAAAAATTATATTTTTCTATAAATATTAAAAAAGGGTTGTTATGGTTAAAAGTGACCGGCTAGTTAACTAAGGCCTACGAATTAGCAACAAACCAGCAAATATTTACTTTAACTTTAGTGTAACCGATATATAATGTGTTTTGTTGTGTTTAAAAAAAATTAGATTTTGCTAAAAAAATGATTTATTTTTATCAAATTAAAATTATGCGGTTTGGTATTTGCTTAAAGACAGGTGACATTTTCTTATCAGATTAAACTTATCCATAGTTTAAAATTTAAGGAAATCCTGATGTAATTTTGTTCAGATACATACGCCATTTAAATATTATGCTGATATTGAATAACTATTCTCCAATGATCTATACGGCAACACAATGTTACCCCTTTGTACATTAATTTTTTATAGAAATTGACAAAGGGTTGTTATGGTTAATACAGACTGACTACACTTTCTTAAGGCCTACGAATTATAGCCACAAACAAGCAAATATTCAGTTTTAATGCACACTGATAGGTAGTTATCGAAATTGTTCTTATTTTTTAATTTAAAAAAAAATGTGCGCTAACAATGACTTATTGTTAAAAACATTTAGCCTCATTTGCAACATTAGTTTAATGAAAAATGTTACTCGTTTTGTGCACCTTAATTTAAATAACCATATAATTCGATATTAAAGCTTCTGCTTTAATCAATACCGGTACTTAAAAATAAAATAAATAAAAATAATGAATTATGAACCACAGTACCAAGGACTACGGTTTTACTTTTTGTTTTTTTAATGCGCTTTTTTTGTATTTATAAAAGAAGATTTTGCTAAAAAAAGGATAGATTTTTATCAAATTATAGTTATGAGGTTTGGTATTTGCTTAAAGAGGAGTGACATTTTCTTATCAGAATAAACTTATCCATAGTTTAAAATTTAAGGAAATCCTGATGTAATGTTGTTCAGATGCATACGCCATTCAAAGTATATGACAACTTACGGATGATGCATGTTGAGCCATTCCCGGTAAATTCACTTCCGCAAGTACACACGAAAGAGCCTGGGGTGTTGGTACAGTTTGCATTAGGGTCACAGTTGGCAGAAGCTGTGGCGCATTCGTTTATATCTGTAACGAAATAAATTTCAACTGAAGATGACGAAAAGTTTCGTTGTTGAGGAACCAACAAAAGTGGGGCGTTTTCGGTCAATTTTTTTCTTTTAAAAAGCGTGAATTTTTGTAAGTAAGGCCCTATATATACTTTTACAAGCGAAATAAACTGTTGTAAGGCTTTTACGTAAATATATTCTGCGTGTGACACCAAAAATTACAACCTACTAGAAAAAGAATAGAGATATTGCAAGTAGAATGACAAAGCAGGTCTACAGATTGGTGGTAAAATAGCTATAACAGGGTGTCAAGTTATGCCCGTTCGGGCGTGACGTGCAAACGACCTTTTCCGAAAATCAGCATTTTTGCATTACACCGAAAAGCAATGGTGGACTAGTAAATGACAAACGGCGGCATATTTTATTTTTCACTCAGAAGAATAAAATTCGAATTATAAGGTAAAATATATTGCGGTGTTTGTTTCAACTAAACATTGAAAATGAGGATAAACGCCGTAAATCTATTTCTGCGATTCATCGCAGTTAATGCGAAAAACAACACACGATGACCGTACAGTTTAAATGTAAAGACATAAAACTTCGCCAGATTTTGGTTGGTAATCAAACTGTTAAGCACGAGCTCGCATTATAACTATTTTTGGGCATTTTCATTTAAGCACGTGTGACGCACGAGACGTTCCGCTTGAAAGAACGTTCCGGTTGGTTGATATGACGCGGGCAGTTTTGGGTTTACTTTAAACACGAGCGAAAGCTCCAAAAGTTAAATACCTTCCATATATATATACCCCTTTATTAATTCCGTTATTGATTTCGGAATGAACCGTTGTTTGAGAGTGTTAACCGCATAATGTTCGTAAAAAATATTTCTAATATCAATTTATGATTCGCTGATAGAAACGATTTAAGGAAATTAATACATGTTAAGATCTAAAGATTGTTAAAAACGAATAAGTTATTCAAAATCACAACATTACCAGCACAAAATTATGGGATAGCAAGATATGGTGGCACAAAAAATAGTTTAAACCACTCTAGGGTATATGGTGAAATATACAAGGAATTAGACAGATTTTTTTGCTCAGTGCTAGGCCTACTTTAGTTATCTCGTGTGCAGTAACAGTAAGTTTTAATTTACGAATTTTGTGTGTAGCGCTGTGAATATGCTTATTATTCGTGTCACGTGGGGCTCCACACACAGTTATCTAAATAGGCCCGACTGTACACGGACGTATATGAATTTATCCTGCCCGCGACATATTTCCGTATTGATTTCAAAATACTGTTACCAATATTTGATTAACTATTTGTTTCCTTTGTGTGATTTTAATTTATAGTACTAAGAGCGTTTGGTGTCATTCACCCTGACGAAGGCGATTTGAATAGGTTGCCGAAACGTTGGTAAGAATTACAATAACCAAATACTTCATTAACTCTTGTCGAATCCAAAACTAGGCCGAATTCTGGTGAAATTTATAACCTAACGACAGTTTTGCAAACCTCACAAAATATATTAATAAAGATTTTTGTGATTACTTTTTTATATAAATCAATTAACTCAAATACGGTCAATAGAAAAATTTATACCGGCCCACGATAGTCAATATTTACAGTTAACCGGACCGCGATCACCAGGTCTTGAGTTATCCGACGCCTTATGGAAAATGAAGACACACAAAAATATGTGTTTAATACCAACTGTGGTCTAGCCCCTCGGAAGCTGCTTTTTGACCAACAATTACGGCTTTCGTATCATTATAACAGTCTACACCGAAAAGCCTTATGGAATAGTTTTCTGACCTCTGGTATAGACTTACCGACGCAGTTTACTCCATTCCCTGTAAATCCTCTGTTGCAATGGCACCCTGACGGTGAACAAGCGGCGTTGGTGCTGCAAGGATTGCTTGCGCAAGGATCTGAAACATTTCAAGTCATCAGGTTATGAGTATTTAAGACGAATAAAAACACCCAAATATGGAATTTAGCGACAGAAAAGTAGACAATAATCACAAAAACGGCATATACAAGAGGATGAATAAAATGTAGAACTGATTTTAAGTTTATCGTACAACATAATAAACCTGATGAAGATATTTTTTCAAGAATGCATATACGTTCCATTTTTATGCCGTTTACAAAATAGAACAGATATAAGGGAAGAATATTCACGTTTTATAAATTAAACCGAAAACAGCGGAAAACAAAGTATATTCATGACGCACATACATCAATATACTTAGATTTCAATATGCTAGTTTCTCCTTTCACAAAACGAGCCAATTAATATTTTCACAGCTGCTTAATCGCCTAATGTGGCTTTTGAAAGTTACTAGAGGCGATCGACAATAAAAGAAAATCGTGTTGCGACATTTTGACAAAGCGAAACTTTTATCGGTAGCCACCAGCTTCGACTTGACTGGGAATTGGATTCATCAAACTTGTCGCACGTAATACCACCAACCAGAAAACTAAAAAAATAGTAATCTAATCTTTGGAGCATAATGGTTGGAGGTTGTAGTAATACGTAGTAAAATATCAAAGCCCATACAGAGGTAGGTTGCATTTTGAACGTTTAGATGTTGAAAATGAACAAAGATTTATTCGAAACATTAACAAAATGATACCTACTTCTGTATCGGCTTTGGTATTCATACTACGTCTTACTGCAAATCCATATACTCCAAAGATTAGATTAATCGGATCGATTTTGATCGCATTTCCAGTATGAAATATTTTGTGACTTTCACAGAATGATATAACGTTGTAAACACCGTAAAACGAAGGGCACAAACTGAGCCGCGAACAAAATAGACAATAGCTGTCTCAATGCGGTAACCTGGGGTGGTGACCGTCGAAACTACGGACGCAACGGAAGACTCAACAGAATAGGTGGTTGTGTCATCGGGCAACTGCGTGGTGGAATAAGCAGCCATTGTGCTGCTTGAAATTTCATCCAAAAGGGGCGGGGAAGACTCAACAGAATAGGTGGTCGTTTCATCCAGCAACTGGGTGCTGGAATAGGAAGCCATTGTGCTGGTTGAATTTTCAGCCGAAAGGGGCGGGGAAGACTCAACAGAATAGTTGGTCGTTTCATCGGGCAACTGGGTGCTGGAATATGCAGCCATCGTGGTGGTTGAATTTTCAGCCGAAAGGGGCGGGGAAGAATCAACAGAATAGTTGGTCGTTTCATCGGGCAACTGCGTGCTGGAATAGGAAGCCATTGTGCTGGTTGAATTTTCAGCCGAAAGGGGTAGGGAAGACTCCACAGAATAGTTGGTCGTTTCATCGGGCAACTGCGTGCTGGAATAGGAAGCCATTGTGCTGGTTGAATTTTCAGCCGAAAGGGGCGGGGAAGACTCAACAGAATAGGTGGTCGTTTCATCAGGCAACTGCGTGGTGGAATAGGAAGCCATTGTGCTGGTTGAATTTTCAGCCGAAAGGGGCGGGGAAGACTCGACAGAATAGGTGGTCGTTTCATCCGGCAACTGCGTGGTGGAATATGTAGCCATTGTGGTGGTTGCATTTTCAACAAGGGCTGATGTGCTGTTGACTACGGGATCCAGCCCAAAATCGGTCGCGTTAACAGAATCGGTCGAATCGGTAGGACTCGCAGAAGTCGTGGATTCTGTTTCGTTGTCGCCACTGCCCAGGAACATGGACACGGTGGTGGCTCCTTCTGTGTATGTTTCTGTCGAGTTCATGCCGCTCCCTTCCTCTAGAAATACGCCCGTACCTGCCGAGGTAGACTCAGTTGTAAAATCGTCGCCGCTTCCAACAAGGCTGGCATCGGTCGTCGCTGTAACGTCTCCGTGAACAACATTTACCAGTACTAGAACAAAAAAGTGTGAGTTAAACGTGGCTGGGCGATGCTAAGCAAAGCAAATTCGCATTGACTTACCCGCAGCAATCGCTGCCAGAAGGCAGAAGAAACTTGCACCTTTCCGCTTTCGAACTTTGGACATTTTAAGCATTTTTTATAGGTTTGCCAGCAACTGAAATAATTGCATGGTCTACACAAAACTAACAAGGAAAAAAATTTTTAATACTAATAGTAATATTAATCAAAATTTTCTTTCGAATAACTTCGAATGGTGAAAACAACGATTCTGGTTGCACATCAATAATAAAGATTAAACTAAGTTCTGTACTTAGTTTAATTTTTGTCTTTAATAGTATTATTATTATTATTTTTATTGTTTATATTCGGACCTAATCCTGTCTCAACACTTCACAAGAAAAACATTTTTGTTTTGGTAAACTATATACTCATCACTAACCAAGTTTAATAAGCTGACCATGTGTTAATTAAAGAAGCCTATGCTGTTTGTAATGAAGCACTGGTCATGGCGATCGTAAGCCTGTCTGTGGCAAGCTTGGGGCGACAACTTGTAAAAAAGGCAACCCAGTGGGTGAAACGAAGTGAAAAACTACCTGCTACGCATTCATCCGAATCAACTAAACAATGAAAAGGGGTAGTTGCGTTTTAAATTGACTTTACGAGTCAGATATTTTCACTCAAACAGGTAACATATGTTGTACATCGCATTATTTTTCACATTATAAACGTCCAGAGAGTCCACATAAAACGGCAAGTTATATTCAAGGTTTTTTTTTGATAAGCAAAAACGGGAAAGGAAATTGAAACGGTACACTGAGGGTTGATCAACTAACCGCCTTGACTTTGCACATTATCGTCATTCAGTACTCCTGATTTTTTTATACCGTTAATGCCCAGATAACCAAAATAATACACAATTATTTGTTTTCTTAAACGATTTTCATTTCCTGGACACCGATAATTTTATGAGAGGTGAATTGTACATATCTATATATACCTTCATATCGACACAAAATGAAATGACTTAGATAAAATTTGCTGACCTCTGTTTGAAAACTGTTGTTTGATGCCTTTTATCTATCTCTAAATCTCACGTCCTCACACTAAATGGTGGCCACCTTGTTTAGCACCGATAAGTCTAATACTAATAAACCTTAGCAGAAGCGTATAGCCTATAGCGTAACTATAACTTGGACAACTCTCGTCTATCAGGCAACCAGTAAGCTGTTGCGCGAGGTTGCGAAAAGTACAAATTTGTTTTAAATTACTCGACCGCTTTGTTAAGGTAAGGTAATTTAAAGGTGGTTATAAACGGCGTATGACTAGTTTTCACGCAAGGGCAATGCGGTGATTTCAACGAACGTCAGGGACAAACGACTCACAATTTAAAGGTAAGTGTAGGCTATATATATGTAGGAAATTTTGCTCATTCTTTTATTAGATTTTTTCTGATGTGAACGAGAAACACGATGAGCCCAAACCAAGGGGGGGATAAGCACATTGCTGACCCTACTACCCCCGAGTACCCCCTCAGCCCAAAAAAAACAAAAAAGAGAGCCCACAAGCAGACCGCGATAAACATTGTGGCGTACCTACAGAGTGCAACTTTTTGGTGTTTTTTCTCCTATTGCGTTTAGTGCATTTCAGTAATAGGCCTTGTAGTTGGCGTTATTTTTAAGTGCTGTGGGGTCAATGCGCAATGCTATGAAACAACAACATATGAGTTCCTGCAGAGAGAAATTAAAGTTCTCAATTAAACAATTTACAAGTCAAAGTTACGTAGAAAAACAATAAAAGATCAGCAAAACAGAATAAAAATAAACTCGATTCTAAAAAATGCCTTGCAGGAAACAGGTCAAAGAAACGTCCATGTGGCGTTTAAAAAGTAAAAACCCTCTTTATGTGACATAAACGTCATTTTAACTCGTATTGACAAAATAAGGCAACGGAAAATTCCTGCGGTGCACTTGGCAACCTTCCATGGCGCACCAGGCGCGTCGCAACCACTATAAGCGCTGAGTTGATGCGTCTATCACATTAAATGCGAGACTGGAAAATATAAGGCCTATAAATGTTTAGCCTTAATTGTTTGCGAATCAATAGAAATGTGGGTTATACTGTCTATGTATAGTTGAATACACCTAATGTGGTTTAATAAAACTTTATTTTATTTTTGAACTCTACCCATAAGACTGAGATAAGACAAAAATCAACGGCAAACTAGGGCGTTCCAATGTAGGCATCAAAACGGCCGATGTCAGACCCATGGTCCCCGATCGTCCCATACCATCTACCCACGGTTTCAGGCGTTATTTTGGACATTTAGGTCTTATTCCGATTAATTAGGAAATTATTTCGACAGGTTTATGTCTTATTCATACGATTTAAGTTATTACTCCGTCGTGGATATTACTGCGTATTGGGCTTTATTATGTCGTTGGTCTTAATACTATGATTTTATAGATTTTTCTGCTTTAGGTATTGTTGCTTTTTGGGTCTTAATGTGTGTTCCCATTATTTTTATTGCGGTATTTTTGTCGCTAAATTTATCTAAAACAGTAGAAAAGTGAATAAAATTGTGGTTTGGTTTCTGCACTTGTATTGATCAGTTGCCAATAAAATCACGTTTTACCTACAAAATAGAAAATACAAGAAAATACCTTTCAAAATGATAATCAAGTCAATAAAGTATACAAAAAAATTATATCCAGTCGCCTTTGTCACTCCTTAAATTTATCCCGTCCTTCCTGAAAACGTATGGTAACCCCTGAATTATTCAATCGAATGATATATCACTGTTGTGTAATTTAACGGCTTTAATCACACATTAAGGACACGTCATTCGGCAACAATGTCAATTGTATGTAACCATTAGCTTAATCACAGAACCCATAGGTAAATCGCACCTATGGTTGTTACCTTTGCAAAAACAAGAAAACAACAAGATGGCAATAAGTTTTTCATTACCAAATATAATATATGTCAGTTCCTAAAGATAAAGGCCGAATCCCTATAACCCCCTGGTAGGTAACGTTTTACGCACATTTTACATTGTGCCGTCACAAAACGATTCTGGAAACAATTGATCTGATGACAATGACAAACAGAAGACCTAATAATGGATTCGGAAAGATATGTACAATATATAAGTTTTAATACAAGTTAAAACAACAATTAAAAAACGTCAATGTTATTTGCAATGTTACAAATTTACAAAAATAGTTGCAATGTTCGCAAAATGTGTATCATGGTATAACCTATACAAAAATAAGGAAAAGATACAAAACTTAAGCGGTTAAAGTTGAATAAAAAACACTTCAGAAGGCACGGATCACAGTTGTTGAAGTAATAAAAATACATACATATTTTCAGTCATTCGTTCTTAAACAAAAACTGTACGTTAGTGGTACTGAATCTGTATCACTATCAGCCTAACAAAAATTTAACCTTAAAAAAATTGAGGGCCGAATGTTTCCAGGGACTAAGGCTCTAGCCATAATAGCCTAATGGTTAAATCCGACCCTGTCCATATGTATCACATACAATATGGTAACTCTGGCCTGAGTAAATAAATATCTCCTACCTGCTATGGTTGTCGCTGCTGTAGAAACGGTTGTTGCAGTAGTGGCCGCGGCCGTGGTCGTTTGCAAGGCAAGTGTGGTGAAGAATTTCGCGTCCGTATACGGCGAATACCCGACAGCGGTCCCATCGACGAGGCTTCGGACGCTGACAGCACAAACCGTGCTGGATGGAAGGTTGATCGCAACGTACGTCGTGCTCGAAGAGCTGAAGATGTAGTCTTGCACGTTTTGGCAGGACACTACAGGCGACAATTAGGATTTTTATTTCATAATTTATGAAAAATAACACAGCCTAACCCAACATGGGCGCCGGGTAGTCTTCATTTGGCCTTTACACCTTCTACAGCGGCTTGTGAATAAATATTAAACTGATAGTCGAAAACTGTAATTTGTATAAATAATAAACTCAAACTCGAAATATGTAATTTATTTCAAGGAGATAAGCTAACAATAATTAAGTATTTTAAAATTCGCAAAATACACAAAAAATCACTTAAAAATGAAAGAATAGTAAGTGACTATTCAAACAAGGATATGCCCTTGCCCAGTTTAACAATCGTGGCCCGCCAAGATGTTCAGCAAGATCAGAGCCAGTGAAGTATCTCAAATCTTGCTAAATACACATATTTCGAATTGAAAACATAAAAAATGAAAAGACACTATTGAGACGCTAGTGTTAGATATTATGGCCCGCGAAGAAAACGAATTGGCCAGCGAGTAAAATAATTAGGCAGCCCCAATACTAAGCAAAATGAAAGCACAGCGTCATTCATCACAACTTACCTTTTATTTCATATCTAATTATCGATAGGTTTGTTGAGTAGGAAATTCTTGCCGCGCTGGAGGTTATTTCGCTAACCGTCACATTCTGAGGTGCGGCCAGGTTGGTCACTACAAAGTTAAACATCATAAGTTAGATCTGTTATAATAACTGTAAGCCAAGGTGAGTACACACCGATCGTTACAGGTCCAAGTGTGGTCGTGTTTAGAGTTGAGGTATCGAGCGCTGTACTGTCGTCTGTTGGGTTGGTGCTGTCAGTTGTTGCCTGTCCGTTCATCACAACGCTTCCGTTTCTGAAGTAAAAAACATAAATTTCCTGGCAAAGAATTTCCGAAATATCGTGAGGTAGCAAAATGCGCTCCAATTTATTAGGTTACAAAGCTTAATTGTTAAGGAAAAATAATAAAATTTTATGTTCATTTGTAGGTTCCAAACGTGAATTTTCCATAACCACCTTTTTCCTATCACTGAACAGTGATCCTTTTAGAGACTTTACCTAACGGGTAATATGATTGCTATATAGCAGTGGTTCTTAACCAGGGTGCCGCGGCACTCTGGGGTGACGTTTTTAAATCTCAAGGATGCCAAAAATATTTCAAATCCTTTAGGATTCCAAATTTTGCTAGATCAGTAAACTTCTTGATACAATTGTTTGTGTACGAAAAAAGTGCCAAAAATTAAAAAGTTTGTTTTCAACCTTGTTGAACAGTCAATCTGATGTTTCAATTTTGTTTATTGTCATGTTACAGTTAACCACCCAGCAGAAATACAAGCAAGGGTTCCGCGAACTTTTTATAATTTCTACAGGGTGCCGCAATCCAAAAAAGGTTGGGAACCACTGTTATATAGGTTAGAATTCGTTACTTAGAGGAAACACAATTGACTGAAACTTTCTCATCTCGTTCACATAGTAAAGGTAATCGAAAAAATGTACTGCTACTTGTAAAATTAAAAAAAGCCACTATTAAGTCTATAGGACAGGGGTAATAAAGTTATGAGATCAATATATCTACCCTGATGTAGTTATATGAATTAGTATAAATTAGAACTAAACACGGAATACGTTAATTTGTCTTTCGGTTTTGGGAGAAATGATTTTATCTGATTTCAAAAATAAAACGACGAGAGTAAAGAACGTTAACCTACATAATACAAATATTAGCAAAATTTAAAATGTAAAGCGGTGCTGCTTGCAAAACCAAAAACATCCGTTTTCTGTTTATACGACAGGAGGCCATAAAATTGGGAGGCTCGAAATGTAGGCGGGTGAGATATATTACAACCCTATGAGTTCATTGCGGTCTACCTACTCTATTTTAGTTGTGTGAATAAGTGTAATATAGGAGTGCAAGTTTGGAATTATTGAAGCATAATAGGTCTAATTTGCCCTACGGTTAAAAGGGAAATGTATTTACCTACATATAAATATCAGCAAAATTTGTGTGTGTGTCTTCTATCGTTTAATTACAATAAAACGACAGCCATACCGCAATAGCGTGGTTGTAATGTCCACCAATGCAGCTCCGCTTGCCGTCTTGGTGCCACTGGTTATTTGCGCTCGGTACTTATTCAGTAAAGCTATCGACTCGCTTGACGAGAGATTGTTGTAAGCAGCAATAAACGTCTCCAGCTTAAGCGAAGTCGAAAACTGTACCGAGAGTTTGTCTGAAAAAAGCAAATAAAGGTTATTTTTTCAAGCAACTAATAAACGAGGTAAACAGAGAGGCGATAAACGAAGGCTCATTTCCACGATGCAGCAGTTTTGGTTTGCAAGGGTGGGTCGTTAGTTAGCAGGGAGGTCTATATGCAGGGTTACCATTCCGTGCTTGTTTTTAAGAATCGTGCTTATTTTTTTTGTTGAGTGCTTTGTTTGCCTTAGTTTTATTTCTAACAAAGTTTTTCAACTAAATTTATTGATGCTAAGCATAAACAATTCAATAACGTATTATTTAAACCTTTGGTAATTCGAAATTTGTCAATCAAGAATTTTGCAAAAAGAATTACGTAAAAATGTATAACGTTTAAGTTTTATTACTTTACAGCATGGGCCAGCTTACCAGTCGTTACTTGGATTGAATTACTGAATACTGAGTTGACCGTAGAACCGCTTAGTGTTGTAAGCGGACGTGAACTGATTGTGTAGTTCGTGTTCGGGTTCAGGTTGCAAATGGTTAGCGAACTGCTGGAAGTATTCGCCGTAATCGTCGTGTTACTTGCTTGTAATTTGTACTGAAATTTAAACGGAGAATATTCGACAAAGCTAGAAGTTTTCAAATAGTTTTATTTAGGGTAAACCCACCTGATAAGTCCCGTAGGTCGTGTTTTGATCCAGAATAACAACAATGCACTTTGAATCTTTGGTGAGCAATATGGGAGAAGATAGCTGAACTGTTGTAAAAAATAAAAATAATTTTTGTATATAAAATATTTACAAAAAATACGGATCCAGATTGTTTATCCCCCAATATGAAGTAACGTTATCGCTATTACCGAAGGTCGTGTGTTGGAACCTCACCGCAAGAAAAATTCAGATCGTAAACTTGCAATCTGTTCACAAAGACGTACATTTACAAGAAAAATAAATGGAGATAAACCTACCGTTACATGTAGGTAGAGCAGCCGACCAGTTGTTGGTTTCTGCGCCGTTGCATGTCAAGCTGGCTGTGCCAGATAAAACGTATCCAGTGTTGCAGGTAAAGGTATGTACTGCGTTGTAAGCTGTATCTGTAGTTGTTCCGACTCCGTTGGCTATGATGGTTGCCGCACATACGATAACTGAAACGATGTGGTATATTTCGTAGTTGATTTGGGATACTTTTTTTTCGTTTTGATTGTCTTTAAGAGAGCACGTCGAGCAGCCGATATACGTATCCAAACAATTTTTAAAGATAGATTATCAATTTATTATTATGCTTTGTTTCATTCATCAATCTGTTATTATAGACTATTTATTCTATTAATGCATTTAAATTTGAGGATGTACTTTCAAGGTGTTTGGTTTATTTTCAATTGTCAACAATTCCATTCAACTTTTAGTGCATCGCCAGACTCTAATGTCTCTGGAAATCCACTACAAGACAGGAACAAAACAACAACATATAATAATCAAGGTTCGGTAACACGGAAAATGGAACACAAAATTAATAAAAGGCACGTAAATGTCACAAATTTGCGTTGTAGATGTGCAACCTGGTGACAGCGAAATGGATTCATAAGGAAAATACATAAACCTACCGCTACATGTCGGTAGAGCAGCTGACCAGTTGTTGGATTCTGTACCGTCGCATGTCAACTCGGCCGTTCCTGATATTTTGTACCCTGTGTTGCAGGTGAAGGTATGTGCTACGTTGTAGGCTGTATCTGCAGCTGTTCCGACCCCGTTGGCTATGGTGGTTGCCGCACATACGATAGCTGGAAAACGTGATATATTTCGTAGTTGATTTGCGATGCTTTCTTTTCCTTTTGATTGTCTTAAGAGAGCACGTAGAGTAGTCGATATACGTGGCCAAACATTTTAAAGAATTAAACGAATTAAATATATTTTGAGCAATTTTTATTTGTAGCACAAAACGAAGCAACAAAAGTTGCCATAAAGTTGTTTCCCAAGCAAAAACGGTTTGATCGTAATCTGAGGGGTGGGTTTTAAGGGTAAACATGTCGGTTGTTGTTGATTTGCCTTTTGGAAACTTGTGATAAATACTAAAAGGAAAGAAGCCTAACATTCGTATTGTTGATAAACCCGAGTCATACACATTAATAACAACAAGAAACATTTCCTGGGAATTTAATATTGTGGTGAAAATGTAGATACTAATACGTCGATTTAATGATAAAATTAACATACCACGAAATGACGTAAAAACTTTAATATTTAATTTTTTAGGTATAAATCACGGAATTTTGTTACCTTAAATGCACAAAAACCCAATAGTTTAGTTTTTGATACGACAATTTTGTAATTATACGTTGATTAAAGCAAAAGACTGTGAAGTTATTCGTATAAATCAATTGAAAACTTTAAAAATATATTTAGCAATGTGTTATACCGTAATGATGCGTGTTAAAAGAGAAATTACAGCAAATAGATCACTCATAAAAGTTGTCACACACCTCCTTATAAGAACAATACAACGGTGAATTTGTTTTCATGGTTACACGTTGGCGTTTGGCAGAAAATTTTAGCGTTTTTTGAAGAAAAAATAATTTAAAATATTGGAATATAAGACAATTTATTCTAAAATGATAACTATTCGATAACACTTTTTGTGTATCTTGGGACACTAACGTCCCCGCACACCCATTGCAAGATAGATTATCAATATATTATTGCGATTTGTTTAGTTAAACAATCTATTATTATAGACTATTTGTTTTATGTATGCATTTAAATTTAAAGATGTACATCCAAGTTGTTTGGTTTATTTTTTTTTATTTTAACTATTCCACACAGCTTTTAGTGTATCTCAAGACACTAATGTTAACGGAAATACATCACAATGCACGAACAAAACAACAACATAAAATACTCAAGGTTAGCTTACACAGAAAATGGAACAAAAAATTGATAAGCGCGTAAATGTCACAAACTTTGCGTTGTAGATGTGCAACCTGGTTACAGCGAAATGGATTCATAAGGAAAATACATAAACCTACCGCTACATGTCGGTAGAGCAGCTGACCAGTTGTTGGATTCTGTACCGTCGCATGTCAACTCGGCCGTTTCTGATATTTTGTAACCAGTGCTGCAGGTGAAGGTATGTGCTACGTTGTAGGCTGTATCTGCAGCTGTTCCGACTCCGTTGGCTATGGTGGTTGCCGCACATACGATAGCTGGAAAACGTGATATATTTTGTAGTGGATTTGCGATGCTTTCTTTTCTTTTTGAATGTCTTAAGAGAGCACGTAGAGTAGTCGATATACGTGCCCAAACAATTTTAAAGCATTAAACGAAATAAATAACTTTTGAGCAATTTTTATTTGTAGTACAAAACACAGCAACAAAAGTTGCCATAAAGTTGTTTCCCAAGCAAAAACGGTTTGATCGTAATCTGAGGGGTATGTTTTGGGGGTAAACATGTCGGTTGTTGTTGATTTTGCTTTTGGAAAATTGTGATAATTACTAAAAGGAAAGAAGCCTAACATTCGCATTGTTGAGAAACCCGAATCATACATATTAATAATAACAAGAAACATTTCCTGGGAATTTAATATTGTGGTGAAAATGTAGATACTGATACGTCAATTTAATGATCAAATTAACATACAACGAAATGACGTAAAAACTTGAATTATTAAATTTTTAGGTATAAATCACTGATTTTTGTTACCTTAAATCCACAAAAACCCAATAGTTTAGTTTTTGATATGACAATTTTGTAATTATACGTTGATTAAACCAAAAGACTGCGTAGTTATTCATATAGATCAATTGAAAACTTTTAAAATATATTTAGCAATGTGTTATACTGTAATAATGCGTGTTAAAAGAGAAATTACAGCAAATAGATCGCTCATAAAAGTTGTCACACACCTCCTTATAGGAACAATACAACGGTGAATTTGTTTTCATGGTTACACGTTGGCGTTTGGCAGAAAATTTTAGCGTTTTTTGAAGAAAAAATAATTTAAAATATTGGAATATAAGACAATTTATTCTAAAATGATAACTATTCGATTACACTTTTTGTGTATCTTGGGACACTAACGTCCCCGCACACCCATTGCAAGATAGATTATCAATATATTATTGCGATTTGTTTTGTTAAACAATCTATTATTATAGACTATTTGTTTTATGTATGCATTTAAATTTAAAGATGTACATCCAAGTTGTTTGGTTTATTTTTTTTATTTTTAACTATTCCACACAGCTTTTAGTGTATCTAAAGACACTAATGTTCACGGAAATCCATCACAATGCACGAACAAAACAACAACATAAAATACTCAAGGTTAGCTTACACAGAAAATTGAACAAAAAAATTGATAAGCGCGTAAATGTCACAAAGTTTGCGTTGTAGATGTGCAACCTGGTTACAGCGAAATGGATTCATAAGGAAAATACATAAACCTACCGCTACATGTCGGTAGAGTAGATGACCAGTTGTTGGATTCTGTACCGTCGCATGTCAACTCGGCCGTTCCTGATATTTTGTACCCAGTGTTGCAGGTGAAGGTATGTGCTACGTTGTAGGCTGTATTTGCAGCTGTTCCGACTCCATTGGCTATGGTGGTTGCCGCACATACGATAGCTGGAAAACGTGATATATTTCGTAGTTGATTTGAGATGCTTTCTTTTCTTTTTGATTGTCTTAAGAGAGCACGTAGAGTAGTCGATATACGTGCCCAAACATTTTAAAGCATTAAACGAATTAAATATCTTTTGAGCAATTTTTATTTGTAGGACAAAACACAGCAACAAAAGTTGCCATAAAGTTGTTTCCCAAGCAAAAACTGTTTGATCGTAATCTGAGGGATGGGTTTTAGGGGTAAACATGTCGGTTGTTGTTGATTTTGCTTTTGGAAACTTGTGATAATTACTAAAAGGAAAGAAGCCTAACATTCGCATTGTTGATAAACCCGAGTCATACATATTAATAATAACAAAAACATTTCCTGGGAATTTAATATTGTGGTGAAAATGTAGATACTAATACGTTGATTTAATGATAAAATTAACATACAATGAATTGACGTAAAAACTTTAATATTTAAATTTTTAGGTATAAATCACTGATTTTTGTTACCTTAAATCCACAAAAACCCAATAGTTTAGTGTTTGATATGACAATTTTGTAATTATACGTTGATTAAAGCAAAAGACTGCGTAGTTATTCATATAGATCAATTGAAAACTTTGAAAATGCATTTAGCAATGTTGTATACCGTAACATTGCATGTTAAAATGGAAATTACAGCAAATAGATCACTCATAAAAGTTGTCACACACCTCCTTATAGGAACAATAAAACCGTGAATTTGTTTTCATGGTTACACGTTGGCGTTTGGCAGAAAATTTGAGCGTTTTTTGAAGAGAATATAATTTAAAATATTGGAATATAAGACAATTTATTCTAAAATGATAACTATTCGATTACACTTTTTGTGTATCTTGGGACACTAACGTCCCCGTTCCCCCATGGTAAGATAGATTATCAATATATTATTGCGATTTGTTTTGTTAAACAATCTATTATTATCGACTATTTGTTTTATGTACGCTTTTAAATTTAAAGATGTACATCCAAGTTGTTTTGTTTGTTTTTTTATTTTTAACTATTCCACACCGTTTTTAGTGTATCTCAAGACACTAATGTTCACGGAAATCCATCACAATGCACGAAAAAAACAACAACATAAAATACTCAAGGTTAGCTTACACAGAAAATGAAACAAAAAAATTGATAAGCGCGTAAATGTCACAAAGTTTGCGTTGTAGATGTGCAACCTGGTGACAAAGAAATGGATTCATAAGGAAAATACATAAACCTACCGCTACATGTCGGTAGAGCAGCTGACCAGTTGTTGGATTCTGTACCGTCGCATGTCAACTCGGCCGTTCCTGATATTTTGTAACCAGTGTTGCAGGTGAAGGTATGTGCTACGTTGTAGGCTGTATCTGCAGCTGTTCCGACTCCATTGGCTATGGTGGTTGCCGCACATACGATAGCTGGAAAACGTGATATATTTTGTAGTGGCATTGCGATGCTTTCCTTTCTTTTTGATTGTCTTAAGAGAGCACGTAGAGTAGTCGATATACGTGCCCAAACATTTTAAAGCATTAAACGAATTAAATATATTTTGAGCAATTTTTATTTGTAGTACAAAACACAGCAACAAAAGTTGCCATAAAGTTGTTTCCCAAGCAAAAACGGTTTGATCGTAATCTGAGGGGTGGGTTTTAGGGGTAAACATGTCGGTTGTTGTTGATTTTGCTTTTGGAAACTTGTGATAATTACTAAAAGGAAAGAAGCCTAACATTCGCATTGTTGATAAACCCGAGTCATACACATTAATAATAACAAGAAACATTTCCTGAGAATTTAATATTGTGGTGAAAATGTAGATACTAACTAATACGTCGATTTCATGATCAAATTAACATACAATGAAATGACGTAAAAACTTTAATATTTAAATTTTTAGGTATAAATCACTGATTTTTGTTACCTTAAATCCACAAAAATCCAATAGTTTAGTTTTTGATATGACAATTTTGTAATTATACGTTGATTAAAGCAAAAGACTGCGTAGTTGTTCATATAGATCAATTAAAAACTTTAAAAATATATTTAGCAATGTGTTATTCCGAAATAATGCGTGTTCGAAGAGAAATTACAGCAAATAGATCACTCATAAAAGTAGTCACACACCTTCTTATAGGATCAATAAAACGGTGAATTTGTTTTCATGGCTACACGTTGGCGTTTGGAGAAAATTTTAGGGTTTTTTGAAGAGAAAATAATTTAAAATATGGGAATATAAGACAATTTATTCTAAAATGATAACTATTCGATTACACTTTTTGTGTATCTTGGGACACTAACGTCCCCGCACACCCATTGTAAGATAGATTATCAATATATTATTGCGATTTGTTTTGTTAAACAATCTATTATTATAGACTATTTGTTTTATGTATGCATTTAAATTTAAAGATGTACATCCAAGTTGTTTGGTTTATTTTTTTTATTTTTAACTATTCCACACAGCTTTTAGTGTATCTCAAGACACTAATGTTCACGGAAATCCATCACAATACACGAATAAAATAACAACATAAAATACGCAAGGTTAGCTTACACAGAAAATGGAACAAAAAAATTGATAAGCGCGTAAATGTCACAAAGTTTGCGTTGTAGATGTGCAACATGGTTACAGCGAAATGGATTCATAAGGAAAATACATAAACCTACCGCTACATGTCGGTAGAGCAGCTGACCAGTTGTTGGATTCTGTACCGTCGCATGTCAACTCGGCCGTTCCTGATATTTTGTACCCGGTGTTGCAGGTGAAGGTATGTGCTACGTTGTAGGCTGTATTTGCAGCTGTTCCGACTCCATTGGCTATGGTGGTTGCCGCACATACGATAGCTGGAAAACGTGATATATTTCGTAGTTGATTTGAGATGCTTTCTTTTCTTTTTGATTGTCCTAAGGGAGCACGTATAGTAGTCGATATACGTGCCATTTTCTATTTATAGTACAAAACGAAGCAACAAAAGTTGCCATAAAGTTGTTTCCCAAGCAAAAACTGTTTGTTCGTAATCTGAGGGGTAGGTTTTAGGGGTAAACATGTGGGTTGTTGTTGATTTTGCTTTTGGAAACTTGTGATAAATACTAAACGGAAAGAAGCCTAACATTCGCATTTTTGATAAACCCGAGTCATACACATTAATAACAACAAGAAACATTTCGTGGGACTTTGACATTGTGTTGAAAATGTAGATACTAATACGTCGATTTAATGGTAAAATTAACATACAACGAAATGACGTAAAAACTTGAATATTCAAAATTTTAGGTATAAAACACTGATTTGTGTTACCTTAAATCCACAAAAACCCAATAGTTTAGTTTTTGATATGACAATTTAATAATTATTCGTTGATTAAAGCAAAAGACTGCGTAGTTATTCATATAAATCAATTGAAAACTTTAAAAATATATTTAGCAATGTGTTATACCGTAATAATGCGTGCTAAAAGAGAAATTACAGCAAATAGATCACTCATAAAAGTTGTCACACACCTCCTTATAGGATCAATACAACGGTGAATTTGTTTTCATGGTTACACGTTGGCGTTTGGCAGAAAATTTTAGCGTTTTTCGAAGAGAAAATAATTTAAAATATTGGATTATAAGACAATTTATTCTAAAATGATAACTATTCGATTACACTTTTTTTTATTTATAGTACAAAACGAAGCAACAAAAGTTGCCATAAAGTTGTTTCCCAAGCAAAAACTGTTTGATCGTAATCTGAGGGATGGGTTTTAGGGGTAAACATGTCGGTTGTTGTTGATTTTGCTTTTGGAAACTTGTGATAAATACTAAAAGGAAAGAAGCCTAACATTCGCATTGTTGATAAACCCGAGTCATACACATTAATAATAACAAGAAAAATTTCCTGGGAATTTAATATTGTGGTGAAAATGTAGATACTAATACGTCGATTTAATGATCAAATTAACATACAACGAAATGACGTAAAAACTTGAATATTTAAATTTTTAGGTATAAAACACTGATTTGTGTTACCTTAAATCCACAAAAACCCAACAGTTTAGTTTTTGATATGACAATTTAATAATTATTCGTTGATTTAAGCAAAAGACTGCGTAGTTATTCATATAAATCAATTGAAAACTTTAAAAATATATTTAGCAATGTGTTATACCGTTATAATGCGTGTTAAAAGAGAAATTACAGCAAATAGATCACTCATAAAAGTTGTCACACACCTTCTTTTAGGAACAATACAACGGTGAATTTGTTTTCATGGTTACACGTTGGCGTTTGGCAGAAAATTTTAGCGTTTTTTGAAGAAAAAATAATTTAAAATATTGGAATATACGACAATTTATTCTAAAATGATAACTATTCGATTACACTTTTTGTGTATCTTGGGACACTAACGTCCCCGCACACCCATTGTAAGATAGATTATCAAGATATTATTGCGATTTGTTTTGTTAAACAATCTATTATTATAGACTATTTGTTTTATGTATGCATTTAAATTTAAAGATGTACATCCAAGTTGTTTGGTTTATTTTTTTTATTTTTAACTATTCCACACAGCTTTTAGTGTATCTCAAGACACTAATGTTCACAAAAATCCATCACAATGCACGAACAAAACAACAACATAAAATACTCAAGGTTAGCTTACACAGAAAATGAAACAAAAAAATTGATAAGCGCGTAAATGTCACAAAGTTTGCGTTGTAGATGTGCAACCTGGTTACAGCGAAATGGATTCATAAGGAAAATACATAAACCTACCGCTACATGTCGGTAGAGCAGCTGACCAGTTGTTGGATTCTGTACCGTCGCATGTCAACTCGGCCGTTCCTGATATTTTGTACCCAGTGTTGCAGGTGAAGGTATGTGCTACGTTGTAGGCTGTATTTGCAGCTGTTCCAACTCCGTTGGCTATGGTGGTTGCCGCACATACGATAGCTGGAAAACGTGATATATTTCGTAGTTGATTTGTCATGCTTTCTTTTCTTTTTGATTGTCTTGAGAGAGCACGTAGAATAGTCGATATACGTGCCCAAACATTTTAAAGCATTAAACGAATTAAATAACTTTTGAGCTATTTTTATTTATAGTACAAAACGAAGCAACAAAAGTTGCCATAAAGTTGTTTCCCAAGAAAAAACGTTTGATCGTAATCTGAGGGGTGGGTTTTAGGGGTAAACATGTCGGTTGTTGTTGATTTTGCTTTTGGAAACTTGTGATAATTACTAAAAGGAAAGAAGCCTAACATTCGCATTGTTGATAAACCCGAGTCATACACATTAATAATAACAAGAAACATTTCCTGAGAATTTAATATTGTGGTGAAAATGTAGATACTGATACGTCGATTTAATGATCAAATTAACATACAATGAAATGACGTAAAAACTTGAATATTTAAATTTTTAGGTATAAATCACTGATTTTTGTTACCTTAAATCCACAAAAATCCAATAGTTTAGTTTTTGATATGACAATTTTGTAATTATACGTTGATTAAAGCAAAAGACTGCGTAGTTGTTCATATAGATCAATTAAAAACTTTAAAAATATATTTAGCAATGTGTTAATCCGAAATAATGCGTGTTCGAAGAGAAATTACAGCAAATAGATCACTTATAAAAGTAGTCACACACCTCCTTATAGGATCAATAAAACGGTGAATTTGTTTTCATGGCTACACGTTGGCGTTTGGAGAAAATTTTAGGGTTTTTTGAAGAAAAAATAATTTAAAATATGGGAATATAAGACAATTTATTCTAAAATGATAACTATTCGATTACACTTTTTGTGTATCTTGGGACACTAACGTCCCCGCACACCCATTGTAAGATAGATTATCAAGATATTATTGCGATTTGTTTTGTTAAACAATCTATTATTATAGACTATTTGTTTTATGAATACATTTAAATTTAAAGATGTACATCCAAGTTGTTTGGTTTATTTTTTTTATTTTTAACTATTCCACACAGCTTTTAGTGTATCTCAAGACACTAATGTTCACGGAAATCCATCACAATACACGAATAAAATAACAACATCAAATACTCAAGGTTAGCTTACACAGAAAATGGAACAAAAAAATTGATAAGCGCGTAAATGTCACAAAGTTTGCGTTGTAGATGTGCAACATGGTTACAGCGAAATGGATTCATAAGGAAAATACATAAACCTACCGCTACATGTCGGTAGAGCAGCTGACCAGTTGTTGGATTCTGTACCGTCGCATGTCAACTCGGCCGTTCCTGATATTTTGTACCCAGTGTTGCAGGTGAAGGTATGTGCTACGTTGTAGGCTGTATTTGCAGCTGTTCCGACTCCATTGGCTATGGTGGTTGCCGCACATACGATAGCTGGAAAACGTGATATATTTCGTAGTTGATTTGAGATGCTT
Organism: Ascidiella aspersa; assembly: GCF_963924565.1. Lineage (NCBI taxonomy): Eukaryota > Metazoa > Chordata > Ascidiacea > Phlebobranchia > Ascidiidae > Ascidiella > Ascidiella aspersa. The sequence continues at coordinate 31,180,457 of NC_139450.1, forward strand.
TCTTTTCTTTTTGATTGTCTTAAGGGAGCACGTATAGTAGTCGATATACGTGCCATTTTCTATTTATAGTACAAAACGAAGCAACAAAAGTTGCCATAAAGTTGTTTCCCAAGCAAAAACTGTTTGTTCGTAATCTCAGGGGTAGGTTTTAGGGGTAAACATGTCGGTTGTTGTTGATTTTGCTTTTGGAAACTTGTGATAAATACTAAACGGAAAGAAGCCTAACATTCGCATTTTTGATAAACCCGAGTCATACACATTAATAATAACAAGAAACATTTCCTGGGACTTTGACATTGTGTTGAAAATGTAGATACTAATACGTCGATTTAATGGTAAAATTAACATACAACGAAATGACGTAAAAACTTGAATATTCAAAATTTTAGGTATAAAACACTGATTTGTGTTACCTTAAATCCACAAAAACCCAATAGTTTAGTTTTTGATATGACAATTTAATAATTAATCGTTGATTAAAGCAAAAGACTGCGTAGTTATTCATATAAATCAATTGAAAACTTTAAAAATATATTTAGCAATGTGTTATACAGTAATAATGCGTGCTAAAAGAGAAATTACAGCAAATAGATCACTCATAAAAGTTGTCACACACCTCCTTATAGGAACAATACAACGGTGAATTTGTTTTCATGGTTACACGTTGGCGTTTGGCAGAAAATTTTAGCGTTTTTTGAAGAGAAAATAATTTAAAATATTGGAATATACGACAATTTATTCTAAAATGATAACAATTCGATTACACTTTTTGTGTATCTTGGGACACTAACGTCCCCGCACACCCATTGTAAGATAGATTATCAATATATTATTGCGGTTTGTTTCGTTAAACAATCTATTATTATAGACTATTTGGTTTATGTATGCATTTAAATTTAAAGATGTACATCCAAGTTGTTTGGTTTATTTTTTTTATTTTTAACTATTCCACACAGCTTTTAGTGTATCTAAAGACACTAATGTTCACGGAAATCCATCACAATGCACGAACAAAACAACAACATAAAATACTCAAGGTTAGCTTACACAGAAAATGGAACAAAAAAATTGATTAGCGCGTAAATGTCGCAAAGTTTGCGTTGTAGATGTGCAACCTGGTTACAGCGAAATGGATTCATAAGGAAAATACATAAACCTACCGCTACATGTCGGTAGAGCAGCTGACCAGTTGTTGGATTCTGTACCGTCGCATGTCAACTCGGCCGTTCCTGATATTTTGTACCCAGTGCTGCAGGTGAAGGTATGTGCTACGTTGTAGGCTGTATTTGCAGCTGTTCCGACTCCATTGGCTATGGTGGTTGCCGCACATACGATAGCTGGAAAACGTGATATATTTCGTAGTTGATTTGAGATGCTTTCTTTTCTTTTTGATTGTCTTAAGAGAGCACGTAGAGTAGTCGATATACGTGCCCAAACATTTTAAAGCATTAAACGAATTAAATATATTTTGAGCAATTTTTATTTATAGTACAAAACGAAGCAACAAAAGTTGCCATAAAGTTGTTTCCCAAGCAAAAACGGTTTGATCGTAATTTGAGGGGTGGGTTTTAGGGGTAAACATGTCGGTTGTTGTTGATTTTGCTTTTGGAAACTTGTGATAATTACTAAAAGGAAAGAAGCCTAACATTCGCATTGTTGATAAACCCGAGTCATACACATTAATAATAACAAGAAACATTTCCTGAGAATTTAATATTGTGGTGAAAATGTAGATACTAACTAATACGTCGATTTAATGATCAAATTAACATACAATGAAATGACGTAAAAACTTGAAGATTTAAATTTTTAGGTATAAATCACTGATTTTTGTTACCTTAAATCCACAAAAACCCAATAGTTTAGTTTTTGATATGACAATTTTGTAATTATACGTTGATTAAAGCAAAAGACTGCGTAGTTATTCATATATATCAATTGAAAACTTTAAATATATATTTAGCAATGTGTTATAGGGTAATAATGCATGTTAAAAGAGAAATTACAGCAAATAGATCACTCATAAAAGTTGTCACATACCTCCTTATAGGAACAATACAACGGTGAATTTGTTTTCATGGTTACACGTTGGCGTTTGGCAGAAAATTTTAGCGTTTTTTGAAGAGAAAATAATTTAAAATATTGGAATATACGACAATTTATTCTAAAATGATAACTATTCGATTACACTTTTTGTGTATCTTGGGACACTAACGTCCCCGCACACCCATTGTAAGATAGATTATCAATATATTATTGCGGTTTGTTTCGTTAAACAATCTATTATTATAGACTATTTGGTTTATGTATGCATATAAATTTAAAGATGTACATCCAAGTTGTTTGGTTTATTTTTTTTTATTTTTAACTATTCCACACAGCTTTTAGTGTATCTCAAGACACTAATGTTCACAAAAATCCATCAAAATGCACGAACAAAACAACAACATAAAATACTCAAGGTTAGCTTACACAGAAAATGAAACTAAAAAATTGATAAGCGCGTAAATGTCACAAAGTTTGGGTTGTAGATGTGCAACATGGTTACAGCGAAATGGATTCATAAGGAAAATACATAAACCTACCGCTACATGTCGGTAGAGCAGCTGACCAGTTGTTGGATTCTGTACCGTCGCATGTCAACTCGGCCGTTCCTGATATTTTGTACCCAGTGTTGCAGGTGAAGGTATGTGCTACGTTGTAGGTTGTATCTGCAGCTGTTCCGACTCCGTTGGCTATGGTGGTTGCCGCACATACGATAGCTGAAAAAAACATGATATATTTCGTAGTTGATTTGCGATGATTTCTTTTCTTTTTGATTTTCTTAAGAGAGCTCGTATAGTAGTCGATATACGTGCCCAAACAATTTTAAAGCATTAAACGAACTAAATAACTTCTTCTATTTTTATTTATAGTACAAAACGAAGCAACAAAAGTTGCCATAAAGTTGTTTCCCAAGCAAAAACTGTTTGATCGTAATCTGAGGGGTGGGTTTTAGGGGTAAACATGTCGGTTGTTGTTGATTTTGCTTTTGGAAACTTGTGATAAATACTAAAAGGAAAGAAGCCTAACATTCGCATTTTTAATAAACCCGAGTCATACACATTAATAATAACAAGAAACATTTCCTGGGACTTTGACATTGTGGTGAAAATGTAGATACTATAATACGACGATTTAATGGTAAATTTAACATACAACGAAATGACGTAAAAACTTAAATATTCAAATTTTTAGGTATAAATCACTGATTTGTGTTACCTTAAATCCACAAAAACCCAATAGTTTAGTTTTTGATATGACAATTTAATAATTATTCGTTGATTAAAGCAAAAGACTGCGTAGTTATTCATATAGATCAATTGAAAACTCTAAAAATATATTTAGCAATGTATTATACCGTAATAATGCGTGTTAAAAGAGAAATTACAGCAAATAGATCACTCATAAAAGTTGTCACACACCTCCTTATAGGATCAATACAACGGTGAATTTGTTTTCATGGTTACACGTTGGCGTTTGGCAGAAAATTTTAGCGTTTTTCGAAGAGAAAATAATTTAAAATATTGGATTATAAGACAATTTATTCTAAAATGATAACTATTCGATTACACTTTTTTTTATTTATAGTACAAAACGAAGCAACAAAAGTTGCCATAAAGTTGTTTCCCAAGCAAAAACTGTTTGATCGTAATCTGAGGGATGGGTTTTAGGGGTAAACATGTCGGTTGTTGTTGATTTTGCTTTTGGAAACTTGTGATAAATACTAAACGGAAAGAAGCCTAACATTCGCATTTTTGATAAACCCGAGTCATACACATTAATAATAACAAGAAACATTTCCTGGGACTTTGACATTGTGTTGAAAATGTAGATACTAATACGTCGATTTAATGGTAAAATTAACATACAACGAAATGACGTAAAAACTTGAATATTCAAAATTTTAGGTATAAAACACTGATTTGTGTTACCTTAAATCCACAAAAACCCAATAGTTTAGTTTTTGATATGACAATTTAATAATTAATCGTTGATTAAAGCAAAAGACTGCGTAGTTATTCATATAAATCAATTGAAAACTTTAAAAATATATTTAGCAATGTGTTATACAGTAATAATGCGTGCTAAAAGAGAAATTACAGCAAATAGATCACTCATAAAAGTTGTCACACACCTCCTTATAGGAACAATACAACGGTGAATTTGTTTTCATGGTTACACGTTGGCGTTTGGCAGAAAATTTTAGCGTTTTTTGAAGAGAAAATAATTTAAAATATTGGAATATACGACAATTTATTCTAAAATGATAACAATTCGATTACACTTTTTGTGTATCTTGGGACACTAACGTTCCCGCACACCCATTGTAAGATAGATTATCAATATATTATTGCGGTTTGTTTCGTTAAACAATCTATTATTATAGACTATTTGGTTTATGTATGCATTTAAATTTAAAGATGTACATCCAAGTTGTTTGGTTTATTTTTTTTTATTTTTAACTATTCCACACAGCTTTTAGTGTATCTAAAGACACTAATGTTCACGGAAATCCATCACAATGCACGAACAAAACAACAACATAAAATACTCAAGGTTAGCTTACACAGAAAATGGAACAAAAAAATTGATTAGCGCGTAAATGTCGCAAAGTTTGCGTTGTAGATGTGCAACCTGGTTACAGCGAAATGGATTCATAAGGAAAATACATAAACCTACCGCTACATGTCGGTAGAGCAGCTGACCAGTTGTTGGATTCTGTACCGTCGCATGTCAACTCGGCCGTTCCTGATATTTTGTACCCAGTGCTGCAGGTGAAGGTATGTGCTACGTTGTAGGCTGTATTTGCAGCTGTTCCGACTCCATTGGCTATGGTGGTTGCCGCACATACGATAGCTGGAAAACGTGATATATTTCGTAGTTGATTTGAGATGCTTTCTTTTCTTTTTGATTGTCTTAAGAGAGCACGTAGAGTAGTCGATATACGTGCCCAAACATTTTAAAGCATTAAACGAATTAAATATATTTTGAGCAATTTTTATTTATAGTACAAAACGAAGCAACAAAAGTTGCCATAAAGTTGTTTCCCAAGCAAAAACGGTTTGATCGTAATTTGAGGGGTGGGTTTTAGGGGTAAACATGTCGGTTGTTGTTGATTTTGCTTTTGGAAACTTGTGATAATTACTAAAAGGAAAGAAGCCTAACATTCGCATTGTTGATAAACCCGAGTCATACACATTAATAATAACAAGAAACATTTCCTGAGAATTTAATATTGTGGTGAAAATGTAGATACTAACTAATACGTCGATTTAATGATCAAATTAACATACAATGAAATGACGTAAAAACTTGAAGATTTAAATTTTTAGGTATAAATCACTGATTTTTGTTACCTTAAATCCACAAAAACCCAATAGTTTAGTTTTTGATATGACAATTTTGTAATTATACGTTGATTAAAGCAAAAGACTGCGTAGTTATTCATATATATCAATTGAAAACTTTAAATATATATTTAGCAATGTGTTATAGGGTAATAATGCATGTTAAAAGAGAAATTACAGCAAATAGATCACTCATAAAAGTTGTCACATACCTCCTTATAGGAACAATACAACGGTGAATTTGTTTTCATGGTTACACGTTGGCGTTTGGCAGAAAATTTTAGCGTTTTTTGAAGAGAAAATAATTTAAAATATTGGAATATACGACAATTTATTCTAAAATGATAACTATTCGATTACACTTTTTGTGTATCTTGGGACACTAACGTCCCCGCACACCCATTGTAAGATAGATTATCAATATATTATTGCGGTTTGTTTCGTTAAACAATCTATTATTATAGACTATTTGGTTTATGTATGCATATAAATTTAAAGATGTACATCCAAGTTGTTTGGTTTATTTTTTTTTATTTTTAACTATTCCACACAGCTTTTAGTGTATCTCAAGACACTAATGTTCACAAAAATCCATCAAAATGCACGAACAAAACAACAACATAAAATACTCAAGGTTAGCTTACACAGAAAATGAAACTAAAAAATTGATAAGCGCGTAAATGTCACAAAGTTTGGGTTGTAGATGTGCAACATGGTTACAGCGAAATGGATTCATAAGGAAAATACATAAACCTACCGCTACATGTCGGTAGAGCAGCTGACCAGTTGTTGGATTCTGTACCGTCGCATGTCAACTCGGCCGTTCCTGATATTTTGTACCCAGTGTTGCAGGTGAAGGTATGTGCTACGTTGTAGGTTGTATCTGCAGCTGTTCCGACTCCGTTGGCTATGGTGGTTGCCGCACATACGATAGCTGAAAAAAACATGATATATTTCGTAGTTGATTTGCGATGATTTCTTTTCTTTTTGATTTTCTTAAGAGAGCTCGTATAGTAGTCGATATACGTGCCCAAACAATTTTAAAGCATTAAACGAACTAAATAACTTCTTCTATTTTTATTTATAGTACAAAACGAAGCAACAAAAGTTGCCATAAAGTTGTTTCCCAAGCAAAAACTGTTTGATCGTAATCTGAGGGGTGGGTTTTAGGGGTAAACATGTCGGTTGTTGTTGATTTTGCTTTTGGAAACTTGTGATAAATACTAAAAGGAAAGAAGCCTAACATTCGCATTTTTAATAAACCCGAGTCATACACATTAATAATAACAAGAAACATTTCCTGGGACTTTGACATTGTGGTGAAAATGTAGATACTATAATACGACGATTTAATGGTAAATTTAACATACAACGAAATGACGTAAAAACTTAAATATTCAAATTTTTAGGTATAAATCACTGATTTGTGTTACCTTAAATCCACAAAAACCCAATAGTTTAGTTTTTGATATGACAATTTAATAATTATTCGTTGATTAAAGCAAAAGACTGCGTAGTTATTCATATAGATCAATTGAAAACTCTAAAAATATATTTAGCAATGTATTATACCGTAATAATGCGTGTTAAAAGAGAAATTACAGCAAATAGATCACTCATAAAAGTTGTCACACACCTCCTTATAGGATCAATACAACGGTGAATTTGTTTTCATGGTTACACGTTGGCGTTTGGCAGAAAATTTTAGCGTTTTTCGAAGAGAAAATAATTTAAAATATTGGATTATAAGACAATTTATTCTAAAATGATAACTATTCGATTACACTTTTTTTTATTTATAGTACAAAACGAAGCAACAAAAGTTGCCATAAAGTTGTTTCCCAAGCAAAAACTGTTTGATCGTAATCTGAGGGATGGGTTTTAGGGGTAAACATGTCGGTTGTTGTTGATTTTGCTTTTGGAAACTTGTGATAAATACTAAAAGGAAAGAAGCCTAACGTTCGCATTGTTGATAAACCCGAGTCATACACATTAATAATAACAAGAAAAATTTCCTGGGAATTTAATATTGTGGTGAAAATGTAGATACTAATACGTCGATTTAATGATCAAATTAACATACAACGAAATGACGTAAAAACTTGAATATTTAAATTTTTAGGTATAAATCACTGATTTTTGTTACCTTAAATCCACAAAAATCCAATAGTTTAGTTTTTGATATGACAATTTTGTAATTATACGTTGATTAAAGCAAAAGACTGCGTAGTTGTTCATATAGATCAATTAAAAACTTTAAAAATATATTTAGCAATGTGTTATTCCGAAATAATGCGTTTTCGAAAAGAAATTACAGCAAATAGATCACTCATAAAAGTAGTCACACACCTCCTTACAGGATCAATAAAACGGTGAATTTGTTTTCATGGCTACACGTTGGCGTTTGGCAGAAAATTTTAGGGTTTTTTGAAGAGAAAATAATTTAAAATATGGGAATATAAGACAATTTATTCTAAAATGATAACTATTCGATTACACTCTTTGTGTATCTTGGGACACTAACGTCCCCGCACACCCATTGTAAGATAGATTATCAAGATATTATTGCGATTTGTTTTGTTAAACAATCTATTATTATTGACTATTTGTTTTATGTATGCATTTAAATTTAAAGATGTACATCCAAGTTGTTTGGTTTATTTTTTTTATTTTTAACTATTCCACACAGCTTTTAGTGTATCTCAAGACACTAATGTTCACGGAAATCCATCACAATACACGAATAAAATAACAACATAAAATACGCAAGGTTAGCTTACACAGAAAATGGAACAAAAAAATTGATAAGCGCGTAAATGTCACAAAGTTTGCGTTGTAGATGTACAACCTGGTTACAGCGAAATGGATTCATAAGGAAAATACATAAACCTACCGCTACATGTCGGTAGAGCAGCTGACCAGTTGTTGGATTCTGTACCGTCGCATGTCAACTCGGCCGTTCCTGATATTTTGTACCCAGTGCTGCAGGTGAAGGTATGTGCTACGTTGTAGGCTGTATTTGCAGCTGTTCCGACTCCATTGGCTATGGTGGTTGCCGCACATACGATAGCTGGAAAACGTGATATATTTCGTAGTTGATTTGAGATGCTTTCTTTTCTTTTTGATTGTCTTAAGAGAGCACGTAGAGTAGTCGATATACGTGCCCAAACATTTTAAAGCATTAAACGAATTAAATATATTTTGAGCAATTTTTATTTATAGTACAAAACGAAGCAACAAAAGTTGCCATAAAGTTGTTTCCCAAGCAAAAACGGTTTGATCGTAATTTGAGGGGTGGGTTTTAGGGGTAAACATGTCGGTTGTTGTTGATTTTGCTTTTGGAAACTTGTGATAATTACTAAAAGGAAAGAAGCCTAACATTCGCATTGTTGATAAACCCGAGTCATACACATTAATAATAACAAGAAACATTTCCTGAGAATTTAATATTGTGGTGAAAATGTAGATACTAACTAATACGTCGATTTAATGATCAAATTAACATACAATGAAATGACGTAAAAACTTGAATATTTAAATTTTTAGGTATAAATCACTGATTTTTGTTACCTTAAATCCACAAAAACACAATACTTTAGTTTTTGATATGACAATTTTGTAATTATACGTTGATTAAAGCAAAAGACTGCGTAGTTATTTATATATATCAATTGAAAACTTTAAATATATATTTAGCAATGTGTTATAGGGTAATAATGCATGTTAAAAGAGAAATTACAGCAAATAGATCACTCATAAAAGTTGTCACATACCTCCTTATAGGAACAATACAACGGTGAATTTGTTTTCATGGTTACACGTTGGCGTTTGGCAGAAAATTTTAGCGTTTTTTGAAGAGAAAATAATTTAAAATATTGGAATATACGACAATTTATTCTAAAATGATAACTATTCGATTACACTTTTTGTGTATCTTGGGACACTAACGTCCCCGCACACCCATTGTAAGATAGATTATCAATATATTATTGCGGTTTGTTTCGTTAAACAATCTATTATTATAGACTATTTGGTTTATGTATGCATTTAAATTTAAAGATGTACATCCAAGTTGTTTGGTTTATTTTTTTTTATTTTTAACTATTCCACACAGCTTTTAGTGTATCTCAAGACACTAATGTTCACGGAAATCCATCACAATGCACGAACAAAACAACAACATAAATACTCAAGGTTAGCTTACACAGAAAATTGAACAAAAAAATTGATAAGCGCGTAAATGTCGCAAAGTTTGCGTTGTAGATGTACAACCTGGTTACAGCGAAATGGATTCATAAGGAAAATACATAAACCTACCGCTACATGTCGGTAGAGCAGCTGACCAGTTGTTGGATTCTGTACCGTCGCATGTCAACTCGGCCGTTCCTGATATTTTGTACCCAGTGTTGCAGGTGAAGGTATGTGCTACGTTGTAGGCTGTATTTGCAACTGTTCCGACTCCATTGGCTATGGTGGTTGCCGCACATACGATAGCTGGAAAACGTGATATATTTCGTAGTTGATTTGCGATGCTTTCTTTTCTTTTTGATTGTCTTAAGAGAGCACGTAGAGTAGTCGATATACGTGCCCAAACATTTTAAAGCATTAAACGAATTAAGTATATTTTGAGCAATTTTTATTTATAGTACAAAACGAAGCAACAAAAGTTGCCATAAAGTTGTTTCCCAAGCAAAAACGGTTTGATCGTAATCTGAGAGGTGGGTTTTAGGGGTAAACATGTCGGTTGTTGTTGATTTTGCTTTTGGAAACTTGTGATAATTACTAAAAGGAAAGAAGCCTAACATTCGCATTGTTGATAAACCCGAGTCATACACATTAATAATAACAAGAAACATTTCCTGAGAATTTAATATTGTGGTGAAAATGTAGATACTAACTAATACGTCGATTTCATGATCAAATTAACATACAATGAAATGACGTAAAAACTTGAATATTTAAATTTTTAGGTATAAATCACTGATTTTTGTTACCTTAAATCCACAAAAACCCAATAGTTTAGTTTTTGATACGACAATTTTGTAATTATACGTTGATTAAAGCAAAACACTGTGAAGTTATTCATATAGATCAATTGAAAACTTTAAAAATATATTTAGCAATGTGTTATACCGTAATAATGCGTGTTAAAAGAGAAATTACAGCAAATAGATCACTCATAAAAGTAGTCACACACCTTCTTATAGGATCAATAAAACGGTGAATTTGTTTTCATGGCTACACGTTGGCGTTTGGAGAAAATTTTAGGGTTTTTTGAAGAGAAAATAATTTAAAATATGGGAATATAAGACAATTTATTCTAAAATGATAACTATTCGATTACACTTTTTGTGTATCTTGGGACACTAACGTCCCCGCACACCCATTGTAAGATAGATTATCAAGATATTATTGCGATTTGTTTTGTTAAACAATCTATTATTATAGACTATTTGTTTTATGTATGCATTTAAATTTAAAGATGTACATCCAAGTTGTTTGGTTTATTTTTTTTATTTTTAACTATTCCACACAGCTTTTAGTGTATCTCAAGACACTAATGTTCACGGAAATCCATCACAATACACGAATAAAATAACAACATAAAATACGCAAGGTTAGCTTACACAGAAAATGGAACAAAAAAATTGATAAGCGCGTAAATGTCACAAAGTTTGCGTTGTAGATGTGCAACATGGTTACAGCGAAATGGATTCATAAGGAAAATACATAAACCTACCGCTACATGTCGGTAGAGCAGCTGACCAGTTGTTGGATTCTGTACCGTCGCATGTCAACTCGGCCGTTCCTGATATTTTGTACCCAGTGTTGCAGGTGAAGGTATGTGCTACGTTGTAGGCTGTATTTGCAGCTGTTCCGACTCCATTGGCTATGGTGGTTGCCGCACATACGATAGCTGGAAAACGTGATATATTTCGTAGTTGATTTGAGATGCTTTCTTTTCTTTTTGATTGTCCTAAGGGAGCACGTATAGTAGTCGATATACGTGCCATTTTCTATTTATAGTACAAAACGAAGCAACAAAAGTTGCCATAAAGTTGTTTCCCAAGCAAAAACTGTTTGTTCGTAATCTGAGGGGTAGGTTTTAGGGGTAAACATGTGGGTTGTTGTTGATTTTGCTTTTGGAAACTTGTGATAAATACTAAACGGAAAGAAGCCTAACATTCGCATTTTTGATAAACCCGAGTCATACACATTAATAACAACAAGAAACATTTCCTGGGACTTTGACATTGTGTTGAAAATGTAGATACTAATACGTCGATTTAATGGTAAAATTAACATACAATGAAATGACGTAAAAACTTGAAGATTTAAATTTTTAGGTATAAATCACTGATTTTTGTTACCTTAAATCCACAAAAACCCAATAGTTTAGTTTTTGATATGACAATTTTGTAATTATACGTTGATTAAAGCAAAAGACTGCGTAGTTATTCATATATATCAATTGAAAACTTTAAATATATATTTAGCAATGTGTTATAGGGTAATAATGCATGTTAAAAGAGAAATTACAGCAAATAGATCACTCATAAAAGTTGTCACATACCTCCTTATAGGAACAATACAACGGTGAATTTGTTTTCATGGTTACACGTTGGCGTTTGGCAGAAAATTTTAGCGTTTTTTGAAGAGAAAATAATTTAAAATATTGGAATATACGACAATTTATTCTAAAATGATAACTATTCGATTACACTTTTTGTGTATCTTGGGACACTAACGTCCCCGCACACCCATTGTAAGATAGATTATCAATATATTATTGCGGTTTGTTTCGTTAAACAATCTATTATTATAGACTATTTGGTTTATGTATGCATATAAATTTAAAGATGTACATCCAAGTTGTTTGGTTTATTTTTTTTATTTTTAACTATTCCACACAGCTTTTAGTGTATCTCAAGACACTAATGTTCACAAAAATCCATCAAAATGCACGAACAAAACAACAACATAAAATACTCAAGGTTAGCTTACACAGAAAATGAAACTAAAAAATTGATAAGCGCGTAAATGTCACAAAGTTTGGGTTGTAGATGTGCAACATGGTTACAGCGAAATGGATTCATAAGGAAAATACATAAACCTACCGCTACATGTCGGTAGAGCAGCTGACCAGTTGTTGGATTCTGTACCGTCGCATGTCAACTCGGCCGTTCCTGATATTTTGTACCCAGTGTTGCAGGTGAAGGTATGTGCTACGTTGTAGGTTGTATCTGCAGCTGTTCCGACTCCGTTGGCTATGGTGGTTGCCGCACATACGATAGCTGAAAAAAACATGATATATTTCGTAGTTGATTTGCGATGATTTCTTTTCTTTTTGATTTTCTTAAGAGAGCTCGTATAGTAGTCGATATACGTGCCCAAACAATTTTAAAGCATTAAACGAACTAAATAACTTCTTCTATTTTTATTTATAGTACAAAACGAAGCAACAAAAGTTGCCATAAAGTTGTTTCCCAAGCAAAAACTGTTTGATCGTAATCTGAGGGGTGGGTTTTAGGGGTAAACATGTCGGTTGTTGTTGATTTTGCTTTTGGAAACTTGTGATAAATACTAAAAGGAAAGAAGCCTAACATTCGCATTTTTAATAAACCCGAGTCATACACATTAATAATAACAAGAAACATTTCCTGGGACTTTGACATTGTGGTGAAAATGTAGATACTATAATACGACGATTTAATGGTAAATTTAACATACAACGAAATGACGTAAAAACTTAAATATTCAAATTTTTAGGTATAAATCACTGATTTGTGTTACCTTAAATCCACAAAAACCCAATAGTTTAGTTTTTGATATGACAATTTAATAATTATTCGTTGATTAAAGCAAAAGACTGCGTAGTTATTCATATAGATCAATTGAAAACTCTAAAAATATATTTAGCAATGTATTATACCGTAATAATGCGTGTTAAAAGAGAAATTACAGCAAATAGATCACTCATAAAAGTTGTCACACACCTCCTTATAGGATCAATACAACGGTGAATTTGTTTTCATGGTTACACGTTGGCGTTTGGCAGAAAATTTTAGCGTTTTTCGAAGAGAAAATAATTTAAAATATTGGATTATAAGACAATTTATTCTAAAATGATAACTATTCGATTACACTTTTTTTTATTTATAGTACAAAACGAAGCAACAAAAGTTGCCATAAAGTTGTTTCCCAAGCAAAAACTGTTTGATCGTAATCTGAGGGATGGGTTTTAGGGGTAAACATGTCGGTTGTTGTTGATTTTGCTTTTGGAAACTTGTGATAAATACTAAAAGGAAAGAAGCCTAACGTTCGCATTGTTGATAAACCCGAGTCATACACATTAATAATAACAAGAAAAATTTCCTGGGAATTTAATATTGTGGTGAAAATGTAGATACTAATACGTCGATTTAATGATCAAATTAACATACAACGAAATGACGTAAAAACTTGAATATTTAAATTTTTAGGTATAAATCACTGATTTTTGTTACCTTAAATCCACAAAAATCCAATAGTTTAGTTTTTGATATGACAATTTTGTAATTATACGTTGATTAAAGCAAAAGACTGCGTAGTTGTTCATATAGATCAATTAAAAACTTTAAAAATATATTTAGCAATGTGTTATTCCGAAATAATGCGTTTTCGAAAAGAAATTACAGCAAATAGATCACTCATAAAAGTAGTCACACACCTCCTTACAGGATCAATAAAACGGTGAATTTGTTTTCATGGCTACACGTTGGCGTTTGGCAGAAAATTTTAGGGTTTTTTGAAGAGAAAATAATTTAAAATATGGGAATATAAGACAATTTATTCTAAAATGATAACTATTCGATTACACTCTTTGTGTATCTTGGGACACTAACGTCCCCGCACACCCATTGTAAGATAGATTATCAAGATATTATTGCGATTTGTTTTGTTAAACAATCTATTATTATTGACTATTTGTTTTATGTATGCATTTAAATTTAAAGATGTACATCCAAGTTGTTTGGTTTATTTTTTTTATTTTTAACTATTCCACACAGCTTTTAGTGTATCTCAAGACACTAATGTTCACGGAAATCCATCACAATACACGAATAAAATAACAACATAAAATACGCAAGGTTAGCTTACACAGAAAATGGAACAAAAAAATTGATAAGCGCGTAAATGTCACAAAGTTTGCGTTGTAGATGTACAACCTGGTTACAGCGAAATGGATTCATAAGGAAAATACATAAACCTACCGCTACATGTCGGTAGAGCAGCTGACCAGTTGTTGGATTCTGTACCGTCGCATGTCAACTCGGCCGTTCCTGATATTTTGTACCCAGTGCTGCAGGTGAAGGTATGTGCTACGTTGTAGGCTGTATTTGCAGCTGTTCCGACTCCATTGGCTATGGTGGTTGCCGCACATACGATAGCTGGAAAACGTGATATATTTCGTAGTTGATTTGAGATGCTTTCTTTTCTTTTTGATTGTCTTAAGAGAGCACGTAGAGTAGTCGATATACGTGCCCAAACATTTTAAAGCATTAAACGAATTAAATATATTTTGAGCAATTTTTATTTATAGTACAAAACGAAGCAACAAAAGTTGCCATAAAGTTGTTTCCCAAGCAAAAACGGTTTGATCGTAATTTGAGGGGTGGGTTTTAGGGGTAAACATGTCGGTTGTTGTTGATTTTGCTTTTGGAAACTTGTGATAATTACTAAAAGGAAAGAAGCCTAACATTCGCATTGTTGATAAACCCGAGTCATACACATTAATAATAACAAGAAACATTTCCTGAGAATTTAATATTGTGGTGAAAATGTAGATACTAACTAATACGTCGATTTAATGATCAAATTAACATACAATGAAATGACGTAAAAACTTGAATATTTAAATTTTTAGGTATAAATCACTGATTTTTGTTACCTTAAATCCACAAAAACACAATACTTTAGTTTTTGATATGACAATTTTGTAATTATACGTTGATTAAAGCAAAAGACTGCGTAGTTATTTATATATATCAATTGAAAACTTTAAATATATATTTAGCAATGTGTTATAGGGTAATAATGCATGTTAAAAGAGAAATTACAGCAAATAGATCACTCATAAAAGTTGTCACATACCTCCTTATAGGAACAATACAACGGTGAATTTGTTTTCATGGTTACACGTTGGCGTTTGGCAGAAAATTTTAGCGTTTTTTGAAGAGAAAATAATTTAAAATATTGGAATATACGACAATTTATTCTAAAATGATAACTATTCGATTACACTTTTTGTGTATCTTGGGACACTAACGTCCCCGCACACCCATTGTAAGATAGATTATCAATATATTATTGCGGTTTGTTTCGTTAAACAATCTATTATTATAGACTATTTGGTTTATGTATGCATTTAAATTTAAAGATGTACATCCAAGTTGTTTGGTTTATTTTTTTTTATTTTTAACTATTCCACACAGCTTTTAGTGTATCTCAAGACACTAATGTTCACGGAAATCCATCACAATGCACGAACAAAACAACAACATAAATACTCAAGGTTAGCTTACACAGAAAATTGAACAAAAAAATTGATAAGCGCGTAAATGTCGCAAAGTTTGCGTTGTAGATGTACAACCTGGTTACAGCGAAATGGATTCATAAGGAAAATACATAAACCTACCGCTACATGTCGGTAGAGCAGCTGACCAGTTGTTGGATTCTGTACCGTCGCATGTCAACTCGGCCGTTCCTGATATTTTGTACCCAGTGTTGCAGGTGAAGGTATGTGCTACGTTGTAGGCTGTATTTGCAACTGTTCCGACTCCATTGGCTATGGTGGTTGCCGCACATACGATAGCTGGAAAACGTGATATATTTCGTAGTTGATTTGCGATGCTTTCTTTTCTTTTTGATTGTCTTAAGAGAGCACGTAGAGTAGTCGATATACGTGCCCAAACATTTTAAAGCATTAAACGAATTAAATATATTTTGAGCAATTTTTATTTATAGTACAAAACGAAGCAACAAAAGTTGCCATAAAGTTGTTTCCCAAGCAAAAACGGTTTGATCGTAATCTGAGAGGTGGGTTTTAGGGGTAAACATGTCGGTTGTTGTTGATTTTGCTTTTGGAAACTTGTGATAATTACTAAAAGGAAAGAAGCCTAACATTCGCATTGTTGATAAACCCGAGTCATACACATTAATAATAACAAGAAACATTTCCTGAGAATTTAATATTGTGGTGAAAATGTAGATACTAACTAATACGTCGATTTAATGATCAAATTAACATACAATGAAATGACGTAAAAACTTGAATATTTAAATTTTTAGGTATAAATCACTGATTTTTGTTACCTTAAATCCACAAAAACCCAATACTTTAGTTTTTGATATGACAATTTTGTAATTATACGTTGATTAAAGCAAAAGACTGCGTAGTTATTCATATATATCAATTGAAAACTTTAAATATATATTTAGCAATGTGTTATAGGGTAATAATGCATGTTAAAAGAGAAATTACAGCAAATAGATCACTCATAAAAGTTGTCACATACCTCCTTATAGGAACAATACAACGGTGAATTTGTTTTCATGGTTACACGTTGGCGTTTGGCAGAAAATTTTAGCGTTTTTTGAAGAAAAAATAATTTAAAATATTGGAATATACGACAATTTATTCTAAAATGATAACTATTCGATTACACTTTTTGTGTATCTTGGGACACTAACGTCCCCGCACACCCATTGTAAGATAGATTATCAAGATATTATTGCGATTTGTTTTGTTAAACAATCTATTATTATAGACTATTTGTTTTATGTATGCATTTAAATTTAAAGATGTACATCCAAGTTGTTTGGTTTATTTTTTTTATTTTTAACTATTCCACACAGCTTTTAGTGTATCTCAAGACACTAATGTTCACGGAAATCCATCACAATACACGAATAAAATAACAACATAAAATACGCAAGGTTAGCTTACACAGAAAATGGAACAAAAAAATTGATAAGCGCGTAAATGTCACAAAGTTTGCGTTGTAGATGTGCAACATGGTTACAGCGAAATGGATTCATATGGAAAATACATAAACCTACCGCTACATGTCGGTAGAGCAGCTGACCAGTTGTTGGATTCTGTACCGTCGCATGTCAACTCGGCCGTTCCTGATATTTTGTACCCAGTGTTGCAGGTGAAGGTATGTGCTACGTTGTAGGCTGTATTTGCAACTGTTCCGACTCCATTGGCTATGGTGGTTGCCGCACATACGATAGCTGGAAAACGTGATATATTTCGTAGTTGATTTGAGATGCTTTCTTTTCTTTTTGATTGTCTTAAGAGAGCACGTAGAGTAGTCGATATACGTGCCCAAACATTTTAAAGCATTAAACGAATTAAATATATTTTGAGCAATTTTTATTTATAGTACAAAACGAAGCAACAAAAGTTGCCATAAAGTTGTTTCCCAAGCAAAAACGGTTTGATCGTAATCTGAGGGGTGGGTTTTAGGGGTAAACATGTCGGTTGTTGTTGATTTTGTTTTTGGAAACTTGTGATAATTACTAAAAGGAAAGAAGCCTAACATTCGCATTGTTGATAAACCCGAGTCATACACATTAATAATAACAAGAAACATTTCCTGAGAATTTAATATTGTGGTGAAAATGTAGATACTCATACGTCGATTTAATGATCAAATTAACATACAATGAAATGACGTAAAAACTTGAATATTTAAATTTTTAGGTATAAATCACTGATTTTTGTTACCTTAAATCCACAAAAACCCAATAGTTTAGTTTTTGATACGACAATTTTGTAATTATACGTTGATTAAAGCAAAACACTGTGAAGTTATTCATATAGATCAATTGAAAACTTTAAAAATATATTTAGCAATGTGTTATACCGTAATAATGCGTGTTAAAAGAGAAATTACAGCAAATAGATCCCTCATAAAAGTTGTCACACACCTCCTTTATAGGATCAATACAACGGTGAATTTGTTTTCATGGTTACACGTTGGCGTTTGGCAGAAAATTTTAGCGTTTTTTGAAGAAAAAATAATTTAAAATATTGGAATGTAAGACAATTTATTCTAAAACGATAACTATTCGATTACACTTTTTGTGTATCTTGGGACACTAACGTCCCCGCACACCCATTGTAAGATAGATTATCAATATATTATTGCGATTTGTTTTGTTAAACAATCTATTATTATAGACTATTTGTTTTATGTATGCATTTAAATTTAAAAATGTACATCCAAGTTGTTTGGTTTATTTTTTATTTTTAACTATTCCACACAGCTTTTAGTGTATCTCAAGACACTAATGTTCACAAAAATCCATCACAATGCACGAACAAAACAACAACATAAAATACTCAAGGTTAGCTTACACAGAAAATGAAACAAAAAAATTGATAAGCGCGTAAATGTCACAAAGTTTGCGTTGTAGATGTGCAACCTGGTTACAGCGAAATGGATTCATAAGGAAAATACATAAACCTACCGCTACATGTCGGTAGAGCAGCTGACCAGTTGTTGGATTCTGTACCGTCGCATGTCAAGTCGGCCGCTCCTGATATTTTGTACCCAGTGTTGCAGGTGAAGGTATGTGCTACGTTGTAGGCTGTATTTGCAGCTGTTCCAACTCCGTTGGCTATGGTGGTTGCCGCACATACGATAGCTGGAAAACGTGATATATTTCGTAGTTGATTTGTCATGCTTTCTTTTCTTTTTGATTGTCTTGAGAGAGCACGTAGAGTAGTCGATATACGTGCCCAAACAATTTTAAAGCATTAAACGAATTAAATAACTTTTGAGCTATTTTTATTTATAGTACAAAACGAAGCAACAAAAGTTGCCATAAAGTTGTTTCCCAAGAAAAAACGTTTGATCGTAATCTGAGGGGTGGGTTTTAGGGGTAAACATGTCGGTTGTTGTTGATTTTGCTTTTGGAAACTTGTGATAATTACTAAAAGGAAAGAAGCCTAACATTCGCATTGTTGATAAACCCGAGTCATACACATTAATAATAACAAGAAACATTTCCTGGGAATTTAATATTGTGGTGAAAATGTAGATACTGATACGTCGATTTAATGATCAAATTAACATACAATGAAATGACGTAAAAACTTGAATATTTAAATTTTTAGGTATAAATCACTGATTTTTGTTACCTTAAATCCACAAAAATCCAATAGTTTAGTTTTTGATATGACAATTTTGCAATTATACGTTGATTAAAGCAAAAGACAGCGTAGTTGTTCATATAGATCAATTAAAAACTTTAAAAATATATTTAGCAATGTGTTATTCCGAAATAATGCGTGTTCGAAGAGAAATTACAGCAAATAGATCACTCATAAAAGTAGTCACACACCTCCTTATAGGATCAATAAAACGGTGAATTTGTTTTCATGGCTACACGTTGGCGTTTGGAGAAAATTTTAGGGTTTTTTGAAGAAAAAATAATTTAAAATATGGGAATATAAGACAATTTATTCTAAAATGATAACTATTCGATTACATTTTTTGTGTATCTTGGGACACTAACGTCCCCGCACACCCATTGTAAGATAGATTATCAAGATATTATTGCGATTTGTTTTGTTAAACAATCTATTATTATAGACTATTTGTTTTATGAATACATTTAAATTTAAAGATGTACATCCAAGTTGTTTGGTTTATTTTTTTTATTTTTAACTATTCCACACAGCTTTTAGTGTATCTCAAGACACTAATGTTCACGGAAATCCATCACAATACACGAATAAAATAACAACATCAAATACTCAAGGTTAGCTTACACAGAAAATGGAACAAAAAAATTGATAAGCGCGTAAATGTCACAAAGTTTGCGTTGTAGATGTGCAACCTGGTTACAGCGAAATGGATTCATAAGGAAAATACATAAACCTACCGCTACATGTCGGTAGAGCAGCTGACCAGTTGTTGGATTCTGTACCGTCGCATGTCAACTCGGCCGTTCCTGATATTTTGTACCCAGTGTTGCAGGTGAAGGTATGTGCTACGTTGTAGGCTGTATTTGCAGCTGTTCCGACTCCATTGGCTATGGTGGTTGCCGCACATACGATAGCTGGAAAACGTGATATATTTCGTAGTTGATTTGAGATGCTTTCTTTTCTTTTTGATTGTCTTAAGGGAGCACGTATAGTAGTCGATATACGTGCCATTTTCTATTTATAGTACAAAACGAAGCAACAAAAGTTGCCATAAAGTTGTTTCCCAAGCAAAAACTGTTTGTTCGTAATCTCAGGGGTAGGTTTTAGGGGTAAACATGTGGGTTGTTGTTGATTTTGCTTTTGGAAACTTGTGATAAATACTAAACGGAAAGAAGCCTAACATTCGCATTTTTGATAAACCCGAGTCATACACATTAATAATAACAAGAAACATTTCCTGGGACTTTGACATTGTGTTGAAAATGTAGATACTAATACGTCGATTTAATGGTAAAATTAACATACAACGAAATGACGTAAAAACTTGAATATTCAAAATTTTAGGTATAAAACACTGATTTGTGTTACCTTAAATCCACAAAAACCCAATAGTTTAGTTTTTGATATGACAATTTAATAATTAATCGTTGATTAAAGCAAAAGACTGCGTAGTTATTCATATAAATCAATTGAAAACTTTAAAAATATATTTAGCAATGTGTTATACAGTAATAATGCGTGCTAAAAGAGAAATTACAGCAAATAGATCACTCATAAAAGTTGTCACACACCTCCTTATAGGAACAATACAACGGTGAATTTGTTTTCATGGTTACACGTTGGCGTTTGGCAGAAAATTTTAGCGTTTTTTGAAGAGAAAATAATTTAAAATATTGGAATATACGACAATTTATTCTAAAATGATAACAATTCGATTACACTTTTTGTGTATCTTGGGACACTAACGTCCCCGCACACCCATTGTAAGATAGATTATCAATATATTATTGCGGTTTGTTTCGTTAAACAATCTATTATTATAGACTATTTGGTTTATGTATGCATTTAAATTTAAAGATGTACATCCAAGTTGTTTGGTTTATTTTTTTTTATTTTTAACTATTCCACACAGCTTTTAGTGTATCTAAAGACACTAATGTTCACGGAAATCCATCACAATGCACGAACAAAACAACAACATAAAATACTCAAGGTTAGCTTCCACAGAAAATGGAACAAAAAAATTGATAAGCGCGTAAATGTCGCAAAGTTTGCGTTGTAGATGTGCAACCTGGTTACAGCGAAATGGATTCATAAGGAAAATACATAAACCTACCGCTACATGTCGGTAGAGCAGCTGACCAGTTGTTGGATTCTGTACCGTCGCATGTCAACTCGGCCGTTCCTGATATTTTGTACCCAGTGCTGCAGGTGAAGGTATGTGCTACGTTGTAGGCTGTATTTGCAGCTGTTCCGACTCCATTGGCTATGGTGGTTGCCGCACATACGATAGCTGGAAAACGTGATATATTTCGTAGTTGATTTGAGATGCTTTCTTTTCTTTTTGATTGTCTTAAGAGAGCACGTAGAGTAGTCGATATACGTGCCCAAACATTTTAAAGCATTAAACGAATTAAATATATTTTGAGCAATTTTTATTTATAGTACAAAACGAAGCAACAAAAGTTGCCATAAAGTTGTTTCCCAAGCAAAAACGGTTTGATCGTAATTTGAGGGGTGGGTTTTAGGGGTAAACATGTCGGTTGTTGTTGATTTTGCTTTTGGAAACTTGTGATAATTACTAAAAGGAAAGAAGCCTAACATTCGCATTGTTGATAAACCCGAGTCATACACATTAATAATAACAAGAAACATTTCCTGAGAATTTAATATTGTGGTGAAAATGTAGATACTATCTAATACGTCCATTTAATGATCAAATTAACATACAATGAAATGACGTAAAAACTTGAATATTTAAATTTTTAGGTATAAATCACTGATTTTTGTTACCTTAAATCCACAAAAACCCAATAGTTTAGTTTTTGATATGACAATTTTGTAATTATACGTTGATTAAAGCAAAAGACTGCGTAGTTATTCATATATATCAATTGAAAACTTTAAATATATATTTAGCAATGTGTTATAGGGTAATAATGCATGTTAAAAGAGAAATTACAGCAAATAGATCACTCATAAAAGTTGTCACATACCTCCTTATAGGAACAATACAACGGTGAATTTGTTTTCATGGTTACACGTTGGCGTTTGGCAGAAAATTTTAGCGTTTTTTGAAGAGAAAATAATTTAAAATATTGGAATATACGACAATTTATTCTAAAATGATAACTATTCGATTACACTTTTTGTGTATCTTGGGACACTAACGTCCCCGCACACCCATTGTAAGATAGATTATTAATATATTATTGCGGTTTGTTTCGTTAAACAATCTATTATTATAGACTATTTGGTTTATGTATGCATTTAAATTTAAAGATGTACATCCAAGTTGTTTGGTTTATTTTTTTTTATTTTTAACTATTCCACACAGCTTTTAGTGTATCTCAAGACACTAATGTTCACGGAAATCCATCACAATGCACGAACAAAACAACAACATAAAATACTCAAGGTTAGCTTACACAGAAAATTGAACAAAAAAATTGATAAGCGCGTAAATGTCGCAAAGTTTGCGTTGTAGATGTGCAACCTGGTTACAGCGAAATGGATTCATAAGGAAAATACATAAACCTACCGCTACATATCGGTAGAGCAGCTGACCAGTTGTTGGATTCTGTACCGTCGCATGTCAACTCGGCCGTTCCTGATATTTTGTACCCAGTGTTGCAGGTGAAGGTATGTGCTACGTTGTAGGCTGTATTTGCAGCTGTTCCGACTCCATTGGCTATGGTGGTTGCCGCACATACGATAGCTGGAAAACGTGATATATTTCGTAGTTGATTTGAGATGCTTTCTTTTCTTTTTGATTGTCTTAAGAGAGCACGTAGAGTAGTCGATATACGTGCCCAAACATTTTAAAGCATTAAACGAATTAAATATATTTTGAGCAATTTTTATTTATAGTACAAAACGAAGCAACAAAAGTTGCCATAAAGTTGTTTCCCAAGCAAAAACGGTTTGATCGTAATCTGAGGGGTGGGTTTTAGGGGTAAACATGTCGGTTGTTGTTGATTTTGCTTTTGGAAACTTGTGATAATTACTAAAAGGAAAGAAGCCTAACATTCGCATTGTTGATAAACCCGAGTCATACACATTAATAATAACAAGAAACATTTCCTGAGAATTTAATATTGTGGTGAAAATGTAGATACTAATACGTCGATTTAATGATCAAATTAACATACAATGAAATGACGTAAAAACTTGAATATTTAAATTTTTAGGTATAAATCACTGATTTTTGTTACCTTAAATCCACAAAAATCCAATAGTTTAGTTTTTGATATGACAATTTTGTAATTATACGTTGATTAAAGCAAAAGACTGCGTAGTTGTTCATATAGATCAATTAAAAACTTTAAAAATATATTTAGCAATGTGTTATTCCGAAATAATGCGTGTTCGAAGAGAAATTACAGCAAATAGATCACTCATAAAAGTAGTCACACACCTTCTTATAGGAACAATACAACGGTGAATTTGTTTTCATGGTTACACGTTGGCGTTTGGCAGAAAATTTTAGCGTTTTTTGAAGAGAAAATAATTTAAAATATTGGAATATACGACAATTTATTCTAAAATGATAACTATTCGATTACACTTTTTGTGTATCTTGGGACACTAACGTCCCCGCACACCCATTGTAAGATAGATTATCAATATATTATTGCGGTTTGTTTCGTTAAACAATCTATTATTATAGACTATTTGGTTTATGTATGCATTTAAATTTAAAGATGTACATCCAAGTTGTTTGGTTTATTTTTTTTATTTTTAACTATTCCACACAGCTTTTAGTGTATCTCAAGACACTAATGTTCACGGAAATCCATCACAATACACGAATAAAATAACAACATCAAATACTCAAGGTTAGCTTACACAGAAAATGGAACAAAAAAATTGATAAGCGCGTAAATGTCACAAAGTTTGCGTTGTAGATGTGCAACCTGGTTACAGCGAAATGGATTCATAAGGAAAATACATAAACCTACCGCTACATGTCGGTAGAGCAGCTGACCAGTTGTTGGATTCTGTACCGTCGCATGTCAACTCGGCCGTTCCTGATATTTTGTACCCAGTGTTGCAGGTGAAGGTATGTGCTACGTTGTAGGCTGTATTTGCAGCTGTTCCGACTCCATTGGCTATGGTGGTTGCCGCACATACGATAGCTGGAAAACGTGATATATTTCGTAGTTGATTTGAGATGCTTTCTTTTCTTTTTGATTGTCTTAAGAGAGCACGTAGAGTAGTCGATATACGTGCCCAAACATTTTAAAGCATTAAACGAATTAAATATATTTTGAGCAATTTTTATTTATAGTACAAAACGAAGCAACAAAAGTTGCCATAAAGTTGTTTCCCAAGCAAAAACGGTTTGATCGTAATTTGAGGGGTGGGTTTTAGGGGTAAACATGTCGGTTGTTGTTGATTTTGCTTTTGGAAACTTGTGATAATTACTAAAAGGAAAGAAGCCTAACATTCGCATTGTTGATAAACCCGAATCATACACATTAATAATAACAAGAAACATTTCCTGAGAATTTAATATTGTGGTGAAAATGTAGATACTATCTAATACGTCCATTTAATGATCAAATTAACATACAATGAAATGACGTAAAAACTTGAATATTTAAATTTTTAGGTATAAATCACTGATTTTTGTTACCTTAAGTCCACAAAAACCCAATAGTTTAGTTTTTGATATGACAATTTTGTAATTATACGTTGATTAAAGCAAAAGACTGCGTAGTTATTCATATATATCAATTGAAAACTTTAAAAATATATTTAGCAATGTGTTATACCGTAATAATGCGTGCTAAAAGAGAAATTACAGCAAATAGATCACTCATAAAAGTTGTCACACACCTCCTTATAGGAACAATACAACGGTGAATTTGTTTTCATGGTTACACGTTGGCGTTTGGCAGAAAATTTTAGCGTTTTTTGAAGAGAAAATAATTTAAAATATTGGAATATACGACAATTTATTCTAAAATGATAACTATTCGATTACACTTTTTGTGTATCTTGGGACACTAACGTCCCCGCACACCCATTGTAAGATAGATTATCAATATATTATTGCGGTTTGTTTCGTTAAACAATCTATTATTATAGACTATTTGGTTTATGTATGCATTTAAATTTAAAGATGTACATCCAAGTTGTTTGGTTTATTTTTTTTTTATTTTTAACTATTCCACACAGCTTTTAGTGTATCTCAAGACACTAATGTTCACGGAAATCCATCACAATGCACGAACAAAACAACAACATAAAATACTCAAGGTTAGCTTACACAGAAAATTGAACAAAAAAATTGATAAGCGCGTAAATGTCGCAAAGTTTGCGTTGTAGATGTGCAACCTGGTTACAGCGAAATGGATTCATAAGGAAAATACATAAACCTACCGCTACATGTCGGTAGAGCAGCTGACCAGTTGTTGGATTCTGTACCGTCGCATGTCAACTCGGCCGTTCCTGATATTTTGTACCCAGTGTTGCAGGTGAAGGTATGTGCTACGTTGTAGGTTGTATCTGCAGCTGTTCCGACTCCGTTGGCTATGGTGGTTGCCGCACATACGATAGCTGAAAAAAACATGATATATTTCGCAGTTGATTTGCGATGATTTCTTTTCTTTTTGATTTTCTTAAGAGAGCTCGTATAGTAGTCGATATACGTGCCCAAACAATTTTAAAGCATTAAACGAACTAAATAACTTCTTCTATTTTTATTTATAGTACAAAACGAAGCAACAAAAGTTGCCATAAAGTTGTTTCCCAAGCAAAAACTGTTTGATCGTAATCTGAGGGGTGGGTTTTAGGGGTAAACATGTCGGTTGTTGTTGATTTTGCTTTTGGAAACTTATGATAAATACTAAAAGGAAAGAAGCCTAACATTCGCATTTTTAATAAACCCGAGTCATACACATTAATAATAACAAGAAACATTTCCTGGGACTTTGACATTGTGGTGAAAATGTAGATACTATAATACGACGATTTAATGGTAAAATTAACATACAACGAAATGACGTAAAAACTTAAATATTCAAATTTTTAGGTATAAATCACTGATTTGTGTTACCTTAAATCCACAAAAACCCAATAGTTTAGTTTTTGATATGACAATTTAATAATTATTCGTTGATTAAAGCAAAAGACTGCGTAGTTATTCATATAGATCAATTGAAAACTTTAAAAATATATTTAGCAATGTATTATACCGTAATAATGCGTGTTAAAAGAGAAATTACAGCAAATAGATCACTCATAAAAGTTGTCACACACCTCCTTATAGGATCAATACAACGGTGAATTTGTTTTCATGGTTACACGTTGGCGTTTGGCAGAAAATTTTTGCGTTTTTCGAAGAGAAAATAATTTAAAATATTGGATTATAAGACAATTTATTCTAAAATGATAACTATTCGATTACACTTTTTTTTATTTATAGTACAAAACGAAGCAACAAAAGTTGCCATAAAGTTGTTTCCCAAGCAAAAACTGTTTGTTCGTAATCTGAGGGGTAGGTTTTAGGGGTAAACATGTGGGTTGTTGTTGATTTTGCTTTTGGAAACTTGTGATAAATACTAAACGGAAAGAAGCCTAACATTCGCATTTTTGATAAACCCGAGTCATACACATTAATAACAACAAGAAACATTTCCTGGGACTTTGACATTGTGTTGAAAATGTAGATACTAATACGTCGATTTAATGGTAAAATTAACATACAACGAAATGACGTAAAAACTTGAATATTTAAAATTTTAGGTATAAAACACTGATTTGTGTTACCTTAAATCCACAAAAACCCAATAGTTTAGTTTTTGATATGACAATTTAATAATTATTCGTTGATTAAAGCAAAAGACTGCGTAGTTATTCATATAAATCAATTGAAAACTTTAAAAATATATTTAGCAATGTGTTATACCGTAATAATGCGTGCTAAAAGAGAAATTACAGCAAATAGATCACTCATAAAAGTTGTCACACACCTCCTTACAGGATCAATAAAACGGTGAATTTGTGTTCATGGCTACACGTTGGCGTTTGGCAGAAAATTTTAGGGTTTTTTGAAGAGAAAATAATTTAAAATATGGGAATATAAGACAATTTATTCTAAAATGATAACTATTCGATTACACTCTTTGTGTATCTTGGGACACTAACGTCCCCGCACACCCATTGCGAGATAGATTATCAAGATATTATTGCGATTTGTTTTGTTAAACAATCTATTATTATTGACTATTTGTTTTATGTATGCATTTAAATTTAAAGATGTACATACAAGTTGTTTGGTTTATTTTTTTTATTTTTAACTATTCCACACAGCTTTTAGTGTATCTCAAGACACTAATGTTCACGGAAATCCATCACAATACACGAATAAAATAACAACATAAAACACGCAAGGTTAGCTTACACAGAAAATGGAACAAAAAAATTGATAAGCGCGTAAATGTCACAAAGTTTGCGTTGTAGATGTGCAACATGGTTACAGCGAAATGGATTCATAAGGAAAATACATAAACCTACCGCTACATGTCGGTAGAGCAGCTGACCAGTTGTTGGATTCTATACCGTCGCATGTCAACTCGGCCGTTCCTGATATTTTGTACCCAGTGCTGCAGGTGAAGGTATGTGCTACGTTGTAGGCTGTATTTGCAGCTGTTCCGACTCCATTGGCTATGGTGGTTGCCGCACATACGATAGCTGGAAAACGTGATATATTTCGTAGTTGATTTGAGATGCTTTCTTTTCTTTTTGATTGTCTTAAGAGAGCACGTAGAGTAGTCGATATACGTGCCCAAACATTTTAAAGCATTAAACGAATTAAATATATTTTGAGCAATTTTTATTTATAGTACAAAACGAAGCAACAAAAGTTGCCATAAAGTTGTTTCCCAAGCAAAAACGGTTTGATCGTAATTTGAGGGGTGGGTTTTAGGGGTAAACATGTCGGTTGTTGTTGATTTTGCTTTTGGAAACTTGTGATAATTACTAAAAGGAAAGAAGCCTAACATTCGCATTGTTGATAAACCCGAGTCATACACATTAATAATAACAAGAAACATTTCCTGAGAATTTAATATTGTGGTGAAAATGTAGATACTAACTAATACGTCGATTTAATGATCAAATTAACATACAATGAAATGACGTAAAAACTTGAATATTTAAATTTTTAGGTATAAATCACTGATTTTTGTTACCTTAAATCCACAAAAACCCAATACTTTAGTTTTTGATATGACAATTTTGTAATTATACGTTGATTAAAGCAAAAGACTGCGTAGTTATTCATATATATCAATTGAAAACTTTAAATATATATTTAGCAATGTGTTATAGGGTAATAATGCATGTTAAAAGAGAAATTACAGCAAATAGATCACTCATAAAAGTTGTCACATACCTCCTTATAGGAACAATACAACGGTGAATTTGTTTTCATGGTTACACGTTGGCGTTTGGCAGAAAATTTTAGCGTTTTTTGAAGAGAAAATAATTTAAAATATTGGAATATACGACAATTTATTCTAAAATGATAACTATTCGATTACACTTTTTGTGTATCTTGGGACACTAACGTCCCCGCACACCCATTGTAAGATAGATTATCAATATATTATTGCGGTTTGTTTCGTTAAACAATCTATTATTATAGACTATTTGGTTTATGTATGCATTTAAATTTAAAGATGTACATCCAAGTTGTTTGGTTTATTTTTTTTTATTTTTAACTATTCCACACAGCTTTTAGTGTATCTCAAGACACTAATGTTCACGGAAATCCATCACAATGCACGAACAAAACAACAACATAAAATACTCAAGGTTAGCTTACACAGAAAATTGAACAAAAAAATTGATAAGCGCGTAAATGTCGCAAAGTTTGCGTTGTAGATGTGCAACCTGGTTACAGCGAAATGGATTCATAAGGAAAATACATAAACCTACCGCTACATGTCGGTAGAGCAGCTGACCAGTTGTTGGATTCTGTACCGTCGCATGTCAACTCGGCCGTTCCTGATATTTTGTACCCAGTGCTGCAGGTGAAGGTATGTGCTACGTTGTAGGCTGTATTTGCAGCTGTTCCGACTCCATTGGCTATGGTGGTTGCCGCACATACGATAGCTGGAAAACGTGATATATTTCGTAGTTGATTTGAGATGCTTTCTTTTCTTTTTGATTGTCTTAAGAGAGCACGTAGAGTAGTCGATATACGTGCCCAAACATTTTAAAGCATTAAACGAATTAAATATATTTTGAGCAATTTTTATTTATAGTACAAAACGAAGCAACAAAAGTTGCCATAAAGTTGTTTCCCAAGCAAAAACGGTTTGATCGTAATCTGAGAGGTGGGTTTTAGGGGTAAACATGTCGGTTGTTGTTGATTTTGCTTTTGGAAACTTGTGATAATTACTAAAAGGAAAGAAGCCTAACATTCGCATTGTTGATAAACCCGAGTCATACACATTAATAATAACAAGAAACATTTCCTGAGAATTTAATATTGTGGTGAAAATGTAGATACTAACTAATACGTCGATTTCATGATCAAATTAACATACAATGAAATGACGTAAAAACTTGAATATTTAAATTTTTAGGTATAAATCACTGATTTTTGTTACCTTAAATCCACAAAAATCCAATAGTTTAGTTTTTGATATGACAATTTTGTAATTATACGTTGATTAAAGCAAAAGACTGCGTAGTTGTTCATATAGATCAATTAAAAACTTTAAAAATATATTTAGCAATGTGTTATTCCGAAATAATGCGTGTTCGAAGAGAAATTACAGCAAATAGATCCCTCATAAAAGTTGTCACACACCTCCTTTATAGGATCAATACAACGGTGAATTTGTTTTCATGGTTACACGTTGGCGTTTGGCAGAAAATTTTAGCGTTTTTTGAAGAAAAAATAATTTAAAATATTGGAATATAAGACAATTTATTCTAAAACGATAACTATTCGATTACACTTTTTGTGTATCTTGGGACACTAACGTCCCCGCACACCCATTGTAAGATAGATTATCAATATATTATTGCGATTTGTTTTGTTAAACAATCTATTATTATAGACTATTTGTTTTATGTATGCATTTAAACTTAAAGATGTACATCCAAGTTGTTTGGTTTATTTTTTATTTTTAACTATTCCACACAGCTTTTAGTGTATCTCAAGACACTAATGTTCACAAAAATCCATCACAATGCACGAACAAAACAACAACATAAAATACTCAAGGTTAGCTTACACAGAAAATGAAACTAAAAAATTGATAAGCGCGTAAATGTCACAAAGTTTGGGTTGTAGATGTGCAACATGGTTACAGCGAAATGGATTCATAAGGAAAATACATAAACCTACCGCTACATGTCGGTAGAGCAGCTGACCAGTTGTTGGATTCTGTACCGTCGCATGTCAACTCGGCCGTTCCTGATATTTTGTACCCAGTGTTGCAGGTGAAGGTATGTGCAACGTTGTAGGCTGTATTTGCAGCTGTTCCAACTCCGTTGGCTATGGTGGTTGCCGCACATACGATAGCTGGAAAACGTGATATATTTCGTAGTTGATTTGTCATGCTTTCTTTTCTTTTTGATTGTCTTGAGAGAGCACGTAGAGTAGTCGATATACGTGCCCAAACAATTTTATAGCATTAAACGAATTAAATAACTTTTGAGCTATTTTTATTTATAGTACAAAACGAAGCAACAAAAGTTGCCATAAAGTTGTTTCACAAGAAAAAACGTTTGATCGTAATCTGAGGGGTGGGTTTTAGGGGTAAACATGTCGGTTGTTGTTGATTTTGCTTTTGGAAACTTGTGATAATTACTAAAAGAAAAGAAGCCTAACATTCGCATTGTTGATAAACCCGAGTCATACACATTAATAATAACAAGAAACATTTCCTGAGAATTTAATATTGTGGTGAAAATGTAGATACTAATACGTCGATTTAATGATCAAATTAACATACAATGAAATGACGTAAAAACTTGAATATTTAAATTTTTAGGTATAAATCACTGATTTTTGTTACCTTAAATCCACAAAAATCCAATAGTTTAGTTTTTGATATGACAATTTTGTAATTATACGTTGATTAAAGCAAAAGACTGCGTAGTTGTTCATATAGATCAATTAAAAACTTTAAAAATATATTTAGCAATGTGTTATTCCGAAATAATGCGTGTTCGAAGAGAAATTACAGCAAATAGATCACTCATAAAAGTAGTCACACACCTTCTTATAGGATCAATAAAACGGTGAATTTGTTTTCATGGCTACACGTTGGCGTTTGGAGAAAATTTTAGGGTTTTTTGAAGAGAAAATAATTTAAAATATGGGAATATAAGACAACTCATTCTAAAATGATAACTATTCGATTACACTTTTTGTGTATCTTGGGAGACTAACGTCCCCGCACACCCATTGTAAGATAGATTATCAAGATATTATTGCGATTTGTTTTGTTAAACAATCTATTATTATAGACTATTTGTTTTATGTATGCATTTAAATTTAAAGATGTACATCCAAGTTGTTTGGTTTATTTTTTTTATTTTTAACTATTCCACACAGCTTTTAGTGTATCTCAAGACACTAATGTTCACGGAAATCCATCACAATACACGAATAAAATAACAACATAAAATACGTAAGGTTAGCTTACACAGAAAATGGAACAAAAAAATTGATAAGCGCGTAAATGTCACAAAGTTTGCGTTGTAGATGTGCAACATGGTTACAGCGAAATGGATTCATAAGGAAAATACATAAACCTACCGCTACATGTCGGTAGAGCAGCTGACCAGTTGTTGGATTCTGTACCGTCGCATGTCAACTCGGCCGTTCCTGATATTTTGTACCCAGTGTTGCAGGTGAAGGTATGTGCTACGTTGTAGGCTGTATTTGCAGC
Source organism: Ascidiella aspersa (assembly GCF_963924565.1). Taxonomy (NCBI): domain Eukaryota; kingdom Metazoa; phylum Chordata; class Ascidiacea; order Phlebobranchia; family Ascidiidae; genus Ascidiella; species Ascidiella aspersa. The sequence continues at coordinate 31,212,973 of NC_139450.1, forward strand.
TGTTCCGACTCCATTGGCTATGGTGGTTGCCGCACATACGATAGCTGGAAAACGTGATATATTTCGTAGTTGATTTGAGATGCTTTCTTTTCTTTTTGATTGTCCTAAGGGAGCACGTATAGTAGTCGATATACGTGCCATTTTCTATTTATAGTACAAAACGAAGCAACAAAAGTTGCCATAAAGTTGTTTCCCAAGCGAAAACTGTTTGTTCGTAATCTGAGGGGTAGGTTTTAGGGGTAAACATGTGGGTTGTTGTTGATTTTGCTTTTGGAAACTTGTGATAAATACTAAACGGAAAGAAGCCTAACATTCGCATTTTTGATAAACCCGAGTCATACACATTAATAACAACAAGAAACATTTCCTGGGACTTTGACATTGTGTTGAAAATGTAGATACTAATACGTCGATTTAATGGTAAAATTAACATACAACGAAATGACGTAAAAACTTGAATATTCAAAATTTTAGGTATAAAACACTGATTTGTGTTACCTTAAATCCACAAAAACCCAATAGTTTAGTTTTTGATATGACAATTTAATAATTATTCGTTGATTAAAGCAAAAGACTGCGTAGTTATTCATATAAATCAATTGAAAACTTTAAAATATATTTAGCAATGTGTTATACCGTAATAATGCGTGCTAAAAGAGAAATTACAGCAAATAGATCACTCATAAAAGTTGTCACACACCTCCTTATAGGAACAATACAACGGTGAATTTGTTTTCATGGTTACACGTTGGCGTTTGGCAGAAAATTTTAGCGTTTTTTGAAGAGAAAATAATTTAAAATATTGGAATATACGACAATTTATTCTAAAATGATAACTATTCGATTACACTTTTTGTGTATCTTGGGACACTAACGTCCCCGCACACCCATTGTAAGATAGATTATCAATATATTATTGCGGTTTGTTTCGTTAAACAATCTATTATTATAGACTATTTGGTTTATGTATGCATTTAAATTTAAAGATGTACATCCAAGTTGTTTGGTTTATTTTTTTTTTATTTTTAACTATTCCACACAGCTTTTAGTGTATCTAAAGACACTAATGTTCACGGAAATCCATCACAATGCACGAACAAAACAACAACATAAAATACTCAAGGTTAGCTTACACAGAAAATGGAACAAAAAAATTGATAAGCGCGTAAATGTCGCAAAGTTTGCGTTGTAGATGTGCAACCTGGTTACAGCGAAATGGATTCATAAGGAAAATACATAAACCTACCGCTACATGTCGGTAGAGCAGCTGACCAGTTGTTGGATTCTGTACCGTCGCATGTCAACTCGGCCGTTCCTGATATTTTGTACCCAGTGCTGCAGGTGAAGGTATGTGCTACGTTGTAGGCTGTATTTGCAGCTGTTCCGACTCCATTGGCTATGGTGGTTGCCGCACATACGATAGCTGGAAAACGTGATATATTTCGTAGTTGATTTGAGATGCTTTCTTTTCTTTTTGATTGTCTTAAGAGAGCACGTAGAGTAGTCGATATACGTGCCCAAACATTTTAAAGCATTAAACGAATTAAATATATTTTGAGCAATTTTTATTTATAGTACAAAACGAAGCAACAAAAGTTGCCATAAAGTTGTTTCCCAAGCAAAAACGGTTTGATCGTAATTTGAGGGGTGGGTTTTAGGGGTAAACATGTCGGTTGTTGTTGATTTTGCTTTTGGAAACTTGTGATAATTACTAAAAGGAAAGAAGCCTAACATTCGCATTGTTGATAAACCCGAGTCATACACATTAATAATAACAAGAAACATTTCCTGAGAATTTAATATTGTGGTGAAAATGTAGATACTAATACGTCGATTTAATGATCAAATTAACATACAATGAAATGACGTAAAAACTTGAATATTTAAATTTTTAGGTATAAATCACTGATTTTTGTTACCTTAAATCCACAAAAATCCAATAGTTTAGTTTTTGATATGACAATTTTGTAATTATACGTTGATTAAAGCAAAAGACTGCGTAGTTGTTCATATAGATCAATTAAAAACTTTAAAAATATATTTAGCAATGTGTTATTCCGAAATAATGCGTGTTCGAAGAGAAATTACAGCAAATAGATCACTCATAAAAGTAGTCACACACCTTCTTATAGGATCAATAAAACGGTGAATTTGTTTTCATGGCTACACGTTGGCGTTTGGAGAAAATTTTAGGGTTTTTTGAAGAGAAAATAATTTAAAATATGGGAATATAAGACAATTTATTCTAAAATGATAACTATTCGATTACACTTTTTGTGTATCTTGGGACACTAACGTCCCCGCACACCCATTGTAAGATAGATTATCAAGATATTATTGCGATTTGTTTTGTTAAACAATCTATTATTATAGACTATTTGTTTTATGTATGCATTTAAATTTAAAGATGTACATCCAAGTTGTTTGGTTTATTTTTTTTATTTTTAACTATTCCACACAGCTTTTAGTGTATCTCAAGACACTAATGTTCACGGAAATCCATCACAATACACGAATAAAATAACAACATAAAATACGTAAGGTTAGCTTACACAGAAAATGGAACAAAAAAATTGATAAGCGCGTAAATGTCACAAAGTTTGCGTTGTAGATGTGCAACATGGTTACAGCGAAATGGATTCATATGGAAAATACATAAACCTACCGCTACATGTCGGTAGAGCAGCTGACCAGTTGTTGGATTCTGTACCGTCGCATGTCAACTCGGCCGTTCCTGATATTTTGTACCCAGTGTTGCAGGTGAAGGTATGTGCTACGTTGTAGGCTGTATTTGCAGCTGTTCCGACTCCATTGGCTATGGTGGTTGCCGCACATACGATAGCTGGAAAACGTGATATATTTCGTAGTTGATTTGAGATGCTTTCTTTTCTTTTTGATTGTCCTAAGGGAGCACGTATAGTAGTCGATATACGTGCCATTTTCTATTTATAGTACAAAACGAAGCAACAAAAGTTGCCATAAAGTTGTTTCCCAAGCAAAAACTGTTTGTTCGTAATCTGAGGGGTAGGTTTTAGGGGTAAACATGTGGGTTGTTGTTGATTTTGCTTTTGGAAACTTGTGATAAATACTAAACGGAAAGAAGCCTAACATTCGCATTTTTGATAAACCCGAGTCATACACATTAATAACAACAAGAAACATTTCCTGGGACTTTGACATTGTGTTGAAAATGTAGATACTAATACGTCGATTTAATGGTAAAATTAACATACAACGAAATGACGTAAAAACTTGAATATTCAAAATTTTAGGTATAAAACACTGATTTGTGTTACCTTAAATCCACAAAAACCCAATAGTTTAGTTTTTGATATGACAATTTAATAATTATTCGTTGATTAAAGCAAAAGACTGCGTAGTTATTCATATAAATCAATTGAAAACTTTAAAAATATATTTAGCAATGTGTTATACCGTAATAATGCGTGCTAAAAGAGAAATTACAGCAAATAGATCACTAATAAAAGTTGTCACACACCTCCTTATAGGAACAATACAACGGTGAATTTGTTTTCATGGTTACACGTTGGCGTTTGGCAGAAAATTTTAGCGTTTTTTGAAGAGAAAATAATTTAAAATATTGGAATATACGACAATTTATTCTAAAATGATAACTATTCGATTACACTTTTTGTGTATCTTGGGACACTAACGTCCCCGCACACCCATTGTAAGATAGATTATCAATATATTATTGCGGTTTGTTTCGTTAAACAATCTATTATTATAGACTATTTGGTTTATGTATGCATTTAAATTTAAAGATGTACATCCAAGTTGTTTGGTTTATTTTTTTTTATTTTTAACTATTCCACACAGCTTTTAGTGTATCTCAAGACACTAATGTTCACGGAAATCCATCACAATGCACGAACAAAACAACAACATAAAATACTCAAGGTTAGCTTACACAGAAAATTGAACAAAAAAATTGATAAGCGCGTAAATGTCGCAAAGTTTGCGTTGTAGATGTGCAACCTGGTTACAGCGAAATGGATTCATAAGGAAAATACATAAACCTACCGCTACATGTCGGTAGAGCAGCTGACCAGTTGTTGGATTCTGTACCGTCGCATGTCAACTCGGCCGTTCCTGATATTTTGTACCCAGTGTTGCAGGTGAAGGTATGTGCAACGTTGTAGGCTGTATTTGCAGCTGTTCCAACTCCGTTGGCTATGGTGGTTGCCGCACATACGATAGCTGGAAAACGTGATATATTTCGTAGTTGATTTGTCATGCTTTCTTTTCTTTTTGATTGTCTTGAGAGAGCACGTAGAGTAGTCGATATACGTGCCCAAACAATTTTATAGCATTAAACGAATTAAATAACTTTTGAGCAATTTTTATTTATAGTACAAAACGAAGCAACAAAAGTTGCCATAAAGTTGTTTCACAAGAAAAAACGTTTGATCGTAATCTGAGGGGTGGGTTTTAGGGGTAAACATGTCGGTTGTTGTTGATTTTGCTTTTGGAAACTTGTGATAATTACTAAAAGAAAAGAAGCCTAACATTCGCATTGTTGATAAACCCGAGTCATACACATTAATAATAACAAGAAACATTTCCTGAGAATTTAATATTGTGGTGAAAATGTAGATACTAATACGTCGATTTAATGATCAAATTAACATACAATGAAATGACGTAAAAACTTGAATATTTAAATTTTTAGGTATAAATCACTGATTTTTGTTACCTTAAATCCACAAAAATCCAATAGTTTAGTTTTTGATATGACAATTTTGTAATTATACGTTGATTAAAGCAAAAGACTGCGTAGTTGTTCATATAGATCAATTAAAAACTTTAAAAATATATTTAGCAATGTGTTATTCCGAAATAATGCGTGTTCGAAGAGAAATTACAGCAAATAGATCACTCATAAAAGTAGTCACACACCTTCTTATAGGATCAATAAAACGGTGAATTTGTTTTCATGGCTACACGTTGGCGTTTGGAGAAAATTTTAGGGTTTTTTGAAGAGAAAATAATTTAAAATATGGGAATATAAGACAATTCATTCTAAAATGATAACTATTCGATTACACTTTTTGTGTATCTTGGGACACTAACGTCCCCGCACACCCATTGTAAGATAGATTATCAAGATATTATTGCGATTTGTTTTGTTAAACAATCTATTATTATAGACTATTTGTTTTATGTATGCATTTAAATTTAAAGATGTACATCCAAGTTGTTTGGTTTATTTTTTTTATTTTTAACTATTCCACACAGCTTTTAGTGTATCTCAAGACACTAATGTTCACGGAAATCCATCACAATACACGAATAAAATAACAACATAAAATACGTAAGGTTAGCTTACACAGAAAATGGAACAAAAAAATTGATAAGCGCGTAAATGTCACAAAGTTTGCGTTGTAGATGTGCAACATGGTTACAGCGAAATGGATTCATAAGGAAAATACATAAACCTACCGCTACATGTCGGTAGAGCAGCTGACCAGTTGTTGGATTCTGTACCGTCGCATGTCAACTCGGCCGTTCCTGATATTTTGTACCCAGTGTTGCAGGTGAAGGTATGTGCTACGTTGTAGGCTGTATTTGCAACTGTTCCGACTCCATTGGCTATGGTGGTTGCCGCACATACGATAGCTGGAAAACGTGATATATTTCGTAGTTGATTTGAGATGCTTTCTTTCCTTTTTGATTGTCCTAAGGGAGCACGTATAGTAGTCGATATACGTGCCATTTTCTATTTATAGTACAAAACGAAGCAACAAAAGTTGCCATAAAGTTGTTTCCCAAGCGAAAACTGTTTGTTCGTAATCTGAGGGGTAGGTTTTAGGGGTAAACATGTGGGTTGTTGTTGATTTTGCTTTTGGAAACTTGTGATAAATACTAAACGGAAAGAAGCCTAACATTCGCATTTTTGATAAACCCGAGTCATACACATTAATAACAACAAGAAACATTTCCTGGGACTTTGACATTGTGTTGAAAATGTAGATACTAATACGTCGATTTAATGGTAAAATTAACATACAACGAAATGACGTAAAAACTTGAATATTCAAAATTTTAGGTATAAAACACTGATTTGTGTTACCTTAAATCCACAAAAACCCAATAGTTTAGTTTTTGATATGACAATTTAATAATTATTCGTTGATTAAAGCAAAAGACTGCGTAGTTATTCATATAAATCAATTGAAAACTTTAAAATATATTTAGCAATGTGTTATACCGTAATAATGCGTGCTAAAAGAGAAATTACAGCAAATAGATCACTCATAAAAGTTGTCACACACCTCCTTATAGGAACAATACAACGGTGAATTTGTTTTCATGGTTACACGTTGGCGTTTGGCAGAAAATTTTAGCGTTTTTTGAAGAGAAAATAATTTAAAATATTGGAATATACGACAATTTATTCTAAAATGATAACTATTCGATTACACTTTTTGTGTATCTTGGGACACTGACGTCCCCGCACACCCATTGTAAGATAGATTATCAATATATTATTGCGGTTTGTTTCGTTAAACAATCTATTATTATAGACTATTTGGTTTATGTATGCATTTAAATTTAAAGATGTACATCCAAGTTGTTTGGTTTATTTTTTTTTATTTTTAACTATTCCACACAGCTTTTAGTGTATCTCAAGACACTAATGTTCACGGAAATCCATCACAATACACGAATAAAATAACAACATAAAATACGCAAGGTTAGCTTACACAGAAAATGGAACAAAAAAATTGATAAGCGCGTAAATGTCACAAAGTTTGCGTTGTAGATGTGCAACATGGTTACAGCGAAATGGATTCATAAGGAAAATACATAAACCTACCGCTACATGTCGGTAGAGCAGCTGACCAGTTGTTGGATTCTGTACCGTCGCATGTCAACTCGGCCGTTCCTGATATTTTGTACCCAGTGTTGCAGGTGAAGGTATGTGCTACGTTGTAGGCTGTATTTGCAACTGTTCCGACTCCATTGGCTATGGTGGTTGCCGCACATACGATAGCTGGAAAACGTGATATATTTCGTAGTTGATTTGAGATGCTTTCTTTTCTTTTTGATTGTCTTAAGAGAGCACGTAGAGTAGTCGATATACGTGCCCAAACATTTTAAAGCATTAAACGAATTAAATATATTTTGAGCAATTTTTATTTATAGTACAAAACGAAGCAACAAAAGTTGCCATAAAGTTGTTTCCCAAGCAAAAACGGTTTGATCGTAATCTGAGGGGTGGGTTTTAGGGGTAAACATGTCGGTTGTTGTTGATTTTGCTTTTGGAAACTTGTGATAATTACTAAAAGGAAAGAAGCCTAACATTCGCATTGTTGATAAACCCGAGTCATACACATTAATAATAACAAGAAACATTTCCTGAGAATTTAATATTGTGGTGAAAATGTAGATACTCATACGTCGATTTAATGATCAAATTAACATACAATGAAATGACGTAAAAACTTGAATATTTAAATTTTTAGGTATAAATCACTGATTTTTGTTACCTTAAATCCACAAAAACCCAATAGTTTAGTTTTTGATACGACAATTTTGTAATTATACGTTGATTAAAGCAAAACACTGTGAAGTTATTCATATAGATCAATTGAAAACTTTAAAAATATATTTAGCAATGTGTTATACCGTAATAATGCGTGTTAAAAGAGAAATTACAGCAAATAGATCACTCATAAAAGTTGTCACACACCTCCTTTATAGGATCAATACAACGGTGAATTTGTTTTCATGGTTACACGTTGGCGTTTGGCAGAAAATTTTAGCGTTTTTTGAAGAAAAAATAATTTAAAATATTGGAATGTAAGACAATTTATTCTAAAACGATAACTATTCGATTACACTTTTTGTGTATCTTGGGACACTAACGTTCCCGCACACCCATTGTAAGATAGATTATCAATATATTATTGCGATTTGTTTTGTTAAACAATCTATTATTATAGACTATTTGTTTTATGTATGCATTTAAATTTAAAGATGTACATCCAAGTTGTTTGGTTTATTTTTTATTTTTAACTATTCCACACAGCTTTTAGTGTATCTCAAGACACTAATGTTCACAAAAATCCATCACAATGCACGAACAAAACAACAACATAAAATACTCAAGGTTAGCTTACACAGAAAATGAAACAAAAAAATTGATAAGCGCGTAAATGTCACAAAGTTTGCGTTGTAGATGTGCAACATGGTTACAGCGAAATGGATTCATAAGGAAAATACATAAACCTACCGCTACATGTCGGTAGAGCAGCTGACCAGTTGTTGGATTCTGTACCGTCGCATGTCAAGTCGGCCGCTCCTGATATTTTGTACCCAGTGTTGCAGGTGAAGGTATGTGCTACGTTGTAGGCTGTATTTGCAGCTGTTCCAACTCCATTGGCTATGGTGGTTGCCGCACATACGATAGCTGGAAAACGTGATATATTTCGTAGTTGATTTGACATGCTTTCTTTTCTTTTTGATTGTCTTAAGAGAGCACGTAGAGTAGTCGATATACGTGCCCAAACATTTTAAAGCATTAAACGAATTAAATATATTTTGAGCAATTTTTATTTATAGTACAAAACGAAGCAACAAAAGTTGCCATAAAGTTGTTTCCCAAGCAAAAACGGTTTGATCGTAATTTGAGGGGTGGGTTTTAGGGGTAAACATGTCGGTTGTTGTTGATTTTGCTTTTGGAAACTTGTGATAATTACTAAAAGGAAAGAAGCCTAACATTCGCATTGTTGATAAACCCGAATCATACACATTAATAATAACAAGAAACATTTCCTGAGAATTTAATATTGTGGTGAAAATGTAGATACTATCTAATACGTCCATTTAATGATCAAATTAACATACAATGAAATGACGTAAAAACTTGAATATTTAAATTTTTAGGTATAAATCACTGATTTTTGTTACCTTAAATCCACAAAAACCCAATACTTTAGTTTTTGATATGACAATTTTGTAATTATACGTTGATTAAAGCAAAAGACTGCGTAGTTATTCATATATATCAATTGAAAACTTTAAATATATATTTAGCAATGTGTTATAGGGCAATAATGCATGTTAAAAGAGAAATTACAGCAAATAGATCACTCATAAAAGTTGTCACATACCTCCTTATAGGAACAATACAACGGTGAATTTGTTTTCATGGTTACACGTTGGCGTTTGGCAGAAAATTTTAGCGTTTTTTGAAGAAAAAATAATTTAAAATATTGGAATATACGACAATTTATTCTAAAATGATAACTATTCGATTACACTTTTTGTGTATCTTGGGACACTAACGTCCCCGCACACCCATTGTAAGATAGATTATCAAGATATTATTGCGATTTGTTTTGTTAAACAATCTATTATTATAGACTATTTGTTTTATGTATGCATTTAAATTTAAAGATGTACATCCAAGTTGTTTGGTTTATTTTTTTTATTTTTAACTATTCCACACAGCTTTTAGTGTATCTCAAGACACTAATGTTCACGGAAATCCATCACAATACACGAATAAAATAACAACATAAAATACGCAAGGTTAGCTTACACAGAAAATGGAACAAAAAAATTGATAAGCGCGTAAATGTCACAAAGTTTGCGTTGTAGATGTGCAACATGGTTACAGCGAAATGGATTCATAAGGAAAATACATAAACCTACCGCTACATGTCGGTAGAGCAGCTGACCAGTTGTTGGATTCTGTACCGTCGCATGTCAACTCGGCCGTTCCTGATATTTTGTACCCAGTGTTGCAGGTGAAGGTATGTGCTACGTTGTAGGCTGTATTTGCAGCTGTTCCGACTCCATTGGCTATGGTGGTTGCCGCACATACGATAGCTGGAAAACGTGATATATTTCGTAGTTGATTTGAGATGCTTTCTTTTCTTTTTGATTGTCTTAAGAGAGCACGTAGAGTAGTCGATATACGTGCCCAAACATTTTAAAGCATTAAACGAATTAAATATATTTTGAGCAATTTTTATTTATAGTACAAAACGAAGCAACAAAAGTTGCCATAAAGTTGTTTCCCAAGCAAAAACGGTTTGATCGTAATCTGAGGGGTGGGTTTTAGGGGTAAACATGTCGGTTGTTGTTGATTTTGCTTTTGGAAACTTGTGATAATTACTAAAAGGAAAGAAGCCTAACATTCGCATTGTTGATAAACCCGAGTCATACACATTAATAATAACAAGAAACATTTCCTGAGAATTTAATATTGTGGTGAAAATGTAGATACTCATACGTCGATTTAATGATCAAATTAACATACAATGAAATGACGTAAAAACTTGAATATTTAAATTTTTAGGTATAAATCACTGATTTTTGTTACCTTAAATCCACAAAAACCCAATAGTTTAGTTTTTGATACGACAATTTTGTAATTATACGTTGATTAAAGCAAAACACTGTGAAGTTATTCATATAGATCAATTGAAAACTTTAAAAATATATTTAGCAATGTGTTATACCGTAATAATGCGTGTTAAAAGAGAAATTACAGCAAATAGATCCCTCATAAAAGTTGTCACACACCTCCTTTATAGGATCAATACAACGGTGAATTTGTTTTCATGGTTACACGTTGGCGTTTGGCAGAAAATTTTAGCGTTTTTTGAAGAAAAAATAATTTAAAATATTGGAATGTAAGACAATTTATTCTAAAACGATAACTATTCGATTACACTTTTTGTGTATCTTGGGACACTAACGTCCCCGCACACCCATTGTAAGATAGATTATCAATATATTATTGCGATTTGTTTTGTTAAACAATCTATTATTATAGACTATTTGTTTTATGTATGCATTTAAATTTAAAAATGTACATCCAAGTTGTTTGGTTTATTTTTTATTTTTAACTATTCCACACAGCTTTTAGTGTATCTCAAGACACTAATGTTCACAAAAATCCATCACAATGCACGAACAAAACAACAACATAAAATACTCAAGGTTAGCTTACACAGAAAATGAAACAAAAAAATTGATAAGCGCGTAAATGTCACAAAGTTTGCGTTGTAGATGTGCAACCTGGTTACAGCGAAATGGATTCATAAGGAAAATACATAAACCTACCGCTACATGTCGGTAGAGCAGCTGACCAGTTGTTGGATTCTGTACCGTCGCATGTCAAGTCGGCCGCTCCTGATATTTTGTACCCAGTGTTGCAGGTGAAGGTATGTGCTACGTTGTAGGCTGTATTTGCAGCTGTTCCAACTCCGTTGGCTATGGTGGTTGCCGCACATACGATAGCTGGAAAACGTGATATATTTCGTAGTTGATTTGTCATGCTTTCTTTTCTTTTTGATTGTCTTAAGAGAGCACGTAGAGTAGTCGATATACGTGCCCAAACAATTTTAAAGCATTAAACGAATTAAATAACTTTTGAGCTATTTTTCTTTATAGTACAAAACGAAGCAACAAAAGTTGCCATAAAGTTGTTTCCCAAGCAAAAACGGTTTGATCGTAATCTGAGGGGTGGGTTTTAGGGGTAAACATGTCGGTTGTTGTTGATTTTGCTTTTGGAAACTTGTGATAATTACTAAAAGGAAAGAAGCCTAACATTCGCATTGTTGATAAACCCGAGTCATACACATTAATAATAACAAGAAACATTTCCTGGGACTTTGACATTGTGTTGAAAATGTAGATACTAATACGTCGATTTAATGGTAAAATTAACATACAACGAAATGACGTAAAAACTTGAATATTCAAAATTTTAGGTATAAAACACTGATTTGTGTTACCTTAAATCCACAAAAACCCAATAGTTTAGTTTTTGATATGACAATTTAATAATTATTCGTTGATTAAAGCAAAAGACTGCGTAGTTATTCATATAAATCAATTGAAAACTTTAAAAATATATTTAGCAATGTGTTATTCCGAAATAATGCGTGTTCGAAGAGAAATTACAGCAAATAGATCACTAATAAAAGTAGTCACACACCTCCTTATAGGATCAATAAAACGGTGAATTTGTTTTCATGGCTACACGTTGGCGTTTGGCAGAAAATTTTAGCGTTTTTTGAAGAGAAAATAATTTAAAATATTGGAATATACGACAATTTATTCTAAAATGATAACTATTCGATTACACTTTTTGTGTATCTTGGGACACTAACGTCCCCGCACACCCATTGTAAGATAGATTATCAATATATTATTGCGGTTTGTTTCGTTAAACAATCTATTATTATAGACTATTTGGTTTATGTATGCATTTAAATTTAAAGATGTACATCCAAGTTGTTTGGTTTATTTTTTTTTTATTTTTAACTATTCCACACAGCTTTTAGTGTATCTCAAGACACTAATGTTCACGGAAATCCATCACAATGCACGAACAAAACAACAACATAAAATACTCAAGGTTAGCTTACACAGAAAATTGAACAAAAAAATTGATAAGCGCGTAAATGTCGCAAAGTTTGCGTTGTAGATGTGCAACCTGGTTACAGCGAAATGGATTCATAAGGAAAATACATAAACCTACCGCTACATGTCGGTAGAGCAGCTGACCAGTTGTTGGATTCTGTACCGTCGCATGTCAACTCGGCCGTTCCTGATATTTTGTACCCAGTGTTGCAGGTGAAGGTATGTGCAACGTTGTAGGCTGTATTTGCAGCTGTTCCAACTCCGTTGGCTATGGTGGTTGCCGCACATACGATAGCTGGAAAACGTGATATATTTCGTAGTTGATTTGTCATGCTTTCTTTTCTTTTTGATTGTCTTGAGAGAGCACGTAGAGTAGTCGATATACGTGCCCAAACAATTTTATAGCATTAAACGAATTAAATAACTTTTGAGCTATTTTTATTTATAGTACAAAACGAAGCAACAAAAGTTGCCATAAAGTTGTTTCACAAGAAAAAACGTTTGATCGTAATCTGAGGGGTGGGTTTTAGGGGTAAACATGTCGGTTGTTGTTGATTTTGCTTTTGGAAACTTGTGATAATTACTAAAAGAAAAGAAGCCTAACATTCGCATTGTTGATAAACCCGAGTCATACACATTAATAATAACAAGAAACATTTCCTGAGAATTTAATATTGTGGTGAAAATGTAGATACTAATACGTCGATTTAATGATCAAATTAACATACAATGAAATGACGTAAAAACTTGAATATTTAAATTTTTAGGTATAAATCACTGATTTTTGTTACCTTAAATCCACAAAAATCCAATAGTTTAGTTTTTGATATGACAATTTTGTAATTATACGTTGATTAAAGCAAAAGACTGCGTAGTTGTTCATATAGATCAATTAAAAACTTTAAAAATATATTTAGCAATGTGTTATTCCGAAATAATGCGTGTTCGAAGAGAAATTACAGCAAATAGATCACTCATAAAAGTAGTCACACACCTTCTTATAGGATCAATAAAACGGTGAATTTGTTTTCATGGCTACACGTTGGCGTTTGGAGAAAATTTTAGGGTTTTTTGAAGAGAAAATAATTTAAAATATGGGAATATAAGACAATTCATTCTAAAATGATAACTATTCGATTACACTTTTTGTGTATCTTGGGACACTAACGTCCCCGCACACCCATTGTAAGATAGATTATCAAGATATTATTGCGATTTGTTTTGTTAAACAATCTATTATTATAGACTATTTGTTTTATGTATGCATTTAAATTTAAAGATGTACATCCAAGTTGTTTGGTTTATTTTTTTTATTTTTAACTATTCCACACAGCTTTTAGTGTATCTCAAGACACTAATGTTCACGGAAATCCATCACAATACACGAATAAAATAACAACATAAAATACGTAAGGTTAGCTTACACAGAAAATGGAACAAAAAAATTGATAAGCGCGTAAATGTCACAAAGTTTGCGTTGTAGATGTGCAACATGGTTACAGCGAAATGGATTCATAAGGAAAATACATAAACCTACCGCTACATGTCGGTAGAGCAGCTGACCAGTTGTTGGATTCTGTACCGTCGCATGTCAACTCGGCCGTTCCTGATATTTTGTACCCAGTGTTGCAGGTGAAGGTATGTGCTACGTTGTAGGCTGTATTTGCAGCTGTTCCGACTCCATTGGCTATGGTGGTTGCCGCACATACGATAGCTGGAAAACGTGATATATTTCGTAGTTGATTTGAGATGCTTTCTTTTCTTTTTGATTGTCCTAAGGGAGCACGTATAGTAGTCGATATACGTGCCATTTTCTATTTATAGTACAAAACGAAGCAACAAAAGTTGCCATAAAGTTGTTTCCCAAGCGAAAACTGTTTGTTCGTAATCTGAGGGGTAGGTTTTAGGGGTAAACATGTGGGTTGTTGTTGATTTTGCTTTTGGAAACTTGTGATAAATACTAAACGGAAAGAAGCCTAACATTCGCATTTTTGATAAACCCGAGTCATACACATTAATAACAACAAGAAACATTTCCTGGGACTTTGACATTGTGTTGAAAATGTAGATACTAATACGTCGATTTAATGGTAAAATTAACATACAACGAAATGACGTAAAAACTTGAATATTCAAAATTTTAGGTATAAAACACTGATTTGTGTTACCTTAAATCCACAAAAACCCAATAGTTTAGTTTTTGATATGACAATTTAATAATTATTCGTTGATTAAAGCAAAAGACTGCGTAGTTATTCATATAAATCAATTGAAAACTTTAAAATATATTTAGCAATGTGTTATACCGTAATAATGCGTGCTAAAAGAGAAATTACAGCAAATAGATCACTCATAAAAGTTGTCACACACCTCCTTATAGGAACAATACAACGGTGAATTTGTTTTCATGGTTACACGTTGGCGTTTGGCAGAAAATTTTAGCGTTTTTTGAAGAGAAAATAATTTAAAATATTGGAATATACGACAATTTATTCTAAAATGATAACTATTCGATTACACTTTTTGTGTATCTTGGGACACTGACGTCCCCGCACACCCATTGTAAGATAGATTATCAATATATTATTGCGGTTTGTTTCGTTAAACAATCTATTATTATAGACTATTTGGTTTATGTATGCATTTAAATTTAAAGATGTACATCCAAGTTGTTTGGTTTATTTTTTTTTATTTTTAACTATTCCACACAGCTTTTAGTGTATCTCAAGACACTAATGTTCACGGAAATCCATCACAATACACGAATAAAATAACAACATAAAATACGCAAGGTTAGCTTACACAGAAAATGGAACAAAAAAATTGATAAGCGCGTAAATGTCACAAAGTTTGCGTTGTAGATGTGCAACATGGTTACAGCGAAATGGATTCATAAGGAAAATACATAAACCTACCGCTACATGTCGGTAGAGCAGCTGACCAGTTGTTGGATTCTGTACCGTCGCATGTCAACTCGGCCGTTCCTGATATTTTGTACCCAGTGTTGCAGGTGAAGGTATGTGCTACGTTGTAGGCTGTATTTGCAGCTGTTCCGACTCCATTGGCTATGGTGGTTGCCGCACATACGATAGCTGGAAAACGTGATATATTTCGTAGTTGATTTGAGATGCTTTCTTTTCTTTTTGATTGTCTTAAGAGAGCACGTAGAGTAGTCGATATACGTGCCCAAACATTTTAAAGCATTAAACGAATTAAATATATTTTGAGCAATTTTTATTTATAGTACAAAACGAAGCAACAAAAGTTGCCATAAAGTTGTTTCCCAAGCAAAAACGGTTTGATCGTAATCTGAGGGGTGGGTTTTAGGGGTAAACATGTCGGTTGTTGTTGATTTTGCTTTTGGAAACTTGTGATAATTACTAAAAGGAAAGAAGCCTAACATTCGCATTGTTGATAAACCCGAGTCATACACATTAATAATAACAAGAAACATTTCCTGAGAATTTAATATTGTGGTGAAAATGTAGATACTCATACGTCGATTTAATGATCAAATTAACATACAATGAAATGACGTAAAAACTTGAATATTTAAATTTTTAGGTAAAAATCACTGATTTTTGTTACCTTAAATCCACAAAAACCCAATAGTTTAGTTTTTGATACGACAATTTTGTAATTATACGTTGATTAAAGCAAAACACTGTGAAGTTATTCATATAGATCAATTGAAAACTTTAAAAATATATTTAGCAATGTGTTATACCGTAATAATGCGTGTTAAAAGAGAAATTACAGCAAATAGATCACTCATAAAAGTTGTCACACACCTCCTTTATAGGATCAATACAACGGTGAATTTGTTTTCATGGTTACACGTTGGCGTTTGGCAGAAAATTTTAGCGTTTTTTGAAGAAAAAATAATTTAAAATATTGGAATGTAAGACAATTTATTCTAAAACGATAACTATTCGATTACACTTTTTGTCTATCTTGGGACACTAACGTCCCCGCACACCCATTGTAAGATAGATTATCAATATATTATTGCGATTTGTTTTGTTAAACAATCTATTATTATAGACTATTTGTTTTATGTATGCATTTAAATTTAAAGATGTACATCCAAGTTGTTTGGTTTATTTTTTATTTTTAACTATTCCACACAGCTTTTAGTGTATCTCAAGACACTAATGTTCACAAAAATCCATCACAATGCACGAACAAAACAACAACATAAAATACTCAAGGTTAGCTTACACAGAAAATGAAACAAAAAAATTGATAAGCGCGTAAATGTCACAAAGTTTGCGTTGTAGATGTGCAACCTGGTTACAGCGAAATGGATTCATAAGGAAAATACATAAACCTACCGCTACATGTCGGTAGAGCAGCTGACCAGTTGTTGGATTCTGTACCGTCGCATGTCAAGTCGGCCGCTCCTGATATTTTGTACCCAGTGTTGCAGGTGAAGGTATGTGCTACGTTGTAGGCTGTATTTGCAGCTGTTCCAACTCCATTGGCTATGGTGGTTGCCGCACATACGATAGCTGGAAAACGTGATATATTTCGTAGTTGATTTGACATGCTTTCTTTTCTTTTTGATTGTCTTAAGAGAGCACGTAGAGTAGTCGATATACGTGCCCAAACATTTTAAAGCATTAAACGAATTAAATATATTTTGAGCAATTTTTATTTATAGTACAAAACGAAGCAACAAAAGTTGCCATAAAGTTGTTTCCCAAGCAAAAACGGTTTGATCGTAATTTGAGGGGTGGGTTTTAGGGGTAAACATGTCGGTTGTTGTTGATTTTGCTTTTGGAAACTTGTGATAATTACTAAAAGGAAAGAAGCCTAACATTCGCATTGTTGATAAACCCGAATCATACACATTAATAATAACAAGAAACATTTCCTGAGAATTTAATATTGTGGTGAAAATGTAGATACTATCTAATACGTCCATTTAATGATCAAATTAACATACAATGAAATGACGTAAAAACTTGAATATTTAAATTTTTAGGTATAAATCACTGATTTTTGTTACCTTAAATCCACAAAAACCCAATACTTTAGTTTTTGATATGACAATTTTGTAATTATACGTTGATTAAAGCAAAAGACTGCGTAGTTATTCATATATATCAATTGAAAACTTTAAATATATATTTAGCAATGTGTTATAGGGTAATAATGCATGTTAAAAGAGAAATTACAGCAAATAGATCACTCATAAAAGTTGTCACATACCTCCTTATAGGAACAATACAACGGTGAATTTGTTTTCATGGTTACACGTTGGCGTTTGGCAGAAAATTTTAGCGTTTTTTGAAGAAAAAATAATTTAAAATATTGGAATATACGACAATTTATTCTAAAATGATAACTATTCGATTACACTTTTTGTGTATCTTGGGACACTAACGTCCCCGCACACCCATTGTAAGATAGATTATCAAGATATTATTGCGATTTGTTTTGTTAAACAATCTATTATTATAGACTATTTGTTTTATGTATGCATTTAAATTTAAAGATGTACATCCAAGTTGTTTGGTTTATTTTTTTTATTTTTAACTATTCCACACAGCTTTTAGTGTATCTCAAGACACTAATGTTCACGGAAATCCATCACAATACACGAATAAAATAACAACATAAAATACGCAAGGTTAGCTTACACAGAAAATGGAACAAAAAAATTGATAAGCGCGTAAATGTCACAAAGTTTGCGTTGTAGATGTGCAACATGGTTACAGCGAAATGGATTCATAAGGAAAATACATAAACCTACCGCTACATGTCGGTAGAGCAGCTGACCAGTTGTTGGATTCTGTACCGTCGCATGTCAACTCGGCCGTTCCTGATATTTTGTACCCAGTGTTGCAGGTGAAGGTATGTGCTACGTTGTAGGCTGTATTTGCAACTGTTCCGACTCCATTGGCTATGGTGGTTGCCGCACATACGATAGCTGGAAAACGTGATATATTTCGTAGTTGATTTGAGATGCTTTCTTTTCTTTTTGATTGTCTTAAGAGAGCACGTAGAGTAGTCGATATACGTGCCCAAACATTTTAAAGCATTAAACGAATTAAATATATTTTGAGCAATTTTTATTTATAGTACAAAACGAAGCAACAAAAGTTGCCATAAAGTTGTTTCCCAAGCAAAAACGGTTTGATCGTAATCTGAGGGGTGGGTTTTAGGGGTAAACATGTCGGTTGTTGTTGATTTTGCTTTTGGAAACTTGTGATAATTACTAAAAGGAAAGAAGCCTAACATTCGCATTGTTGATAAACCCGAGTCATACACATTAATAATAACAAGAAACATTTCCTGAGAATTTAATATTGTGGTGAAAATGTAGATACTCATACGTCGATTTAATGATCAAATTAACATACAATGAAATGACGTAAAAACTTGAATATTTAAATTTTTAGGTATAAATCACTGATTTTTGTTACCTTAAATCCACAAAAACCCAATAGTTTAGTTTTTGATACGACAATTTTGTAATTATACGTTGATTAAAGCAAAACACTGTGAAGTTATTCATATAGATCAATTAAAAACTTTAAAAATATATTTAGCAATGTGTTATACCGTAATAATGCGTGTTAAAAGAGAAATTACAGCAAATAGATCCCTCATAAAAGTTGTCACACACCTCCTTTATAGGATCAATACAACGGTGAATTTGTTTTCATGGTTACACGTTGGCGTTTGGCAGAAAATTTTAGCGTTTTTTGAAGAAAAAATAATTTAAAATATTGGAATGTAAGACAATTTATTCTAAAACGATAACTATTCGATTACACTTTTTGTGTATCTTGGGACACTAACGTCCCCGCACACCCATTGTAAGATAGATTATCAATATATTATTGCGATTTGTTTTGTTAAACAATCTATTATTATAGACTATTTGTTTTATGTATGCATTTAAATTTAAAAATGTACATCCAAGTTGTTTGGTTTATTTTTTATTTTTAACTATTCCACACAGCTTTTAGTGTATCTCAAGACACTAATGTTCACAAAAATCCATCACAATGCACGAACAAAACAACAACATAAAATACTCAAGGTTAGCTTACACAGAAAATGAAACAAAAAAATTGATAAGCGCGTAAATGTCACAAAGTTTGCGTTGTAGATGTGCAACCTGGTTACAGCGAAATGGATTCATAAGGAAAATACATAAACCTACCGCTACATGTCGGTAGAGCAGCTGACCAGTTGTTGGATTGTGTACCGTCGCATGTCAAGTCGGCCGCTCCTGATATTTTGTACCCAGTGTTGCAGGTGAAGGTATGTGCTACGTTGTAGGCTGTATTTGCAGCTGTTCCAACTCCGTTGGCTATGGTGGTTGCCGCACATACGATAGCTGGAAAACGTGATATATTTCGTAGTTGATTTGTCATGCTTTCTTTTCTTTTTGATTGTCTTGAGAGAGCACGTAGAGTAGTCGATATACGTGCCCAAACAATTTTAAAGCATTAAACGAATTAAATAACTTTTGAGCTATTTTTATTTATAGTACAAAACGAAGCAACAAAAGTTGCCATAAAGTTGTTTCCCAAGAAAAAACGTTTGATCGTAATCTGAGGGGTGGGTTTTAGGGGTAAACATGTCGGTTGTTGTTGATTTTGCTTTTGGAAACTTGTGATAATTACTAAAAGGAAAGAAGCCTAACATTCGCATTGTTGATAAACCCGAGTCATACACATTAATAATAACAAGAAACATTTCCTGGGAATTTAATATTGTGGTGAAAATGTAGATACTGATACGTCGATTTAATGATCAAATTAACATACAATGAAATGACGTAAAAACTTGAATATTTAAATTTTTAGGTATAAATCACTGATTTTTGTTACCTTAAATCCACAAAAATCCAATAGTTTAGTTTTTGATATGACAATTTTGTAATTATACGTTGATTAAAGCAAAAGACAGCGTAGTTGTTCATATAGATCAATTAAAAACTTTAAAAATATATTTAGCAATGTGTTATTCCGAAATAATGCGTGTTCGAAGAGAAATTACAGCAAATAGATCACTCATAAAAGTAGTCACACACCTCCTTATAGGATCAATAAAACGGTGAATTTGTTTTCATGGCTACACGTTGGCGTTTGGAGAAAATTTTAGGGTTTTTTGAAGAAAAAATAATTTAAAATATGGGAATATAAGACAATTTATTCTAAAATGATAACTATTCGATTACATTTTTTGTGTATCTTGGGACACTAACGTCCCCGCACACCCATTGTAAGATAGATTATCAAGATATTATTGCGATTTGTTTTGTTAAACAATCTATTATTATAGACTATTTGTTTTATGAATACATTTAAATTTAAAGATGTACATCCAAGTTGTTTGGTTTATTTTTTTTATTTTTAACTATTCCACACAGCTTTTAGTGTATCTCAAGACACTAATGTTCACGGAAATCCATCACAATACACGAATAAAATAACAACATAAAATACGTAAGGTTAGCTTACACAGAAAATGGAACAAAAAAATTGATAAGCGCGTAAATGTCACAAAGTTTGCGTTGTAGATGTGCAACATGGTTACAGCGAAATGGATTCATAAGGAAAATACATAAACCTACCGCTACATGTCGGTAGAGCAGCTGACCAGTTGTTGGATTCTGTACCGTCGCATGTCAACTCGGCCGTTCCTGATATTTTGTACCCAGTGTTGCAGGTGAAGGTATGTGCTACGTTGTAGGCTGTGTTTGCAGCTGTTCCGACTCCATTGGCTATGGTGGTTGCCGCACATACGATAGCTGGAAAACGTGATATATTTCGTAGTTGATTTGAGATGCTTTCTTTTCTTTTTGATTGTCCTAAGGGAGCACGTATAGTAGTCGATATACGTGCCATTTTATATTTATAGTACAAAACGAAGCAACAAAAGTTGCCATAAAGTTGTTTCCCAAGCAAAAACTGTTTGTTCGTAATCTGAGGGGTAGGTTTTAGGGGTAAACATGTGGGTTGTTGTTGATTTTGCTTTTGGAAACTTGTGATAAATACTAAACGGAAAGAAGCCTAACATTCGCATTTTTGATAAACCCGAGTCATACACATTAATAACAACAAGAAACATTTCCTGGGACTTTGACATTGTGTTGAAAATGTAGATACTAATACGTCGATTTAATGGTAAAATTAACATACAACGAAATGACGTAAAAACTTGAATATTCAAAATTTTAGGTATAAAACACTGATTTGTGTTACCTTAAATCCACAAAAACCCAATAGTTTAGTTTTTGATATGACAATTTAGTAATTATTCGTTGATTAAAGCAAAAGACTGCGTAGTTATTCATATAAATCAATTGAAAACTTTAAAAATATATTTAGCAATGTGTTATACCGTAATAATGCGTGCTAAAAGAGAAATTACAGCAAATAGATCACTCATAAAAGTTGTCACACACCTCCTTATAGGAACAATACAACGGTGAATTTGTTTTCATGGTTACACGTTGGCGTTTGGCAGAAAATTTTAGCGTTTTTTGAAGAGAAAATAATTTAAAATATTGGAATATACGACAATTTATTCTAAAATGATAACTATTCGATTACACTTTTTGTGTATCTTGGGACACTAACGTCCCCGCACACCCATTGTAAGATAGATCATCAATATATTATTGCGGTTTGTTTCGTTAAACAATCTATTATTATAGACTATTTGGTTTATGTATGCATTTAAATTTAAAGATGTACATCCAAGTTGTTTGGTTTATTTTTTTTATTTTTAACTATTCCACACAGCTTTTAGTGTATCTCAAGACACTAATGTTCACGGAAATCCATCACAATACACGAATAAAATAACAACATCAAATACTCAAGGTTAGCTTACACAGAAAATGGAACAAAAAAATTGATAAGCGCGTAAATGTCACAAAGTTTGCGTTGTAGATGTGCAACCTGGTTACAGCGAAATGGATTCATAAGGAAAATACATAAACCTACCGCTACATGTCGGTAGAGCAGCTGACCAGTTGTTGGATTCTGTACCGTCGCATGTCAACTCGGCCGTTCCTGATATTTTGTACCCAGTGTTGCAGGTGAAGGTATGTGCTACGTTGTAGGCTGTATTTGCAGCTGTTCCGACTCCATTGGCTATGGTGGTTGCCGCACATACGATAGCTGGAAAACGTGATATATTTCGTAGTTGATTTGAGATGCTTTCTTTTCTTTTTGATTGTCTTAAGGGAGCACGTATAGTAGTCGATATACGTGCCATTTTCTATTTATAGTACAAAACGAAGCAACAAAAGTTGCCATAAAGTTGTTTCCCAAGCAAAAACTGTTTGTTCGTAATCTCAGGGGTAGGTTTTAGGGGTAAACATGTGGGTTGTTGTTGATTTTGCTTTTGGAAACTTGTGATAAATACTAAACGGAAAGAAGCCTAACATTCGCATTTTTGATAAACCCGAGTCATACACATTAATAATAACAAGAAACATTTCCTGGGACTTTGACATTGTGTTGAAAATGTAGATACTAATACGTCGATTTAATGGTAAAATTAACATACAACGAAATGACGTAAAAACTTGAATATTCAAAATTTTAGGTATAAAACACTGATTTGTGTTACCTTAAATCCACAAAAACCCAATAGTTTAGTTTTTGATATGACAATTTAATAATTAATCGTTGATTAAAGCAAAAGACTGCGTAGTTATTCATATAAATCAATTGAAAACTTTAAAAATATATTTAGCAATGTGTTATACAGTAATAATGCGTGCTAAAAGAGAAATTACAGCAAATAGATCACTCATAAAAGTTGTCACACACCTCCTTATAGGAACAATACAACGGTGAATTTGTTTTCATGGTTACACGTTGGCGTTTGGCAGAAAATTTTAGCGTTTTTTGAAGAGAAAATAATTTAAAATATTGGAATATACGACAATTTATTCTAAAATGATAACAATTCGATTACACTTTTTGTGTATCTTGGGACACTAACGTCCCCGCACACCCATTGTAAGATAGATTATCAATATATTATTGCGGTTTGTTTCGTTAAACAATCTATTATTATAGACTATTTGGTTTATGTATGCATTTAAATTTAAAGATGTACATCCAAGTTGTTTGGTTTATTTTTTTTTATTTTTAACTATTCCACACAGCTTTTAGTGTATCTAAAGACACTAATGTTCACGGAAATCCATCACAATGCACGAACAAAACAACAACATAAAATACTCAAGGTTAGCTTACACAGAAAATGGAACAAAAAATTTGATAAGCGCGTAAATGTCGCAAAGTTTGCGTTGTAGATGTGCAACCTGGTTACAGCGAAATGGATTCATAAGGAAAATACATAAACCTACCGCTACATGTCGGTAGAGCAGCTGACCAGTTGTTGGATTCTGTACCGTCGCATGTCAACTCGGCCGTTCCTGATATTTTGTACCCAGTGTTGCAGGTGAAGGTATGTGCTACGTTGTAGGTTGTATCTGCAGCTGTTCCGACTCCGTTGGCTATGGTGGTTGCCGCACATACGATAGCTGAAAAAAACATGATATATTTCGTAGTTGATTTGCGATGATTTCTTTTCTTTTTGATTTTCTTAAGAGAGCTCGTATAGTAGTCGATATACGTGCCCAAACAATTTTAAAGCATTAAACGAACTAAATAACTTCTTCTATTTTTATTTATAGTACAAAACGAAGCAACAAAAGTTGCCATAAAGTTGTTTCCCAAGCAAAAACTGTTTGATCGTAATCTGAGGGGTGGGTTTTAGGGGTAAACATGTCGGTTGTTGTTGATTTTGCTTTTGGAAACTTGTGATAAATACTAAAAGGAAAGAAGCCTAACATTCGCATTTTTAATAAACCCGAGTCATACACATTAATAATAACAAGAAACATTTCCTGGGACTTTGACATTGTGGTGAAAATGTAGATACTATAATACGACGATTTAATGGTAAAATTAACATACAACGAAATGACGTAAAAACTTAAATATTCAAATTTTTAGGTATAAATCACTGATTTGTGTTACCTTAAATCCACAAAAACCCAATAGTTTAGTTTTTGATATGACAATTTAATAATTATTCGTTGATTAAAGCAAAAGACTGCGTAGTTATTCATATAGATCAATTGAAAACTTTAAAAATATATTTAGCAATGTATTATACCGTAATAATGCGTGTTAAAAGAGAAATTACAGCAAATAGATCACTCATAAAAGTTGTCACACACCTCCTTATAGGATCAATACAACGGTGAATTTGTTTTCATGGTTACACGTTGGCGTTTGGCAGAAAATTTTTGCGTTTTTCGAAGAGAAAATAATTTAAAATATTGGATTATAAGACAATTTATTCTAAAATGATAACTATTCGATTACACTTTTTTTTATTTATAGTACAAAACGAAGCAACAAAAGTTGCCATAAAGTTGTTTCCCAAGCAAAAACTGTTTGATCGTAATCTGAGGGATGGGTTTTAGGGGTAAACATGTCGGTTGTTGTTGATTTTGCTTTTGGAAACTTGTGATAAATACTAAAAGGAAAGAAGCCTAACATTCGCATTGTTGATAAACCCGAGTCATACACATTAATAATAACAAGAAACATTTCCTGAGAATTTAATATTGTGGTGAAAATGTAGATACTAATTAGTCGATTTAATGATCAAATTAACATACAATGAAATGACGTAAAAACTTGAATATTCAAATTTTTAGGTATAAATCACTGATTTTTGTTACCTTAAATCCACAAAAACCCAATAGTTTAGTTTTTGATATGACAATTTTGTAATTATACGTTGATTAAAGCAAAAGACTGCGTAGTTATTCATATATATCAATTGAAAACTTTAAAAATATATTTAGCAATGTGTTATAGGGTAATAATGCATGTTAAAAGAGAAATTACAGCAAATAGATCACTCATAAAAGTTGTCACATACCTCCTTATAGGAACAATACAACGGTGAATTTGTTTTCATGGTTACACGTTGGCGTTTGGCAGAAAATTTTAGCGTTTTTGAAGAGAAAATAATTTAAAATATTGGAATATAAGACAATTTATTCTAAAATGCTAACTATTCGATTACACTTTTTGTGAATCTTGGGACACTAACGTCCCCGCACACCCATTATAAGATAGATTATCAATATATTATTGCGATTTGTTTTGTTAAACACTCTAATATTATAGACTATTTGTTTTATGTATACATTTAAATTTAAAGATGTACATCCAAGTTGTTTGGTTTATTTTTATTATTTTTAACTATTCCACACAGCTTTTAGTTTTTTCAAGACACTAATATTAACGGAAATCCATCACAATGCACGAACAAAACAACAACATCAAATACTCAAGGTTAGCTTACACAGAAAATTGAACAAAAAAAATTGATAAGCGCGTAAATGTCGCAAAGTTTGCGTTGTAGATGTGCAACCTGGTTACAGCGAAATGGATTCATAAGGAAAATACATAAACCTACCGCTACATGTCGGTAGAGCAGCTGACCAGTTGTTGGATTCTGTACCGTCGCATGTCAACTCGGCCGTTCCTGATATTTTGTACCCAGTGTTGCAGGTGAAGGTATGTGCTACGTTGTAGGCTGTGTTTGCAACTGTTCCGACTCCATTGGCTATGGTGGTTGCCGCACATACGATAGCTGGAAAACGTGATATATTTCGTAGTTGATTTGCGATGCTTTCTTTTCTTTTTGATTGTCTTAAGAGAGCACGTAGAGTAGTCGATATACGTGCCCAAACATTTTAAAGCATTAAACGAATTAAATATATTTTGAGCAATTTTTATTTATAGTACAAAACGAAGCAACAAAAGTTGCCATAAAGTTGTTTCCCAAGCAAAAACGGTTTGATCGTAATCTGAGGGGTGGGTTTTAGGGGTAAACATGTCGGTTGTTGTTGATTTTGCTTTTGGAAACTTGTGATAATTACTAAAAGGAAAGAAGCCTAACATTCGCATTGTTGATAAACCCGAGTCATACACATTAATAATAACAAGAAACATTTCCTGAGAATTTAATATTGTGGTGAAAATGTAGATACTAACTAATACGTCGATTTCATGATCAAATTAACATACAATGAAATGACGTAAAAACTTGAATATTTAAATTTTTAGGTATAAATCACTGATTTTTGTTACCTTAAATCCACAAAAACCCAATAGTTTAGTTTTTGATACGACAATTTTGTAATTATACGTTGATTAAAGCAAAACACTGTGAAGTTATTCATATAGATCAATTGAAAACTTTAAAAATATATTTAGCAATGTGTTATACCGTAATAATGCGTGTTAAAAGAGAAATTACAGCAAATAGATCCCTCATAAAAGTTGTCACACACCTCCTTTATAGGATCAATACAACGGTGAATTTGTTTTCATGGTTACACGTTGGCGTTTGGCAGAAAATTTTAGCGTTTTTTGAAGAAAAAATAATTTAAAATATTGGAATATAAGACAATTTATTCTAAAACGATAACTATTCGATTACACTTTTTGTGTATCTTGGGACACTAACGTCCCCGCACACCCATTGTAAGATAGATTATCAATATATTATTGCGATTTGTTTTGTTAAACAATCTATTATTATAGACTATTTGGTTTATGTATGCATTTAAATTTAAAGATGTACATCCAAGTTGTTTGGTTTATTTTTTTTATTTTTAACTATTCCACACAGCTTTTAGTGTATCTCAAGACACTAATGTTCACGGAAATCCATCACAATACACGAATAAAATAACAACATAAAATACGTAAGGTTAGCTTACACAGAAAATGGAACAAAAAAATTGATAAGCGCGTAAATGTCACAAAGTTTGCGTTGTAGATGTGCAACATGGTTACAGCGAAATGGATTCATATGGAAAATACATAAACCTACCGCTACATGTCGGTAGAGCAGCTGACCAGTTGTTGGATTCTGTACCGTCGCATGTCAACTCGGCCGTTCCTGATATTTTGTACCCAGTGTTGCAGGTGAAGGTATGTGCTACGTTGTAGGCTGTATTTGCAGCTGTTCCGACTCCATTGGCTATGGTGGTTGCCGCACATACGATAGCTGGAAAACGTGATATATTTCGTAGTTGATTTGAGATGCTTTCTTTTCTTTTTGATTGTCTTAAGAGAGCACGTAGAGTAGTCGATATACGTGCCCAAACATTTTAAAGCATTAAACGAATTAAATATATTTTGAGCAATTTTTATTTATAGTACAAAACGAAGCAACAAAAGTTGCCATAAAGTTGTTTCCCAAGCAAAAACGGTTTGATCGTAATCTGAGGGGTGGGTTTTAGGGGTAAACATGTCGGTTGTTGTTGATTTTGCTTTTGGAAACTTGTGATAATTACTAAAAGGAAAGAAGCCTAACATTCGCATTGTTGATAAACCCGAGTCATACACATTAATAATAACAAGAAACATTTCCTGAGAATTTAATATTGTGGTGAAAATGTAGATACTGATACGTCGATTTAATGATCAAATTAACATACAATGAAATGACGTAAAAACTTTAATATTTAAATTTTTAGGTATAAATCACTGATTTTTGTTACCTTAAATCCACAAAAATCCAATAGTTTAGTTTTTGATATGACAATTTTGTAATTATACGTTGATTAAAGCAAAAGACTGCGTAGTTGTTCATATAGATCAATTAAAAACTTTAAAAATATATTTAGCAATGTGTTATTCCGAAATAATGCGTGTTCGAAGAGAAATTACAGCAAATAGATCACTCATAAAAGTAGTCACACACCTTCTTATAGGATCAATAAAACGGTGAATTTGTTTTCATGGCTACACGTTGGCGTTTGGAGAAAATTTTAGGGTTTTTTGAAGAGAAAATAATTTAAAATATGGGAATATAAGACAATTTATTCTAAAATGATAACTATTCGATTACACTTTTTGTGTATCTTGGGACACTAACGTCCCCGCACACCCATTGTAAGATAGATTATCAAGATATTATTGCGATTTGTTTTGTTAAACAATCTATTATTATAGACTATTTGTTTTATGTATGCATTTAAATTTAAAGATGTACATCCAAGTTGTTTGGTTTATTTTTTTTATTTTTAACTATTCCACACAGCTTTTAGTGTATCTCAAGACACTAATGTTCACGGAAATCCATCACAATACACGAATAAAATAACAACATAAAATACGTAAGGTTAGCTTACACAGAAAATGGAACAAAAAAATTGATAAGCGCGTAAATGTCACAAAGTTTGCGTTGTAGATGTGCAACATGGTTACAGCGAAATGGATTCATAAGGAAAATACATAAACCTACCGCTACATGTCGGTAGAGCAGCTGACCAGTTGTTGGATTCTGTACCGTCGCATGTCAACTCGGCCGTTCCTGATATTTTGTACCCAGTGTTGCAGGTGAAGGTATGTGCTACGTTGTAGGCTGTATTTGCAGCTGTTCCGACTCCATTGGCTATGGTGGTTGCCGCACATACGATAGCTGGAAAACGTGATATATTTCGTAGTTGATTTGAGATGCTTTCTTTTCTTTTTGATTGTCTTAAGGGAGCACGTATAGTAGTCGATATACGTGCCATTTTCTATTTATAGTACAAAACGAAGCAACAAAAGTTGCCATAAAGTTGTTTCCCAAGCGAAAACTGTTTGTTCGTAATCTGAGGGGTAGGTTTTAGGGGTAAACATGTGGGTTGTTGTTGATTTTGCTTTTGGAAACTTGTGATAAATACTAAACGGAAAGAAGCCTAACATTCGCATTTTTGATAAACCCGAGTCATACACATTAATAACAACAAGAAACATTTCCTGGGACTTTGACATTGTGTTGAAAATGTAGATACTAATACGTCGATTTAATGGTAAAATTAACATACAACGAAATGACGTAAAAACTTGAATATTCAAAATTTTAGGTATAAAACACTGATTTGTGTTACCTTAAATCCACAAAAACCCAATAGTTTAGTTTTTGATATGACAATTTAATAATTATTCGTTGATTAAAGCAAAAGACTGCGTAGTTATTCATATAAATCAATTGAAAACTTTAAAATATATTTAGCAATGTGTTATACCGTAATAATGCGTGCTAAAAGAGAAATTACAGCAAATAGATCACTCATAAAAGTTGTCACACACCTCCTTATAGGAACAATACAACGGTGAATTTGTTTTCATGGTTACACGTTGGCGTTTGGCAGAAAATTTTAGCGTTTTTTGAAGAGAAAATAATTTAAAATATTGGAATATACGACAATTTATTCTAAAATGATAACTATTCGATTACACTTTTTGTGTATCTTGGGACACTAACGTCCCCGCACACCCATTGTAAGATAGATTATCAATATATTATTGCGGTTTGTTTCGTTAAACAATCTATTATTATAGACTATTTGGTTTATGTATGCATTTAAATTTAAAGATGTACATCCAAGTTGTTTGGTTTATTTTTTTTATTTTTAACTATTCCACACAGCTTTTAGTGTATCTCAAGACACTAATGTTCACGGAAATCCATCACAATACACGAATAAAATAACAACATAAAATACGCAAGGTTAGCTTACACAGAAAATGGAACAAAAAAATTGATAAGCGCGTAAATGTCACAAAGTTTGCGTTGTAGATGTGCAACATGGTTACAGCGAAATGGATTCATAAGGAAAATACATAAACCTACCGCTACATGTCGGTAGAGCAGCTGACCAGTTGTTGGATTCTGTACCGTCGCATGTCAACTCGGCCGTTCCTGATATTTTGTACCCAGTGTTGCAGGTGAAGGTATGTGCTACGTTGTAGGCTGTATTTGCAACTGTTCCGACTCCATTGGCTATGGTGGTTGCCGCACATACGATAGCTGGAAAACGTGATATATTTCGTAGTTGATTTGACATGCTTTCTTTTCTTTTTGATTGTCTTAAGAGAGCACGTAGAGTAGTCGATATACGTGCCCAAACATTTTAAAGCATTAAACGAATTAAATTTATTTTGAGCAATTTTTATTTATAGTACAAAACGAAGCAACAAAAGTTGCCATAAAGTTGTTTCCCAAGCAAAAACGGTTTGATCGTAATCTGAGGGGTGGGTTTTAGCGGTAAACATGTCGGTTGTTGTTGATTTTGCTTTTGGAAACTTGTGATAATTACTAAAAGGAAAGAAGCCTAACATTCGCAATGTTGATAAACCCGAGTCATACACATTAATAATAACAAGAAACATTTCCTGAGAATGTAATATTGTGGTGAAAATGTAGATACTCATACGTCGATTTAATGATCAAATTAACATACTATGAAATGACGTAAAAACTTGAATATTTAAATTTTTAGGTATAAATCACTGATTTTTGTTACCTTAAATCCACAAAAACCCAATAGTTTAGTTTTTGATACGACAATTTTGTAATTATACGTTGATTAAAGCAAAACACTGTGAAGTTATTCATATAGATCAATTGAAAACTTTAAAAATATATTTAGCAATGTGTTATACCGTAATAATGCGTGTTAAAAGAGAAATTACAGCAAATAGATCCCTCATAAAAGTTGTCACACACCTCCTTTATAGGATCAATACAACGGTGAATTTGTTTTCATGGTTACACGTTGGCGTTTGGCAGAAAATTTTAGCGTTTTTTGAAGAAAAAATAATTTAAAATATTGGAATGTAAGACAATTTATTCTAAAACGATAACTATTCGATTACACTTTTTGTGTATCTTGGGACACTAACGTTCCCGCACACCCATTGTAAGATAGATTATCAATATATTATTGCGATTTGTTTTGTTAAACAATCTATTATTATAGACTATTTGTTTTATGTATGCATTTAAATTTAAAGATGTACATCCAAGTTGTTTGGTTTATTTTTTATTTTTAACTATTCCACACAGCTTTTAGTGTATCTCAAGACACTAATGTTCACAAAAATCCATCACAATGCACGAACAAAACAACAACATAAAATACTCAAGGTTAGCTTACACAGAAAATGAAACAAAAAAATTGATAAGCGCGTAAATGTCACAAAGTTTGCGTTGTAGATGTGCAACCTGGTTACAGCGAAATGGATTCATAAGGAAAATACATAAACCTACCGCTACATGTCGGTAGAGCAGCTGACCAGTTGTTGGATTCTGTACCGTCGCATGTCAAGTCGGCCGCTCCTGATATTTTGTACCCAGTGTTGCAGGTGAAGGTATGTGCTACGTTGTAGGCTGTATTTGCAGCTGTTCCAACTCCGTTGGCTATGGTGGTTGCCGCACATACGATAGCTGGAAAACGTGATATATTTCGTAGTTGATTTGTCATGCTTTCTTTTCTTTTTGATTGTCTTGAGAGAGCACGTAGAGTAGTCGATATACGTGCCCAAACAATTTTAAAGCATTAAACGAATTAAATAACTTTTGAGCTATTTTTCTTTATAGTACAAAACGAAGCAACAAAAGTTGCCATAAAGTTGTTTCCCAAGAAAAAACGTTTGATCGTAATCTGAGGGGTGGGTTTTAGGGGTAAACATGTCGGTTGTTGTTGATTTTGCTTTTGGAAACTTGTGATAATTACTAAAAGGAAAGAAGCCTAACATTCGCATTGTTGATAAACCCGAGTCATACACATTAATAATAACAAGAAACATTTCCTGGGAATTTAATATTGTGGTGAAAATGTAGATACTGATACGTCGATTTAATGATCAAATTAACATACAATGAAATGACGTAAAAACTTGAATATTTAAATTTTTAGGTATAAATCACTGATTTTTGTTACCTTAAATCCACAAAAATCCAATAGTTTAGTTTTTGATATGACAATTTTGTAATTATACGTTGATTAAAGCAAAAGACAGCGTAGTTGTTCATATAGATCAATTAAAAACTTTAAAAATATATTTAGCAATGTGTTATTCCGAAATAATGCGTGTTCGAAGAGAAATTACAGCAAATAGATCACTCATAAAAGTAGTCACACACCTCCTTATAGGATCAATAAAACGGTGAATTTGTGTTCATGGCTACACGTTGGCGTTTGGAGAAAATTTTAGGGTTTTTTGAAGAAAAAATAATTTAAAATATGGGAATATAAGACAATTTATTCTAAAATGATAACTATTCGATTACACTTTTTGTGTATCTTGGGACACTAACGTCCCCGCACACCCATTGTAAGATAGATTATCAAGATATTATTGCGATTTGTTTTGTTAAACAATCTATTATTATAGACTATTTGTTTTATGAATACATTTAAATTTAAAGATGTACATCCAAGTTGTTTGGTTTGTTTTTTTTTATTTTTAACTATTCCACACAGCTTTTAGTGTATCTCAAGACACTAATGTTCACGGAAATCCATCACAATACACGAATAAAATAACAACATCAAATACTCAAGGTTAGCTTACACAGAAAATGGAACAAAAAAATTGATAAGCGCGTAAATGTCACAAAGTTTGCGTTGTAGGTGTGCAACCTGGTTACAGCGAAATGGATTCATAAGGAAAATACATAAACCTACCGCTACATGTCGGTAGAGCAGCTGACCAGTTGTTGGATTCTGTACCGTCGCATGTCAACTCGGCCGTTCCTGATATTTTGTACCCAGTGCTGCAGGTGAAGGTATGTGCTACGTTGTAGGCTGTATTTGCAGCTGTTCCGACTCCATTGGCTATGGTGGTTGCCGCACATACGATAGCTGGAAAACGTGATATATTTCGTAGTTGATTTGAGATGCTTTCTTTTCTTTTTGATTGTCTTAAGAGAGCACGTAGAGTAGTCGATATACGTGCCCAAACATTTTAAAGCATTAAACGAATTAAATATATTTTGAGCAATTTTTATTTATAGTACAAAACGAAGCAACAAAAGTTGCCATAAAGTTGTTTCCCAAGAAAAAACGTTTGATCGTAATCTGAGGGGTGGGTTTTAGGGGTAAACATGTCGGTTGTTGTTGATTTTGCTTTTGAAAACTTGTGATAATTACTAAAAGAAAAGAAGCCTAACATTCGCATTGTTGATAAACCCGAGTCATACACATTAATAATAACAAGAAACATTTCCTGAGAATTTAATATTGTGGTGAAAATGTAGATACTAATACGTCGATTTAATGATCAAATTAACATACAATGAAATGACGTAAAAACTTGAATATTTAAATTTTTAGGTATAAATCACTGATTTTTGTTACCTTAAATCCACAAAAATCCAATAGTTTAGTTTTTGATATGACAATTTTGTAATTATACGTTGATTAAAGCAAAAGACTGCGTAGTTGTTCATATAGATCAATTAAAAACTTTAAAAATATATTTAGCAATGTGTTATTCCGAAATAATGCGTGTTCGAAGAGAAATTACAGCAAATAGATCACTCATAAAAGTAGTCACACACCTTCTTATAGGATCAATAAAACGGTGAATTTGTTTTCATGGCTACACGTTGGCGTTTGGAAAAAATTTTAGGGTTTTTTGAAGAGAAAATAATTTAAAATATGGGAATATAAGACAATTCATTCTAAAATGATAACTATTCGATTACACTTTTTGTGTATCTTGGGAGACTAACGTCCCCGCACACCCATTGTAAGATAGATTATCAAGATATTATTGCGATTTGTTTTGTTAAACAATCTATTATTATAGACTATTTGTTTTATGTATGCATTTAAATTTAAAGATGTACATCCAAGTTGTTTGGTTTATTTTTTTTATTTTTAACTATTCCACACAGCTTTTAGTGTATCTCAAGACACTAATGTTCACGGAAATCCATCACAATACACGAATAAAATAACAACATAAAATACGTAAGGTTAGCTTACACAGAAAATGGAACAAAAAAATTGATAAGCGCGTAAATGTCACAAAGTTTGCGTTGTAGATGTGCAACATGGTTACAGCGAAATGGATTCATAAGGAAAATACATAAACCTACCGCTACATGTCGGTAGAGCAGCTGACCAGTTGTTGGATTCTGTACCGTCGCATGTCAACTCGGCCGTTCCTGATATTTTGTACCCAGTGTTGCAGGTGAAGGTATGTGCTACGTTGTAGGCTGTATTTGCAGCTGTTCCGACTCCATTGGCTATGGTGGTTGCCGCACATACGATAGCTGGAAAACGTGATATATTTCGTAGTTGATTTGAGATGCTTTCTTTGCTTTTTGATTGTCCTAAGGGAGCACGTATAGTAGTCGATATACGTGCCATTTTCTATTTATAGTACAAAACGAAGCAACAAAAGTTGCCATAAAGTTGTTTCCCAAGCGAAAACTGTTTGTTCGTAATCTGAGGGGTAGGTTTTAGGGGTAAACATGTGGGTTGTTGTTGATTTTGCTTTTGGAAACTTGTGATAAATACTAAACGGAAAGAAGCCTAACATTCGCATTTTTGATAAACCCGAGTCATACACATTAATAACAACAAGAAACATTTCCTGGGACTTTGACATTGTGTTGAAAATGTAGATACTAATACGTCGATTTAATGGTAAAATTAACATACAACGAAATGACGTAAAAACTTGAATATTCAAAATTTTAGGTATAAAACACTGATTTGTGTTACCTTAAATCCACAAAAACCCAATAGTTTAGTTTTTGATATGACAATTTAATAATTATTCGTTGATTAAAGCAAAAGACTGCGTAGTTATTCATATAAATCAATTGAAAACTTTAAAATATATTTAGCAATGTGTTATACCGTAATAATGCGTGCTAAAAGAGAAATTACAGCAAATAGATCACTCATAAAAGTTGTCACACACCTCCTTATAGGAACAATACAACGGTGAATTTGTTTTCATGGTTACACGTTGGCGTTTGGCAGAAAATTTTAGCGTTTTTTGAAGAGAAAATAATTTAAAATATTGGAATATACGACAATTTATTCTAAAATGATAACAATTCGATTACACTTTTTGTGTATCTTGGGACACTAACGTCCCCGCACACCCATTGTAAGATAGATTATCAATATATTATTGCGGTTTGTTTCGTTAAACAATCTATTATTATAGACTATTTGGTTTATGTATGCATTTAAATTTAAAGATGTACATCCAAGTTGTTTGGTTTATTTTTTTTTATTTTTAACTATTCCACACAGCTTTTAGTGTATCTCAAGACACTAATGTTCACGGAAATCCATCACAATACACGAATAAAATAACAACATAAAATACGCAAGGTTAGCTTACACAGAAAATGGAACAAAAAAATTGATAAGCGCGTAAATGTCACAAAGTTTGCGTTGTAGATGTGCAACATGGTTACAGCGAAATGGATTCATAAGGAAAATACATAAACCTACCGCTACATGTCGGTAGAGCAGCTGACCAGTTGTTGGATTCTGTACCGTCGCATGTCAACTCGGCCGTTCCTGATATTTTGTACCCAGTGTTGCAGGTGAAGGTATGTGCTACGTTGTAGGCTGTATTTGCAACTGTTCCGACTCCATTGGCTATGGTGGTTGCCGCACATACGATAGCTGGAAAACGTGATATATTTCGTAGTTGATTTGAGATGCTTTCTTTTCTTTTTGATTGTCTTAAGAGAGCACGTAGAGTAGTCGATATACGTGCCCAAACATTTTAAAGCATTAAACGAATTAAATATATTTTGAGCAATTTTTATTTATAGTACAAAACGAAGCAACAAAAGTTGCCATAAAGTTGTTTCCCAAGCAAAAACGGTTTGATCGTAATCTGAGGGGTGGGTTTTAGCGGTAAACATGTCGGTTGTTGTTGATTTTGCTTTTGGAAACTTGTGATAATTACTAAAAGGAAAGAAGCCTAACATTCGCAATGTTGATAAACCCGAGTCATACACATTAATAATAACAAGAAACATTTCCTGAGAATGTAATATTGTGGTGAAAATGTAGATACTCATACGTCGATTTAATGATCAAATTAACATACTATGAAATGACGTCAAAACTTGAATATTTAAATTTTTAGGTATAAATCACTGATTTTTGTTACCTTAAATCCACAAAAACCCAATAGTTTAGTTTTTGATACGACAATTTTGTAATTATACGTTGATTAAAGCAAAACACTGTGAAGTTATTCATATAGATCAATTGAAAACTTTAAAAATATATTTAGCAATGTGTTATACCGTAATAATGCGTGTTAAAAGAGAAATTACAGCAAATAGATCCCTCATAAAAGTTGTCACACACCTCCTTTATAGGATCAATACAACGGTGAATTTGTTTTCATGGTTACACGTTGGCGTTTGGCAGAAAATTTTAGCGTTTTTTGAAGAAAAAATAATTCAAAATATTGGAATGTAAGACAATTTATTCTAAAACGATAACTATTCGATTACACTTTTTGTGTATCTTGGGACACTAACGTTCCCGCACACCCATTGTAAGATAGATTATCAATATATTATTGCGATTTGTTTTGTTAAACAATCTATTATTATAGACTATTTGTTTTATGTATGCATTTAAATTTAAAGATGTACATCCAAGTTGTTTGGTTTATTTTTTATTTTTAACTATTCCACACAGCTTTTAGTGTATCTCAAGACACTAATGTTCACAAAAATCCATCACAATGCACGAACAAAACAACAACATAAAATACTCAAGGTTAGCTTACACAGAAAATGAAACAAAAAAATTGATAAGCGTGTAAATGTCACAAAGTTTGCGTTGTAGATGTGCAACCTGGTTACAGCGAAATGGATTCATAAGGAAAATACATAAACCTACCGCTACATGTCGGTAGAGCAGCTGACCAGTTGTTGGATTCTGTACCGTCGCATGTCAAGTCGGCCGCTCCTGATATTTTGTACCCAGTGTTGCAGGTGAAGGTATGTGCTACGTTGTAGGCTGTATTTGCAGCTGTTCCAACTCCGTTGGCTATGGTGGTTGCCGCACATACGATAGCTGGAAAACGTGATATATTTCGTAGTTGATTTGTCATGCTTTCTTTTCTTTTTGATTGTCTTGAGAGAGCACGTAGAGTAGTCGATATACGTGCCCAAACAATTTTAAAGCATTAAACGAATTAAATAACTTTTGAGCTATTTTTCTTTATAGTACAAAACGAAGCAACAAAAGTTGCCATAAAGTTGTTTCCCAAGAAAAAACGTTTGATCGTAATCTGAGGGGTGGGTTTTAGGGGTAAACATGTCGGTTGTTGTTGATTTTGCTTTTGGAAACTTGTGATAATTACTAAAAGGAAAGAAGCCTAACATTCGCATTGTTGATAAACCCGAGTCATACACATTAATAATAACAAGAAACATTTCCTGGGAATTTAATATTGTGGTGAAAATGTAGATACTGATACGTCGATTTAATGATCAAATTAACATACAATGAAATGACGTAAAAACTTGAATATTTAAATTTTTAGGTATAAATCACTGATTTTTGTTACCTTAAATCCACAAAAACCCAATAGTTTAGTTTTTGATATGACAATTTTGTAATTATACGTTGATTAAAGCAAAAGACTGCGTAGTTATTCATATATATCAATTGAAAACTTTAAATATATATTTAGCAATGTGTTATAGGGTAATAATGCATGTTAAAAGAGAAATTACAGCAAATAGATCACTCATAAAAGTTGTCACATACCTCCTTATAGGAACAATACAACGGTGAATTTGTTTTCATGGTTACACGTTGGCGTTTGGCAGAAAATTTTAGCGTTTTTTGAAGAGAAAATAATTTAAAATATTGGAATATACGACAATTTATTCTAAAATGATAACTATTCGATTACACTTTTTGTGTATCTTGGGACACTAACGTCCCCGCACACCCATTGTAAGATAGATTATTAATATATTATTGCGGTTTGTTTCGTTAAACAATCTATTATTATAGACTAT
Organism: Ascidiella aspersa; assembly: GCF_963924565.1. NCBI lineage: Eukaryota > Metazoa > Chordata > Ascidiacea > Phlebobranchia > Ascidiidae > Ascidiella > Ascidiella aspersa. The sequence goes on from NC_139450.1 coordinate 31,251,277, forward strand.
TTGGTTTATGTATGCATTTAAATTTAAAGATGTACATCCAAGTTGTTTGGTTTATTTTTTTTTATTTTTAACTATTCCACACAGCTTTTAGTGTATCTCAAGACACTAATGTTCACGGAAATCCATCACAATGCACGAACAAAACAACAACATAAAATACTCAAGGTTAGCTTACACAGAAAATTGAACAAAAAAATTGATAAGCGCGTAAATGTCGCAAAGTTTGCGTTGTAGATGTGCAACCTGGTTACAGCGAAATGGATTCATAAGGAAAATACATAAACCTACCGCTACATGTCGGTAGAGCAGCTGACCAGTTGTTGGATTCTGTACCGTCGCATGTCAACTCGGCCGTTCCTGATATTTTGTACCCAGTGTTGCAGGTGAAGGTATGTGCTACGTTGTAGGCTGTATTTGCAACTGTTCCGACTCCATTGGCTATGGTGGTTGCCGCACATACGATAGCTGGAAAACGTGATATATTTCGTAGTTGATTTGCGATGCTTTCTTTTCTTTTTGATTGTCTTAAGAGAGCACGTAGAGTAGTCGATATACGTGCCCAAACATTTTAAAGCATTAAACGAATTAAATATATTTTGAGCAATTTTTATTTATAGCACAAAACGAAGCAACAAAAGTTGCCATAAAGTTGTTTCCCAAGCAAAAACGGTTTGATCGTAATCTGAGGGGTGGGTTTTAGGGGTAAACATGTCGGTTGTTGTTGATTTTGCTTTTGGAAACTTGTGATAATTACTAAAAGGAAAGAAGCCTAACATTCGCATTGTTGATAAACCCGAGTCATACACATTAATAATAACAAGAAACATTTCCTGAGAATTTAATATTGTGGTGAAAATGTAGATACTAATACGTCGATTTAATGATCAAATTAACATACAATGAAATGACGTAAAAACTTTAATATTTAAATTTTTAGGTATAAATCACTGATTTTTGTTACCTTAAATCCACAAAAATCCAATAGTTTAGTTTTTGATATGACAATTTTGTAATTATACGTTGATTAAAGCAAAAGACAGCGTAGTTGTTCATATAGATCAATTAAAAACTTTAAAAATATATTTAGCAATGTGTTATTCCGAAATAATGCGTGTTCGAAGAGAAATTACAGCAAATAGATCACTCATAAAAGTAGTCACACACCTCCTTATAGGATCAATAAAACGGTGAATTTGTTTTCATGGCTACACGTTGGCGTTTGGAGAAAATTTTAGGGTTTTTTGAAGAAAAAATAATTTAAAATATGGGAATATAAGACAATTTATTCTAAAATGATAACTATTCGATTACACTTTTTGTGTATCTTGGGACACTAACGTCCCCGCACACCCATTGTAAGATAGATTATCAAGATATTATTGCGATTTGTTTTGTTAAACAATCTATTATTATAGACTATTTGTTTTATGAATACATTTAAATTTAAAGATGTACATCCAAGTTGTTTGGTTTATTTTTTTTATTTTTAACTATTCCACACAGCTTTTAGTGTATCTCAAGACACTAATGTTCACGGAAATCCATCACAATACACGAATAAAATAACAACATCAAATACTCAAGGTTAGCTTACACAGAAAATGGAACAAAAAAATTGATAAGCGCGTAAATGTCACAAAGTTTGCGTTGTAGGTGTGCAACCTGGTTACAGCGAAATGGATTCATAAGGAAAATACATAAACCTACCGCTACATGTCGGTAGAGCAGCTGACCAGTTGTTGGATTCTGTACCGTCGCATGTCAACTCGGCCGTTCCTGATATTTTGTACCCAGTGCTGCAGGTGAAGGTATGTGCTACGTTGTAGGCTGTATTTGCAGCTGTTCCGACTCCATTGGCTATGGTGGTTGCCGCACATACGATAGCTGGAAAACGTGATATATTTCGTAGTTGATTTGAGATGCTTTCTTTTCTTTTTGATTGTCTTAAGAGAGCACGTAGAGTAGTCGATATACGTGCCCAAACATTTTAAAGCATTAAACGAATTAAATATATTTTGAGCAATTTTTATTTATAGTACAAAACGAAGCAACCAAAGTTGCCATAAAGTTGTTTCCCAAGAAAAAACGTTTGATCGTAATCTGAGGGGTGGGTTTTAGGGGTAAACATGTCGGTTGTTGTTGATTTTGCTTTTGAAAACTTGTGATAATTACTAAAAGAAAAGAAGCCTAACATTCGCATTGTTGATAAACCCGAGTCATACACATTAATAATAACAAGAAACATTTCCTGAGAATTTAATATTGTGGTGAAAATGTAGATACTAATACGTCGATTTAATGATCAAATTAACATACAATGAAATGACGTAAAAACTTGAATATTTAAATTTTTAGGTATAAATCACTGATTTTTGTTACCTTAAATCCACAAAAATCCAATAGTTTAGTTTTTGATATGACAATTTTGTAATTATACGTTGATTAAAGCAAAAGACTGCGTAGTTGTTCATATAGATCAATTAAAAACTTTAAAAATATATTTAGCAATGTGTTATTCCGAAATAATGCGTGTTCGAAGAGAAATTACAGCAAATAGATCACTCATAAAAGTAGTCACACACCTTCTTATAGGATTAATAAAACGGTGAATTTGTTTTCATGGCTACACGTTGGCGTTTGGAGAAAATTTTAGGGTTTTTTGAAGAGAAAATAATTTAAAATATGGGAATATAAGACAATTCATTCTAAAATGATAACTATTCGATTACACTTTTTGTGTATCTTGGGAGACTAACGTCCCCGCACACCCATTGTAAGATAGATTATCAAGATATTATTGCGATTTGTTTTGTTAAACAATCTATTATTATAGACTATTTGTTTTATGTATGCATTTAAATTTAAAGATGTACATCCAAGTTGTTTGGTTTATTTTTTTTATTTTTAACTATTCCACACAGCTTTTAGTGTATCTCAAGACACTAATGTTCACGGAAATCCATCACAATACACGAATAAAATAACAACATAAAATACGTAAGGTTAGCTTACACAGAAAATGGAACAAAAAAATTGATAAGCGCGTAAATGTCACAAAGTTTGCGTTGTAGATGTGCAACCTGGTTACAGCGAAATGGATTCATAAGGAAAATACATAAACCTACCGCTACATGTCGGTAGAGCAGCTGACCAGTTGTTGGATTCTGTACCGTCGCATGTCAACTCGGCCGTTCCTGATATTTTGTACCCAGTGTTGCAGGTGAAGGTATGTGCTACGTTGTAGGCTGTATTTGCAGCTGTTCCGACTCCATTGGCTATGGTGGTTGCCGCACATACGATAGCTGGAAAACGTGATATATTTCGTAGTTGATTTGAGATGCTTTCTTTTCTTTTTGATTGTCCTAAGGGAGCACGTATAGTAGTCGATATACGTGCCATTTTCTATTTATAGTACAAAACGAAGCAACAAAAGTTGCCATAAAGTTGTTTCCCAAGCAAAAACTGTTTGTTCGTAATCTCAGGGGTAGGTTTTAGGGGTAAACATGTGGGTTGTTGTTGATTTTGCTTTTGGAAACTTGTGATAAATACTAAACGGAAAGAAGCCTAACATTCGCATTTTTGATAAACCCGAGTCATACACATTAATAACAACAAGAAACATTTCCTGGGACTTTGACATTGTGTTGAAAATGTAGATACTAATACGTCGATTTAATGGTAAAATTAACATACAACGAAATGACGTAAAAACTTGAATATTCAAAATTTTAGGTATAAAACACTGATTTGTGTTACCTTAAATCCACAAAAACCCAATAGTTTAGTTTTTGATATGACAATTTAATAATTATTCGTTGATTAAAGCAAAAGACTGCGTAGTTATTCATATAAATCAATTGAAAACTTTAAAATATATTTAGCAATGTGTTATACCGTAATAATGCGTGCTAAAAGAGAAATTACAGCAAATAGATCACTCATAAAAGTTGTCACACACCTCCTTATAGGAACAATACAACGGTGAATTTGTTTTCATGGTTACACGTTGGCGTTTGGCAGAAAATTTTAGCGTTTTTTGAAGAGAAAATAATTTAAAATATTGGAATATACGACAATTTATTCTAAAATGATAACTATTCGATTACACTTTTTGTGTATCTTGGGACACTAACGTCCCCGCACACCCATTGTAAGATAGATTATCAATATATTATTGCGGTTTGTTTCGTTAAACAATCTATTATTATAGACTATTTGGTTTATGTATGCATTTAAATTTAAAGATGTACATCCAAGTTGTTTGGTTTATTTTTTTTTATTTTTAACTATTCCACACAGCTTTTAGTGTATCTCAAGACACTAATGTTCACGGAAATCCATCACAATACACGAATAAAATAACAACATAAAATACGCAAGGTTAGCTTACACAGAAAATGGAACAAAAAAATTGATAAGCGCGTAAATGTCACAAAGTTTGCGTTGTAGATGTGCAACATGGTTACAGCGAAATGGATTCATAAGGAAAATACATAAACCTACCGCTACATGTCGGTAGAGCAGCTGACCAGTTGTTGGATTCTGTACCGTCGCATGTCAACTCGGCCGTTCCTGATATTTTGTACCCAGTGTTGCAGGTGAAGGTATGTGCTACGTTGTAGGCTGTATTTGCAGCTGTTCCGACTCCATTGGCTATGGTGGTTGCCGCACATACGATAGCTGGAAAACGTGATATATTTCGTAGTTGATTTGAGATGCTTTCTTTTCTTTTTGATTGTCCTAAGGGAGCACGTATAGTAGTCGATATACGTGCCATTTTCTATTTATAGTACAAAACGAAGCAACAAAAGTTGCCATAAAGTTGTTTCCCAAGCAAAAACTGTTTGTTCGTAATCTGAGGGGTAGGTTTTAGGGGTAAACATGTGGGTTGTTGTTGATTTTGCTTTTGGAAACTTGTGATAAATACTAAACGGAAAGAAGCCTAACATTCGCATTTTTGATAAACCCGAGTCATACACATTAATAACAACAAGAAACATTTCCTGGGACTTTGACATTGTGTTGAAAATGTAGATACTAATACGTCGATTTAATGGTAAAATTAACATACAACGAAATGACGTAAAAACTTGAATATTCAAAATTTTAGGTATAAAACACTGATTTGTGTTACCTTAAATCCACAAAAACCCAATAGTTTAGTTTTTGATATGACAATTTAGTAATTATTCGTTGATTAAAGCAAAAGACTGCGTAGTTATTCATATAAATCAATTGAAAACTTTAAAAATATATTTAGCAATGTGTTATACCGTAATAATGCGTGCTAAAAGAGAAATTACAGCAAATAGATCACTCATAAAAGTTGTCACACACCTCCTTATAGGAACAATACAACGGTGAATTTGTTTTCATGGTTACACGTTGGCGTTTGGCAGAAAATTTTAGCGTTTTTTGAAGAGAAAATAATTTAAAATATTGGAATATACGACAATTTATTCTAAAATGATAACTATTCGATTACACTTTTTGTGTATCTTGGGACACTAACGTCCCCGCACACCCATTGTAAGATAGATTATCAATATATTATTGCGGTTTGTTTCGTTAAACAATCTATTATTATAGACTATTTGGTTTATGTATGCATTTAAATTTAAAGATGTACATCCAAGTTGTTTGGTTTATTTTTTTTATTTTTAACTATTCCACACAGCTTTTAGTGTATCTCAAGACACTAATGTTCACGGAAATCCATCACAATACACGAATAAAATAACAACATAAAATACGCAAGGTTAGCTTACACAGAAAATGGAACAAAAAAATTGATAAGCGCGTAAATGTCACAAAGTTTGCGTTGTAGATGTGCAACATGGTTACAGCGAAATGGATTCATAAGGAAAATACATAAACCTACCGCTACATGTCGGTAGAGCAGCTGACCAGTTGTTGGATTCTGTACCGTCGCATGTCAACTCGGCCGTTCCTGATATTTTGTACCCAGTGTTGCAGGTGAAGGTATGTGCTACGTTGTAGGCTGTATTTGCAGCTGTTCCGACTCCATTGGCTATGGTGGTTGCCGCACATACGATAGCTGGAAAACGTGATATATTTCGTAGTTGATTTGAGATGCTTTCTTTTCTTTTTGATTGTCCTAAGGGAGCACGTATAGTAGTCGATATACGTGCCATTTTCTATTTATAGTACAAAACGAAGCAACAAAAGTTGCCATAAAGTTGTTTCCCAAGCAAAAACTGTTTGTTCGTAATCTGAGGGGTAGGTTTTAGGGGTAAACATGTGGGTTGTTGTTGATTTTGCTTTTGGAAACTTGTGATAAATACTAAACGGAAAGAAGCCTAACATTCGCATTTTTGATAAACCCGAGTCATACACATTAATAACAACAAGAAACATTTCCTGGGACTTTGACATTGTGTTGAAAATGTAGATACTAATACGTCGATTTAATGGTAAAATTAACATACAACGAAATGACGTAAAAACTTGAATATTCAAAATTTTAGGTATAAAACACTGATTTGTGTTACCTTAAATCCACAAAAACCCAATAGTTTAGTTTTTGATATGACAATTTAGTAATTATTCGTTGATTAAAGCAAAAGACTGCGTAGTTATTCATATAAATCAATTGAAAACTTTAAAAATATATTTAGCAATGTGTTATACCGTAATAATGCGTGCTAAAAGAGAAATTACAGCAAATAGATCACTCATAAAAGTTGTCACACACCTCCTTATAGGAACAATACAACGGTGAATTTGTTTTCATGGTTACACGTTGGCGTTTGGCAGAAAATTTTAGCGTTTTTTGAAGAGAAAATAATTTAAAATATTGGAATATACGACAATTTATTCTAAAATGATAACTATTCGATTACACTTTTTGTGTATCTTGGGACACTAACGTCCCCGCACACCCATTGTAAGATAGATTATCAATATATTATTGCGGTTTGTTTCGTTAAACAATCTATTATTATAGACTATTTGGTTTATGTATGCATTTAAATTTAAAGATGTACATCCAAGTTGTTTGGTTTATTTTTTTTATTTTTAACTATTCCACACAGCTTTTAGTGTATCTCAAGACACTAATGTTCACGGAAATCCATCACAATACACGAATAAAATAACAACATCAAATACTCAAGGTTAGCTTACACAGAAAATGGAACAAAAAAATTGATAAGCGCGTAAATGTCACAAAGTTTGCGTTGTAGATGTGCAACCTGGTTACAGCGAAATGGATTCATAAGGAAAATACATAAACCTACCGCTACATGTCGGTAGAGCAGCTGACCAGTTGTTGGATTCTGTACCATCGCATGTCAACTCGGCCGTTCCTGATATTTTGTACCCAGTGTTGCAGGTGAAGGTATGTGCTACGTTGTAGGCTGTATTTGCAGCTGTTCCGACTCCATTGGCTATGGTGGTTGCCGCACATACGATAGCTGGAAAACGTGATATATTTCGTAGTTGATTTGAGATGCTTTCTTTTCTTTTTGATTGTCTTAAGGGAGCACGTATAGTAGTCGATATACGTGCCATTTTCTATTTATAGTACAAAACGAAGCAACAAAAGTTGCCATAAAGTTGTTTACCAAGCAAAAACTGTTTGTTCGTAATCTCAGGGGTAGGTTTTAGGGGTAAACATGTGGGTTGTTGTTGATTTTGCTTTTGGAAACTTGTGATAAATACTAAACGGAAAGAAGCCTAACATTCGCATTTTTGATAAACCCGAGTCATACACATTAATAATAACAAGAAACATTTCCTGGGACTTTGACATTGTGTTAAAAATGTAGATACTAATACGTCGATTTAATGGTAAAATTAACATACAACGAAATGACGTAAAAACTTGAATATTCAAAATTTTAGGTATAAAACACTGATTTGTGTTACCTTAAATCCACAAAAACCCAATAGTTTAGTTTTTGATATGACAATTTAATAATTAATCGTTGATTAAAGCAAAAGACTGCGTAGTTATTCATATAAATCAATTGAAAACTTTAAAAATATATTTAGCAATGTGTTATACAGTAATAATGCGTGCTAAAAGAGAAATTACAGCAAATAGATCACTCATAAAAGTTGTCACACACCTCCTTATAGGAACAATACAACGGTGAATTTGTTTTCATGGTTACACGTTGGCGTTTGGCAGAAAATTTTAGCGTTTTTTGAAGAGAAAATAATTTAAAATATTGGAATATACGACAATTTATTCTAAAATGATAACAATTCGATTACACTTTTTGTGTATCTTGGGACACTAACGTCCCCGCACACCCATTGTAAGTTAGATTATCAATATATTATTGCGGTTTGTTTCGTTAAACAATCTATTATTATAGACTATTTGGTTTATGTATGCATTTAAATTTAAAGATGTACATCCAAGTTGTTTGGTTTATTTTTTTTTATTTTTAACTATTCCACACAGCTTTTAGTGTATCTAAAGACACTAATGTTCACGGAAATCCATCACAATGCACGAACAAAACAACAACATAAAATACTCAAGGTTAGCTTACACAGAAAATGGAACAAAAAATTTGATAAGCGCGTAAATGTCGCAAAGTTTGCGTTGTAGATGTGCAACCTGGTTACAGCGAAATGGATTCATAAGGAAAATACATAAACCTACCGCTACATGTCGGTAGAGCAGCTGACCAGTTGTTGGATTCTGTACCGTCGCATGTCAACTCGGCCGTTCCTGATATTTTGTACCCAGTGCTGCAGGTGAAGGTATGTGCTACGTTGTAGGCTGTATTTGCAGCTGTTCCGACTCCATTGGCTATGGTGGTTGCCGCACATACGATAGCTGGAAAACGTGATATATTTCGTAGTTGATTTGAGATGCTTTCTTTTCTTTTTGATTGTCTTAAGAGAGCACGTAGAGTAGTCGATATACGTGCCCAAACATTTTAAAGCATTAAACGAATTAAATATATTTTGAGCAATTTTTATTTATAGTACAAAACGAAGCAACAAAAGTTGCCATAAAGTTGTTTCCCAAGCAAAAACGGTTTGATCGTAATTTGAGGGGTGGGTTTTAGGGGTAAACATGTCGGTTGTTGTTGATTTTGCTTTTGGAAACTTGTGATAATTACTAAAAGGAAAGAAGCCTAACATTCGCATTGTTGATAAACCCGAGTCATACACATTAATAATAACAAGAAACATTTCCTGAGAATTTAATATTGTGGTGAAAATGTAGATACTAATACGTCGATTTAATGATCAAATTAACATACAATGAAATGACGTAAAAACTTGAATATTTAAATTTTTAGGTATAAATCACTGATTTTTGTTACCTTAAATCCACAAAAATCCAATAGTTTAGTTTTTGATATGACAATTTTGTAATTATACGTTGATTAAAGCAAAAGACTGCGTAGTTGTTCATATAGATCAATTAAAAACTTTAAAAATATATTTAGCAATGTGTTATTCCGAAATAATGCGTGTTCGAAGAGAAATTACAGCAAATAGATCACTCATAAAAGTAGTCACACACCTTCTTATAGGATCAATAAAACGGTGAATTTGTTTTCATGGCTACACGTTGGCGTTTGGAGAAAATTTTAGGGTTTTTTGAAGAGAAAATAATTTAAAATATGGGAATATAAGACAATTTATTCTAAAATGATAACTATTCGATTACACTTTTTGTGTATCTTGGGACACTAACGTCCCCGCACACCCATTGTAAGATAGATTATCAAGATATTATTGCGATTTGTTTTGTTAAACAATCTATTATTATAGACTATTTGTTTTATGTATGCATTTAAATTTAAAGATGTACATCCAAGTTGTTTGGTTTATTTTTTTTATTTTTAACTATTCCACACAGCTTTTAGTGTATCTCAAGACACTAATGTTCACGGAAATCCATCACAATACACGAATAAAATAACAACATAAAATACGTAAGGTTAGCTTACACAGAAAATGGAACAAAAAAATTGATAAGCGCGTAAATGTCACAAAGTTTGCGTTGTAGATGTGCAACATGGTTACAGCGAAATGGATTCATATGGAAAATACATAAACCTACCGCTACATGTCGGTAGAGCAGCTGACCAGTTGTTGGATTCTGTACCGTCGCATGTCAACTCGGCCGTTCCTGATATTTTGTACCCAGTGTTGCAGGTGAAGGTATGTGCTACGTTGTAGGCTGTATTTGCAGCTGTTCCGACTCCATTGGCTATGGTGGTTGCCGCACATACGATAGCTGGAAAACGTGATATATTTCGTAGTTGATTTGAGATGCTTTCTTTTCTTTTTGATTGTCTTAAGAGAGCACGTAGAGTAGTCGATATACGTGCCCAAACATTTTAAAGCATTAAACGAATTAAATATATTTTGAGCAATTTTTATTTATAGTACAAAACGAAGCAACAAAAGTTGCCATAAAGTTGTTTCCCAAGCAAAAACTGTTTGTTCGTAATCTCAGGGGTAGGTTTTAGGGGTAAACATGTGGGTTGTTGTTGATTTTGCTTTTGGAAACTTGTGATAAATACTAAACGGAAAGAAGCCTAACATTCGCATTTTTGATAAACCCGAGTCATACACATTAATAATAACAAGAAACATTTCCTGGGACTTTGACATTGTGTTGAAAATGTAGATACTAATACGTCGATTTAATGATCAAATTAACATACAATGAAATGACGTAAAAACTTGAATATTTAAATTTTTAGGTATAAATCACTGATTTTTGTTACCTTAAATCCACAAAAATCCAATAGTTTAGTTTTTGATATGACAATTTTGTAATTATACGTTGATTAAAGCAAAAGACTGCGTAGTTGTTCATATAGATCAATTAAAAACTTTAAAAATATATTTAGCAATGTGTTATTCCGAAATAATGCGTGTTCGAAGAGAAATTACAGCAAATAGATCACTCATAAAAGTAGTCACACACCTTCTTATAGGATCAATAAAACGGTGAATTTGTTTTCATGGCTACACGTTGGCGTTTGGAGAAAATTTTAGGGTTTTTTGAAGAGAAAATAATTTAAAATATGGGAATATAAGACAATTTATTCTAAAATGATAACTATTCGATTACACTTTTTGTGTATCTTGGGACACTAACGTCCCCGCACACCCATTGTAAGATAGATTATCAAGATATTATTGCGATTTGTTTTGTTAAACAATCTATTATTATAGACTATTTGTTTTATGTATGCATTTAAATTTAAAGATGTACATCCAAGTTGTTTGGTTTATTTTTTTTATTTTTAACTATTCCACACAGCTTTTAGTGTATCTCAAGACACTAATGTTCACGGAAATCCATCACAATACACGAATAAAATAACAACATAAAATACGTAAGGTTAGCTTACACAGAAAATGGAACAAAAAAATTGATAAGCGCGTAAATGTCACAAAGTTTGCGTTGTAGATGTGCAACATGGTTACAGCGAAATGGATTCATATGGAAAATACATAAACCTACCGCTACATGTCGGTAGAGCAGCTGACCAGTTGTTGGATTCTGTACCGTCGCATGTCAACTCGGCCGTTCCTGATATTTTGTACCCAGTGTTGCAGGTGAAGGTATGTGCTACGTTGTAGGCTGTATTTGCAGCTGTTCCGACTCCATTGGCTATGGTGGTTGCCGCACATACGATAGCTGGAAAACGTGATATATTTCGTAGTTGATTTGAGATGCTTTCTTTTCTTTTTGATTGTCTTAAGAGAGCACGTAGAGTAGTCGATATACGTGCCCAAACATTTTAAAGCATTAAACGAATTAAATATATTTTGAGCAATTTTTATTTATAGTACAAAACGAAGCAACAAAAGTTGCCATAAAGTTGTTTCCCAAGCAAAAACTGTTTGTTCGTAATCTCAGGGGTAGGTTTTAGGGGTAAACATGTGGGTTGTTGTTGATTTTGCTTTTGGAAACTTGTGATAAATACTAAACGGAAAGAAGCCTAACATTCGCATTTTTGATAAACCCGAGTCATACACATTAATAATAACAAGAAACATTTCCTGGGACTTTGACATTGTGTTGAAAATGTAGATACTAATACGTCGATTTAATGGTAAAATTAACATACAACGAAATGACGTAAAAACTTGAATATTCAAAATTTTAGGTATAAAACACTGATTTGTGTTACCTTAAATCCACAAAAACCCAATAGTTTAGTTTTTGATATGACAATTTAATAATTAATCGTTGATTAAAGCAAAAGACTGCGTAGTTATTCATATAAATCAATTGAAAACTTTAAAAATATATTTAGCAATGTGTTATACAGTAATAATGCGTGCTAAAAGAGAAATTGCAGCAAATAGATCACTCATAAAAGTTGTCACACACCTCCTTATAGGAACAATACAACGGTGAATTTGTTTTCATGGTTACACGTTGGCGTTTGGCAGAAAATTTTAGCGTTTTTTGAAGAGAAAATAATTTAAAATATTGGAATATACGACAATTTATTCTAAAATGATAACAATTCGATTACACTTTTTGTGTATCTTGGGACACTAACGTCCCCGCACACCCATTGTAAGTTAGATTATCAATATATTATTGCGGTTTGTTTCGTTAAACAATCTATTATTATAGACTATTTGGTTTATGTATGCATTTAAATTTAAAGATGTACATCCAAGTTGTTTGGTTTATTTTTTTTTATTTTTAACTATTCCACACAGCTTTTAGTGTATCTAAAGACACTAATGTTCACGGAAATCCATCACAATGCACGAACAAAACAACAACATAAAATACTCAAGGTTAGCTTACACAGAAAATGGAACAAAAAATTTGATAAGCGCGTAAATGTCGCAAAGTTTGCGTTGTAGATGTGCAACCTGGTTACAGCGAAATGGATTCATAAGGAAAATACATAAACCTACCGCTACATGTCGGTAGAGCAGCTGACCAGTTGTTGGATTCTGTACCGTCGCATGTCAACTCGGCCGTTCCTGATATTTTGTACCCAGTGCTGCAGGTGAAGGTATGTGCTACGTTGTAGGCTGTATTTGCAGCTGTTCCGACTCCATTGGCTATGGTGGTTGCCGCACATACGATAGCTGGAAAACGTGATATATTTCGTAGTTGATTTGAGATGCTTTCTTTTCTTTTTGATTGTCTTAAGAGAGCACGTAGAGTAGTCGATATACGTGCCCAAACATTTTAAAGCATTAAACGAATTAAATATATTTTGAGCAATTTTTATTTATAGTACAAAACGAAGCAACAAAAGTTGCCATAAAGTTGTTTCCCAAGCAAAAACGGTTTGATCGTAATTTGAGGGGTGGGTTTTAGGGGTAAACATGTCGGTTGTTGTTGATTTTGCTTTTGGAAACTTGTGATAATTACTAAAAGGAAAGAAGCCTAACATTCGCATTGTTGATAAACCCGAGTCATACACATTAATAATAACAAGAAACATTTCCTGAGAATTTAATATTGTGGTGAAAATGTAGATACTAATACGTCGATTTAATGATCAAATTAACATACAATGAAATGACGTAAAAACTTGAATATTTAAATTTTTAGGTATAAATCACTGATTTTTGTTACCTTAAATCCACAAAAATCCAATAGTTTAGTTTTTGATATGACAATTTTGTAATTATACGTTGATTAAAGCAAAAGACTGCGTAGTTGTTCATATAGATCAATTAAAAACTTTAAAAATATATTTAGCAATGTGTTATTCCGAAATAATGTGTGTTCGAAGAGAAATTACAGCAAATAGATCACTCATAAAAGTAGTCACACACCTTCTTATAGGATCAATAAAACGGTGAATTTGTTTTCATGGCTACACGTTGGCGTTTGGAGAAAATTTTAGGGTTTTTTGAAGCGAAAATAATTTAAAATATGGGAATATAAGACAATTTATTCTAAAATGATAACTATTCGATTACACTTTTTGTGTATCTTGGGACACTAACGTCCCCGCACACCCATTGTAAGATAGATTATCAAGATATTATTGCGATTTGTTTTGTTAAACAATCTATTATTATAGACTATTTGTTTTATGTATGCATTTAAATTTAAAGATGTACATCCAAGTTGTTTGGTTTATTTTTTTTATTTTTAACTATTCCACACAGCTTTTAGTGTATCTCAAGACACTAATGTTCACGGAAATCCATCACAATACACGAATAAAATAACAACATAAAATACGTAAGGTTAGCTTACACAGAAAATGGAACAAAAAAATTGATAAGCGCGTAAATGTCACAAAGTTTGCGTTGTAGATGTGCAACATGGTTACAGCGAAATGGATTCATATGGAAAATACATAAACCTACCGCTACATGTCGGTAGAGCAGCTGACCAGTTGTTGGATTCTGTACCGTCGCATGTCAACTCGGCCGTTCCTGATATTTTGTACCCAGTGTTGCAGGTGAAGGTATGTGCTACGTTGTAGGCTGTATTTGCAGCTGTTCCGACTCCATTGGCTATGGTGGTTGCCGCACATACGATAGCTGGAAAACGTGATATATTTCGTAGTTGATTTGAGATGCTTTCTTTTCTTTTTGATTGTCTTAAGAGAGCACGTAGAGTAGTCGATATACGTGCCCAAACATTTTAAAGCATTAAACGAATTAAATATATTTTGAGCAATTTTTATTTATAGTACAAAACGAAGCAACAAAAGTTGCCATAAAGTTGTTTCCCAAGCAAAAACTGTTTGTTCGTAATCTCAGGGGTAGGTTTTAGGGGTAAACATGTGGGTTGTTGTTGATTTTGCTTTTGGAAACTTGTGATAAATACTAAACGGAAAGAAGCCTAACATTCGCATTTTTGATAAACCCGAGTCATACACATTAATAATAACAAGAAACATTTCCTGGGACTTTGACATTGTGTTGAAAATGTAGATACTAATACGTCGATTTAATGGTAAAATTAACATACAACGAAATGACGTAAAAACTTGAATATTCAAAATTTTAGGTATAAAACACTGATTTGTGTTACCTTAAATCCACAAAAACCCAATAGTTTAGTTTTTGATATGACAATTTAATAATTAATCGTTGATTAAAGCAAAAGACTGCGTAGTTATTCATATAAATCAATTGAAAACTTTAAAAATATATTTAGCAATGTGTTATACAGTAATAATGCGTGCTAAAAGAGAAATTACAGCAAATAGATCACTCATAAAAGTTGTCACACACCTCCTTATAGGAACAATACAACGGTGAATTTGTTTTCATGGTTACACGTTGGCGTTTGGCAGAAAATTTTAGCGTTTTTTGAAGAGAAAATAATTTAAAATATTGGAATATACGACAATTTATTCTAAAATGATAACAATTCGATTACACTTTTTGTGTATCTTGGGACACTAACGTCCCCGCACACCCATTGTAAGTTAGATTATCAATATATTATTGCGGTTTGTTTCGTTAAACAATCTATTATTATAGACTATTTGGTTTATGTATGCATTTAAATTTAAAGATGTACATCCAAGTTGTTTGGTTTATTTTTTTTTATTTTTAACTATTCCACACAGCTTTTAGTGTATCTAAAGACACTAATGTTCACGGAAATCCATCACAATGCACGAACAAAACAACAACATAAAATACTCAAGGTTAGCTTACACAGAAAATGGAACAAAAAATTTGATAAGCGCGTAAATGTCGCAAAGTTTGCGTTGTAGATGTGCAACCTGGTTACAGCGAAATGGATTCATAAGGAAAATACATAAACCTACCGCTACATGTCGGTAGAGCAGCTGACCAGTTGTTGGATTCTGTACCGTCGCATGTCAACTCGGCCGTTCCTGATATTTTGTACCCAGTGCTGCAGGTGAAGGTATGTGCTACGTTGTAGGCTGTATTTGCAGCTGTTCCGACTCCATTGGCTATGGTGGTTGCCGCACATACGATAGCTGGAAAACGTGATATATTTCGTAGTTGATTTGAGATGCTTTCTTTTCTTTTTGATTGTCTTAAGAGAGCACGTAGAGTAGTCGATATACGTGCCCAAACATTTTAAAGCATTAAACGAATTAAATATATTTTGAGCAATTTTTATTTATAGTACAAAACGAAGCAACAAAAGTTGCCATAAAGTTGTTTCCCAAGCAAAAACGGTTTGATCGTAATTTGAGGGGTGGGTTTTAGGGGTAAACATGTCGGTTGTTGTTGATTTTGCTTTTGGAAACTTGTGATAATTACTAAAAGGAAAGAAGCCTAACATTCGCATTGTTGATAAACCCGAGTCATACACATTAATAATAACAAGAAACATTTCCTGAGAATTTAATATTGTGGTGAAAATGTAGATACTAATACGTCGATTTAATGATCAAATTAACATACAATGAAATGACGTAAAAACTTGAATATTTAAATTTTTAGGTATAAATCACTGATTTTTGTTACCTTAAATCCACAAAAATCCAATAGTTTAGTTTTTGATATGACAATTTTGTAATTATACGTTGATTAAAGCAAAAGACTGCGTAGTTGTTCATATAGATCAATTAAAAACTTTAAAAATATATTTAGCAATGTGTTATTCCGAAATAATGCGTGTTCGAAGAGAAATTACAGCAAATAGATCACTCATAAAAGTAGTCACACACCTTCTTATAGGATCAATAAAACGGTGAATTTGTTTTCATGGCTACACGTTGGCGTTTGGAGAAAATTTTAGGGTTTTTTGAAGAGAAAATAATTTAAAATATGGGAATATAAGACAATTTATTCTAAAATGATAACTATTCGATTACACTTTTTGTGTATCTTGGGACACTAACGTCCCCGCACACCCATTGTAAGATAGATTATCAAGATATTATTGCGATTTGTTTTGTTAAACAATCTATTATTATAGACTATTTGTTTTATGTATGCATTTAAATTTAAAGATGTACATCCAAGTTGTTTGGTTTATTTTTTTTATTTTTAACTATTCCACACAGCTTTTAGTGTATCTCAAGACACTAATGTTCACGGAAATCCATCACAATACACGAATAAAATAACAACATAAAATACGTAAGGTTAGCTTACACAGAAAATGGAACAAAAAAATTGATAAGCGCGTAAATGTCACAAAGTTTGCGTTGTAGATGTGCAACATGGTTACAGCGAAATGGATTCATATGGAAAATACATAAACCTACCGCTACATGTCGGTAGAGCAGCTGACCAGTTGTTGGATTCTGTACCGTCGCATGTCAACTCGGCCGTTCCTGATATTTTGTACCCAGTGTTGCAGGTGAAGGTATGTGCTACGTTGTAGGCTGTATTTGCAGCTGTTCCGACTCCATTGGCTATGGTGGTTGCCGCACATACGATAGCTGGAAAACGTGATATATTTCGTAGTTGATTTGAGATGCTTTCTTTTCTTTTTGATTGTCTTAAGAGAGCACGTAGAGTAGTCGATATACGTGCCCAAACATTTTAAAGCATTAAACGAATTAAATATATTTTGAGCAATTTTTATTTATAGTACAAAACGAAGCAACAAAAGTTGCCATAAAGTTGTTTCCCAAGCAAAAACTGTTTGTTCGTAATCTCAGGGGTAGGTTTTAGGGGTAAACATGTGGGTTGTTGTTGATTTTGCTTTTGGAAACTTGTGATAAATACTAAACGGAAAGAAGCCTAACATTCGCATTTTTGATAAACCCGAGTCATACACATTAATAATAACAAGAAACATTTCCTGGGACTTTGACATTGTGTTGAAAATGTAGATACTAATACGTCGATTTAATGGTAAAATTAACATACAACGAAATGACGTAAAAACTTGAATATTCAAAATTTTAGGTATAAAACACTGATTTGTGTTACCTTAAATCCACAAAAACCCAATAGTTTAGTTTTTGATATGACAATTTAATAATTAATCGTTGATTAAAGCAAAAGACTGCGTAGTTATTCATATAAATCAATTGAAAACTTTAAAAATATATTTAGCAATGTGTTATACAGTAATAATGCGTGCTAAAAGAGAAATTACAGCAAATAGATCACTCATAAAAGTTGTCACACACCTCCTTATAGGAACAATACAACGGTGAATTTGTTTTCATGGTTACACGTTGGCGTTTGGCAGAAAATTTTAGCGTTTTTTGAAGAGAAAATAATTTAAAATATTGGAATATACGACAATTTAATCTAAAATGATAACAATTCGATTACACTTTTTGTGTATCTTGGGACACTAACGTCCCCGCACACCCATTGTAAGTTAGATTATCAATATATTATTGCGGTTTGTTTCGTTAAACAATCTATTATTATAGACTATTTGGTTTATGTATGCATTTAAATTTAAAGATGTACATCCAAGTTGTTTGGTTTATTTTTTTTTATTTTTAACTATTCCACACAGCTTTTAGTGTATCTAAAGACACTAATGTTCACGGAAATCCATCACAATGCACGAACAAAACAACAACATAAAATACTCAAGGTTAGCTTACACAGAAAATGGAACAAAAAATTTGATAAGCGCGTAAATGTCGCAAAGTTTGCGTTGTAGATGTGCAACCTGGTTACAGCGAAATGGATTCATAAGGAAAATACATAAACCTACCGCTACATGTCGGTAGAGCAGCTGACCAGTTGTTGGATTCTGTACCGTCGCATGTCAACTCGGCCGTTCCTGATATTTTGTACCCAGTGCTGCAGGTGAAGGTATGTGCTACGTTGTAGGCTGTATTTGCAGCTGTTCCGACTCCATTGGCTATGGTGGTTGCCGCACATACGATAGCTGGAAAACGTGATATATTTCGTAGTTGATTTGAGATGCTTTCTTTTCTTTTTGATTGTCTTAAGAGAGCACGTAGAGTAGTCGATATACGTGCCCAAACATTTTAAAGCATTAAACGAATTAAATATATTTTGAGCAATTTTTATTTATAGTACAAAACGAAGCAACAAAAGTTGCCATAAAGTTGTTTCCCAAGCAAAAACGGTTTGATCGTAATTTGAGGGGTGGGTTTTAGGGGTAAACATGTCGGTTGTTGTTGATTTTGCTTTTGGAAACTTGTGATAATTACTAAAAGGAAAGAAGCCTAACATTCGCATTGTTGATAAACCCGAGTCATACACATTAATAATAACAAGAAACATTTCCTGAGAATTTAATATTGTGGTGAAAATGTAGATACTAATACGTCGATTTAATGATCAAATTAACATACAATGAAATGACGTAAAAACTTGAATATTTAAATTTTTAGGTATAAATCACTGATTTTTGTTACCTTAAATCCACAAAAATCCAATAGTTTAGTTTTTGATATGACAATTTTGTAATTATACGTTGATTAAAGCAAAAGACTGCGTAGTTGTTCATATAGATCAATTAAAAACTTTAAAAATATATTTAGCAATGTGTTATTCCGAAATAATGCGTGTTCGAAGAGAAATTACAGCAAATAGATCACTCATAAAAGTAGTCACACACCTTCTTATAGGATCAATAAAACGGTGAATTTGTTTTCATGGCTACACGTTGGCGTTTGGAGAAAATTTTAGGGTTTTTTGAAGAGAAAATAATTTAAAATATGGGAATATAAGACAATTTATTCTAAAATGATAACTATTCGATTACACTTTTTGTGTATCTTGGGACACTAACGTCCCCGCACACCCATTGTAAGATAGATTATCAAGATATTATTGCGATTTGTTTTGTTAAACAATCTATTATTATAGACTATTTGTTTTATGTATGCATTTAAATTTAAAGATGTACATCCAAGTTGTTTGGTTTATTTTTTTTATTTTTAACTATTCCACACAGCTTTTAGTGTATCTCAAGACACTAATGTTCACGGAAATCCATCACAATACACGAATAAAATAACAACATAAAATACGTAAGGTTAGCTTACACAGAAAATGGAACAAAAAAATTGATAAGCGCGTAAATGTCACAAAGTTTGCGTTGTAGATGTGCAACATGGTTACAGCGAAATGGATTCATATGGAAAATACATAAACCTACCGCTACATGTCGGTAGAGCAGCTGACCAGTTGTTGGATTCTGTACCGTCGCATGTCAACTCGGCCGTTCCTGATATTTTGTACCCAGTGTTGCAGGTGAAGGTATGTGCTACGTTGTAGGCTGTATTTGCAGCTGTTCCGACTCCATTGGCTATGGTGGTTGCCGCACATACGATAGCTGGAAAACGTGATATATTTCGTAGTTGATTTGAGATGCTTTCTTTTCTTTTTGATTGTCTTAAGAGAGCACGTAGAGTAGTCGATATACGTGCCCAAACATTTTAAAGCATTAAACGAATTAAATATATTTTGAGCAATTTTTATTTATAGTACAAAACGAAGCAACAAAAGTTGCCATAAAGTTGTTTCCCAAGCAAAAACGGTTTGATCGTAATCTGAGGGGTGGGTTTTAGGGGTAAACATGTCGGTTGTTGTTGATTTTGCTTTTGGAAACTTGTGATAATTACTAAAAGGAAAGAAGCCTAACATTCGCATTGTTGATAAACCCGAGTCATACACATTAATAATAACAAGAAACATTTCCTGAGAATTTAATATTGTGGTGAAAATGTAGATACTAATACGTCGATTTAATGATCAAATTAACATACAATGAAATGACGTAAAAACTTTAATATTTAAATTTTTAGGTATAAATCACTGATTTTTGTTACCTTAAATCCACAAAAATCCAATAGTTTAGTTTTTGATATGACAATTTTGTAATTATACGTTGATTAAAGCAAAAGACTGCGTAGTTGTTCATATAGATCAATTAAAAACTTTAAAAATATATTTAGCAATGTGTTATTCCGAAATAATGCGTGTTCGAAGAGAAATTACAGCAAATAGATCACTCATAAAAGTAGTCACACACCTTCTTATAGGATCAATAAAACGGTGAATTTGTTTTCATGGCTACACGTTGGCGTTTGGAGAAAATTTTAGGGTTTTTTGAAGAGAAAATAATTTAAAATATGGGAATATAAGACAATTTATTCTAAAATGATAACTATTCGATTACACTTTTTGTGTATCTTGGGACACTAACGTCCCCGCACACCCATTGTAAGATAGATTATCAAGATATTATTGCGATTTGTTTTGTTAAACAATCTATTATTATAGACTATTTGGTTTATGTATGCATTTAAATTTAAAGATGTACATCCAAGTTGTTTGGTTTATTTTTTTTATTTTTAACTATTCCACACAGCTTTTAGTGTATCTCAAGACACTAATGTTCACGGAAATCCATCACAATACACGAATAAAATAACAACATCAAATACTCAAGGTTAGCTTACACAGAAAATGGAACAAAAAAATTGATAAGCGCGTAAATGTCACAAAGTTTGCGTTGTAGATGTGCAACCTGGTTACAGCGAAATGGATTCATAAGGAAAATACATAAACCTACCGCTACATGTCGGTAGAGCAGCTGACCAGTTGTTGGATTCTGTACCATCGCATGTCAACTCGGCCGTTCCTGATATTTTGTACCCAGTGTTGCAGGTGAAGGTATGTGCTACGTTGTAGGCTGTATTTGCAGCTGTTCCGACTCCATTGGCTATGGTGGTTGCCGCACATACGATAGCTGGAAAACGTGATATATTTCGTAGTTGATTTGAGATGCTTTCTTTTCTTTTTGATTGTCTTAAGGGAGCACGTATAGTAGTCGATATACGTGCCATTTTCTATTTATAGTACAAAACGAAGCAACAAAAGTTGCCATAAAGTTGTTTCCCAAGCAAAAACTGTTTGTTCGTAATCTCAGGGGTAGGTTTTAGGGGTAAACATGTGGGTTGTTGTTGATTTTGCTTTTGGAAACTTGTGATAAATACTAAACGGAAAGAAGCCTAACATTCGCATTTTTGATAAACCCGAGTCATACACATTAATAATAACAAGAAACATTTCCTGGGACTTTGACATTGTGTTGAAAATGTAGATACTAATACGTCGATTTAATGGTAAAATTAACATACAACGAAATGACGTAAAAACTTGAATATTCAAAATTTTAGGTATAAAACACTGATTTGTGTTACCTTAAATCCACAAAAACCCAATAGTTTAGTTTTTGATATGACAATTTAATAATTAATCGTTGATTAAAGCAAAAGACTGCGTAGTTATTCATATAAATCAATTGAAAACTTTAAAAATATATTTAGCAATGTGTTATACAGTAATAATGCGTGCTAAAAGAGAAATTACAGCAAATAGATCACTCATAAAAGTTGTCACACACCTCCTTATAGGAACAATACAACGGTGAATTTGTTTTCATGGTTACACGTTGGCGTTTGGCAGAAAATTTTAGCGTTTTTTGAAGAGAAAATAATTTAAAATATTGGAATATACGACAATTTATTCTAAAATGATAACAATTCGATTACACTTTTTGTGTATCTTGGGACACTAACGTCCCCGCACACCCATTGTAAGTTAGATTATCAATATATTATTGCGGTTTGTTTCGTTAAACAATCTATTATTATAGACTATTTGGTTTATGTATGCATTTAAATTTAAAGATGTACATCCAAGTTGTTTGGTTTATTTTTTTTTATTTTTAACTATTCCACACAGCTTTTAGTGTATCTAAAGACACTAATGTTCACGGAAATCCATCACAATGCACGAACAAAACAACAACATAAAATACTCAAGGTTAGCTTACACAGAAAATGGAACAAAAAATTTGATAAGCGCGTAAATGTCGCAAAGTTTGCGTTGTAGATGTGCAACCTGGTTACAGCGAAATGGATTCATAAGGAAAATACATAAACCTACCGCTACATGTCGGTAGAGCAGCTGACCAGTTGTTGGATTCTGTACCGTCGCATGTCAACTCGGCCGTTCCTGATATTTTGTACCCAGTGCTGCAGGTGAAGGTATGTGCTACGTTGTAGGCTGTATTTGCAGCTGTTCCGACTCCATTGGCTATGGTGGTTGCCGCACATACGATAGCTGGAAAACGTGATATATTTCGTAGTTGATTTGAGATGCTTTCTTTTCTTTTTGATTGTCTTAAGAGAGCACGTAGAGTAGTCGATATACGTGCCCAAACATTTTAAAGCATTAAACGAATTAAATATATTTTGAGCAATTTTTATTTATAGTACAAAACGAAGCAACAAAAGTTGCCATAAAGTTGTTTCCCAAGCAAAAACGGTTTGATCGTAATTTGAGGGGTGGGTTTTAGGGGTAAACATGTCGGTTGTTGTTGATTTTGCTTTTGGAAACTTGTGATAATTACTAAAAGGAAAGAAGCCTAACATTCGCATTGTTGATAAACCCGAGTCATACACATTAATAATAACAAGAAACATTTCCTGAGAATTTAATATTGTGGTGAAAATGTAGATACTAATACGTCGATTTAATGATCAAATTAACATACAATGAAATGACGTAAAAACTTGAATATTTAAATTTTTAGGTATAAATCACTGATTTTTGTTACCTTAAATCCACAAAAATCCAATAGTTTAGTTTTTGATATGACAATTTTGTAATTATACGTTGATTAAAGCAAAAGACTGCGTAGTTGTTCATATAGATCAATTAAAAACTTTAAAAATATATTTAGCAATGTGTTATTCCGAAATAATGCGTGTTCGAAGAGAAATTACAGCAAATAGATCACTCATAAAAGTAGTCACACACCTTCTTATAGGATCAATAAAACGGTGAATTTGTTTTCATGGCTA
This sequence comes from Ascidiella aspersa, assembly GCF_963924565.1. Classification (NCBI taxonomy): domain Eukaryota; kingdom Metazoa; phylum Chordata; class Ascidiacea; order Phlebobranchia; family Ascidiidae; genus Ascidiella; species Ascidiella aspersa. Next base: position 31,274,991 of record NC_139450.1, read on the forward strand.
CACGTTGGCGTTTGGAGAAAATTTTAGGGTTTTTTGAAGAGAAAATAATTTAAAATATGGGAATATAAGACAATTTATTCTAAAATGATAACTATTCGATTACACTTTTTGTGTATCTTGGGACACTAACGTCCCCGCACACCCATTGTAAGATAGATTATCAAGATATTATTGCGATTTGTTTTGTTAAACAATCTATTATTATAGACTATTTGTTTTATGTATGCATTTAAATTTAAAGATGTACATCCAAGTTGTTTGGTTTATTTTTTTTATTTTTAACTATTCCACACAGCTTTTAGTGTATCTCAAGACACTAATGTTCACGGAAATCCATCACAATACACGAATAAAATAACAACATAAAATACGTAAGGTTAGCTTACACAGAAAATGGAACAAAAAAATTGATAAGCGCGTAAATGTCACAAAGTTTGCGTTGTAGATGTGCAACATGGTTACAGCGAAATGGATTCATATGGAAAATACATAAACCTACCGCTACATGTCGGTAGAGCAGCTGACCAGTTGTTGGATTCTGTACCGTCGCATGTCAACTCGGCCGTTCCTGATATTTTGTACCCAGTGTTGCAGGTGAAGGTATGTGCTACGTTGTAGGCTGTATTTGCAGCTGTTCCGACTCCATTGGCTATGGTGGTTGCCGCACATACGATAGCTGGAAAACGTGATATATTTCGTAGTTGATTTGAGATGCTTTCTTTTCTTTTTGATTGTCTTAAGAGAGCACGTAGAGTAGTCGATATACGTGCCCAAACATTTTAAAGCATTAAACGAATTAAATATATTTTGAGCAATTTTTATTTATAGTACAAAACGAAGCAACAAAAGTTGCCATAAAGTTGTTTCCCAAGCAAAAACGGTTTGATCGTCATTTGAGGGGTGGGTTTTAGGGGTAAACATGTCGGTTGTTGTTGATTTTGCTTTTGGAAACTTGTGATAATTACTAAAAGGAAAGAAGCCTAACATTCGCATTGTTGATAAACCCGAGTCATACACATTAATAATAACAAGAAACATTTCCTGAGAATTTAATATTGTGGTGAAAATGTAGATACTAATACGTCGATTTAATGATCAAATTAACATACAATGAAATGACGTAAAAACTTTAATATTTAAATTTTTAGGTATAAATCACTGATTTTTGTTACCTTAAATCCACAAAAATCCAATAGTTTAGTTTTTGATATGACAATTTTGTAATTATACGTTGATTAAAGCAAAAGACTGCGTAGTTGTTCATATAGATCAATTAAAAACTTTAAAAATATATTTAGCAATGTGTTATTCCGAAATAATGCGTGTTCGAAGAGAAATTACAGCAAATAGATCACTCATAAAAGTAGTCACACACCTTCTTATAGGATCAATAAAACGGTGAATTTGTTTTCATGGCTACACGTTGGCGTTTGGAGAAAATTTTAGGGTTTTTTGAAGAGAAAATAATTTAAAATATGGGAATATAAGACAATTTATTCTAAAATGATAACTATTCGATTACACTTTTTGTGTATCTTGGGACACTAACGTCCCCGCACACCCATTGTAAGATAGATTATCAAGATATTATTGCGATTTGTTTTGTTAAACAATCTATTATTATAGACTATTTGTTTTATGTATGCATTTAAATTTAAAGATGTACATCCAAGTTGTTTGGTTTATTTTTTTTATTTTTAACTATTCCACACAGCTTTTAGTGTATCTCAAGACACTAATGTTCACGGAAATCCATCACAATACACGAATAAAATAACAACATAAAATACGTAAGGTTAGCTTACACAGAAAATGGAACAAAAAAATTGATAAGCGCGTAAATGTCACAAAGTTTGCGTTGTAGATGTGCAACATGGTTACAGCGAAATGGATTCATAAGGAAAATACATAAACCTACCGCTACATGTCGGTAGAGCAGCTGACCAGTTGTTGGATTCTGTACCGTCGCATGTCAACTCGGCCGTTCCTGATATTTTGTACCCAGTGTTGCAGGTGAAGGTATGTGCTACGTTGTAGGCTGTATTTGCAGCTGTTCCGACTCCATTGGCTATGGTGGTTGCCGCACATACGATAGCTGGAAAACGTGATATATTTCGTAGTTGATTTGAGATGCTTTCTTTTCTTTTTGATTGTCTTAAGGGAGCACGTATAGTAGTCGATATACGTGCCATTTTCTATTTATAGTACAAAACGAAGCAACAAAAGTTGCCATAAAGTTGTTTCCCAAGCAAAAACTGTTTGTTCGTAATCTCAGGGGTAGGTTTTAGGGGTAAACATGTGGGTTGTTGTTGATTTTGCTTTTGGAAACTTGTGATAAATACTAAACGGAAAGAAGCCTAACATTCGCATTTTTGATAAACCCGAGTCATACACATTAATAATAACAAGAAACATTTCCTGGGACTTTGACATTGTGTTGAAAATGTAGATACTAATACGTCGATTTAATGGTAAAATTAACATACAACGAAATGACGTAAAAACTTGAATATTCAAAATTTTAGGTATAAAACACTGATTTGTGTTACCTTAAATCCACAAAAACCCAATAGTTTAGTTTTTGATATGACAATTTAATAATTAATCGTTGATTAAAGCAAAAGACTGCGTAGTTATTCATATAAATCAATTGAAAACTTTAAAAATATATTTAGCAATGTGTTATACAGTAATAATGCGTGCTAAAAGAGAAATTACAGCAAATAGATCACTCATAAAAGTTGTCACACACCTCCTTATAGGAACAATACAACGGTGAATTTGTTTTCATGGTTACACGTTGGCGTTTGGCAGAAAATTTTAGCGTTTTTTGAAGAGAAAATAATTTAAAATATTGGAATATACGACAATTTATTCTAAAATGATAACAATTCGATTACACTTTTTGTGTATCTTGGGACACTAACGTCCCCGCACACCCATTGTAAGATAGATTATCAATATATTATTGCGGTTTGTTTCGTTAAACAATCTATTATTATAGACTATTTGGTTTATGTATGCATTTAAATTTAAAGATGTACATCCAAGTTGTTTGGTTTATTTTTTTTTATTTTTAACTATTCCACACAGCTTTTAGTGTATCTAAAGACACTAATGTTCACGGAAATCCATCACAATGCACGAACAAAACAACAACATAAAATACTCAAGGTTAGCTTACACAGAAAATGGAACAAAAAATTTGATAAGCGCGTAAATGTCGCAAAGTTTGCGTTGTAGATGTGCAACCTGTTTACAGCGAAATGGATTCATAAGGAAAATACATAAACCTACCGCTACATGTCGGTAGAGCAGCTGACCAGTTGTTGGATTCTGTACCGTCGCATGTCAACTCGGCCGTTCCTGATATTTTGTACCCAGTGCTGCAGGTGAAGGTATGTGCTACGTTGTAGGCTGTATTTGCAGCTGTTCCGACTCCATTGGCTATGGTGGTTGCCGCACATACGATAGCTGGAAAACGTGATATATTTCGTAGTTGATTTGAGATGCTTTCTTTTCTTTTTGATTGTCTTAAGAGAGCACGTAGAGTAGTCGATATACGTGCCCAAACATTTTAAAGCATTAAACGAATTAAATATATTTTGAGCAATTTTTATTTATAGTACAAAACGAAGCAACAAAAGTTGCCATAAAGTTGTTTCCCAAGCAAAAACGGTTTGATCGTAATTTGAGGGGTGGGTTTTAGGGGTAAACATGTCGGTTGTTGTTGATTTTGCTTTTGGAAACTTGTGATAATTACTAAAAGGAAAGAAGCCTAACATTCGCATTGTTGATAAACCCGAGTCATACACATTAATAATAACAAGAAACATTTCCTGAGAATTTAATATTGTGGTGAAAATGTAGATACTAATACGTCGATTTAATGATCAAATTAACATACAATGAAATGACGTAAAAACTTGAATATTTAAATTTTTAGGTATAAATCACTGATTTTTGTTACCTTAAATCCACAAAAATCCAATAGTTTAGTTTTTGATATGACAATTTTGTAATTATACGTTGATTAAAGCAAAAGACTGCGTAGTTGTTCATATAGATCAATTAAAAACTTTAAAAATATATTTAGCAATGTGTTATTCCGAAATAATGCGTGTTCGAAGAGAAATTACAGCAAATAGATCACTCATAAAAGTAGTCACACACCTTCTTATAGGATCAATAAAACGGTGAATTTGTTTTCATGGCTACACGTTGGCGTTTGGAGAAAATTTTAGGGTTTTTTGAAGAGAAAATAATTTAAAATATGGGAATATAAGACAATTTATTCTAAAATGATAACTATTCGATTACACTTTTTGTGTATCTTGGGACACTAACGTCCCCGCACACCCATTGTAAGATAGATTATCAAGATATTATTGCGATTTGTTTTGTTAAACAATCTATTATTATAGACTATTTGTTTTATGTATGCATTTAAATTTAAAGATGTACATCCAAGTTGTTTGGTTTATTTTTTTTATTTTTAACTATTCCACACAGCTTTTAGTGTATCTCAAGACACTAATGTTCACGGAAATCCATCACAATACACGAATAAAATAACAACATAAAATACGTAAGGTTAGCTTACACAGAAAATGGAACAAAAAAATTGATAAGCGCGTAAATGTCACAAAGTTTGCGTTGTAGATGTGCAACATGGTTACAGCGAAATGGATTCATATGGAAAATACATAAACCTACCGCTACATGTGGGTAGAGCAGCTGACCAGTTGTTGGATTCTGTACCGTCGCATGTCAACTCGGCCGTTCCTGATATTTTGTACCCAGTGTTGCAGGTGAAGGTATGTGCTACGTTGTAGGCTGTATTTGCAGCTGTTCCGACTCCATTGGCTATGGTGGTTGCCGCACATACGATAGCTGGAAAACGTGATATATTTCGTAGTTGATTTGAGATGCTTTCTTTTCTTTTTGATTGTCTTAAGAGAGCACGTAGAGTAGTCGATATACGTGCCCAAACATTTTAAAGCATTAAACGAATTAAATATATTTTGAGCAATTTTTATTTATAGTACAAAACGAAGCAACAAAAGTTGCCATAAAGTTGTTTCCCAAGCAAAAACGGTTTGATCGTAATCTGAGGGGTGGGTTTTAGGGGTAAACATGTCGGTTGTTGTTGATTTTGCTTTTGGAAACTTGTGATAATTACTAAAAGGAAAGAAGCCTAACATTCGCATTGTTGATAAACCCGAGTCATACACATTAATAATAACAAGAAACATTTCCTGAGAATTTAATATTGTGGTGAAAATGTAGATACTAATACGTCGATTTAATGATCAAATTAACATACAATGAAATGACGTAAAAACTTTAATATTTAAATTTTTAGGTATAAATCACTGATTTTTGTTACCTTAAATCCACAAAAATCCAATAGTTTAGTTTTTGATATGACAATTTTGTAATTATACGTTGATTAAAGCAAAAGACTGCGTAGTTGTTCATATAGATCAATTAAAAACTTTAAAAATATATTTAGCAATGTGTTATTCCGAAATAATGCGTGTTCGAAGAGAAATTACAGCAAATAGATCACTCATAAAAGTAGTCACACACCTTCTTATAGGATCAATAAAACGGTGAATTTGTTTTCATGGCTACACGTTGGCGTTTGGAGAAAATTTTAGGGTTTTTTGAAGAGAAAATAATTTAAAATATGGGAATATAAGACAATTTATTCTAAAATGATAACTATTCGATTACACTTTTTGTGTATCTTGGGACACTAACGTCCCCGCACACCCATTGTAAGATAGATTATCAAGATATTATTGCGATTTGTTTTGTTAAACAATCTATTATTATAGACTATTTGTTTTATGTATGCATTTAAATTTAAAGATGTACATCCAAGTTGTTTGGTTTATTTTTTTTATTTTTAACTATTCCACACAGCTTTTAGTGTATCTCAAGACACTAATGTTCACGGAAATCCATCACAATACACGAATAAAATAACAACATAAAATACGTAAGGTTAGCTTACACAGAAAATGGAACAAAAAAATTGATAAGCGCGTAAATGTCACAAAGTTTGCGTTGTAGATGTGCAACATGGTTACAGCGAAATGGATTCATAAGGAAAATACATAAACCTACCGCTACATGTCGGTAGAGCAGCTGACCAGTTGTTGGATTCTGTACCGTCGCATGTCAACTCGGCCGTTCCTGATATTTTGTACCCAGTGTTGCAGGTGAAGGTATGTGCTACGTTGTAGGCTGTATTTGCAGCTGTTCCGACTCCATTGGCTATGGTGGTTGCCGCACATACGATAGCTGGAAAACGTGATATATTTCGTAGTTGATTTGAGATGCTTTCTTTTCTTTTTGATTGTCTTAAGGGAGCACGTATAGTAGTCGATATACGTGCCATTTTCTATTTATAGTACAAAACGAAGCAACAAAAGTTGCCATAAAGTTGTTTCCCAAGCAAAAACTGTTTGTTCGTAATCTCAGGGGTAGGTTTTAGGGGTAAACATGTGGGTTGTTGTTGATTTTGCTTTTGGAAACTTGTGATAAATACTAAACGGAAAGAAGCCTAACATTCGCATTTTTGATAAACCCGAGTCATACACATTAATAATAACAAGAAACATTTCCTGGGACTTTGACATTGTGTTGAAAATGTAGATACTAATACGTCGATTTAATGGTAAAATTAACATACAACGAAATGACGTAAAAACTTGAATATTCAAAATTTTAGGTATAAAACACTGATTTGTGTTACCTTAAATCCACAAAAACCCAATAGTTTAGTTTTTGATATGACAATTTAATAATTAATCGTTGATTAAAGCAAAAGACTGCGTAGTTATTCATATAAATCAATTGAAAACTTTAAAAATATATTTAGCAATGTGTTATACAGTAATAATGCGTGCTAAAAGAGAAATTACAGCAAATAGATCACTCATAAAAGTTGTCACACACCTCCTTATAGGAACAATACAACGGTGAATTTGTTTTCATGGTTACACGTTGGCGTTTGGCAGAAAATTTTAGCGTTTTTTGAAGAGAAAATAATTTAAAATATTGGAATATACGACAATTTATTCTAAAATGATAACAATTCGATTACACTTTTTGTGTATCTTGGGACACTAACGTCCCCGCACACCCATTGTAAGATAGATTATCAATATATTATTGCGGTTTGTTTCGTTAAACAATCTATTATTATAGACTATTTGGTTTATGTATGCATTTAAATTTAAAGATGTACATCCAAGTTGTTTGGTTTATTTTTTTTTATTTTTAACTATTCCACACAGCTTTTAGTGTATCTAAAGACACTAATGTTCACGGAAATCCATCACAATGCACGAACAAAACAACAACATAAAATACTCAAGGTTAGCTTACACAGAAAATGGAACAAAAAATTTGATAAGCGCGTAAATGTCGCAAAGTTTGCGTTGTAGATGTGCAACCTGTTTACAGCGAAATGGATTCATAAGGAAAATACATAAACCTACCGCTACATGTCGGTAGAGCAGCTGACCAGTTGTTGGATTCTGTACCGTCGCATGTCAACTCGGCCGTTCCTGATATTTTGTACCCAGTGCTGCAGGTGAAGGTATGTGCTACGTTGTAGGCTGTATTTGCAGCTGTTCCGACTCCATTGGCTATGGTGGTTGCCGCACATACGATAGCTGGAAAACGTGATATATTTCGTAGTTGATTTGAGATGCTTTCTTTTCTTTTTGATTGTCTTAAGAGAGCACGTAGAGTAGTCGATATACGTGCCCAAACATTTTAAAGCATTAAACGAATTAAATATATTTTGAGCAATTTTTATTTATAGTACAAAACGAAGCAACAAAAGTTGCCATAAAGTTGTTTCCCAAGCAAAAACGGTTTGATCGTAATTTGAGGGGTGGGTTTTAGGGGTAAACATGTCGGTTGTTGTTGATTTTGCTTTTGGAAACTTGTGATAATTACTAAAAGGAAAGAAGCCTAACATTCGCATTGTTGATAAACCCGAGTCATACACATTAATAATAACAAGAAACATTTCCTGAGAATTTAATATTGTGGTGAAAATGTAGATACTAATACGTCGATTTAATGATCAAATTAACATACAATGAAATGACGTAAAAACTTGAATATTTAAATTTTTAGGTATAAATCACTGATTTTTGTTACCTTAAATCCACAAAAATCCAATAGTTTAGTTTTTGATATGACAATTTTGTTATTATACGTTGATTAAAGCAAAAGACTGCGTAGTTGTTCATATAGATCAATTAAAAACTTTAAAAATATATTTGGCAATGTGTTATTCCGAAATAATGCGTGTTCGAAGAGAAATTACAGCAAATAGATCACTCATAAAAGTAGTCACACACCTTCTTATAGGATCAATAAAACGGTGAATTTGTTTTCATGGCTACACGTTGGCGTTTGGAGAAAATTTTAGGGTTTTTTGAAGAGAAAATAATTTAAAATATGGGAATATAAGACAATTTATTCTAAAATGATAACTATTCGATTACACTTTTTGTGTATCTTGGGACACTAACGTCCCCGCACACCCATTGTAAGATAGATTATCAAGATATTATTGCGATTTGTTTTGTTAAACAATCTATTATTATAGACTATTTGTTTTATGTATGCATTTAAATTTAAAGATGTACATCCAAGTTGTTTGGTTTATTTTTTTTATTTTTAACTATTTCACACAGCTTTTAGTGTATCTCAAGACACTAATGTTCACGGAAATCCATCACAATACACGAATAAAATAACAACATAAAATACGTAAGGTTAGCTTACACAGAAAATGGAACAAAAAAATTGATAAGCGCGTAAATGTCACAAAGTTTGCGTTGTAGATGTGCAACATGGTTACAGCGAAATGGATTCATATGGAAAATACATAAACCTACCGCTACATGTCGGTAGAGCAGCTGACCAGTTGTTGGATTCTGTACCGTCGCATGTCAACTCGGCCGTTCCTGATATTTTGTACCCAGTGTTGCAGGTGAAGGTATGTGCTACGTTGTAGGCTGTATTTGCAGCTGTTCCGACTCCATTGGCTATGGTGGTTGCCGCACATACGATAGCTGGAAAACGTGATATATTTCGTAGTTGATTTGAGATGCTTTCTTTTCTTTTTGATTGTCTTAAGAGAGCACGTAGAGTAGTCGATATACGTGCCCAAACATTTTAAAGCATTAAACGAATTAAATATATTTTGAGCAATTTTTATTTATAGTACAAAACGAAGCAACAAAAGTTGCCATAAAGTTGTTTCCCAAGCAAAAACGGTTTGATCGTAATCTGAGGGGTGGGTTTTAGGGGTAAACATGTCGGTTGTTGTTGATTTTGCTTTTGGAAACTTGTGATAATTACTAAAAGGAAAGAAGCCTAACATTCGCATTGTTGATAAACCCGAGTCATACACATTAATAATAACAAGAAACATTTCCTGAGAATTTAATATTGTGGTGAAAATGTAGATACTAATACGTCGATTTAATGATCAAATTAACATACAATGAAATGACGTAAAAACTTGAATATTTAAATTTTTAGGTATAAATCACTGATTTTTGTTACCTTAAATCCACAAAAATCCAATAGTTTAGTTTTTGATATGACAATTTTGTAATTATACGTTGATTAAAGCAAAAGACTGCGTAGTTGTTCATATAGATCAATTAAAAACTTTAAAAATATATTTAGCAATGTGTTATTCCGAAATAATGCGTGTTCGAAGAGAAATTACAGCAAATAGATCACTCATAAAAGTAGTCACACACCTTCTTATAGGATCAATAAAACGGTGAATTTGTTTTCATGGCTACACGTTGGCGTTTGGAGAAAATTTTAGGGTTTTTTGAAGAGAAAATAATTTAAAATATGGGAATATAAGACAATTTATTCTAAAATGATAACTATTCGATTACACTTTTTGTGTATCTTGGGACACTAACGTCCCCGCACACCCATTGTAAGATAGATTATCAAGATATTATTGCGATTTGTTTTGTTAAACAATCTATTATTATAGACTATTTGTTTTATGTATGCATTTAAATTTAAAGATGTACATCCAAGTTGTTTGGTTTATTTTTTTTATTTTTAACTATTCCACACAGCTTTTAGTGTATCTCAAGACACTAATGTTCACGGAAATCCATCACAATACACGAATAAAATAACAACATAAAATACGTAAGGTTAGCTTACACAGAAAATGGAACAAAAAAATTGATAAGCGCGTAAATGTCACAAAGTTTGCGTTGTAGATGTGCAACATGGTTACAGCGAAATGGATTCATAAGGAAAATACATAAACCTACCGCTACATGTCGGTAGAGCAGCTGACCAGTTGTTGGATTCTGTACCGTCGCATGTCAACTCGGCCGTTCCTGATATTTTGTACCCAGTGTTGCAGGTGAAGGTATGTGCTACGTTGTAGGCTGTATTTGCAGCTGTTCCGACTCCATTGGCTATGGTGGTTGCCGCACATACGATAGCTGGAAAACGTGATATATTTCGTAGTTGATTTGAGATGCTTTCTTTTCTTTTTGATTGTCCTAAGGGAGCACGTATAGTAGTCGATATACGTGCCATTTTCTATTTATAGTACAAAACGAAGCAACAAAAGTTGCCATAAAGTTGTTTCCCAAGCAAAAACTGTTTGTTCGTAATCTGAGGGGTAGGTTTTAGGGGTAAACATGTGGGTTGTTGTTGATTTTGCTTTTGGAAACTTGTGATAAATACTAAACGGAAAGAAGCCTAACATTCGCATTTTTGATAAACCCGAGTCATACACATTAATAACAACAAGAAACATTTCCTGGGACTTTGACATTGTGTTGAAAATGTAGATACTAATACGTCGATTTAATGGTAAAATTAACATACAACGAAATGACGTAAAAACTTGAATATTCAAAATTTTAGGTATAAAACACTGATTTGTGTTACCTTAAATCCACAAAAACCCAATAGTTTAGTTTTTGATATGACAATTTAGTAATTATTCGTTGATTAAAGCAAAAGACTGCGTAGTTATTCATATAAATCAATTGAAAACTTTAAAAATATATTTAGCAATGTGTTATTCCGAAATAATGCGTGTTCGAAGAGAAATTACAGCAAATAGATCCTTCATAAAAGTTGTCACACACCTCCTTATAGGATCAATACAACGGTGAATTTGTTTTCATGGTTACACGTTGGCGTTTGGCAGAAAATTTTAGCGTTTTTTGAAGAGAAAATAATTTAAAATATTGGAATATACGACAATTTATTCTAAAATGATAACTATTCGATTACACTTTTTGTGTATCTTGGGACACTAACGTCCCCGCACACCCATTGTAAGATAGATTATCAAGATATTATTGCGATTTGTTTTGTTAAACAATCTATTATTATAGACTATTTGTTTTATGTATGCATTTAAATTTAAAGATGTACATCCAAGTTGTTTGGTTTATTTTTTTTATTTTTAACTATTCCACACAGCTTTTAGTGTATCTCAAGACACTAATGTTCACGGAAATCCATCACAATACACGAATAAAATAACAACATAAAATACGTAAGGTTAGCTTACACAGAAAATGGAACAAAAAAATTGATAAGCGCGTAAATGTCACAAAGTTTGCGTTGTAGATGTGCAACATGGTTACAGCGAAATGGATTCATAAGGAAAATACATAAACCTACCGCTACATGTCGGTAGAGCAGCTGACCAGTTGTTGGATTCTGTACCGTCGCATGTCAACTCGGCCGTTCCTGATATTTTGTACCCAGTGTTGCAGGTGAAGGTATGTGCTACGTTGTAGGCTGTATTTGCAGCTGTTCCGACTCCATTGGCTATGGTGGTTGCCGCACATACGATAGCTGGAAAACGTGATATATTTCGTAGTTGATTTGAGATGCTTTCTTTTCTTTTTGATTGTCCTAAGGGAGCACGTATAGTAGTCGATATACGTGCCATTTTCTATTTATAGTACAAAACGAAGCAACAAAAGTTGCCATAAAGTTGTTTCCCAAGCAAAAACTGTTTGTTCGTAATCTGAGGGGTAGGTTTTAGGGGTAAACATGTGGGTTGTTGTTGATTTTGCTTTTGGAAACTTGTGATAAATACTAAACGGAAAGAAGCCTAACATTCGCATTTTTGATAAACCCGAGTCATACACATTAATAACAACAAGAAACATTTCCTGGGACTTTGACATTGTGTTGAAAATGTAGATACTAATACGTCGATTTAATGGTAAAATTAACATACAACGAAATGACGTAAAAACTTGAATATTCAAAATTTTAGGTATAAAACACTGATTTGTGTTACCTTAAATCCACAAAAACCCAATAGTTTAGTTTTTGATATGACAATTTAGTAATTATTCGTTGATTAAAGCAAAAGACTGCGTAGTTATTCATATAAATCAATTGAAAACTTTAAAAATATATTTAGCAATGTGTTATACCGTAATAATGCGTGCTAAAAGAGAAATTACAGCAAATAGATCACTCATAAAAGTTGTCACACACCTCCTTATAGGAACAATACAACGGTGAATTTGTTTTCATGGTTACACGTTGGCGTTTGGCAGAAAATTTTAGCGTTTTTTGAAGAGAAAATAATTTAAAATATTGGAATATACGACAATTTATTCTAAAATGATAACTATTCGATTACACTTTTTGTGTATCTTGGGACACTAACGTCCCCGCACACCCATTGTAAGATAGATTATCAATATATTATTGCGGTTTGTTTCGTTAAACAATCTATTATTATAGACTATTTGGTTTATGTATGCATTTAAATTTAAAGATGTACATCCAAGTTGTTTGGTTTATTTTTTTTATTTTTAACTATTCCACACAGCTTTTAGTGTATCTCAAGACACTAATGTTCACGGAAATCCATCACAATACACGAATAAAATAACAACATCAAATACTCAAGGTTAGCTTACACAGAAAATGGAACAAAAAAATTGATAAGCGCGTAAATGTCACAAAGTTTGCGTTGTAGATGTGCAACCTGGTTACAGCGAAATGGATTCATAAGGAAAATACATAAACCTACCGCTACATGTCGGTAGAGCAGCTGACCAGTTGTTGGATTCTGTACCATCGCATGTCAACTCGGCCGTTCCTGATATTTTGTACCCAGTGTTGCAGGTGAAGGTATGTGCTACGTTGTAGGCTGTATTTGCAGCTGTTCCGACTCCATTGGCTATGGTGGTTGCCGCACATACGATAGCTGGAAAACGTGATATATTTCGTAGTTGATTTGAGATGCTTTCTTTTCTTTTTGATTGTGTTAAGGGAGCACGTATAGTAGTCGATATACGTGCCATTTTCTATTTATAGTACAAAACGAAGCAACAAAAGTTGCCATAAAGTTGTTTCCCAAGCAAAAACTGTTTGTTCGTAATCTCAGGGGTAGGTTTTAGGGGTAAACATGTGGGTTGTTGTTGATTTTGCTTTTGGAAACTTGTGATAAATACTAAACGGAAAGAAGCCTAACATTCGCATTTTTGATAAACCCGAGTCATACACATTAATAACAACAAGAAACATTTCCTGGGACTTTGACATTGTGTTGAAAATGTAGATACTAATACGTCGATTTAATGGTAAAATTAACATACAACGAAATGACGTAAAAACTTGAATATTCAAAATTTTAGGTATAAAACACTGATTTGTGTTACCTTAAATCCACAAAAACCCAATAGTTTAGTTTTTGATATGACAATTTAGTAATTATTCGTTGATTAAAGCAAAAGACTGCGTAGTTATTCATATAAATCAATTGAAAACTTTAAAAATATATTTAGCAATGTGTTATACCGTAATAATGCGTGCTAAAAGAGAAATTACAGCAAATAGATCACTCATAAAAGTTGTCACACACCTCCTTATAGGAACAATACAACGGTGAATTTGTTTTCATGGTTACACGTTGGCGTTTGGCAAAAAATTTTAGCGTTTTTTGAAGAGAAAATAATTTAAAATATTGGAATATACGACAATTTATTCTAAAATGATAACTATTCGATTACACTTTTTGTGTATCTTGGGACACTAACGTCCCCGCACACCCATTGTAAGATAGATTATCAATATATTTTTGCGGTTTGTTTCGTTAAACAATCTATTATTATAGACTATTTGGTTTATGTATGCATTTAAATTTAAAGATGTACATCCAAGTTGTTTGGTTTATTTTTTTTATTTTTAACTATTCCACACAGCTTTTAGTGTATCTCAAGACACTAATGTTCACGGAAATCCATCACAATACACGAATAAAATAACAACATCAAATACTCAAGGTTAGCTTACACAGAAAATGGAACAAAAAAATTGATAAGCGCGTAAATGTCACAAAGTTTGCGTTGTAGATGTGCAACCTGGTTACAGCGAAATGGATTCATAAGGAAAATACATAAACCTACCGCTACATGTCGGTAGAGCAGCTGACCAGTTGTTGGATTCTGTACCGTCGCATGTCAACTCGGCCGTTCCTGATATTTTGTACCCAGTGCTGCAGGTGAAGGTATGTGCTACGTTGTAGGCTGTATTTGCAGCTGTTCCGACTCCATTGGCTATGGTGGTTGCCGCACATACGATAGCTGGAAAACGTGATATATTTCGTAGTTGATTTGAGATGCTTTCTTTTCTTTTTGATTGTCTTAAGAGAGCACGTAGAGTAGTCGATATACGTGCCCAAACATTTTAAAGCATTAAACGAATTAAATATATTTTGAGCAATTTTTATTTATAGTACAAAACGAAGCAACAAAAGTTGCCATAAAGTTGTTTCCCAAGCAAAAACTGTTTGTTCGTAATCTCAGGGGTAGGTTTTAGGGGTAAACATGTGGGTTGTTGTTGATTTTGCTTTTGGAAACTTGTGATAAATACTAAACGGAAAGAAGCCTAACATTTGCATTGTTGATAAACCCGAGTAATACACATTAATAATAACAAGAAACATTTCCTGGGAATTTAACATTGTGGTGAAAATGTAGATACTGATACGTCGATTTAATGATCAAATTAACATACAATGAAATGACGTAAAAACTTGAATATTTAAATTTTTAGGTATAAATCACTGATTTTTGTTACCTTAAATCCACAAAAATCCAATAGTTTAGTTTTTGATATGACAATTTTGTAATTATACGTTGATTAAAGCAAAAGACAGCGTAGTTGTTCATATAGATCAATTAAAAACTTTAAAAATATATTTAGCAATGTGTTATTCCGAAATAATGCGTGTTCGAAGAGAAATTACAGCAAATAGATCACTCATAAAAGTAGTCACACACCTCCTTATAGGATCAATAAAACGGTGAATTTGTTTTCATGGCTACACGTTGGCGTTTGGAGAAAATTTTAGGGTTTTTTGAAGAAAAAATAATTTAAAATATGGGAATATAAGACAATTTATTCTAAAATGATAACTATTCGATTACACTTTTTGTGTATCTTGGGACACTAACGTCCCCGCACACCCATTGTAAGATAGATTATCAAGATATTATTGCGATTTGTTTTGTTAAACAATCTATTATTATAGACTATTTGTTTTATGAATACATTTAAATTTAAAGATGTACATCCAAGTTGTTTGGTTTATTTTTTTTATTTTTAACTATTCCACACAGCTTTTAGTGTATCTCAAGACACTAATGTTCACGGAAATCCATCACAATACACGAATAAAATAACAACATCAAATACTCAAGGTTAGCTTACACAGAAAATGGAACAAAAAAATTGATCAGCGCGTAAATGTCACAAAGTTTGCGTTGTAGATGTGCAACCTGGTTACAGCGAAATGGATTCATAAGGAAAATACATAAACCTACCGCTACATGTCGGTAGAGCAGCTGACCAGTTGTTGGATTCTGTACCGTCGCATGTCAACTCGGCCGTTCCTGATATTTTGTACCCAGTGTTGCAGGTGAAGGTATGTGCTACGTTGTAGGCTGTATTTGCAGCTGTTCCGACTCCATTGGCTATGGTGGTTGCCGCACATACGATAGCTGGAAAACGTGATATATTTCGTAGTTGATTAGAGATGCTTTCTTTTCTTTTTGATTGTCCTAAGGGAGCACGTATAGTAGTCGATATACGTGCCATTTTCTATTTATAGTACAAAACGAAGCAACAAAAGTTGCCATAAAGTTGTTTCCCAAGCAAAAACTGTTTGTTCGTAATCTCAGGGGTAGGTTTTAGGGGTAAACATGTGGGTTGTTGTTGATTTTGCTTTTGGAAACTTGTGATAAATACTAAACGGAAAGAAGCCTAACATTCGCATTTTTGATAAACCCGAGTCATACACATTAATAATAACAAGAAACATTTCCTGGGACTTTGACATTGTGTTGAAAATGTAGATACTAATACGTCGATTTAATGGTAAAATTAACATACAACGAAATGTCGTAAAAACTTGAATATTCAAAATTTTAGGTATAAAACACTGATTTGTGTTACCTTAAATCCACAAAAACCCAATAGTTTAGTTTTTGATATGACAATTTAATAATTAATCGTTGATTAAAGCAAAAGACTGCGTAGTTATTCATATAAATCAATTGAAAACTTTAAAAATATATTTAGCAATGTGTTATACAGTAATAATGCGTGCTAAAAGAGAAATTACAGCAAATAGATCACTCATAAAAGTTGTCACACACCTCCTTATAGGAACAATACAACGGTGAATTTGTTTTCATGGTTACACGTTGGCGTTTGGCAGAAAATTTTAGCGTTTTTTGAAGAGAAAATAATTTAAAATATTGGAATATACGACAATTTATTCTAAAATGATAACAATTCGATTACACTTTTTGTGTATCTTGGGACACTAACGTCCCCGCACACCCATTGTAAGATAGATTATCAATATATTATTGCGGTTTGTTTCGTTAAACAATCTATTATTATAGACTATTTGGTTTATGTATGCATTTAAATTTAAAGATGTACATCCAAGTTGTTTGGTTTATTTTTTTTTATTTTTAACTATTCCACACAGCTTTTAGTGTATCTAAAGACACTAATGTTCACGGAAATCCATCACAATGCACGAACAAAACAACAACATAAAATACTCAAGGTTAGCTTACACAGAAAATGGAACAAAAAATTTGATAAGCGCGTAAATGTCGCAAAGTTTGCGTTGTAGATGTGCAACCTGGTTACAGCGAAATGGATTCATAAGGAAAATACATAAACCTACCGCTACATGTCGGTAGAGCAGCTGACCAGTTGTTGGATTCTGTACCGTCGCATGTCAACTCGGCCGTTCCTGATATTTTGTACCCAGTGCTGCAGGTGAAGGTATGTGCTACGTTGTAGGCTGTATTTGCAGCTGTTCCGACTCCATTGGCTATGGTGGTTGCCGCACATACGATAGCTGGAAAACGTGATATATTTCGTAGTTGATTTGAGATGCTTTCTTTTCTTTTTGATTGTCTTAAGAGAGCACGTAGAGTAGTCGATATACGTGCCCAAACATTTTAAAGCATTAAACGAATTAAATATATTTTGAGCAATTTTTATTTATAGTACAAAACGAAGCAACAAAAGTTGCCATAAAGTTGTTTCCCAAGCAAAAACGGTTTGATCGTAATTTGAGGGGTGGGTTTTAGGGGTAAACATGTCGGTTGTTGTTGATTTTGCTTTTGGAAACTTGTGATAATTACTAAAAGGAAAGAAGCCTAACATTCGCATTGTTGATAAACCCGAGTCATACACATTAATAATAACAAGAAACATTTCCTGAGAATTTAATATTGTGGTGAAAATGTAGATACTAATACGTCGATTTAATGATCAAATTAACATACAATGAAATGACGTAAAAACTTGAATATTTAAATTTTTAGGTATAAATCACTGATTTTTGTTACCTTAAATCCACAAAAATCCAATAGTTTAGTTTTTGATATGACAATTTTGTAATTATACGTTGATTAAAGCAAAAGACTGCGTAGTTGTTCATATAGATCAATTAAAAACTTTAAAAATATATTTAGCAATGTGTTATTCCGAAATAATGCGTGTTCGAAGAGAAATTACAGCAAATAGATCACTCATAAAAGTAGTCACACACCTTCTTATAGGATCAATAAAACGGTGAATTTGTTTTCATGGCTACACGTTGGCGTTTGGAGAAAATTTTAGGGTTTTTTGAAGAGAAAATAATTTAAAATATGGGAATATAAGACAATTTATTCTAAAATGATAACTATTCGATTACACTTTTTGTGTATCTTGGGACACTAACGTCCCCGCACACCCATTGTAAGATAGATTATCAAGATATTATTGCGATTTGTTTTGTTAAACAATCTATTATTATAGACTATTTGTTTTATGTATGCATTTAAATTTAAAGATGTACATCCAAGTTGTTTGGTTTATTTTTTTTATTTTTAACTATTCCACACAGCTTTTAGTGTATCTCAAGACACTAATGTTCACGGAAATCCATCACAATACACGAATAAAATAACAACATAAAATACGTAAGGTTAGCTTACACAGAAAATGGAACAAAAAAATTGATAAGCGCGTAAATGTCACAAAGTTTGCGTTGTAGATGTGCAACATGGTTACAGCGAAATGGATTCATATGGAAAATACATAAACCTACCGCTACATGTCGGTAGAGCAGCTGACCAGTTGTTGGATTCTGTACCGTCGCATGTCAACTCGGCCGTTCCTGATATTTTGTACCCAGTGTTGCAGGTGAAGGTATGTGCTACGTTGTAGGCTGTATTTGCAGCTGTTCCGACTCCATTGGCTATGGTGGTTGCCGCACATACGATAGCTGGAAAACGTGATATATTTCGTAGTTGATTTGAGATGCTTTCTTTTCTTTTTGATTGTCTTAAGGGAGCACGTATAGTAGTCGATATACGTGCCATTTTCTATTTATAGTACAAAACGAAGCAACAAAAGTTGCCATAAAGTTGTTTCCCAAGCAAAAACTGTTTGTTCGTAATCTCAGGGGTAGGTTTTAGGGGTAAACATGTGGGTTGTTGTTGATTTTGCTTTTGGAAACTTGTGATAAATACTAAACGGAAAGAAGCCTAACATTCGCATTTTTGATAAACCCGAGTCATACACATTAATAATAACAAGAAACATTTCCTGGGACTTTGACATTGTGTTGAAAATGTAGATACTAATACGTCGATTTAATGGTAAAATTAACATACAACGAAATGACGTAAAAACTTGAATATTCAAAATTTTAGGTATAAAACACTGATTTGTGTTACCTTAAATCCACAAAAACCCAATAGTTTAGTTTTTGATATGACAATTTAATAATTAATCGTTGATTAAAGCAAAAGACTGCGTAGTTATTCATATAAATCAATTGAAAACTTTAAAAATATATTTAGCAATGTGTTATACAGTAATAAAGCGTGCTAAAAGAGAAATTACAGCAAATAGATCACTCATAAAAGTTGTCACACACCTCCTTATAGGAACAATACAACGGTGAATTTGTTTTCATGGTTACACGTTGGCGTTTGGCAGAAAATTTTAGCGTTTTTTGAAGAGAAAATAATTTAAAATATTGGAATATACGACAATTTATTCTAAAATGATAACAATTCGATTACACTTTTTGTGTATCTTGGGACACTAACGTCCCCGCACACCCATTGTAAGATAGATTATCAATATATTATTGCGGTTTGTTTCGTTAAACAATCTATTATTATAGACTATTTGGTTTATGTATGCATTTAAATTTAAAGATGTACATCCAAGTTGTTTGGTTTATTTTTTTTTATTTTTAACTATTCCACACAGCTTTTAGTGTATCTAAAGACACTAATGTTCACGGAAATCCATCACAATGCACGAACAAAACAACAACATAAAATACTCAAGGTTAGCTTACACAGAAAATGGAACAAAAAAATTGATAAGCGCGTAAATGTCGCAAAGTTTGCGTTGTAGATGTGCAACCTGGTTACAGCGAAATGGATTCATAAGGAAAATACATAAACCTACCGCTACATGTCGGTAGAGCAGCTGACCAGTTG
The DNA here is from genome assembly GCF_963924565.1 of Ascidiella aspersa. Taxonomy (NCBI): domain Eukaryota; kingdom Metazoa; phylum Chordata; class Ascidiacea; order Phlebobranchia; family Ascidiidae; genus Ascidiella; species Ascidiella aspersa. The sequence goes on from NC_139450.1 coordinate 31,295,105, forward strand.
TTGGATTCTGTACCGTCGCATGTCAACTCGGCCGTTCCTGATATTTTGTACCCAGTGCTGCAGGTGAAGGTATGTGCTACGTTGTAGGCTGTATTTGCAGCTGTTCCGACTCCATTGGCTATGGTGGTTGCCGCACATACGATAGCTGGAAAACGTGATATATTTCGTAGTTGATTTGAGATGCTTTCTTTTCTTTTTGATTGTCTTAAGAGAGCACGTAGAGTAGTCGATATACGTGCCCAAACATTTTAAAGCATTAAACGAATTAAATATATTTTGAGCAATTTTTATTTATAGTACAAAACGAAGCAACAAAAGTTGCCATAAAGTTGTTTCCCAAGCAAAAACGGTTTGATCGTAATTTGAGGGGTGGGTTTTAGGGGTAAACATGTCGGTTGTTGTTGATTTTGCTTTTGGAAACTTGTGATAATTACTAAAAGGAAAGAAGCCTAACATTCGCATTGTTGATAAACCCGAGTCATACACATTAATAATAACAAGAAACATTTCCTGAGAATTTAATATTGTGGTGAAAATGTAGATACTAATACGTCGATTTAATGATCAAATTAACATACAATGAAATGACGTAAAAACTTGAATATTTAAATTTTTAGGTATAAATCACTGATTTTTGTTACCTTAAATCCACAAAAATCCAATAGTTTAGTTTTTGATATGACAATTTTGTAATTATACGTTGATTAAAGCAAAAGACTGCGTAGTTGTTCATATAGATCAATTAAAAACTTTAAAAATATATTTAGCAATGTGTTATTCCGAAATAATGCGTGTTCGAAGAGAAATTACAGCAAATAGATCACTCATAAAAGTAGTCACACACCTTCTTATAGGATCAATAAAACGGTGAATTTGTTTTCATGGCTACACGTTGGCGTTTGGAGAAAATTTTAGGGTTTTTTGAAGAGAAAATAATTTAAAATATGGGAATATAAGACAATTTATTCTAAAATGATAACTATTCGATTACACTTTTTGTGTATCTTGGGACACTAACGTCCCCGCACACCCATTGTAAGATAGATTATCAAGATATTATTGCGATTTGTTTTGTTAAACAATCTATTATTATAGACTATTTGTTTTATGTATGCATTTAAATTTAAAGATGTACATCCAAGTTGTTTGGTTTATTTTTTTTATTTTTAACTATTCCACACAGCTTTTAGTGTATCTCAAGACACTAATGTTCACGGAAATCCATCACAATACACGAATAAAATAACAACATAAAATACGTAAGGTTAGCTTACACAGAAAATGGAACAAAAAAATTGATAAGCGCGTAAATGTCACAAAGTTTGCGTTGTAGATGTGCAACATGGTTACAGCGAAATGGATTCATATGGAAAATACATAAACCTACCGCTACATGTCGGTAGAGCAGCTGACCAGTTGTTGGATTCTGTACCGTCGCATGTCAACTCGGCCGTTCCTGATATTTTGTACCCGGTGTTGCAGGTGAAGGTATGTGCTACGTTGTAGGCTGTATTTGCAGCTGTTCCGACTCCATTGGCTATGGTGGTTGCCGCACATACGATAGCTGGAAAACGTGATATATTTCGTAGTTGATTTGAGATGCTTTCTTTTCTTTTTGATTGTCCTAAGGGAGCACGTATAGTAGTCGATATACGTGCCATTTTCTATTTATAGTACAAAACGAAGCAACAAAAGTTGCCATAAAGTTGTTTCCCAAGCAAAAACTGTTTGTTCGTAATCTGAGGGGTAGGTTTTAGGGGTAAACATGTGGGTTGTTGTTGATTTTGCTTTTGGAAACTTGTGATAAATACTAAACGGAAAGAAGCCTAACATTCGCATTTTTGATAAACCCGAGTCATACACATTAATAACAACAAGAAACATTTCCTGGGACTTTGACATTGTGTTGAAAATGTAGATACTAATACGTCGATTTAATGGTAAAATTAACATACAACGAAATGACGTAAAAACTTGAATATTCAAAATTTTAGGTATAAAACACTGATTTGTGTTACCTTAAATCCACAAAAACCCAATAGTTTAGTTTTTGATATGACAATTTAATAATTATTCGTTGATTAAAGCAAAAGACTGCGTAGTTATTCATATAAATCAATTGAAAACTTTAAAAATATATTTAGCAATGTGTTATACCGTAATAATGCGTGCTAAAAGAGAAATTACAGCAAATAGATCACTAATAAAAGTTGTCACACACCTCCTTATAGGAACAATACAACGGTGAATTTGTTTTCATGGTTACACGTTGGCGTTTGGCAGAAAATTTTAGCGTTTTTTGAAGAGAAAATAATTTAAAATATTGGAATATACGACAATTTATTCTAAAATGATAACTATTCGATTACACTTTTTGTGTATCTTGGGACACTAACGTCCCCGCACACCCATTGTAAGATAGATTATCAATATATTATTGCGGTTTGTTTCGTTAAACAATCTATTATTATAGACTATTTGGTTTATGTATGCATTTAAATTTAAAGATGTACATCCAAGTTGTTTGGTTTATTTTTTTTTTATTTTTAACTATTCCACACAGCTTTTAGTGTATCTCAAGACACTAATGTTCACGGAAATCCATCACAATGCACGAACAAAACAACAACATAAAATACTCAAGGTTAGCTTACACAGAAAATTGAACAAAAAAATTGATAAGCGCGTAAATGTCGCAAAGTTTGCGTTGTAGATGTGCAACCTGGTTACAGCGAAATGGATTCATAAGGAAAATACATAAACCTACCGCTACATGTCGGTAGAGCAGCTGACCAGTTGTTGGATTCTGTACCGTCGCATGTCAACTCGGCCGTTCCTGATATTTTGTACCCAGTGTTGCAGGTGAAGGTATGTGCAACGTTGTAGGCTGTATTTGCAGCTGTTCCAACTCCGTTGGCTATGGTGGTTGCCGCACATACGATAGCTGGAAAACGTGATATATTTCGTAGTTGATTTGTCATGCTTTCTTTTCTTTTTGATTGTCTTGAGAGAGCACGTAGAGTAGTCGATATACGTGCCCAAACAATTTTATAGCATTAAACGAATTAAATAACTTTTGAGCTATTTTTATTTATAGTACAAAACGAAGCAACAAAAGTTGCCATAAAGTTGTTTCCCAAGAAAAAACGTTTGATCGTAATCTGAGGGGTGGGTTTTAGGGGTAAACATGTCGGTTGTTGTTGATTTTGCTTTTGGAAACTTGTGATAATTACTAAAAGAAAAGAAGCCTAACATTCGCATTGTTGATAAACCCGAGTCATACACATTAATAATAACAAGAAACATTTCCTGAGAATTTAATATTGTGGTGAAAATGTAGATACTAATACGTCGATTTAATGATCAAATTAACATACAATGAAATGACGTAAAAACTTGAATATTTAAATTTTTAGGTATAAATCACTGATTTTTGTTACCTTAAATCCACAAAAATCCAATAGTTTAGTTTTTGATATGACAATTTTGTAATTATACGTTGATTAAAGCAAAAGACTGCGTAGTTGTTCATATAGATCAATTAAAAACTTTAAAAATATATTTAGCAATGTGTTATTCCGAAATAATGCGTGTTCGAAGAGAAATTACAGCAAATAGATCACTCATAAAAGTAGTCACACACCTCCTTACAGGATCAATAAAACGGTGAATTTGTTTTCATGGCTACACGTTGGCGTTTGGAGAAAATTTTAGGGTTTTTTGAAGAGAAAATAATTTAAAATATGGGAATATAAGACAATTCATTCTAAAATGATAACTATTCGATTACACTTTTTGTGTATCTTGGGACACTAACGTCCCCGCACACCCATTGTAAGATAGATTATCAAGATATTATTGCGATTTGTTTTGTTAAACAATCTATTATTATAGACTATTTGTTTTATGTATGCATTTAAATTTAAAGATGTACATCCAAGTTGTTTGGTTTATTTTTTTTATTTTTAACTATTCCACACAGCTTTTAGTGTATCTCAAGACACTAATGTTCACGGAAATCCATCACAATACACGAATAAAATAACAACATAAAATACGTAAGGTTAGCTTACACAGAAAATGGAACAAAAAAATTGATAAGCGCGTAAATGTCACAAAGTTTGCGTTGTAGATGTGCAACATGGTTACAGCGAAATGGATTCATAAGGAAAATACATAAACCTACCGCTACATGTCGGTAGAGCAGCTGACCAGTTGTTGGATTCTGTACCGTCGCATGTCAACTCGGCCGTTCCTGATATTTTGTACCCAGTGTTGCAGGTGAAGGTATGTGCTACGTTGTAGGCTGTATTTGCAACTGTTCCGACTCCATTGGCTATGGTGGTTGCCGCACATACGATAGCTGGAAAACGTGATATATTTCGTAGTTGATTTGAGATGCTTTCTTTTCTTTTTGATTGTCTTAAGAGAGCACGTAGAGTAGTCGATATACGTGCCCAAACATTTTAAAGCATTAAACGAATTAAATATATTTTGAGCAATTTTTATTTATAGTACAAAACGAAGCAACAAAAGTTGCCATAAAGTTGTTTCCCAAGCAAAAACGGTTTGATCGTAATCTGAGGGGTGGGTTTTAGGGGTAAACATGTCGGTTGTTGTTGATTTTGCTTTTGGAAACTTGTGATAATTACTAAAAGGAAAGAAGCCTAACATTCGCATTGTTGATAAACCCGAGTCATACACATTAATAATAACAAGAAACATTTCCTGAGAATTTAATATTGTGGTGAAAATGTAGATACTCATACGTCGATTTAATGATCAAATTAACATACAATGAAATGACGTAAAAACTTGAATATTTAAATTTTTAGGTATAAATCACTGATTTTTGTTACCTTAAATCCACAAAAACCCAATAGTTTAGTTTTTGATACGACAATTTTGTAATTATACGTTGATTAAAGCAAAACACTGTGAAGTTATTCATATAGATCAATTGAAAACTTTAAAAATATATTTAGCAATGTGTTATACCGTAATAATGCGTGTTAAAAGAGAAATTACAGCAAATAGATCCCTCATAAAAGTTGTCACACACCTCCTTTATAGGATCAATACAACGGTGAATTTGTTTTCATGGTTACACGTTGGCGTTTGGCAGAAAATTTTAGCGTTTTTTGAAGAAAAAATAATTTAAAATATTGGAATGTAAGACAATTTATTCTAAAACGATAACTATTCGATTACACTTTTTGTGTATCTTGGGACACTAACGTCCCCGCACACCCATTGTAAGATAGATTATCAATATATTATTGCGATTTGTTTTGTTAAACAATCTATTATTATAGACTATTTGTTTTATGTATGCATTTAAATTTAAAGATGTACATCCAAGTTGTTTGGTTTATTTTTTATTTTTAACTATTCCACACAGCTTTTAGTGTATCTCAAGACACTAATGTTCACGGAAATCCATCACAATACACGAATAAAACAACAACATAAAATACTCAAGGTTAGCTTACACAGAAAATGAAACAAAAAAATTGATAAGCGCGTAAATGTCACAAAGTTTGCGTTGTAGATGTGCAACCTGGTTACAGCGAAATGGATTCATAAGGAAAATACATAAACCTACCGCTACATGTCGGTAGAGCAGCTGACCAGTTGTTGGATTCTGTACCGTCGCATGTCAAGTCGGCCGCTCCTGATATTTTGTACCCAGTGTTGCAGGTGAAGGTATGTGCTACGTTGTAGGCTGTATTTGCAGCTGTTCCAACTCCGTTGGCTATGGTGGTTGCCGCACATACGATAGCTGGAAAACGTGATATATTTCGTAGTTGATTTGTCATGCTTTCTTTTCTTTTTGATTGTCTTGAGAGAGCACGTAGAGTAGTCGATATACGTGCCCAAACATTTTAAAGCATTAAACGAATTAAATATATTTTGAGCAATTTTTATTTATAGTACAAAACGAAGCAACAAAAGTTGCCATAAAGTTGTTTCCCAAGAAAAAACGTTTGATCGTAATCTGAGGGGTGGGTTTTAGGGGTAAACATGTCGGTTGTTGTTGATTTTGCTTTTGGAAACTTGTGATAATTACTAAAAGAAAAGAAGCCTAACATTCGCATTGTTGATAAACCCGAGTCATACACATTAATAATAACAAGAAACATTTCCTGAGAATTTAATATTGTGGTGAAAATGTAGATACTAATACGTCGATTTAATGATCAAATTAACATACAATGAAATGACGTAAAAACTTGAATATTTAAATTTTTAGGTATAAATCACTGATTTTTGTTACCTTAAATCCACAAAAATCCAATAGTTTAGTTTTTGATATGACAATTTTGTAATTATACGTTGATTAAAGCAAAAGACTGCGTAGTTGTTCATATAGATCAATTAAAAACTTTAAAAATATATTTAGCAATCTGTTATTCCGAAATAATGCGTGTTCGAAGAGAAATTACAGCAAATAGATCACTCATAAAAGTAGTCACACACCTTCTTATAGGATCAATAAAACGGTGAATTTGTTTTCATGGCTACACGTTGGCGTTTGGAGAAAATTTTAGGGTTTTTTGAAGAGAAAATAATTTAAAATATGGGAATATAAGACAATTCATTCTAAAATGATAACTATTCGATTACACTTTTTGTGTATCTTGGGAGACTAACGTCCCCGCACACCCATTGTAAGATAGATTATCAAGATATTATTGCGATTTGTTTTGTTAAACAATCTATTATTATAGACTATTTGTTTTATGTATGCATTTAAATTTAAAGATGTACATCCAAGTTGTTTGGTTTATTTTTTTTATTTTTAACTATTCCACACAGCTTTTAGTGTATCTCAAGACACTAATGTTCACGGAAATCCATCACAATACACAAACAAAACAACAACATAAAATACTCAAGGTTAGCTTACACAGAAAATGGAACAAAAAAATTGATAAGCGCGTAAATGTCGCAAAGTTTGCGTTGTAGATGTGCAACCTGGTTACAGCGAAATGGATTCATAAGGAAAATACATAAACCTACCGCTACATGTCGGTAGAGCAGCTGACCAGTTGTTGGATTCTGTACCGTCGCATGTCAACTCGGCCGTTCCTGATATTTTGTACCCAGTGTTGCAGGTGAAGGTATGTGCTACGTTGTAGGCTGTATTTGCAGCTGTTCCGACTCCATTGGCTATGGTGGTTGCCGCACATACGATAGCTGGAAAACGTGATATATTTCGTAGTTGATTTGAGATGCTTTCTTTTCTTTTTGATTGTCCTAAGGGAGCACGTATAGTAGTCGATATACGTGCCATTTTCTATTTATAGTACAAAACGAAGCAACAAAAGTTGCCATAAAGTTGTTTCCCAAGCAAAAACTGTTTGTTCGTAATCTGAGGGGTAGGTTTTAGGGGTAAACATGTGGGTTGTTGTTGATTTTGCTTTTGGAAACTTGTGATAAATACTAAACGGAAAGAAGCCTAACATTCGCATTTTTGATAAACCCGAGTCATACACATTAATAACAACAAGAAACATTTCCTGGGACTTTGACATTGTGTTGAAAATGTAGATACTAATACGTCGATTTAATGGTAAAATTAACATACAACGAAATGACGTAAAAACTTGAATATTCAAAATTTTAGGTATAAAACACTGATTTGTGTTACCTTAAATCCACAAAAACCCAATAGTTTAGTTTTTGATATGACAATTTAATAATTATTCGTTGATTAAAGCAAAAGACTGCGTAGTTATTCATATAAATCAATTGAAAACTTTAAAATATATTTAGCAATGTGTTATACCGTAATAATGCGTGCTAAAAGAGAAATTACAGCAAATAGATCACTCATAAAAGTTGTCACACACCTCCTTATAGGAACAATACAACGGTGAATTTGTTTTCATGGTTACACGTTGGCGTTTGGCAGAAAATTTTAGCGTTTTTTGAAGAGAAAATAATTTAAAATATTGGAATATACGACAATTTATTCTAAAATGATAACTATTCGATTACACTTTTTGTGTATCTTGGGACACTAACGTCCCCGCACACCCATTGTAAGATAGATTATCAATATATTATTGCGGTTTGTTTCGTTAAACAATCTATTATTATAGACTATTTGGTTTATGTATGCATTTAAATTTAAAGATGTACATCCAAGTTGTTTGGTTTATTTTTTTTTATTTTTAACTATTCCACACAGCTTTTAGTGTATCTCAAGACACTAATGTTCACGGAAATCCATCACAATACACGAATAAAATAACAACATAAAATACGCAAGGTTAGCTTACACAGAAAATGGAACAAAAAAATTGATAAGCGCGTAAATGTCACAAAGTTTGCGTTGTAGATGTGCAACATGGTTACAGCGAAATGGATTCATAAGGAAAATACATAAACCTACCGCTACATGTCGGTAGAGCAGCTGACCAGTTGTTGGATTCTGTACCGTCGCATGTCAACTCGGCCGTTCCTGATATTTTGTACCCAGTGTTGCAGGTGAAGGTATGTGCTACGTTGTAGGCTGTATTTGCAACTGTTCCGACTCCATTGGCTATGGTGGTTGCCGCACATACGATAGCTGGAAAACGTGATATATTTCGTAGTTGATTTGAGATGCTTTCTTTTCTTTTTGATTGTCTTAAGAGAGCACGTAGAGTAGTCGATATACGTGCCCAAACATTTTAAAGCATTAAACGAATTAAATATATTTTGAGCAATTTTTATTTATAGTACAAAACGAAGCAACAAAAGTTGCCATAAAGTTGTTTCCCAAGAAAAAACGGTTTGATCGTAATCTGAGGGGTGGGTTTTAGGGGTAAACATGTCGGTTGTTGTTGATTTTGCTTTTGGAAACTTGTGATAATTACTAAAAGGAAAGAAGCCTAACATTCGCATTGTTGATAAACCCGAGTCATACACATTAATAATAACAAGAAACATTTCCTGGGAATTTAATATTGTGGTGAAAATGTAGATACTGATACGTCGATTTAATGATCAAATTAACATACAATGAAATGACGTAAAAACTTGAATATTTAAATTTTTAGGTATAAATCACTGATTTTTGTTACCTTAAATCCACAAAAATCCAATAGTTTAGTTTTTGATATGACAATTTTGTAATTATACGTTGATTAAAGCAAAAGACAGCGTAGTTGTTCATATAGATCAATTAAAAACTTTAAAAATATATTTAGCAATGTGTTATTCCGAAATAATGCGTGTTCGAAGAGAAATTACAGCAAATAGATCACTCATAAAAGTAGTCACACACCTCCTTATAGGATCAATAAAACGGTGAATTTGTTTTCATGGCTACACGTTGGCGTTTGGAGAAAATTTTAGGGTTTTTTGAAGAAAAAATAATTTAAAATATGGGAATATAAGACAATTTATTCTAAAATGATAACTATTCGATTACACTTTTTGTGTATCTTGGGACACTAACGTCCCCGCACACCCATTGTAAGATAGATTATCAAGATATTATTGCGATTTGTTTTGTTAAACAATCTATTATTATAGACTATTTGTTTTATGAATACATTTAAATTTAAAGATGTACATCCAAGTTGTTTGGTTTATTTTTTTTATTTTTAACTATTCCACACAGCTTTTAGTGTATCTCAAGACACTAATGTTCACGGAAATCCATCACAATACACGAATAAAATAACAACATCAAATACTCAAGGTTAGCTTACACAGAAAATGGAACAAAAAAATTGATAAGCGCGTAAATGTCACAAAGTTTGCGTTGTAGATGTGCAACCTGGTTACAGCGAAATGGATTCATAAGGAAAATACATAAACCTACCGCTACATGTCGGTAGAGCAGCTGACCAGTTGTTGGATTCTGTACCGTCGCATGTCAACTCGGCCGTTCCTGATATTTTGTACCCAGTGCTGCAGGTGAAGGTATGTGCTACGTTGTAGGCTGTATTTGCAGCTGTTCCGACTCCATTGGCTATGGTGGTTGCCGCACATACGATAGCTGGAAAACGTGATATATTTCGTAGTTGATTTGAGATGCTTTCTTTTCTTTTTGATTGTCTTAAGAGAGCACGTAGAGTAGTCGATATACGTGCCCAAACATTTTAAAGCATTAAACGAATTAAATATATTTTGAGCAATTTTTATTTATAGTACAAAACGAAGCAACAAAAGTTGCCATAAAGTTGTTTCCCAAGCAAAAACGGTTTGATCGTAATTTGAGGGGTGGGTTTTAGGGGTAAACATGTCGGTTGTTGTTGATTTTGCTTTTGGAAACTTGTGATAATTACTAAAAGGAAAGAAGCCTAACATTTGCATTGTTGATAAACCCGAGTCATACACATTAATAATAACAAGAAACATTTCCTGGGAATTTAACATTGTGGTGAAAATGTAGATACTGATACGTCGATTTAATGATCAAATTAACATACAATGAAATGACGTAAAAACTTGAATATTTAAATTTTTAGGTATAAATCACTGATTTTTGTTACCTTAAATCCACAAAAATCCAATAGTTTAGTTTTTGATATGACAATTTTGTAATTATACGTTGATTAAAGCAAAAGACAGCGTAGTTGTTCATATAGATCAATTAAAAACTTTAAAAATATATTTAGCAATGTGTTATTCCGAAATAATGCGTGTTCGAAGAGAAATTACAGCAAATAGATCACTCATAAAAGTAGTCACACACCTCCTTATAGGATCAATAAAACGGTGAATTTGTTTTCATGGCTACACGTTGGCGTTTGGAGAAAATTTTAGGGTTTTTTGAAGAAAAAATAATTTAAAATATGGGAATATAAGACAATTTATTCTAAAATGATAACTATTCGATTACACTTTTTGTGTATCTTGGGACACTAACGTCCCCGCACACCCATTGTAAGATAGATTATCAAGATATTATTGCGATTTGTTTTGTTAAACAATCTATTATTATAGACTATTTGTTTTATGAATACATTTAAATTTAAAGATGTACATCCAAGTTGTTTGGTTTATTTTTTTTATTTTTAACTATTCCACACAGCTTTTAGTGTATCTCAAGACACTAATGTTCACGGAAATCCATCACAATACACGAATAAAATAACAACATCAAATACTCAAGGTTAGCTTACACAGAAAATGGAACAAAAAAATTGATCAGCGCGTAAATGTCACAAAGTTTGCGTTGTAGATGTGCAACCTGGTTACAGCGAAATGGATTCATAAGGAAAATACATAAACCTACCGCTACATGTCGGTAGAGCAGCTGACCAGTTGTTGGATTCTGTACCGTCGCATGTCAACTCGGCCGTTCCTGATATTTTGTACCCAGTGTTGCAGGTGAAGGTATGTGCTACGTTGTAGGCTGTATTTGCAGCTGTTCCGACTCCATTGGCTATGGTGGTTGCCGCACATACGATAGCTGGAAAACGTGATATATTTCGTAGTTGATTTGAGATGCTTTCTTTTCTTTTTGATTGTCCTAAGGGAGCACGTATAGTAGTCGATATACGTGCCATTTTCTATTTATAGTACAAAACGAAGCAACAAAAGTTGCCATAAAGTTGTTTCCCAAGCAAAAACTGTTTGTTCGTAATCTGAGGGGTAGGTTTTAGGGGTAAACATGTGGGTTGTTGTTGATTTTGCTTTTGGAAACTTGTGATAAATACTAAACGGAAAGAAGCCTAACATTCGCATTTTTGATAAACCCGAGTCATACACATTAATAACAACAAGAAACATTTCCTGGGACTTTGACATTGTGTTGAAAATGTAGATACTAATACGTCGATTTAATGGTAAAATTAACATACAACGAAATGACGTAAAAACTTGAATATTCAAAATTTTAGGTATAAAACACTGATTTGTGTTACCTTAAATCCACAAAAACCCAATAGTTTAGTTTTTGATATGACAATTTAATAATTATTCGTTGATTAAAGCAAAAGACTGCGTAGTTATTCATATAAATCAATTGAAAACTTTAAAATATATTTAGCAATGTGTTATACCGTAATAATGCGTGCTAAAAGAGAAATTACAGCAAATAGATCACTCATAAAAGTTGTCACACACCTCCTTATAGGAACAATACAACGGTGAATTTGTTTTCATGGTTACACGTTGGCGTTTGGCAGAAAATTTTAGCGTTTTTTGAAGAGAAAATAATTTAAAATATTGGAATATACGACAATTTATTCTAAAATGATAACTATTCGATTACACTTTTTGTGTATCTTGGGACACTAACGTCCCCGCACACCCATTGTAAGATAGATTATCAATATATTATTGCGGTTTGTTTCGTTAAACAATCTATTATTATAGACTATTTGGTTTATGTATGCATTTAAAATTAAAGATGTACATCCAAGTTGTTTGGTTTATTTTTTTTTATTTTTAACTATTCCACACAGCTTTTAGTGTATCTCAAGACACTAATGTTCACGGAAATCCATCACAATACACGAATAAAATAACAACATAAAATACGCAAGGTTAGCTTACACAGAAAATGGAACAAAAAAATTGATAAGCGCGTAAATGTCACAAAGTTTGCGTTGTAGATGTGCAACATGGTTACAGCGAAATGGATTCATAAGGAAAATACATAAACCTACCGCTACATGTCGGTAGAGCAGCTGACCAGTTGTTGGATTCTGTACCGTCGCATGTCAACTCGGCCGTTCCTGATATTTTGTACCCAGTGTTGCAGGTGAAGGTATGTGCTACGTTGTAGGCTGTATTTGCAGCTGTTCCGACTCCATTGGCTATGGTGGTTGCCGCACATACGATAGCTGGAAAACGTGATATATTTCGTAGTTGATTTGAGATGCTTTCTTTTCTTTTTGATTGTCCTAAGGGAGCACGTATAGTAGTCGATATACGTGCCATTTTCTATTTATAGTACAAAACGAAGCAACAAAAGTTGCCATAAAGTTGTTTCCCAAGCAAAAACTGTTTGTTCGTAATCTGAGGGGTAGGTTTTAGGGGTAAACATGTGGGTTGTTGTTGATTTTGCTTTTGGAAACTTGTGATAAATACTAAACGGAAAGAAGCCTAACATTCGCATTTTTGATAAACCCGAGTCATACACATTAATAACAACAAGAAACATTTCCTGGGACTTTGACATTGTGTTGAAAATGTAGATACTAATACGTCGATTTAATGGTAAAATTAACATACAACGAAATGACGTAAAAACTTGAATATTCAAAATTTTAGGTATAAAACACTGATTTGTGTTACCTTAAATCCACAAAAACCCAATAGTTTAGTTTTTGATATGACAATTTAATAATTATTCGTTGATTAAAGCAAAAGACTGCGTAGTTATTCATATAAATCAATTGAAAACTTTAAAATATATTTAGCAATGTGTTATACCGTAATAATGCGTGCTAAAAGAGAAATTACAGCAAATAGATCACTCATAAAAGTTGTCACACACCTCCTTATAGGAACAATACAACGGTGAATTTGTTTTCATGGTTACACGTTGGCGTTTGGCAGAAAATTTTAGCGTTTTTTGAAGAGAAAATAATTTAAAATATTGGAATATACGACAATTTATTCTAAAATGATAACTATTCGATTACACTTTTTGTGTATCTTGGGACACTAACGTCCCCGCACACCCATTGTAAGATAGATTATCAATATATTATTGCGGTTTGTTTCGTTAAACAATCTATTATTATAGACTATTTGGTTTATGTATGCATTTAAAATTAAAGATGTACATCCAAGTTGTTTGGTTTATTTTTTTTTATTTTTAACTATTCCACACAGCTTTTAGTGTATCTCAAGACACTAATGTTCACGGAAATCCATCACAATACACGAATAAAATAACAACATAAAATACGCAAGGTTAGCTTACACAGAAAATGGAACAAAAAAATTGATAAGCGCGTAAATGTCACAAAGTTTGCGTTGTAGATGTGCAACATGGTTACAGCGAAATGGATTCATAAGGAAAATACATAAACCTACCGCTACATGTCGGTAGAGCAGCTGACCAGTTGTTGGATTCTGTACCGTCGCATGTCAACTCGGCCGTTCCTGATATTTTGTACCCAGTGTTGCAGGTGAAGGTATGTGCTACGTTGTAGGCTGTATTTGCAACTGTTCCGACTCCATTGGCTATGGTGGTTGCCGCACATACGATAGCTGGAAAACGTGATATATTTCGTAGTTGATTTGAGATGCTTTCTTTTCTTTTTGATTGTCTTAAGAGAGCACGTAGAGTAGTCGATATACGTGCCCAAACATTTTAAAGCATTAAACGAATTAAATATATTTTGAGCAATTTTTATTTATAGTACAAAACGAAGCAACAAAAGTTGCCATAAAGTTGTTTCCCAAGCAAAAACGGTTTGATCGTAATCTGAGGGGTGGGTTTTAGGGGTAAACATGTCGGTTGTTGTTGATTTTGCTTTTGGAAACTTGTGATAATTACTAAAAGGAAAGAAGCCTAACATTCGCATTGTTGATAAACCCGAGTCATACACATTAATAATAACAAGAAACATTTCCTGAGAATTTAATATTGTGGTGAAAATGTAGATACTCATACGTCGATTTAATGATCAAATTAACATACAATGAAATGACGTAAAAACTTGAATATTTAAATTTTTAGGTATAAATCACTGATTTTTGTTACCTTAAATCCACAAAAACCCAATAGTTTAGTTTTTGATACGACAATTTTGTAATTATACGTTGATTAAAGCAAAACACTGTGAAGTTATTCATATAGATCAATTGAAAACTTTAAAAATATATTTAGCAATGTGTTATACCGTAATAATGCGTGTTAAAAGAGAAATTACAGCAAATAGATCCCTCATAAAAGTTGTCACACACCTCCTTGATAGGATCAATACAACGGTGAATTTGTTTTCATGGTTACACGTTGGCGTTTGGCAGAAAATTTTAGCGTTTTTTGAAGAAAAAATAATTTAAAATATTGGAATGTAAGACAATTTATTCTAAAACGATAACTATTCGATTACACTTTTTGTGTATCTTGGGACACTAACGTCCCCGCACACCCATTGTAAGATAGATTATCAATATATTATTGCGATTTGTTTTGTTAAACAATCTATTATTATAGACTATTTGTTTTATGTATGCATTTAAATTTAAAGATGTACATCCAAGTTGTTTGGTTTATTTTTTATTTTTAACTATTCCACACAGCTTTTAGTGTATCTCAAGACACTAATGTTCACAAAAATCCATCACAATGCACGAACAAAACAACAACATAAAATACTCAAGGTTAGCTTACACAGAAAATGAAACAAAAAAATTGATAAGCGCGTAAATGTCACAAAGTTTGCGTTGTAGATGTGCAACCTGGTTACAGCGAAATGGATTCATAAGGAAAATACATAAACCTACCGCTACATGTCGGTAGAGCAGCTGACCAGTTGTTGGATTCTGTACCGTCGCATGTCAAGTCGGCCGCTCCTGATATTTTGTACCCAGTGTTGCAGGTGAAGGTATGTGCTACGTTGTAGGCTGTATTTGCAGCTGTTCCAACTCCGTTGGCTATGGTGGTTGCCGCACATACGATAGCTGGAAAACGTGATATATTTCGTAGTTGATTTGTCATGCTTTCTTTTCTTTTTGATTGTCTTGAGAGAGCACGTAGAGTAGTCGATATACGTGCCCAAACAATTTTAAAGCATTAAACGAATTAAATAACTTTTGAGCTATTTTTCTTTATAGTACAAAACGAAGCAACAAAAGTTGCCATAAAGTTGTTTCCCAAGAAAAAACGTTTGATCGTAATCTGAGGGGTGGGTTTTAGGGGTAAACATGTCGGTTGTTGTTGATTTTGCTTTTGGAAACTTGTGATAATTACTAAAAGGAAAGAAGCCTAACATTCGCATTGTTGATAAACCCGAGTCATACACATTAATAATAACAAGAAACATTTCCTGGGAATTTAATATTGTGGTGAAAATGTAGATACTGATACGTCGATTTAATGATCAAATTAACATACAATGAAATGACGTAAAAACTTGAATATTTAAATTTTTAGGTATAAATCACTGATTTTTGTTACCTTAAATCCACAAAAATCCAATAGTTTAGTTTTTGATATGACAATTTTGTAATTATACGTTGATTAAAGCAAAAGACAGCGTAGTTGTTCATATAGATCAATTAAAAACTTTAAAAATATATTTAGCAATGTGTTATTCCGAAATAATGCGTGTTCGAAGAGAAATTACAGCAAATAGATCACTCATAAAAGTAGTCACACACCTCCTTATAGGATCAATAAAACGGTGAATTTGTTTTCATGGCTACACGTTGGCGTTTGGAGAAAATTTTAGGGTTTTTTGAAGAAAAAATAATTTAAAATATGGGAATATAAGACAATTTATTCTAAAATGATAACTATTCGATTACACTTTTTGTGTATCTTGGGACACTAACGTCCCCGCACACCCATTGTAAGATAGATTATCAAGATATTATTGCGATTTGTTTTGTTAAACAATCTATTATTATAGACTATTTGTTTTATGAATACATTTAAATTTAAAGATGTACATCCAAGTTGTTTGGTTTATTTTTTTTATTTTTAACTATTCCACACAGCTTTTAGTGTATCTCAAGACACTAATGTTCACGGAAATCCATCACAATACACGAATAAAATAACAACATCAAATACTCAAGGTTAGCTTACACAGAAAATGGAACAAAAAAATTGAAAAGCGCGTAAATGTCACAAAGTTTGCGTTGTAGATGTGCAACCTGGTTACAGCGAAATGGATTCATAAGGAAAATACATAAACCTACCGCTACATGTCGGTAGAGCAGCTGACCAGTTGTTGGATTCTGTACCGTCGCATGTCAACTCGGCCGTTCCTGATATTTTGTACCCAGTGCTGCAGGTGAAGGTATGTGCTACGTTGTAGGCTGTATTTGCAGCTGTTCCGACTCCATTGGCTATGGTGGTTGCCGCACATACGATAGCTGGAAAACGTGATATATTTCGTAGTTGATTTGAGATGCTTTCTTTTCTTTTTGATTGTCTTAAGAGAGCACGTAGAGTAGTCGATATACGTGCCCAAACATTTTAAAGCATTAAACGAATTAAATATATTTTGAGCAATTTTTATTTATAGTACAAAACGAAGCAACAAAAGTTGCCATAAAGTTGTTTCCCAAGCAAAAACGGTTTGATCGTAATTTGAGGGGTGGGTTTTAGGGGTAAACATGTCGGTTGTTGTTGATTTTGCTTTTGGAAACTTGTGATAATTACTAAAAGGAAAGAAGCCTAACATTCGCATTGTTGATAAACCCGAGTCATACACATTAATAATAACAAGAAACATTTCCTGGGAATTTAATATTGTGGTGAAAATGTAGATACTGATACGTCGATTTAATGATCAAATTAACATACAATGAAATGACGTAAAAACTTGAATATTTAAATTTTTAGGTATAAATCACTGATTTTTGTTACCTTAAATCCACAAAAATCCAATAGTTTAGTTTTTGATATGACAATTTTGTAATTATACGTTGATTAAAGCAAAAGACAGCGTAGTTGTTCATATAGATCAATTAAAAACTTTAAAAATATATTTAGCAATGTGTTATTCCGAAATAATGCGTGTTCGAAGAGAAATTACAGCAAATAGATCACTCATAAAAGTAGTCACACACCTCCTTATAGGATCAATAAAACGGTGAATTTGTTTTCATGGCTACACGTTGGCGTTTGGAGAAAATTTTAGGGTTTTTTGAAGAAAAAATAATTTAAAATATGGGAATATAAGACAATTTATTCTAAAATGATAACTATTCGATTACACTTTTTGTGTATCTTGGGACACTAACGTCCCCGCACACCCATTGTAAGATAGATTATCAAGATATTATTGCGATTTGTTTTGTTAAACAATCTATTATTATAGACTATTTGTTTTATGAATACATTTAAATTTAAAGATGTACATCCAAGTTGTTTGGTTTATTTTTTTTATTTTTAACTATTCCACACAGCTTTTAGTGTATCTCAAGACACTAATGTTCACGGAAATCCATCACAATACACGAATAAAATAACAACATCAAATACTCAAGGTTAGCTTACACAGAAAATGGAACAAAAAAATTGATAAGCGCGTAAATGTCACAAAGTTTGCGTTGTAGATGTGCAACCTGGTTACAGCGAAATGGATTCATAAGGAAAATACATAAACCTACCGCTACATGTCGGTAGAGCAGCTGACCAGTTGTTGGATTCTGTACCGTCGCATGTCAACTCGGCCGTTCCTGATATTTTGTACCCAGTGTTGCAGGTGAAGGTATGTGCTACGTTGTAGGCTGTATTTGCAGCTGTTCCGACTCCATTGGCTATGGTGGTTGCCGCACATACGATAGCTGGAAAACGTGATATATTTCGTAGTTGATTTGAGATGCTTTCTTTTCTTTTTGATTGTCTTAAGGGAGCACGTATAGTAGTCGATATACGTGCCATTTTCTATTTATAGTACAAAACGAAGCAACAAAAGTTGCCATAAAGTTGTTTCCCAAGCAAAAACTGTTTGTTCGTAATCTCAGGGGTAGGTTTTAGGGGTAAACATGTGGGTTGTTGTTGATTTTGCTTTTGGAAACTTGTGATAAATACTAAACGGAAAGAAGCCTAACATTCGCATTTTTGATAAACCCGAGTCATACACATTAATAATAACAAGAAACATTTCCTGGGACTTTGACATTGTGTTGAAAATGTAGATACTAATACGTCGATTTAATGGTAAAATTAACATACAACGAAATGACGTAAAAACTTGAATATTCAAAATTTTAGGTATAAAACACTGATTTGTGTTACCTTAAATCCACAAAAACCCAATAGTTTAGTTTTTGATATGACAATTTAATAATTAATCGTTGATTAAAGCAAAAGACTGCGTAGTTATTCATATAAATCAATTGAAAACTTTAAAAATATATTTAGCAATGTGTTATACAGTAATAATGCGTGCTAAAAGAGAAATTACAGCAAATAGATCACTCATAAAAGTTGTCACACACCTCCTTATAGGAACAATACAACGGTGAATTTGTTTTCATGGTTACACGTTGGCGTTTGGCAGAAAATTTTAGCGTTTTTTGAAGAGAAAATAATTTAAAATATTGGAATATACGACAATTTATTCTAAAATGATAACTATTCGATTACACTTTTTGTGTATCTTGGGACACTAACGTCCCCGCACACCCATTGTAAGATAGATTATCAATATATTATTGCGGTTTGTTTCGTTAAACAATCTATTATTATAGACTATTTGGTTTATGTATGCATTTAAATTTAAAGATGTACATCCAAGTTGTTTGGTTTATTTTTTTTTATTTTTAACTATTCCACACAGCTTTTAGTGTATCTAAAGACACTAATGTTCACGGAAATCCATCACAATGCACGAACAAAACAACAACATAAAATACTCAAGGTTAGCTTACACAGAAAATGGAACAAAAAAATTGATAAGCGCGTAAATGTCGCAAAGTTTGCGTTGTAGATGTGCAACCTGGTTACAGCGAAATGGATTCATAAGGAAAATACATAAACCTACCGCTACATGTCGGTAGAGCAGCTGACCAGTTGTTGGATTCTGTACCGTCGCATGTCAACTCGGCCGTTCCTGATATTTTGTACCCAGTGCTGCAGGTGAAGGTATGTGCTACGTTGTAGGCTGTATTTGCAGCTGTTCCGACTCCATTGGCTATGGTGGTTGCCGCACATACGATAGCTGGAAAACGTGATATATTTCGTAGTTGATTTGAGATGCTTTCTTTTCTTTTTGATTGTCTTAAGAGAGCACGTAGAGTAGTCGATATACGTGCCCAAACATTTTAAAGCATTAAACGAATTAAATATATTTTGAGCAATTTTTATTTATAGTACAAAACGAAGCAACAAAAGTTGCCATAAAGTTGTTTCCCAAGCAAAAACGGTTTGATCGTAATTTGAGGGGTGGGTTTTAGGGGTAAACATGTCGGTTGTTGTTGATTTTGCTTTTGGAAACTTGTGATAATTACTAAAAGGAAAGAAGCCTAACATTCGCATTGTTGATAAACCCGAGTCATACACATTAATAACAACAAGAAACATTTCCTGAGAATTTAATATTGTGGTGAAAATGTAGATACTATCTAATACGTCCATTTAATGATCAAATTAACATACAATGAAATGACGTAAAAACTTGAATATTTAAATTTTTAGGTATAAATCACTGATTTTTGTTACCTTAAATCCACAAAAACCCAATAGTTTAGTTTTTGATATGACAATTTTGTAATTATACGTTGATTAAAGCAAAAGACTGCGTAGTTATTCATATATATCAATTGAAAACTTTAAATATATATTTAGCAATGTGTTATAGGGTAATAATGCATGTTAAAAGAGAAATTACAGCAAATAGATCACTCATAAAAGTTGTCACATACCTCCTTATAGGAACAATACAACGGCGAATTTGTTTTCATGGTTACACGTTGGCGTTTGGCAGAAAATTTTAGCGTTTTTTGAAGAGAAAATAATTTAAAATATTGGAATATACGACAATTTATTCTAAAATGATAACTATTCGATTACACTTTTTGTGTATCTTGGGACACTAACGTCCCCGCACACCCATTGTAAGATAGATTATCAATATATTATTGCGGTTTGTTTCGTTAAACAATCTATTATTATAGACTATTTGGTTTATGTATGCATTTAAATTTAAAGATGTACATCCAAGTTGTTTGGTTTATTTTTTTTTATTTTTAACTATTCCACACAGCTTTTAGTGTATCTCAAGACACTAATGTTCACGGAAATCCATCACAATACACGAATAAAATAACAACATCAAATACTCAAGGTTAGCTTACACAGAAAATGGAACAAAAAAATTGATAAGCGCGTAAATGTCACAAAGTTTGCGTTGTAGATGTGCAACCTGGTTACAGCGAAATGGATTCATAAGGAAAATACATAAACCTACCGCTACATGTCGGTAGAGCAGCTGACCAGTTGTTGGATTCTGTACCGTCGCATGTCAACTCGGCCGTTCCTGATATTTTGTACCCAGTGCTGCAGGTGAAGGTATGTGCTACGTTGTAGGCTGTATTTGCAGCTGTTCCGACTCCATTGGCTATGGTGGTTGCCGCACATACGATAGCTGGAAAACGTGATATATTTCGTAGTTGATTTGAGATGCTTTCTTTTCTTTTTGATTGTCTTAAGAGAGCACGTAGAGTAGTCGATATACGTGCCCAAACATTTTAAAGCATTAAACGAATTAAATATATTTTGAGCAATTTTTATTTATAGTACAAAACGAAGCAACAAAAGTTGCCATAAAGTTGTTTCCCAAGCAAAAACGGTTTGATCGTAATTTGAGGGGTGGGTTTTAGGGGTAAACATGTCGGTTGTTGTTGATTTTGCTTTTGGAAACTTGTGATAATTACTAAAAGGAAAGAAGCCTAACATTCGCATTGTTGATAAACCCGAGTCATACACATTAATAATAACAAGAAACATTTCCTGGGAATTTAATATTGTGGTGAAAATGTAGATACTGATACGTCGATTTAATGATCAAATTAACATACAATGAAATGACGTAAAAACTTAAATATTTAAATTTTTAGGTATAAATCACTGATTTTTGTTACCTTAAATCCACAAAAATCCAATAGTTTAGTTTTTGATATGACAATTTTGTAATTATACGTTGATTAAAGCAAAAGACAGCGTAGTTGTTCATATAGATCAATTAAAAACTTTAAAAATATATTTAGCAATGTGTTATTCCGAAATAATGCGTGTTCGAAGAGAAATTACAGCAAATAGATCACTCATAAAAGTAGTCACACACCTCCTTATAGGATCAATAAAACGGTGAATTTGTTTTCATGGCTACACGTTGGCGTTTGGAGAAAATTTTAGGGTTTTTTGAAGAAAAAATAATTTAAAATATGGGAATATAAGACAATTTATTCTAAAATGATAACTATTCGATTACACTTTTTGTGTATCTTGGGACACTAACGTCCCCGCACACCCATTGTAAGATAGATTATCAAGATATTATTGCGATTTGTTTTGTTAAACAATCTATTATTATAGACTATTTGTTTTATGAATACATTTAAATTTAAAGATGTACATCCAAGTTGTTTGGTTTATTTTTTTTATTTTTAACTATTCCACACAGCTTTTAGTGTATCTCAAGACACTAATGTTCACGGAAATCCATCACAATACACGAATAAAATAACAACATCAAATACTCAAGGTTAGCTTACACAGAAAATGGAACAAAAAAATTGATAAGCGCGTAAATGTCACAAAGTTTGCGTTGTAGATGTGCAACCTGGTTACAGCGAAATGGATTCATAAGGAAAATACATAAACCTACCGCTACATGTCGGTAGAGCAGCTGACCAGTTGTTGGATTCTGTACCGTCGCATGTCAACTCGGCCGTTCCTGATATTTTGTACCCAGTGTTGCAGGTGAAGGTATGTGCTACGTTGTAGGCTGTATTTGCAGCTGTTCCGACTCCATTGGCTATGGTGGTTGCCGCACATACGATAGCTGGAAAACGTGATATATTTCGTAGTTGATTTGAGATGCTTTCTTTTCTTTTTGATTGTCTTAAGAGAGCACGTAGAGTAGTCGATATACGTGCCCAAACATTTTAAAGCATTAAACGAATTAAATATATTTTGAGCAATTTTTATTTATAGTACAAAACGAAGCAACAAAAGTTGCCATAAAGTTGTTTCCCAAGCAAAAACGGTTTGATCGTAATTTGAGGGGTGGGTTTTAGGGGTAAACATGTCGGTTGTTGTTGATTTTGCTTTTGGAAACTTGTGATAATTACTAAAAGGAAAGAAGCCTAACATTCGCATTGTTGATAAACCCGAGTCATACACATTAATAATAACAAGAAACATTTCCTGGGAATTTAATATTGTGGTGAAAATGTAGATACTGATACGTCGATTTAATGATCAAATTAACATACAATGAAATGACGTAAAAACTTGAATATTTAAATTTTTAGGTATAAATCACTGATTTTTGTTACCTTAAATCCACAAAAATCCAATAGTTTAGTTTTTGATATGACAATTTTGTAATTATACGTTGATTAAAGCAAAAGACAGCGTAGTTGTTCATATAGATCAATTAAAAACTTTAAAAATATATTTAGCAATGTGTTATTCCGAAATAATGCGTGTTCGAAGAGAAATTACAGCAAATAGATCACTCATAAAAGTAGTCACACACCTCCTTATAGGATCAATAAAACGGTGAATTTGTTTTCATGGCTACACGTTGGCGTTTGGAGAAAATTTTAGGGTTTTTTGAAGAAAAAATAATTTAAAATATGGGAATATAAGACAATTTATTCTAAAATGATAACTATTCGATTACACTTTTTGTGTATCTTGGGACACTAACGTCCCCGCACACCCATTGTAAGATAGATTATCAAGATATTATTGCGATTTGTTTTGTTAAACAATCTATTATTATAGACTATTTGTTTTATGAATACATTTAAATTTAAAGATGTACATCCAAGTTGTTTGGTTTATTTTTTTTATTTTTAACTATTCCACACAGCTTTTAGTGTATCTCAAGACACTAATGTTCACGGAAATCCATCACAATACACGAATAAAATAACAAAATCAAATACTCAAGGTTAGCTTACACAGAAAATGGAACAAAAAAATTGATAAGCGCGTAAATGTCACAAAGTTTGCGTTGTAGATGTGCAACCTGGTTACAGCGAAATGGATTCATAAGGAAAATACATAAACCTACCGCTACATGTCGGTAGAGCAGCTGACCAGTTGTTGGATTCTGTACCGTCGCATGTCAACTCGGCCGTTCCTGATATTTTGTACCCAGTGTTGCAGGTGAAGGTATGTGCTACGTTGTAGGCTGTATTTGCAGCTGTTCCGACTCCATTGGCTATGGTGGTTGCCGCACATACGATAGCTGGAAAACGTGATATATTTCGTAGTTGATTTGACATGCTTTCTTTTCTTTTTGATTGTCTTAAGGGAGCACGTATAGTAGTCGATATACGTGCCATTTTCTATTTATAGTACAAAACGAAGCAACAAAAGTTGCCATAAAGTTGTTTCCCAAGCAAAAACTGTTTGTTCGTAATCTCAGGGGTAGGTTTTAGGGGTAAACATGTGGGTTGTTGTTGATTTTGCTTTTGGAAACTTGTGATAAATACTAAACGGAAAGAAGCCTAACATTCGCATTTTTGATAAACCCGAGTCATACACATTAATAATAACAAGAAACATTTCCTGGGACTTTGACATTGTGTTGAAAATGTAGATACTAATACGTCGATTTAATGGTAAAATTAACATACAACGAAATGACGTAAAAACTTGAATATTCAAAATTTTAGGTATAAAACACTGATTTGTGTTACCTTAAATCCACAAAAACCCAATAGTTTAGTTTTTGATATGACAATTTAATAATTAATCGTTGATTAAAGCAAAAGACTGCGTAGTTATTCATATAAATCAATTGAAAACTTTAAAAATATATTTAGCAATGTGTTATACAGTAATAATGCGTGCTAAAAGAGAAATTACAGCAAATAGATCACTCATAAAAGTTGTCACACACCTCCTTATAGGAACAATACAACGGTGAATTTGTTTTCATGGTTACACGTTGGCGTTTGGCAGAAAATTTTAGCGTTTTTTGAAGAGAAAATAATTTAAAATATTGGAATATACGACAATTTATTCTAAAATGATAACTATTCGATTACACTTTTTGTGTATCTTGGGACACTAACGTCCCCGCACACCCATTGTAAGATAGATTATCAATATATTATTGCGGTTTGTTTCGTTAAACAATCTATTATTATAGACTATTTGGTTTATGTATGCATTTAAATTTAAAGATGTACATCCAAGTTGTTTGGTTTATTTTTTTTTATTTTTAACTATTCCACACAGCTTTTAGTGTATCTAAAGACACTAATGTTCACGGAAATCCATCACAATGCACGAACAAAACAACAACATAAAATACTCAAGGTTAGCTTACACAGAAAATGGAACAAAAAAATTGATAAGCGCGTAAATGTCGCAAAGTTTGCGTTGTAGATGTGCAACCTGGTTACAGCGAAATGGATTCATAAGGAAAATACATAAACCTACCGCTACATGTCGGTAGAGCAGCTGACCAGTTGTTGGATTCTGTACCGTCGCATGTCAACTCGGCCGTTCCTGATATTTTGTACCCAGTGCTGCAGGTGAAGGTATGTGCTACGTTGTAGGCTGTATTTGCAGCTGTTCCGACTCCATTGGCTATGGTGGTTGCCGCACATACGATAGCTGGAAAACGTGATATATTTCGTAGTTGATTTGAGATGCTTTCTTTTCTTTTTGATTGTCTTAAGGGAGCACGTATAGTAGTCGATATACGTGCCATTTTCTATTTATAGTACAAAACGAAGCAACAAAAGTTGCCATAAAGTTGTTTCCCAAGCAAAAACTGTTTGTTCGTAATCTCAGGGGTAGGTTTTAGGGGTAAACATGTGGGTTGTTGTTGATTTTGCTTTTGGAAACTTGTGATAAATACTAAACGGAAAGAAGCCTAACATTCGCATTTTTGATAAACCCGAGTCATACACATTAATAATAACAAGAAACATTTCCTGGGACTTTGACATTGTGTTGAAAATGTAGATACTAATACGTCGATTTAATGGTAAAATTAACATACAACGAAATGACGTAAAAACTTGAATATTCAAAATTTTAGGTATAAAACACTGATTTGTGTTACCTTAAATCCACAAAAACCCAATAGTTTAGTTTTTGATATGACAATTTAATAATTAATCGTTGATTAAAGCAAAAGACTGCGTAGTTATTCATATAAATCAATTGAAAACTTTAAAAATATATTTAGCAATGTGTTATACAGTAATAATGCGTGCTAAAAGAGAAATTACAGCAAATAGATCACTCATAAAAGTTGTCACACACCTCCTTATAGGAACAATACAACGGTGAATTTGTTTTCATGGTTACACGTTGGCGTTTGGCAGAAAATTTTAGCGTTTTTTGAAGAGAAAATAATTTAAAATATTGGAATATACGACAATTTATTCTAAAATGATAACTATTCGATTACACTTTTTGTGTATCTTGGGACACTAACGTCCCCGCACACCCATTGTAAGATAGATTATCAATATATTATTGCGGTTTGTTTCGTTAAACAATCTATTATTATAGACTATTTGGTTTATGTATGCATTTAAATTTAAAGATGTACATCCAAGTTGTTTGGTTTATTTTTTTTTATTTTTAACTATTCCACACAGCTTTTAGTGTATCTAAAGACACTAATGTTCACGGAAATCCATCACAATGCACGAACAAAACAACAACATAAAATACTCAAGGTTAGCTTACACAGAAAATGGAACAAAAAAATTGATAAGCGCGTAAATGTCGCAAAGTTTGCGTTGTAGATGTGCAACCTGGTTACAGCGAAATGGATTCATAAGGAAAATACATAAACCTACCGCTACATGTCGGTAGAGCAGCTGACCAGTTGTTGGATTCTGTACCGTCGCATGTCAACTCGGCCGTTCCTGATATTTTGTACCCAGTGCTGCAGGTGAAGGTATGTGCTACGTTGTAGGCTGTATTTGCAGCTGTTCCGACTCCATTGGCTATGGTGGTTGCCGCACATACGATAGCTGGAAAACGTGATATATTTCGTAGTTGATTTGAGATGCTTTCTTTTCTTTTTGATTGTCTTAAGAGAGCACGTAGAGTAGTCGATATACGTGCCCAAACATTTTAAAGCATTAAACGAATTAAATATATTTTGAGCAATTTTTATTTATAGTACAAAACGAAGCAACAAAAGTTGCCATAAAGTTGTTTCCCAAGCAAAAACGGTTTGATCGTAATTTGAGGGGTGGGTTTTAGGGGTAAACATGTCGGTTGTTGTTGATTTTGCTTTTGGAAACTTGTGATAATTACTAAAAGGAAAGAAGCCTAACATTCGCATTGTTGATAAACCCGAGTCATACACATTAATAATAACAAGAAACATTTCCTGGGAATTTAATATTGTGGTGAAAATGTAGATACTGATACGTCGATTTAATGATCAAATTAACATACAATGAAATGACGTAAAAACTTAAATATTTAAATTTTTAGGTATAAATCACTGATTTTTGTTACCTTAAATCCACAAAAATCCAATAGTTTAGTTTTTGATATGACAATTTTGTAATTATACGTTGATTAAAGCAAAAGACAGCGTAGTTGTTCATATAGATCAATTAAAAACTTTAAAAATATATTTAGCAATGTGTTATTCCGAAATAATGCGTGTTCGAAGAGAAATTACAGCAAATAGATCACTCATAAAAGTAGTCACACACCTCCTTATAGGATCAATAAAACGGTGAATTTGTTTTCATGGCTACACGTTGGCGTTTGGAGAAAATTTTAGGGTTTTTTGAAGAAAAAATAATTTAAAATATGGGAATATAAGACAATTTATTCTAAAATGATAACTATTCGATTACACTTTTTGTGTATCTTGGGACACTAACGTCCCCGCACACCCATTGTAAGATAGATTATCAAGATATTATTGCGATTTGTTTTGTTAAACAATCTATTATTATAGACTATTTGTTTTATGAATACATTTAAATTTAAAGATGTACATCCAAGTTGTTTGGTTTATTTTTTTTATTTTTAACTATTCCACACAGCTTTTAGTGTATCTCAAGACACTAATGTTCACGGAAATCCATCACAATACACGAATAAAATAACAACATCAAATACTCAAGGTTAGCTTACACAGAAAATGGAACAAAAAAATTGATAAGCGCGTAAATGTCACAAAGTTTGCGTTGTAGATGTGCAACCTGGTTACAGCGAAATGGATTCATAAGGAAAATACATAAACCTACCGCTACATGTCGGTAGAGCAGCTGACCAGTTGTTGGATTCTGTACCGTCGCATGTCAACTCGGCCGTTCCTGATATTTTGTACCCAGTGTTGCAGGTGAAGGTATGTGCTACGTTGTAGGCTGTATTTGCAGCTGTTCCGACTCCATTGGCTATGGTGGTTGCCGCACATACGATAGCTGGAAAACGTGATATATTTCGTAGTTGATTTGAGATGCTTTCTTTTCTTTTTGATTGTCTTAAGAGAGCACGTAGAGTAGTCGATATACGTGCCCAAACATTTTAAAGCATTAAACGAATTAAATATATTTTGAGCAATTTTTATTTATAGTACAAAACGAAGCAACAAAAGTTGCCATAAAGTTGTTTCCCAAGCAAAAACGGTTTGATCGTAATTTGAGGGGTGGGTTTTAGGGGTAAACATGTCGGTTGTTGTTGATTTTGCTTTTGGAAACTTGTGATAATTACTAAAAGGAAAGAAGCCTAACATTCGCATTGTTGATAAACCCGAGTCATACACATTAATAATAACAAGAAACATTTCCTGGGAATTTAATATTGTGGTGAAAATGTAGATACTGATACGTCGATTTAATGATCAAATTAACATACAATGAAATGACGTAAAAACTTGAATATTTAAATTTTTAGGTATAAATCACTGATTTTTGTTACCTTAAATCCACAAAAATCCAATAGTTTAGTTTTTGATATGACAATTTTGTAATTATACGTTGATTAAAGCAAAAGACAGCGTAGTTGTTCATATAGATCAATTAAAAACTTTAAAAATATATTTAGCAATGTGTTATTCCGAAATAATGCGTGTTCGAAGAGAAATTACAGCAAATAGATCACTCATAAAAGTAGTCACACACCTCCTTATAGGATCAATAAAACGGTGAATTTGTTTTCATGGCTACACGTTGGCGTTTGGAGAAAATTTTAGGGTTTTTTGAAGAAAAAATAATTTAAAATATGGGAATATAAGACAATTTATTCTAAAATGATAACTATTCGATTACACTTTTTGTGTATCTTGGGACACTAACGTCCCCGCACACCCATTGTAAGATAGATTATCAAGATATTATTGCGATTTGTTTTGTTAAACAATCTATTATTATAGACTATTTGTTTTATGAATACATTTAAATTTAAAGATGTACATCCAAGTTGTTTGGTTTATTTTTTTTATTTTTAACTATTCCACACAGCTTTTAGTGTATCTCAAGACACTAATGTTCACGGAAATCCATCACAATACACGAATAAAATAACAAAATCAAATACTCAAGGTTAGCTTACACAGAAAATGGAACAAAAAAATTGATAAGCGCGTAAATGTCACAAAGTTTGCGTTGTAGATGTGCAACCTGGTTACAGCGAAATGGATTCATAAGGAAAATACATAAACCTACCGCTACATGTCGGTAGAGCAGCTGACCAGTTGTTGGATTCTGTACCGTCGCATGTCAACTCGGCCGTTCCTGATATTTTGTACCCAGTGTTGCAGGTGAAGGTATGTGCTACGTTGTAGGCTGTATTTGCAGCTGTTCCGACTCCATTGGCTATGGTGGTTGCCGCACATACGATAGCTGGAAAACGTGATATATTTCGTAGTTGATTTGACATGCTTTCTTTTCTTTTTGATTGTCTTAAGGGAGCACGTATAGTAGTCGATATACGTGCCATTTTCTATTTATAGTACAAAACGAAGCAACAAAAGTTGCCATAAAGTTGTTTCCCAAGCAAAAACTGTTTGTTCGTAATCTCAGGGGTAGGTTTTAGGGGTAAACATGTGGGTTGTTGTTGATTTTGCTTTTGGAAACTTGTGATAAATACTAAACGGAAAGAAGCCTAACATTCGCATTTTTGATAAACCCGAGTCATACACATTAATAATAACAAGAAACATTTCCTGGGACTTTGACATTGTGTTGAAAATGTAGATACTAATACGTCGATTTAATGGTAAAATTAACATACAACGAAATGACGTAAAAACTTGAATATTCAAAATTTTAGGTATAAAACACTGATTTGTGTTACCTTAAATCCACAAAAACCCAATAGTTTAGTTTTTGATATGACAATTTAATAATTAATCGTTGATTAAAGCAAAAGACTGCGTAGTTATTCATATAAATCAATTGAAAACTTTAAAAATATATTTAGCAATGTGTTATACAGTAATAATGCGTGCTAAAAGAGAAATTACAGCAAATAGATCACTCATAAAAGTTGTCACACACCTCCTTATAGGAACAATACAACGGTGAATTTGTTTTCATGGTTACACGTTGGCGTTTGGCAGAAAATTTTAGCGTTTTTTGAAGAGAAAATAATTTAAAATATTGGAATATACGACAATTTATTCTAAAATGATAACTATTCGATTACACTTTTTGTGTATCTTGGGACACTAACGTCCCCGCACACCCATTGTAAGATAGATTATCAATATATTATTGCGGTTTGTTTCGTTAAACAATCTATTATTATAGACTATTTGGTTTATGTATGCATTTAAATTTAAAGATGTACATCCAAGTTGTTTGGTTTATTTTTTTTTATTTTTAACTATTCCACACAGCTTTTAGTGTATCTAAAGACACTAATGTTCACGGAAATCCATCACAATGCACGAACAAAACAACAACATAAAATACTCAAGGTTAGCTTACACAGAAAATGGAACAAAAAAATTGATAAGCGCGTAAATGTCGCAAAGTTTGCGTTGTAGATGTGCAACCTGGTTACAGCGAAATGGATTCATAAGGAAAATACATAAACCTACCGCTACATGTCGGTAGAGCAGCTGACCAGTTGTTGGATTCTGTACCGTCGCATGTCAACTCGGCCGTTCCTGATATTTTGTACCCAGTGCTGCAGGTGAAGGTATGTGCTACGTTGTAGGCTGTATTTGCAGCTGTTCCGACTCCATTGGCTATGGTGGTTGCCGCACATACGATAGCTGGAAAACGTGATATATTTCGTAGTTGATTTGAGATGCTTTCTTTTCTTTTTGATTGTCTTAAGAGAGCACGTAGAGTAGTCGATATACGTGCCCAAACATTTTAAAGCATTAAACGAATTAAATATATTTTGAGCAATTTTTATTTATAGTACAAAACGAAGCAACAAAAGTTGCCATAAAGTTGTTTCCCAAGCAAAAACGGTTTGATCGTAATTTGAGGGGTGGGTTTTAGGGGTAAACATGTCGGTTGTTGTTGATTTTGCTTTTGGAAACTTGTGATAATTACTAAAAGGAAAGAAGCCTAACATTCGCATTGTTGATAAACCCGAGTCATACACATTAATAACAACAAGAAACATTTCCTGAGAATTTAATATTGTGGTGAAAATGTAGATACTATCTAATACGTCCATTTAATGATCAAATTAACATACAATGAAATGACGTAAAAACTTGAATATTTAAATTTTTAGGTATAAATCACTGATTTTTGTTACCTTAAATCCACAAAAACCCAATAGTTTAGTTTTTGATATGACAATTTTGTAATTATACGTTGATTAAAGCAAAAGACTGCGTAGTTATTCATATATATCAATTGAAAACTTTAAATATATATTTAGCAATGTGTTATAGGGTAATAATGCATGTTAAAAGAGAAATTACAGCAAATAGATCACTCATAAAAGTTGTCACATACCTCCTTATAGGAACAATACAACGGCGAATTTGTTTTCATGGTTACACGTTGGCGTTTGGCAGAAAATTTTAGCGTTTTTTGAAGAGAAAATAATTTAAAATATTGGAATATACGACAATTTATTCTAAAATGATAACTATTCGATTACACTTTTTGTGTATCTTGGGACACTAACGTCCCCGCACACCCATTGTAAGATAGATTATCAATATATTATTGCGGTTTGTTTCGTTAAACAATCTATTATTATAGACTATTTGGTTTATGTATGCATTTAAATTTAAAGATGTACATCCAAGTTGTTTGGTTTATTTTTTTTTATTTTTAACTATTCCACACAGCTTTTAGTGTATCTCAAGACACTAATGTTCACGGAAATCCATCACAATACACGAATAAAATAACAACATCAAATACTCAAGGTTAGCTTACACAGAAAATGCAACAAAAAAATTGATAAGCGCGTAAATGTCACAAAGTTTGCGTTGTAGATGTGCAACCTGGTTACAGCGAAATGGATTCATAAGGAAAATACATAAACCTACCGCTACATGTCGGTAGAGCAGCTGACCAGTTGTTGGATTCTGTACCGTCGCATGTCAACTCGGCCGTTCCTGATATTTTGTACCCAGTGCTGCAGGTGAAGGTATGTGCTACGTTGTAGGCTGTATTTGCAGCTGTTCCGACTCCATTGGCTATGGTGGTTGCCGCACATACGATAGCTGGAAAACGTGATATATTTCGTAGTTGATTTGAGATGCTTTCTTTTCTTTTTGATTGTCTTAAGAGAGCACGTAGAGTAGTCGATATACGTGCCCAAACATTTTAAAGCATTAAACGAATTAAATATATTTTGAGCAATTTTTATTTATAGTACAAAACGAAGCAACAAAAGTTGCCATAAAGTTGTTTCCCAAGCAAAAACGGTTTGATCGTAATTTGAGGGGTGGGTTTTAGGGGTAAACATGTCGGTTGTTGTTGATTTTGCTTTTGGAAACTTGTGATAATTACTAAAAGGAAAGAAGCCTAACATTCGCATTGTTGATAAACCCGAGTCATACACATTAATAATAACAAGAAACATTTCCTGGGAATTTAATATTGTGGTGAAAATGTAGATACTGATACGCCGATTTAATGATCAAATTAACATACAATGAAATGACGTAAAAACTTGAATATTTAAATTTTTAGGTATAAATCACTGATTTTTGTTACCTTAAATCCACAAAAATCCAATAGTTTAGTTTTTGATATGACAATTTTGTAATTATACGTTGATTAAAGCAAAAGACAGCGTAGTTGTTCATATAGATCAATTAAAAACTTTAAAAATATATTTAGCAATGTGTTATTCCGAAATAATGCGTGTTCGAAGAGAAATTACAGCAAATAGATCACTCATAAAAGTAGTCACACACCTCCTTATAGGATCAATAAAACGGTGAATTTGTTTTCATGGCTACACGTTGGCGTTTGGAGAAAATTTTAGGGTTTTTTGAAGAAAAAATAATTTAAAATATGGGAATATAAGACAATTTATTCTAAAATGATAACTATTCGATTACACTTTTTGTGTATCTTGGGACACTAACGTCCCCGCACACCCATTGTAAGATAGATTATCAAGATATTATTGCGATTTGTTTTGTTAAACAATCTATTATTATAGACTATTTGTTTTATGAATACATTTAAATTTAAAGATGTACATCCAAGTTGTTTGGTTTATTTTTTTTATTTTTAACTATTCCACACAGCTTTTAGTGTATCTCAAGACACTAATGTTCACGGAAATCCATCACAATACACGAATAAAATAACAACATCAAATACTCAAGGTTAGCTTACACAGAAAATGGAACAAAAAAATTGATAAGCGCGTAAATGTCACAAAGTTTGCGTTGTAGATGTGCAACCTGGTTACAGCGAAATGGATTCATAAGGAAAATACATAAACCTACCGCTACATGTCGGTAGAGCAGCTGACCAGTTGTTGGATTCTGTACCGTCGCATGTCAACTCGGCCGTTCCTGATATTTTGTACCCAGTGTTGCAGGTGAAGGTATGTGCTACGTTGTAGGCTGTATTTGCAACTGTTCCGACTCCATTGGCTATGGTGGTTGCCGCACATACGATAGCTGGAAAACGTGATATATTTCGTAGTTGATTTGAGATGCTTTCTTTTCTTTTTGATTGTCTTAAGGGAGCACGTATAGTAGTCGATATACGTGCCATTTTCTATTTATAGTACAAAACGAAGCAACAAAAGTTGCCATAAAGTTGTTTCCCAAGCAAAAACTGTTTGTTCGTAATCTCAGGGGTAGGTTTTAGGGGTAAACATGTGGGTTGTTGTTGATTTTGCTTTTGGAAACTTGTGATAAATACTAAACGGAAAGAAGCCTAACATTCGCATTTTTGATAAACCCGAGTCATACACATTAATAATAACAAGAAACATTTCCTGGGACTTTGACATTGTGTTGAAAATGTAGATACTAATACGTCGATTTAATGGTAAAATTAACATACAACGAAATGACGTAAAAACTTGAATATTCAAAATTTTAGGTATAAAACACTGATTTGTGTTACCTTAAATCCACAAAAACCCAATAGTTTAGTTTTTGATATGACAATTTAATAATTAATCGTTGATTAAAGCAAAAGACTGCGTAGTTATTCATATAAATCAATTGAAAACTTTAAAAATATATTTAGCAATGTGTTATACAGTAATAATGCGTGCTAAAAGAGAAATTACAGCAAATAGATCACTCATAAAAGTTGTCACACACCTCCTTATAGGAACAATACAACGGTGAATTTGTTTTCATGGTTACACGTTGGCGTTTGGCAGAAAATTTTAGCGTTTTTTGAAGAGAAAATAATTTAAAATATTGGAATATACGACAATTTATTCTAAAATGATAACAATTCGATTACACTTTTTGTGTATCTTGGGACACTAACGTCCCCGCACACCCATTGTAAGATAGATTATCAATATATTATTGCGGTTTGTTTCGTTAAACAATCTATTATTATAGACTATTTGGTTTATGTATGCATTTAAATTTAAAGATGTACATCCAAGTTGTTTGGTTTATTTTTTTTTATTTTTAACTATTCCACACAGCTTTTAGTGTATCTAAAGACACTAATGTTCACGGAAATCCATCACAATGCACGAACAAAACAACAACATAAAATACTCAAGGTTAGCTTACACAGAAAATGGAACAAAAAAATTGATAAGCGCGTAAATGTCGCAAAGTTTGCGTTGTAGATGTGCAACCTGGTTACAGCGAAATGGATTCATAAGGAAAATACATAAACCTACCGCTACATGTCGGTAGAGCAGCTGACCAGTTGTTGGATTCTGTACCGTCGCATGTCAACTCGGCCGTTCCTGATATTTTGTACCCAGTGCTGCAGGTGAAGGTATGTGCTACGTTGTAGGCTGTATTTGCAGCTGTTCCGACTCCATTGGCTATGGTGGTTGCCGCACATACGATAGCTGGAAAACGTGATATATTTCGTAGTTGATTTGAGATGCTTTCTTTTCTTTTTGATTGTCTTAAGAGAGCACGTAGAGTAGTCGATATACGTGCCCAAACATTTTAAAGCATTAAACGAATTAAATATATTTTGAGCAATTTTTATTTATAGTACAAAACGAAGCAACAAAAGTTGCCATAAAGTTGTTTCCCAAGCAAAAACGGTTTGATCGTAATTTGAGGGGTGGGTTTTAGGGGTAAACATGTCGGTTGTTGTTGATTTTGCTTTTGGAAACTTGTGATAATTACTAAAAGGAAAGAAGCCTAACATTCGCATTGTTGATAAACCCGAGTCATACACATTAATAACAACAAGAAACATTTCCTGAGAATTTAATATTGTGGTGAAAATGTAGATACTATCTAATACGTCCATTTAATGATCAAATTAACATACAATGAAATGACGTAAAAACTTGAATATTTAAATTTTTAGGTATAAATCACTGATTTTTGTTACCTTAAATCCACAAAAACCCAATAGTTTAGTTTTTGATATGACAATTTTGTAATTATACGTTGATTAAAGCAAAAGACTGCGTAGTTATTCATATATATCAATTGAAAACTTTAAATATATATTTAGCAATGTGTTATAGGGTAATAATGCATGTTAAAAGAGAAATTACAGCAAATAGATCACTCATAAAAGTTGTCACATACCTCCTTATAGGAACAATACAACGGCGAATTTGTTTTCATGGTTACACGTTGGCGTTTGGCAGAAAATTTTAGCGATTTTTGAAGAGAAAATAATTTAAAATATTGGAATATACGACAATTTATTCTAAAATGATAACTATTCGATTACACTTTTTGTGTATCTTGGGACACTAACGTCCCCGCACACCCATTGTAAGATAGATTATCAATATATTATTGCGGTTTGTTTCGTTAAACAATCTATTATTATAGACTATTTGGTTTATGTATGCATTTAAATTTAAAGATGTACATCCAAGTTGTTTGGTTTATTTTTTTTTATTTTTAACTATTCCACACAGCTTTTAGTGTATCTCAAGACACTAATGTTCACGGAAATCCATCACAATGCACGAACAAAACAACAACATAAAATACTCAAGGTTAGCTTACACAGAAAATTGAACAAAAAAATTGATAAGCGCGTAAATGTCGCAAAGTTTGCGTTGTAGATGTGCAACCTGGTTACAGCGAAATGGATTCATAAGGAAAATACATAAACCTACCGCTACATGTCGGTAGAGCAGCTGACCAGTTGTTGGATTCTGTACCGTCGCATGTCAACTCGGCCGTTCCTGATATTTTGTACCCAGTGTTGCAGGTGAAGGTATGTGCTACGTTGTAGGCTGTATTTGCAACTGTTCCGACTCCATTGGCTATGGTGGTTGCCGCACATACGATAGCTGGAAAACGTGATATATTTCGTAGTTGATTTGCGATGCTTTCTTTTCTTTTTGATTGTCTTAAGAGAGCACGTAGAGTAGTCGATATACGTGCCCAAACATTTTAAAGCATTAAACGAATTAAATATATTTTGAGCAATTCTTATTTATAGTACAAAACGAAGCAACAAAAGTTGCCATAAAGTTGTTTCCCAAGCAAAAACGGTTTGATCGTAATCTGAGGGGTGGGTTTTAGGGGTAAACATGTCGGTTGTTGTTGATTTTGCTTTTGGAAACTTGTGATAATTACTAAAAGGAAAGAAGCCTAACATTCGCATTGTTGTTAAACCCGAGTCATACACATTAATAATAACAAGAAACATTTCCTGAGAATAGAATATTGTGGTGAAAATGTAGATACTAATACGTCGATTTAATGGTAAAATTAACATACAATGAAATGACGTAAAAACTTGAATATTTAAATTTTTAGGTATAAATCACTGATTTTTGTTACCTTAAATCCACAAAAATCCAATAGTTTAGTTTTTGATACGACAATTTTGTAATTATACGTTGATTAAAGCAAAAGACTGCGTACAGCGGAGGGGCTTAAAGTCCCCTCGACCACGCTAGGAAGAGCGGTGCAAGCAGCTGTGTAAAATTTTAAGAATATAACTTCACAGACTTGACCTTCTTGAATAACAAACTCAGTTTTATTGTCAACTACTCAGTTCTAGCATAATGACAGTCAATTTTAATCTAAAAATCCTGGTAGTTAGGTTACATCTAACTTGGCACTGGAATAGGTTGACCAAGTTGTTCGAGCAAAGAGTAAAACAAACATTTAAATTTTGGGTCCAGAGATGCCAAAGTTTATAAAGGATTGTCATATAAATGATACATGACACTTTCATTATTCTACTATATTAACAACGAACTGAGACTTACGTTGTTTACAAACGAGGAAACAAAACTCTTACACACTAATCGAAATCTGGGGTTTTGGTCAATAAATTGGTAAAAATTGTCAAACAAATATTTAACATCATGGAAGATAATTATTGCTGATTTAATTATTGGCTAAGGTTTTTAAAATTTTCGCTTAGAATTGCATATTTTATTTTGTGTAAAGGTTGCTATATAGTGCAAATTACTCGATAGGCCGAGAAGACAAAAGTTTTAGTATTAGATTAATCGGGACAAAACTATTCTATTTTTTGGTTAAATCAAAACGTTTCCGGTTATGTATGAAATCCAATGAGTAAGAGTAGGTAAAAGCATCGGAGTTTTGTTGATATATATTTAAAATCTTTAAATTTACATACAAACTAGGATTGACCAATAACTGAAAGTGTATCTATTCTTCACGTCTCTATTGGAATTAACTCTTTGCCTTTCGGTATAACGATGCTAAATCATTTAAGATGGGCAAATTAAAATGTGTCAGAACAAACTCCTATGTGGCAGGCAGTGGTGATACATATGGCTAAGTAGCCTGAAGTGCAGCTAGAATACTTTTGATGATGCCCGAATCAAAACAGTTTAAAGTTTGGTAATGCTAATCCTTATAAGTGTCAATAAAGTATCTAAGCAGTATATATTATAAAGAGCATAAGTTCACAATTTACATAAACCTGACACCGGTTATTCACAACTTGTCTCATACACCAAATTATACCAAAGTAAATATATTACCTGTGCATGTCAGAGTTGAGTTGCAACATCATGGAAGATAATTATTGCTAATTTAATTATGGGCTAAGGTTTTTAAAATTTTCGCTCAGAGTTGCATATTTTATTTTGTGTAAAAGTTGCTATATAGTGCAAATTACTCGATCGGCCGAGTAGACCAACGAATCAGTAGTAGATTAATTGGGTCACAATTGTTCTATGTTTTGTTGATTTGAAACGTTTCCGGTTATGTATTAAATCAAATGGGTAAGAGTCAAACAAAAAAATAAAAATAAATGTGGGCTTGGCACAAACGTTCGGGAAAACTAAAATACGCTTGAAGGCGCAGTAGTGATGTGAACTGACGGAAGCGCCACCAGTACAATCGTTGCTCGCTATCAACCTGCGCCATTTGGCAACAAATAAAAGTACAATCTGGCGTTATCAAAAAATTCAAATCGCGATGTATTCTATTTCGTAAATGAAAGCCTTAATGTATTTTATGCTATTTTTCACGTATTAAATACAATAATAAATTAATTGATCGATTGGTTGGCAATGCCCATAACACTTTTAATAAATAATTAAATTAGCTTTGCTAAATTTAACTGTTTACCTTAATATAGTAATTAAGCTGCTGTATTTTAAAAAAATAAATGCAGCCTCAACAAGTATCAAACGGAAAATAAAACTCACATAGCTGAACGCGAACTTTCAATGCATCACTGAACATATAAAACAGGGTTAAAATTAAAAGGTTTATATATGAAGGCTATACTAAAAAGTCAAAATAGGGGCAACGCTTTTTTGAAGGTTGTTGTTTATTGAAAATATTGGTGACCACAGTTGATATAAACAAATTTTAAACTAAATGATATTTTTTGTAAAAGTAAAAAGGCGCTAAATATAAAAAAATAGATTTTAATTGGCAACCAGGGTACTGCGGTTGTAAACGAATAACATTTGTTTAATACCATTATAAAACATCAGAAAAAAACGTCTAAATATTTGAATGAACTCATTCGAAAAAGAATGCGTTTAGTTTATTGTTTAGGGCGAATAATGCATTTAAATGACAATTTTTGATGTTATACAACGTGCGGAAAAATTTTTCTTACATTTGGTAAGGTGGTAGACGTGGTCATATGTCAATGTTACTTCATTAAGTCGTAACATGAACTTCTTAGGAATCTCTGTTTACGAACGTTGATAACTGTTGGTTTAATATAATCTAGTAAAAAAATGTCCGACTAATGTTTTCTTTGCCTCTTTTAGTTTAATATTTTAATTAAATTGCAAACAATAACATTTAACCTTAGTTTATGTAAGACAGTGGTCGCCAAACTGTGGGCCGCAAAGCCATTTTTAGTGGGTCGCGAGTCACTTTTGAATAGCTTAGTGTTATCATGTAGTTGTGGGCCGCTTTATGGCCATACATTCATTGCCCTTTATTTTAAAAGTTGTTGTGTTAAAGTGTTTTTAAATTGGCTCAGCTTGGAAAGACCCATGTGCCAAATGTGGTTCTGAGAGGCTGTCGAATTATATTTTTTGCCAACTTCAACTGTATCAGCAGTTGGCTGAGTTGTGCAAACAACTAATAATTGAACAGACAAGTTGGTAATAGTTTACCTATAAGATTTTCAAAAAAGTCTTGCCACTTGTTTTGCCCAATACAATTTTCTTTTATTCTGTTTTCATGGTGCTATAAATGTTTTTTTGGCAAACAAATTGAACAGGAGTTTGTTTAGCGATAAATAATTTGAACAGGAATTTGTATAGCAGGAGTCAATCTAAAGTTGTAAGAGATTACCTGTGCAGGTCAACGACGCTGGTGTCCATGTGTTAATGTCGCACATCTTAATATACTTTTATATGATAATTTATCGTCAACTGTGATACCAAGCAAATCAGATTTTATTACAGGCAAATTAGATTCAATAGGTTTATCTATATTCATTCAATAGAAAATCTAACACAACAAAAAGCGTTTGTTAAAGTTAAAGTATTTTGTTTACCTCGTTTAATTTTAGCATCGCTAAAACCATTAGGAAGATAAATACAACTTAAAATGATCATTTAAAAAAACTATGGCAGACTTTTTGGGGGGGGGGGAAAATGCGCAGTTTACCCCTTCGTATATATAAAATTTTTTATTTTGTTCCCTAATTTCTATTTGCATTTTTTTGGCGCTTTCGCAAAACGTGTTGCGTTTTTAATGCAACTACACTTCTTTGAAAATACGCTTCGGGCTTTTTGTGGCAATAGAACGTTGTTGGCAGTTAGCTCTGATATTATTAACACAAATTAATGTAAATATTTTTTTTTCTGATTTCTGATTGGGTGTTACTTGCAATGCTGTGTGCGGAGACAACAGGAGGTTTATAAACAAACAAAATATTATTTATAATTATGATTGTTCGCTTAGCCTTATTTATGTAGTTGGCCAATAGAGTCATATTAGGTGATAATCTTTGAATATTTAAAGTATTGCGACAACTGTATTGTTTTAAATAAATTTTTGTTACCACACTTTTATAGCTTTTTGGATTTATTAATTCTAAGCTTTGATTCATTCAATTCTTGTTTCACTTGAAAAAAATGATGGTAACTTCAAGTTATCGTTGCTTCGTTAAAACCTTTTAAAGGAATAAACAACCAACAAGTTGTACTAAAAGTAAGATCAACATTCCCATAGCTAAAATGGCAAAAAACACGCTACCAACAATAAATGGCAACACGTTAAACATGTGATGGCAACTTACATTTACTAATGCTCTGTAATGAAAGCTAATGATTATTATCAAATGTAGCAAGGAGCATTTAATCTAATTACGAGGTTAATTTGACATTTTAGTCTGCCTTTTGATAGCAAATGTTTATCATAGTATTTACTTTGCACACGCTTATTACAATCACACTTTTTTATCAATAATAAAGGGTGTGGGATTCGATTGGCGTTTATTTTTAATTCCGTGTACGAAAATCCTTCTTTGTGGGCGTGGCACAAACGATTTGGGAAAACTGAAATACGCATGCGGCGCTACAGGGCTATGAATTGACGAAGGCGCCAATAGAACAAGCGTTGCTCTCTATAAGCCTGCGTCAGTTGGCAACAAATAAAAGCCATGTCTCGCTCATACCAAGAACGTCAAATTGCAATGTTTTTTTCATGAATGTAGACCTCACTGCATATTCCTTGTATATTCACGCAATATAACTAATTGACTGATTAGTGTAGCCTATGGCATTTTAATATAACTAAATTAGCTTGCCTAAATTTAACTATTTGTTTAGTTTGCCTTAAAATAATTAAACCAAGATAAGGTTTGTTTTTGTTTACCTAGGTTGTTTTTGTTGAACCATATCGAAAGCCGCGGACAGACAACTATTTTAGACAAAATCCAATGCAGCTCAACAATTGTCAAACGCAAAATA
Source organism: Ascidiella aspersa (assembly GCF_963924565.1). Lineage (NCBI taxonomy): Eukaryota > Metazoa > Chordata > Ascidiacea > Phlebobranchia > Ascidiidae > Ascidiella > Ascidiella aspersa. Next base: position 31,336,887 of record NC_139450.1, read on the forward strand.
AACCCATATAGCAGAACGCTAACTTTCAAAGCATCACTGAACATTTAAAAAGTGGTTTAAATCAAGAACTTTATGTCTTAAGGCCACCACAAAAGTCAAAATACGGGCAACGCTCTTATGAAGGCTGTTTTTAATAAAAAAATAATTATGACTACCGTTATTATACAAAGAGATTTTAGGGTGCAAAAACTGCGTCTAAAATTGAAATTTACTATTTAGTTTGTTTTATCCAATATGTGAAATATCACCCACGCAATATGGATTCCATTCAGGTATAAACGACGCCTGTCGTCTTATAAGAAGTAAAATGTCTATAAATGCAACACACATTTTTCGCAACGTAATAAATCACAACAGAACGCGTCACAGCACATCATTATTCTTAAACGTCAAGAGTTTAACCATATACTCAGGATAACCTTCTTAATATCAAAAAGAAAAAACATTTATTTTCGCTAGTAAAAAATGCTATTTTCTTGCTATACAATTTGCGTTCAAGAAATTTTGTCGATATTTTCCTTTTAATAAATACGCTTACTGTGACATTACAAAATACAGGTTTGCATTAAAGTAACTGCTGTTTGATTTTAAAAAAACCTTAGATAATTTTAAACCTGTTAAATTGACGTTGTGATACAGTTAAAAAACTGTCTGGACATTTAAATGAGCTTTTTTCGATAAACGCTGAGTTGAGTCTTATCTGACAAGGTGTCCTTATATTTCGACCAAGTCAGGTGGTAGACGAGGTCATATGTCAATGTTACTTCGGTAAGTCGAAACATGAACTTCCACGTTATCTTTGTCCACGAGCGTAAAAAAACTTGGTTTTATGTAACCATTTAGTTGTTTTGTTTTTCTAAATTAAATGCAAAGCAGTTTTTGGCGCACCGCCAAAAATTTGTTTGCCGAAAACAGTAAACGCGGGAAGCTACCCCTAACCTACATTTAGTTTTTCCATAGTAATGAGGTAGAGTTCCTTGTGTGACAGTTGGCTGAGAAGGACCCAGAAATCATACAAACAACCAATAACGTTGTTTTCACTCAGCCATACAAAAAACTGCGGAAAGATGGTCTTATTTTAACAAAATATTAAGCGGCCTCGAAGTGTCAAACGGAAAATAAACTCACATAGCAGAACGCGAACTTTCAATGCATCACTGAACATTTAAAACCGGGTTTTAAAAATATACTAAAAAGTCAAAATAGGGGCAACGCTTTTTTGAAGGTTGTTTTATAATGAAAAATAATGGTGACCACAGCCACGGGTAATATATAAACAAATTTTAAACTAAATAATATTTGTTGTAAAAGCAAAAAGGCGCTAAATATAAAAAATAGGTTTTCAGTGGCAACCAGGGTACTGCGGTTGTCAACGAATTACATTGGTTGAATGTCATAATAAAATATCAGAAAAAAACGTCTAAATATTTAAATGGGCTTATTAGAAAAACATCGCGTTTAGTCTTATCGTTTAAGACACAAAAATGCATTCAATGACAATTTTGATGGTATGCAACGTAAAGATCCCCACTGACAAGTTGTCTCTATATTTCGACACGTGTTTATATGTCAATGTTACTTCGTTAAGTCCAAACCTGAACTTTTAAGCTATCTCTGTTTACGAACGTAACAAAAATGGTTTTGCATAACCATTTATTTTTTTTTTTTCTAATTTAGGTGAAAAGCAATTTTTTTTGCGCACCGCTATGAATTTGTTTGCCGAAAATGGTAAACGCAACACAATTTGTTTTTGGCAGGGCACCTCCACAAAAAAAATACATCAGGACATGATTTGCTTGAATTATGTTTGATAGCTACATTTGCATTGCTTTGGCGCTTTAGCGCCGCCTTTACACATTATGTATGCTTCAGGCTCTTCTAAAGGTAAACATCGTAAGTTCACAAGGTTATTGGAATGTTTACTGCGCGGAAGAAAAATCATTTCACAACAGCTTGAATGGATAGCAACAAAAAAATAATTTTGTCAACTTCACAGAATTACATGCGAATATTTATTTGGCTATTTGACGGTATGCCGCACCGGTAAAAGTACTATTTATTATGATGTAATGTCCCTTATCACATATTTGCAAATGTTTAGCGTTTTTAATGCTACTGATTTTTGTTGTACAACACTTCAGGCTTTTTGTATAGAACTTACGGGCTTTTTGTAACGAACGTTGTTGGCACTGACTTAATAAACACAAAGTAACCTGATATTTTTTGAAACATCGGTTTTGGTCGGCGTAACATGGATCCTATATGTGGGAGGTTATTATAGGAGCTTTACAAACGAACAAAAACTTACCAGGGTTTTATAGATTTTCAGATTTATTAAATTGTAGCTTAGATTATTTTTGAAAGTCTGTCCATTAATTTTGTTTGGTAAAAATTATTGTGATCCTGCGTTATCATTTCTTCGTATATACATTTTAAAGGAACAAAAAAACCCAACAGGTATTACTGAAAGTAAGATCAGAATTTTCATAAAAATGGCAAAAACACGATACCAAATATTTGCTAAAAACGCTATATAAGTTAATGCGCTGTCTGGAAAGCTTTGAAATGCGTTTAATTCCAAAATAAAATAAACGGCACCACGGTAAACATGTGAAGAAGGCAACTTAATGTCATTAGTGTTGCGAAATAAAAAGAAAATGATATTATCAAATGTGGCAGGGAGCATTGAATTTTATTAGGAGGTCAATTTAAAGAGATTAGTCTGCGTTTAATTAGCAAGTGTTTATTATATTACTTTGTACAGCCTAATGAATCAATAATATCCTAAATAAAGATTGTGCGATTCGAACGGAGTTTTTTATGGATCCCTAAAGAAACTCCAAGATTTCTGTTTTAGTTTGTGGGCGTTGTACAAACGTTTCGAGAAAACTGAAATACGCATGATGGCGCTGTAGCGCTGTAAATTGACAGAAGCGCCACTAATATAACCGTTGCTCTCTGGAAACCTGCGCCATTTGGCAACAAAAAAAGTCAAGTCTGGCGTTATCAAAAACTTTAAATCGCGATGTATTTTACTTTGTAAATGAAAGCCTTAATGTAACACAATAATAAATTAATTGATTAATTGGTTGGTTACGCCCATGAAACTTTCAATAAATGATTAAATTAGTTTTGCTAAATTTAACTATTTACCTTAAAATAGTAATTAGGCTGTTTTATTTTTAAAAAAACAAATGTAGCCTCAACAAGTATTAAACGCAAAATAAGCTTCTATAGCAGAACGCGAACATTTTGCTTCACTGAACACATAAAAGAGGTTTAAACCAAAAGATTTATACTTCAAGGCTACCGACAAAGTCAAAATAAGGAGAAACGCTCTTTTGAAGGCTGTGAAAAATAGTTATGACTACAGTTAGTAGGCTAAGTTTTATGTTGCAAAAATACATTTTTTGTGAAAATAAAAAGCTGCTCAATTTAAATAAAAAATAGGCTTCTATTAGAACCAGAATGAGCTCATTCGGAAAAAACTGCGTTTAGTCTAATTGTTTAAAACGCAAAAAATGCATTCAATTACACTTTGATCAGTTTGATTTTATGCGATGTGCGGAATTTCGCCTAAAGATGCCCACTGACAAGATGTTCTTATATTTCGACCAACTCAGGTGGTAGACGTGGCCATATGTCAATGATACTTCGTTAAATCGTAAAATAAACTTCTAAGGTATCGTTGTCCACGAGCGTAACAAAAATTTGGTTTAATAACCATTTAGTTTTTTTTTTCTACTTTAAACGCTAAGCATTTTTTGGCGAACCGCTAAGAATTTGTTTGCCGGAAATTGGAAACGCGGGAAGCTACGACCTCACCTACATTTAGTTTTTCTGTAATGAGATAGAACTATAAGTTATCGTTGCAGCAACGATGCTTCGTTTAAACATTTCAAAGAAATAAATAACCAACAAGTCTTACTAAAAGTAAGATCAACATTCCCATAGCGAAAATGGCATAAAACATGCTACCAAAAATACATGGCAACACGTTAAACATGTGATGGCAACTTACATTTACTAATGCTCTGTAATGAAAGCTAATGATTATTATCAAATGTAGCAAGGAGCATTTAATCTAATTACGAGGTTAATTTGACATTTTAGCCTTTTAATAGCAAATGTTTATCATAGTCACACACTTATTACAATCACTTAAATATCAATAATAAAGAGTGTGGGATTCGATTGGCGTTTATTATAAATCCGTGTTAAAAAAACTTCTGATTTCTGTAATATTTTAGTTTGTGGGCGTTGCACAAACGTTTCGGAAAAACTGAAATACGCAAGAAGGCGCAGAAGCGCTGTTAATTGACGGGTCGCAACCAATATAACTGTTGCTCCCTATAAACCGGCGCCATTTGCAACAAACCAAAATCATGTCTTGCTGTATCAAAACGTGAAATTGCGATATATCTTGCTTCGTAAATAATTATCTTTCGTTTATGCACCCAATGCACGCAATTTATACATAAATAATAATTAATTGATTGATTGGCTGGTAACGTCCATGACTCTTAATATGATTAAATTAATTCAATTTTACTATTAAAATAAGCAGGATGACTTTTTTAAACAACAGTCGGACATTTCGAAAGCAAAGTTTTTATACAGTTAGATTTTCAATTTATTGAATTTATATTGCCACATTCAGTAGTTGAGCTTAATATAAAAAAATAGCTTCTACTAAAATGAAAACCTAATTTGAATTGAAAAACAATGCTTCTTATAAACGTGCCTAGTCAAAATAGGTAAAAATAAAGATTGGAGAGGACATGTACGTGTACCCCATCACCAGGATCGGGTTATGTTAATAAATGAAAGAAACATATAAAATAATTTTGATCGATAACATCCAACACACATTTGCTTTACAGCAGTATTTTACCATAAATCATTATGAAATATGCTAAATGGGAAAAGAAATAGTCGCTGTGAAGAGTTATCATTTTAATACTGGCCACGGGTTTTTACACTATGGCCTTTTACTTTGGGTAACCGAAATGTGTATTTTATTTCAATATGGCACTGGTCGATTATTTGTCGTTGAAATGTGGCTAATTTATTCAGGTTGGGTTTTACTTGTTTTTTCTTTAAATTATACATATATAAGTTCGGTATACAATTTGTTGGCACTAGAAAAACATTAATAAAAAGCTCCTCTGGTAATATTCCTTTTCCATAATGTTTCGGCGACACATTCAAGTCGCATTCATCAGGCTGAGTAACGCGAACGCTTATAGTACAAAGTAGGAACGCCTTCTTACAAAAAGAGGTGTCTACCAATAAAAACCTAAATAGTGACGTTGGTACCTCGAAATTTTAAAGCAAAATTTGAAGTGTGTCCTAAATCACACCGACAACAGGGACGATGACGTAGTTGAGGCGAAATATATTTCTTTATTAATGACTAGAATTTATATATGACTGACTCTAAGTAAGACAGGAAAGTCTAAGGAATATTAATAAAATTTGAAGTCCATATTTTACACATTCAGCTTGCCATTGACATCCAAACACTCTTGGTTTTGGAATGGATATAAAATTGTATTTGCTATTTAGCCATCTCGATCAGTAATTTTACCAAGGGTGCCGCGCCTTTTGTGAATGCTCAAGTGTGCCGCGAGATATTTAGGAATAAGATTTTGCTATTATTGTTAAGCCTTTTAATATTACTCTTCGTGAAAGAGTATAGGGTTGATATATGTTGTTCCAGTTCCGTTTGTTGTGACATTACAGTAAACCAGTTAATCACACAGGGATGTCGCAATCTAGAGGCGTCGTAAGGCGTAAAGGGTTGGGAACCACTAACTTAGGTCGATGCCCAGAAAACCTTGGTGACGATGATGAAGAGCAGGCGAACGGTTTCATTAAGACTTCAAGAAAATGGAAGAAAGGAATTTCAATAGCATACTTGTTTACCCCTGTAGCTATAAGCGTGATTGTTACCACAGATGTCAAGCAAAATCACATAAGTAACTTTTCACTAAACTATATGTCATATCGCATTTTTTACGGTGGTTTCTATTTTGTTAATAAACATTAAAAACTGTTTGTTTGCTTTGATTTCAACTTGTTAAATATCGAACAGGCTTTTGTCCCAGAGAAATGTTCCTGAGCTTACTTCATGGAGAGACAATTTGAACAGATATAATGCACTTTTGGAATCAGGGGCCCCAAAATATCCTGAAAAGACTTTTACATCTCGTTTTATTTGAAAAAACATAGTTGACTAGATTTATAATACAATTCAGTGCTTGACCAAAATTCAAAAGCTGCATGAAAATTTATTTTTAAAAGATTATAAATTAAAAATATTCAGTTGTCATTTTGCTACTTAAGGCAAAATAAATTTGAAGGAAGCAATTCGAAGCTAAAAACGAATAAGGATAGGGAAACAATAAACACGCCATCTTAAGTACGTTAAACCATGTTCAACAAAAGTGGCAACACACATTTCCCATGTCAGCGACATTCCAGTAGGGGCGGTCATTCCGTTTGTGACCGTCAACGCCGGACACTCTTAACCAGCGGTTCTTAACATTTTTTAGCCGCGCCCCCTTTGGTAATTTTCCTTTGCCTTGCGCCCCCCTACGACAAGCAATTCGGCATTTTGAATTAAATATCACTGAGACAACTTTGAAAATAGAAAACAGCTTGTCGTGGGTCGCGCGAAGCGCGAAAAAAATTGAGTTTTATTGGTAGGCGCTAAACTGTAATTCAAGAAGGTTCTTCGCATTGGACACACAACAAATTGCTCGTGCTATACAAACTGATTTTTATGAGCTGATATTGACAAGCGCGTTGTGAGAGCATTTACTCCACAGTTGTAAGGCTGTGATGCCGAGCGTAAATAAAAATGTCAAGCTTAAAAACTAAACTTTGCGTTATCTTGTTGGAAAAGATTGACGACACACAATACACCGGCAATATTGCAAAAGCATTATAGATTTGCGCAAAAAAGTTCTGAGTTCCCCTGTTGCTAGCCTGTCATATATAGAATACGGATGCAAAATAGTTCGAACGGGGGATGACTTTTGTCGTTTATCTATAAGTTAGCAAAATTGTATTAAATAAGGCGTTATAGCTTCGATGATATGAAAACATGCAATAGCACTCAAAGAGACTTTGGGGCAGATTCGCTTGGTAATTGAAAACTCCTATATATTCTTTTGTGAACTAGCTTAAAAAAGTCGCTCAATATGAATTAAAAATAGGTTTCTAGTGGTAACCAGGGTCATTCGATTATGAACGATACACATTGGTTTAATAGCATTCATAATAAAAAAATATCTCAACAACCGAGGCCTGTAATAGCAATTTCCTATTTAGTTTGTTTGGCCCAAAATGTAATATATCACCCACGCAATATAGACTCCCATTCAAGTATAAACGACGCCTGTCGTCTTATAACGCGCAAAATGCCTGTCAATGCAATACATGCTGCTTCGCAATGAAATAAAGCCTAACAGAAACGTGTTACAGCAGACCATTATTCTTAATCGTAAGGAATTTAATGAAATACTCAGGATGACCTTCTAAATATTAAAAAGAAAAAAACTTTATTCTGGCTGTATATAAAAATAAAATTTCCTTGCTATACAATTTGTATCCAAGGATATTCTTTTTACAGGTTACTGTTTTTTTAATAAATATACTTACCGCAACATTGCAAACTAGGGTAAGGTTTACTAGATGGGAAGTTGCCTTAGTCGTGAATTTCCGTCAACATGCCATTAGGTAGCCCAATTCTTAATTATTATTTGAAGCACCCCATGGTAGCCATCATTTTAGCAGAACAACATCTCAGTAAGCGCTCGGCGTTTTTACAACATATCAATTTAAAGAAAATAGGGGTGTTTTCTTGCTAGTTTTAATGTTTTTACATCTATGTTATTTCATATTTGTTGAAGTTGTATAAAAGTGTTTTTCATTAATATATGAGTAATTTACCAGGCTTATTTATACAAGTAAGTTTATTATATTATCTTGTACCTATGAACAGCAAGTATATATTAATTATACGGTGATGTAGGCTGCGTAAGATGTGACAAGGCCGTCCCACCCGAGGAACTATTTGCTGTACCCTTCTTTTTGAGTTATTGTGACAAAAAATGGACCAGTCATTACCTTTTTTTAAGAACCTACCATTTTGTCGTTGTTCAAAAGTTTCTAACAAATTTTTATATATTTGGTTTGAAGTTTTGATGTACAGGGTATGACGTAAAGCACGTTAAGAAAATACACCAAGTTAAAATCGATCATCAACGTGTTTGTAAGAAAAATTGCAAATGTTGTTGAACTTTACTAAACCAAAACCATACCTATTCCAGTTAAAACAAAATTAATGTTCAAAAGTCTATAAAAAAACGATTAAACGGACAAGGTTGGGCCTACGTCGTGTATGTGGAGAGCTATCCACACAGGCAAAATATTGTGTATAATATATTCATTGTAAAAATATAGACGCAACACAACTTACGTGCCTAGACAGTTGCTCTTTGGTAGAGGTATGTAGATATGATATTATTTAAAATTATTGTTATAACTGAGTACTACAATCATTTGAAAAAAGTGTCCCATCACGGGCAACCTTCCCCTACATGTTTGCATTAAAGTATAGTTTGATTTTTTAAAGCAGATATTTTCGTTACTAAATGTTTTTAAACTTTTGAACAATATTGACAAACTTTATTTACCTATTATTTTTAGCCATTTATCTGATGCATCACCTCTTTAACAGATAACATAATAATGGGCGAATTAGCCAACTGCTACACAAGGAACTCTAGCTCCCACTTTTCCCTCGATCATTTATTTCGTTCGTCTTGTACGGTTTAATCAAACATTTTGCAAGCAACTTGTTATTACTTTTGGCCAATTTTGAGTTTTACTCATCATAAATGGTTCTATAGTAAGTCCGTTACCAGTGCATGTCAATTCAGTAACGTCGAAAGTCCCGTCGTTTTGACAAGTTGCGGTAGAAGCCGATGTTGCATATCCAGAGTTGCAAATTATGGTAACTATAGTAACAAAAGCATAACCCCAAGGAGAAAAAATGGGTAGAGTTCCTTCTGTAGCAGTTGGCCTATTCACGCAACCTACAAATCATGCAACAACCAAGTTGGTAATATTTTCGCTCTACGATTTTGAATATGTTTTGACACTTTCCCATTCAGTTTTATTCTATCTTGAACATAATTGCAAATTTCAACAAAATTGGGAAAAAAGTTGTAAAAACTGCCCGCTCAAATGTTTTTACATGTTGCTAGGTGCTAGGAGTTTCGAATATAGTTTAATAACTTGAAAAATTTAAACAGTCCCAAAGAGCGGTGTTACCTGAACGGCAGCGCCTAATCGTTACATATCCTCTACCCACGGTTTCAGATGTTGTTTCAGTTCTTATCCCGACAGGTTTATGCCGTATTTCGACGAGTTAGTGTTTTATATTGTATTTAATACTACATATTTGGTTATATTATGTTGTTAGTCTTAATATAATGATATTAAAAATAATTTTGCTTTAGATATTGATACTTGGTAGGTCTAGGTCTGTCCTCTGTGTGCGCCAAAACAGGGTCGGAATGCAATAAAAACTAAAATTGGTAGCCCAAGATGATAAGTCACTCCAACAAAAACTCACTGTGTGCGTCGAATCAGAGTCTGAATATATAATTTGTAATACCAAGGGGTAGTCGAAGATCATTTAAATACCAAATAGTTGCAGCCCGAGCAACATAATTCGAGGGAATGCCGCCGCATAAAAATATAATAAAATGTCATCGAATGTAATGTTGAACCGACCTCAGTAGTTGAGTCTCGCAAAACACAATTTGTAACGTTATGAATCAAAAATACCACGATAAACTAACGTTTATGTATAAATCGATTACATCGTATTAAACAGACACAGATAGAAAATGAATAAAAACTGAGGTGAATAATGTATTATTTAATACACAATTCTGAAAAAGTAAATACAATTATTTTAAACGTCGTAAGTTACCAAGGTTATTCGACATTTACTGCACAGAAGAAAAATCATTTCACAGCAGTTTGAATCCATCACATCAACAAATATTATTGTCAACTTCAATGAGATACATGCTAAATTTATTTAGCAGCCAAGAAGGTTAACTCTATAACTTAAATTTTGAATAATAGATTAGAATAATTAACAAAAAATTAGAAAGTGTAGAGTGTACAATGTCTAATTGATTTTTGCAAAACATTTGTAAAATAAATTTTGAATTTTTTTTCAGACTCTCGAAAACATACAACTTATTGTCAAAAATTGAAAAGTGCATCAGTGTAACATTAGCACTGATGTTATAAGCACAAGGCAACCTTATTCAAAAAACAATTTGTAAAATACCGGTTTTTAATCGGAGATAACATCCTATGTGTACGGAGGTAGGAACAAAACTTTATTTCCATGATGGTTAACCAAAAAAATCCTAGACACCAAATAGAAACCATTTAGTTTGTTTTTATTTTAATCTCACAACAAGTTGCTTTTAAACAAAAAGCAGATTTAATAAAAAAACAAAGCGAATAAACGCAATGGTCAACTAATGAACATTCCAAATATGAGGAATATACTTGATACGTGGTTCTAAACGTCAACTACGGCGGAGTTCTAGCATTGTAGAGTCCAATGACGATTTGTTTTTTATTTTCGTTTCTTTCAACTCGTTTTATCTATGTAAATATTCTATGTTAGAGGTAGATACCTAGTTAAGGAAACGAAAAAAGGATCAGGACATTCTACCCTCGATTTTTTGTCGAATTTCTCGACATTGTTTAGCGCGTTTGATACCGAAAACAAACCATTTTTATAAAGAATATAATTAAAGCTGTTATATCAGACTACGGGGATTTTATCAACCAAACACGCGTACTAGTCCTGTAGTAATCTCGCAATACAGTACATTGTTATGCTGCTGTAAATGTTTTAAATGTTTTTCATGCTGCTATAAATGTTTTTTGGCCGTTTTTCATGATGCTATAAAATAAATGTTTTGAATATAGTTTCACATTTTTTAAAACCCAAAGCGTTGTAGCCCAAACAGTAGACTTTAAGGGTATGTCACCGAACTTGAGCCCTGGTCGGACAAAAATATATCAAACCCAAACAAACGTAATCTTTCACTATACATGTTAAAGTTTAAACCGACGCAGAAAACAAACTATTAAGACCTGAGGTAAATAACGATGTGGTTAACTGGTCCATTTGGTAAAATTAAATACATTGAATTGTACTCCTAAAATAAACTATGGCGGATTAAATTCTAAAAACGGACAAATTAATCGCGCACAGTTTCCACTAATAATTTGTATTTTGTGTTTTAACGGGCGCCTCCACAAAAAAAGACATCAGGACATGATTAGCTTGAGTTATGTTCGTTAACTTTATTTGCATTGCTTTGATGCTTTACCGTCTTTAATACATTCTGTAATATTTTGGGCTCTTATTATTTTAAACATCGTAAGTTCATAAGGTTATTGGAACGTTTACTGCGCGGAAGGAAAATCATTTCACAACAGGTTGAATGGATAGCAACAAAAAGATAATTTTGTCAACTTCACAGAATGACATGCGAATATTTATTTGGCTATTTGACGGTATGCCGCACCGGTAAAAATGCTATATATTATGATGTTATGTCCCAAAACAGTATTGTTGTCATGTCTCAAACTGTATTGGCCATTTTAATCACATAATTGCAAATGTTGAGCGTTTTCAATGCAACTAAAAGCTTCTTGTTGTACAATATTTCAAGCTTTTTGTATAGAACTTTCGGGCTTTTTGTAAAGAACGTTGTTGGCACTGACTTAATAAACACAAAGTAACCTGATATTTTTTGAAACATCGGTTTTGGTCGGGGTAACATGGATCCTATACGTGCGGAGGTAATTATAGGAGCTTTACAAACGAACAAAAACTTACCATGGTTTTATAGATTTCAGATTTATTAATTTACAGCTTAGATTATTTTCGGCAGTCTGTCCATTAATTTTGTTAGTTAAAAAATGATTGTGATCCTGCGTTATCATTTCTTCGTATATACATTTTAAAGAAACAAAAAACCCAACAGGTATTCCTGAAAGTAAGATCAGAATTTCCACAACTAAAAAGACAAAAACACGATACCAAATATTTGTTAAAAACGCTATACAAGTTAATGCGCTGTCTGGAAAGCTTTGAAATGCGTTTAATTCCAAAATAAAATGAACGGCACCACGGTAAACATTTCAAGAGGGCAACTTAAATTTATTAGTGATGCGTAATAAAAAGCTAATGATATTATCAAATGTGGCAGGGAGCATTTAATCTTATTAGGAGGTCAATTTACAGAGATTAGTCTAGTTTCAAGTTTCAAGTTTTGTTTTTCTCCCCATCCACGCTTAATACAATGCACACGCAAAATAGAAAAGTAAATAACGTTGCCGGAATTGGGAAAGGATCAGCCTTTAACCACAAGTGGTTACACAAAGAGACCGACCTTTTCTATTTTAGCAATATATAAGTTTAAATTGGCGAAGAAAAAAAAGTTGCGAGGAAATAATCATATTAACAATCTGCGTTTAATTAGTAAATGTTTATTATTTTACTTTGTACACGCCTAATGAATCAAATCCGTGAACAAAGAAATTTCAGATTTCTGTTTTAGTTTGTGGTCGTTGCATAAACGTCGGGAAAGCTAAAATACGCATGAATGCGCTATAGCGCTGTGAATTGACGGGGCGCCACTAATATAACCGTTGCTGCTGGCATATTGGATTACGCGCATTTTATCGACAATACAGATCATTACATGTCTTACGATAACCTCAATAATAATGATTATTTAGAACATTTAAAACTAATTTCGGCTATCCCTGGACAATGGGACTTGAATGAACCTAGTAACATATCCATGATTGACAACAAGTTGCAGACTTGTACCAAATTTCTCTTAAAACTTGATACAGTTAAAGAGATTTATTCACATATTAAAGATGCTGGCTTGTCCCCCCCAGTCAAACAGCAAATCAAGTGGGAACAGATCTTGCAAGTTTTACCAAACCGAATCCCTTGGGACAAACTTTACCAAATTAACTACGACTGTACCGTGGAAAACAAACTTAGAAGTTTTCAGATAAAATTAAACCTTAGGGCCATCGTCACCAATGACGCCCTGTGCTCATTTGGAATTAAAGACTCAGATAAATGTGTTTTCTGCTGCGATGCATTAGAAACTGTAGCGCACGTGTTTTATTTTTGTACCAAAGTATTAACTTTCTGGGAAGAAGTAACTGCCTGGATCTCGGCGAAACTTCTGATGGATTTACGCCCTAACCCTGTTCATATGTTGTTTGGTATTGTGGCAGATCAATCTGAAACCCTGTTGAATTATTTGTTGTTGTGTGCGCGTTTCGTAATTTACCGCTGTAAGTACGCCGAATCCGTGCCGAATTTCAATATGTTCCTAAATATGGTTAAATGTGTTCAAAATCGGAACATCTTATCGCCATTCGGAATTATAAAATTAACGACTTTCTTTGCAAGTGGCAAGGGCTATTTTAACGCTCACTTCATGTTACTCCGAATCCCCAACTGTATTTTAATGCCTTCCTGCTAATTCGTCGCTTTCTGACATGTGTTTTATCTCGCCTCTTTTCTTTCGCACTCGCTTTATTGTGTCGCTATATAATAATAAAACTTGTCAAAACCCTCAAAAAAAAAAGAAAAGGGATCGACGGAAAAAAAATAGATAACCGTTGCTAGCTATAAACCGGCGCCATTTGGCAACAAATAAAAGGACAGTCTGGCGTTATCAAAAACTTTAAATCGAAGGTAAAAGTCAAAATAGGGAGAACGCTCTTTTAAAAGCAGTGAAAAATAGTTATGACTACAGTTAGTATACAATTTTTGGCAAAAATGCATGTTTTGTGAAAATAAAAAACTGCTTAATATAAATTTAAATAGGCTTCCATTTGAACCAGAATGAGCTCATTCGAAAAAACTGCGTTTAGTCTAATTGTTTAAAACGCAAAAATGCATTCAATAGCACTTTGATCAGTTTGATTGTTGCGATGTGCGAAATTTCGCCTAAAAATGCCCACTGACAAGGTGTCCTTATATTTCGACCAAGTCAGGTGGTAGACGTGGTCATATGTCAATGTTACTTCGTGAAGTCGAAACATAAACTTCTAAGGTATCTTTGCCCACGACCGTAACAAAAACTTGGTTTTATTTAACCATTTAGTTGTTTTTTTCTAATTTAATTGCAAAGCATTGTTGGCGCACCGCAAAGAAATTGTTTGCCGAAAATAATAAACGCGGGAAGCTACCACCTCACCTACATTTAGTTTTTCTGTAATGAGATAGAATGTGGCAGTTGGCTGAGTTGTGTTAAGGGACCTACAAATCATACAAACAAACAAAAACGTTGTTTTCAGTCAGCCATACCAAAAGCTGCGGTAAGACGTCTTATTTTAACAAAATATTAAGCGGCCTCGAAGTGTCAAACGGAAAATAAACTCACATAGCAGGACGCGAACGTTCAATGCATAACTGAACATTTAAAACAGGGTTAAAATCAAAAGGTTCATATATGAAGGCTATACTAAAAAGTCAAAATAGGGGCAACGCTCTTTTAAAGGTTGTTTTACAATGAAAATATTAGTGACCACAGTGGTTATGAACAAATTTTAAACTAAATGATATTTGTTGTAAAAGTAAAAAGGCGCTAAATAAAAAAAAATAGGTTTTTATTGGCAACCAGGATACTGCGGTTGTAAACGAATCACATTGGTTGAATGTCATATTAAATTATCAGAAAAAAACCTCTAAATATTTGAATGGGCTTATTAGAAAAAGACTGCGTTTAGTCTTATCGTTTAAGACACAAAAATGCATTCAATAGCACTTTGATCAGTTTGATTGTTGCGATGTGCGAAATTTCGCCTAAAAATGCCCACTGACAAGGTGTCCTTATATTTCGACCAAGTCAGGTGGTAGACGTGGTCATATGTCAATGTTACTTCGTGAAGTCGAAACATAAACTTTTAAGGTATCTTTGCCCACGACCGTAACAAAAACTTGGTTTTATATAACCATTTAGTTTTTTTTCTAATTTAAATGCAAAGCATTTCTTGGCGAACCGCTAAGAATTTGTTTGCGGAAAATTGGAAACGCGGGAAGCTACCACCTCACCTACATTTAGTTTTTCTGTAATGAGATAGAGTGTAGCAGTTCTCTGAGTTGTATATGGACCTACAAATCGTACAAACAAACAATAACGGTGTTTTCAGTCAGCCATACCAAAAGCTGCGGTAAGACGTCTTATTTTAACAAAATATTAAGCGGCCTCGAAGTGTCAAACGGAAAATAAACTCACATAGCAGAACGCGAACTTTCAATGCATCGCTCAACATTTGAAACAGGGTTAAAATCAAAAGGTTTATATATGAAGCCAAACTAAAAAGTCAAAATAGGGGCAACGCTCTTTTGAAGGTTGTTTTACAATGAAAAATAATGGTGACCACAGTTATTATATAAACAAATTTTAAACTAAATGATATTTTTTGTAAAAGTGAAAAGGCGCTAAATATAAAAAAATAGGTTTTATGGGCAACCAGGGTACTGCGGTTGTAAACGAATCACATTGGTTGAATGTCATAATAAAATATCAGAAAAATACGTCTAAATATTTGAATGGGCTTATTAGAAAAAGACTGCGTTTAGTCTTATCGTTTAAGACACAAAAATGCAATGACAATTTTAATATTATGCAACGAACGAACTTTCACCTAAAGATGCCCACAGAAAAGTTGTTCTTATATTTCGACACGTGGTCTTATGTCTATGTTTCTTCGTTAAGTCCAAACCTGAACTTTTAAGCTATCTCTTTAAAAGTACTATTTATTATGATGTAATGTCCCTTATCACATATTTGCAAATGTTTAGCGTTTTTAATGCTACTGATTCTTGTTATACAACACTTCAGGCTTTTTGTATAGAACTTTCGGGCTTTTTGTAAAGAACGTTGTTGGCACTGACTCAATAAACACAAAGTAACCTGATATTTTTTGAAACATCGGTTTGGTCGGGGTAACATGGATCATATATGTGCGGAGGTAATTATAGGACCTTTACAAACGAACAAAAACTTACCAGGGTTTTATAGATTTTCGGATTCATTAATTTGTAGCTTAGATTATTTTCGGAAGTCTGTACATTAATTTTGATAGTTAAAAAATGATTGTGATCCTGCGTTTCATTGCTTCGTATATACATTTTAAAGTAACAAAAAAACCCACCTGGTCTTACTGAAAGTAAGATCAGAATTTTCATAAAAAATGGCAAAAACACGATACCAAATATTTGCTAAAAACGCTATACAAGTTAATGCGCTGTCTGGAAAGTTTTGAAATGCGTTTAATTCGAAAATAAAATAAGCGGCACCACGGTAAACATGTGAAGAAGGCAACCTCATGTCATTAGTGTTGCGAAATAAAAAGAAAATGATATTATCAAATGTGGCAGGGAGCATTGAATCTTATTAGGAGGTCAATTTAAAGAGATTAGTCTGCGTTTAATTAGCAAGTGTTTATTATATTACTTTGTACAGCCTAATGAATCAATAATATCCTAAATAAAGATTGTGCGATTCGAACGGAGTTTTTATGGATCCTTAAAGAAACTCCAAGATTTCTGTTTTAGTTTGTGGGCGTTGTACAAACGTTTCGAGAAAACTGAAATACGCATGATGGCGCTGTAGCGCTGTGAATTGACAGAAGTGCCACTAATGTAACCGTTGCTCTCTGGAAACCTGCGCCATTTGGCAACAAAAAAGTCAAGTCTGGCATTATCAAAAACTTTAAATCGCGATGTATTTTACTTTGTAAATGAAAGCCTTAATGTAATACATTATAAATCAATTTATTGATTGGTTGGTTACGCCCATGAAACTTTCAATAAATGATTAAATTAGTTTTGCTAAATTTAACTATTTATCTTAAAATAGTAATTAGGCTGTTTTATTTAAAAAAAAACAAATGTAGCCTCAGCAAGTATCAAACGCAAAATAAGCCGCCATAGCAGAACGCGAACTTTTTGCATCACTGAACACATAAAAGAGGTTTAATCCAAAAGATTTATACTTGAAGGCTACCGACAAAGTCAAAATAGGGAGAAACGCTCTTTTGAAGGCTGTGAAAAATAGTTATGACTACAGTTAGTAGGCTATAGTTACAGTTAGTAGGCTAAGTTTTATGTTGCAAAAATGCATTTTTTGTGAAAATAAAAAGCTGCTCAATTTAAATAAAAAATAGGCTTCTATTAGAACCAGAATGAGCTCATTCGGAAAAGACTGCGTTTAGTCTAATCGTTTAGAACGCAAAAATGCATTCAATGGCACTTTGATCACTTTAATTTTATGCGATGAGCGGAATTTCGCCTAAAGATGCCAACTGACAAAATGTTCTTATATTTCGATCAAGTCAGGTGGTGGACGTGGTCATATGTCAAAGTTACTTCGCTAAGTCGAAACATGAACTTCTAAGTTATCTCTGTTTACGAACGTGGATAACTGTTGGTTTAATATAATCATCTATAGTTAAAAAACGTCTGACTGATGTTTTCGTTACCTCTTTTAGTTTATTATTTTAATTAAGTTGCAAACAATAACATTTTACCTTAGTTAATGTAAGACGTGCTACGAAGACATTAAGCGGGAAGCGGGACGTTTTTGGCATTGTACAATCTTTCGTCGGTTGACGTTTGCAAAGCCATATAGTTGCAAAGCGTGAAGGCCACGACACCGCGCGGCGATAAATTCTGAGTCGCCAGGGGTGAGCAGGGCAACCCCTAACAAGAGTGTGGATATACTGCTACGAGGGAAATAACCAGTAGTCCGTTGGTTTCCTGGCCAGACAACCTTCAGTCTGCTGCTTGTTGGAGTTTTGCAGCTATATGCAACTACCTTTAAGAAACTTTCCACCCTTACAATCGAAACCCCGAAACCGTTGAAACATGCGAAGTTTTCGTTATAAACGACTGTGCAAATGAAATAACCTAATACAATTTTTATTTAGAAACGACAAAAATTATAAATATGTGTAAATGTTCAAATCGGTCGTCCTAATGGCAAACAAAGATGGTCGTCCAAATGAGAAATAATGTAGGCATGGCATGAAGCATCAGAAGTTTAATAGGACAAGCGAGAAAAAGTCTATTTTTTAAAGGACACGTTACATACCTGCATCTGCAAATCCCTCTTTCACAGCAACTAAAAAACAAACAATATCAGAGGATTAGAAGCATAATGGTTTACGGTTGTAGTAAGACGGAGTAAGAATACAAAAAACCATACACTATGGGCTTTGTAAATGCCGTGTTTGTCTAATTCTAAATAGGGTAACCAGGTGGCACTATATAAAGACAACTTGTATCGAATTCTCGACAAGCTTTCGCACAAACGTGCTTCGTCAGGCCAAAGTAGAAAAAACATAGTAAGATGCAAACTTTTTCAAGCCATAACATTATAAAAACAAATTCTTACTATTATGGAGGATTAGAAAATGGCAAGCAATCGTAGGCCGTGGTATTTCCTTACAATAAAGGGAATGCGCATTCCACTTTTATGTTTTCTATTTGAGAGTCGGGTTTTTATTAACAAGATCAGGTCAATAAAACTAAAACACAAAAATTACACCAGGGGAAATAGTAAATGTTTCTTGTAAAATGATCGTTAAAAAATGAAAGTGGAAAAACACAGCAATAAAAACATACGTAGGTCGTATAGGTTTCAAGGTTTCTGTATAACTACAATATCATGTGCAAGTTTAACAAAGCTGTTTAATTTTGCTTTTTGAAAAGCTGCGCATGATGATTTAAAATACGAACAAATATTTTCATCTTGCAATTACAGATAAAAACTTTACGTAAATTTTGCATTTAACTAAAAACTGTACTGCTCGTCGATATAATTTCTCTATTAGCAGATGGTTCTACAAAGGAAAAAAACGTTTCAGATTTTTTTCAATACGACGTTTGCAAATATCTTATATATGTATATACTGTAAACGTTTGCTTTTAGGAATTTCATAAGCTATAAATGTTCGTAATTTGGCAATTTTATGCATCGGTAAACTCGACCGTGAGCTATAGCATTTTAGCATTTCGGGGTAAGCGAGCAGTGACGTATATACAAAAACTCGATGACGGTGGCAGCAGAATTTAAGTCCTGACCTACCACGCAAATATTTTTCCATGCTTCTAAAGTGCAGACAGGAAATTTCAGAAAAACACAGGTGTTAGTTTTCGCGTGTTATCGTTATTTTTTCGCTATTATTTTGCTAAATTTTATTATCACGGTTTAACGGAACTTTTAGATTTAACAAATTATTTCAAAAAAACCTGCTGTACTCAATCGAATCACATGTGCACAGCACAACCAAAATCGTAGACAAAAAAGCGACTAAACGATTTGAGCATTATAGGTTTGAATTTTGTCAAAACTAATATTTTGAATTATCTATGGTTATAGTAAAAAAGTTTCCTTTTGGAAGGGTCTGGTTTTTTTTATTTTGATTTCAGTAAAATAAATATAATAGATTTTGTTTAGTTTATTTATCAAACATTTCATTAACCTCAATCAAAATAATTTGCACAAAGCGCAAAACTGTTTGCATTTTACAAAAAAGGGCCACTGTTAAATAGTAGTTTGGGTTATAGTATTTATATCATAAATTTTGATTTATTTTGCACTAAATAGTGCCACACCTTTTAAAAATATGATATAGGTATGTAGTAAAAAACAAAGGTATGTTACAGAAGAGATCAAATATGCTGTCCAGCCTATCTAAAAAGGCAGGTAACAAAGGAGATAATGGTGGGTAATTTAACGGTGAAAATAATTTACTTGAAACATGGTGAATGTTCAACCAAAAATATAGGGAATTATTTTTCATTTTATTTTTATTTTTATGGAGGTATAACTGCAGAATTTTTAGCCACGAAAATTATTTTTGTTAAATAAGTCACGCCACCTTAGTTTACGGTTTGGTGCAAATATAATTTGTATAGGAAATTATAGTTATTAAATAAATGTAAACCTGAATACTGTGAAACCGTTATGTACGTTTATGTGCGCACATCAATACATACATGAATAAGATCGCCATAACTTTGCATGTTATGACACACAAATAAACGAACTGTATCGCAACGTATATAGGCGTGAAATTATGACGACTTCATTTTTAGATGAAACTACAATGCAAATCTTAAGAACAGTCCTATGGATTTTATCTTTCGCCAGAGGTTTATAAAGTATTTGAACAAAATATGTCGAGATATCACACAAGTGCATTGAGGCGCGTTACATAAAAAAAAGTTATACAAATGCAGTGGGCGCGTCTGCAGCTAACCAAATATTGCATGGTTTCCGGCAGTGATTTTCAGGCATTTTATTATGTTTGCAGTAGCCAATTCAAAAAATCTATTTCAGAACACCTACAACAACTATCGCGTGACATCTGCACAGGTCCAAGTATAGCTGCGCAGTTTAAGACTATTTTCGCACGTCACGCCGTTATCCCGGATCCTTATATGCAATTGATCGGGGCGGGCGTTCCTTACACGTTTTCGCCCCGCGTGTTTAGCTGAAGCATGCAGAGTGGTCTGCAGTGTTGGGGAAATAAGCATAAGAAAAAAGCATTCTTTGCCAAGGTTTTGTCACGGACGTCTTAAGGCGGGCGAATAAAATCCGGCCCCACTACGAGTAGGCCTAAACCCCAAATGTCAGGTTTCGTACTTTATCGGTGCGCGGTTCATTTGCGAGAAAGCAACAAAGTTCAAAAATCGAATTTGCGCGCAAATTATTGCAAAGTTCGTCAGAAATAGTTAATTGCAAAATTTTTAATCTGACATAAGAAGCATACTTGATTACTACTAAAGACACATCAAATATGGGCAATAAATACATATTTACCGGTTTAAATATAGTTTTTAGAATAAATTTATTATGGTTCAAATTTGTTTTTATTTTTCGCTTGACATGTGTTGCCAATTTGGACCAAATGCAGGTGTTGGTCAGTTTGTGTTTAGCTGCGGTTGGTTTGGACTAATTCGATTTCGGGACGTTTTTTATATTCGTGTTTTGGCTTTGTATTTTTCCAGAAATTTCCGGCGTATAGGCAATTGAACGCGGTGTGCGTTCCGTATACGTTTTCGCCCCACTGGTTTAGCTGAAGCAAGCAGATCGTTCTGCAGTGTTGGGGAAACAAGCATAAGAAAGAAGCATTCTTTGCCGAGGCTTCGTCACGGACGTCTTAAGGCGGGCGAATAAAATCCGGCCCCACTACGAGTAGGCCTAAACCCCAAATGCCACGTTTCGCACTTCATCGGTGCGCGATGACCTGAAGCGATCTCTGTAGCTGAAGCGCGCGGACAACTCACAGAATGAAGCGAGGGTCACGGTCGCATTCATAAAAAACTAATCAATAAAAACAGGCCCTTTCATTATGTAAACTTGGTCATTGTCAAGATTTATGAACGGAGAACGGAGAATAAAGCCTTCCCAATTACAGAAGAAATAATAATCAACATAAAAAATGCCGACGGGAGTAGTCAAAAGCTCATATTATTTACACGAGGAACGGCCACAGCCATATCCGGAGCCCCGACCATCATAGTCAACAATCCATTACCGAGCCCACCATTATAATAGGCATAACAAAAAAATTTAGCAAAAGCATTGGCCGTCACCACCCCATTATAAATAGAATCCTCCTCAATCATCCCCCTTAATTTAAAAAAACATATTAATACAAAAAATAAAAAAGTATAACGAAAAAAACAAGGTGACTATTATTAGAATTATTTTTCATAAAAACTTGGCTACTATAATATCCCGAAAATGAAGTAATAACCTATTAATATAGTCGGTCAAATTTTCCGGTATAAAAGGAAAACCTCGATGAAGTTGCCAATTTGGGCTGTATGCAGGTGTTGGTCAATTTGTGTTTGGCTGCGGTTAATTTGGACTGATTCGATTTCGGGACGTTTTTGCGTTGTTTTCTATTTGGGTTTTGGCTTCGTTTTGTTTCTTCGGTAATTTAAAAAAACATCCGGAGTAATCGTTTAGAAAGTTTCATTATCGACGCCTTTAAAATCAAAGGCTTTGACGCTTAACAAATTCGTTGTAATTTTTCCGCTATGAAATACATTAGTTTGTAAACTGGACACAAAAGTCACAAAAATTCAGGCGTGTAGCACGACAAAAAGTAACCTAAAATAAAGAGCTAAATTAAGCCATTTTACCGTTTTCAAAAAAGCAACAAATTTGTCAAAAGATCGAAATTACGCGTAAAATTAGCCTGCAACGTTCGTCAGTTTAGGAAAATTCATTTAAACAACTTTTAAAACGAGATTTATAGAACGTGATTGGCGGGTGTGAAAGACCCGAATTAAAACGAACCGCACAAACCCTACACAAGAAGCAAAGTTAATTAGAGCTAAGGAACATCATATATATTGTATAGGCACCAAATATATATTTTAGGGTTTAAGTATATATAGTTTTTGGTATAAAATTGTTTGGTTAAATTTGTGTTTACTCTTCGTTTTGACTTCGTAATAGTTGCAAATTTGAGCGAAATGCAGGTGTTGGTCAGTTTGTGTTTGGCTGCGGTTGGTTTGGACTAATTCGATTTCGGGACGTTTTTTTGCGTTGTTATTTATTCGAGTTTTAGCTTTGTTTTTTTCCAGAAGTTTCCGTCGTACACGCAATTGATCGCGGCGGGCGATCCGTATGCGTTTTCGCCCCACTGATTCGCCTAATGGGAGCAGAGCGGTCTGCAGTGTTGGGGAAATAAGCATAAGAAAGAAGGATTCTTTGCCAAGGTTTCGTCGCGGACGTCTTAAAGTGGGCGAAACAACTCAACTGTAAATTAAAATCCGGCCCAAGTGTTAATAAGCCGAAACTCAAACGCCAGTTTTGGTACCTTATCGGTGCGCGATACATTTGCGAAAAAGCAAAAAATTGTCCAAAAATAGAATTTGCGCATAAAATTAGATTGCCAATTTGAAATTTTGTCAACTTACAAACATTCACTTATAACAACTTTTAAAAAGCGATTTATAGAACGTATTTGTGGAGGCTGTGAATTTCCTGAATTAAAACGAGCCAGAATAAAAATGTAATTCCTATTTTTTTTAAAATGACGTCATAAATTGGCGTCGCAATACAAATAATTTTATAAATCTGCTGTTTTTCAAAAATGTGAAAGTGAAATGGAGTCTAAATACATACAGTGCAAAAACCGTTTTATTATTAATTAAACTGTTTTCTTCGAGAAAATAGTAACTTTTAAAATATACACTAATATTTCAATTAGGTCTTCATGTATACCCCCTATAACTAGTTCACAGACCCCAGTTTAAGAACCCCTGATTTAAAGGTTTAAGAACACTGCCCTCGTGTTATGCGGGACCATTCGTGTTTTTTTAAATCAAGTCACAAGATCTTATTCATAAAATAAAACACGTGCGAAACCAAAACGAATCAAAGTGCAAGTATGATTCTCATTTATTAAATCCAATAGACCAGAGATCCACAATCAGAACGCAGCAGTCAAACTAAAACATCGACCAACGTTTAATTTTAAGAGGAGTGTGCGCGTATTCATTTATTTTGAAAACATTTATTTTTGAAAACAGGCTTTGAAACATATATGTTTACCCTTTAGCCCAAGACAATGCTAAATCATTGTGAAGTGTAGATTAGTTTTTTAAATACAAATGATGGGACATAAAATAAAACTAAATGTTTTTTCTTGGTGGACCCATACCACGTTGGAAAAACGTCCTTCTTCAATTTTTAAAACTCACTTTGCAAGTTCATGAATTTAAGAGTTTTATTTTGTCTGTTTTATTTCACACTTACCAAGAAGTCCCATATCTTACAAAATGAGTAAAAAACAAACGCAAAGCTATAATGATTAATACAATAAGATATACGCAAAATTTATTCCGAAATGTTTATTAATCGATTCAAACATTTTTGGGGGCCCAAACGTAAAAAAACTCAACAAAGAGTTTTTTAAAATGCGCCATTTGCACGATCTTGGTTTTACAGCCCTAACGAAATATCATTAAAAAACTATACCGACGTTTTATGTGTGACTTACAACGTTTTGTTCAATTAGAAACTTAAAATTGCCCTAATACATGTGATTTATATGACTTTTACGGCACAAATGATCCATTAGTCGCGTGTACGCCAATTGCGTGTACATTAAAACACGACAGATTCATTTTAATGAATGATCAGAAAGCAGAAAGATGCTGAACCACACTACTTTACTTACCGATGACAAGTAGGCAGAGCGCCAGGGCGGATTCTCGAAAGCGGCTTCGTTTTCTCGAGATCATGTTTCAAGCAATTTCAGGACTGTATTTTCAAAAAATCAATCCTAAAAAGAAAAATTTTATTGGAGTTAAATACAAGCTTTGGGATATCAAGCCTTTGGAGCAATTCCCTAAAAAGCTCTTTGGAGCAATTCCCTAACTAAGCTCTCATAACCTGCACACAACAGAAACGCCAATAATTTATTATTCATGGCGCTCTGTGTTGAACGTAAACCTGATTTCCAATCTTATTGTTGTTGTGTCTGCAACTGACCCAACCCGGAGTTTGTATATCCTAGCGGAAAGATATAAAGCTATTAAGCGGGGCTAGGTGCTTGTTTATAGTAGTATAGCGCATGTTCTCTCCTTTATCTGCTCTACGTAACGCCTATAAAATACATCCTTTATTATAGCGAATTAGTTTTTAAATAGCGCCCGATTTAAAAGATTCTGAAAACGACTCCATAGATATAAATACGTTACATGTTACGGAACGGTATAACAGTGCCATATATTGAAGCTATTTAGTCTCCCTAATTGCATCTAATGCAAGCCATCGGTATGATAAACAATTTTTTGAGAAAATTCTGCCTTCCACTGAACGAGACCTACCGCTCCTCTCAGGCCGCCGCCCTTCTCACGTGATGAGGCTGCCTTTTTTGCCTAAAAAGCCACGGGCCGACCAGGGCCACTGGGTCTTTTTTTTAACTTTTGCAGGTACACGGCCTTCGAAAGAAAAAAATCCAAAACTGTACACCTCACATTACATTGGGTAAAACGTTTCCACGAAAGAAGTTGCGGGTTTTCTAGCGAACACAGAAAGGGCACAATAAGGGTTTTTCTTTTAGCCGGATTCAAAGAAATCGCAAAAACGAGAGAACGCTTTCGTCTATCACCTCGGTAAATAAAGCCTGAAATTCTAAACCGATGAAGAGCGGAATAACTGATTACGTTTTTTGACACGAACAAACTAAACAGCATTAGCCCGACGTGATTAAGTCAGACCCCTATAGATTTGAATTACCGTATGTGGTATAACTCTGTAAATTGGTATTATCAATATAGAATTCGACCATAGTGTGTTCAGCTTGACGTTTATTTTAGTATAAATTTGTTATACTTTATTTTTTTTTACTTTTCGTTTTGACTTCGGAATAGTTGCAAATTCGGGCCAAATGCAGGCGTTGGTCAATTTGTGTTTGGCTGCGGTTAATTTGTACTGATTCGATTTCGGGGCGTTTATGCGTTGTTTTTCATTTTGGGTTTTGGCTTTGTTTTGTTTTTTTTCACTAATTTGAAAACACCCGGAGTAAATCTTTTGGGGAGTTTCATTATCTGGACTTCGGCTTTGACGCTTAACAAATTCGCTGTAAGTTTTACCGCTATGATATGCATTTGTTCGTAAACTGGAAACGACTTAAAATAACATCCTATTATTTATCGACTGCATTTAAAAATATTACGCAGTTCAAGACCAGCGAAAAACACTTTTTTCCATGGAGCGTTCGTTTTTTTCGTAGCCTTTATACGTATACTTATAAATTATAGACTGCCGAACTTGAAATATCCACGTCAAAACTAAGAATCAATAATAACTTTTAGAATAGATACGAACGACAAAGTAACTACATCTGAACCTTAATAGTTATATTAACATATAGCTAATAATCACAATAGGGTAAATTCGAGCGCAACGATATTTGAAAGTACTGGTAATACCCTGTCATAAGAGCACATATTTTTGAAATGCCTTTGCTTGACATGCAACGGCAAGCTAGGAAGGTGGATAAATTATTGGTTACGCACGCAGACAAAACCCAACCCCAGTAGTTACAGTGCAGAAATCCCTAATACGGTTATGATACAGTGTGTATAGACAGTAAGACACCCATAAGCGGGGCTTTGCACGACGGTAACCCATTCCCAAAAACACAGTGCAAAAATTAATGGCTTTACATTAACGATTTTTAATAGTGCTTTAAAACTAAACGTTAACCAACAGTATATTGGTAGCGCTTGATCGGCCGTCATATTGAGTAGAAGTTTTTTGAAATATAAGACAAACCCTCGATTAGCATTTAGAAATTTTCTATTGCATATGAGAAAACAATAAATTGTGACGGACAAAGTGGGGAGTATACTTTCTGAAAAGACAAAATGCTAAAACAATTAAATTTAGCAAGCGGCAACTTACATCCTAGGTGCACCTATCAGGTCGACGTGCGAGTCTATACAACAATGGTTTTCAACCGGGGTGCCGCGACGCCCTGGTGTGCCATTTCTTATGCTCAAGGGTGCCGATAGGTATTTGATTTTTAATAATTTGATTTTTGCAATTGGTAAGCTTCTTGATACAACTATTTGTGTACGATTAGACTCCATTACATTAAATGACATTTTCCTACATATTTTAAGTTGATTCAGTTTCATTTATAGTGACATTTCAGTAAAATACTCAACGAAAATTCCAGTCGACTTGCCGAAAATCTATTTATTATTTTTGAGGGGTGCCGTAAGTTGAGAATCACTGCTATACAAGCGTCAACCATACACCTTTAGAGTATTACCGTTCAAGAAATATCGAAGTTAGCAGTATTGTAGTAAACATGTTGGAATGTGTTCACAAACTTTCCTAAGATTTTAAATGCTGTAGCATTTTTTATTTTTTTAATGTTTAATGCTACTGAAGGTGTCACAATCTATTCATCATTTTTGCGGTAGGTTACTTTTTTTTTATACTATCGGCTATTAGAAAAGTTCGTAGCGCGCTATAATATCATGGCACCAAGAACCGCCATTTGGTTGGTTTTGCAACTTTGTTTCACACGGAGTCGTATTTACGGCGTGCAAGGTTATCACAGGTCTCCTCGCCGCATTGAATTACGCGCTATATGTATATATCGGCTTGAACCGAGTTGTGGGAAACGAAACTTGAATAGTTTTTTGATATCCACAGCTATCTTTGTTGCAGCGAAAGTTGCGAAGCAACGAAAAAGCAAAAGGACCTTTGCAAATCCGATTTTAAAAATTCGCGTAATCGACGTGTTTGTGTCTAAGCTGGCTTCAACTTTACGGCGCCGTTCTATGGCAACTGATGCGTGAAGTAACTAAAAAAGGCAAACACACACGCGCACTTCCTGTCTGAGTAAACATGCCAAATGTAAGAAGATGAGCGTTCGAAAACAAAATTTGTGTAACGCCATTTCATTGATTTTAAATTTGTTTAGTTGCAGCAGTTGTAACTTTGCACTGCTTGGCTTGGCGTGGTTTCAGGCACATTTTTATGGCGTTAGATTTTGTTGTGTTTTAATATTGATGATGCTCAAAGAAGGTTTGTCGGTAAACATCGAAATATTCAGATTTTAGGGTTTCCAAGTTTAGCACTTGGTTGAATTTTTAATAATTGATGTGCAACCACAATTTTTGCCTTTCAGATTCACGCATATTCTGCTATTTTGAAGGAAATTTTGACAGAAAACAGCACGAAATCAAGTGTGACTAGCAAATCCCTACAATGAAATATTCGCACAACAATGGTGGTCATTGGACTTGTGATTAAGAGCATCGGAAAATATTAAGGTTTTTATTGACTGCCTATGGACTGTGGAGTGAACTTAAAAAATAACTGCAAGTGGTTTGATAAATTTAAGTTAATCGATATTGCGCGAAAAATATGCAGTTGCTGTTAGAGAATGGCATTTACTACTGAACTGAGGTACTCAAACCCTCAAAAGACGATATTTTGACTAACTACAACCGCGTCGAGGACGAACCGTTCTTTTGGGTCGTTTATTTACGCAATAGATCGGCTTTTCGCGCACCAATGGCAAGGTCAACATCCTGAGCCATGGAAGGCTAGATATATATGGAAATGCTAAGAACGAAGACTTTTGTTGAGACGGTGTGTTCAGTATATTTAAATAGGAATCTCGAACAAAGCAAACCGAAAATATGTTTTTAAGTTGCCTCAAAAGCTGAATAGCTTTTAAGGCAATTACGTTTCGGCATTTGCTGTTTTTCGATTTGGAAAGTTTGCAAAACGTTCCACTTGATCAGCGTTGTTGAGGCGCTGTTCCTAGACGTCTTTTAGGTAGTTGAACTAAACTACATTTTCTCGTGTCTGCCCATGCAAGAAGAAAAACAACCAAAATTGCAGGATTGCGGTTTTTCGAAATTTACGGTCTGTTGGCGAGGCTAACAGTGAACTTCATAAAGATTGCAAGAAATATAAGCCTCGCTTATGGGCTCCGGCAGAGTTCAAGAGCATAAATCACTACTTGTTTGTAATTTTAAGGCGGTAATAACCGGCGTATGTCCCCAAAACGCTCTCTTTTATTCAAAATAAGGCAATTATTTGCAAAACAAAATTCGTAAAAAATTACTTTTTAACCCAACTCAAGCAGCTTTAACTGGCTTATAAACATGCTAACAATAGCAAAATATTTGAAATAAAATTAAAAAAAATTAAATTACTATTCGGATGATACATAGACGCCAGTCGCGACAATCAGAAACGTCTGCGTTTTATGATAGCCTATACCAGTTTTTTTTCAACCGTGGCCCTCGACTTTCACTTTCACGACTGCAATAAAGCTGTCACATGATAACAAAAGTGATGGCTCCATTTTTTGTGTCTGTTCAAGATTTGTACTCACTACTCAGCAAGAAGGTCGTCATAATGCGCGTTTAATTCGCAACTATAACCATCTTGGCGAAGCTAGAATTTTCGGATCTTGCGTGCATAAAACGAAATCCACAAATCGTCTCGACGTATGTAATGACATTCGCTTGACTCAATGCAAAACAGGCCGGATAAGAAAAACATGGCGGGTTACATGAACTTTGACATGACAAATGAGTTAAATTGTTAATCTTTCTTAAGTAAGTAAGTGCATTTATTGGTTGGCCGTTTTTAGTAACAAATAATGGCTGTATTTGTTACTAATGTGGAGAAGTAACACAAGTGAAAATACGTAAATACAATGCTAGGTATCGATAGCTAGGTATTTATTGTAAGCAGGGCCATGAGGGTTGAGAGCCTATGAAAGGGGGCCACGAAGCCTAAAAGGTTGAGAACCAATGGCCTATACAGAAGAAAAACCAAGCACCTAGTTTTAAAATTTCGGTATCGCTTTGTATTTTGAGCTCGCGGGGGTCCGTCTGAAAACTATACAGCACTTGTTTGTGCTCAGGCGCGCCGTAACGCCAATACACTTTTTTAGGATTTTTTCTTTGTTTGTTGGCAGCCGAGGAGAGAGCATCTCGCAATGGCTTTTGATCTTCCTAATAATTTAGCAATTTTTGTAAAAAAATTTGTAAAAGCCGTATTTGTCAGTATAAAGACAAATTTAAAAACAGTAGTTTTTCTACTTTGATCTGATAAAGCACGGCTGTGCGAAAGCTTGTCAAGAATTCAATATAATTTGTCTTTGTATAGTGCCACCTAATTACCCTATTAACATTTCACAAATCTCCATATAGAACTATATTCTAATGCAGTAGTACATAACCGATATAAACCATGCGGCCTTGCACGCGTTTAGTTGATTATAATTGTTGGCGGCCGCACGTTGATACAAACTTTTGTCCACTTGATACGGAAGCTTGACTTTTGAAACTGGTTTAAATAAATCAGGGTTTTATGGTAAAGGCCAGGCGGAAATCAGCTGTCGATTGCTGGTCTTTAGATTGGCTGAGCATTTTAAGCAGGGCCGGTCAAAGGGAGTGGGTGTTGTACCAGGCTATGTCCCTCCAAAAATATATTTTTCACCGACTTTTATTATGTAAATACAAAACAAATTGGCGCTTCGCTCAAACTTGGCCTGTCTTTACTATGTTTAATCCGATTCAAGGATGCTAGTCAGCATCTAACGCGCTGTGGACATTGTGCCATATGTTTCGGCGCGTTACCAACAAACTCGATAAAGTCCAATTTATGCTAAATTACAAATAAATTTCGTTCTCTTTAGCATTAACCGATTCCTCTGTGTGCCTAAGTCCATTTCGTTTAAATTAAAAGTTTTGCCAATTTAAACCCAATAAACTCCATTTTCTTCGTACTTCACGCGGTTAAACTG
The DNA here is from genome assembly GCF_963924565.1 of Ascidiella aspersa. Taxonomy (NCBI): domain Eukaryota; kingdom Metazoa; phylum Chordata; class Ascidiacea; order Phlebobranchia; family Ascidiidae; genus Ascidiella; species Ascidiella aspersa. The sequence goes on from NC_139450.1 coordinate 31,367,373, forward strand.
GTTGTGAGTTGCATATTAGGGCGCGAGTTTGCTAGTAAGAAATATGAACTGCTTTATGAAGTCATGTTATGCCTTAACTTTCTGACGCTATCTCTGAACATTCTTCTACTGGCGGCCGTGCGAAAAATAAGCCTGACAATGCGGCCGTTAATAGCTAAAAGGTTGCACCCCTGATCAAAAGTAAACCCGGATTACCAACGCAATACAGGAAGTGCGAGAACTAGTTTTTTCGGTCGCGGTATTGTAAAACAAACGCTTCGCGTAAAATAAATTAAATTAAGATGAAATGAAGTTTAACGTTAATTTTGTTCTGGATGGATTTTTCTTCTAACAGCAGGTTAGGCTCAATAGTCTTGTATTCCATGCTGGTGGGCAACATGTCGTATAATAAACCAGGCGGTACTGTTCGTCGGCTAAAGAAACAAACAAATAAAAATCTAAGCACAAAATGTGTTTGCATATAATATATATATATCCATTTATAAACAAAACGCCGACGCTTTGTATTTCGAAATTACGGCTAAAATTACTGCTGGTTTGAAAAGGTTTAATTTACAAGGAAATATTATTATTCGACGCAAAATAACATACGCTAATAATAAATAAGTTACGTCACAAGGTGGAGCAAAAGAATTACACGCTAATTATAAATAAGTTACGCCGCAAGGTGACGCAAAAGAGCACACGCTAATAATAAATAAGTTACGTCACAAGGTGGAGCAAAAGAATTACACGCTAATTATAAATAAGTTACGCCGCAAGGTGACGCAATAGAGCATACGCTAATTATAAATAGTTACGCCGCAAGGTGACGCAAAAGAGCACACGCTAATAATAAATAAGTTACGTCACAAGGTGGAGCAAAATAATTACACGCTAATTATAAATAAGTTACGCCGCAAGGTGACGCAATAGAGCATACGCTAATTATAAATAGTTACGCCGCAAGGTGACGCAAAAGAGCTCATGCTAATAATAAATAAGTTACGTCACAAGGTGGCGCAAAAGAATTACACGCTAATTATAAATAAGTTACGCCGCAAGGTGACGCAATAGAGCATACGCTAATTATAAATAGTTACGCCGCAAAGTGGCGCAAAAGAATTACACGCTAATTATAAATAAGTTACGCTGCAAGGTGGCGCTAAAGAGCATACGCTAATTATAAATTAGTTATGCCGCAAGGTGACGCAAAAGAGCACACGCTAATTATAAATTAGTTATGCCGCAAGGTGACGCAAAAGAGCACACGCTAATTATAAATAAGTTATGCCGCAAGGTGACGCAAAAGAGCACACGCTAATTATAAATAAGCTACGCTGCAAGGTGGCGCTAAAGAGTATACGCTAATTATAAATAAGTTATGCCGCAAGGTGACGCAAAAGAGCATACGCTAATTATAAATAAGCTACGCTGCAAGGTGGCGCTAAAGAGTATACGCTAATTATAAATAAGTTATGCCGCAAGGTGACGCAAAAGAGCACACGCTAATTATAAATAAGTTATGCCGCAAGGTGACGCAAAAGAACATACGCTAATTATAAATAAGTTATGCCGCAAGGTGACGCAAAAGAGCACACGCTAATTATAAATAAGCTACGCCGCAAGGTGACGCAAAAGAGCATACATTAATTATGTGTAAATTATATTCGGATTACCCAAAAAACAAACGTCAAGTTGGGCGCTTGGTTGAAAAATGTAACACGATTAGTCTCAAAACATTTTTGAGAGATTGCACACACTCGCAATAACTCAGTTGTTTTTATTAACGAATTCAAATAAATTCATAACACTATATCAATCTTCCATGTGCGGATGCAAATAATTTATTTTACAATCATAAAATTGCAGTTAGCAAATGCTTCGTCACGTTTAAAATCACTTAAATTAAATCAATTAATTATTTTACAAATAATTCATTTCATACTAAAAATATTATGTTGTTTATCAATATTGTGTAAAACGAAGTAAGAATATCAAAGCCTATGCAGAAGTAGGTATCATTTTGAACGTTTCGAATATCTCTTTATTTATTTTCGACACCTACTGGTATGGGCTTTGATATTCTTACTACGTCTTACTACAACCACCAGCCATTATGTTCCAAAACATTATGTACAATTACTAATATGCCAGCGCAAGACATATTGATGGTAAGACAAACTCGACAACGTTCCAACGGGTGGAATCCAAATATTGCAATTTCAGAATCGAAATGCAAGTTCGTCCTAATTTCCAGCCGAGACCATTTTGCTTCATCGCCTTTCCAGCCTTAAACGTTGCACGAAAGGTTATTTACACGGTAATAAAATCATCGTAAGAGCAAAGCTTGGTGGGCGTTTCGGGCATGCAATGTGTGCAGGAATTTCATTGCTAATAAACGGTGTAAACAGGGCGATGGCACGAGACCCTCATAAATGTTGTTGAGAGTGGCTCTGCTCAAGTAGTGAAGTTCAGCATAATGGATAGCGATATGAATAGTATACAATCAGTAACGTCGTTTTACGAAAAGTTAATAACATTAATAAGTGATTCAGGATATACAGCGATGCTTTCTTTAATGGTGGGTGGGATAAAGTTAGGCTGAGAAACATTTAAGATGACCAAGTTATGCCGTTATAGTTAGAAAGTTATTAGACACTAGTTTGGTTTTGTATTGTTGAGATTATGGATCAGATATACTTTTATTTATTTCCATATGCATTTAAATAGACGGCCGTCGGTTCTGATATCAAACGAAGTCATTACCACGATAAATTTGGCTATAATTTAGCAGCGATATGGAACCCTACATTTGGGCACGTACATTTACTATCGTCTGGTTCCGGTGAGATATTACCAGGTACCTCTGGTTGACAGGTTTGTATCGTTCGAAATTTAAATATGGTTAAACTTTTAAATGGTCTAATCCAGGGGATCTTAAACTTTTTTACCGCAGACCCCTAATTTATTTTTTTTGCTTCGCGTGGACCAGGGTAGGAAATAACTTTTTAAAGATGACGTCATAAAGTGACGTCAAAATACAAATAAACTTCAGAAATCTGCTGGCTTCGGTCCAAAAATTGTAAATGTGAAATGGGAGTTATTTTTTAATAAATTTTGTCCGTGCAATTTCTGTTAAATTAACTATCTGTTCGGTTATATTCGAGCAATGCGCGTTATAATTCGGCCCAAACGTTATACGCGCAACGTTAACAGTCATTTTTACGTATACGGCTGTTTTAAACACCCTTCTGCAGATACAGTAAACTAAAGTGGACAAAATAGTGTTTTAATAATAAAAATAAAGTTCACGTGTGACCACCAAAAATTATGGAAATATATTGATCTTTGATTGCAATTAGCAGAAAATCACTTTTTACAATTCTTTATTGACGACAATCGGACTTTGGTGTTGATTTAATTCCATAATGTCATAAAAAGCTCGTTTTTCTACAATTTATTGAGAAATGCGTTCGAAAACGCCAACAATTTAATTTGACGTTTTTTTGTGTGCGTTAGTTACAATTCGGCGTTATACGCCCAACGTTAACAGTCAGTTTTACGTATACGGCCGTTTTTAACACACTTCTGCAGATACAGTAAACTAAAGTAGACATTATAGTATTTTAACTATAAAAATAAGGTTCACAATTGACCACCAATTATGTAAAATTTAGGTTCAATATATTTTCATAATTGGTTGCCAATTGTGAACCTAATTTTGGGCCTTTGAGTTGGCATTTTGGCAGAAAATCACATTTGATATTCTTTTATTGATGAAGTGGACTTTGTTTGTATTTTTTTGTATATCACTCGTTAGTTACAATTCGGCGTAATACGCCAAAAGTCAACAGTTATTTTTGCTTACACCCGCGCGTAGTGCAATTAACAGTAGGAAGCATGTCCGCCAAAAGGTTGAAGTTCAAGCGAAAGCCGATCAGTCAAATCGGCGCGGCAACAGGGCGTTTCTTGTTTACACTTTCGAACCGCGATCCTCGTTCCTGCCACTTTCGCCAGGGCGAGGAAACGTCCGCGCAACGGAAGGCAGCACCGGTGATAACAACACGCCAGAGTAAAGCAATGAAGGCATAGGCGCCAAACATGGGTGTGCAGATCGCGCAGTAATTGTGCAAAATTATGTACTGTAGCTTAATTATGGTTAAAAACAACATTTTTTTTTAATCTTACGTAAATTCAAGCTTTAGCGATTCCATCTTACGTTTTGCCCATTTACAAACTTTTTTACCCAAAGGCGCTGTAAAAAAGTCACTATTCTAAATGATTTGTTTCTGTTATAATGTGCAACAGCACAACAGCTGTAAAAAAACACAACTGTCACAATATTCATGCGATTAATATAATCATTTATGCACTTATTAGAAAAAAACGCCCTAGCATTTTAGTTTGGCGCTTTTGAATGAATGTATTGATTGTGATGAGCGTCCTGCTACGATTTGTTACGGCTCTTCGTTTCGTTTAGTAATTTAGTTTGTCACGAAAAATACCCAAGCCAAAGCCGTATGTGAGTTCTTAATTCGGATTTTAAATTAAGTTAATTATACTAAGAGAAAAAGCTTGAAAACCACAGCATTTAATCCAATAAAAGAATTGATTAAGTATCACGCACCTTAGTCAATTGCTACGATTTAAACAAAGCTAATTGCAGTCAAATCGAAAACAAGCCTCGAACCGTCAAACCCTGACCAAAATAAACTAAACTTCGGACAGAAATGTAGCACCTAATATACAGAATAATACAAATCCAACTCGTTTTTCTAATTTTGATTATTGGGGTTCATCAAGGTTTTGTTCGCATGTATTTTAAACTTTGGTTATACAGTTTTTGGGACGGCACAGTTTTTAATTTAATGTAGTCCAATCGTATTTTGCATTTTTGCCTGAATTATTTACGATTTTATCGCGTTATTTGCTTAAATATTCACCAACTTCAAATATATCTGAACAATTCATATGGCAAAAGTGCCAACTGATTTACAGATTTTAATCCATTTTCTAGCAACAAAACGATATAGCACCATCGATTGTGGCCCCCAAAAACACGTGTTTCATTTAAACCGATTCCACATTGCGAAAAAGCGCCTAAATAGGACTACATATAAATCACACGCTCTATATTTCCCAAAAAGATATGTGCTGTATGTATCTACATTGCTCAGAAAAACTACATTAAACGATAGAACATCATCGATTGTGATCCCCTAAGCACGTGTTTGGGTTAAACGGATTTCAAATTGCAAAAAAGCGCCTAAATAGGACTCAACATAGAAATCACACGCCTGACTGCAAGTGACGTACATCAAGTTGCTTCCAGGAAAGCCACCAACCTTCAAAAATTAACTTCGCCAAAGATGTTGTTGTTGTTCACTAAACGACCGGTAACAGGTGACACAAATCCCGGCTAATCGCGTCCCGGATTTGTGACGTCACAAACTGAGCGACGAGAGCGCGCGAATTGAGCGTGACCGATTGGCCATAACTGGTGAGGCAGCGCGCGGTGGCCAATACAATGGCGGCCTTTTGTCAAACCTGGGTCTACCCCGGGAGTCTTTGTTGCTCCAATTGGTCTTAATGACCCGGTGTGCGTCTGAAGGGTGCAGACTGCATTATGGCGATCATTTCGCAAAGACGCGCAAAATTATCCCAACGCGGGGGTCGCTCTTGTCTGTTTTGCAAAAATAAAATCTACAACAACGTAAACAAGAGAAGCTGGGCGACACGTGTACCGATGTCAGTCAATTAAAACAGCGTTTTTCGTATTTTATAACAACGTAAATATTTAGTATTTTGAAGGAGCGCTTATCAAAGCTCATACAGAAGTAGGTAGCATTTTGAACGTTTAGAATAAACCTTTATTCCTTTTCAACACCATAAATGAATAAAAAGTGTTTAAAATTTTATTCAACATGTAATGTCGATGTTTTAAATGAATAAAGGGTTACTCGAAACGTTAAAAATGCAACCTACTTCTGTATGGGCTTTGATATTCTTGCTACGTCTTACTACAACCTCCAACAATTATGCTTCAAAAAATGAGCGATTGTTTAACTAAAAGGCCCCGATTACAAAGCAACGTATATTTTTACACTATGAATATTTTTTGTGTTCCATTGGAAGTAAAAAGATTATCATGTTTGCAAAAGTTGACCTTGTGTATAGGCGGGCGTCGCCTTTCACGGCGTAACAATTTCAGATTGATTGGCGGACAAGCGGGCCCCTGGGAATAGACGCATATTGACCACAAGGCACTCACTTCGGTTGAGCGCCAGCGCGCTGCCGTGACCGACACCAAGGTTTGGTCGAATTCGCGAGATTTTTAACGCGAGATTACGTCATTTGCTGACGTTTTAACGCTGAAACTTTTAGTAAAGTAAAGGTTGCCGGGCAAATCCATTCGGATTCGCCTATGAAAACAAAATGTCGAAAAACTGAGAACCACTCACGCAATTTGGCCAAAAATGACGTACCGGTCAGGTTAAATTCGAAAAAAACTGAGGGCAAAGTCGAAAAACAAAAAAAAGTCGAAAAACTGAGGAAACAAATATACCTTAAAGAACGAATTTGGCCAAAAATGACGTAACGGCCAGGTAAAGCGACAAAATTTTATCCCATAAGGCGATTTTCCGTGCGTGACGGTCGTAATGGACAAAGGCGCCCCGCTAACCCAACGCCGGTCACCGAGCGCGGGCAAATAGGAAACGTCGGCGCTGCGTGATTATGTACTCGGCACGGCCAGCGTCGCCAGGGCAAATAACGCATTGCGGGAGATGGCTTCCTGCGTTGCTCAGGTAAAAAAGGACCGGCGTGTCGGTATAAGGGTATATCCCACGAGTTGCATGAGAAATAGCGATGGTTCATTATAACAGCTCAACACAATGGGTTATGTAGGAATTTGAGTTATGGATCTTTGACTGAACATGAGTAATTATTGTGCCATAGAAACGCAAAGTTTCTTTCTTGGAGTGCTTGGTTTGCAATTTAGATCTAGTTAGTTGTTATTATGTCAGCGAGGGTTTGACAGTAACGTGTCTCGCCAAAAAGTTATTTATCTATCAATTTATACATTAGAAAATTGCACGTAAAGTTTAGACATTTTTTTACAATATCGTTTAAATGTGTTTGAGTTATACCAAAGTACTGCACAACACGCTATAGATCTACCGCGAATCACACAGGCAAGTTTACAAGCTCGCGAAACCACGAAAAGCATAAACTTCATCTGGAGGCCGGGGCAACGGAAGCTAATCGATAAAACGCCTGCGTTAAGGTTTATTGATAAATGGTCGCGAATTGCCGGTAGCACTGCCAATTGCGCTGGTGGACACTATACGGTCACAGTAGACTGGCACCAGGTACACGGCATCGGCTAGATCTCTATTGTGACAAGTTGTTTTCGAGTTTTGCGCCTTGTTTAGGGGTCTTTGCCTCGCGGTCGTTCTCTCTCTTCGACGCGGCTTAAGTAACAGCTCATCGCAAAACGCTGTTTTCCATGACTTAGGCCTGAGAGCCCCTTGCCAGGAAAGAAGGTCGGACGGTTTCAGTGGAGCGTGTTAAGGTGCGGGGGCCCGAGTGTAAATTAATCGCGGAAAGCGGCCCAAATTTCTTCCTTGCCTGTGCAGCAACAGTCTTTGGGTGGCGTTTGGAAGTTATTAGCAAGGAAATTAGTGGCCGCTGGTCTAGAATCCTACCACAGCGCTGAAACAATATTAAAGCAATGCACAATTTGGTCAGGGTGTTGGTTAATGTTTGGGTGAGGCTGGGTTAAGTATTATTATTGAATAATATTGCTTAACCTACCCAAACCCAAACTAATAATGTTCGTTGTGGTAGTATTCTAGACCAGCGCTAATTAGTGCGTGACGTGGTTCGGAATGTTTCAAGACGATATAATTGGGTTAAAAAGGTCAAAACTTGCAGCCTTTAGTTTAACCTTTTCAGAGGAAGGCGAAGAATTAAAATCGAAGCCGAGTTGCAAAAGTAAATGCCAGAGAAATGTCAATAAAAAACTGTAGAGCAAACCTTCGGGGAGTATACCGATAATCGGCTCGACTCGACCTCGATTTGGCGATAATTCCAATTAAGCAATATGCCGTAACACCCTACCGAGAATGCAATTGCGAAAGTCAGTTGTTTCGCTGTTTGGTTTCCGGATTGCGCTAATCGTATTAAGCAAAGGCAATATGTGGATTGCTAATTGGCGCGTGAATAACCGAGCGTGGGACCGAACATTGAGCATTAGATGAAAAAATGAAGACAGACGTGGCACATTTATCATGTCGCAATCGGCTAGTTGCTTTGTAACCAGTTGTGTTCTTGAAGTTCCATCTATTTGCGTCAACGCCAACCCGCATAATTTTAGAAGGGTAGCGTTTCTCAAGATCAGAATGGCAATGGAGGTGGCGGCCCATGTCATGTCGTGTCTTATCTAACAGCGAGTTACTTATGCGTACGATATGGGCGTGTAGCGAGGGCGCAGGCCTGTATTCTTGCCGCTCGCGTGCCTTAGAAGGTGTGTCTCGGGCAGCTCAAGGGGGCAAATATAAACAGCAAACACGCGTTGGTCGTTCGGCTAATGCAGTCTCGCTCTTGGCAAGTTCGGATGGCAGATGTCGCGTGTTGGACAGATGGAAGTTTGCTGAAGCACCAACTTTTTTTTGTTCATAAGAAAAGCAAAGGCGAGTGGTCAAAGTAAATCAGTTGCGAATCGTAGTCGACCACAAAGTATCGGTGGCGGTCATTGAGAGCATGGCTCCAGACGCCCAATTGCTCGCCATTGCTAGTGAATAGAACAATGTACAACCGTCAGGTCATTAACTATTTAATGAAGCCAGCGTGGCAGTTAAGAAGGAGAGCATCGCATCGCCGTGAATGGAGATATTTAGTTTAACGATCAAATACGATCTGTGAGCAGCTCCATTACGAAAAACCCAGTTCGGTAGTAGTTCATCATTTATTGTGTGCAGTATTCATAGTAAGTCATAAACCAACAAAAGGCCATTTTTAATCAAGCGAGCGCCGATTAAAAAAAATAGGAAGCGCGTATAAGGTTTCGTTTGGGTCCGTCCTGTCTAGAAAACACTAGACCATTATACACTGGGCAGCTAATAGGTGATTGGGCGCCGCCAGTCGAAGTTAGCAGTGGCAAAGGCACGAATCTAGCATCGATTTTACGTTTTCCACTTACGGCCAGTTTGAGTTTGTACGTCATTTGGCGGCGCGATCGGAGGCGTTAAGTAATTGACTGCGTGCCGATAAGATCGCGAAACGGAAGGATAAGCCTGAACGTACACAGCGTAGCCGATTTCTAGAAGGCAAAACGACAAGCTTTAGTTGTGAGTGTGAGGTTTTGTAAGATCGTGGCCGATTGGAAAGGTCTTAAGCTTTGGAACATGATAGATTGCTGGTTATTGTTATTGGACATTTCGCAAGATAAGCCTGGGTTTAATCCGATGTTACACACAGTTCATTGGCTTGCTATTAATGCGCAAAGGCGATTAGTAGTATGCGTATTGGTGCAATTTATCGGGATATGAAATTGCGTTGCACGCTTCGCAGAATATTTTATTTTAATTCTAACTAAATACATTTATTGTTACTTCCAGATTAAGCTTCCACAAATAGCATACAAAGCGGTTTTGTTTCAAATTATTTCTGCTGCTACTATACTGTTACTCAGTGGGATACATTTGTTTGCTGTAGACATAAGAGAAACGAGGTAAGTCATAATATATTTTCTAACAAACATAGCGCTGTTGTTGTTTAGGTGTCGTTTAGCGCATTGCAAGGCCGCGGCATGCCTAATTGATGAAACGTATTGCTTTATTTGCCACACATTACGGCATTAGGATCAATAGAGACGAAACACCGTTTCGGGAGGTTGCTGAAGTTGCTCGGTAATCATCTGCGAATCGATATATCGGCGCAAAGTTGGCTATTTAATAATGGGGGAAGCCAGATCGCGAATCCGTCGCATAAATTATGGAAGGAACCCTAACTAAGTGGTCACGCGAAAGGGACAATAAAATAATGCGAAATTAGATTAAGGCGAAAGCGCGATCGCCGATCGTATCGGCGTCGACTAGACAAATGAAAACAGACTTAAATTGGAGTGTAAGCGGAGATGCCCCCACCCCCACATTGCGCAGTTCCCGGACGCGAAATGATTAACCCCAGGGTGCGCAAGTAAAATTAATTTCGCAAGGGCGAGCGAACGCTGGCGGGTCGTTGACGCAGTCGCGCGATGTCGACTTCGATAAATAATGCAACCATTGTTAGCATCCCGCAAATAGGTCGCTTTTGCGTTCGAAGGCTGAATTAAAGCCGGTTCCGCGCGCCGGCACGCAAGTCGCTTGTTTACGAAACAAGGCTCATCTCGCGTTGCTCCAGGCGCGCCCGCTAAGTCTATGTATTGGCGTTTCACCTTCCGGATTTTTTCGCGCTGTGTGGTACTCGGCAGGGAACTACGGGCTTCACCTGTGGTCGACTTGATTGGACTTCGCCGTGAAAAGTGTCACGCACAAGCGAGCGAGCGGTCGACTCATTTTAGAGGATTAGGTAATCGCCAGACTTAGCTCATGTCGAAACCGCGTCGGTCGCCGCGAAAATGCTTGCTCACAACGACCGAGTGGGGTTCCTAATTAAAAAGTCAAATAAACGCACTGTTATGCAGTTTGTTTGTGTGTGTGTTGTTGCGCACCAGGCAGATTAAACAGCAAAAATGCTTTAAATAAGCTTTGAAACGGTAAACAACCGGACATGCCAAAAATAAGCCCCCCAAAAGTAGCCCCAAGAGTTATTAGGGGGCTTTGATATTCTTATTTGGTCTTACCACAGCCTCCAACCAATGCTCCAAAATAGCCCCAACTCCCTTAGCTTTTGCCAGCAGCAGTTTCCAGCCTGTCTTATCGCGTGCTTGTCGTGCACGCAACCAAAGCGGCGTAAGTCGTCCCGGTTAACCCCAAACCCTCGCGTCGGCAGCGACAGCCACGTTTTTTCGCGCATTAATCGACCCGCCAAGCACTTTCTCATTCGCTTAGGCACTCGCACATTTTCTGCGTGTTTTCATTGCGACCGACTGTGTGGTCCGGACGCGGGTCACAACTGCGCGTGACAAGCATGCCCATTTCGGAAAACTTAGCTGACTTGCCAGCGGGCGGGCCTGATGTAAGCCAGCAGTGGACAAGGGCTACTTTTTGGCAGCTGCGAAGTGAGGATTTGAGGCCGCTAATCGACAGGTGCCTAAACAGCTTTTCGCCGCCCGCGACAAACCAAGGAAAAACGCGAGGGTTTCTAAACGCCATTGTGTTGGGTTAACCGCTCCCGTTTCGATTTCGTACTGCGTAGATCGGGGGTGCTTTGGTACAAAGGCTAAGCCAAGAAATCGCGCTTTCGTGCGTCAGCGAGCGATAGCTGAAAAGTATAAAATTACCCTCTCGACACGGCGAAGCGACGGTTATAGTGATACGAATGGGGGCGGGAAAATAGACGAGCGGCGACTCCCTAAGACAACTGGCTTCCGCTGTCGGCTGGTTTGGATACTAAACGAGATTAGACTGGGTAGAATCCATATACAGACTGCGAATGTAATCAGCCTCGAACAGCGTACACGCCCCGCTGTTGCAAACATTCTTGCTTAATTTAGATCGATGTTGGTATCGTTCCTGGCATAGGTCCTTTGCGTTGGTTCTATGAGCCTGAAGTTAGATATATACCCAGCCTGAGCCTTGAGACTGGGTATATTTCAAGAACCCATATCTAGACTCTGAATGTAATCAGTTTCGAATAGCGGACACGCCCCGCTGTTGCAAAGTGGCATTCTTGCTTAATTTAGATCCATGTTGGGTTCATTCCGTGCAGCCACACCTTGTAAAAGTGCCCCAAAAAACGTCTACAGCCCCAATCGCAGTGGCGCAAGTTGGGGGCCGACCGCGATCTGTTTTCACCCATAACAGCGCCCCACAGCACAGCAGCAGCAACGGCGGCTGCGGGGCAGACGGTCTCCGATTACGTTGGCCATATAGCGTGAAGCGCAACGTTCATACGGACCTGGTCTACTGTGGGAACCTGCATGCTAGATGCGGTGGGCGATGGTTGGGTAAACAGCATGTAACCGAGCGGCGCATCCAAGAAGTGACTTCGCACGCAAACTTATTATTCCCGCCCCGAGCGGTTAGGGGAGTCGATTCGACGCGGCTGGGCGACTTTTCGAGCGGCTCCATTCAGCGCTGTCAAGTTCGCAACAATAGCGGCGGGTTTAATTTAGCCGGATTACCTTGTGTTTCCTGACAGCGTCCAAATTTGCCGTATAACGACCATTCTCGTTTTGCAGGGAACTTGGGCGACCATGCGTCGGATTTTCACCGATCGTCCGCCGAGAGACTTTCTACTCCTCCGAGTTCTCCTGCTCGCCGTTACGTCATGTCTAGTGACGTCATCCAGTGGCTCCAAGGCGCTCAAGCTGTCTGTGAAAGAGAACACCGCGATCGGTAAGCGGAAGCCAGATTTGTCACAAGGCCAGGCGCCTGACGAGGCTTTAAAAAATAGGTCGTCTTTTTTTCGAGCGATTGAATTCATTTGGCAGACAATCTGACGCGATTGCCTTTTTATCGTTTCCGTTAGATTTTAAGGTTTATATTTAGAACTTCCTGAAGGGCCACGGCCGCCAAATTTTGACCAGCAAATAGTCTGGTTAACTTAGGGGTTCATAAGTGTTAAATTAAAAATAAACGTTTTTGCATTGGATGTATATTTAGACTCTTTTGCGCTTTCACATTTGTTTTGCCGAAAACAGCAGATTTTTTAAGTCTATCAATTTATGACTTCATCTCTAAAGTTTATTGCCTAAACTGGTCGAGCAAAGCAATTTTTTTAGAGGTCTGCGGTAAAAAAAAGTTCAAGAATCCCTGAGTTAACTGATTAGGTTCTGACGAAAAGTTGTGTAGCCCTGAAAAGTAAAGTGCCAGTTCTAACGCATCATCCTTCCTCCAATCCAACAGGTACCACGGTGGTTGAGCTAGCCGACATACTGGACATACAGACCAGCTCTAAGAAGACCTTCCAGCTGCTGGACGAGAAACTGAAGTCAGTTGGCTACAAGTCGGCAAGTCGTCGCAATCGCAAGTGGCTGGCACTGGACGAAAGCTCTGGAAGACTGACCGTTCGCCACCCGCTAAACCGCGAGGAAATGTGCCGGGACTCGAGGCGATGTGTTATTCTTATGCAGGTGTGGAGCACTTAGAATTGTCAGTTTAGTTTAACGATCACTAACATTCGTCGAAGGATTCACTGAACTGTCGAAGCTACAAAAATATACAAAGTACCTAAATCAAGCTTTCGCACAACCGCGCTTCATCAACAAAAAGTAGAAATAAATACTTTTGACCTGATGAAGCACGGTTGTGCAAAATCTTGTCAAGAATCAACACAATTTGTCTTTATATATTGCGATTTTAATATTAGGTCTTTATGTATGTCTTTCAAAACATTTTAATCATGATCTCGATATTGGCACTAAAAATGTTACTTAACCAAGTGATTTTATTCAACCGTGCTTCATCAGGTCAAAGTAGAAATATTAGGCAAACACTGCCATATACAAAGATCAGGTTTTGTCAGTTCACGGCCGATCTACAGCAGTCGTTTTTTTGGGGTATAGCGCAAAAACAAAAAGCCGTCATATTGAAGTGCTCTGTATTATTCTAACGCCCGGCTCTCGTTTTGTTTCTCTCCTTTTGGCGAAACAGATCTACGTGCGAACCGATTTCCGCATGGTCAATCTCGAGATCGCGGTGTTGGACGTAAACGAGCACGCGCCCGTCTTTCCAGTGCGCTTCGCCCTGCTGAACGTGAGCGAAGAGGCACAGAAGGGAGACCTGTTCAGTCTCGACCGTTACCTGGCTCGGGACCGCGACGCAGGTAAAAACAACTCACGATTTTTTTACCCTGACTGGGTAAAATTTAGGAACAAAAACCTACTGAAGCTTTGTGTTTTTGCTACACAACACAAATCAGGTTTCTAATTTGGACAAAGCATAGAAAATCTGTAAATTCCTTCTTTTCTGTGGAATGTAGAGATGCATTGATATAGAATGAATGCTTTGATATTCAACCATGCCAAGCAACTATTAGTTTATCTGCTTTGTTGTGTCAAATGCACAGAAATGTTGCCGGCCTTTTTTACCCTGACCATTTGGTCGCCTTATGTGGCCGTTTAAAGTGGGCCGTAACGTTTATTTAACATCGCTCAAGTGTCTTTTCACATATAGTTAATTACACCTTATTTATTGTTGCGTGCATTTATTCTGGCCACTTGGATTTAGAAACTCCGAAGCGAAAGCGAAATTGAAAGAGGTTGTATGTTGTTGCAACTATTAATAAAGCTACGCGCTAAAAATCTAGTTATCTGGGGATTTATCCGTTATGTCGCGGCCTTTGTGAAGATATTTAAAATATTGTTACAACTGTATTGCACATCTGCTGCTTTTTGCTGTTAACCTATTCAGCCTTGACCGATACCGACACCGTGACGCAGGTAATAACAGCGACCGCAAGCAATATACGCTCACGACGCCACTTTTCGCCGGCGTGTTGCTGTAATGAATAATGCACGGCTACTGACATATGCTTGCGTGCAGGTTTGACAAAATTTATTCTGTTCCAGGCAACAACTCGCAGATCACCTACGCACTGAGCCCGAGCAATTACTTCGCTCTGATCCAGTCGAGTGATGAAACGGGAAGCCAGCATCTGCAGCTTCAAGTCAAACGCGCCCTCGGTGAGTTTCTTCTCCCAGTTTCTTCGTGTTTTCTGTCGCCGCGTCGTAATCGGATATCGCATGTCAAGTGACCGTGTTTGTGGCTTGCCCCCTCTTCTTGAAACCGCGCCGTCGCCCAATCTCGAACGCTTGAAATTTAACGTGACGAGGGTTCTTCTGGGCTAACTGCAAGGGGGGCTTGGGTAAATGAAGACGCTAAAAATCTTCGCACGGCTTTCGACTGTCAATGTCGGCCACTCGATCCGAACTGAGCGCGATTAAATGCTCTGTCCTTAACCCTGAATGCCTTACATCGCGCGCAGGAGACGTGCAACTAATTGTATCTTTTTGTCTTGCGTTGCGCAGATTTCGAACGAAAGGCTGTCTTCCACTTGATGCTTAGCGCTGAGGACCGAGGCGAACCAGCGCTCTCAAGTAAAGTGCCGCTGCAAGTTCGAATCATCGACGAAAACGACAACAGACCAATGTTCGACCAGGAGGTAAGTTATCACCACCGCGAAAATTAGACGCACCGATGTTTGAACGTATCGTGTCGCATGTAACATTATCGCCAATGACTAAGGGGCGCTGATTAATTGTAAAAGGCCGTGGCTACTTTTGTATTCTTTTTTTCTGAGAACTCCTGTTAGAATGACACTTAAGAAGGCCAGTCTTCTCAAATTTAAATCCACATCTTTGATTTTAATACCATATTAAATAGGTGCGTAGAACCGGTCTAGAATGTAGCAGAAACGTCTAGTCCTTTAAATGCACCCAGTAAAAAATAAAAATGGTCCCTATAGCAATTGTTTGTAAATTTTAACCCACCTTGGTCCGTTTAGGAGTATGCCGTAATGCTGCCGGAAAACCTCAAGCCTGGTCACGTGATCGTGCGCGTTCAAGCGCGAGATGCCGACTCCGGCATGGCGGGCACGCTTGGATACTTCCTAGCCAACCGGAACACCGACTCGATCAAGAACCTGATCGAAGTGAACGAGCGAAGCGGCGAGGTCGTACTCAAGCAAGCGCTCGACCGGGAGTCGTCTGACAAGTGAGTTTCGCTCGTTGAGCTTAACTGCTGAATAAGGCTTTTGGAGTTTAACGGATTTTGATGCTGCAGTTCGACGTATAACGAATATTTTAGAGCTCATATAAAAGTGACAGGTAGTGTAAACCTTTTTTAAAAATTTAACATGTCAAAAGTGGATAGACTCACAGGTTGGGAACAATTTGTAGAAGTCTCGAAGAGACGACATTTTAAAAGGAGAAAATAATTTTCCTCCTGAACAAAAAAAGCATTTTACTTATACAAAAATTATACAAAATACCGAACCGTTTCAAACCATCATTTCGGCTAGAATAATAACATGCCATTACAAGCTGACAAAAATAATTCTGATGCCGGGTTGCTTTGCAGGAACATCATTTACCTTGAGGCTCGGGACATGGGCGAACCGGTTCAGAAGATTGGACGCACGAGGCTCGTTCTCCACGTTGGAGACATCAACGACAACGCTCCTGTCATCAGCGTGAGCTTCATCGCTCCTTCGGAAGGAAACACAGGTAAGCAAAAAACTTTAAAACTTTCAGCAGGGGGTTAAATACTATAATCACCAAAATAATGCCATGATTTCTCAGTACATCACAGTTATTAATCGAGTCTAAAATCTTGAAGCCCTGTTTTTTTACATATTTCTTTACTTGGTTGGCCCTATTTGGGTGCTTTTTATTGGCAAACAATATAAAAATCATCTTTTCCTCCGTAGAAAAGCAAAACAATTGCAGCACCGAATAAAATACTATAATCGCCAAAACATAGCCATGAATTTTCAGTACATCACGTTACTGATCATCAATCGTGAAAATCTTGAAGTCCTGATTTTTTGACATATTTCTTTACTTGGTAAAGGGTGGCCCTATTTCGTGTCCGTCATTGGATAACAATATGAAAATCAACTTTCTTCCACAGTTTACGTTTCCGAATCTGCCGACCCTTCATCCTACTTCGCTTACATCAGCGCGAAAGACGAAGATCTAGACGCAAACGGCAACGTTACGATCACAATGGAGACCACACTGCCACCTTCAATGCCCACAATCACTTCGACCGGCACAACAGTGGCCGCGCAGCCCGTGTACGTGTTCGGAGTATTTGCATTGAACGCCGAAGGCTTTGTTGGCGTCACCAAAGCCCTGGACAGGGAGACCAGGTCACGTTACTCCATCTTGGCGAAAGCTTGCGACAACGGCAAGAAACAGAGGTAAGGCTGGTTAAATAACCATCATTATTGTTCATCTGTGTTGTCCGTTATAATATAATTAGGTGTTTTATAAGTTTTCAATTATGATTCAACGTATTTTGCGATCTATGATATGTAAAATACACCGTTATATCCTCAATAAAAGACCGTTTCGTAAAATAAGTGAAGAGGATCGATATAATTTCTACGAAGCCACCAGTAGCTTTATTCATTACTAAAGTCGACGTCCTTATAAGTTTATCAGTATAATTCAACACATATTTTTAATACACCGTTAAATCAAGAATAAAAAGACCGTTTCGCAAAAAAAACAGGAGCATTGATGTACTCCAGGGTTACAAAGACGCTAGTAGCATCATCACTAAAGTAGAAGTCTTCCAAATCAGCCCTCTTCGTTTATCATCAAGCCATATATAATTATATATATACCAGAGTTCTCCAACTTAACAAACGTCCCACTTTGCCTCCCAGGTGTTCATCGCAATTGATCACGGTGCAAGTGTTGGACGAAAACGACCACGCGCCCAAGTTCGAGCACCATCGCGTCAATATCACGTTACTGGAGAGCACGCCGGTCGGCACCAAAGTAGCCACTGTAACCGCTACCGACGGCGACGCTGTCAACATGCCGGCTCTGCAGTTGGACGAGGTGGGTTTTATCAGTCAAAAACAAGGTTCTATCAGTCGATAAGTTTAGATTTTTCTTTGGTAGTTTTTTTTTTAACACAAACAGGAAAAACGATGTATTGTATCCAGTGCCAGATTAGCCATTAGGCTACTATGACTATAGCTAAAAAAATGTGACCCTCAATTTTTTTTAAGGTTAAATTTTTTTAATGTTGATAGTGATACAGAAATATATCATTTAATATATGTTTTTTGGTAAATTATTTCAATTTTTCATGTATGTGTTTTTATTACTTTTTGTAGCTTAGTTTTCAAAATTAGGCCCTTCTCGAGTAAACAAAACAGCCTTTGGCCTACAGTAG
This sequence comes from Ascidiella aspersa, assembly GCF_963924565.1. Taxonomy (NCBI): domain Eukaryota; kingdom Metazoa; phylum Chordata; class Ascidiacea; order Phlebobranchia; family Ascidiidae; genus Ascidiella; species Ascidiella aspersa. The sequence goes on from NC_139450.1 coordinate 31,385,375, forward strand.
TCTTAATCCGGCCCTGCCTGTTGTGCGTTCGTCCTGCGTCATTCGCCAGATTCAAATAACTAAATTTCCCCGTTGTTTTCTTGAAATAGGCTGAGAGCGTGGTCCCGTCTGCGTTCGGCACGATAAGGTACTCGCTTTCGGGCGGCGACGGGTGCTTTTCGATCGAACCAAAAAGTGGAGTGGTGACCCTGGTGCGGCCAATCGACCGGGAGCAAATTGCAGAGAGAAAGGTAAGAAAGGCACCATTGCAACAAGCCGTTTAAGCGTTATTCCCACCACTATTTGCGACTTTTAATAATGTAATAGTGATAAGCTTAGTATGTGTTTCCACAACATAACCTTGCCATCCAACAGAACTCATATTGCCGACGATAAAAGTTCTAAAAGTTTATAATAGCTTGAGAAGAGCACCGCCTTAAACAAATGTCAGTCAGCAAGGTCTAAAAACTTTTAATAAAAATGCATTTCGCCATATAAATGAATGGCATTATCAGTTTATCTTGTTCAAATAGAATTTTTTTATTTGGCGAAATGCATTTTTATTAAAAGTTTTTAGACCTTGCTGTCTGATTTTTGTTCGATACGGTGCGCTTCTCAAGCTGTGATACTTTTAATTCTAAGACGCAAAACCAAATCGCAAGCAACAACATATAGTAAAATCTCTTTCGCCACCAGGTGACCATCATTGCGTCCGACGGCGGTCGCAAGAGTGCGCTCAGGAGCAGCTGCGAGCTGATAGTGACAGTGGCCGACTCGAACGACAACGCGCCGGTTTTCACCAACCCGGCCCGTGACGACATGACAATCTACGCAACCATCGTGCGTGATGACGTCATCACACGTATACAGGCGGTGGATTATGACGTAGGAGCGAACGGCGCGGTCAAGTACCGTTTGACGAAGGAGGACGGGGTGCTGATCACCGGTTTTGTCAACTCGTCCCTGTTTATCGTTAACTCGACGACCGGTGATTTGAGGTTGAACATGAGCACGCCAAACTTGAGTCAGTCACTCGGCGAACATGCAATCGAAATCGAGGTGTGTATATTACTATTTAAAACAAACTTGGTATACTTTTCAACAACGAGTCTTGCCTTTCATTTGAGCATATTACGCCGGCGATAAAAATTATAAAATTTTAATAAGCTTGAGAAGTGCATCGCTTCGAATCAAAATCAGCCAGAAGCTGTAAACCCTATTGAAATACAAAACATGCATTTTGAAGCGGGCGCTTCTCAAGCTTATTGAAAATAAATGTGCAAATTACTATACCGACATGCTTTATGGTATAATGCTGGGAAAAAATTGCCGGAGAACAACTATTGACTCGATGTGAAAAACTTCAGGAGCGATAGACCGTAGTGAAGTATTAACGTTTCCACCTTAAGCAACTTACTTTAGCGATTTTGTTACGATGACAAAGCAAATTTAACGCTTGACTTGTTACAACTCACCAGGCGCGTGACGGCGGCCAGCCAAGCATGAAGAGTCAGCGACGCGTGACCGTGATCGTGACCGACCAGATTGTGCTTCCGACTGTGTTCGCGATGCAAGAGGAGGTCACACCCTTCACCGCCAACTCTTCATTCATTATCATCATAGCTGCTCTTTCCTCCGCTCTGGCGCTCCTTTTCCTTGTCTCTGTGGTGGTTGTGTGCAGATGCAGAAGGGAAAATAAGGTGAGGACATTTTGATCACTGTTTCGTTAAAGGTGTTTAATTAAAATACAACAGCTTACTCCCTTTTTCAGTAAAGGTTTTTATCTTACCTATACGCAAGTTACGCATTACTGAAAAAGAAGTAAGCTGTTGTATATTAATCTTTACAAGTAATAATCATTTCAAAGCCCATACAGAAGGTATAGCTCAAATAATTATTCGAAACGTTTAAAATGCTACCTACTTCTGTATGGGCTTCGATATTTTATTACGTCTTACTACAAACTCCAACCATTATGCTCCAATCTTAACAAGCTTTCTCACAACCGTGCTTCATCAGGTCAAAGCAAGACCTTAGTAAGCATTACAATATAATTTGTTTAAAATGTTTATATTTTTGTTGTACAGGTCGAAATGTTTTCGCGATAAAATTAGTGAAAGTTATCAAAAAATTATAAACAAGCCAGATAATAACTTTATCCTTCGAATGACGAGTCTGATTGTAATTTCTGTCGGCTTGATTTGTGTACATTACTTTTAAAACGCCGAAAAAACAGTTTTTACGTTTCCTGAATATACTCTTCGGCGATCAGCCACTTAACTGCTTTCCCAACCTTTTAAAATCGTATCGCCATGCTGAAATCGCACTGACGCTGTAAAGCAAGGCTGCCCAGTGCTCATATAGCTAACAGAAAACGCATCACTGTAACTGCCTTCATATAACGTTTCTATTCCTTACTCCAATCGCAGAAAGTGCGAACGTACACATGCAGCAAAGCGCACGAGGACAGGCGCAGCTCGGCTGATGTCCTGCACGAAAAACCTGCGGATCTGACCCGATCCACCTCAAAAGAAAGTCTAAAGGGTAGCATCGCTTGGAGCCAATCGTCCAACAAAAGGTAAACGATACATAAAGAACATTTTATCTCTAAAAATTCGCATATCTACCTATAGCCACACCCTTACATACGCGAAGTCCAGGTCTGTGTCGTTAAACCAGGCGTAATGAACTTCGCTTTTGTCCAACAGGCAGCACTCCTTGACGTACGACTCGACCACGGACGTGACCAACCTGTCAAGAAGCGACGCGGTCGTGTCTCGCCAATTCACAAGCTCCGGAGCGAGTCTAGAAGGACAGAATGCAACGTTACTCAGTGGACAGGTGGGCTGGCAGATAATGATAGTTGCTTCCGGGAGGTTATATTTCTAGCATTATTTGAGTTACGTTGCAAGTTAAGGTTTGGGTTTGTCAAGTTTTTTATTCTCTTATATTTTTTTTCTTTCTTGCGATTTCAATTTTGATAACTGGTTTAGTTACTGTAAAACAATTGGTTGAATTCTAGACCAGTGCCACTTTCTAAATATACAGTCCTGGTTACCACTTTATACAGTATTCCTAAAACGAATTTCCTCACTATTTATGAAACGACTTTAACCTTATAAATTTATACGTCAGGAGATTTACCATTGCATCTGCCGATTACTAGCGATCCTTTGTGCCACAGTTATGTTTATGTATTAGATTATAACCTGATACAATTTGCATTGGCAGAGCGCTACCAGCAACCTAAAAGATCGACCGCTGGCCTCATCATCACACCACCACGAAGGTGACAGCGGTCACGGCGACAGCGAGCCTGACGTCACCAGTGGTGACGTGTCGTTTGACCAAGGTAAGACGATGAATCAGCAGGTTTGCACTTTTAAAACTTATTATTCAGCAGTTTTGCTAAGTATCGGGTAAAAATGGTAGAATCAAATAAAACGCCAATAAAAAAGAGTATATTCATTCAGGAAGAAACAACTAAAAACTATATAAACTTCTACTTTGCCCTTCAAACCTTTTAACAGTTTTGGATTTCTTACTATTTGTTCAAAGTAATAGCATTAAAGGGTATTGCGCAATAACCCGGGGAAACATTTCTGAAGTAAGCAACTTTTCCAAGTGAATTTACCAGCAGAAATATGGGGAAAACTTCATAACAATCACACTATACATACAGAATATTGGCATTCCTCAAATCCTATTTTATTTCAGGTTACGCAAGACAACGCAAACCATCCGAACTGAGTTCCGTCGACGGGATGTACATTCAAAACGAGGGTCTCGGTCCGCGCTGCAACGACCAATGTTTACGGCTCGGCCATTGTGACACCTGCTGGATGCCCATTGAAACTGGTAAGCTGTGTTTTGCTTCATCTGGAACATTTCATATATCGTTTTTTTAATTTTTTAACGTTTCACAACAATAGGAATTTAGGCTTGGCTTATTTTTAATTTAAATTGTTAAAATCGTCGCAATGGCAACACAGTCTTATCAAAGTGTTTTAACCTATATTCACAAACCATAACGCTTGTTTTTTACATTTTTTTTTCTTTTCAATTTTAAGATAATTTAGTGGAATAAAAAAAGCCAGACATGACTAAATTGCATTTTGTTTGTGTATTCCGTTTAAAGCATTTCGAAATTTCATCGGATTTTTCTCTCCCGAAACAAAACACATACTAAACCGAAACCCGACTTTCCCCACAGACGCATCTCAGCCGCAGCTTTCCTCGGATACAATGCTGAGCGCCTACCACAATCACAACAGTCCCTATACGGCGGTGGGAGCTGCTCAGAGCGACATTTCAGTGGAGAAAACCTCGACTGGCAATCTCGAGCCAATTCCCGAAGCGCTACCGGTTCGTTCCTACTGGTCGCATACAACGGGTCCTGAACCCGCCATGAACTCTATCTACTCCAACGTGATGCCTGCGCTGTACGCCAAAAGCGCCCAGGACCATCACGGACACTACTTTGACCCTAAGCAGATACTGCTTGAAGCGAGGGTGGCGGCCAAAGCGTCCGCTGCCGGGAGACTTAACTCCACCTCGGATAGCACCACAACTGGTTATGTGACTGAGCCGGAGTTGATTTAATCCTGTCTAAAGAAACGCGCAATTTAGCGAACGGCCGACGCCAAGGCCGTCCCGCTTATTTTTTTGTTTTATTTTTAGTTATTCTCGCTTAATTAGTTGTTTTTTTTATTTTATTTTTCCTTAACAAATTCTATAGCCCTTGCTTGAGTTGCTGTCATTTTCCTCCTTTTTTTCTCTCTAGATATATATATGTATTTATCATTAAGTATATATACATAAAGTCATTTTTGTTCGCTGCTGTGTTGCGCCGGCGCACTGTGTCTTAATAATAAAACACTTCGACGCGATTTCAGCGTTTAAACAACAGCGCGCAGTTTTGTGTTTGGAACTGAGGACAGGCAGCATGACGAAGGTAGCTAAAAACTAGTGGATCCGATACTGAAGTCGTTATCAGTTTGCAGGAATATATTACTAAAACACAAGCTTAAACAAGTGGATTTATATATTGTGAACATAGAAAACAAAACAATGTTATTCAATTGGAAACAGAATCAGTGTAAGTTAAACGTCATTGCCAAACACTTACAAGTAACTAACAGGGCGAGATCCTATTGCTACAAAGTAGTAACACTAACAGCCGTAAACACAACTACAATTCCAAGGCACCATGTGCTCAGTGACCTTTGGCCGTTTGACCGCAAGTAATAGAATGCTTACACAGTTAAGTCATAAAGCACTTACACCAAAATGCGCAAGGTTAACATTAGTTTGGAATATTTGTAAATGTATTTTTTGTTTAATTCCGTATTTGTTTAATTCTAAATAGGGTCATCAGGTTGCATTATATAAAGACAAAAAAAGTAGAAATGAAAACCATTAAAATACACGGAGTAGAAGCACAATAGCTATAAACGTAAAACAAGTTTTAAATAAATCAATCAAATTTACTTTTTTTGTGCAACTATCAAAAAACAACTTTAAATCAATCACTATGAGGTTTCAGTAAGCTTTTAAAATCAATTTCAACACCAGGCTCAAAACCGGCAATTCAATTACTTGTTTGTCTGGCCCAGTAATTCATCTGACAATAACAAACGGAAATTGGACAGACATTGCCCAATCAAAAATAATGGAAAGTGGATCAAAACAATAGAAGGTCGTCGAGTGTCCTGACGCAAGAAAAATTAACCCTGCCCACTTAATGCAATCGAAGCGGCATCAAACAAAAGACATGTGCGCACACCGCTGCTCGTATCCTATATTTATTCTCCCCAAGATCGTTTCAAATAATCCACCACCTCCTTTCTAAGGCAATTTTCCCACTGTAAATTAATTCGACGTCATCTAATAAGCTCGAGAGCTGTAATAACGAGATTAAAACCTATATGAAAGTAAACTTTGTGGTGATTCTACCACCAGACAAGTACTGGCACCAGTGGGTTATGGTAGACATGGATGGACTGAAGATTTAAGCAGTAATTTTGGCTTGGTAGAAAACTAAATAGGCTGTTTTCGGATTTATTAGTTGTTTTTAGGTATAAACGATCAGAAGTTGAGATTTTCCCTAGGCCCATTTCCCTGAAATCACTTTTTTCGGTGTTTTCTGCGCTAGTTTGGCAACACATGTGGAAATCAATCCTAGAACGTTTTTTTCAGATAAGTGTTTCACTACGAAGTCAGTAAGTCACAAAAGTGAAAGCAAAAGCATTTTTTTATGTGTTTGGTTATAATAACATATATATATACCACTTTCTTCAGTGACGGATCCACTGTACCAGTCGTGTCCCCTCCAAACTATTTTGGCCCATCATCTGTCTTTCCCGTATATTTTAAGCGCTTTTTAGGATCTTTACAGACAAATGGCGCCTTCAGTACTGCAGCATTCTTTTCATTCTTGCGCTTCGATCAAATATATTCATTCGTTAAAAATGAACAAAATGATCATACCAGCCGTTTTTTTAATATTTCATAAGTTCTAATTCTCACTTTTTTTAACCTGATTTAGTTGATGCCATTTTCGTGTTTCACCCGAATTACACCGCCTTTGCATCTGGCCATGCACTCTATCGTAAGTAACAAACCTGCAACTTAAAACTCCAAAACGTTAAAAAGTTAATTAGAGTTTTAAACACTTGTTTGTCGTGTAACTCGCAGCTGTTCGATCAACGACCCTCACAACTTGAAAAATTTTAATATATTGAACAATATGCGTACATTTTATCTGTGCTCAATGCGTCAGTTATCCCTTAAATCTCAATTTAAAATTGAGTTTTAAACCAAATAGCCGCAATTATTTCGTGCTTCGCGCGACGCACTCGCCTTTCTTAAAACTGGACTTCAGTTCCACGTTTGCACAGAACTGTGATCCCAACGTAATGACAGGCTTCGTAAGCCAGTGCTCTTTAACCAAGTGTACTTTATTCTGTATATATATGTACCAGAACCAGATCAAATCTGGGTTGTACAACTGACAAAAGTGTGCGTGAGTACACGGATTCGGTCAGTGTTAGTGCATGCCACAACTTCGAAAGAATACACAACTGTGCCCAAATCGCCCTGGTTTTGTAGCCAGATATAATAACCAACTACCCCACTAGTTATTATTTTTTAACTTCTGTGTATGGATCGATTCAGTGTGAACAAAGTCACAATATAAGGAAATAAAGGAAACATATAACACTGGTGTTTGTGAAACATACAGCTGTTAGTTAAACGGCTCATAACTTGTTTTTTATATACTCGATCCTTGAAATAAAAAGTTTGGCAAGTTAAACCTAATAATGGCAAAAAATAATTGCGAACGCTTTCCCTTTTTCCATGTATTTTAATTAGATTTGTCTAACGCGCACGAGTTTGGCCGAGAACGGCAATTTCAAAGAGTCACTTGTCTTATGGTATCACGTTTTATCGTAAATTTGTGAAGTCATATTTTAATTTTTATTCATTCCTTTTGCATTACTATTGGTGAGGTGCACAAAGTAAAGAACGGAGATAGCAGTTAAAGAGCACTGTCGTAAGCTGGCTTTGTTTCACAGTGTCGCAGTATGACGCCATTTTGTCTGCATTTCAGACACTATTTTTGACCCGGCCTCAACATTTCGTTTCTTTTGGGCCGCTCTAGAAATAAATTCCCCACCCCATAACTTACTTTCGATTTTCATAACTACTTTTCAGCAGAAATATCCTTTGCGACGTTCGGACGATTTCAATAAACTAAGACAGTGGTTCTAAACCTTTTTAGCTTATGGACCGGTAAAATTTCAAAACAAATTTTGTGGACCGGTGGACCTTAAAAAATCAAACCGAAATGTAATACGACAAAAGTACGCAACTAAAAGCAAAGAAGAAAACTTAAATTTAATGAGCAATTTGCTACTGTTTTTTGATATCATACGTGTTATACGTGGTTCTATCCAAGTTTTTCACATACTTTTAAACGGGTGGACACAGCACTTGCAGCATTGTGACGTACGTTAAAGCCTAAAATAGACCATTAACTCTATATTACCTCACAACGCTGCAAATTACGGAACTCGAGAAGTTTTAAGTTTGATTGACAAGCCTTAAACATATTGCATTTTGCAATTGAGATATAAAATTGTAATATATTTGGCGGACCGGCAGGAAAGTTGACGCGGACCGGCACCGGTTCGCGGACCAGCGCTTGAGAACCGCTGAACTAAGAGATAGCCTACAAACATATAGTTAAGACTTACCCAAAAGAGCGTGGATTTGTAGTTCACAGTAAGACAACAAAACAAAAATATTAACACCCTGATAGACTTACCAACTTCGTTTAAAAGTGTTTAAAATATCCTATATTTCTAAATGAAATACCATCGCAGACTCTCCTAATCTGTCGATCAATATTGCGTAAGCCGTAATCGTTAGTCAAAAAAGCAGCTTCCATTGGGGTAGATCACAGTTGTTAACACATAATCACATATGTGTGTGAATCTTTCATTGAATTTCCAACTATAAATCACTCATTTTAATTTACCACTATAACAATAAAAACAACTTATTTTCTCTATCTGTACGGAATCACTTTTTTATACATATGTTTCAGATTTGACTAACTGACATTTTTCTTTTTCGTGTTTTAAAGTTTTATAAACTATTTAAAACCAAATTCCTGCAAAACTTAGAAATCGAAAAATAGTTCGTTTGATGTAAAAGAATAAACTGTTTTTCTTCCCGAGAGAGCATCATTTAAACCAGCGCGTGGTACACGATGAAATCGGGCTGGGGTTTCTATACACGAGTCCATTTTTGAATACTTTTTGACTATTTTAACTACGTAAGTGCGAAAATTTTTCGCGATTCGCGCGAATGTTCTTTGTACGTCCGTTTTTTTACGTTTTGATGGTGTCTTTTGAATTAGATGAGCGCTTCTTTACCGTTGCGCCGTGGAAGGCTACCAAAGTGCGTCGCGGACAAACGGAAAATGTATTCAAAAATATTGCCTGCATCGCCCTAGCGCTGTGAGTTACTTTTCACAAAATGATTACTAAAGGATACGGTGTAAGTTAAACGTTTTGTCAACAGAAACCAAATAGGCGCATTTATTTACTTAGCTTAAGCTGCATAGTTTTACACCAGCTATTTCGAGAACAGCACGCTTGGTAAGACTATACTTAAATTAGTGCGTCACGTTATGACGTAAATTGTGACGTCATTTGTAAGAATTTATATATGCCCCTCAAAAAACTAAAATCCTTGATCCGCCCCTGCAACATTGGCCAGTCATATGAAACAAATGCCACTGATCGCCCGCGAAAAAATAAATTCGGATCACGATAATCTGAACAAAAGTTTTTCCACTAGGCACATTTTATAATCCCTTAGACAAATTTTATATTTTTTGCAAAAAAAATTGATGTTTTAACTAAAACGAAGGAAAGTTTAAACATTTTCTAAAATTTTATGACAGTATATTTCAGGAAGTAAAAAATGAAAATAGCAATCATATTGTTGCTACTTGTTTGCATCAGTCTTTGGAAAACCACTAAAGCCAAAGGCATTCCGACAAATAATAATGAATTATCAGAGAGCTTCATAAACAGTGGTTCTTCTGGAAGCGTTGAAGATAATGATGGATCTCCTGTAGGATCTACAAATGGTGGGTCTCCTGGAAGCGTTGAAGATAATGATAGATCTCCTGTAGGATCTACAAATAGTGGGTCTCCTGCAAGCGAGGAAGATAATGATGGATCTCCTGTAGAATCTACAAATAGTGGGTCTCCTGCAAGCGTTGAAGATAATGATGGATCTCCTGTAGGATCTACAGAGAGTGGATCTCCTGGAAGCATTGAAGATAATGATGGATCTCCTGTAGGATCTACAAAGAGTGGTTCTCCTGAAAGCGTTGAAGATAATGATGGATCTCCTGTAGGATCTACAAAGAGTGGGTCTCCTGGAAGCATTGAAGATAATGATGGATCTCCTGTAGGATCTACAAAGAGTGGTTCTCCTGAAAGCGTTGAAGATAATGATGGATCTCCTGTAGGATCTACAAAGAGTGGTTCTCCTGAAAGCGTTGAAGATAATGATGGATCTCCTGTAGGATCTACAAAGAGTGGTTCTCCTGGAAGCGTTGAAGATAATGATGGATCTCCTGTAGGATCTACAAATGGTGGGTCTCGTGGAAGCGTTGAAGATAATGATGGATCTCCTGTAGGATCTACAAATGGTGGGTCTCCTGGAAGCGTTGAAGATAACGATGGATCTCCTGTAGGATCTACAAATGGTGGGTCTCCTGGAAGCGTTGAAGATAACGATGGATCTCCTGTAGGATCTACAAAGAGTGGATCTCCTGAAAGCGAGGAAGATAATGATGGGTCTCCTGTAAGATCTACAGAGAGTGGGTCTCGTGGAAGCGTTGAAGATAATGATGGATCTCCTGTAGGATCTACAGAGAGTGGATCTCCTGGAAGCATTGAAGATAATGATGGATCTCCTGTAGGATCTACAAAGAGTGGTTCTCCTGAAAGCGAGGAAGGTAATGATGGGTCTCCTGTAGGATCTACAGAGAGTGGGTCTCCTGGAAGCATTGAAGATAATGATGGATCTCCTGTAGGATCTACAAAGAGTGGTTCTCCTGGAAGCGTTGAAGATAACAATGGATCTCCTGTAGGATCTACAAATGGTGGGTCTCCTGGAAGCGTTGAAGATAACGATGGATCTCCTGTAGGATCTACAAATGGTGGGTCTCCTGGAAGCGTTGAAGATAACGATGGATCTCCTGTAGGATCTACAAAGAGTGGATCTCCTGAAAGCGAGGAAGATAATGATGGGTCTCCTGTAGGATCTACAGAGAGTGGGTCTCCTGGAAGCATTGAAGATAATGATGGATCTCCTGTAGGATCTACAAATGGTGGGTCTCCTGGAAGCGTTGAAGATAACGATGTATCTCCTGTACGATCTACAAATGGTGGGTCTCCTGGAAGCGTTGAAGATAACGATGGATCTCCTGTAGGATCTACAAATGGTGGGTCTCCTGGAAGCGTTGAAGATAACGATGGATCTCCTGTAGGATCTACAAATGGTGGGTCTCCTGGAAGCGTTGAAGATAACGATGGATCTCCTGTAGGATCTACAAATAGTGGGTCTCCTGCAAGCGTTGAAGATAACGATGGATCTCCTGTAGGATCTACAAATGGTGGGTCTCCTGGAAGCGTTGAAGATAACGATGGATCTCCTGTAGGATCTACAAAGAGTGGATCTCCTGTAGGATCTACAAATAGTGGTTCTCCTGCAAGCGTTGAAGATAATGATGAATCTCCTGTAGGATCTACAAATAGTGGGTCTCCTGCAAGCGTTGAAGATAATGATGGATCTCCTGTAGGATCCACAAAGAGTGGATCTCCTGGAAGCGTTGAAGATAACGATGGATCTCCTGTAGGATCCACAAAGATTGGGTCTCCTGTGGGATCTACAAAGAGTGGTTCTCCTAAAAGTGATGAAGATAATGATGGATCTTCTGTAGGATCTACAAAGAGTGGATCTCCTAAAAGTGATGAAGATAATGATGGATCTTCTGTAGGATTTACAAAGAGTGGGTCTCCTAAAAACGATAAAGATAATAATGAATCAACAAAGACTGGATCTCCTGGAAGCAATAAAGATAATGATGGATCGCCTAAAAGCGCAACAAATAGTGGATCTCCCAAAGGTGATAAAGAAAACACTACATCTCCTAGAAGTACAAAAGATAACATTGGATCTTCTGGAAGCGCAACAAAAAGTGGATCTCCTAAAGGTGATAAAGATAATAATGGATCTTCTGTAGGATCTACAAAGAGTGGATCTCCTAGAAGTACAAAAGATAACAGTGGGTCTTCTGGAAGCGCAACAAATAGTGGATCCCCTAAGGGTGACAAAGGAAATAATAGTTCTCCTGGAAACGCATCTCCTTCGAGCACAAAACAGAGTACATCTCTTGCCAGCCATACAAAGACCACTAAATGCCATGATGGTACAACACATAGTAGTGCATCTTCAATGGACGACAACACTAGTGGATCACCGGGTAGCACAAAAGATAAGAGTGGATCTCACAAAAGTAGCTCAGACGGCTCTAAAAGTAGCAAAGACAACAAGAGTGAAAGTCCGAAGTCGCCTTCGCCACACCCAAATCACTCCAGTTCCAACAAGCATGGTAAATTGCATGCATTGAAACGTCTTAACTTAAATTTCGGGTGTAAACTAAGGGCTTATACTTCCATATTATATAATCCAAGTGGCACGTATTTTTCGAATGGCCTTTTGTTTTGTGGACAAACAACTTTTTATGGCTCTCTTTTTATAAATAACCCAGAAAAGGGAGTTTCTAAACCTTTAAACGCTGTTCATTTTTGCGTTAAGTTAAGATAAACATATGTAAATTAAAACGTATATAGCCCAGTGTTGCTTAACCTTTTTTACTTGGGGGCGCACCTAGAGACGTATAGAAACGCGGCGGCGCACCTTGCGAGCGAAGCGTGCGCGAATTTTTTTGAGGTGTACCTTTATTTCTCTTACATTGCTTGCAATTTTTTATTATATAGGCTTTATAGTTGCATATCTTAAAAGAGACTCCAGCCTTGAGACCAAAAACGTTATTTTGTCCATTAAAGTCTTATTCCGATTAATTTTGGACTTATTTCGACAAGGTTTTTCCTTTTGCTCGCGGCGCACCAAGCAACCTTCCATGGCGCACCAATGCGCCGCGGCGCACCGGTTGAGAAACGCTGCAATAGCCAATTGAGAATAGCTCAAAAGGAATCATACAAGAGCTATAATATCAATAAATTTGGAAAGGGGTGCTAGTGAAAAAAAATTAAATAATTAAAGATTCTAGTTCAACCTAACATTTAAAGCGACACCACATTTCGGTTTAAATAACATGCGTATTATTATTAGACTTAATAGGACGACATTAGAGATGAATAAAAGTGCTAAATCAGTGGTTCTCAAAGGGAGCCACTTGGCCCACTTAAGAATATTTTTTTTAATTTGGGGTGGAAATTTATTCCAGGGAGGAATTGGGGTGGAAAAATGGATGAAGAAAATAATTTTTATAGTTTACTATGCCCATAATCTAAGTCCATTGTTTCTTCACAGTTAATTAAGAAATATACATCAATGAAAGAATTTTACATAGGTATAAAATAAAAACCTACGTCATACGTTCAAACAAACTCAACTTTCAGACGATTAACGCATCCAAATTTTGTAACAAGTCTTGGCTTTTGGCGCAGATGTGTCCATTGCAGTTTTACATATTTTTATTTTCTATTTTTACGATTTTATTCCTGTAGGTTTGATTTTCTGTCGGCAAGTTTTATCAAAGTAGTGAATAAACAAGTAAAATACTTGTGTTTTTGCTGGGGAGGAATTTTCAGTGCTTGCGCTTAAGTTATATGAAAAAAAATTGAGAACCACTATGCTAAATAAACATACATGAATCGTCACTTTAATTAAAATATAACCTAAACATCACAGAGGTTCCAAACTTTGGTTCAAGAATGCCCAACCAATGCTTTTAAATTGAATTTAGACGGTTCGTTTTCCGGTCACTACTCTTTCGACGGCAAGTGCGTCCTGAACAGCTGTACCGAGGCGCTGGTAAAAGCATACGAGAAAGCGATGAACGACTGGCAGAGTCGAATGGCAATTCACCAGAAGGCATACGATCGTTGGTCGTCCGACCACTGTGGATGCGACTCGTGCCACCGCGAAGAATGAAGAGATTAGGCTGTTTAATTCGAACTATGATTTCTGCATCGACTTTGAATGAACGGCGTGGACCGTTCCTGACCTAGCATTGTACAAAATTGTTGTAAATAAATTGAGCACTGCTTTATAGCGATTTCTCGCTCAGAGAACAGGACAGTGATAAATGTTAGCTTATGCTACTGCGACCAAGGCAAACATAGAACACCCAATGGCGAAGGTCAGCTTTTTATGTTAAAACCTCCATCAACATGACAAAAACAATTTCCCAAACTCTAGTAAACTCTGTGACGTCTTCTATTTCTCTAATGTTTTCTTCTAAAATATTTTTTATTTATTATGTTTAAATGTTTTCACCTTTACCCTTGATTTCGACCGTCCGAGTAAATAAGCCTCTTTCTCGACTTCTCCAGCAAATATATACACTTACAAAAATAAAAACTTATCGAAATGTAACAGTCCACCTTTACAAGAGCGAACATGAACCTGAATTAAACTCTCATTTAAAAGCATAACCTTTTTTCGTTTAGAACACAACAACAGTCACAATTTGACAACCTGTACTTCACACCAACAAGACACTATAAAACTTCAATCAAAAACGTACAACAACACTACACACCGCATCTTTTCACGTTCAATAACTACATTTGTGTCGGCCAGTAACAATATTAGAGTTTAACGCAGTGCAAATTTGAGCAAATTTTCCCCTATGTGTATACTTGAATGAAACAAACGCTTTAAAGGCTATAGCTTGTCATGTCAATGCGGGGTCGCACAACTTTTCTACAAGCGGTAAATTTTAAATAGATAAAGGAAAACAGCAACTAAAAATCGTAAAAATGGGCTTTAGACCTTTAATCTTAAGGCAAATTGCTAGTCTATACAAGCCTAGCTACTTAAAAAATAATTTAAAATTGATTATTGCTCCATGTAAAAACAAAATTTGGTAGTAATATTACGAATCGGGGATTCAAGCAATACTTAAGCCTTTTTAGATCCATAAATATGAAATGGTAAAAAGATCTTGACCGTTGTGATAAACCAATCAAGGTTATCATCCACCAAAATTGACAGGTTTAATTGAGATTCACTATCCTAGACTAAGACGCTTAGGACTTTAGCAGTGTGGTAACTACGTTACCTTTTATAAGTGTTTATACCTATCTTAAATCACAGGTTAGTATCGCAGAAAATTACATCTAAATAATTAAAAGACAAACTGTAAACAAGAAACCAAAGCATAATCAAACACCTGATTGTCCCAAACATTCATGGTATTACCACTGACGGTTTCGACCAGATAAACCGTATTCAAATATATGTTCAACGTTGTGCTATCCAATCAGTACTTTTATGGTTAGCTTAAAAAGACTGTAAATGCGAAAGAACGTGTTGAAATGAAGTCCAGCAGTAATTACAAATCTGGTGTTTTAACAGCACTGTATCCTAGTTATCAAATGGCGGATAATGTCATAGGGGCGGATCCATGGTGCACCAGGTCATTGGCCCTCCCATACCATATTTTTTTCCTATTTTAACTATATGTAAGTGCGAATTCTTGGCGGTTATTAGTATTTTTTTGTCCTTATCAGGAAGTGCATTTAACTACAAAGCGCCGCCGGCGCCGGGGGATAATGGTAGAGGGTAAAAATTGAGTTAGGGTTAAAAATTTTGGAGGAGTTACGGATGTACTTAGGGGCGAGGTTTAGGGTTAGGTAAAGGGTTGTATAGGCCTGATTCTGATCATTAAGGTCTTATTTTATAGATTTAGGCCTTATTCTGATTTAGACGTTATTACGACTATTAGGTAGTGGTCCTGTTTTGGCCTTATTCGGAACTGTGTTTTGGTCCAACGTTTTTTTTTTATATGGCTGGAGTTTTTTACGAGTCCTACGGTACCGCATATTTGCAAGCCATTCTAAGTTATATATATAGCTATGCCTCGTGATGCTTTTCGCGATTAGTTCAACGTGGACCGGCACACCAACATCCGATTGCGCAACAACGCGCTTTAGGTGAAAGTTGAGGCGAGTTTCCGTCTGAGCGTTTAAATATGTACGGTAGTCACGGCGACGCAACCAGTTAATCGATCGGCGAGTTAAACGAAAGCGTTTAGCCGTGGCGTGGTCCCGTGGAACTGCACCTGCAAAAACAGTTCCCTTGTCGTCTCTAGGCGATTTCAAAACAAAAACTCAAACTGGCGAGAATGCCTTTCAGGGCTAATTTCATTAGCGCCGATAAAAACCAATGACGGTGCGAAAATGAAGGTCCTTTCTCCGTCTTTAGGGATATAAAAGCGAGTTGGGGAACGGTAATAGCATTCTCGTTTTGACCTGGAAACTGAGTGAAGTGGTGCAATGGAGGGAAAACGTTTCCTTGAAGTTTTTGGGATTCTCGTCCTGTGTCTCTGTGGTTTAGTTCGGTCTGATGCAGGTAACTATTGTGATTTTTTTTTTAATTTGAATTTAAAAATTAGTTACAAAACTACAGAACAACTGAAAATAAACGGGTCGTAAGCTTGATAAATTTACCGTATGACACTGTGTTTTGACTATAAAGCAAAGGAATTGGAAACCACTCCGTTCACAGAATTTTTCGTAAGAGAACAGACTTATATTAATTTTATATTAAGTTAATGTTCCATATTAAACAAAACGAAAGACCAAATGAATGATTTTTACCTAGAGCGCATTTTTCGTACGGTTAAAACCGCTTGATTACACATGACTTTAACTTTTAATTAGAAATAGATAAAAAAATCGGAATCATTGCACACAGTTATGCATTTTTCGGTAATGTTCCCCAGTTAAACATATATGTTGTCTAGCGCTTTAATCAACTAATATGTACCTACATTACAAATCGGCACATCGAAAAAAGTTGAGGAACGCATAAAAAAGGAATAACAATAACCGTAAAGTTTCTTCAAAATTAAAAAAAATTACTTAGTATTTGGTTTTCGAAACCAATATACCTAACATAAAAACGCATGTTTTCGCAGACGCATCACCAGGAACTCCCGTCGCCGATGCTCCAGGTGTGTTAAAAAAGCAAAACATAACAAGTTTTTCGTTTATTCACTATTGCGCTACAATTTGTAACCGTGCGACTTAAATTTTTTAATTGTTTGAACCGAATGGAGTCCCTATTTATCTAAATCAGGGCTTCTTAAACTGGGGTCTATGAACCCCTTGGGGGTACGTAAAATAATTTTAAGTGGTCAATGAGGCCCTTGTTGAAATATTAGTGTATATTTGAAAAGTAATGTATTTTTCAAAGAAACGTGTTGAATTAAAAATAACACGTTTTTGCACTGAATGTATTTTAGACTCCATTGCGCTTTTACATTTTTTGGACCCGCAACAGCAGATTTTTAAAGTTGTATTGTGACATCAATTTCTGCCGTTATCTCTAAAATTCCTTGCCTACACTGTTCCACGCGAAAATTTTTTTTTGTTACAGGACTGCGGTAAAGAAGTTTAAGATCCCCTGACCTAAATATATAACAGACATGCGACCCCTACAATAAGTTTTTGCTTATCATTTTAATATTATTAACTTTATACGACTATGTACACTAAAGACAATTAAACATAGCAGAGCTTTGTGTCATTTTGGTTTGCGTTTTTGTTACTCTAGTACCTGGATTAATGGCCGCACTGAGCTTGCCCGAACCAATGCCAGCTTACGTCGAAGAAGCAGGTGTTTTTTTAATCATAAGTGTCGTACTGTGTTGGTGTTGTCGTTACCTAATTGAGTATAGCAGACAAATGGGAAATGAATATAAATTTTCTTTTTTTTTATTTAATGTTATGGCTTTTCTTTATATCAAAAATTTAACATAAATGAACACAATTTAGAGGGGTTTAATTACTATAAAAATTGTTTTAAAAAAAATAATGTATTTTTATCCGTTTATTCAACACGCCAATGAATTAAAAAATCCAGATAAAATAACAACAATTCGATTTCGGTAAAAAGCGCAAGTGTACTTTACCTATTTGACACTAATCAAATTTTAGGTACAAAAATGTTGACTAAATAGTCTCCCTCAATCAAGTCAAATGTGTCATAATAACAAAGGTTTTTTCCGCAACAGGACATTTCGTAAATGTAGCGTCGATAACTTATTTAAAGAAAGAATGTAATAACTTATCGGAGGTGTTTAATGCTGACATTATATGGTCGTTTATCACTAAACCCTGTTGTTTGAATTTAGTTGCCATAAAGGGCGGGGCAAACTTCGACAACGACGTTTTTGAGGGCAGCGTTACGCTTTCTCATGAACTGGCTGACGGTGCGATGACAAAGGCAATGGTGCAATGGGATGTGAAGGGAGACTCGGCGGTAAGAGGTTTTACTTTCTTAGTCGAAGTGTATAAGTTATTCTAAGCCAAACTTTTAACGGATGCCAGCCATAAGACCGAGATAAGAACAATACCAACGTCGAAATAAAACAAAATTCGGAAAAAAGGCCAAAATAGGACTAATAACCTAATGGTATTAGTACCGTTTAAATCGGAATAAGTCCTAAATCCGTCGGAATAAGACCTAAAATGTCAGAATAAGGCCCAAACAACACTTTAACTAACCCTAAACCCCACTCCTTAGTACACCACAAACTCCCTTAATAATTTCAACACTAACCAATTCACTTTTTAGTCGAAGTGTACAAGTTATTCTAAGGTAAAGTTATAGCATTCTGTCAAACATCTGTTGATTTGATTTTTATTATTGGCTAAACGTGTTTTGTCAAAAAAAAAGCCTAATACAGGTTTAAAACGGCAAAAAAGTGAACGGCAATAGAAACCAAAAATAGTACAAAACTATAGCATTAGCAGGTGTTATATATGTCCATTGAGAAAACACGTTTTTTGCGATTGTATTTCTTCACAGCGTTTGATATCTGAGTAACAGCTGTTGATTTAATTATTTATAGCTAAATGTGATTTTGTCAATTTTAAAAAGCCTAGTACATATCGAAAAAGGAGCCAAAATACAAAGCACCACGTTTTTAGTACATCATTAACTAAGGCTAAATGTGCTGATTTATTTTGGAAACTGTAATTAAAATACGGCCACGCACATATTTTAAGCACATTTTTAAAGGAAACGGCCACGGTTTACATCAGCAAACTTGGTGCAACGGTTGAACAGTGCGCAGAGGGATATATCGCAGAAAATTACAATGCAATCACCGGAGAAATCACGATCCCAGTGTAAGTAAATACTGTATATCAAAAAACATTCGTTCGAATTAAGATATATTGACGATGTCTTTGCCGGCGAATTATTTATATATTTTTTAAAATCTTTTTAATAGTGTCTGGTCTGAATAGCTATCTTGGTTAGATTTTGTTTCTGTTTCAAAAAAAGCAACAAGTAAAGTAGGTTAAAAACGACGCGGAATGTACGACGACTGATTCACAGTGGATTCTTTAAGGCTTTTAAACGGAGTAACAATACGTAATTTAACCAAGCCTATTTTAAAATATACTTTTGCTGCCAGGCATTGTTTCAATTGTAAAATTGCTCTTCCGGCAAAATTGTTCTTTCCGTTGGTAAAATTTTGCCGAAAGAACAATTTAACAATTGACAAAACTAAAAATGTTTTTCAACACAATGAGAAGATAAAACATGTTAATAAACTACGAACCGCTTTATCGAACCATGTACATTTTGTTACAAGCAAAATATTGTTTTTATTTTTAGTGACAAGCCGGAAAATGGTGTAGAGGTGGATCTATCGATCAACCTCAATCTTACTGGCGGCGAATACTCAGGTAAGAAAACGATTTCATCGAGTCACACTATATAAAACCAGGGATGCGGAGTCGGTTAATTATAACCGGCTTAAAATAAACCTGAGGCTCAGGTAGTTTAACGTGGAACTACTACTAAAACCAGGGCTGCCCAGTTATCATTGAATCACTTTGTACAAATTACTCTGTTTTTCTAAATGAGAATTTTAAAGGTATTTTGTCGGCCTGGCCTAACCTCTAGCAAAAGAGATATTTGCAAAACAGCTTTTAAAATTATCTGTTTTAATATATTTTTTCAATTGCAAATTAAAATTGGGTAAACGTACCGGATTAAACGCACCACGGGCGCGAATTCACATGTAAACATTATTTTGCAGTAAATGCTTAATGTTATTTGCTTTAGGATAACGTCAAACAACTGCTGTGGATGGGTCACTTTGCAATTTTACCAAACAAGTCTAGATACGCTAACCTTCGGTTTTATGTTGTTGTACAGTTTGGGACAAAGTTTTAGCTGTCAAGATTGGCGGACAGCTTTACTGCTCAAGAATCGGCATCAAGGATAGCGAGGGTTTGCAACAGATCAAGTGGCGGTTCCCTTGCAGTATGGGAAGAAATGGAGATTGGTACGACTAACTTTTCCTAAAACACTTATTTGCGCTGCGTTAACGTAGAGTAACTAAAGGGATTTTTGTAGTAACGGGGAATTTAAACTGATTGATTCAAGTTCGGATAACGGCAAAGATTTTGCACTCATTTCAAACATACCTTAATTATTTCTTTCCGTGAGTAATGTCGGATTCTGTTTTTACTCGGGTTTTTAAGCTTTGAGTTTTATTGTTAACATACGCATCAGCGGAACAGTGATCGACAAACTTAAACCTGCTGCCAATGGTTTTGGATTTCATAGAGATACGCCCTTTAACACATTACTTATTTGTTAGCACGCCAAAATAGTCAGGGGCCATGCAGTAAATATGTCCGTTGAACTACAGGGGCTCGTTCGCTGACGCATTGAATGCGGCGGGATTGTCTATGAATGTGATACAGCCAGTTACATACAACGGAGAGTGGATTAGTGAAGGGGAAGATGGCTGCTGCTTCACGAAAATGCTCATACAAAAAAGCATCAGTAAGCGTTCGCATTCGAATCTAACGTTATTTTTACTGAAAGACATCATATCTGTAAAGGGATACGCTATGCACGGGTCTGTAATGTAGTTTGATAATAATAAATGGCAAAGCCAATAAAGTTAAGATCTTAATTAAGACGTTTCAAAACGAATTGTATAATCTTTAGTTAGTGTCATCTTCAGTTAAACATGAACTAAAGATAATACAATCTCGTATCAAAACGTTTTAATTAAGATGATGTCGATCTACTTACCCTTTTTGGCTTTGTAGCCTAATTCATTATCAAACTAAATATTTACAAAGTTTACACCTTGTTCATACCATTTTTGTGGCCTTATTTCTAATTCTAAATAGGGTAATCAGGTGGCACTATATTAACACAAATTGTATTGATTTTTGACAAGCTTTCGTAAACCGTGGTTCATCAGCGTTTTACTTGACCTGATGAAGCATGGTTGTGCGTAAGCTTTTAGAGAATTTAATACAATTTGTCTTTACATAGTGCCACCTGATTACATTGTTCATAGTTAAATATATAGTTCAGCCACAAACACAAATGATTAACGCAAAACCTTCGGTCGTCTGTACCACCTGGATAAAGTAAGAATGTTTCGAAAAGCTTTATCTTTACGTATGGGTGTCGTTTTTTATCATGAAAGTTTTAAGTTAAGTTCTATCTAAATTTTTGTAACCTCGACAGTTCCGAATCGAAGATATTGGTAATAAATTTCTACTTAAAAAACGATTATTTGGTTGTCAGGTCCGCACACAAGCATTTAAAATAAATCACTAATCATGTATAAGATCGACCGAGTTGGATTTTAAAGACACAATGGATCACAACATTTTTTGACAACTGGCTTGAAACACACAAATACATGTCTGTGATTTATAAAAAAAACAGTCGCTAAGTGTCGCGCGAGTGCAATACAAAGTTCGATTAAAAAAACAGCATTATAACAAAAAAACAGTAAATAAAAGATTGGATTTTAAATTTAAATATTAAATCGAATCGGTAAATAAGCTTTTAAATTTGATTTCGTGATTGATTTGAAATAATGGACAGATTTATAATATTCCCCGATTTATTTTTTTTAGATAAGGCAGATAAGGATCTGATCAACAACGCAGCACAACCCGGCAAATTCGGCGTTTACTCAGCGACCAACATTTGCAAAGTCTATTTTGGAAATTCGGGTAAGACCTGTTTGGAAAATACGTTTTATCATAATATATACGCACCTTAAAAAAAACTTTAAAATATTTATACATTTTTTTGAAACGAACCAAGGAACTCTTGCGCGATTTCAGGGGTTGTTTCTTGTCGCTTGAAACATTTAAAAAATCCAATAAAAAACTTGCTTAAAAACAATCCTTGTTTCAATATTAATTTATAAACAAAGCTCGAAACACTGAAATACATATAAAAAAAAACGCTTGCTAATAAAACAACGTATGATGCCTCTGAAAGGCTTACCAAAATTAGCCTAATCAGGATTTTAGAAACGGCTTGATTACAGGTTACACACATTATACACAATGTCGCTTACTCACTTTCCAGTATTGCATGTAATATTCGTATTTTTGTGTAATATATGCCATTAATTTATTTTCTTAGAACTTTAAACTAAAACTTAAAACCTTAAATTTAAAACTAAAACTTGAAACTAAAACTTCTAACTGGAAACCTTAAACTTAAAACTAAAACTTGAAACTTTGATCGCAGTCTTGAAGGATTTCGCAGAAGAAATGATGAAGGATACCTCGAGCAAAGAAACTGACAAATACGAGCGACCAACGCAGCAAACGAGCTGCAGCAGTGGTGGAAACGGTGCGGCCTATCGCCTTTGGAAAAGCAAGTTCGATGAGTGGAACGCTGCGTGGAACAACTACAAGTACGACAGCGGAATGAGCATTGGCGGGCAGCAGTGGGGAGACGACAGTTACTATGGCGGAAGTCAACCTCAAAAGCCTGTCACCGCCATTGACCAGCTGCTGTACGATTTTGGCTTATACACCGCTGAGAAAATGGAGGAAAGAAAGCAGGAAAGCATCCAGGCGCTCGAGGTTTCGATCTCACAAATTAAAAGAGGTGAAGACTTGCGTCACGTCGCTAACGACATCGTCACCACGCTGTGGACACAAAACGAGTGGGTCCGCAAACCTGAGGAGGTCAAGGCAGTCATGAAAGAGATCCTTTGCCGCATCGTGGGTAGCCCTAACGCTGAAGAGGCCGTCGGTCGCATCAGGACTCTTCTACAGGGTCTGCAACCAGGTTCAATGGACAACTTGGAGGAAGTGTTGGATAGAATCATACGCTATTCGATTCTCAGGGCCATTGAGTCGAAAGACTACGGTATGATGGTGCGACAAGTCTTTGCCGACCGTTCCAGAACCGAACTCCTGCGCAAGAAGTTTCTAGAAGGACTCGGTCTTTACGGCGCCAAGGAAGCCTTCACGCACTTCTCTGTTGACGCCTTCGCCGATGGTATGATAAGCCAGGCGAACGCCTTCAACCAGACCGTCAAACTCTTCAGGGAAATGGACTTACACAGCGACACTCAGCACATCTTGCGTGCGGTTGCCAACCTGACTGGACGTTTCACACACCAGGTCGTCGACAACTTGGCTGACATCATCAAGAACACCGAAGCCGAAGTGGAATTGAACTATTTTATCGAGCACGCCATTAACGACGTTATCAAGTTCGGCAACGCTTCGTTTACCGCTGATCTGAAGAAGCTGCTCCGCGACGACGCCCAGTATCCAATCAGTGGCTTCCCTCTGCGCCTGATGATCTTCCTTATCCAGCCAGAACGGGAGTCCTGTGACCTGGAGGCTCTTAAAGAATACGTTCCACGTCGTGACGACTGGGACATGCCGGAACCAGTCCCGACCCCGGGTTGGGAACAACCTGGATGGTCAAACAACTACGGAAGCCTGCCGAGATACGACCAATGGGGAGCAGGTAACGCCTGGGGCGGGCAAGGATATCAAGGTAACAACAGGCAGGGCCAAGTCCAGGGCGGTTGGGAGCAGCCTAGACGATCCAACAACTATGGAAGCCAGCCACAATACAACCAATGGGGAGCGGGTAACAACTTTGGTGGACAAGGATATCAAGGCAACAACATGCAGGCGCCTCAGTTGAATCGCTACCAAGGACAGCAACGATACGGCGGGAACGGGAATAGAAACGGAGGCTTTAACGGCTGGTAAAAGCAGCACCAGGATGGATGTAGATTCCCTTTAAGAGTAAAATGTGTAGTGAACGTAGCGCGTAGTCTTCTATACCCAAAAGTCGTGTAAATACCAAGTCCGAAATAATATTTGCCACAACCCAAAAAATGATACGCTACCTATTTTCTTAAACCACCAGTCTTTTTAGTGCAATATCAGTTTTACATTTCCGTGGAAATCAAATCCATAACAGAAATACAAACAGTAGACAAAATGGAGCGCTGGTTTTTAATTCTAAGTCTAATTAGAAACTGGAAACATGCGTTACGGCCATGAGGTGGACAAAACGCAGAATAAATCTTAATTATTCAGCGTTACCAAGATACAGAATGTCTCGACTACCGTTGTCATCGTCTAAATGTGCGATGTCCAATCAGTTTCCATACGAACCCCTAAGTCCCGAACAGTTTCCTCATGACCACGTCTTGCCATAACGACACAGCTGCGTGACCTTCGCCACGTTTTGGTGAACAGAGCACGGATGATTGGCTTTATATTCGCTGGGCTTTATATAACCCGTAACGTTCTCAACAACCGTGATTAAATTATAAGATTTGAACAATGGCACATGTGGGAGAAAGTGATCCGACAGAGTTAGCAAGCATAAAAAGTATATTTTTTTATTCGATTTAGCATTTGGAACAATCACTTTGCCTAAGTCATACAAATTTCACCAAAATCATCTGAAAAGATTTAACGATACATGATAAAGACAGGTCAACATACGTTCGTTTTAACTTAAATCCTTGGGCTTCAGTACAACAATAATTTATCAAAATGCGCTACCGAACAGCTTTGTGGCCTTAATAGATAAAGCGGAGTCACTAAATTAGTGCACCAGGGGCACAGGTTAACATTTAGGGTACCAAGACGGAAACGGAACTGTATGTTTTATAAGCCATTAAAATGCTATTTAACAGGAACATTTACTAACCAATTTCTCAAAACTGCAAATCACAGCACGACCCTATTGTTTGCCGCAACAAGGATGAACTGAATTGATTTTTTGTTATTTTATTTACCTGCCTCATACAAAATCATAAACCAAGGACTGAAGCAGTCATGCCCTGGTCTGTACGAAACACATTTTTTGTAAAACTGCTAAGGTCAACAAACGATACGGAGTTTATCGCACCAGAACTTGTAACTTTATTGCACTAAGTGCCTACATGCCCTTCGTATGGACGAGTATGGAATATGATGTACTCCATACAACTACACCTTGATAAGGCCTATTGTTACGTGTGTATAAACACGCTACACCTATACTCAGAAGATCATTAGACGAACTATTTCGGTTATTTTATAAATTCCACTATGCGCTGTATTATTCAACCCTCGATATATACACGTTATTCCGTTTATCTAGTTAAAACTACCTTAAGGTAAACAAACCCCACGAAAGTCAAGAGACAACCCAGCTAAAAGGAATGAAATAAATCACCGGATTAACAAACACAACTAGGGGTATATAGATAAACAAAAAAGGGCAATAAAGATTTTATGACATTTACAACTTTGTAAAATCGACTCTATCTTGGGTACTAACGAAGGAGAAATGGCAAAAGATGATATAATACTGCTATGATGTGATACTGCCCCTATATCAGCAATGCAAACGCGTACTTAGAAAATGTAAATGAAATTCCGCCACCTACCGGCTGCGATAAGTTAACCAAACATATGCTTTTGGTATTACGACGTAAACGTCAAACAATAGAACCCTGAAAGATGTCACGTCACAACACAAAAGTCTCGATCATGGTGCATTTGAAACTGAATTATGTGTAATAGTAACATCATGTTTTACGGCAGCCTTGGTTTCATCACATATGTTAAAAAATTGATTAAATAAAACAGCTATACACATGCTAATTTTGAAACAATTTCTTGATTTTACAAAGTTTTACAATTATATCCAAATGGACTCTATACAAATGATTATAAATTAACATCTTTAACAACGTTTAACTCTGAAAAGAGTTTCGTCACCATAAAAGAGGCTCGATAATTTTGCATTTAATTTAAAATGCAATTATGCGACAGCCCAATATTATTTTTGGCCTTAAGCCGGCAATATACAGTATTAATTGCCGATTGGCGCTTTCGCCGTAAAGATTTTGGAGACCCTCCAAAAAGAAATAACAAAATAATAATAATAATAACAATTAGTCAATGAACGTATTTGTCGTAATTACCGAAGCAACATGCCGAAGACCCTTGGAGGAATTAAAAATGGCGCCTTACCTTATTAGCGCAGCAAAACGCCATCATCCATTCGTAGGTGTAAACAAGCGTACACAATAGAAGTGCCGTCTTCGGCGCGTAATCCCGCGCTAACATATTTGCACCGGGGCGTCCAGACCATTGGCAGTTGGCGAGCTGAGTGGCGCCAGTTTTCATGTTCCAGCGACGCCACAAGTCCAGGGTCCTGAGTGCCTGCAACCGAACGATGATCGTTTCAATTACGGTTTGTTTACGCGTGGCTATCGCCGACAATTAACCACATATGTAGCGACCGTATGGCCGACGGGGGCGATTTGCCATCCGATCCGATCGGAAGAAAAGCGATGTTAACGGAAACGAGCCACTTTTCACTTCTGCCACAGTAATGACGTATTAACATTACACTGTAGCCCTTTGGCAGGATTGATAATCACCGTCTGCTGGGGCTGTGTTAGGTGGCGTTTTCACGCATATATTCAGTTTTGTATACATGTAACGTTGTACCACTGTGACTTACTCGCCATCAGAATATTTGTTGTTATATATTTAATTTTTAAGTCACGTATCTGGCTTCAGAAAAGTATCCGGATCAGGTCCGATACTAAATTACGTCATTAATATGCTCAAACAAGCAAAAAAGATAAAATTAAATCGCTAAATATCAAGTTTTCATATGTAAAGGTATTTGTTAGTGCCGATAGTTTAAACACAGTGCTGGATGGCAAGTTCACATATTGTCATTTTGCTAAACATGTGACATTTTACCACCATGACTAATTTGCAGTTATCCGGAGATAACATAAATACAAATCACATAGATTCGGGACACAAAAGTACAACGTTGTATGAATTAGATTTACAATTAAAATGGGGTAAATAACTTTGTTTGTTTGTTTGTTTGTTTGAAAAAAATATTTGGAAAAAAAAGTAAAAAATTGGTAAAGTTGGTCTTTTTACTGTATGAAAATAAAATATTTTGTTGACAAATATATAAAAATGATTGCTTCTACTACTGTAATGACGTACTAGCACTTAACTGTCGTTCTTTGACAGGACTGATAATTTAAATCTCGGATCAATGTTGGGTGGCATTTCTATTAAATTTTGTTAAACATGTAAAAGTAACGTTGATACTACCATGACTAACACGCCATTATACCATCCAAAAGTTTGTTTTTACATAGTTTAAGTATCCGGCATCGGTATAATTAATATGGTTTGGCCAAACTTGGAGAGGGGATTAGGCGCATTGTGCGGTTGTGCTTTGTTAACGTGGGGGCGCAAGGTGATAACCGCATGACAGCGAAAACTGTTCGCCATTAATCGTTAATGCAATATTGGCAAAAGGACAAGATCACCATCACTCAGTAGGAACAATGATGACGAGTCTATAGGAAGAGGGTTTAACACGAATTCCATTGCTGCGGGTGCGTGGGTCGAAAAGCGCGCTCGGCATAATGAGATGAATAATCAGCGGGGATATGCTTGGCACATAACTAGGCAAAACCAGGGGCAGCCGACAGCGGGGTTTTAGGGCCGGGGCGTGTTCCCGCAAGAAGGATCGTATTCTGATCGCCCCTTGGTTTACCAAACGTGACGTATGGGAGGCTGGGGGGATGACCGGGCGGGCACAATGGCCCGGGTGGATTAGCGCGACAGAACAAGTGTTTGCCAGTTGCAAACACGGCTGATCCGCTGTCATTTCGACCATTGCTCGTCGGCGGATCCGTCAGCGTGCTGAGCCGGGCCCCAATACAGCCAGGTGACAAGGCGAGAGACATTCCGCTTGGAAACGGGGGCGGATCGGGCGTGGTAAGCGGCTCGGCGCTGGCTACCGCACGTGTCGCGGAATCCCTTATCTCGCGCGGGCGAGCGGCGCAATCAGTCTGGACAGATTAGCCGCTCTATCGCTGTTGACTTTTCCCACAGCGACGAGGCCGGGGCCCCTGGTTTATCGCGGGGCGGCGCGTGACATCATCAAACAACCTGGGCACGTGAAGCGCGACTCGGTTAAACATTCACCGAAAGCAGAGGGTTGCGCGCGCGACCGCCAGCCGAGTTAAGGCGGTACAACGGCCGGCGGTGGGACACAAAGCGCCCCAGTATTCCACCGGCTACCGGGAATGTTTGTTTGCTGTTCTCATGCTCAGGTGTCATGTCGGCGCGAGTGGCGCATAGGCACGTCATTGTCTGAAGGCAGGGATTTTCTGGGCCCAACAGGGGCGTTGACGCGGGGCAATAATTGCCGCCAGTGTTCTGCGCTTTTAATCCGAGCACTTGACGTTCACTTGACGCCAGTGTTTCTGGCTGTTGTGGGATCCCTGGTGGCTCTCTTTATTGCAAGCTTTATCATCAGTTAATGTACACTCAATCTTATTGGCTTTGACTTTCATTGTGAAGCTACATTACAGATCCGTGCAAAGTTTACTCAAGAGAAGAGAATCTAAATCGGATCAAATTTATTCGCAAAGTAAAATGACAAGAGGCCCCGTCTTCAAAGGCCCACGGGGGGGGGGGGGGCAAAGGATTTTTTATGCTTTTTTTAATCCGCGCACTTGACGTTTCTGCGTGGGTTGGTCGCGTATTGTCGCAGCCCGACAACGGACAGGGGTGCGGTCCCCTTTGGCAGATCAAACAGAATCACGGCTTTAAATATCACCTGAGGAAGTGATGAATGCTTCTGGTGCGTGACCGCGACGATAAATTATACGCCTCGCGCATAGAAACGTCTTTGTGCAAGTCTCACCGGCCTTGGTTGAAGGCAGAACGGTGTGGACGGTTTAGGGCGAGTGCCTTGCAGCCTTCTTTGACCCTCTTTTGCCTTGGCGTGTTTGCAATTAGTCACAAAAGCACGCGCCGAAGTTTACACAGCCACACGCCGCGCGCCAACCAATACATTGACTGAACAATGTGGAGAAAGGCTCGCGTCGAGATTAATTATTTACTATACGCGAGCTTAAACAGGAGCCAAAAGTTTGCCGACTGCTACCAGCGACTATCGAAAAAGGACTGAAAATAAGAAAAATCACCTCACTAAAAAAGTAAAACTTTGTTCTTAAGACTGTTTTTTTTATAAAAAAATAAAAATAATGTCTTTAAATTTTACAGAATAAAATACACATATTTACCAGAAATAGTGCAATACGTTATTAGCTTGGTAAACCTACAGTTCAACCCTGCCCGAGTGCGGTAACTATTTTGACTAAAAGAAACTGCTTCCAGGCACAATTGTCTGGAACGAATTGATTTAAAAGGCACTACTTTTATTTGTCAAAAGGTGAATCACACGGATAGATCAGTGGCAATCAGAGAGAAAAAGCAAGCACAAAAGAGAGTAACAGTTTTAATTCAAAAAAGAGCACAGTAAAGAACTATCGAGGAGTAGTAAAAAAGAGCGAATTCGAAGATACTGCGAATAACTTGTGTTTGCTTCAAACGTTTCTTGAAACAATCGCAATACTGAATTGTAGTACGTCGCGGAAGCAGCTTTCGAAACATATACATAACAAATATAAATCTATGAGTTTGTCACAGTAATGTTAACGGCCTTGGCGGGTTGATCAGGTTACAATACTATAAGCCCCATGGCCTCCACATACCGCCCTGTTGCAAGTTCTCGACCTTTATGGAAACGCCCTTCGATAAAACACGGCCGTTGTTGGCGGAAGCTTGCTCTGTTTTGGAGATTGGCGATGGAGGGTTTGAACCCGAAGACCAGTGGCCCGAGTCGCTGCTTACGTAATGATAGTGAGCGCTATCCTTGAGAAAACGGGGCTTGCGTTCAACGACCGGGGTAACAGGGGAGAATAACGACCCTGTGTTGGGGCAGGGGGGTTCGTGTGTTGCGTCTCCAATAGAGTCCTGTGACGTAGACGAGAGGCTGGGTGACGCGATTTGGCGGTAAGCTCCCGGCGAAACAGTGGATGGGTTGGAGATAGGCGACACTGGAACTGGCGAAAAGGGGCTGGCGCTGTGAAGGGCGGGTGGGCTCGCGGCCAGCGACAAGTTCTGCGTGCTGCTGCTGACGTCAGCCGCTAGGTATGACGTCACGTTACCGAATGAGGCTCCGCTGTCGTCCATGGCGACGCGGCCTTGCGCCCGTCTGCGCAGGTCTAGCTCGGTGATGAGACGCTTTGGGAATGGTTGGACTTGCGGTGGTGGATGGCCGCGCTTTCGTTTAACAGCACGAGGTGCTTCTACCGCGGAATTGCATCTGTTGGTGAGGTGGACTAACAACTGAGTGCGACAGCCCGGTGAAATTCCATCTTGGCTATGGCTCATGTAAGCAGCCACGTCCCTCACACATTGCTCGTAACCGGCACGACGCTGGTTTACGGCGCCGGAGTCTGAGTCGTCATTGGCCGCTGCTACGCTGCTGATGTCTTCATTGCAGCTGATCGACAAATCTGTATTAGAAATAAACGTTTAGTTTAATAAAGAATACTACATTGGAGTTTGGTATTAAAATATATCCTATAGTTCTTATTATATTTTGCTAACTAAACCACGTTAGATATCGCGGTTAAATACAAGACTTCGTTAGAGCTGGTTGACAAATCTGCGTTAGGGATAAACGTTTAGTTAAATGCAGAATATGATCCTAGTTCCAGTATTATATTCGCTTAACTAAGCGCGTTCGTTATCGCAGTTAAATACGACCACAGGATGATTACGATTTTTTTAATTACTATAGTGCTATCAATGATGTGGAATAAAGATCATGGTTGGTCATTTGATAAGCAGATATTTTCGTATATGAACATGTACTCACCGATTGCTAAAGGCTTCGTAGTTTGAACGCTCTTCAAATATCGAACAGTCATTTCCAGAATATCTGCTTTCTCCAGTTTGTTGGGTCGAGACTAAATATAGCAAAAATAAGTTTTAAAATTTAGCCAAGCAAGTTATTATAATGAAAATATTTCAGAACTGATAATAATTAATGTACGTTAAAACATATATTTTAAAGTACTTACGTCTTCGGATACTGATTTCAAAACGATCGACTTTAAATCTTCGAGGCAGTTATTGATGCGTTCGCGGCGCTTCTTTTCCATGATTGGTTTGTTGGTCTAAAACAAAAATAATTCGTTACTACAATGGTCGAATCTGTTTGTTTAAAAGGAATAAACTTAAAAAATACATACAAGTACTGTTATACTATCAGCTAATTAGGGTAATCAATTGGTACTGTATAAAAACAAATTGTATTAAATTCTTGACAAGCTTTCGCACAACCGCTTATCGAGAATTGATAATTTTTTTCTATATAGTGCCAACTGATGAACCTATTTATAGAACTACGTTCATATACAAAGATTTATGAGCTAAGAATCTCACCTTGCGTCGCATTTCAGCGTCAGTCATTCTTCTCTCTGGGGGCATTTCTTGTGCTAAGTTGTGCAAAATACAATACAATCTCAAAGAAGTGATAATAATCCAATGGAAACCGTAAGTTGGGCTGTTCGAAGCGAAACTGCTACTGCTGCTGTGCAAATGTCTGAATAGACAGTCGCTGCATCCCTGCAGTTTTAAGGCGAACGCGTCTGGCGCGCCTTTTTTCCCTTTTTTTCTGTTGCCGCTGCTTTCTTATCGGCTCGCGTAGAGAGAAAAGGCAGCGCGACGCGAGAGATAGCGGACTTACGCCGGTCGCGTGTTCGAAACGCGATCCTCGCCGGATTGCGTTTCACGTCGCAATAATTGCGCTCCAACGTTTTAACAGATAATTTGGCGAATCACATAACCATTTTAACCTACTTACTAAATTGAAAGACACCAAAACAAGCACGTGTAGGTGAAATTGAATATGGTTTAACAAAAAACACGGCGGATATTGCATATGCAATTGAATACGGTTTACCAAAAACACGGCGTATATTACGTGAAGGGCGATGAATATTTTTAAAACACCAGCGTTTGGTCAAGTTGTATTGTCTGGGTTTTAGGGCTAATTGGGCGGCGGGGTCTGTCGGTGGCACAAGGCACCTCCCAACTCAAACATCTAACAAGAGCAGCAGGTCCATTCACGGGCGCCCATTCACACCAAAGCCGGGCATTAGGGCGTCTGAAGCCCTGCGCAAGGACGGCGTTAAACAACAAACAGCGGTGGCCGCTTGCCTTTGCATGCCGAACAGTGGCGGCCGCATTTCATGTTTGACTAGTCTCACCACAGTGCAAACAGTCTGGAGCGGACACGAGCCGGACTGGACCGAACCCAACGCGTCGCGGCGAGCGGAGGAGGCCCTGCCATGAACCCTCGTCAACTGTTTGCACAGATGGAAGCTAGCTGGGCCGCCACTGGTTTCAAGCAAATATTCGAGCGTGCCCTGCTCGAGATTGAGTTTTTCTGCCCGAAACCGTAAGTTCAAACGCTATTTGATTTCGCCGCCCGCGCGCACCAGAGCAGGCCGCTTTGTCGGGCGACAATGCGATTGTTTATTGCGTTAAAAGATGCCAGGCATAAATCCTTCTATTTGCGCGACTCGGCAACCAACGCTGCTCAGTCACTGTGTGTTCAGTGGAGGAATTGTGGGAGTTATGCGCGTCAAGAGTTTGTTTGCAAGTCCTCGGCCGACCGGGCTTTCACAAATCAACTCATTCAGGTCGAAAACGCACACATCGCTGCTGTTTGCGCGAAATGATTTACACTGAAACCCTTAACACCAGAACGCATTCGCTATCGCCGAGAAGCATAACAGGCATCGAACGCGAGAGCTTTATCAGCTTCGAACGCGAAAGTTGTGCCAGCGAATGGCCGTCCAGGCGCGAGCCCCATTGTGCGCTGACCGTTCCAACACAAACCTCAGCAGCGATATCTTGACAAGAAAAAGCTGCAATTGTTTTTATTACAATGTTGCGAATTGAGAGATAGCGCAACGCCGAGTATGTGCAAATGGTGCCTGGTTGCGGTTGGGAAAAGGCAAGTGAAAAGTTCATCGCCGGCACGGAGCAAAACGTGTAATGATAATAATAATAGTAGCAACCTCAGCCGAGCCCGGACGACATAGCACAGAGCTGAGCTAACACAACGCAAACCGCGCCTGGTGGATCTAGCCTCTCATAGGCTACAACGAGGACACTTTAGGTTGCACACGGAACGCTCGGTGATCAATTCTGCTGTGACAGCCGTTCGCCTGTTCGCAGATGGCTGGCGAGTTGGCAAGACCAAAACACCTTCATACGTGCCAAACGGCCGACGCGCACAGGCAGCCATTATAAGGTCTTAAAATTAATCACCGCTCCACTTTATTGGCCATAGGAAGTAAGCTGCGACGCGCAACGACGCGACGAAAAGGCATTTGGCCAATGCCATAAAATGCTCGCGCTCGCATCGACACCTTTGTACCCACCGGCGGCATCAAAGGCGAAACGCGAAAGACCGCGTCGTGCCTCGGGATAATTGTGGGATGTAAATTTCCCTCGCCGTATTTTAAAGCGTCGTTGGCCCGATGATGCAGTATTGCCAATGTCCGGGTTGCACGCGCTACAGAAAATACAAATCGCTGGCGGGTTCGTCGCGAGAAAACAAAAATGATAGAAAACACTAGGTTATTGCAGCTACAGGCCTTTATCATAACTTGCCACTCGCGTATGTACAATTAGGCTTAAACATACGTGGTAAAACAAACTATTTATTTGCAAGACAACGTCTACAACCTAAAAGACCCGATTGATGACGTAATGGACGGATCGCAGGACAATAGGAAAAAATATGTCAGTTCGCGAGAATATGTCACTTATGAAACGGTCGGCGGCGTTTGGATGAGTTTCAACGCTCACATATGCGCGATTTAGTGTCAGGGGTTAACTTGCGCTAATTCTGAGTTTCAAATATATGTTTGCTCGATGCGCCCCGGGTTGCAAGCGCTACCAAAAATACAAATCGCTGGCGGCTTGGTCGCGAGTGCGTTCGTAGGAATATGTCACTTGTCAAACCGTCTGCGGGGTTGAGTTTAAACGACCACATGCGCGCGATTCGGTGTCAAGGCGTTAACTGGTGCTAATTCCCCAACGGCGATCGGAATTAAGCGTGTCTCAAAATTGGCCGGAAAAAAACTTAGCGTCGCGCGAAAGAGTCGCGGCCTTTGTCCTTAAAGCTGGCAATTACGCCGGATCAGGTGCGGGACGCGCGCGGCGATGACCGAGGGCGCACACCTGGAGGCACGCGCGGCCGAAAAGCGATGACATAGCTAAGTAAAGAACATGACCTCGACTTAAGCGGCTCTAGTTGCGGCCGCGCGAGATTTCACCGTCGAGTGGCAATCTTTGGAAATCCAACACTGGCGCGACGCTTACCCGCTCCCCGAACGACTGTGGCAGCCGCGACCGCTCATTTACTGACGTGTTAATTGCGCCCGGGAAAAGCGCCGCCTCGCGCCCGCGTCTTGTAAGCCCAGGATTCGATTGCACGCTGCCAACCTGCAATTTGGCGTTCGGCTCGTTTGACACATTCTTCGATGTGTAAGCTCAAGTGGCAATGACGTATACTTACAGCAGTGCGTGGCCTTCCAACCGCCAACGGGCGACCATTATTCGGCCCCGGAACACGATCGAAACCAAACAAAATGCAAGTGGCCTTACAAGGGTGATTAGTGTTAAACTGGTTGCAATCGGTTTTTGTCGCGACAAGGGGTCTGCATTTCAAGTGGCGGCTTATTGAGAAAAGGCGACGGCTTGACTTGGCTCTAGCACCAGCGGCTAATTGCGCGCCGGGCTTTTCCCCAAAATCGACGATGTTTCACACCTGATAATCCCGGGCGTCGTGGTCGCGACGTGTCTTAAAACGGGACTTAATTTGGACAAAACCGAATGAGGTTTTAAGCGTTGCGTAATTAGAGTAATGTTGCACAGCCATTCGTCTGTGGGTGATTTATGGTACAGAGAAAATACTCTTAGTATTGTGCCGTGCGCATAACGCATGCTTTAACGATAACGTTTAACCCTAACGATTCAGTAACAAGCACTATGTCACAATTCTAAAAAGAAACTAGAGGGATTAAAACCTACTAAACGTAACATTTTAATGTAGCTAAAGGAATTAGGTATAAAAGCAATAAAGTCATAAACCACCCAAAAGTTTTTGTACATTCTCTTTTATTATGTGGCCCGAAAAAAAAAAGTTTTTTTTGGACACATGTTGTTTTTGTCTGAATTGTTTTTTTTTACTGGCTGTTTTTTTACTAAAAATTTCACCATATTATGCGGTCAAACCTACCTCAAAAAAACATCCACATATTTAACAAATTGCTATTGTTGTGACGTAACAGACTCTCGATAACTGCTCCAAGAAAAATATATTTTTCATGTGGAACTTCAACCAATGGTTCGAGGATTTTCTGAAATATTGTTCAATTCACGCGGCCGGCAGAACTGAAAACGGTTCCCTATACTTTAGTTAAGCCATAGAGAAAATGTTTTCTTTTCCGATTTCAAGAATTATCAATACAATCAACGCGAGGTGGTTGATAGTGTAACTTCACTTGCACAATCTCGCAAGTCGGAAACGCGACGGACGTTCTACAATCTATAATCCAAAATCGTGCGCGGCTGTGTTTGGAATCGGGGGAAGTGCTGGGCCGCTGCGACAGTTGCCCGTTCGCTTATCGGGAACGTGAGAGCGCGATGCAAGAAGCGACACCGACTCTGCGTGGCATCCGCGATCAAACAATTAGCGCGCGGCGAAAGGCGCCCAGGTGAGAGCGGGAAAGGAACAGCGAGCGCTTGATCGGAAACCCCGAGCGACTTAATCGCGTTTCCGCCCGGATCGCGGATTAGCGCCGAAACAATGGCGCACACTCGCTACCTTTTGGCATCTGCACTCTTGCTGCTGTTCGCAATAACCGTGAGAATCAAGTTGTAACAATTAGCGCTACATTGTGTTAGGGGTACGGCGGGGATTATTTCGAAAATTAAAAAATGATGATACCTATTTTATACGGAGAAATATAAAATTGTACCCCTTGTAATGAACAGTCTGTATACCAGTGCAGTATATAATAAAATTAAGTTTCAATATCCACAGAGTTCTCGAAGAAAAAGCACCTGTATAGCTAAACCTTCGACAGTAAATGAATAAAAAATAGCTTTTGAAAGCAAAGATAAAAAAATTGAACCCACTAGTTTTAGGAGGTTTATTAAGGCCCAGTTAAAATCTTATTTTAATATTTGAAAATAGCGCAAGTTTATCGAGTTTCCGCCCGGGAGGCGGATTAGCGCCGAAAGAATGAAACACACAACAGAGCGCCACTCACTACCTTTTGGCATCTGCACTCTTGCTGCTGTTCGCAATAACCGTGAGAATTAAGTTGTAACAATTAGCGCTACATTGTTTATGGGGGAAGCACCGCGTTGGGCGAGGTATGCCAAAGAGGGCGTGATGTGAACTGGCCTTGCTGCAGCTGAACCTTTGATTTACTCGACGGCGATGGGCGTTATTGGGAAAATCGTGAGGATTAGGACAACGGCAACGTTTAGAATTCGCATCTCAAAAATTTACTCACAGGGATAACATATAGGGTCTACAGACATAACGAATAGTTTGCTACAATCTAGTGATTGTTGTTTTTGGTTTAATATATATAAAAACACATAAACAGTAATTAATAAATGTCTTGTAGAAAAAAATTCGAATCTCACTTTAATAGCGGAGTTTTAAGCCGTTTTACGTATGAGAAATAATTACAACTCGGGGAGATTTAGGTAAAAGAATAATTTTGAAATGCATTTTTTAGATTTGCAATATTTGCCAAATTATACAACAATCAAAGAATACAAATTTTATAGATCTCGATTAGGATGATTTCAAAATTGTTTTCTGCATTTTGTAACCATTTATTACTATTGCGTGCAAATTTGTTAGCAAAGAATTATTATAAATATTCTTTATTATTTTTCAGGATCTTGTTTAAATACACGGAAATAATATCTTGGGTTTTAATGTGACCGTAAAGCAAGCGTGGAGGTCTCTTAATGGTACCGATTTAACGAATACATCGTACCAGACCAATTTGAATATTGACATATAACAGCTATTCAATTGGGCGACGCAGCCTGTCTTCATGCTGAGGGCGGCATAACGCGATTCGACGCACTTGTCAGGGAAATATCCGGCCCGATTATTGCTTCCTCAGGGCCCTACACCCCTCAACGCACGCAAAAACAGGTCACTTAAGACGACCAGTTAGAAAGTGGGCCGCGGTTTGGTGTTCAACAAAAATGTTAGATATTTGTTCAACACTTAGACAATTAATAAACATACTGTTGCTGCCAAGCATTGTTTCAATTGTAAAATTGTTCTCTTGACAGGACTTTTTTAAAGTACCAACGTTTCGACAACCTATTCGTGCAATCTTCTTAAGGGCACTATAATTGCAAATATAGGCGAAAAAAAAAAAATATATATATACCAGAGAAACAATAAAGAAAAATAAATTAGAAACGTGTGCCATTCTATTTTCCTTTATTGGCTGTCTGTTATATATATTTTTCGCCTATAGTTGCAATTATACTGCCCTGAAAAAATATTTTTTTTAATTTACCGTAAGAACTATTTTAAATTTTTTTTATGGAAAAGTTGATAAAACAGCAGACCCCTATACCTCTTTTCGTGCAATTTTTGGTGCAATTAAGTGTTGGCAAAAAGGGTGCCGGCTGCATTCAAAGGTGGCTGTTTAAACTGGTCCAATATTGCCTCGACGGGAGATTTGCGGGCGTTTGTAAACCAATGTCACGCTGCGGGAGGCGTCTGAGCTAACAACAGCCATCGACTAGTGGGAAAGCCAGCCAGCGCCTTGTTATCTTTTAATCCTGTTGGCGAAACGGCGACTTTTGTTGCACAATTTTGCAGTTTTGTGTATTGCAGAGCCCACATTTCTTTTTTCGCGAATCGTAATCGAAATTTCGAAGCTTTTTATTTTTAGTGAAACTTTATAGCAGTGGTTCTAACTCTTTTTAACGCGGGCCCCGCAAAAATAGTCACCATGGGTTGCCAAGATTTTCCAATATGATGTCAAAAGTTTATGTCATAAAAAAAAGACTAGGAAATCTGCTGTTTAGGTCAAAAAACTAAAACTTTAAGTGAGCCTACATACATTTAAAGAAAAGGCGCCAAAGTATTTTTTTAATTTAACTTTTTTGTTTGGAAAAATTTATTCTATTATTTTTACTCCTTTCACGCCCTAAAACTAGCCCCCAAACCCAAATTGGCACATGGACTCCAGTTTAATAACACATGCTGATAGCAAGGCTGCTTAACTTGTTTATTCAGAGGTCCTGATGTGAACCTTTATGGTCGTGTCAGTTTAAATATTTTAAAATGGTTCTAATGCAACATGTCTTGTATGCACAAGGTGGTTTATTGTTTCACCTCGGGTAAAATTTTTTTTCTAAGCGGGCCCCTAAAAAATGTCCCCCTGGACAAGGGCCGGCAAAATTTTATCAGTATGATGTCAAAAGTTGATCTCATAAAACAAAAAGGCTAAGAAATCTGCTATTTAGGTCGAACAAATGTAAACCTTAAATTAAGTCTAAATACAATCAATTAAAAGACGCCAAAAGTGTTTTTTTTTTATTTAAACTTTTTTGTTTGGAAAAATTTATTCTATTATTTTAGACACACTCGAAGATTTAATTATTTTATTTGTGGACCCTAAAACTAGCCCGCAAACCCCATTTGGCCTATGGACCCCAGTTTAAGAAACCCTGCCTATAAAAAGGCTACCTGACTTGTTTTAGCAAGAGTCACGATATGAAAAGTACGTACTTTTTATCGGGTCCGGTCAATTCGGTCAAATATTTTGAAAATGGACGCAACAGGTCTTAAAAGCACAAGGTGGTTTATCGTTTTAATAGTCACCTCTTTGAGGAATTTGTCTCTCTTTATTGCTTTAAAATGCAAAGTTCTTGCTATCTTTTTAGTAAACTGGATACATCGTAAAGTCCAAATCAACTTTATTTTATACATAGTTTCGCTGGTGTCACATAGCATAACATATGGACATTTGTTCTGTAGGCTTCCAGCACTAATATTTAATTTACAACTGCACGATTAAACCTACTATAGAAATTGATTGATAAGTAGTGTGCGTTTGCATCGTTGAACGATCCAAGTTGTTATCTATTCAAAAACTTTTACGAGTTAACACACAGCTGATAGCAGTAACTGGTTATCGGTTGTGGCACAATATCATCGCACTTTTATTTAGAAAGTCAGTAGTTGTAGGCTACGAAAATAGAAACAGTTTGAAAAAGTTTCAACAAGCCGTAGGATTTTATGTCTTTCTATATTTAGTCAATATTGATATGGTATAATTGTGGCGGGACATGTGCGTACGATTTCTATGTTGTTTACGCGTTTTGCGTGTTGTTTACGTCGCAATTACGATCGGGATCAAAACAAGTTCGCTGTCCGCCTTGAATGCTGCGCTGACCTCGATTCACGATCTGATATCGCGCGCTGGACACAAGAGTTGCGCGGCGGCGGTAATTAGAGAGCCGTCGTACGACCCGGTCGTTACGGGGCAACTGCAGGTATTCTTACCCCACCACGTCTCGAAGCAGCGAAAGCGAAAGGCAAAAGTTGCCAGTTGGGCTTGCGCCGTTTGTCGCAAGTCAGCGGGCGAGGCCTCGACCGGCATAATTTGTTATTGCAATGTCGCGCGCACACGGGTAAGTTCGCGCGGAGGGTGGCAATTAGCGTGCCGCGCCGCAGTACCCCTTTCATTGTGACAGCAATTTGAGGGTCTGGACCTGAAGACGAAAGCGGCAAACAACACGTTTCGAAAGCGGCGCAAATATTATGACAAGGCTGAAAGATCTTGGGCCGGGTAATATGTTGTTGCTAGTTGTTAGCCAATTTGGGCGGTCGCAGTCATTTTCGGTGAGCGAAAACGGATAAATGAATTTGCAAAAAATAGAGGGGAAAGAGAAGATTTACAACGGCAGTGTGATTTCAGTCTTGGGCTTGTACAGAAGTGGGGTTTATCAGTAAACACAAAAACAAAGCATTTTTCTAAGAAAACAATTAAAATCCAACATCCATCGCTTAAGGTTCACGCTAGGCCAAAATCCAAGCCTTAAGCACGTTTTTGACTTTTCAAGGTCAAGGAGAGGTCACCGCGTGGCAAGTGATAGTTGTGCGATTTCCGAGAGATGATTTCAAAGCCGCTAATTTCAACTTAAAGCTATGTAATGAAATGCGGGGTAAGTACCTCGCACATTCGATGCTGTTTTGATAAGAATGACTACTTGAGAAAAATCTTTGTATACGGCTGTATTTGTCCTAATTCTAAATAGAGAAATCAGGTGGCACTGTATAAAGACAAATTGTATTTGATTTGTCGAGAATCAAATACAATTTGTCTTTATACAGTGCCACCTGATTTCTCTACTTGAAAAAAATACAGGTCTTTAAAGCCGTTTATTATCTCGGTTCCACAGCATTGTGCGCCCTGTGATTTAATTAACCCACTTTTAACAGTATGTAAAAAAAACAGCAAAATCAACTTATTGATAAAATAACGCGTTCACATTTATAATTTATTTAATTTTTTTTCTGTGTTTTCTTTTTATGCAGTTACAATTTCTTAATATATTTTTCTTACGAATAGGGGAGTCAATGCCCCCGCTGTCAATTGTCTGTCGACGAACAAGGTACAGCAAGCTCCTATGGTTTCAAAAATATTCATTTCATACACCTTGTAATTAAACGGCAAATATAACGGCAAACAAAAATAAAGGTGAAAAAATTGTTTAAAAGAGCAAACCCTCTTAACTTAACGAGATGTGCTGTATACCAATTTGGGTGTGCTTATCATGTTCACAACACGCGCTTTAATTAAATTTCAATACAATTCACATTTTTTCACTATACCAAAACAAAACCATATCCAGGTTTAACACAACTGCTAGAACGCTTAACGGTTGCCAAATAACTAGAAATGCGTGATCCGAGTTTAAAAGAAGGTTCCCTAACCATATCTGGCGTGGCGGATATAATTTAAATCTTCCAACGTGAGCAAAATGTATTTTTAACATGTACTAAATAGTAATTACATTGCCTAAATAAACGAAGGTTTGTGGTGACAAAAACTCACCCGTTGCTATAGCATATCATATATACACTAAATTGCAGCGTAATAAAATACCTTGCGTATAGTGGAAACAATTTTAACTGTCATTCCACCCCCATTTTCAATCCACATCGCAAATTATCACAAATATAGACCGCAGTTACTGAAGTTACTATTTGATTTGTTGATACACATTACCACTCTACCCAAAAGTTTAGACCGCAGTAAAACATAAGATTGTAAATTAACCAGTTGTATTTCATTTTTGATCTACACTAGCAACACTAAGTTACCAAAAGTGTGAATCGCAGTAAAACCAAATTTGCAAATTTTAACAGTTGTAAGACTAAAGTTAGTATCTAAATTGCCCAAAATGTGGCCCGCGGTAACAAAAAAATAGCCCATAGCATGCGTCGCGAGTTCTATTTCCGGGTCAAAATTTTTCGGGTTGTAAAGCAACCGCAATGCACATAAAAAACGGCGAGGGAGCTCAAGTGAACGGTTTCAGGAAGCGAGTTTTCAAATTCGTTTTGCAAACTTTTTCTTTTTGTATTTGAGAAACAACAAACGTGATTCTCATACCTCCTATTTACGTTTGATTATTTTTGTGATGTTTATCGTTATTTACACGTTACATTTATTCGTCCAGAATATCAACAGAGATTACCAAGTTATCAAAAATATAGAGCGCAATTACCCAAGTTGCGATTTTATTTTTGTATGAACACTACCACACTACCAAAAGTTTGGTCCGCAGTAAAACATAAGATGTTAAATCAACCAGTTGTGTTTCATTTTTGATCTACACTAGCAAGTTACTAAAAGTGTGGAACGCAGTAAAACCAATTTTGCGAACTTTAACTGTTGTAAAGTTATTATCTAAATTGCCGAAAATGTGGACCACGGAAAAAAGGCCCATCGCATGCGTCGCGAGTACAATTTCCGGGTTACAATTCTTCGGGTTGTAAAGCGACCGCGAAGCACATCAAAAACGGCGAGCGCGCGCAATTGAACGGTTTCAGGAAGCGAGTCCACGCTGGGCGTTCGCGGTCGCCGGCCAACTTCAAAGTCGCGTTAATCCCGAGGGGCGCATAAGTCGTGCTCGAAACTGTGGCAGCGAGCGAAAAAAACGAAGGCTCCATTCAGTTCAACCCCGATACGCGCGCGCGCAAACGCCCGGGATATGTTTGTGCAGTCATAAAACGGTCAGCGTA
The DNA here is from genome assembly GCF_963924565.1 of Ascidiella aspersa. Taxonomy (NCBI): domain Eukaryota; kingdom Metazoa; phylum Chordata; class Ascidiacea; order Phlebobranchia; family Ascidiidae; genus Ascidiella; species Ascidiella aspersa. The sequence continues at coordinate 31,427,759 of NC_139450.1, forward strand.
CGCCCATTCGCGTATTGTCGACGGGATTATTAACTTGGCGTGCGGCGCGACGCACGGCCATCGTGAACTGGGTCGTCGTCGCAATAAACGTCAGCGAACGAAGCTCGGCGGGTCGCCCAGTCATCTCGCAACTTGAAATTGAGTCATCACTACCGAATTATGTCACATCGACAACGCCCTATCACGCTTCGTTGTCGCAACTTTAAACAGTGTTATGCCGGAAATAGATCGTGTATTTCACAGGGGTGAATGTTTTTAGATTGCAACGTCGTACCAATAAGAATATGGTGCCGTTATATTAAAATAACATAATTAAAGTATGACACATTGATTACACCCTATCACACTTCGTGATTCAAACTTTAAACGGTATTAGGCCGAAAATAGATCGTGTATTTCACAGGGTTAAACGTTGATTTAACTGACACGTTGTACTAGCGATATAAACACGGTGCCGTTATATGGGAATAACATATCGAAGGATGACGCCTTGATTTCAGCTCCTAATGAAATTACTACCATAACGGACGAAACATTGAAATTATTTAGGTAATTTTACTTTCAAATTAGAAACAAAAATCAAATGACTATTCCGGTTAATAAAAATTTGAAAATTATGCGTTCATTGTCTCAGGAAATTAATTAGTTTTACTGATATCACTGATGATGGCATGCGCATTTGCCGAAACGTTTGAATAATAAAGCATGTCGCTTTTTATGTCTATTTGGGCCGTTATTTTCGCCATTAAACTTATGAACAGATCCGTATAGTGTTCTTAATTAGTTTTAAATTACGACTACAGTATTAAACTGGCATCGCTATTGCAATCCGCCATTACAACCAAACCGCTGTTACAAGTTTTATCAAAAATGATATAGGTCAGATAAAAAGGCCAGGTATAGTGTTACTTATTTATTTCTTTGCAGCCGCATTTGTGCATGTTCGTAACTGGTAGTGAACGAGGAAAGTCAATACTGGTGTCATACAAATGGCGCAACCCACCTAACAATAAGAACGAGTGCTTAATTTGACGTTATTTATCAACTTTAGGATTAAACACTTTTCTATTTTTACTACTAACTTTTCCTTGTAAATTGATTAAATTAGTTTTAATTATAGTTGTCGAGGCTTTTTTTAGCTTCAACCAAATAAAAAAATAATTAAATACAAATGGAATTTTTTTTATCAAAAAAAACCTATATTTTTTTTTACCTATATTTTCCTGTAAAGGTTCGGTCACTTGTAAAGGCGAGGAAAAGATGTTTGTCAAATGGAGCGATTCCGGTCTCGAAACGCATTTTGTTCCATACTCGGATATTGTTTTTTAATTAAGATCAACAGTTTTATTGATGTTTATTCGAAACCGTTGTTAAAACGAACCAGCCGTGGGCAAAGCCGCCAAGGATGGTCACGTTGGTCGTGCTTCTTAAAATGTTGGGAGCTTTCCGCTATAGTCGCAAGAGGACGAAGTAGGACACTTTTGAGAGAGATTTTACAACGATTTAATCAAAACTTACGACGACGAAGCAAAGCTTGAAATACCATTTCTGTTGTGAGAGCGGCACTTGTAAAAGCTTCCGCGTAAATGAAATCCCGCTTGAGTAAACACGGCGAAACGTCGCGCCGGAAATTAGTGTTGCTTTGACGTTGAAAATGAAAGCGACGGCGAAATAAATTCCAAAGTTCTTCGAGTATAAACGCCCCGATCTGGTGCCGGATTTATAACAGCGTTGGTGATTGCGCCGCTTCAGCAGACTGGCTGCGGCGGGTCGTAATAAAACGCGTTACGCAACGGTTGCGACTTGTCAATCCGCGAATTGAAAACGCCACGTTCGCGGATGCAGTGCCGGAGGCCGACTGTGATATTGCCTGTTGGTCGTTAAGCGCCGATTGCGTTTGGCTGGGCGCATTTTTTCAGAACGTTTGAAAGTCCTTTCGGATTTTAATTTGAATGCTGCACGAAAAGCGTAAATGACATTTTTGCAAGGGTGAACCCACACGGGTGGGTAAAGATGGTTTACAGGGTTACATCACAGTTTAAAAAATTATTCAAAGATCTTTTAAAATTTAGAGCGTTTTTAAGATATAAAATTGGATCGCTGGAAAGTTTTTTAGTGTAATTTGAAAACAAAACAGTAAAAATGGCATGGTCAACACATTAAAAAAAATGATTAAAAGTTGTTTTTTTAACAGCGCTTCTTAGCACATGACTATTTAAAGACTTACGTAAGTTAAATCAATTCAAAGACATTTAAAGATTCAAAGGTTTCTGGTTTTAATAATCATCACACCGTTTTTAGTACGCATTGATAAATTTAGGAGTGATTACGGTAATGGCATATAATGGTTAACCTGAAACCACATGCCGAAAATTGTGAGGGATACAAAAGTGGTAATTAGGAATATAGAAATTGAAACCTTCCAGGGTATTTAAAATTCAACAGTACAGTTGTTCGGACGTATTTGGGGGCATTGGTATCGTATGGCATTATACAGCCTTTTCAAATTCGAAAGTGTCGTGGTCGTATTGCTCTTTCGTTTTTTGCTATACGTTTGCTTAAAATTTCCGTTTTTTTGCAAAATGTATTTTCCGTCAGGAAATTTATCCTTATTTGACGATTTCCAAACAAAATCGCCACCGCTCGATTTTACGCCGCTGCGCTATTGCGCCAACTTGCGGTAAATATATATGGTGATAAAGTTGAAAGGATTTAAAAAATTAAAATCGGAAGGCATCTTTGCCAAAACTAAACGGCTGTCACGCCAAAATTAGTCCGGCCGGATCGATTTTGGTCGTAATCAAGCGCCAAATTGGTAAGGTCGGATCGATTTTGGCGTTGGAACAGCCGCTAAAACAGAGGTCTGGCTAGGGTTAGGGTTAGGCCGGACCAGTTTTGGCCTAGCCGGACCTGTTTTAGCGGCTGTTTCAACGCCAAAATTGATCAGACCGGATCAGTTTTGGCCCCGGACCAAATTTCGCGTTACACCAACACAAATCTTAAAATATATCAAATTTGAAAAATGTTTTTGACAGTATAGACACTTTGAACTGTACAACCTTTGAACTGATATAAACAAACGAAACTGCATGTACACTGTGTTTATTTTATTTGAATGTTTCAACTAGCAGCAGTTTCTCCAAATTTGGCAAGGCGTCTTGGAAGCATCCTGCAGAAAAAACAAACACCAGTATACAATTATCCAAACGAATTACGAAGCTAACTTACCTATCCGATTATACATTACCGAATTACAACCGACAAATTCGTAGTATTATCCACCCCGTGTAAAAATGCTTATTTACATACCCTACATTCTGTAAAAAACGGTAGAATTAAACCTGTAAAAAACACGCGATAAAATACGTTTATGTTAACCATTTTTCACAGCCTCATGGGCCCTGTAAAATTTCCTGATGACTGCAACTGACAAACTTTCTGACACTGGTCACTGTAAATTGCGCCGTAAACAATGAACAAAACATGCGCTACAATTTGCATATCTAACGATCAATGATAACCAACCCCTAGCAACTTCACACGCAAGACAGAAAGAACGGGTGTTTATCTACCGTGATATCAATCATACACACCTGGGGTCGGTTCCGTAAATACGAGACGCCCGATTGCTACTTGCATCCATTCCTTCCAACAGACGACCTAAAAACAACATGTACCACTTTAAATAAGTTAATTACGTAATGCCCATTTCCTAAAAACAACATGTACCACTTTAAACAAGTTAATTACGTAATGCTTATTTCCTATTTGCACAAAAAATACACAAAATATAAAATCAGAGAAAACATGGAAAAGTATACGTGAAATGGCCTTTAAAAAGAAAATTAATTTAAATTAAGCTTTCAGCTTAATAGGTGTAAAAAGGGCAGCGAATTTAAGATGAAATGTTAAGTGTATCTGATTTAGAAGGTGATAACTAGGGCGATTATTTTTGGACCTAAAAATTAAGAAAATTTAACCTGGAAAATTAAAATTTTGACAAATTTTGACCTAACATGCAAATTTTGACTTTTTTTTACAAGTCAAAAAATAATCGCCCTAGTTATAACCAGGGCTGGGGAGCCGGAGCTGGAGCTGGAGCCCGGAGCCCGGAGCTAAGCATTTTCTCTGGAGCCGGAGCCGGAGCCATTTTTATTATTTTTGTGTAGCTGGAGCCATTTTTCAATTTGTGGTGTTAAAGCTAAGAAATTATATTTTGTTCCATCTCCAACGTTAGTGAGACAAAAGCAATTTTTAAAACTTGCCATTGAATAAGTGACTGGTGGCACCGGAGCTGGAGCCGGAGTCATTGGGTGTATGTTTGATGGCTCCGGAGCTGGAGCCGGAGCCAAGGGATATGAGTTTTACTACTCCGGAGCTGGAGCCGGAGCCATTTAATAATTGCCTGATGGCTCCGGAGCTGGAGCTGGAGCCGGAGCTAATGCTATTTTACGGTGGCTCCCCAGCCCTGGTTATAACAGTAATTAGGGCCTTAAATAGGTTCACGTTGCACAGGTGACTGTTTTTATTAATCACAAATAGTATAAATTAACTCGCATTTTCCTGCAAAACGCAAAACCGCGCTGAGGAATTAGATTGTCATTATGTTCAAGACATTATTTTGTTCTTTATCTCTAATTAGCAAAAAATGTTAAATCACTGTTAAACAAGCCTTAAACCAGTGGCCGGCAAACTTTTTTTGTCGCGGCCCAAAGTTACCTTCTCAAAGCTATTGAAGGCCGTTTACGTAAAACCACTACGAAAACAGTGGCGGATTCAGGATATTTGTTTTTAAGGTGAAATATTACACGGCGCCTTGATGCCCAAAAGACTGGCATGGCATAAAACGAAGAATATACGCGCGAACGCGAAAAAGGTTTCGTTTATGGAAAGTTAAAGTGGCAAAAAAATATAGCTCGTCAGGCACTCAAGGTCACATCGGCTCGTAGGCCTTTATATAAGCGGAGCCAATTTAAAAATGTTATGCCAAACGAACTATTAAAAGTACATGGAATGTGCGGCTATCACGCGGCCCACAACTACATGACAACACTAAGCTCTACAAAAGTAACTCGCAGCCCACTAAAAATGGCTCTGCGGCCCACATTTGGGCCGCGGCCCACAGTTTGCCGACCACTGCTTTAAACAACGGAGAACACAACATGCGTCTTAGTTTGCATATCTCACAATCAATGATAACCAACCCCTAGCACAGGGATTGCGAACCATTGACCCGCGGGTCACAAAGTGACCCACCACAGATTTTTAATGACCCACTTGCCTTACTAGAAAGATCGAAATGTTGTCAATGTAAAAAAATCGAAAATGTGTGCAGAACAGCCCAAAAGCATTTTGTTTATCGCTGTAAAACGTAGGTGGCGATAATTTTAGGGAAATTAAGAGTTTGCAGCCCCAAAATGCTAAAAACCCTGGTTAAACCATACTGAAGCTTTGTGCTAAACTCCTGGTATTACCATAAAAATGCTGAAGCATTTGTTAACTATTTAGTTTTACCTTTCGTTGGAATCCGAATTTAGAAATCGCCCAAAAACCTTGAATTATCAACCCAAGACAAATACACTTACAACGACGCAGCAACAAAGTCTCGCATAAAATTAGCATATCTTACAATTTATGCCCCACTTGTGCGTTTTGCAAGGATTGAGAATGCGTTTGTGACCCGCGCGATGAAAAGGTTCGCCATCCCTGCCCTAGCAACTTCACACGCAACATTCTATGTGTCATCATACACACCTGGAGTAGGTTCCGTAAGTTTGAGATGCCCCGTTGCTACTTGCATCCATTCCTTTCATCAGAGGACCTGAAAAAACAACATGTACCATTATAAATAAGTTAATTGCGTAATGCCGATTTGCTATTTGCGCTAATTAATACAAAAATTATAAATTTGGAAAAAATAAAAGTATACGCGAAATGGCAGGTTAATTATGTAAAAACCGATAAGTATTTTTTGAAACAGCGATGGTTTAAAATGACATTCGAGTCGACTAACCCAGAAAAGGGAAAATTAAGTTAAGTTGAGCTTTTTATTTGGCAGCAAAATGAATTGATATGTACATTGTAGGTGTAAACATAGCAGCGAATATACGATAATATATTAAGTGTTGGTGATATTTAGAATATGATAACAGTATTTAGTGCCTTAACTAGGTTTACGTTGCACAAGTGACTGTTTCTATTAATCACAAATAGTATAATTAAGTCCAGTTTTTTGCCAAAAAATAACCGGGCTAGTGATGTAGATCAGGATTTCCCAAACTGTGGCCCGCGGACCATTGGTGGTCCGCGACGACTGTACAGGTCCGTGACAATATAACAATAAATTAAAAAGTTACGCATATACGTTGTACAGCAGGGGTCGACAACCTACGGCCCGCGGGCCGGATCAGGCCTGCGAAAGTAATTTATCTGACCCGCAGCCTATTTGACAAACTAGACACGAGTCCATTTCTCATACTTTTTGACTATTTTAACGAGGGCTGACAAGTCGGAGTCGGACTCGGGACTCGACGGAGTCGGTTTGTTTTGCCGGAGCTGGACTCTGGACTCGAGTCCTAAGTCCGACGAGCGCATGCGCAGCATCAAATTTTAAAACTGTAAAGGCGGCAAGTTGTAAAAGTGTAATAGCAAATGTGAGATATTTTTAAACCATTTAATGTGGGTGGATCAATTATGACACCAATATGAGTGGTTTGCAGAAAATCCACCTTAATTTAGTTGCGTAAATGGGTAAAATACAGGCTGTAGAGTCCGAGCTGGACTCTGAACTCGACAAAATCTTACATTTGGCCGAGTCGGACTCGGGACTCGACAAAATCTTACATTTGGCCGAGTCGGACTCGGGACTAGGAAAGTCGGAAGTCGGACTCGGGCTCCGCAGCCCTGATTTTAACTATGTAAGTGCGAAAAACCTTAACTATCTTTATACATCAGGTTTGTTTACGTTATATGATGCTGTCATTTGAACTAGATTAGAGCTTCTGGCGCTGTGGAAGACTGACTGCCAAGTGCCAAAGTACGTCGCGTAGAAACGGAAAACGTATTCAAAAATATTGGACATACATTTTTATTTTTGAAATGTAATAAAAACTTGCAAGAAATTTGAAAGAAATGCCGGTATACTCCGCCAAAAAAAAAAATCGCGCTCGCTTCGCTCACCAGGTGCGCTCGAACTTAAATAGGTTAATAATCACTGAACTAGATTAACCATTAAGGTTATCGCGTTTTCTCAAAGTGTTTTATTACACTTTTGAATATGAATAACAACGCGTGGACTCGAATTTTAAACCAAACAAACGCTTTGCGCCAACACTTTACTGCCTCCTTAAAAGTAACTAAACACGTTTTTAAGTGCAAAAACATATCCGAAGCCCGCCTAATTTACAGTTGTTCTAACATTTTAATAACATAATTCTTAGTTAAAGTTTTGTGCGGCCCGCAGATCCTTTCTGAGTTTGGTTTTAGCCCACGACGAGAAAAAGGTTGCCGACAACTGTTCTACAGTATGTGTACTCTTTCAAAGATAATTCAGTATCGTAAATATTACTTGTTGCGCATTGAATTTATGACGAATTGATGATTTAAGCAGAGGGAAGCAATCCCATCCGTCCCATTATTGATGTTGTCAGTTTTGTAAATATATAAAATTTGGTTTTATTTAGTTTTTGCTTTGTATAGAGGTCCGCGAAAAAACAGATTTACAAATAGTGGTCCGTGGTCCAAAAAAGTTTGGGAAACCCTGATTTAGATAGTCATTAGTCATTATTTTTGTGACCCTTTAACTCAAATTAATTAGCAAATATAGATATTCCCAATAGTAATGACGAGACAAATGTGAACTAACCTGCTGCCTCCAAAACCTTGTTTTCTGGTGTCGTTGGTTCCTTCGCCTTCTTACAGGAGATTCCCTATAAAAAAATCCACGTTTAAATAATTTGTCCCAGGTAGGCTGTGGACTACGGTATATAAATTAGTCTTAATCGGAAAACAGCACTTCTGGTAATTGTAATTCTTACAAACGTTTCGGCAACCTATGCAAGTCACCCTTGTCAAGGTGAATGACCGAACGTAGGCAATTTGCATAGGTTGCCGAAATTAGGTCTGACCAATACATAAATCAAGCCTAAACGCAGTTTAGGCATAATGACATTGAAAGTTAATGTGCATATAGCAGTAGTGCCCTACTATTAATTTCGAAACATGTTTTATTGACATTATTTTTAATGCCATTTTTGCGACTCGTTAAACTCAAAATAGCAAAACATACAAATGACCAAACGAAAATATTCAATGACATAAGTTGGCCTTTGCCTTGGAATATTAAGTCCTTTCGAATTGTTTCAAGTCTCAATGCAACACACTGGAAATAAAACCGATGTGAACTAACCTGATACCGCCGAAACCTTGTTTTCTGGTGTCGTTGCTTGCCTCGTCTTCTGACAGGAGATTCCCTATAAAAAACAAAGTTTCAAATCACTGATCCAAGGTAGGCTGTGGACTACGATATATAAATATTAGTATTAATCAAAAAACAGCACTTCTGGTAATTTTAATTGTTGACCAATGTTTTGACAACCTATGTAAGTCGCATTCGTCAGGGTGAATGACCGAACGTAGGCAATTTGCAGGTTGCCGAAACGTTGGTAAATAATTACAAATACCAGAGGAGCTGTCATAATGACATTAAACGTTTATAAATGTGAATATAGTAGTAGTCCTAATATCAGTTTTGAAAAAACATTGAATAAAGTACATTAGCGAACATAAAAGTCACTTAATCTCTATACAATACTTACACAAATTTAATACTATAAGAAACGACCAAGATGATTGTGGAGTCAAAAAAATTAATTATTTTACTAACCGAGCAGGTGTATTCCTTATAATTGGCAGGTGTATTCCTTGTAAAGATGAATTGTTGATGGGATGTGTAGTGACAGATCATCGTCCTGCAAAGCATGAACAAAATGGCAAGATATGTGAAACCCACTTAAACAAAACAGAAAATCTCATTTACCTGTAACTTTACAAAGGCGTCCCTTTTTGCAGAAGTTCTTCTTGACTTTTTTCCAGAATCTTCTCAGCCTTTGCTCCAAATTCATCGGTTGAAACTGCCTTACTATTATTTTTTACCGGTTCTCTCATCTTATTCTTTACTTTTACCTATTCATTCTCGGATCTAAACGTTTCTTGGCTTTTGTGCTAAACTCCGTTGCCTATTTCTAGCGTATACTTATCTTTTACTTACCAAATTTTGTCTATCTGTGGATTTACTTTATCAAAAAGTAAAATTTTGGGTTATATGGTCTAAATTGCTATTTTCGCAATACGGAGTCGTCTTAAAAACCTGAATCCTGAACCAAAAATGTATGGTAACATATTACATAGATAAAACAGATGGCTGTAGAGCACGCTTTGTAGTTGAAATTATTCACAATTACAGGGCTATCGTGGGCTATTATTCCAAATTCAGAATTATAACAATTTCAGCAAATATTGCATTGCTGTCATGCTTTTTGTCAACAAATAATAAAGAAGTTTAATTGTTAGCCAACTTCGATTGACGGTTATATTGAAAAAAACAAAAACACGGATATTTAAGGTGTTAATGTTGCGCGCGAATAGAAACAGCTGTAGCGTCGTTTAACCTCTCTGACCTGAAAAACTAATAATTTGGCGCAAAAATGAGCTTTATCGAACACCTATAAGCTTAAAACGTTCGCAACACCGAATAAGCGAACCTTAAACCGTATATTCAGCGAAATGCGACGTCGCGACGTTACGGAAACCGCGATTTTAAATTTAAACAGTTTGCCACCATTATTCATAGGTGTAATATAATCCCGCGGTTTAAAGTAAATAACTTGTCAAGCCAAAAAGCAGCCTAACAATATTTGTGGAAAACCGACAATCGAAGTTGGCACGCACCACAGCCATTAATATATTATACTATATCACTTGGATTTTTATGACGATGGAATCTGCAGAAGCCTTTGTAGAGTCGAAAGATCATTTGAAAGCGAAGTGATGCGATGGATGAAATTTCTGTAGTAAAATTAAATTGATAATTTTAAATAGAAACAAATATTGTATTTGTGATTAAGGGCGGTTCGATAAGGTACATGCATCTTGGCTCACAATAATTAGTTTACGAAATACTTATTTTTGGCGCAATAAGTTCACACTGCTAAACACCAGCTTTTTAAACATCACTTATAGAAAATTGTTTTAACAAATAGCTTAAGCTGGCGGTGTGTCTACCGGTTAAATAAAAATATCGTATTTCTACAAAACGATTAGGTTTATCGCAACCGGACCGAATTTATGAAATTACTGTGTGCAGTCCATCCAGATGTTTATAATTATAACGCAGCGAAAATTTTGGGTATATAAGGAAATATATATAACGTGGGAAATCCACAATAGATTGTTAGACAGCAGCGCTTGTCATGCCCGATTAAAAAATTAACAAAAACATGTTTTTTTGAAAATTACAACGTTTTCAAAGAGTGCCAAAATTTGGGTGTCGGGAACAACCATATACCAGACTACTTTACACATGAAGAGGATTTTAAAGTATTTTTGCCAGTTATTTAATTTAATCACCTATTGTTAAATCTCGAGGTCAAAACGCTTGGAAGTCCTTCTTTCTCTGTTCCGCGGCGTGTTGTCCTGTTGCCGTGCTGCTCTTCTAAAACCGAAATACAAATTATTATTGACTTATAGCCAGCAAATTTTAAGAGACCTAGTGTGTTTTGTATAATATTTTTGTGTAACATCAAACTATTTTCAAATTAGGTTAATCAGGTGGCTCTATATAAAGACAAATTGTATTGACTCTCGACAAGCTTTCGCACAACCGTGCTTTATTAGGTCAAGGTAGAAATTTTTTTGTTTTTATATAGTGTCACCTGATTACTCCGATTTAACTGTAGTTTTAGTCTTACCTCGAATAACACCGACCATTGCTTGACTTCACCATCTTCATCTTTTGGCCTTCTCTCCACGTCGAATTCTCAAAAAATAAACAACCTTTATTTTTAATAATTTTATGAAAATGATCCACCATTAATGTCGCAAACGAAAACGCTTTAGAATCATAAATATATCACACGCAACAGAATATTTAAAGAAGCAAATTGGGCTCTTTTTCATTGACATAAATCTCATCTAACAGTACATTGCTACAACACAAAAAAATAACTGACATTATAAGATTTACTCTCTCGTGTCTTACTAAGGCTAAATTTGAATGGACTAACGCTTGGTTTCAATTTTAGTTCGTGTACAAACTTCTTTTTCTACACCAGAAAAACTTTTTTCGTTTGCCTAGATTTCTCTACACCAATTACGCCAAGGTAAAATCGCTTTAAACGACGTGATCAATTAACCAAAACAACAGGTTGCCGCAAGGGTGCCGCCTAAACAGTGAATTCGTGTCCACTTTACATAGCTTTACCGACACCCGACTGTATTACAAGAAAATTTCCTCAAAGGTACGCAACCGTTTTGCGCATTACCAGACGAATTGCCCATCGGTAAACTAATTTTTTACTCATTTGAAGAATCAGCTGTCTATCAACATTCAGCGATAAAGCTGGACGAATTGTATAAACAGCAAAAACCTCAAAAAACAAGTAAATCAAATGTGTGTTCTTTGTAATTGATTCAGGACTTTGCTTACCAAGCCTTAAATGCTTACAAACAAAACGTTTGCGTGGTATAAACCCTTTATGGAGGGTTCGCTAATTACGGGAGTGACACTTTAACAACTCATGATGCAATAAAATTACAAATTTAAGTGCTAAGTGAACAACTAAAATGATTGGTTTAAACGATTTGTTAAACATCACATACTCTATTATTTATACGGCATTTGCGATAAAGATGTAGACAAATTAAAAAAGTGTTTGACCCTTTTTATTTTTGCCCCACAGCCTCCAATCTTTAGCGTTGCATAAAGCGCAACGAAATGAAAAAAATGTTTTTGCACGTTTAACAAATTATTGGCTTTTGTTTGTTGTACCTGTTTAGCAGTTTTCTTTTTCGAGAACGCCATATGAGGTAAAAAGTAAAGTATTCCGGTTTCTTATACAATTGTAGTCCAGGTGTAAAAGTAAAATAACTTTCCTTACGGAATGATAAAAAAATTTCTTACTCAAACGTATCAAAATTTTCAGAGCTGACGATAGATTGTTCCTTCATAACGGGACATCTCGAACAAGTAACCTTAGGAAACCTGATTGATGAAATAATAATAGTATTATTATTATTTTTGTTAATTTTAGGATCTAAGCCTGCTCCAACATTGCTAGTTGTTGATCTCTTCTCCATATCGTAAAATTCAAGCAAAACCACAAAGGTTGTAAAAAAGATCCAAAACAACTTTATTCAACAAAAGCAGAATACTATAGTTACGCAAAAAGCATCGTCAGTTCTGCTAATATTCGATTCATTCGAATTAAGAATCTTAGCAGAACTGACGATGCTTTCTGCGTAACTATAGTATTCTGCTTTTGTTGAATAAAGTTGTTTTGGATCTTTTTTACAACCTTTGTGGTTTTGCTTGAATCTTAGGAAACCTGGTTATCACTTGATGTAGCGCACATATGTGCAACCGATACCTATAGTTTAAACACATTCAAGGAGGTAGAGGCTTACTTTTACCTTTGAAATTTAGCCTATTTAATACCTTATCACTTGGTCTTTTGGGCCGCCCAGTGTTATTCTGTTGTGCTTTGCTTCCGTGCTTGACATGTGTCATAAAGTCACCAGCTTCCCAAATCTGCAAGTTTATGTATAATAAATTTAAAAAATTGGAAATTGATGTCCGAATCTTGGATACCGGTACATTTTTAATAAAATTGTATTGCACATTTGGTGCAAGCACTAATAGGCCATCGTGATTCGTGAAGAGGTGAACATTACAACTGTGCTGGTATTCTTCTTTTGGACAAGATTTCTACTCGATTCTTGCTACTAACCTCAATAACCTACTAGTAAAGATTCTTAATTCGATCATCAGCTATAAATTTCAAAAACCAGTTTACTTGACATGCCAAATAACGTAATTGGGCTTCAAATAACTTGCCTTAATTGAATTCCATTGTTATATAAGAGACAAAGTTGTTGGCCTATCAACTTGTTAACTACAGATCTGCTGCTGTATTACAAACACTCAAACAGTCTGTAAAGTTTTAAAAACCTGTGCTAAAAGCCACATACCAAATTCATAACTTGGTTGCAATCGTAATCCACAGTTAGTCAGTCAAGGTCCACGTTTTTAAGCTTATCTTCAAGATGTTTCCTGACATATTTGGGCGATTGTCGCCTGCTTTATTACTTGAACTCCTTCAAACGCACACTTGTCTTTCCCGCGCAGCATGACTCCAAAAATGGCTGCACTTTGCACTTTGCACTTACTGAAGCCTATAATATCGCACAACTGTAAAAAAACAACTTGGTTTAACAGTAACTCCATCGCTGCTAAATGATATTATATGCAATCAAATGTGATACATCAACTGGACTCGCCAAAAAGCAGGGTTGTCAGTGAAAATTTATTGAAAATCCTAGTTTTACAGAATAAACCTAGACTACATATATTAAATATTTTATCTTAAAGTATTTCTTTCTTGTCACCTATCTAATGTAAACTATAAAATAATTATGTCATTTATCTGTCACCACTGGCTTCTTCATACATTAATAAGCTTAGTAGCCTATACATCACCTAACTACTGATTATTCACAGTGACTTTTTCTAAGCTATTGTTTAAACTTTTCGGCGCTGATCTAGAATCCTACAACAGCGTTAAAACAGTTCTTAAAGCAATGCACAACATTTGGGTTAGAGTGAGGGTTGGTCAAAAAGTATTATTATGTAATATACCGGTAATTGCTTACCTACTCAAGCCTAAACGTTAACCCGCACCTTAACCCAAATAATGTTCGTTGTGGTAGGATTCTAATCCAGCGTCAACATGTTAAAATATTGCTAGCTTATCAAAAGTGTCCCTGAAGAAAATTAAAGTCTATGAGAAAAATTTGACTTCAGTCCAGCCTACCTTAAGAAATATAACTGTAGAGCGACGGGCTTCATTGATGTTAAGTAGCCTACGTGCTTTTTATGTTCTCACTTTTTACATGTCCTTTAATATTCTACATACAATACTATTATTGTAAAACATTTAATTGTAACTAAACGTAGATTTTCTTTCTATTTTAAAGAAAAAACCCTGGAAACCTAGATTAACTCCAAAAAACTAGATCTAGGTGGAAAACCTAGCCCTGGCATCCCTACAAAAAAATGCACCTACCGTCTTAATATTTGTCGATCCTTCTCGAACAACTTTCGATTGACACGTCACAAAACTTTTTTACTCCATCTAATGTTTGCACAATTATTAAGGTAAGTTGCGCAATGTATTTTAGAATATTTTATTTTAAAAAGGGACGTTCTTGTTATATCTGTTAAATTTTAAATTAAGTTAATATATTAAGAAATGCGTATAGATTAGATATGCCTGTGTGTAGCTACGACAGCTAGCCTACGTGCATTTTAGCCTTGGCATAATTAGGGGTAAAGAATTTTGCGTAAGCAGTTAAAGGATTTTATACTGGTTTAAAAATAAAAGGGTTACGGCAGCTTATGGCAATAGCTTTACCCTGGTAACAACATTTAAGTAGTACATAACCCAACACGAAAGGCGTACGACCGTACATTGCTTTATGCGGCTTCGTCTATATATGTAAGCATTTCAGGGAAACATTGCAGTCTTGAACTAAAGCGAAAAAACTACTTTTCTAAATAAGCAGAAAAATGTTTAAAAAAACTTTAGGCAATAACGGCCTGTTACGGAAAGGAATGCTTTTTTGAAATCAAAACTATAGATTACTATAAAAAGATATCCTCGTTAGGAAACAGACTTTTAGAATCAATTATATTTTAATAGTTTTTAAGTACCGTGTAACGAAACATTGAATCAGCAGGTATATACCACAAGGTATAATACACTTACATAAATACACAATACACATGAAGAAAATAAAAATTAAGAAACACGCTTTACGTTTGGTGTTGGTGTGAGGCAGCAAGTCACGGTTTAAAGACATTTAACAAAGTTAGACGAGCCCTGCAAAAAACACCAAATTATCGAATGCAAGTTTTAAATTTTGAAACAGCAGTCACACGTTCCTTTAAAAAACAAAAGAACTTTCCTAGCAATATGAGAGACGGTCGGGTCCCGTTTAGCATACAAGCCAGACATTGACTTTACGATTTCAAAAAGTTACTAAGCTTTTGGAAAGTCATCTACGCTGGCGCTCGAAATGAGCAACGAAGCTGATCTTGAAGAGTTTCATCACCTGGCAGTTCGAAAGCACAATGGTGCCCTTGTTTTGTCGGTCGGTGTGTGTTGTAAATGATGCAATATTGTCCTATTCGCATGCAATACATTTCCAGTAAATATCGACAAACCTTATCGGCTCATCTAGGTTAGTGTTGCCATACGTTAGGATTTTCCTTAAAATGTCCGGGAATTAAGTGTTGAAATCTACGTCAAGGAGAAACGCTAAAATGTGTTTAGATTCGAGTATTCAAAATATAAAGGCAAAAGTTCCACACATATTGTTTCCCATTTTTTGAAATCAGAAAATTTGTTTATAATTGTGCAATACTTTTTGTGTAACCTAAATTTCAGGAAATCATAACTCTGATTTAGTTCTTGTTTATGCTACGGTCCGCCATAAAATATTCTGTTTGTCATGCGGCCCCAGTCAGAAATAATTGCCCATCACTCTTATCAAGTAATGTGCGAAACATTCTTTGCGCGATGGTCCCCAAAACATAAATTCTAATGGTCAGGGATTATGCGGAATAAAATATGGCAAACCTAATATAGTAGGTCAGCATCGCAGAGCAGTTGTTTCGTTGTTTGCTGCATATTCGGAAGGTGTTAAGAAAAGCGTGTGCGATGTATGGATAGCGCAACAGCGGCCGTAAATATCGGGGTTCGACAAGGTCAACTTTTGCTACAGGTCTTACAAAACGGTTTCAATTGACTAAAAGCGATTTTTGCCGCGGGAGACTGTCACGAAATTCAGACTACATCGAAAAAGCGGCGAGTCGAAATGCCACTTCTTTGGTAAAAACAACAATAACGCCACAACATGGTAAAACTAAAAACTACACACAGGTCTACACGGGAGTTGAAGTTCAAATCAATTTGATGATCGGAGATTAGATGGACTTTCCTTCGGGTTTGCGTCTGCTGGTGTGCTTGTACACTTTCAACATCACCCAAAGCGAGCCGTAAAACACGTGACCGCTGAAGTAGATCGACTGATAGACCTGGCGAACAAAAGCATTGTTTTTAGCATTAAATATCAGTCACGACAGTTTGTATGAAAACCAGTAATTTTATTTGATACTGTGTTGTATAGGATTGTTGTGTGTGCGACCTTTATGACGTATTGTTGTGTACTCTCGCAATAGAGCGGGATTCATTACTTGTATTCTAATACGCCGTGGTGTGTTACGTGCCCTGCCAGTAGATACTACTACAGCCCACTTACAATAAATAGTCGCTTATACATACCTTTAGGTCAGCGTTTCTTAACCAGGGGTACATGTACCACTTGGTGGTACGAAGCACCAAATCAGGGGGTACGACATGTGTGAAATATGTGTGAATGATGCGTTATTTAGGCATATTTGTGAAGAATGCGTACTTACGAAAAGCAACAACAAAAAAATCATTATTAAATGGACTGATTGTTTGTTTGTTGTAAATATTGTTGAACTTGCAAGACTGTTTTTGATGCATGCATTCAATACGTAATTATAAATACACTGAGTTTAATTCCTATTATTACAATTTTATTTACTATCGTCGGCCATTGTAGACAGGGGGTACGAGAAAAAATTCATGAAAGCTCAAAGGGTACGAGCGCTAAAAAGGTTAAGAAACACTGCTTTATGTTTTAACTGCAGATTTTTCCGTCTCCCTTAACACCATATACCTTAATTAAGGACCATTTGTAATGGGTTATTTCCGAATTGGCTTATTGTTGGTACGGTGATTTTTTGGTACGTCAAACGACATTAAACACTTGGTAAAGAATTTTCAAAAATATTTCTTTAATTACTTTACAAAGACTCGTAGTCATAATCATTTGCTATTACCTGTATTAAAATTTTACCCAAAATATAAAACATACACGATTATAGGTAGATGGCCAAACAACAAGCCCTATCATCAACCCATTAACTTACTACGATGCATAGATGCCAGGCGACTAATACGACGCAACAAAAATAATATTAACCAAGCTGTCACTCACTGGCAGGTAGCGATTCCATTTGAGCAGTGAGAAATCGATGAGACAGTAGCCGAGCAGTGAGTGCAGATAGATGAAGCCTACCGCCTTGGGAATCCACCAAAGCGCAGGATTGGCACGCAATCGAGCCACAAACGCCGAGCCGCTCAGGGTCGCTATAAGCTGTGAAGAAACGAAACGAAAAACTTTTAATTTCCTTACAAACGACCGTGTAAAACTCTACTTTTTGGAATTTGTTTTGACAATGATTTAATGAATTACTTACTGCTGTGTGTTTGCTTCGTTATATACCGTTGTAAGTATGCAAAGACATCACCGACGATTTTTAAGTTTGTTTTTTTACGATCAAGTCTATAAAACACTCTTGAGTATATCTGTGCTTTAAATTCTGTAAACTCGCAATTCATAAAGAAAAGTAGTAGGCCAGTCCAACCTGTCGCTTTTTGATAGGTGCTATTTTTTATTCTCGTCCGTCTTTCTATGTTGTTGTTTCAGCGTAATATAAAAAAGTTCAGGAAACGGACGTGAAAAAAAAGTTCAGGAAACGGGCGTGAAATGGAAACTCCAACGTAACTTTAGATGACGCGTAGTATCAATGGTATCAATGGCTTCAGCTTGAATGTGAAAGCGAAGTAAACAATGGCTTAAAGCAGCGGTTCTCAACCGGTGGGCCATGGCTTACTGGTGGGCCATAAGAACATTTGAGGTGGGCCACAGATCAATTTAAAAAGCTAGATTTAGTTTCATTTGTGTCACTATATTTAATTTTACAGGAATAATAATTTGGAGAGGAATTAAAAAGGAATGTAAATTTATTGTTCATCCGCAAGTATCTCATTAATGCACGGTCGAATAAATAATCTGTTTTGAAATATGTTCTGCTGTGTTTCGTTCTAAACCTATTTTACAGTTTTTTCTTTCATAAAAATGTATTGGGCCACAGAATTTTTTTGCAACGTAAATGGGCCACGAAAGAAAACGGTTGAGAACCACTGGCTTAAAGCTTGAATATGTAGTGGGGTTTAGGATTGTGTAGTGTACTGGCGCCTATATGAGGGACGAAAACAACTCTTCTGAACTCGATACCAGGTCATATTGGCATTTTCCATTGAATCGCATTAAAGTAGATTTACCAATATAGTAATTGTATTTTTCTTTTCACCCTACATAGTAGTGTTGGGTAATTTTGTTGGTTGGGAGAAATAGACATCAATATGCGTTACATCACGATCCCTGATGATGCATGAAGTGCCGGTCGATACAGACAATGGCAACCATGTTTAACACCCGAATTGCACATCGTCTACTAGATAAAAATTAGCTTACGAACAAGAAGTATATTGAACGTTTGTTAACAATGCGCCCCTGCGAGGGCTGCTATAGCGCTAATGAAGCAGTTTTTCTCGGAAAACAGCTTGGTAGTCAATTGCGGAACATACGGCCGTCCAGTGCTTATTTAAATTCAAAAGAGAAAATATAATGTTAGGCTTGCTTTAAGAACAATTCTGACTCTAACCGCCCTTTGTCAGCACCCAAAATAAAACTATACGAAAAACAGTGCATTTGCTTGAACTCTTTGTTGAAGAATTTATAGTTGTTGGCGCGCTTGAAACTACCCAATAAAACAGATTTCTGTCATTTCATCTGATTGTAAAGTAATGGAATATTAATATTATTTACAATTTTGTTTATAAAATGCTAATTTGCAGCTTAAGCCGGTAGTTTCCAACCTAATTGGGCTCACATACATAAAAATAAGTAGTTAATTATAACAAGGTAGCCCAAACGTCGGACAAACAAATAAATACCTGAATAACGCATTTTCAGTATATTGCTATATCAAGTGGAAATATAGCAGTAGGGGTTAACAAACGAAGCAAACAATTGTTCTAAACCTGTGAACAGTGGTAAAGCGGGACAATGAAGTTAAAATTAATTTGGTGTTAAAATTAATTTGGAAGTTTAGGGTGGGGTTTCGGGGTAGTTTAACGGTAATTCAGACCCTGATCTGGCCATTTTGGTTTTACTCTGTTTTGGATGTTATATGACAATTAGCTACTAGCCCTATGTTAAAAGTCTTGATTCTTGAACCAACGATGATGTTTTGCAATTTCGGTTTTATAGCTGGAGTGTCTGTTTACCTGTGTATGTCCTATTTTTGTATGTGTGCACGATTTGCTAATCCACGGTAAATCGAACCAAACTAAAGTGCTTATTTCGGTGGTTTGTCAGAAAACTTACCGGCTTTTCAACCGACATAGTGAGGAACTCGTAGGCGAAACAGGTGAAGTAGCCGATGTGGACACCGTGCCATATGGCCAGGAAAAGAAGGGTGGCGCCCTGGGATACGGCCCGAATACCGACGAACCTCAGTCGCTTGAACACGTACCTGCAGAAAAACGAATATTAATATCCTGTTCCCGAGCAACTGGCGGTGGAGTCATGGCTCTTTATGAAGAGTAGATTCGTACCAGTCGTACGTATCGACCTATGTGAGTCAAAGGCACGTTTAAATTTTACGGCCAAATATGACTGAATATATATATTTGTAAATATAAATTTTAAAATTTTAATATTTTGGATAAAACCACGATTGCGGACTAAGTTAGCTTGCTTTGACTAATGTGTAAAAATTTTTAATCGATATGTTATTTACTTCCAGAGATATTGCACGATTAAATTTCGAGCTGTGTGCTTTGCTTTGGTAAAAAATCAGGGCGAGAATAGGACAGCTTGCCATCGTCCATCTGTTTACGCCAATTTCGCGTTGATTTTTGTGGAAAACCTATAGTCTATTCAGAAAGTGGCGCTAGTGAACGGAGCCGGCTGCTTTTTCGAGTGTGACGTGAATCAGCATTTAACAAAGCGTTAAAATTCGCGATTCTCGTTATACAATGACAGCCGTAATAAGCGAAAGTTAATGAAGCAATAACAACCGATTTTGAACAACAAAAATAATTACACGTATAGAACAAATATCGAAGCCCGTACATAAGTAGGTGGCATATTTTACTGTTTCGAATAAATCCTTTTATTTCACGTTCAAAATACGCTACCTGCTTATCAATGGGCAGTGCTATTCATTCTACGTTTAACAACAACCGTCAGCCTTTAGGTCGTTTAACAACAACCGTCATCCCTTTATGACATATAGAACGAACAACCAATATACTATTGCCCTTGATCAGCTTGTCCAAACTCAGTTTTCCTTATTTTACTTAAGGTATGTAATAAAAGTCGACTTAAATTAATAAATTTTAAACGTATTTGTTTAACTTGAAGTTACCAATGATAATACTATAACTTAGATCCTCACATAGATGACAAATAGAGTCTTTGTGAGGATCTAAGTTATAATATATCAAAACAAATAGAGTCTTTATATGGAATTATAACAATGAAGTGTACCTGAGCACCCATCCATTTGTGTTGATGTTAAAAGCTTCAATAAGATCCTGGAAGCTGCAGGCCAAAAGGAAGTTGTGTAAAGTGACGTTTCGCAAGGTGTCCCATCGCACCTTGCCCGTCTCTTTATCTTTAGTGTAGCCAAGGCCACACAGAATACAGGAGCCTTCCTGTTTGTAATAAAGTATTCACTTATTACTTATTATAATATAATTTTTTTGGGAGGTGGAGTTGACAAAACCAGTGATCTTTGTAAAAACTAACTTATATTTCGAGTTTAATTTATAAATCAAATTGATATATACTGAAACAGTTATATTTGTAAAAAGTAACCCATATTTCCACTTACATTTATATTCTAAATTAATATATATACTAAAACAGTTATATTTGTAAAAAACTAACCCATATTTCCACTTACATTTATAATCCAAATTGATATATACTGAAGCAGGGTCACATGTCCTGTTATGGCCACATAACTGTACTTGTAGAAAAATCCAGAAGACTGAAAAACAAAACAAGATTAAATGGATGATATAATATAATTGAAAAGTGACTTCGCTCTGTTGGTTATTTACCTGAAATGCTTTAGTAGTGTAAAATTGTGGACTAAATGTTGCAGCCAGATATGTTTGAATACCAAGCATAATCGTTCCTGACAAGCCCCTTCGAAAACCAGCAACAACACTGGAATGACAATTCACACACTATTGGGATGATTTTTTAATAAAAAAGCATTATTTTGTATTATGAATCAGTAAACATTTTTTTTATGTCAAATTTTAGGCAGGAGAACTATAGACGTTCAGCTTTCATTTGGAAAAATGGTTCACACTAAATTACCCTTTTGCGCATCAGTATTAAATTGAGATTTTAATTACTGAACACAAAAAACCTGAAATAAATCCTAAAGTTTATAGATTTGTGCATCACCTGTTTGGTTTACTTCCAGGAACATCAGTTAGTTCACCATTGAAGAGAGAGCGAAATCTGCTCAACGGAAACTGAAACAAACAACATTGACATGAGTGCAAAGTTTTACCATAAACATATACAATTAGTAGAAAAACAATGTACTTCACCGAAACAATAAAAACGCATAGCTTCTATTCAAAAGATGTAGTGGTGTGTAAATTTCAATGTTTTTTACTGAATACAAACATACCTCACTGACATATTGTTTTTTGTTTAATACAAATAAAAGCTTAAAGTTACCATACCAGGTTGAGCAATAAGAGTATAACTAAAGGCGCCATTTACTTGGCAAAAGGCATTTTTTATAAATACGTATCAAGACCTTACTGACTGATCGTTATTCGAAGCGGTTCGCTTTTTAATGTATTATAACGTTTTAGAATATTTATTGTCAGAATTATGTGTTCTGTTGGAGGGCAAGATTGTGCTGTGGAAACACATACTAATTAAATTGTGTTTGGTTTTTAAAATTCACACTTTTTAATAGTTAATATTTATTTCAAAAAACTTTTATCATCGGCATGTTGATTTCATTCTGTTGGATACCTGTGGACCAACAATAAACAATATGTCAGTGAGGCCATACCAGGTTTAGCAATAAGAGCATGAATTGGAACCCAATAGTAAATTATTTTAATGTATCGTACCTGTGGACCAACAATAAATCCAGGGTAAAAATAGGCAAAGCCAAAAATCTCTAAAATAGATGGGAATCCTTTTATGCCCCTTTCTTTCTGGTCAGCATTAAGCTTTTCCTACAAATGGAACAGGAAATAGGTTAAAGCAATAAACATTGAAATATAGCTCCAAAAATTCAGTGGGTCTGTTACCTCTTTCTGGTGGCCATCATACACATCAAAGGCTAAACCTACATTAAAAACATAGCAATAAAGTTAAAATGCATAATTTTGTTTTATTTGTACTTTCTTTAACCTTGAACAATGTCCCTTACCAATCATTTTAAGTGTCAAACAGCAATGTGGCATTGTCCAGGATATTGCATAGTCGGTTTGTGAGTCAAACAAATAATAGCCCATAATTAAGTAAGTCTAAAATAAACAAATATACAGATCGTAAAGCATTTTTATGCATTTTGCAAACTTCATATATAAGGATATACACACCAACTGAAATAGGAAAGAAACGCTAACAGCCACGTAACTAGCTCCAAGTAGTTGAAAAACCATCCATTGTACAAAAACACATAGGATTGAGTGATACACATTCAGGCCTAAAAACAAAAGAGTTTAGAGGTAAATGTTAACAACAACAATAAATTTAACTTTGTTACATACCATAACTCCAATACATTAAACTCAGACTGGACAAAGTGAAAAATGCGTATTGTAGGTTGAGATAATGCTTGTAGGGAAACTGGCGATGGATCATTGCCATAATATATCCTGAAAATTAAAAAGAAGATAACAAATTTGCCTTTCTACCAATATTCAGGTCACCTCACCTGAATAAACAATTAGTAACAGTTTAACTCCTGCCTCTGGAGCACCAACTGCATCTGCAATGGCCCCAGCAAATCCCATCTTGGAGCAACTTTATTTTACAAACTAACTCCTGCAAAAAAATAGTAAACCACAAGGTATGTAAGTTGGTGTTGATATTTTGACAATCGAATATCATAAAATTGTACATAAATGTCAAAACAAATCTACATATTCTATGCATTAGGATCTGTTTAACTGCAATTACTAACAAGGCATGCTGATAGTTGGTCACTATTAAATTGAAAGCACACTTAATTCACTGTCTTTGGCATAGCAACCTAGGCGAACTTGGCGCGCCGAGATTGTTTTTGGGCAATATCTCCAAAGGTTGTGACGATATAGAGTTGAAATTTTTACACACCTTACATTGGTTACACCTTTCATTTTTATGAATATTAATATTCGGCCATATTAACACCTAATTTCCGAGCTTTCTCGCTGCCTGGTATAAACTACAGGAATACTCTCAATCATAATTGCTCAAGTTCAACATGTTGCCTTTCGATTTCTCTAACATGCATCTAATATTTATGTTAAAGATTTAAAATTTTCACACACGTTTTAGCTTTAGCAATCAAGCAAACACGCCGCCAGTGGGTTCTGTATGACTGAATCAGAACATAATGTTAACTCAGACCTAGTTCAAATCCTGAACTAACCACACTACATTTTGAAGTAACTCTAACAGACAACGTCTGTAAAGGTTTAGCCTTGCAAAAAGAAATTCTGAATTACTAAATATTTTGTAAAAATTCAATTAAGTTTTGGGTGAATCATTGATTTGTAACATCTCGGATTTCTTGACCTTTACTATATAATAGCCTGGCTAAACGTTACAAGTGTGTATGATTTGGTTCTTCACAAAACTTTTTTAGAAACCTAGTTTGCATCTAGAGTAGAAATTACAACACGTAAAGAAATAGTGTCAGCTTAACAATAATATGACGACTCGTCAACAAGCAGCATGTTTAGAGTTAGACTGCCAAATGACCTTAACAGCAAAACAACGAATACTATGCCGGGCGCTAACAGAACTCCGCAATGCGGGTTGCGGTCAATGTCCATAACATGGCGGGGATTTTCTCAATCCCTTATATGTCTATGGATCTATCTTAGTACTCAACCAAAACGATTTTACGCTCACTAATCGCACCTTGTCTAAATCATCCGATTTCTTTACCTGGATGAAAATGTAGCAAATAAATCGAGCGAACATAAAAAACCCTACTTGCAAGTTGCAACATGTGTATATTATTTTCAAGGTGAGAAATTAACCACCGTTCTATCTGAACTCAACTAAATGGAAACTAAAACGAACTGTCACTGCATTTTAAAGGGAATACTGTCAGGTCGCATATAAATTTATTGTAACTCCGCTTGCAATAAAACAGCTTACAGCGCAGTAAAAACACATCTCGCCAGTAAGGCGTGCAATTCGTTGTGTCTGGTTTGGAGTTTAATTCGAATAAAACTAGCGTCCTGTAAAACCGAATGCGTCAGACAGGATGTCAACGGAAAAAGGAAATAGTCAGAACAATTTTAAACAGACTAAACAAACACGCTAAATGACAAATACAGATGCTCGCTCTCTATAGTTGCAACTTGATGGTCACCGTTGTTACCACAAGCGCTGCTACTTACAGAACGGCGAATGGCAAGCCGCCACTATTAAAACGCCACAGTTTAATAGCAGTCAACCTGCTATGGAATCGCGTACCTGCCAGGTGGTATAGTTTGCTACGTCCGAAAAAAGTCACCGGACCTGGGTAGACTCGTCATTCGCAAATTAGTGCGCAAGCGCTATGTAGGCCCCGCGCCTAAAATCTATATTTATTTCACATTTTAGTTTTTTGTCTGTTAAATAAACACAATTTAAATTAATGACATGTAACGCGGACTAACTCTATTTAAAACCAGTTGGCCTAACTCTGGTTATCTTACGGCAGGGGTTGTTAAACTGGGGTCCATGGACCCCTTGGGGGTCGGGTGAACTAGTTTTTGGGGGTCCATGAAGGTATATTTGAAATAATAGTGTATATTTCGGAAGTACGGTAATCAGATTATTAAAAAAAATAATTTAATCAAAAATAAAACGGTTTTGCACGGAATGTTTAGACTCCACTTCACTTTTACATTTTTGGACCAAAATCAGCAAATTTATGAAGTCTATTTGTATTGAGAAGTCAATTTATGAAATCATTTTGTAAATTTTTTCGCCTACAGTGGTCCACGTGAGATGAAATAAAATTCAAGGGGTCCGGGGTAAAAAAAGTTTAAGAACCCCCGTCGTACAGCCTAACTAACGAATTGTTAAATAAACGACGGAAACCTGACTTCTGTTTCAACTAAATCTTTTTGAACTTATGCAACGAATTTAAAGTTTTAACAAAAATGTTAGTTTGTACAATGTATGTGATGATGTACGTTACCTGGTGCGATTTAGGTTTTGACAACCCTTTAAAGAAATAGTTCATTTAGCTGGAGTTATGTATATCGTTTTTGTGCCCACAAAGTTCCAGGAGTTACTAACGAACGAATTCTTTAGATTAACAATCAAGTTCAGACCTTCCGTTGAAATTCTGTTTTGTGACGAAATTTTAAAACGATGTTTAAGTTTGTTAATTTCCATCTAAAATATTTTTCCGAAAAAAAGGAAAACGTGAGCAATAAAATATTTAATACCCCTACATTTTGCGCGAAATTGACGTAGTAAAAGCATAAATTAAACTGCTACAGTATTATACAATTTGCTTTCGTGGATTTATTTAACTAAAACCATCAAAAGCTAGTCGATTTTTAAGTATTTGCTGAAGCTGCTTGATACCATATATATTTTCAAAGTATATTTGCCAGCGACATATTTTCTTAGCTACATATCTAATAAAGCCATCGTGTTAAATGTTGAGTAAAAACCTGGTACTACTGTTGCATCGAGAATTAAGTTACTTATTGTTTGGTTTGCGAGATCACGATAAAAAAAGCGCACAGCAAAGTGTACACCACATTGCATGCTTCATAAAAACATAATAAATACATTGGAGCATAATGGTTGAAGGTTGTAGTAAGACGTAGTAAGAATACCAAAGCCCATACAGAAGAAGATATCATTTTGAACGTTTCCAATAAATCGTAATTCATTTTTAACATCAAAAATGATTCCTACTTCTGCATGGGCTTTGATATTCTTATACTATAGTAACAACATGTCGGCAAAACGTTTCTTTCACGCTGCCAACTCCGACCGCTCTGCGAAGGAGTTTTCCACAACAGTCCTCTCCCCATTTCGGTGACACATTGACGATTTTTCGAGCAGTGAACACTCCTCAAATAGGCTTGATAGCTTGAAACTCCAGAGACTTGGAAGGATCGGTTGGGTAGAGGCGCTGACACACAGTCATGATGCGCTTGAGACCCTGGATGAACTTGCGCTGCGTCTCGTCGTTGAGCACGTGCGCAATCTGCTGGGAGAAGATCTTCTCGCGACCTGTTCGAGCGTGGATTCCCACCATCGTAACGCCGATAGGCCACGGCGCGTTGCCGATCGCCATTTGTAAGTAGATAGCGCTCGCCTGCAAGAGTTGCAAGTTGAGGTATAGTGCTAATTAATAAAGATCACGGAGTGTTTTTTTAAGGCAGTGTTTCTCAGCCTGGCTTGCGGCACCCCCTTAGAAATAATAAATAGATTGCGGCATCCCAGTACGATTTAAATTCACTAGGATGTCACAATAAACTGAAATGAAACAACACACATGAACTCTACACAACGTAGAAAGTTAGAATTGGTTTATTACACTCTAATCTTACACAAAGAGTTGAGAAAAAATGTATTTTTGTCCAAACCTATAGGTACACTATGCACGAAAAAAGTCGAGTATATAGACTGCATCTCTTTGCAAGTTGAAGTATGGTGCTAATTAATAAAGATCGCGGAATGTTTTATAAGGCTTGGCTTGTTTGACTACCAAAATGTCTTTGAAAGACAGATACCAATTTAAGAACTACCATAGATATTTGGCAGCTTTATCAGAGCATAGGCGTTTACAATACTTTAAAATACCACACACACTATATAACTAGCATACTCTGCTAAAAAATACTAATATTCTAAAACAATGATTTCTTAACCGCATAAAAAAAGAACTGTCATTTTATTAAAAAAACAACGATCATTTTTGCTTTAGGGAACGTTAAATATGTCAAAAACTCGACTTGCCAAAATTGTAAACAGGAGAAGTTGAAGGCACCTAAACGTAGTGTAAAACCACTCTGTACACTTTAGGTGGCATACTCTTGGGGGAAAAGATATAACGTATTTTGGAAAAAAAGTTAGGAGAGATTTTGCGGGATGTAAACCGAAATCTACTGAACCAGAACCGGACTTGAGACTTTTGACGTCTCTGTAGGTCAACAGGTGTGGTTGATTTGTAAATATGAATAATCATGGCGGTGATTCTGTTATCATTCTGGGTTAGGTCGTACTTTGAGCTATTTTAACTATTATTTGCTGCCGGGAATTTTATAATATAAAAAATACGACACAAGATACTTTGATAAGAAAAAATACTTTGAAAGTATTTCTATTAATATAGCAAACGTAACCTTTACCTTAACGTAATCTCGATCCAAGGTAAGACCGATGATACCTGACAGGTATTCGAGGATATCTTGAGCAACGGTTCGCCTCTTCAGCTTCTTAAACAGAGGCGAAAGGTAGGCTTTGGTTTGACGGTGAATGGCCGACTGCGTTTTCCACTGGATGTGCTTCTTTTTTTCGGCGGGGAATTCGTTCAATTCCTTCGCCCAGCATTTCATAAGAAACTGAAATAGTGACAACGTGTTAAAAAAAGTTGATAAACTACTGTAAATCAAAATTATGACAAATTGATAAACTACTGTAAATCAAAATTAACCAATATATAGAACAACTCGACTCCGACCTAGAAAAAAAAACTAAAATCCGACTTTATGCAAATAAACCGACTCTGTAGTAGATTCCCAGCTCCTATTACACGGCCTGTAACAGCCTAACAAATGTTGTTGAAATGTGACATTTGTACCATGACTACTCACTTTTTTACTGCAAAACAGATTTATTTATGGCTATTCAATTGCAAAGCAATGTAAAAAAAGAAGAAAAAAAAAATTTTCAGGGGGAGGATAATTTTTTTTTTTAATTTTAGCCCAAATCTGAATTTTCAAATTGTCGTAGCACGGTCAATACTGAACCAAACGTGCTCAGATTTGGTTTGTGGGGTTTTTAGACGCAACCTAACAATTCCAGGGGGTCCCCACTGAAATTTGACAAAAAAGTGTTTTTTTTAACAACCCTAATAAATATATACAGCCAATGCCAAGGATTAATAAGTGAGTGAGTTAAAGCAATGCTCTTCAACCAATGTGCACGGTGCACCATAGGGAACACCAAATTATGCATGGGGTGCACCAGTACCAAAAGGTATACAAGGGTGCATAACAAACTTTTATTAAACCAGTATTATTTGACATTCAGGATATTAAAAAATACATGTAGTTTGCAACTCATGTATAGTTAATAATCCTCTCTGCATATAGTACTCGCAGGCAACCTGCAGCCATAATGAAACTCTCACCGACAGTCCGTAAAACTTCGTCGGCTCCGCTCGGTTTAATGGACATGATGATATTGATTTTTCATGTCGCTTTTTACCTCAGTTTACCTTTTAAGTAAACAGGGTACATGAGTTCGTCACAACAACATTAGGGGTTCACCAAACCAAAAAAGGTTGAGGAGCACTGAGTTAAATGATGATAACCTGCATTGTGTCGAGAATGAGATCGCAGTCATGGTCTTCCTTGCCTTTTCCAAGAGCCTTTCTTCGTTCCTTAAAATATTAAAGTTTTCAACATTATTTTTGTTTATTTAACTTAAGCCTTAAAAATCGTAAAAAGGGGAAATTTTTTTTTATTTATTTAAGCTGAGTCTTAAAAATCGTAAAAAGGTCACGACTTTAAGTGCTTATTGTGACTTTTTAATAATGAATTTCAAACGAAAGTCTAGAGAAGGGCTACGGTTAATTGGCGGATTGCGGTCAGAATGCGAACCTTTAAAGCAGTGTTTTAAAGACTTTTTTCGTAGGTTATTCACTCGAATGTCGCAATAAACGGAACTGGGACAACACACCAAATCTACACAACCTAGGAAGTTATTATTGAATTTAATCCACTATAATTTTACACAAAAAGTTGTAAGAGTTGAGCAGAAATCATATATTTAAAGATTCCAAAATATGTGTGTCGCGGCACCCCGGTCAAGAACCAATGCTTTAAAGGCTGATAAATGTCAATCCTATATTAGAAAATTAAAAAAAATAAAAGAATAAAAATAAAAAACATTGAAAGTTCAATACAGCACCCAGTTGACCTGAACTGCTTGATCAGTAGAGCAGAGCATTATTTAACACTCTTAATGATGTAGGCTCACACAAAACACAACAACCTCTTAGAAGCGCGTATAACTTAATTGAGTGGCCTTACATTTAGCTCCACGAGGCACAACGATGCACAAGTCGCGTGTATCGAATACAATAAATTAACGACACGCTGCAATACACCAGTGTTACACACAAAAACGAATTAGTAAATTTATCACGCGACCACTGCGTGTCGGATAATTACTGGACTCGTTGTCGACTGAAGTCAGGTAGCATGAATAGAGACCCCCGCAGAAAATTTTCCAATATGAATATGTACACATATTTCAACTTCAGTTCCTATGATATTAATATGCATTGTACATATCAAATTTTGAAATTCTAGAGGGGGGCACTTGAGGTGCCCATGAGCATAAACCTGTTGGCACAAAAGTTTGTTCGATATTTGCAGGTTTAAGACGGTCTAAGGAAATTGTGTCTTGCCGACCGTTAATTTCGAGTCGAAAATACTTTGTTGTTTTTGATACGACCTTGAAAGGTCATCATAAGGGCATAGGATGTTGCGATAAGACGCAAACGCAAAGATGTTGGTATAGTACGCAATCTTCGCATTGCATATTACGTAGAGACGAGCTTAATCGGGTCTTGACATTCTTGATTTTTTTCTAGTGGTGAAAATAATTCTCTTGGGAGTTTCAATGTGGTTCCATACATCAACTCTGCTGCCGAACATCCCATATCTTCTTTTGGCGCTGATCTAATTCCAAGCAATACTAAAAAGTTGGCCGACCAAGTTGCGGTCTGCAAGACGTGCCTTTAACGCTAACTTGACTTGAATATGCATTTAACAATTCCGTTCGATTGTGGATGGTAGGAAGTGTTGTACGCTGTCGATGAGAACCTAACAATTGGTTAAGGCTATGAGATTTGATTCGAATTGCCGACCCATATCAAAAGTTATGGTACTGGCCGTATCGTGACACCCACGACAATAACGAACTAGCAGTCTAGCACACGACGCTGTGGCACCCGTCGTAGGTAAAGCTTCAGACCATTGAATAAAACGATCGATACTGATTGCGTGTGAATGTAAAACCAACGGGAAGGGGGCATAAAACCTTGCGGTGGGCAGCTATAGAAGGTGAAAACTAAAATATCGTCAAGATAAACAAACGTAAACGTAAATGTCCTACAAACCTCGTTCATAAATCGTTGAAAAGTTTGGACAGCATTGCAAAGGCCAAACGGTATTCGTGTGTATTCAAATAAACCAAACGGTGTAATTATCGCCGTTCTGGGGATACCTTTTTCCGCAATTGGAATTTCATGGTTTGCTCTTTCTAAATCAATTTTGCTAAAAATGGTAGCCCAATTTAAATTGGCAGATTAATTCTGGATTAAAGAAATGAGATGTCAATGAGAATTCCAGAATTCAGAAATAAACCAGCGCCGAAGATTGGATGTGTGACATTGGCGAGTATAGAATCCCACGAAAACTTTTGAACTAACCCTAAATCAAGGTTAATTTTCCGGGTGCCATAAGTATCTTGCTTACTTCCATTTGCCGCAACAAGCTGGAGGTTCGTCGGACAGACAATGTGATTCATTCGTGTCACTGGCATAAAGCTGACAGATGCACCGGAATCAACCAAGTATGACCGACCACCTGCGTAGTCTATTATATGCAAGAGGCGGCGAGAATGACCAGAGGTACTAGCCGCCATTGGGGCTGGTTGAAGCCTTTCCCGCAAAGCTACACGGTGGAACGCATTCTTGGAGTTGCCCCCGAAGCGACAGTGTTTACTAACACTACTTTAAAATTTAACCTTACGCGCGAAAGGTGGCTGGTGACTGTTGCACTCCTTTTAAAATTAACGTTGCACTCCTTTTAAATGCTGCAACGTCGTGTTAAATTTGATCGACTACTGCCAGCGTTGGTTGCGAATCTGATAAACAAAGATGTTATCTGCTTTTTCAGCGAGCTCTTCTTAATCTAAATCCAGGGTTGACAAAACGGTTCCTAAATTAGCGGAAAGACTTTGCAAATAACTCGCTCAAAATTTGCTTGGCTTCGACGCCACCGAGTAGAGAGAAGGTTTGTGACGGCTTGTCACCGAGGTACTCATGTTTTGGAAGTCTTTGGTCTTGCGATATGCCGATTCTTCTAATTAGTGCTTCTTTTAGTCTTCATAATTCCATCACATGAAAGGTGCTTTATATTGTCTCTCACAACAATGCCAGGTGAGATAGCGGCAACCACGTGGTTAAATTTTGTAGGAGATTGCGTCACACCTTTTACGCCAAATTGCGCCTCGTCTTGTAGAAACCACAGTTCTGGGTCTTGTGGCCAAAACGGTGGTATTTTTAATGCAACTACTGTTATAGTATCTTCTGCCATTGCTAAACGTTGCGTAAGAGTCCGCCAAGAAGGTATTCGATGGCGTCAATGGTCACCATTTGTAGGTTCACACAAGCAGACTTGGACAACTAGATAATTCTAGTTTTCTAATTCTTTGAATTAGAGCAAAATACGGCTAATTCTAATTCGGATCTAATTCGGATTTTTACCAAAAATGCTACTTTGTCCAACGGCATTTTTAGTCTCTCAGTTAAAACACATAATTTCAATTTAGATTCTTTGGTTTGAACGACTTGTATGTATTTTTACAGTCTAAAAAGCATAAAAAGGCATAACAATTAGCACACACATTTTTACCATTCGCGTTCTTATAAGAATAAATTGCGATTAAATTAAATTGATTGTAAATAACTAAATGTGATTCTAGTTCAAATTCTAGTTCAAATTTGATTTTTTAGGAATTTGGTAATTCTAATTCCAATCTAATTTGAGAAAACTCAAAACGGTCTAATTTTAATTCTAATCTAATTTTCAAAAGCCAAAATAAATCTAGTTGTCCAAGTCTGCACACAAGTTCTCAGCAGCGCGAAGTTTAATCAAATGACCTTGCATTCAATGCCACGCGACACAACAGGTTACAATATCTTCAAATAAATAATTGGAACACAATAAAATACTAAACTTGATATATGATACATTGGCGACTTATTTAGGCATATTTTTGTTGTATGACAATTAATACCAACTAGTTTGGGAGTACTTTTTGGTAAAACTACAAACTTATAAACACAATTTATTAAATATAAATCTCTCTGTAGCTGCATAGAATCAAAAGTTTTTTTTTTACTATTGTGACAACTTTAAATGCACTGTGTTGCTTCATCTAGGTTTTGCAAGACTGGATATTACCATTTGAATACAGGATTTAAAACGACTATTCAAAACTAAAATGAGTCATGATACGTCGGATGTAAGGTGGTAACAAACTTATAAACCAAATTTATTTAATAAGAAACCTCTCCGCAGCAGTATGCAATCAAATGTGTTTTTTTGACTATTGGGACCCCTTTAAATGCAATATTTATTATTCAAAAATAAAATGAGTCATGATACGCCGGATGTAAGGTAGTAATCATTAAAATCAGAAGCTTAAACATACTTGTAGAGAGTCCATTGTAATTCCATCATCCTGAACATCCAGAGTTGAACTTGCACTGAGTTTATTGTTTTTATGTTCATTGAAAAGGTTGTCAAGGTTTTCTTGCTCTAATTCGTCCATGGCAGCCTACAGCAATATTCAAAAAACAAATATATCTTTGGTTTTTTCAGCCATCCTGGTTGGAATGCCAAACAAAAAAAACAAAGTGGCTAAAAACAGATACACTTACTTAACAAATAAACATATAGTTTTCGTTAATTTTGAGTAAGCATTGTTTTAAATAAAGTTTATAGGCTCTTGAGTACATTGTGAGTTTTAACTTGACTACTAAGAATGTCTAATAGTTGTCATTTTATATTTTGGGCAACAAGTCTGGTAATCCGATCTAATTAACATAAAAAGACTATGCTTTTTAGGGTTTTTGGGAAAAACAACTTTAGTGTTAGGGCGTATACTACTAGCACACACACCACCCTAGTGTCAGGTAAGTACTGATTAACTTCTACTTGATATCTGGTATTGGCTTTGATCCGATAATATTCAACATACACTAGAAACTTAGTACACCGAAAAGCCATTGCAGACTCACCGAATCTGTCGATCAATGATGCAAGCAGAGCAGACTAGAAAAACAACTAGCCTGCAGTGAGGTTCGAACTCACGACCTCCGGTCAAGCCGGGACCGTCGCTCTACCAACTGAGCTATGCAGGCTCAGAAGGGAACGAGTCGAGAAACAACCATACGCCAATGCTTGCTCAATCTGTTAGTACAAGCAACTTCATAATGAAAGGGATCGCCAGTATCATATCATAATACAATGAAACATATGTACACACATATATGTGTGTACATATGTTTCACACTAGAAACTTCATACAATTATGAAAACTTAAAAAAGACCAAACCTTGAAGTCATTTCTTAGACCCTTGTTTATGTCAGGAGCCATGATTTCAAGCTTTCGCAATCTCTGAAATGCTTCGTAGTGCGATTCTGCAAAGAGTGTGATGGGTTCGTTGCGATCTCGTAATCTTCGAATGACCTACAATAAAAGAATGGGATATTTTCTTAACATAAATCACAAATGCAATGATTCAAAGCTCATGGGGCATAAAAATCAACCATTTGATAAAATATTATATATATTAATTTCTCATGAACAAACGTATCCCTTTATTTGACTTGAGCATAGGGAAAGATTTATGTCAACTTTCCTAACTAACAATAATGGCACACTTTGGTAAAAATTGACACATATTTAACACTTGATATATTTGAGGCCTACATTGCTAATGTTATATATATTATCACAGTTTATTAAGATGCACAAAAACAGGATAACCTATTGCTTTATTAGTGAACCTAATCAACGGTACACTATGATTTAGATTTTATTACGGCCAAATCTTAATCATTAAATAAAATCTACACCTCCTGTCTTGACAAAGTCATTGGCAGTTTATCCTCATCAGGGCCAATTCCACTGAGGTCTTCCAATTCAGCACTCGTCGATGTACTGGCATCTTCCTCTTTTGCACGCTTCAGATTATGTGTCTTTTCATACTCTTCCCGTTCTTTGCTAGCCAAGTCGCCCCGCTTAAAATATTTCTTTTTTCCCTAAAACATAAAACAGTAATGTAGCTAAATAATAAATTTCAAAGCCAAAAAGGTCGAGTAGATCAACAGCATCTTGATTAAGACGTTTCAATACGAACTTGTATCAACTTCACTCGACCTTTTTGGCTTTGAAATTTATTATTAAGCTACATTACAGATCCGCGCATAGTGTACCCAAATAAAACAGTAACTTTAATAAAAATATGAAAGCCATAATATTCGATAAAGTCGACATTTCACAATATTATTGATTTGTAATTATTATTAAAATTACTAAACAAAATGTGTATTGTGATCCACAGAACAGTAAAATAAAGTGCATAACTTAGAAAAACGAACGACAGTTTGTTTTGATGTTACACAACAAACATATTTCGCTTCTATCTCAAAAACTCTTTTTTCATCTATGTGCAACCAAAATCAAGCGATATATGTCTGATTTAAACAGTAAAATCAAAACAATATTTACATCTAAAATGTTCTTTCCTTCAATGTGCTTCCTTTTTCTATCCACTTCAGCCTGCAAAACTGCAGCAAAATCCATTTACAGAATTCAAGGCAACAGAGAGGTTGTTAAGCAAACCACTTTATTAGGCTCTATACCTGATAAAGTGCAACGAAGATTAAATATATGGCTAACAAGGAAATAAAATACCTCAAAATATAACTTAAAATTGGTCTTAACCAGTAAACAGAAATTTTCAACAATAAAATGGCAGACACATCAGGAAATCTGAAAAACAAATCAACTGCAATATAAAAGCATACAGCGTTTACTATGTAGGATTCGATTTATGGCAGTGTAGAACTTTTGACAGTACTAAAAACATAATGAAAAGACATAACTAGGTAAAAAGTGTACATTTAACACAATCAAAGTGCACTAAAGAGAAAAAAACGTTAGTACCATTGAACTTGAGCAAATATAGCACAGCAATAAATATAGTACCGCAATACAAATTGTTAGTACCAATTGTATTAGTAAACATCAATGGTTTTGTATAAATATGAACACAGTTACATAAAAAGAGTGATAAAGAAGTAAAACAATTAAACTGGAGATCAGCCAATAAAACTTATTTGGACAGATGATGATAGCCTATTAGTTTTCAACTATAACGAATTATATTCATTTTATCTAGGTATATTTATACATAAAATTACACATATTATTTTGCATATTGACTTTGGATGGCAATGTTCAACACCACAGACCACATTCTATGTAAAACTAGTCAGACATAAAAAGAACGACAAATGACAAATTCCGAAGTTCCTAAGGAAATTTGCTTTTACGGAAACAGTTTAGACTTTGGAATATCAGTCTTTCTCTAATTCAAATCATTTGAGATCAGACAATGTTTAGCATTTGAACATCTCCATTGAATTTCTTGTCAATAGGCTCTTCTTTAATTGAGGTTCTGGAACTAAGTTGTTTTGTAGTGTTTATAAATGATTATGTGCCAACTGTCATTATACTTATACATATGTTTTTTTATTGAAATTAATAACCAAGGTTGCACCACAACCAGTAACATATTAAATAACACTTACTTAAAAATTGAACTCTGGGCCAAAGAAGCTAAAATCAGGCCTAACACACTGCACACAAAGACAACCTTGATATCAAAATCCTGCAAATTAAGGGTGAAAGTAAATACAAAAATGTTAACATTTACAAGTATAACAATCTATATTTCTCAAATAGTTGTATGGTAGTAACACTAACATGCTATGCAAACCACTATGAAAAAGTATATATTATAAACAGTATATATTATATATATATATATATGTTTTTTTTTTAATTCTTAAAGGAACCATAGCCTTTCTACATATTTCATTTTAACTACAATGACCCTTAAGCCAATTAATTAATAGCACTGAGAATTTTTAAGAGTTTTTATTTTTTAAACACTTAGTTTTGATATGTCAATGTTATAAGTTCTTATAATTTCATCGGACAAAAATTACTCTTTTAAAATGGAAAAAAAACACGGGCATAACTACAATTAACAAGCCTTTCTAAAGTAAGCCAGTGTGTAAGTTTACTTTTTTTTGTTAGGTTTTTGCATTATAATCTTCCTTGTAGAATTACACAAAATACCTAATATTTGATTGTTATCATTAAGGACTTCGGTTGCAGCTTGCTTAGCCATAGCCTATTTACAGCTGTAAAAATTACTTAAAAAAGATAATGTCCATACCTGTAACAAAACTATTATAACCAACAGATTCAGTGGGATACGGAAGACATTCATGACGGTTGACCGAACTGAAAATAGCAGTAAAGATAATATTAAACACATTTATTTTTAGTAAAAACACACAAAGACAGCACATAAAAAAATTAAGTAAAAGTAAAAAAATCATAATCCTTGTGACGAATACACAAAAACATTGATATGTTGGCAACTATCACATTGTAAATGTACCA
This sequence comes from Ascidiella aspersa, assembly GCF_963924565.1. Classification (NCBI taxonomy): domain Eukaryota; kingdom Metazoa; phylum Chordata; class Ascidiacea; order Phlebobranchia; family Ascidiidae; genus Ascidiella; species Ascidiella aspersa. The sequence goes on from NC_139450.1 coordinate 31,464,986, forward strand.
TTATCCGGAATGTAGACGCCTCTCATAGTGCCGATGGATGGCCAAAAAATTCCAACACACACTTCAAAAATAAACAAAGCAAGAAGAACGAGGATTTTTTTCTAAAAATATTTTTTTTTTACACCAAAGGTTTTCAAACAGTATCTGTAACAACGTTTAAATGACACAACATTTTTTAATTTAATCACTGACAGATAACTAAGTTTTATTGACAATAAATAATTTGTCAGCTTGGATATTTAAAGTATCTTGTATGTGAAGTGATTTGAAAGTAGTTATTTTACAAAGGGCTCAGGAGTTATAGACAAGCATTTTCTCCAGTTAAGAGCCACTTTTATTGCATTTGTTGGCCAGAGCTCGCGCCATTTTTACTATTTATTAGAGCAGCATTTGGAATCCGGAGCCATTTTTAACATAAGTAGTGATAAATCTGTGAAATGGTATCCAATCCAGCTGGAGCGTTAGGTAGCCTATACCAAACTTGAAAAACTTTGGCTTGAAATCAATATTCTATAGTCTGTTCAGCAGGGGTTCCCAACCTTTTTAACATTGTGGCCCCCTTTAGTAATTTTGAGAAATCAATGGCCCTTATTTTTTTCAACCTTTTAAACATACAGTGACCGACAGTTAGAATGATAAAATGATATAATTTATACAAAACACAATAAACAAGATAGTACATTAATTAGTTATTATATTTTCATTTAATGTAGAGTTTGTTTTTGCTCTGACAATGTCTTAAATAATGGTTTAGTGGTGGAAAGAGCCAGCCGCATGTCATATTGAATATCCAAGACACTGCGCTGCTTTGTAGGTAACTTTGTTAAAAACCCACATTCACGAAAGGCAACAACAATGGCATGACCATTTCACTTAGCTTAGGGTATGAATTGGTTAGTTTTACCCAAAATGTGGTCAAACTATCTTTGTCAAAGCTCAGTTGGGTTGCCACCTCTTCTTGCAGCTTCAAGAGTTCATTAAATTTTAGTTTATTTTATGGTTATAGTGTAGTAGATAATAAACTAAAACAAATTGCATTTTTTAATTTTTTTCATGGCTCCCTAGGGGACCATCAGGTTGGGAGCCCCTGCTGTACAGCATTGTTTTCTAGAAACGATTTTAAATGATTTTACAAAGCTAAAAAGTGAAAGAACCATTACACCAAACTACAAACCAATAGAACATTAAGGCTAGATTGACAAAAGTTAGTCAGTGGATGAAAGCCAAAATATTACTAATATTTGTGTTTTAATATCTACCTGTGGAACCAAAACTGGCACCAGAAGTGACATTCCAGCCAATAGCAAAATATAGCGCATAAAACTTTCGATTGTTGTGTAAGTCAACATAATTTTGAAAAGCGATGAACCGATTGTGACACAAACCTGCAAAGCAACCAAACTTAGTAAAATATTTGTGCATATTAAAAATAATCCATCATATATATATTGTCTGTGTGGATAGACTTTTGAATGGTTGTTGGACAACAAAACATCATAAGTTTAAAACCAGTAGGCTACAGCTAGAGTTATTGTAACCTTTTAAGCCTATAGCCAAGGAAGTTACTATGAGTCGAGAATAATATTTTCTTTAAAAATAGACAAAATGTGATTTGTGCAGTTAGGGTGAAACAATGGATTTATTGATTCTTGGTGAAACTAAGAATAGAAAATTTTCTTGCCAGTAGCCATTGAATTACTCTAAGGTTCAAAACAAAGTAACAAAAATCTGCTTTATAAAGAAGCAGTAATAGGTATTTAGAAATCTCTCGACTCAGCCTATTAATTAAAAAAGGTGTCACTTGTGCTGATTTACACATTGACAAGTGGCTCTTGTCCTATCACTATTTCTCGTACCATGAAACTTGAAAAGATTAGTCCATGGGGAATTGGAGGGTAATGTTCTCCGTCCAAAGAAAGAAGCGGCGTCCATTTCAACACAAAAATGTACATGCTACTTTCAAACAAGGATTGCACTAAGCCAAGCATAAGAATAGTCTTGTCTAAAAAACATTAGTTTTTCAAACAGCACCGCTAGAACATTTTTAAAAGAAGGTTTTGCAAAAATGTTGTTAAATTTTCGTTTATAAATGTTAATCGCTTATAGAAGTAGAAAGTAGTAAATTAGTTTAAACTGTGAATGCCATTAATTCAAAAATAATCAACCAGAAAACAAGACACTTTTTAAATGTTGGCTAAAATTCAATCAAACGGTAAATTATTAAAGTTCTGCCACTGTTATGAACATATTATGATGAACTTGTAATTTACGTTAGCCCAGTATAGAAATATGTCAAACATGCAGGACACAGCCATAACAGTTTAGCCAAGGGTTACTCAACTGAAGAATGCAGTCCACATCAGGACCTTTATGAAGTGTTAACATTCACACCAAATGTCTATTTTATAAAAATTAAATAACCGCAAAAAAGCAAATTTGTAGAAATTTGTAAAAATATAACAAAATGTCTAAAAAAAAAATTCATGAGAGGTTATTCACAGTTACCGAACCTGAGCAAGATTTTTTTTTAGCTTTAGTATGTGGACAAAATAGTTTCAAGTACCCAGCATAAGACAGTTGAGCACATCCGCTAGATAAACATTAGTAAGAAGAAGCAGTATTTATTTAAAATGTATTAAATACAAATAGTGCAGCTTAATCATGAATTGCAAAGCCAAAAAGTTGTATATATATATCAACAACATCATCTTGATTGAGATGTTTTGATTTGAACTTGTGTCATCTTCAGTTGATGTGTAATTCAGTTATAAAGCATTGTAAATCATTATCAAGCTACATTACAGATCCGTGATTAGTGTACCCAAATAGTGTAAATATTGAAATTTACAAATATAACACGACTAAAACTCCATTAAATTACCATTGAGTATATGTTTCAAAACAGTTGACAAGGAAGAAGTCATTTTGATGTCGGTGTCACCATAGTTTTCATTCCAAGTGAGGGAAAGGGTAACAATTAGTACGAGCAGAACAAAAATGGACAAGTCAAATGGCGAAACAAACCCAAAATGATCAGCGGCAACCTTAAAACAGCAAAAAATTTACTTTAAATGGATAAACATAGGAGTGTGGGTTGCTATTAAAATACAAGTTAAAAAACACACTTGTTAAATTTTTCGACAAGCTGCACAACGATGTAAGAAAAGTTTAAGGTACCCTGAAAAAAAAACATCTAGTTTGTATAACGGCTGCAGAGTCGGGAGTCTGACTCTGGACTCGAGTCATTTTGTTTTGCTGAGTGGGACTCAAAACTTAGTAAGGCTACATAAAACTACCACAGTCCATCATCTGCATACGTGCAGTGTTTTTTTTAAGGTATTTCTCCAGCGGTTTCCCAAATTTTGGACTTGCAACTTTTTGGTATTTAAATGAAACACTTGCGGTCTCTTAAAACTACTCAGCGGTAAAACCCTGCATACATGCATGACCAAATTTTGAAACTGATGTTGATGGAAACTGTTGAAAAGGCTAATAGCATATGGTGAAATATTTCCAACCATGTATTGTGGGTGGTTGAATTATATGACACCACTATAAGTGGATTGCTAAAAATCCTATTTTTACATTCGTAAATGGGTAAAACACAGGCTGTAGAGTAGATTCCATCTCAGGGTCATTTTTAGTCGAAGTCGGGCTCTGGTTGGTTTGTATTTACCTGTGCGAGCTGGCCAGCTGCAATAGAAACAACTGAATTGCAAAGCGTAGCTTGAGAGAATAGTAAACTAAGGTCACTTCCGAATCCTCTCTGAAATTAGTCAAATAATAATTTACTGTACAGGTAACTACCAGTATGGCAGAAAGCTGGCTTGGGGACTATGTCAGCCGAACAATCAGACCGAAAACCGAAGAAATTGGCCAAAAAAAATTTTTTTTTTTTTTTTTTTTAAGAACTTGCGCTTGTTCTACACATATACAATCAAATGTGTTTTCAAATTGCTTTATATGTAGGAACATTATGCACTAAAATTGGCAATAATTACTTTTTTTGTGCCATTCTGAAAAAAAGTTACGAAAGTACGAAGCACATTGTTTAGCAGGGAAAAGCCAGTGTTAAGCATATTGATTGTTTATTAGTTTAAAAAGTACTAAATTGTTGTGTATTTGCAGTACTTTGATTTGACAAGTACTTCTTTATTGAGTTAAATAAGCAAATAAGATTGTTGCCATTCCTGTTAAATAGACAGGTATAACATTCCAATCGTAATATCGCAACTTTTTACTTATTCATTTACTTTTTAACAGTCTTGTTTATCGTCTAAACATAGCAAGGTTGATACATTTCTTAGGCGAACACATCATTCAAGTTTAGGGTGCAAAACAAACGAAGAATTTAGCCCAAAAATGCTCGCCACCAGAAGGCTGACAAGATTCTGCCAGCCTGGTAACTACTTAAAGCCATGAACTTATTTGTCAACTTAATTAAGATTCTCACAAAACTGAGTGGGTTGATAATACAAAAAATTTAAACACAGTAAATATGATTTAAGGACAAATTTTACTTATAATTGTTTAACTGACAAAGCAAATGCACAAAACATAACTGAGTTCCCACCTTATGATGTTCACAGACAGCCCAGGATTCGAATGCACTGAAAAGTATAGAAGTTGCAATGCCACCAAATAAACGACCAGCAGCTAATACCCAAAAGTTGGTAAAATGCTAAAGAAAACATTGCCTTCCAGATTGTTAAAAATACATTTTTTTTACAAAACTAATTGTTTAAAAACTTTAGCATACCTTTGTCAAGCAGGAACAAATGTAAAGCACAGCATACGCAATACAATTTAACCTTCGACCACTGTAAAATAACACAGAATGTTTGAATTTAATTTATAATAGATTATAGTTTAGGCGCTGTTCTAGAATCCTACCACAATTATTAAATCAACGCACAACATTTGGGTTAGAGTGCGAGTTAGCGCTTGAGTGTGGGTGGGTCAAGTCTTGACTGCATTCCACAATTTGTTGCCGCCAAAGATTTACGCCAGAATTTTTTCGGCTCAAATCTTACGCCAAACTAGGACGATATATATGCCAAAAGCGACAATTTATTTTGGTAAATTTACTAGGCCGACAATATTCCGCGCCAAATGTTGTCACTGGCGTGATTTTGAGCAAGTATTCCACACCAAAGATCTCTGGCGGGAAGGCAGTGGAATGCAATCAGAGGTCAAGTATTATTATATTCATTATTTAATGATAATACCTGACCCACCCTAACCGAAAATGCTAACCCGCACCCAAATAATGTTAATTGTGGTAGGATTCTAGACCAGCGCCATAGTTTATGGTAAAACATAGCTATTTTTGAGTAGCATTAGGTTATAAGAAAAATATTCGGAAGAAAAACAGCAAACTATTTTTACTGCACTACTTACTACTTATCAGCTAAAGTTCCGGCAAATGTTCCGAAAACTAAGCTTGATCCAAAACCAATTACAAACAAATAGTCAATTTGTTGAGATGTCATTCCGTAATGCTGATACAAAGCATAAACATATGGACCTTGAAGCCAATCAGCCCCTTTAAAAGACAATTTTTTTAGTAATGTTTACATGATATTAGTTTTTTGGCGCTGGTCTAGAATCCTACCACAACGAAACACCATTTGGGTTAGGGTGCAGGTTAGCGTTTGGGTTAAGGTGGTTCAAGTATTATTATTAAATTAGGAATATAATATTACTTGACCCACCCACACCCAAACGCTAACCCGCATCCAAACTCAAATTTTGTGCGTTGATTTTAGAACTGTGGTAGGATTCTAGACCAGCGCCGTTTTTTTAGCTGCAGAAATGACTTACCCATTGCAAGAACAAAAACTACCAAATACGTTCTTTGAAAATCTTGATATTTATCATATTTTTCAATGGAGGGTAGCTTCTGTTTTGATATAACATGGAGAAAAATGCATATTAATATGAGAAGCCAAAACAGCAGCCAAAATATGTCCATTTCCACAACACTCATGACAACAAATCACATGTGTGCGAATTTTTCGAGTGGCTACTAACAAAATACTGCAAATGTAGCGCCAGTTCATTCGGCAACCAAGTGTCGAATGCGTAAACGAGCGACAGCGAGCCTGAAAAACGAGAGAAGAGAAAAGAGAAAAAGGTTCACTTCGTGGAAGAAAAAAGTTTCACTTCGTAGAGTTCACGTTTATGGGAAGTTACAGGGCCGCTACGGTAAGCTATAAGACCGAAAATAAGAGCAACATCAACGTCGGAATAAATATCATTTTTTTAAGATCAAAATAGGACAACTACCTAATAATCGCAATAACGTCTAAATCAGAATAAGTGCTAAATCCGTCGGAATAAGACCTGCCCTAAATGATCAGAATCAAAACCAGGCCTATACAACCTTTTACACAAACACACACACCAAACCAAATTTCTCACCACTACCATTTCCCCCCAATAAGCCCGAAAAGGGGTAATCTGGTGTCAAGACAGCGGCGCCCTAACTGTGCCGTTCAAACTTAAGCTTCCACACGTCAAGAACAGCCGATGTTAAACTGACGGTCGCTGATAGTCCCATACCCTCTGCCTACAGTTCCAGGCGTTATTTTGTCAATTTAGGTTTTATTCCGATGAATTTATGACGTTTTCCGACAGGTTCAGGTCTTATTCAATATGAATATATAGGGAAGGCGGTGCAAAACGATTCCCTCACAACTGTAGTAAACGAAAATTTCCAGCGTTAATATTTCTTTACCCGACAGTGACTATCGTCGAAAGAACGTTTTTCGACAAGAATCAGGCTGATTCGATTTTAGACAGACCAGGGAGAGGTGAAAATGTGTTAGGACCCGTCCTCCCTGTTTGCTGCAAACCGCGGCCAGCGGCATATTCCGATGCGTCCGTGGTGGGTACAGTCTAAGCCTTAGGTAGGCTAACGGGTGGCGCAGAAGAGTTCCGTTAGCTAGAGCCAGTTTTGCATGTCGAAAAGCTAAATCTAGAGATTTGTTCCAAACAAGGTTTTTGGTTTTCCCTAAAATGCTGAATATCGGGGCCATCATTTTTGCAGAGTCGGGAAAAAAAACGATGATGCGAACTGCTGGAGGCCCTTGATGATCGTTGGCCGTGGAAACTTCAGAATACAGCCTCAACTTTGTCGGGAAGCGGCCGTGCACCGTCTTTAGATATTTTGTGCCCTAGAAAACCAATTTCGGAAGGCTAAATTACAATGGCTCTATAGTAAGCTGCTTGAAAATTTGCCTTAAATGCGTCGTTAGTGGACAGGAGTACTCCTCAACCAAGCTGCTGGCTCCAGCAGGATATCGTCACAAGTAGACTAACAAAGGCTATATAAATATGACTGTTATAATGAGTGACATAAAGTAATGCTAATATGTATTTTTTCGTAAAAATAGAATGGTTTTCCATCAATTTGAATATTTTTTAACATCACTTTTTTTAAGGTGGTTTGTCCGCCCAATATTTTAAATTAGCTCATGGCACAAAAAGGGGATGAAAATCTGGTGCAGCATATGAGGAGGGTATCTAAAGATACCTACATAGAATATGTGAAGATGTCCATATCGTCAGTATGGTGCTCTAGCCCAGGGGTCGGCAAATAGGGGGTCGCGACCCCAATTTGGGTCGCAGGACCATTCAGTTTGGGTCGCGAAAGCCTGAACATATTTTAATAACAGTCTATATTTGGAATTTTTTGAATTGTTTCCATTAGTACACTGAATTCTATTTAAGAGAGCCGTCTTACTTTGAGCGACTAGTATTTGTCACGCGGAAAATATATACGACCCGTAAAATGTTTTGAGACCTTCGTTCGATCCAGGTGAGGGAAAAAGCGCTTCTAACACTATTTAGGGCTTAGGCCATTCACGAAACACCAAACTGATCTGCTGAGCCTGAATCTGGGTTCACTTCCTATAGCATGTGTTTTAAAAAACTCTTTGTCACAACTTTTTAGTCGTGAGCACGTTATTCTCTTAGATTTAAAATATGCAAACTTAGATTAGATAAATACTTATTTTGCTTAACCAGGTTATGCAGTTTTCCACGAACTTTAACGATATTAAGAAGCTATCACGCTTTACCCGAATCTTTAAGTTTGCGGAAATATATATTTTATTTGGGGGGGTCGGGTCCAGTGAAAATCATCCGGCCCGCAAAAACTATAGACAAGGCCATGTTAACTATGCGAAAATGCACAAAATGTTCGCGTCCCGCGCGTATCGAGTTGACTTTGAATTATATTTGCGTTTTGATGGAATCTTCTCAGACCAAAGGTGACGTGCGCATGACAACTCTAAGTAGGAAATTTTGCGTAGCTTGAAACTCTCTAAAATGCAATTTTCTGCAAATTAATTTGTTGATTTATTATTTTATGAAAAACATTATCAAAAAAAAGAGTACATAAAATATGTTAACATTTTATTTTGTATTTGCCAAATGCGTCACGTCTCCTTGTAAATTGAAAGGCGTTCCAAATTTTAAGTCCGACTCCGCAGCACTGGTTAAGACCCACACTTGCGGTGCCGATCGGTGTTCCCTGCATCTGATGTCGGTGACTTTGAAAGACAGAGTGACGAGTGCATAGTAGCGCATTCCGAATTCGGCAAAAAGTTAACACAAAATGCCCTTTGCCCCCACATGGGTATCTTCCTGGGACTAACCAAATATTCCCGTTCTGTATGGTTGCAGAAGAAGCATTCCCTTTAAGACGACAATAATGCGTCCTTATCCCGGAAAAATTTGCCAAAAGATTAAAATAATATTTAACTATCGCCCATTCTTGCAATGACACTATTTTTAAATGACTATACTTTTGGTCAAACTGCTTTGAATTAAGTACTTTGGGAAAATGAGTTGACTGGAGTCTTTCGGAAAGTTTTTCAAGTAGGCATTGTTTTTAACTTGGGTTATAAATATTTATCCTAATATTTGCACATAAACAATTTGATTGCTATACGAGTTATGGCTCATATTTTGACGACTTTTTCAGTTATCTGTTACGTGTATATAAAAAAAGTACAATGATTTTGTTATTTAAGCAATTTTAAAAGGCAATGCGAGAATTGTTTGGTGATTTGGAATTGTTTGGTGCAACAAGAAAGAAGGTTGAGAATCACTGCTCTAAAGCAAGAAGAAGCATCAAAAATACGTTTAGGATTCCGATGGCGCATTTTTAAAGGACCTATAAAATCGCAGACGCGAAAAAGGCCGCTGCAGTAGAAATCGCAACATGCTACATCCATAATTTCCTACAAAAATCATTACACTGTACTGATCTTTCTGACATCGATTTTGAGGACGAAAGTGGGAATGTAATAGCGGGCAGTGGCGATCGGAGGTTGGTCCTACGGACAACCTTGCTAATATTACAAGAATTGGTTTTAATATGCATGCACAGGCTGCTTCTAGTTTACGCGACCAGCTAAAAGATTACTTTCTTATCTGATATTGGTCCCTCATCCTGTCAAGTAAACGCAGTTAACAGAAGGTAAGGTTTTTTTGGGAACTTTATTTAGTCACTTTCTGAATCGTTTACCAGAATATTACAAGAATTGGTATTAATATGCATGCACAGGCTGCTTCTAGTTTACGCGACCAGCTAAAAGATTACTTTCTTATCTGATATTGGTCCCTCATCCTGTCAAGTAAACGCAGTTAACAGAAGGTAAGGTTTTTTTGGGAACTTTATTTAGTCACTTTCTGAATCGTTTACCAGAATATTACAAGAATTGGTATTAATATGCATGCACAGGCTGCTTCTAGTTTACGCGACCAGCTAAAAGATTACTTTCTTATCTGATATTGGTCCCTCATCCTGTCAAGTAAACGCAGTTAACAGAAGGTAAGGTTTTTTTGGGAACTTTATTTAGTCACTTTCTGAATCGTTTACCAGACACAAAATTTCGGACAAGGTTCTACAAGCCTTTCGACCACCAATATCGTCCAATCGCTTGGCCACAATTTCACCAAAGGAGGAAAATGCTGACTTAGTACTGCAACCGGCCAACATGGAGTTGATGGCTTCGGACTTGGACTCCAGGATCTTAAGCAATTTTTCCTAAAAAAACAGATTACTTTCTTCAATAATTTCATGATAAACATTGTATTGGTAATTCTACAGCAGGGGTCGGCAACCCCTGGCACGCGTGCCAAAAGTGGCACGCGGGATGATTGTGCAGGGCACGCCAAATGATTCGGCCGTGTTCGTGTCACAAATTAGTGTTTTAACTGTTGTATTTAACGTTATTTTTTGTGGGCCTTAAACTTGTTGTTTACGACGAACCGTTCGTAATACGTCACAATGCCCTAAATTTGGCGGGATGTTTACTGCGTTAAAGCAGGGCATTCTACATTAAAAGTAATTAAGCACGTGTGTTTTTGTGCGAATGAGAAACCAAGCTAAAAGTGAAACTGATAGTTAACACTTCTAGGTATCGGCTGAAAAGCGTAAAGTATATCTAAAATAGCGGCACAGTATTGTGTTCGTGACAGTTCGTTTTTTTAGTATCTTTACAGAATTTAACTTATAAAATTAGGTTTAATGACGTCTCTCCCAAGATTCGTAAATTACATGTCAGAGTCACAGGAGGGCTGCGGAGTCAACTCGGGACTCGAGTAAGACTAGGCAAAAAGAGTCCGACGTGTGCGCATGCGCAGTACCAAATTTCGAAACTGATAAGGCACATGATGGCATATTTTGTATGACCCCTATGAGTGGATTGCTGAATACCCATCTCATTTTAGTTACGTTAATGTGTGAATACAGTCTGTAGAGTCTGAGCCGGAGTCTATGAAATTGCACATTTGGCCGAAGTCGGACTCGGGTTGTTTTTAACCGAGTCCGTAGCCGTGGTTGCCAGTGCAAAACCAAACATAGAAAAATGTTTGGCACGGGTGTTGTTGATATTTTAAATTTATTCACAAACTGGCACACTGTATACGAAAGGTTGCCGACCCCTGTTCTACAGCTTGCTATTAGATTTTTACAGTTACACTTCGGTTTTCGCTAAGTACTGAAAAGTACCTGGTTAAAATATGTTGAGAATAGTACCAAAAGAAACAATAGGACATTATCTTACACTTTGGGCATAACTAATTTACCAACGTTGGAAAAAAGTTCGGGCCATGTTTTTTATACTACAGGGAAAAAGGGGAAAATGTTCATCTGTTCACCAACAGATTAGGTTTACCTGGATATCAGAATTTTGTTTTTTTGCCTTCGTGTCTCTTGTTTGAGGGTTGAAGTGTTAACTTCAGGCTGATGATCTATATTAGTCGATCCATCTCAAGTTGCTGTAATTATAAAGCAATGATGCAAAAAAAAAGCAATAAAAAAAGCATTATAAAGGTTTTTACTTAAATGATTTTGGGTAGTAAACATGTACAGATAACGTTTTTATTTTATAAAGATCACTACTTAAACAATATTTTTATTGCAATACACAATTAAATAAAAAATATATACAACTATATATTATATATATATACATATATAATTTAAATATATTTAAAGATATATGTGTGTGTCAGGAAACATCTAGACAAAATATAAATAGTTAATTACATACTCTTATTCACAGAAAAATCCTTTGTCTTTTTTGTAAGTCAAATTTGAAAATGGTTCTGCAAAGAATAAACAATTTTAGAATATTTTGAGCAGCTCTTTTAGAACAAGGTTGGGTTAGTAAGAGTAAGACAATGTTGTCATTTATACCTAAATTATTATATATCCACCTTAACCGTAATAAATAGATCATCATATAAAACAAAGTCATATAAATATATATTTGTGTGTGTGTGTGTATGTATACTATACAAAGTGTACATTCTGTGCCTAAGGTGATGGTCAAAAAACCTCATTTCTTCTAAATGTTCCCACACATAGGCTGAACTAGACTCCATTCTTTTTTTTTCTAAGCTTCTCCATTCTTTTTGTTTTCTAACTTTTTTCTCTACTAGATTTATCTCGGGACCAGCGCTTGCAGCATACTTCAGCAGAAAGTTAAAAAATTATATATCCAACTTTTATCAAATAGATTTTTTTGTGAGGGTGGTTTTTAACCTGACACTACCCGAACCTAAATATATGCCAAGAGCTAACTAGAATGCTAAATCAAATAGTATATATACACTATTTATTGAATAAACTAAATGCTTTCTCAAACGTGTTGGAATGGCTCTTTAAAGAATTCATAGCAAGTGCACTCAAGTTAGCATTTTCAAATTACATGACTGCGACTTCCTTAAGTTTTCATAGAGTGACCGCCAACAGTCATTTTAACCGTAAAGCAATTTAAATCTCCTCCACGAATAAAATCGCCTAAAACGATATCCTTTTGTAGTGCTATTGTTTTAAAACAACCATGGAATTATCGCTGCAGTAGCTGTAACAGTTAATTACTATAGTTTGTTTACAATTTTGAGTCAAACTTTATAGCAAAATTCCTTGGTTGGCGGAAGCAAAAAATGATAGTAATTCCAAAGTAATGTGGCCTGTTAACAAGATAAACAAAAAAAAGGTGTTTGGATGCTGTTGTGGAAAGTGTACAAGTTGTGTGAAAGTTGAATGTATGGATTGCCCTAAGCGCTGCAAATTTGTTTGTTCTTGAAATGATTTTAATATTGTGGCCCATATAGCAAAAGCATAATAAAGAATGGCAGCTTAATCGTTTTAACTCATTTCAAATGTAATTGTTTTTCAATCAATTTCAATGTTCATGTGAGTTGTAAAAAAACAAACAATTTCTCTCTGCGCAGCTAAAAAGTATTTTTTTCCCGCAATCATCTCGATCTAAATAAGTTTCCACAGCTGAGAAAATTTGTTACTTCAAAGATTGCATTGTTCGGTTCAACGTATGTGTGTGAACAATTTTTTTCTAACTGGGGTTCATGAAATCCTCTTATCGCTCAGAACTGACTGAAGTACACCTGGAGAATAGACCTCGATTTGCCAGCACTTGAATTTAAGTGAACCTGGATAGGGTGGTTTGAGGTTGGGAAAGCAAGCCATTCACAGCTTTCATTAAAGTGAATTTGAAGCTTTTCCGTTCAATCTCAATAAACTAAAAACGAAACGGTTTTCTTTTCGTGCTAGTCACTAAAACAGGTAGTCGACGATATATATGCAAGTGGCCTGTGGTCTAATCCGAATACACATATTTGGCCCGGCTGTATAAAAGGTTGCACACCCCTGATGTAAAATATTGGACTTGGACAGATTTTTTGTAAATGACTCGACTCACTGCATACATTAAATCAGCCTAAAATAACTTGTATAACTATAAATGGCACCTTCCAAAAATATGTAGTATAATAATAAGTAATGAGTGTATAGTTACTTGGTGTAGAACTTTGGTATAGAATTAAACTACTATGTGTAGACTGGCTTTTCGTGGTGTAAAATCCGTTTTCGTGGTATAAAAAAAACATATATTCAAGTCATATTTACTTTGCCATAATCATGCTTCTTCCTAATTAAATTTAAAACTCAAATGTCATACCTGGGCCTGGCTATCCGAGTTGATGGGCATATGCTGCCCAGTTGTTGTTCTTTACCATTATATTTTTGTAGTATTAGTTGTGTTTGGAATTGTACAAACATGGCCATTCTCGCACACTTTTCAATAACGAGCTCATTGAATATGTTTTTTAAATGTTTCCTAAATATAAAAAAAATACATATATTAAAGTTCAACTCACAAAACACGACTTCTCCACTTCACACTCCATATAGTTGAGGCTACAACGTATTACAGATAGTAGTAGTTTATGCGGTATAATAATCACGGATAACAACATTTTTATGAATTTATATACGGTTTATTGCTAAGCTTGGGTGAATACTATACAAAAACATCGCATTGTTCTTTGCGTCTAGCCTAGCGCAAAAGTTAAATGAAATCCAACCCGACCACTTGTCGCTATAGTCCCGTGTTTCTCAGCCTTTTACGGCCAGAGGCACCGCTCAGAAATAATAAATGGATTGCGGCACCCATACACGACTTTTTCACTAGAATGTTGCAATAAACGGAACTGGAACAACAAACATCAATTCTACACAATAACACAACGTAGGAAGTTACAATTCGATTTATTCCAGTACTATCTCACAAAAAAGTTGTAAGAGTTGAGCAAAAATCAGATTCTTATAGATTCTCAAATATCTCTCGGCACCCTCGAGCATTAGAAATGGCACCCCAGGGTGCCGACTGCCGAGACACCCGGTTGTGATCCACTGCTATAGAACGTCTAAATCGCTTGCGTTTTGCGTTCGTTTTTATTTCGGCCACCCCTGACGCTTAACGTAAAACGCAAAACCTTGAAGTTTGACGATAGACGCAATCAGTCTGGGCTGCCACCTTTAAAAAACGGTTTTTTAAGGGAGCTATGTGAGATTAAACTTTAATCGGGATTAATTTATTGTGTACCGTTGTTAGTCATATTAACAAGTAATTTTGAAATTATTCGAGTATCAGTAAAGTATTTGCAACTTTATGACAAATTACAGGCTATTAAGATTATGAGGCAAATATAGTTTTCAACGACTAGGGTTGATATTTCGTCTTTCGGAAAAAGTAAATTGTATTTTTTATACAGTTCAGAAGTTTCGTGAAAAATCGGAAAAAAGCATATTGGGGGAACGCGAACAACAAAATTCGTGTTTTTTTCCTGACAGTCAGACATTAGCGCATAAAAAACGTGTGTAGATAAGGCAGCTGAAAAGCGTAGGAAAATCAGCGAGAAGCCTAGTTAGCCAGAGTCCTGAAAAAACTTGCTCATGCGTGACACAGTGACGATATTCGTTGCTTTTTTCCTTTCGCTTCAAGACACCGGCGAGTGAGTTTGAACCTTGCTTTCTTCCCGCCTCGTTTGCTTAATTCAGTAAGTTGCGCTTTTTCTTCGCTATTCTCTTTAGTATTGTGACGTCTTTCACTCCTTCTTTGTGATTTGTCAAACGCGTCACGTGGTTTAATATCCGCGCTTCCGCATGGCGCCTCTCTTTTGTTCCTGAGCGTGCTTTGCCTTGACAGCATCAGTTTTGTAGTTTCCTTGCTTGAAATCAACTTTGCACTTGTTTTAACTTGCATTTCGAGTCTTTGTAAAAGTTAAAAAGTGAAATGGCAGCCGAAGCACCGAAACTTGTCCGCGACAACACCATGCAAGCAACGGCAAAGGTAATTTAAAAGTTGTGAAATGTTAGTTTTTAAGACGAGACCAGCCGCAAGACGTTCATGTTGTCTCGCCGTCTGTTAGCAGACTAGACGTTTTCACGAGTTATTCAGTTGTGTAGTGACTGTCCACTGTTGTTTAACACTAAGTTATTATATTAACGAAACCTTATATTTAAAATAAATGTTGTTACAGAAACGAAACTCTGTCTTTGTGACGGTACTTTCTACTTTTAACGTACACTAGTTATTCATTAACACATTTTTTTTAAATGAAACACTGTTAGAGAATAGTTAAGGAAACCGGCACTGGTCTAGAATTCTACCACCATTTTTACAGTAACGAAAAGAATCGTAAATATGGAAAAAAATATATGATAATAAGGCGCTGGTCTAGAATCCTACCACAACGTTGAAATGATTATTAAGCAATGCATAATACGTGGGTTAGGGTGTCGGTTAGTGTTTGGGTGTGGGTAGGTCAAGTAATATTGTTTAACACTATTACTGGACTCACCCAAACCCAAACCCAAACGCTAACCGGCACCCTAACCCAAATAATGTTCGTTGTGGTAGGATTCTAGACGAGCGCCGATAATAATCCTTAGCCAAAACAATGTTAGCAATATAAACCGTAGAATGAAAATGTTAGTTATTCATTATCCCATTTGTTAAAATGAAACACTGTTATAGAATGATAAAAGTAACCACCTCTAGCAATGGCTCTGATTAAAAGCTTTTCAAATATATTGTCAACAATTTTTTTTCTAATTCACTGCAAATGTTGTTGCAATACAGGAAGGTATAAAGTTTCTGGAAAAGGAAGACCCCAAGTTGGCAGAGGAATGCAAAGCTGTTACCGAAGAGGCAAAGTCGAACGGTGACGGTGAAAACGGTGCTGGTGATGCGCCTGCCGCACCAGAAAATGGAGATGTAAAATTAGTCAGAGACAACACAATGGTGACAACAGCACAGGTATTAACCAGTAAAGCATTGTTTTAAAAAAATTTCAAGCATAGTAAAAAAATAATTTTCTAGCTTTACTAGTTTGAAATAACAATATTGTGCTTTTTTAAGTACAGTAAATAGGCAGCAGTTTTGTAACCTATATTTGTACTTTTGTTTTATAGGAAGGGCAAGAATTTCTTGAGAAACAAGGGGGTGTAAACGCCGACGCTAAAACCAGGGCACAAGAAGCTGAGCTGAACAAAAGTGTGGAAGAGCAAAAAGAAAACGGGGATAGCGAAGAAAAAGCAGCTACAAAGAGAGCTGCAGAGGAAGCTGATGAGGTTGATAGTTAGTTTTTTTAGATTTTAAAAATAATTTTTTGGTGGTTGAAAAATTAAAACTCACAATGATATTGAGGATTTGTTATGGTTTGCAAATACTATTGAATGTTAAAGGGTTTAGTCCAGTTTAGAAAATCTGGCAGTTTTAGGTTGGTGTTTTATTTATAAACATTTCTTTTGACTGTACACCCTTTGCTGATTACATGGAGTATGGCATAATAATTAAAACAATTTTAAAACCTGTCAAATGACTTTAAATCTGAGTTTCATTTAAAAGGGCTGTCGTTTTATACCTTTTTGTCTCACCCAGGCTAAAGAAGAAGTGAAAAAACAGAAAACAGAGGAGGAATGTACTGACAAGCCAGAGGCAGCCAGCGAAGAGAAAAAGGAAGAATGAATTTAAGCAGAACTTGTACAGACACACCTCGACTTTGGCCAAGCTGACTTCAGTTAAACATCGGCGATACCTTTACCCACACAAGAGTTTCCATCCTCACACTATCATTGTGCACATAATCCTGTGAATGGGCTTTTCAATTTACTATTGCTGGTAAAATTGTATTTTATGCTTCTGTTTTCTTGTTGCTCTTTTTTAGCAATCTTGCAATTGTTCAGTTCTCCAGTTTTGGTTCACTGCTACACAAGAAAAAAACCACTCCGTCTCAGTATATAGTTCACAGTATGTTTTTGTAGTCTTTTGTACACCTGCCAAAATAATTTTAATTTACGGTAGAATGATTATCACTGCCTTTTTACAATTTCCTGTGTATATTTTACTGATTTCAAGAAGCAATTTTATATGTTCCTGACAACATTCCACACCAATGTTCCTGAGATTTTTTGGGTTTTTCTAAGTCCTGGTTTTACTGTTTTGTAAATGTGTTTCATTCGGTGGAAGCTTTTAAATTCCTTCTGTGTCAAATCGTTGGTGTTCTTTTGATTGTTTTTTACTAGTCCAATTTCGTGCAGGACAATAAAATGCTTGCTTGGGAATTTCGTGTGATTTGGATTTAGCTGGTCAAGGAATGCTGTTTTTATACCAATATGAGTTAACCCCTTCTTGGCGCCTTTGTTACATACATTCTCTCGTAAATCCTTCTTTAATTAGGGAGAAAAGTTAAATGTCCCGAAAACTTTCGAGAATATATTCAACCACTAAAGGTCCAAGATTCAAGAAACTTCCTGGGCCACAATTAAAGCTTAAATTTCACGCGGTTTTTCAGGCGACTACATGTATTTCTAATACTAGTCTTCCAGTCCACCGCAATGTTCAACATTGTTTCCAAGTTTTCACCAAGAAGTGTTCGTTAAGCACAAGCCGTAACAGCAGACCAACTCTTTTGCCGCAAAAGCCCGTACTAATTAAAGCAAAAATGTTCACTTTTGTTCTGTCTTGAAAACCGACCCGGTAGCATGAACCGCTTTTTTTTTCTAACTCTCAAAGGCGCTAGAACTTTTCCAGGCTTGACGCTAGTTCATTTGTCTTTTAAGTAGTAGGCCCATGTTTTAGCCCGCCTTGACGGAATCCATTTTTTTTTTCCGAACCCCTTGCGTAGCGAATGTTATGAAAACACAAACTATACAATACTGCAGTCGCGATAATGTTTTATGACTATTGAATGTCAACGTACAGCTTCGAGAGTCAACCGGCTTTATATTTAAAGTCGCCCACACTTTTTGACAGCTTTACGCAGACAAATAATAACTTGAACCATCCCTGTAGTGTTTATAGATACATATTTTCGTGACTATAAGGCTAGCGCCAGGGGGACCAACACTGCTTTTAACAAACAACTTTTGCCGACTGAATTAAGTTAGGCATTCTACGCAAAAACTGATAAAAACGTTATGCTGACTATAAGACCGTTGCATCAAAGATACTATATTTAATCGCAATAAAAGTGTAAATTCAATAGGTACAGAACGTTTCTTAAGGTTACCTATGTTATGACGTCAGGTTATAAATTTTGTGACGTCGCTAGATATCCCTAATCAAATGACATGCAATCGCCCCCATGGTAGCCTACCTTGCCAGAAACGTTTAATTAGTGCTAGTTGTGCTATTGCATCTCAGCATGTTAAGTAAATTCACTAAAATAGCTTTTCACTAATGCGAAGTACGTGCTCACTTTATACGGCTTAGGATCTGACAACTTCTGTTAAGTCACATTATAAATGACGTTATTTTAAACTAATTGTGAATCTTCTTTATGTGCGTCAGGGAGTCATGTATGCTTTTGAATTGAAAGTTTTGCGAATTTAATCCAAATAAACGCGAATTTATAAATTGAGGATTCAGCTGCATGCTTGCAAATGGGTTCGCCAGAGAACAACAGGTGTTTTTAAGAGTAATTGTTTTATGACGTCATTTTATCCTTGAAAACTTTCATGTTCCCTCAAAACAAAAATCCTGGATGCGCCCTGTTTTGATGACAAATACAGAAGAAAGGAACAACTACTGAGCGAAAATAAAGGGTTCGCCGAATCACATACAGGGAAGTAAATAACCACTGGTCTAAGCAAGTTGACTCTATCGTATTCCACGCAGTCTTTGTGGCTATAAACTAGAGTCTAGTTACTAAACTATGGCCGGAAATATTTAACAAGTCATTACAACACTGCTATGGATACAGACGTGCTGAGCCTAACATTTGTTTAAAGTTCAAAAGCATACATCCAAAAGTTTGCGAATACATTACGTTTCGCGCGTTCAGCATACGTTATTTATGCGATCACTTTGAGTATGTATGGGCTCGTTTCATTTGCACAATTTGTGAAAAAAAATATGCATCCCTTCAAACATACCTTTATCGGCCCTGGCACCCACTACTCAGAGATTTTTTGCGATATTCCTGATTTGACCTAGTTTACGTAGTTTAAATTAAGGCAGTTTTGATTTATAGGTACCGGTAGCTTAAAGTCGATGAATTAGGACAACCAATATCTAACAATTTACACGTAGGCCTACAACTACAAATTGTTCCATTTTCTTAACCCTTTTAAAAACTTTAACTATTTCAGATTGAATTAAAGTTTCTCCGGTATTGCGACGCAGAAAAGGCGTATTGGGCTACAGTACATCGTTTTTCTGGTTTATGTTGAAAAGCAGTGCTTTCTTAGCTGTTTCCGTTCTTGCTAAACAAAAATTTAAACTTATTTAACCCTAATGTGCTGTGAATTGAATTACAATAGGAGCCTATTGTGAAGTTCGGTGGGATTACGTAACACCAGTAAGCGCTTAAACTTAACTATAGTCGTACAACAATATCGCCTAATCAGTATAAAGCTTGTTAGCTTATCGTTAGATGACTTTTTCATATTAGAAATTATCTAAGTTTCTTGGTCGTTTTTAAGAGTGTGGTGCGGTAACCAACTTTTAAGTGTGCTCTATAGCGCCACCACATGCAGCGGGTAAGTTTAATTTTTGTTTGGCGTTGCTTGGTGCAATGGCAATGCTGTTGGTATTAATGTCGTATCTTATTAATTACGTTTCTTATTTTACTGTTGTTTACTGAATCAGCCCTACAACTCGATAAATATAACGCTTAAACATTCCGGTGTTACAAACAAGTCACATTTAAAAGGCAGTCTAAATTGAGTCGTTTTCAAATAAAGTCAATTGGTTTTTATCAAAAAATAAATTTAATCAAACTAATAATGTGATTATACATGAATAGTTAGCAAAGAAAATGCTGAAAACAATGCTTAGCAAAGAAAATGCTGAAAACTGAGCATAAATCAGAACAACTGATTCACGTACAAAGTTAGGGTTAATGAGACACCTTTTTAAAAGAACAGACAAGTTATCAGTATAAATGACTAAGCCCAAGTCAAATCATTATGAATTTCTGGGCGCTTTTTCACTTATGTACCTGAAAAGTTATGCAAAAAAACAAAACAAAATAATACCGCGTACCACAACGCATATTGTTTGGATTGTTTGGGTTAGGGTTAGCGTTTGGGTGAGGGTGGGTCAAGTAATATTATGTTTATTATTAATAATAACTTGACCCACCCTCAACCAAACACGAACCCTAACCCAAACAATATGCGTTGTGGTATGCGCCATTTGAAGAGAGTTTTTTTTTATTAATTTTTACGTACATAAGTGAAAGAGCGCCAATTTATGTTTACAACACTTACCTAAGACACTAAAACAAAAATCTCAGTATTAATAAATTAGACCAAATGTCTGTTTTGCTGTGTAACACCTCTTTATACCTTCATTGTTTCATAAATTGGAACTGTGGTCCTAAACGTCTCATTTTAAAACACATATTAATACCGGTATTGTTTTTTAAATTTAACTTTGGTTGCATTATGCTGTATTTATGGTTTCCCAGCATATTACTTACAGCCAAACAAGTTAACTCTGCTTTACTATGCCAGTATATTAATGATTCTGGTTGGCAGATTGTCAGTTAATGTCTACCATATGTTTTCTTAGAAAAATTATTTTAATAAAATTTTGATCTTGGTAATAGTTTAGCAACCATGGATTTAGATTTGGTTCCAACTCGGATATCTTCGCTGGAACCAGATCCTCTGTTGATGATTACTCCAGAAAAGCCTCCTTCACTTTTGAAAAACAAGCTACTAAGCAAGACACAACCAAACATAGCAGTTCCTAATATGCACCATTTACAATCTGTTCCCGAAGAAGATGTGAAAATGCATAAAGACGACAGTCACCTACTACCCCTTGATCCTGCATTGCTAGTAACACCAGAAAAGCCAATATCTTTGTTAAAGAATAGAAAACAAAGTAATGAAGTTGTTGATAAAGCCCATACAAAAAACAAGGTTCGGTTTAATGTTCCTGATTCAAGCGATGACACCAGTGATTCCTACTTAAACTCAAATGCGAATTCCGGCGCAGATTTTACATCGACAAGTAATGAGATTGAAGAAGGCTCATCAACAACATTTACTGATGATACTCTTGACTTTTCAACAAAGGCTGCACTTTACACTAGGAGAAATCCCTTAGCTGACATTACAGATGGTTCAAATCAAACCTTTGAGTTATCAACAACAGACAGTTCCAGTAGTAACCTTACTCTTGGTTCAATGGCATCTATACCTTGCTTAGATACAAAGCAAACAGACCCTGTAAAAGTGGTGGATCTCAGAAATCAAGTGGATGTTAAAAGACTTCCAGCAAATAAATCCAACATAATTGATGTTTCTGCTCAGAAAAATCTCCCAATCTACAAGACAAAACTTTCTACTAAAGTTGGACACCGGAAAATCACTCCAGCTCAAAACAAAATTAACGAAATCACAGCAGATGACACAACACCACATACGGATAATTTGAAGTCTGGAGTAAAAATCGGGACATTTTTAAAGAAAAAATCAGGCCTGCAACGGCATGAACATTCCGTGACCTACAGTGATAAGGTAGAGGGCAGTCCACCCTGCAATCTTAGACAACCAAAATACAACTCTTCTGTTTCAGCTGGCCAGTCCCTTCAGGTAAATTTCCATTCTCTTTCAATGTTCAACTCATATATATTATAACCCTTAATGTTGACATTTCGATTTTGTCAACAGTGCCTGAAAGATGAAGGCTTTGATGCAGTGACTGCTGTTAAAAAAAAGATTAAAGACGATGAGGAATTACGGGTATATACTTTATAAACTAGGGGTCATTAAACTGCGGCCCGACGGGCTATAATCCGGTCCGCTGTTAATTTCCTCAACAAAGATTAAGTACTATTAAAATGTTGTTATATGTGACTAAAAACAAATTTTTATGAAATTTAAATATGAACAATTTACCAAGGCTCATTACTGTTTTAGCGTATAGTTATTGAAATTTCATTTGTTTAATGATAACTTATTTGACAAAATAAATTATAACCGGTGTTTATACATTCTAAAAGCCATCCAGCCCGCGATGGTCAGTCCTTTATGAAAAATATATCTGGGCCATTTACGGAAAAGTTTGGTGACCTCTTATAAACCAATAAGTGTTATATTGTTTAGTTATACAAACTGTACAGGCCAGAATGATAAAACCTCAGAAAAAATTAATTCGATTAAAACTGATCAGCAATTATTTATAATTTCAGACGCACGTTTCAGTTAAATCTGCAACTGGCACCAACATTGATCCTGAAGAACAGCTTTTTTCCAACCTAATCAGTTTGGACATTCCTCTGTCTGATAGTATGGGATCATCTGATTTCAAGAGAGTCCGTCGGCATCACACAAAAGTAAATGCTTCCTAATGGTTAATGCTAATCAGGGATGCTGAGTCTGACTCGGGACTCTAGTAGGACCATTTAAAACTACGGAGTCCCAAGTCAGAAATGTGCAGTACTAAATTTTGAAACTGATATAGCCGTCAACTGTAAGTTGTAAGCCCGAATAGCATATGATGGATAGTTACCAGTTACATGTATTGTTAGTGGATGAATTATATGACAACCCTATTTCAGTAATTTACAGTGACAAACATAAATAGAAGGGCTCAAGCAACAAAAAAATAACTCCATGTGTGTAATTATGATATAAAACATAAAGCAGCATAACAGCAGAATTTACACCAAGCGTAGCATGGAAAACCACTGCAGTAAACAAATAGTATTGTAATATTGACTGTATTTTGCTTTACAGGTAGGATCCAGTGTAGAACCAAATATATTCTCCATGTTTCCAAGTAACTTGGTCAGGGAAAAGTTGTTCCTAGATAGTAGATGCTACATTCCTCCGGAACCAAAAGCTGTTCAAGCACCTATTGACTCGGTGATGACCATGTACCAATACTCGCTTTGCTGGGATACGTTAAACTCAAGTTAATCACTGTTTACCTTATTGTTTGTTTTTTTCGAAAGGTATTGTGCACCAAAATTTGTTTATTTTGTATCTATATAAATAAATGAAATATATATATTTATAAAATGTTGTCTGTTGTCAATTTTTGGAAAAAACAATAAGTTTAGTGCAGACCAGAATATATTTTACTGAAACCATCTTAACTCATGATAAAATATGTAAAATACAAAATTAGATATCAGTATTTTGCAGGAGGGCATTATCAGTATCTGGAATCAAACACAAAAGACACTAATTCAGGTGTATACCACTTGTTCTTCATCATTAGTAGTTTAAACTTGAATTCATTCTAGTTTACTTGAAAAAGCATCCTTGTTCATTGAAATGATAGGACAAACTGGACAGCTAAAATGTAAAAAGCTGCCCAGCTGCAACTTCTACTTAAATATTTTGAGATTTAGAACCACTATAGCAGGGCTACTCAACTATTTTTAGCAAAGGTAAAGTTAAAAATTTGCTAGGATCCGTTATAACTCTCATTAAATAATTTACAGTCATGCAAAATGTAATTCGGAATATTGTACATTTGTACTTCGCTTCAACTGAGAATTCTGTCATGTCCCTTACTATAGAAAAGGATTTTCAATGAACAGCGGCAATTGTTTGAATAAATCACATTGCTAAGAAAATACTGAGACAGATAAGGTCCGGATTCAACACTGAAAAGGTCCGCATTTCAACCACGGTCCGCCAGTTGAGCAGCCCTCCATTATTGGTATTGATTTCAAGATTTCTGATCTGATTTTTCCAACTGTTCGGCATCCAATTTCTGATACTTGATGATGTTTGAGCACACTTTATCCATTCTTGCAACTTTTTTTACTTGTGCTTTGTTAGGGGCTCGCTTAGGAGTAAATCTGCAGCATAAATAAACAGGTGAGAAAATAATAAAACTTGTAAATCTCACCATTTGTAATTCGTTATTGAACTGTATATGCTGCACTTCTTGTTAAGTAATAGTGCTTAAAATATTTCCCACCATAACATTTTTGAGCTGTTATGTTTGGATAGAGGAGTGCCTTTTTATTGGTCAAAAACTAAAGAATGTAGTCTGGTAATGTGGTCGATGATAGGTTATTAAGCTTCCAGGGCTATTATACAGTTATTTACTACTTTCGTTTTATCAAACTAGTTACATAATATGGTAAGTTAGATTAGTGTTTGAAAAGGAGTAGTGTAATCCTGCATGATGTTCTTTCAGTGAAAGTTTGAACGATTAATAAAGCTACAAAGGTAAGGGTTTAATATAGTGATTATCAACCTTTCATGGCTCATGGCACCCCTCAAAAAATAATAAATAGATATTTGGCACCCGAATGGAATTTTTTTGAGTATTTTACTAAAATGTCACTATAAATGGAACTGGAACGACAAAATCAACTTAAAATATGTAAGAAAATGTCATTTGATATAATCAATCACAAATAGTTGTGTCAAAAAGCCTACAAATTGAGCAAAATCAGGTCCCTAAAAAATTACCTATCCACACTTAAGCATTGCCGCGGCACCCCGGTTGAGAAACACTGATTTTGCAAATAAAAAAATGACTGAGTAAGACTGCTGTTTAAAGAACAGTACTAGGTCCAATGTTGACAAACCAAGTTTTGAACCTTTTAGTATACAATTCAACCGCATTTCTTTTGCCAGCAGTTTTAAACACAAATAATAACCTCTTGACATTATCCACTGCTTGTGAGTCAAAGTCAAATTCATTTGGTTCATCCACTGGAGCAAACTCAGTTGCTTCGGGTACTTCAGCTATTACTGGATGTGGAAGCTTTAAACTCGAAGGTAGTTCCACACTTGGGGGTCTTCTCGGAACAATTTCTACTTCCAACTGGGGTATCTGGGTAAAAGTTGAAAAATAGTCACAAATTTTGGAAGGGGCTATTCACCTGGACACCAAAGTAGTTCAAGTCGACATGTAATTGCTAACGGGTGCAAGCGTAAAAGCGATCCCTTCCTGAGGCTATTTGACAAGCTAACGACTTAATGTACATCAACTTCTAAAAAAATAATTGAAATTATGCAAAACTCAGAAAATTACATCTAATACTACCACTACCCAAACGCTAACCCCAACCCTAAACCAAGTCAAAAAAGAATCACGTATTGGTACAAGCTTAGATGAGCAATCCGGTCAAATGCCACTTCCAACTTTTTTTTTTCAAGCCAAAATTACCTTTCCCTTTGATAAATCACCAAATAGTTCTATTATTCGTTCGGGTTTTGGAGTGTAGTGTTCATCATCCTCAGGATCACTTCCTGCTACTTCCCAGTCGTCGGAATCCATTACATAACGTTTACACGACTATATTAAGTTTCAAAGCTATGTTGTTTTAACGAAAGAATTTTGTTAAATCAAAATTTTCAACAATTCAGCTATTTTGAAACCAATGAAGCGCGAAACATGTGTAATTCGTAACGCTTGAGTGATTTTCCCTTTACTATGTTGTCATCTCGATTCTTGAATAAATTTTAAGTTGCGAGCCATTGCTAATTGTATTGCGCTGAAGGACGGACACTATTATATATAAGTACGAGAATGGTTTTACAATCGTTGGTGCATCCAACACGGACGTTGGATGAGCTGAATAAGCAAAGGAACTTTGGGATTTTCACAGACATCAATATCTTGGTTTTTGGTAAATTATTAGTACAGAGATTCCTAAAAGTGCATTAAAGTGGTATTATTTCATGTTTACGTTGTAGACCAAAAATTTCCTGCCCACAGAGCATTACTTGCAGCACATAGCCCAGTGTTTCGATCTGTTTTAGAGGGCTCTTCATTGTCATTTGTAAGTTATTGCCCAATATTTACACCAACTAAGCTTATTGTGACATTTTTACAAGGTTTAACTTTTTCAGGACAATACTCCGAACATTAATCTTGATGGGGTGGAAACTTCCTACTTTGAAATTCTTCTTGATTTTATTTATACATCCAAATTGAGTGTTACTATGGGAAATGTTGACCAAGTTAAAGCAACAGCTTCATTTCTACAAGTGTCCTCTGTTGTAGATTTATGCGAAAAATTTACAGAAGCCAATCGCAAACTAGATTCAAGTTCCATTATGACAGTTACAGGTAAGCATGTTTATATGTTTATTTATAAGGAGTATAGTTTTTTTATATATTGAAGGTACCATACTAAAAATGCAGCAGCACAAAGCTTTTAATGACTTAATTGACTTTAATATATATATACAAAATGATATGCTACCTACATACATGCTGCCTTTTTATTTAGTAAATTTTGACTGTTTTTAGAAAACAAATCCCTTGATTCGGACAAAGCATCTAATATCACTATTGTGAAGCCGAGTGATCAATATAACCAACAGGAAAATTTTGAAAGCAGGCCAACCACACTTGATGAAAAGGTTGTTTCTGCTTATTTTACCAAATGATTTGTTTGAAAAAAAACAGAGTTTGTATAAAATCATTAAATCAATTTCCTTTATATTTTTCTTATTTAGATTGAAGTTGAAGTAACTCAATGTGATTTTCCTATTGAAATAAATATGGAAGAACTGGAGAACAAGTAATTTTATAAAAATATATTTCATGACAATTCGTTTTTGACCTAATTTTTTAATCAAGGTTTGGGCCTTCATTAAAATATTACATAATGAGTTTTGAGGGCATCTGGGGGAGAGGGGGTCCATTCATAATTCAATTTTTTAGAATTTGCTTTCTTTTTCATATTAAAGTAATTTATTAAGAAGGAAAAGTCAAAGATTTTAAAAAGTAGAGCATTTTAGAGAAATCCAAAACTGTAATAAGAAAGAATGTTTGTTATGCCTGATCTATTTCGAAGTAATCAATAGCAAAATTTGTATTATTTTAGCGAGGAATCAACTGCTGAAGAAGAAGCTGTAAGTACTTCTCATTAAATATATATATACTCTTTGTAAAAAAATTCACACTTTCTTTTGTAATCTGTGACAAACAGCTGCCGACTGAAGAAAATAGGACAGACCAGCATGTACAAAGGTTCCGATGCCCCATCTGCAACAAGCAGCTCACCAAACAACGCTTAAAGAATCACATCAAAATGCATAGCACTAATGATAAACCAATTCAATGTCGTGTTTGTGGAAGCACCTTTGCCAACGTGTATAATTTGCGCATCCACGAAAGGTCTCACACAGGTAAAAATTTTTTCAAGTTTTGCCTTATGCTCCACAGATATTCTGAATATCATCATGTTTATTGTTTTTTTAGACAATTTAGTTTTTGCTGTATAACCCTTTATAGATAATTTTATTCCATCACCTTATAATAGATATATCTTTTTGTTAACATTAAATTAAATTTAGCTTATAATGGTATACTAGTAAAACTTAACCTAAAATTAAGTATTAAAGGCATTCAATAATAAATATAGTTCAATTTTCTTTTTTTTTTCTTAAACAATAAGCATGGCACAATTTTCTGTTTTTAGTCTTCACCAAATTGTTTGTTTGTTTAGGCGAGAGGCCGTTTAAGTGCAAGATTTGCGACAAAACCTTCTCCGACCCTTCAACATTAAGCAAGCATAAACTCTGGCATGCCGGCATAAAGCGCAAGAAATGCTCTGTGTGTGAGCGGTCGTTCATGACAACAGCCCAAGTTAGGTAAGTTGAAGAAAAAATTCTATATATTTGGTTTTGGATTAAACCAGAACAACTTATTTTTAATAGTTGTGCGCATCATTTCAAAGTGTAAATGAAAACTACTTCTGTATGGGCTTTGATATTCTTACTATGGCATGTTATCCACTAAAATATCTGCAAAGTTAAAACCATAATATTAGCCTTGCTTAACCAACATTGGTTTGCTCAAGCTACATTGGTTTGTACATGTTCACAATATTTTACAGGGAACATATGAAAACCCACACTAAAGAACGTCCATTTAAATGTCAACATTGTGATAGAACCTTTGCCTACAAGTGTGATTTAAATTGTCATCTCCGTGAGCACACAGGTTGGTTAGAAATAGATGGTTGGCTCCACAATTTTTCTTACTTGTACAGTTTAATTTTGGTTAAATTTGACATTTTAAGTAGTTTTGTTTGGTTATAATCAGTTTAACCTTGCAATGTAAAGTTACAAATGTTTTTTATTTCTTTCTGAAGGAAATTTGTTTGGTCCCTGTGAACATTGTGGAAGGTATTTCAATCATCGTGGAAACTTTAAAGTTCATTTAAGAAACCACGAAAAAAAACTTGCTCAGGTAAATACATAACTACCCCGAGGGCTAAAATTTTATCCAAAACTTTAACAATCCCTAATTAAATACTATTATACAATTTTCTTTCACAATTATGTTATGTCGTATTAACATCAAGTTTTATTCCAGGGTACATCGAGAAGTTCTAAGTTTTCTGATAATTCAGTTATTAAAGTGAGTATCTTCATCATAATCTTTCCAAATAGAATACTTGAACTAACTTTATTATAGTTAAGTTGTTCTTTTGAGAAAAATGATTTTATGTCAAAAGTGTATGTTACAGTTTTTCTATCGTATACTTATGTATTTTTAGATGAATGACCTCGCACATTTGGTATCACAAGGTCACTCTATAGCAGTGATGGTCGATGGAAATATTCTGGTCAAACCACAAGATATTAACGAGACTGATGTAAGTGTTAATGTCATTAAACTAAGCCGACTGTTTAGGACCAAAAGTGAACCTGAAATGTTTTCTTATAATAATTTTATATTTTGGTTTATTTTAGCTGTTATTTACATCTCTTGTAATCATTTTTACATTTACAATAGATAAAAAGTCTCAAAAATTGCCGGAATCTTAGCAAAACATTTCAGAGAATGCCAATATGAGTTTTTATTGTAATTTATTACCTATCCGGTTATTTTTATTGTAAGGGATCGCGAATTAATATGTCATGTCTAGAATATAAAATTAAAATCATAGTTTTTGGTGTGTATATCAGCAGTTCTCCCAATCGAGGCCCGTGGGATTTTTTTTTCATTTTACTCCAGTTTTTATTGTAAGTATTTTCCTATCAGGTTATTTTTTCGCGAATTAACAATTACAAGGTGTCCGCCACATAAAAAATCAAAAGTTTGATAACCCTTAGTCTATATTAAACAATAGTACATTCTGAGGAGTATAAGCGACATTTTACGTGCAGTATTATTTTTAATGAAATGTTTTGAACATCTAAAAAAGGTGGATGCTGCACATCAACCGCTAATCATGTCGCCCGAAGAGGAAATAGTCTCCGCTACCGTTTCTCTACAAAAGAGCATGTCCCACGGTTTGATGACTGGGCATAGCGACATTTTAACTGCCGAATGCGACGATCAATTGACGATAGCCGACCACACAATGGAACAACATCTTTGATCCACTATCGCGCAACTTTTTTGCTGCTGTTTTAGGCTATTTCGAATAAATTAAACCATTCTTGATAAGTCGGTTTTGCTATGAACAAAGCATTTAAGTACAATCGTTTAAAAAGGGCGATACCAAGCTTATAAATGTTTGTATGAGTTCTGTGATCATCTCGCGACCCAAAACACGACAACTTGTATGTAATAAGCTAGTTTGAAATGTGGTCACTTTTGAGAGAACAGTATAAAATGGTTTTATCGCGTAAAACTCCACCGACTTTTATTTAGACATGACATTGCAAAGTTAATTCTTGCGCAAAATATACATGAAATTCAGTCTAGGCACGCCAAGCGCGAAAAAATAGCACTTTTTGGAGTAAAATTGCAAAAAATTAAATATTGAACGATGCCTGACGCAGCCCATACAAGAGATTCGCATATATTGCTTAAAATAAAAGAAGTATGTTTAATTTAAACGAGTCTGCCCTTGTAGAGCTTATGACTTTTAGACTACATAAATTTACTGACAAAAATCTAGTAAAAACGTACAGATAGATGTTCGCGCGAAGAGTCAAAATGTTTGTTTTTACCGAATTAATGATAGCAAAATATTGTTTTTTGTGGGCATAACTTGGTACCCCATTGCAGGAGCGATCCTTGTCCAGTGGGCCATTTTTTAAGCTTTTATAAAGCTCTGTAATCAACTAAACTTGACTTGTGAACTTAGGCCTGATTTATTAAAAAAAGTGACCGCCAAAATTGTTTAATGCGAAAATTCAGGTCAACAAGATAAATGCGTATGATGCAATATTTAAGCCTACGTTGGAATGAAACGAACTTGAATGCAAGAATTATTTCTGGAATATATAACTTGTCCCAACCGCTGTTATACAGTGAAGAGAATAGTTTCCAGAAAGAGGCCTTTAGAAGAGCTAATTTTATATGTGGATTTGAATAGTAGTTTGCTGTTTAATTTGCAGTATTTAGAGAACAAAATGTAAACATTTTTGAGTGTTTGCATATTAAAGAAAAATTAAATATTATCAGAAATGGAAAAGTTTAGAAGAATTGGACTACGGATTTAAGGATTTTGAGAATTACTACAAACATAAGGTATATCATAAAGCATGTTGCGTATTGGAATTATAATATGTTTAATTAAATTTGCGTTACGTCTCGGGGAGCGCCAGAGAGCTACATGGTTGCTATGAAAGCAATCATGATTTGGCATTAAATCAAGCTGTATATACTTAACTGTCTTCACAAAATTTCTATACTTCGTATTTATTATTTAAATGTTATTTAAACTTGAAATAAAATACCTTTAGCGTATATGTCGGTATGCCGGATAGTACTTTAGTTCCCTACAATCATGGCATACACGAAAACTCTAAAAATGAGGAACGCCAACTTACAAAGAGACGAAGTTGCGAATTGGTCAACACGACATCACCATGCGTTAAAAAGGCACTTTTTCATCTTCAAAGAATACAAGTAAATGACCAAAAGATACATAATTTCATTTTTTTATAAGAGTTTCAACTCAACATTCCGGTTTTGTATGTTTACAGCTCCTTATAAAAGAGAGAACTATCAACAAAACTAGTGAAACAGACTCTGGCACACTTCTTCAAACTCACCCTATTCTGAAATTGGAAGGCGGGGGTATGTTTTTTAAATCAGAAAACTATGATATAAATATTAGGCAGTTATATGTGTTCTTTAAATAACTAAATTCTTAATACTTTGTTTTTAATACTAATATTGAAAAATGTAATTATATATTTTTGTGTCTACTTGTTATTAGAAAAATCAGTGAAAAAGCACCTTCGTTTTTTAACACCCGTGATTGAATATTCACCAACAAGTGAAAAAGACACAGATAGTGAAGCACAATTGTCTGTTTCTGGAAATGCCCTTGTTCCAAGTAAGTTACCCATTTTACTTAAAAAGTTAGTAAAGTGCCAAGCCTAAGGCTGCACAAGCCGCTTTTTGATTACAAAATGCATAATGTATTTTTAAGAATACAAAACTTTAAGCATGGTGTATATTTATTTGATATAATGATGATTAAATTGGGAATATACCAATTCAGATGAACCTGAAGAAGACACACAAGGTCTCTACAAGAACCAACTTACTGCACAGCAAGTTCTTATTCAGGTAACTCACGTAAAAGGTCTTCTTGCCATTACCCAAGATCACATACTTCACACTAAAACAATTTTGTATTACATATTATCACCCCATATACCTTATAATGTTTACACCAGGTTGGTGATCTCTTACGGAGACTGGAAGATGACAGAACTAAAACAGAAAAAGCTCTTTTGCAAGAACGGAATAGATTAAAAAATCTATCTCAGAAGATAGATTTAATGTCACAGCGCAGAGTGGTTTGTCTTCCTGCAGCAGTCCAAAAAGGTAATTACAATAATTTTGTACGTAGAAAATTACCAAAAAAAATGGTATACAAATACCGCATCGCACATTGTTTGGGTTAGGGTGGGTCAAGTGTTATTATTAATAATAAATATAATAACACTTAACCACTCTCGCCCAAACGCTAACCCGCACCCTAACCCAAATAACGTGCATTGTGGTGTGCAGTATTTTTTTTTTTTTTTTTGCATAACTTTCCACAAAAGTGAAGTAGCGCCATAATTTTCTCACTGATAGTTGTTACTTTATGGTGACCAATGTCTTTATTTTGAGTTAATTCTCGAATGCCAGCTAATAAGAGTTAGGTCTATTCAAAGATTACCCATGTGGGGTTGTGGTCATTTATTTAAACCTCCAATCTTTGTTTGCACTAACATTTTTAAATGCATCTTAAAATTATTGTTTTCCCAAACTAGCCTTGAGGTACACAACAGTCCTACTAAACTTATGTGTACATATTTACTATATATACTTTAAACTTTCTTGTCTGAGTCAAAATCAGTCATTTATAAGTTCTAGTTATTATTCAAGTGATAAGTGTAAACTAAAACTAGAACTTATAAATGACTGATTTTGACTCAGACAAAAAAGTCTAAAGTATATTGTTACCATTTGAAGTCAAGTATAGCAAGAAATATTACAATAAAACTAAATAAAAAAAACATGATTTATACAATGATCAACGCATTTATTGGCAGAGCATGATGCTTGTGCATTTGATATCAGTGAGCTGCAATGGCATGTGTCCTTTACGGAAAGGCAGCTAAAAAGGGCCAAGGACTAAGTTGCAGCTGCACAAGTTCTTAATTCTAGCCTTAAGGAGGACATCAAATTTGTCAAAAAGCATTGGTTAGTTGTGATGTTAATTTAAACAACTTACATTGGATTTACTTACTGATGTTAACCTTTAACTGTGTTGTCTATTTGATAAAAAATTAAATGTTTTTATACAGTTTAATTCTTTGTTATTCACTATATGTACCAATCCTACCAATCTTTTTACAGAAATTAAACGAGTTTAAAGTTGCAAGCAATAAACGAATATGGAGAATAAATATAATAATAAAAAGATTTGACCAACCACAACACAAACTCACACCCTAACCCAAATAATGTTAGCCATTCAAACCCCCGGACAAAAATATGGTAGGACTCTAGATCAGCACCCAAAAAAATCAGTGGTCCCATATTATTTCTAGTCAATAAAAAAGAACACATTTCAATGCTATATAAAAGAAGAAAATTCCATTCAAAAATTGTTCCATGTAAAACATTGGGAAGCTTTGGATGAATAGTATTGTTATATTGTGTTAGCTAGACATAGATTTAATGTTTATTATTTTAAATTAGGTTCTTTTTTTATTCCTTTGTCATGAACCTGAGAAAACTAGTATTTTTGTCACAAACCAATGCTTCAATTTTTCTTTATTGTTCTATTTGATGATTTCTGTTTCACATAAAAGAGCTTTTGTTTGCTTAAATTAAATTCACAACAAAGCTAATTGATTAACAATAGGCAGACTTTAATTAAACTATATAGTTTCTCAACACCCCACCTAAAGGTCAAATCATGTTGCAATTTATGTTATAACAAAAATTGCTTTCTGGCAGTAAGGCTGTTTTTAAGGGTTGGTTGTGATTTGTGTTAATTTTTTTGCTCTGTGTTAAGCCCCCTAGTGGAGGAAAAACTGACAATGGAGAAAGAAGCAATGAAGAAAATTAAGACATTGCAGAAAGGCACTGATGTTGTGAGTTGTGATTTGTAAAGCAGACGTTAATAGCCAACTATACTACGTCTAATACTAAGAATGATTAATTATTATCATTCCATTAAGAAATATTTTGTCATTTTTAATTCCTAGATAGAGTTGAATTCAATTACAAAAAAGACAAACACTTTGCTATTATCATTGACCACATGTCAAATTCAGCATTCTAAAAATTTAGACAAATAACAATAGGCAGGCAGCTAGCTTAAAAGTGCTTAATACTATTGAAGGATACCATTGCAACTACTTTTCCATTAAAGGAATTGTCTGATGCGAAAATAATCCTAGACAAGGCAGAACAGAAGTTTGAAGAAGCACAAGAGGCTGCTGAACAAGAGAAACGGAAAACCCAGGATGATCTAAATGCTGTCAGACACCAACTGACATTACTAAAGTAAGTTATAATTATTTTTTTAAATGTGCTATAAACTTTGCATTGCAATATGACATTTATATAAGTACGCAAATCCTCAAATCGGCGGATGAATTATCTATTCTAGAATAATGATCAAAGTCAATTCTGTTAAAAAACACTATATAGGAAAATGACATGTTAAACAGCAAACTGATTATATTTCATAATAACCAATCTACTCACTTTTACTAGGGTATTGTTTGGGTGCATTATCCGTAAGGTAAGGGAATACTGTATATACTGGGCATTTCAGAGATAATAAATAAAAAATAAAGCTTCTGTCTTTAATAGGGAGGATCGATACTTTTTTTATGATACCCGGTACTAGCAAAATCATTAATGTGTCGATCAAATACCACGTTTTGTCATTACTGCGGTCTAATAAGCAAAATATGTCAAACTTGCAAACATAAAGTTTAAACGCAAACCATAGCTAATAGGCTAAGATTAATTTAGTATCGTGTCGGCAGTGAATAGCGGCCTATAGCATCACACATATACCGATAACAACAACTGGCATAGTATATTGGTTCAGATCAGGGGTGAAGGTAGAACAGTTTTCTTACCGGAACGATAATTTTTTTCCTGGAACGCAAGAAATTTTTTAAGATTTACGTCACAAGGTTACGTCATAACAAAACATCTAAAACAATTATCTTAGGAAACTGGAGGTCATCGTCACAAATATGCAACTGAAATATCAGTTTACATACAAATTTAAGAAGTAACAGGACGGTCCGGTTAAAGAGGGATATTGACTGGTAGAAAAACGGCATTATCGTTCAGGGGTTCTTTAACTGGGGTCCATGGACCCCTTTGGGGTACGTGAACTAGTCCAAGGGGGTCCATGGTGCCCTAATTAAAATATTAGTGTATATTTAAAAATAATTCATTTTTTCAAAGAAAACTGTTGAATTCAAAATAAAACGTTTTTGCACTGAAGGTATATTTAGACTCCCTCACGCTTTCGCATTTTTTAAACCGGAAACATCAGATTTTTGAAGTCTATTTGTACTGTGACGTCAATTTACGAGGTCATCTATAAAATTCCTTGCCCACACTAGTCCACGCCAAGCAAAAATATTTTTTTAAGGCGCCTGCGGTGAAAAATTTGAAGAAACCCTGCTATGGTTTTACCTCTCACTTTCCTGTTATCGTGCAGAAAGGACCTGCACCACTCACAGGCGATGCACCAGGCCTACCTAAAGAAGGCCGACCAGAGCCGGGAAAAGTTGGCGCAGCAGGAACAAGAGTTGATTGTGCTTCAGAGAAAGACTGAAGATGTACGTGAGGCCGAACAGCGCGAGATCTACCGCATCGAGGAGTTGCGTGATGAGGTGAAACAGGCGGAGTACGAGACGGGAGAGGTGACCAAGCAGAAGATGCAGCTTGAAGCCGAGATGGAGGAAATGGTGAGTACTCATCGTTTGTAAGGGATGTGCAGTATTAATAGGTCTGAGCAGATGCTAAATGACAGGCTGTTGCAACGCTTTTTGTCGGATATTGTTTAAGTGTCGGCGCCCATACGATACCTACACAATCAATGTAGTAATTCAAGTCACGGTTGGCGATTTACTTCTACTTTGTAATATATTTTTGTTAGAAAACTGTGTTCGAGTCCGGACAAGATGTACCACATATTTGTTTTTGTTTGTTATTCTTGTCTCTTAGATGACAATTCCGGTATGTAGGCCTAACTGATTGTCTTGTTATAAGTTTAATTCTCAAAAATGTAAAATAAAATGTGGAGTATCCGAAGTGTTGCAAGAAATGCAACTCCCTTCCATACATATTGCGCTGTCCACAACTTTTCTCATATACATGTATATATATAGCTAATTTAAGTAACAATACCGGTTATTAACATTTAAAAAATAAGTACCTAAACCTAGTGGAGTCCTTCACTCGGGTACTTATTAAGTGATTTTGAACAAAGGGCTGTGTTCTTTGGTTTAACGGAAATTTTATGCAATAATGAAAAAAAAAGTCCAGTCATGGACAATTGTTAAAGGGTAACCATGTTAGTTTAGTAAAGCGGCTATTTTTCGTGATTCAAAAAAATGAAATTAAATATATAAACATGTCTTTGGAAGTGTCCGAAGTGCTATAGGAGCCGCACACTGTGTTGGGTCTTACACTGTGTTGGCAGTCTCGAATATAATGTGTTTCATTGGCGATTATGGCCTTCAAACTAGTAAGTAACGTCGACCGATTTCGCTTCCAGCACAGGCAAATGCGCGACAAGATCAACGACCTGGAGTCCAAGTACAAGGACAGCTTACGCGAGCTTCGGCAAATTCAGGAGACCAACCGCGATATGAAGTACGACATCGAGGACATGAACGAGGACATTAAGACTTGGTGAGTGTTTTGGCGAATGAGGGTGTGATTAAGAGCTGTATTTGCTACGGGTAAGTAGGCGCTGGCTCCTAAGTGAGCCGTTGGCGCCTGCTTTTACAAGTTTCTTGTATATCGGACTTCATAGGACAAGCCGCTAAAATACCTGTCCTTAACTTATTGAAGTCACTTAACTTAGTCGATATTGCTCGTTAGGTGTATATTCACAAATCTCAGAACACACGATATAATAGCACAGTGATTCAAGCCGGTGGTTTATAAGCCGTATCTAGTAGAATGACCATGAGTTGGCGATACTTCCAGAGTTGATTAGTATACGACGAGTTGGGCCTATATAAGTTCGTAAAATAAGTTCATCTGGTATTTATTTCGGTTAACCAATAAATACCACAAGAACTTCTTTTCAGTATATACAATGTCTGGTAGCAACAGCATATTTAATAACCTCCTTCGGTTGTGCAGCGACAAAGCTGTGGCCAAGTCAGAGCGTGAGATCGAACGTTACATCAAAGAGTCGGAAAAGTGCGAAGTTCAGCTGAAAAGCGCCAGCGACGAAGTCACCAACATCGCAATGATCAACATTGAGCTCAATAGTGAGTAAACATTTTGTAAATTGATGTCTAATTAATGACATTCAAATTTAACACGTTCTTTCAGCCCGAGTTTTAAAGTTTAGTACGCTCATATTACTATTGATAGCAGATTGATACATTATTTTTACGGTTAATAATTTAGTGTGGTATGAAGGTAGTTGGTACTGTTTATTAGATTTTAAACGTTTTTTTCATCCCTGTATGGTAGTTGCTGTCTTGTCACTAAGCAAGCTTACCACGAAGAACTTATCGCCTTGCTTGTTCCACACACGGTAATTAAAGCGTGGGTAAAGGGCAGGTAGCGCAGATACGTTAGCATCAAAAAAACCTTTTAAAGGAAACCCGCCGTGTAATAATGTAATAATACATATGTGACAGTAGAGAACATTATGATGTGGAAATTGAATACATTTTTCCACCGGTCAAAAATGTCTGTACTGTATGTGTTAATCTTTCTGCTTCCGGTTATTTCGTTTTTTTTTTAAATACGAATGATAAAAAAGCTTACATTGTGGTCCTCCATTTGGATTAATATTGCTTTAAATGTGCCGTCTATACCTTTCTGTTATACAGCTCAACTGGAAAAAGAAGAATCGAAATCACAGGCCTTGGAGGACGCCCTGAAGGTTTGTCAGCAGATTTTAAACTATAAGCTGTGGCAATATGAATACATCCATGATAAAAGTTTACCCATGTAGGTTTTCTTTGATGAAAAAATGTCCTTGTCTGACGACGGTACATCCCTATATTTAAGTTTTCTTAAACTGTGGTAGGGGTTTCTTTAAACTGTTGGCCCCTAGGGGTCCACGAAGGCCTACTGATTAAGGGCTCCGTGAGAGCTTAATTCAAACCTTGTTATGTAATTTGAGAAATCGACAAATATTTTCAAAAGAAAATAGTTGAATTCGAAAAAGCGCCTTCTCCTTATGCTTAAATGTATTCAGACTTCATTTCAGTTTCGCATTTTGGACCGAAAATAGCAGGTTTCTTAAGTCCACTTGTTTTATGTCGTAAATTTATGACATAATCACAAATAATTTCATGCCGACCCTGGTCCACACGATCAAAATAATTGGGTAAAAAAGTTTAAGAAATTCTAATTTGTAGTGGTCTACTGCGTTTCGCAATTTGTCGATTTACTTCGTGTTCATATTTTGCGGGTTAAAAGCATTTAAAAGTTGGTCGTAATATATTTTAATATAAACTTTTTACAATATTGGTGTATCACGTTTTTGTGCACTACTAAACACTAGAAAAAGGGGTATCCGACAAATCGTTACTTGCTTGTAGTAAGACATTAATTACCAAAACCATATACACAAGTAGATACATATGTCTACTTAAGAGTTTAACCACAAATAATCGAAATACGCTTTTCACAGCAATCTTCGGAGAGCCTGCGGAAACAAGTAAACGATGAAATGAGACAGCGAACTGCCCTAGAGTCGAAACGAGTACAAAACTCGAACGCACTCGTTAAAGGAAAAACGGGTAAGCGCATAGAGATTACAAAGTTTTGTCACAGGTTCTAGAACATTAGATTATTACTTGTAATAACGTTAGATAATATCACTCATTGTGCATCAATATGAAAACCGTAATTAAACGTCAAAAAACAGTTTATTGTTTTTGTTATTGTTTTTTTAAGTTGAGTTACTTCTAATAATCGAACAAGTTTGGAAATTTTAATAGTTTAACCTTAACGTTCATTTTTTATGACAAATTGTTATTTAGTTAAAAAAATTGACTTGGACTAAAGTTATTTCTCAAATGACTTGTTTACAATGCTTTTCTTGAATCAACATAGCTCATGTATCTTACAAAGCCAAATATCTCATGTTTTTTTCTAAGTAAGTAGATGATTTTAAAAGAAAGTAGAGTATTCTGATTGCAACACACGGGTTATGAAAGCTCTTTGCCTTTTTCATAGAAAACAAGAAAAAGAAACTCAAGGTTGAGAAGACTTTGGAGGAAACCCAGAACGCGGTGGATAAAGCTTCGAATGAAGTAGGTGCTCTTCAGATGGAGCACGCAAAAACTCAAGTGGTAAGTCTTTTTATGGCTTTCATTGCTGCCAAGCCAGTGAAATATTTGTCCTCTGTTTAAACTGCGATAAACATTATTCTGCGCCGATGAAACATTATTCTGGCCAGTCGCAGGGTCGTGCTCTTGAAAATTGCAAATACTAAATCCTTTTGTGATATGGCGTTTTGTTACAACGTTACGTTGCATGAAAATGTTATATAGGGGTTATATATTCATCCACTCACAATACATGGTTGGAAAATATCCACCATATGCAATCCCGCCTTGGCAATTTACATTTGGCGGCAATATCAGGTTTAAAACTGGGTAGGCCTACTGCGCATGCGCACATCAGACTCGAGGTTCAGGTAGTCTTACGTGGTCTTACTCGAGTCGCGGTCCGACTCCAGCAAAACAAACCGACTCCTCGAGTCCCGAGTCCGACTCACTTTGGTTCGGAGCAATCTTATACCTAGACTACTTGTTTGTAAATATGCTGTTGCTACCAGTCATAGTATATTTAAAATAAGTTCCTCTGGCTTACATTTCTTTAACCAACGTTTCGGCTTACTATCCGGCAAGCCTTCGTCAGGGACTAACACACAAAGCCATCAGGGCGCAAAGTAAAATCACACAAAGAAAAAAGGAGATAAAAATATACTACTTGGTTAAGGCGACTTCTCCAGCAAAGAAATAATATTATCGCCGATGTTTCGGCTTTGCAAATATAGTTGCCATTAAATCTATGCGGAGCTAGATAAGTTGCATAACGCATACAACTGTGCCAGGTTTGTATCTTGCTTCAACCATCCGTGGTTGGACGCTTTACCTTTTTTTCTGAATTCATTTATAACGAGAAAAGTGGTGAAAATAAGGCAACACTGGGCTCCGGAAAAATAATTTTGCAACAGGCTGTTTCGCTATTTTTTTGGATGTATTTAATGTAAGATTTCAGGTGCATATTTGTAAACTACATCGAGCGATAAAAGTTGCTTGGTTTATTTAAGGTATTTTGCACCTTGGCAGATTGTTGCTGACCTCAACTCTAAACTCACCGCCCTGAACGTCGAACACGAGGAAGTCGAGAAAACACTGTCCCAAGAAAAACACGAAATAGAACCCGTCGAAAGAAAGTTGCAGGTAAGGGTTACGAATTTTGACGCCGTGAAAACAGTAAGTGTCGTATTTAAGATTTGAGAGGGATTGAGTCTTTATACGGTATATAGATTTGTGTTATCGTTTAGTGCACGTACCATTTTTTGTCACGACTCACGACTTAAGTCAATGACTTGAATTAACTGCACTTAATCAATCTTTTCAAATGACTTGACTTGACTTAAGTTTTTTGCACAATTGACTTGGGAAAAATGAAGCGATTTATTGACATTATTTTTATAAGACTGCTGGGTAACTTATCTCAATTTTTGCACTTCGAATAAATTGCTTGCTTTATGTAGCGTTTTGGTAGGTTACTTATTATACATATATTTGAACGAGTTTACCAATTTTAATAGTTTGACGTTTAATTTTTATAAAAAGGACCTTACTTGGAATAACTTGCTCTAATAATTACTTGACTGGGACTTATTTTTTATTTAAATAGACTCTACTTGAACTTAAGTTACATAACAAATGACTTGACTAGGACTTTATTAATTTAAAAATG
The DNA here is from genome assembly GCF_963924565.1 of Ascidiella aspersa. Lineage (NCBI taxonomy): Eukaryota > Metazoa > Chordata > Ascidiacea > Phlebobranchia > Ascidiidae > Ascidiella > Ascidiella aspersa. The sequence continues at coordinate 31,505,902 of NC_139450.1, forward strand.
ACTTGTTTACAACACTGGCCGTACACATTTCGTATCCAAACAATTTAGGTGTTTATCAGCATGGAATATTTTGACAGGAAAATTTGGTCGTGCACCATTATGAAGAGGCTTGTTTGATTGGCGAATGCTCGGTGAAATGTAATTGTGATATTTTTGTTAGGAAGAGCAAATGGCGCTGAAGGAAAAGATCAAGGAAATGGAAATGGAGGAATCTCAGATGACGCAGAAGCTGAGGGACATGACTGTGTCGCAGAATGCGATGCAAAAGCGAATCACAACTGCTGAGGCCAACATCGCAAAATTAAAGTAACAACAAAAAAGTCTGTTGTTAGGCTTATGTCTTTAGCCAGGGGCGGACCAAGCCTTTAAAAGGCCCTAAGAATTTAAGAATTTGGTGCCCTATACAGAGGCGTAGCCAGGGTATTTTGCGGCCGGGGGCAAATTATAAAATTGGCGCCCCTCCTCCATGTTGAATCACATTTTCTATTACATTAACATAATATACCTTTCTTTATCTGGAAAAAGAGTTAAAATTTTAATAGAACATTCTATTTAAAGAAGAAGCAGCCTCATTTTGGCATTTGTAAGCCTCATTTGGCGCCCCTGTACCTTGGCGCCCAGGGACATATGTAGCTACGCCTCTGGCCTTATATGTGCCGTTCAAAATATAAACAATAACCACACAAGATATTTTTCGTCGAAATTAATCAAAACCAACATTAAGAAAGAAAAAAACAGGCCACTATTGAGGTCGGAGTCTTCTGATCAACTGGAATTATTCCATTAAATACTGAGGCACCTTTAAAATCGTGGTCACTTGCGTATCTATTAATCGTGTTTTTTACAACCTTTTTCACGTGCGCCGGTTTTAGTGTATTATTTTGTCTTATATACAATCCTTTGGTATTTCTGAGAAGCGAAATTAACTAGCTTCTCCTTATTGTTGAGAAAGCATGCCAAGGCCCGGTTGCATTTTTTCAGGGAGGATTTGGGTGAGCTCGACATTCAACTTGAGACCAGCGAAAAAACGAACAAAAAGTTACAGCAACAGCTCGAAGAAGCTACTGGTAATCCGCAGGTTTTAGTTCGTTATTAACCGAGTATTTCTATGACAATGCTAAGAATGATACTGGACTTTTTTTTCCGATACCAAATGACGTCATTACTCTGCTCAAACAAGAACGTTAATAATAAAATGAAACGTTATAAGGCCAAGTTTTCCAGGTTTTAAAAAACTTGCTTTAGCGTAAAGAAGTCTAGTTAGGTCCAGCTGTTAACCGGTCCAAACTTTGTACTGATCTTTCAACGTAGAATCGCTGCTTTCGATCAAAAATTATTGCTGAAATTACTATATCAATATTGGTATCGGATCGGTTACGATACCACCCTATTATTATCGAACGAGTATCGATACTTCCACTTGGCATCAGGTATCGGCTCCGATCCGATATTATCGGACATCCCTAGAACTGTTTTGGCTCTACGTAGACTAAGGCGGGGTTCATTCTTTAATGAACAAGCATCTAAAAAAATGTTAAAAATTCAAAATGATACCAACTTCTGTATGGGCTTTGATATTCTTCTTATTACATTTAAAAGAACAGAACAAAGTTTCTATATAGGTGCGAGGGAAAAATTGTTTGTTTTCTGGTACTAGCACGCCTGGAAGACCGCAAGAAAGAGCACGGAAATTTGATGGAGAAAAGGATAAAGATTAGAAGGAATCTAGAAAAAAATGTCCAGAAGGAAGTAGCAACCAATATCATGGTCGCACAAAAGTACAGGTGAATTTTGACTTGTAGCCAGAGGGTATGTTGACTAGTAGCCAGAGGGTATTTTTTCTTCGTATGTGGTAAGCCTAAAGGCTGGTTCACAGCGTCGTCCAGTTCACACATTATAACACGTTGCCAGCATTAACGGTAAATTTTCGAAAGCGTCAAAGTTGAATTATTATAACTTTCCGCAACAGAAAGCGTTTTTCAAAAAACGTTTTACGTTAACACTAGACGCGTCTAGTGTAAACCAGCCTTAACGCAGGGCCAAATTAAGGGTACTGTTGGACAAAGTCTGTTTTGTTTACTAGAGAACAAAGCTACAAAAAGTAACTCAGTCATTTGTTTTAAGCAAAAACATGTATTAAATGGTACAGGATTTGTATCACTATCAGCGACCCTGGTCCAACGCAGTGGTTTTTAACTGGGTGCCAGCAAAAAAAATATACAAATTTGCAGTAGGCTATGAATGATAAAATAATATATGTAAAGTGCTATACTTGTGTAGCAGGTTCGAGCCTTGGTATTTCTTAACGTTATTTACCCAACTGTATCAAACAGCAGTTACCGTTGGGAACTAGTAACAAAATAAAATATCAGATAACACCAATTGTTTCAGGGAACTGCAGAGCCAGCAGATCGATCTCAAGAACCGGTTTATGAACATGTACGACGTCAAAGTCAAGTTAGAAGCAAGTATCAAAGACCACAAACAGGTAATAGTTGTTTGGAATACAATTTTTGGTCATCTTGTGCACTTTACTGAAAATCGCACGCCTATGTGAACAACTGAACATATGTATCTGAATTTCGCTATCCAAAGCCTTACAAGCTGTGGGGTCGAACTCGGACTTGGGACTCGACGAAGTCAGTTTGTTTTGCTGGAGTCGAACTCTGGACTCGAGCAAAACTACCCGATTCCCACGTTCGTATTACCAAGTTTTAAAACTAATATGGACGCAAATTGTAAAGGCGGAATAGCATATGGTGGATATTTTCCAACAATGTTTTAAGTGGATGAGTTGTATCAAACCTTATAAGTGAATTTCTGAATAGCCACCGTATTTAGTTATCTAAGTGGTGGAATACAGGCGGAGCCGGACTCGGGACTCGACGAATCGATTAAATTGCACATTTGGCCAGACTCGGGGTTATTTTTAACCGACTCCGCAGCCCTACACGGCATATTTTTTCGTGCGTTAACTTAAACAATACTGCAATTGAATTATTTTTATTTTAGCTGCTGAAACTCCAGGAAAAGTTAAACGCGGCTTTGCGGCAATACTACCACGATCGCGGAGAATTCAACCAAGCGGGGTTGACCAAGTTCTACGTTCAGTCACAGGTAAGTAGATTAAAACAAGATAGAAATCAGCCAAACATATAGAAATTGGGTGATCAAATGAAATCTGCTCTATTGAGTTTTATTGTTTTACTGTTTGCAGTTCGATAATAATATAATATTAAACAGTAACTACTCCAAGATGTAGCAAAACCTTCTTATATTAGCACCTAATAAGTCAAACTGGGGGGCGCTAGATACACACACCTATGTGTTTAACTGTGACCTAGTCCTTCTGAGGTTGATTTTTGACCAACGATTACGGCTTACGTATAATTAGTACACCGTAAGCCATCGCAGACTTCACCGAATCGGTCGATCAATGATGCAAGCAGGGCAGGCACTTGCCCGGTGAATCTGCGAATACTTAATGTGCACTAGGTTTAAACTTCAACAGTGGTTAAAGGGTCAGAAGCTACCCCAAATTGCGTCGTTGTTTGTTTTTTTACGAAACGACCTGGAGGGTGACCAAACACTATATATATGACGAAACTCACTAGGGTGTGAAAAACTAGGGTCAGTCATAAGTAAACAACACCTGCAAAGCATGGTATTATAGAGCTGCTAATTTGTATGTCAAACTGGAAGTCGAACCAAGAAGCAGCATAAGAGAAGTCCGTCTTCTGAACATAATCACCCAAATCTTAAGCATACTTAAAAAGGCAAAAGAAATTCGCATTTACGCAGTCTCAAACCTCCCCACTATGGACTTACCGCCGTGGGCTGCACTAGAAATCAAAGGCATTCCTTTCTGGGCTGGATTATGACAGTCAACGTTGTTCGTAGCGTCCCGTCGAACAGCTTCGCATGCCTGGGTTTAAACCACCCTGGTCCAGCCAATAACACTTTCAATGTCAAAATACCAAGTAAAATGACATATTTTCAAATCTATGAACGTAGCAGTCGTATAAGCCCACAATATAAATCACCAGCGCGTGTGAGACCCTTTCCTTTTATTTGGCGTATAACAACGCGGTGTCTCGATGCTATTCGCAGAACAACACGAGCATGATGATGGGCGTGCAGAACGGGCTGGAGATCGCGATCGACAACATCTCGCTCTTTCTCAAGTCGCAAATCGACGGAACGGCCACCACGCGCGTCCACCAGGCGGCGCAAGAGTGGCTCGCAGCTCCGTCGTGATCACGTGATACGAAGGCCGCTCAGGTTCTGACGGAGGTTGAGCGCCTCTTTGTTTTGTCGAGTCTTTTCCGTCTGGAAAGCTTGTTTCGTAGCCTTCTTCTCTTGTCGACGTTCCTGTTGCGTTTTTTTATGGTTGTTTTTTTTTGTTGCGCGTCGCAAAATACACAAGTGTGTTGGGATAACGGCCTGGGGTGTATGCGAACCGCAGGACTGTATCAGTTTGGGTCGTTACTGCCTGGATCGATTTGGGGGGGTTATTAGGTATTATAAACCTTCAATAATTGGAATCTCGCAAACATAATTAAGGAGTGCATTGGGTTTATCTATGTATTAAAGCTTTCGTACTTGGAATCTCGAAAACATAATTAGTGAGTTTATTGGGTTTAACTATGTATTAAACCGTTACTATTTTGTGATCTCGTAAACATATTTGTGAACCCGACAACGTGTTATAATTGAAGGTCGTTGCAAATTATAGCTAAAAGTACAACATTTTTTAAATCCATAGTTTCGTGCAAATTAAAAAAAGGCATTATTCTTTTTTAACACTATATTCGGTTTCGTCGTTAAGAAAACGCCAGAAAATATTTTAGTATTATTGTGTATCAAATTATATATCACAACCTTCCGAGCCTCTTTTACTGCCTTCTTTCTCAATGATTTTTCCTCTTTGCTTTCGTCTTTATTTCGTATGTGAATTGCAGGAGTTTCTTCGCTTTCATCGGGTTCTTCTGGCTCGTTTAGTTGAGCAAGCTTTATCAGGCAAACAATAGAGATTAAAAAGCAATTTGGTGTTGTATGATGGCAAACCCACGTTCAGGAAAACAAGTTACCTGTTTTTTAGTCAGTCTTCGCTTTTCTTGTACTGGCATCCCCGTTCGTTCGGAAATTTTAATTTTCTGAAACAATTTAACTTGTTAGATATAGTTTTTTTTATGCAAATTAAGCTTTAAGATTTTTTACCTTGATTTGTGAATATTTTATTAAATACATTACTCTTGTAAGGCATCCTCAGTCCTCACCTATTCCTACTCTTACCAGCTTGTCTAAACAAGCATATTTAAAGTATATTTTAAAGGGAATTATACTTTGTATTAAGTGTATGCGAAATTCCTCTTTGCCAGGCGAACCTAGACATTTTCTGTTTCTTGTGCGACCCGCTGTCAAAAATAATTGCCCACCTCTGAGTTAGTTAGAGCAATGTTGAGTAAAAAAGGCTCCAAGCGTCCAAGGCCTTTCATTGTGGTTTTGTGGTAATTTTTGGCATTTTAAGAAACTAATCATGCTTAGAACTAGCTAGTTAGAGCATCAGATACGCCTCAAGGTTTATAAATCGGACATTATTTCCGGTAAGTGGAGTGACATAGTTAGTTTGCATCACAAATCACTAATAAGAAACGGTTTATTGTCTTCATCAACAAACACTTCATATAAGTAAATATCATTACAGTGACAATACCGTGTGATAAGTTATTAGCGAGTTTCGGAACAATATTGAATTCTTAAGACCCGCGAAAAAACGTTTACATCAAAATTTTTAAATTATTAACCTAATTGCACTATGTCACACCTTGTGAATTGTTACAAGAATAACTCTCTAAAAGAAAAAAACTACTTAACTTATCAACAGAACAAAATACACTTACTTTCGGTTCCTCAATTAGTCTTGGGTGATTGTACAGCGTTGAATACGTACCTGGGTGAGCAAAAACGAATTTAAATCTCAAATAAACTTCCAATAATAATGGTAGGGCAAAATAAAAGGAGCTCACTTAAAATTGATTCACAATCCCATTTTTCCTTTTCAACCTCTTTTACAATTGGAACCATGTCATCTTCATTTGTGGCGGTATGCAAGAGTAGACACTTTTCCTTTTCTGGCATGTCTTCCGGCTCCCTAAATTAAATCGTTATTTAAACATTTAGGATTTTTTTTCAAAATTAGTCAGTTTTAAATTTTTATGTTAAATAACTATGTTAAATTACTGTTTTCATGACAAATTTAGTTTTGTAGATTTAGTAAAAAGTTTTAAAATTTCAGGCAAGACGCAGGGTGGGCATAATGTAGATGCAGTTTTGGGTTTCTGGGGTCTGCCCCCCTAAGGGCCTTTATTTGGGGTGACAAAAACTCCAAAATTCTGTGATATTATTATTTTAAAGTAATCGCTTAATAGAAATAATTATTTTGCAAAAACCACTTACTCATTTTCTTCAATGATCCCCAAGAGCATTTTGATTTCCTGCTTTTGTTCCAATTCATCAACCGGAATGTTCCCATCGATTTCAACTTGGGCGAGATCACCAATACATTCGTCATCATAGCTCTCAAAAAACTACATGAACAATCAATAATTAATATTAAAAAAACATTTTCCTGACGATTTTTTCATCACTTGGTTAACAAAAAAGGAGTTAAGCAAAAAAATAAAACATTAGTTTACCAAAAAAAAACATAAGGCGAAAAAGTTGTTTACTTTTAATTTGGGCACTAGCAAAACTCGTCTATTGTGTTCCTCTTATTTAGAAGGTTTATTATTCATGGGCGTTAAAGTTCAGTTGTACACATAAATGAAAAGCACACAAGGTTTAATGGGAAGAATACAATGACAATTCCAACTCAAACCAATAATTACTGCACCATAGGGACGCAACATGTGCATGCTGCAGCAGTAGACTCTTAAAGTAAAATGGCCGAACTATGTTAAAGTTGTCGTACCTTCTCAAACCGGTCATCCAGGTGACTTAAATTCTCATTTCTTCTCATTACGGATGACGTCATCGAGTAGCTGGTGAAACGAGACTTGGTTTCTTCCTCGGAAAAGTAACTTTCATCATCATCGTCACCAAACTCACTGGAAAAGTCATCTTCACTTTCACCATCTGTTTCTTCTTCTGGGGTTGTTCTGAAATAGTAAAACTATTTCATCGAAAATAAATAAAAGTGCTACCTGTTTAGTTCTTATATTGCTACACAATTGATAGAGCTCAATAAATCCTGCTACCTATTAGATTCCTCAGGGAAGAAATGATTTACAACAAAAAGTTAATGATAATGAAACACAGAATCTGATTTAGGAGTAACTATTCAGTTTTAGTATGTAAATGATTTTCTAATGGGATTAAAACAAACAATTGGATATTCTGAGTAATTATTTAATAAACCTAACTGGTATAACACATGTCAATGGCAACATTTTCAACTTTTGTTAATTTCATTGTAGAATGGTTTTTGTATTGAAGCTTTAAAAAGTATAAAAAAAACATTGACACAGTGGTAAATGTATCGCACTAATGGTAAGCAACTACCCTTTCTTTTCATCGAATGGAAGCCCATCAATATGACAGTTATTTCATATATGGCTTTTAAGCTTAAAACTTTGTAACCTAGATATGCATTTATCAGTGCTGTAATGAATTGACTTAAGTCACTGTGTTAAAATAACTTTCAGTAAATTCAGTACAAAAAGTCTCTGGGACAAATTACTTGTGTTAAGTCTATGACTTGACTTAAGTATGATTGAGTCATTAGGTTAAATAACTTGATTTAACATCTCTTTCAATTTTCAATTAGCTGGTTATATAGGTTATTTTAGTTTAGGTATTGCTCATTATCTTCAAGTTTACCAATTTTAATAGTTTAACTTATTTTTTTACAATTGACATGACTAGGGCAAATGATGACTTGAACTTTGACTTGACTAGTTATTTTTACTAATGACTGGACTTAAGTCATTTCCAAAATCCCTACATATATTTTTTATTGGAATTGTTAAAAAATCTAATGTTTGGCATTAACCGCACAGTAAAGTTCACCTATGTTGTGGCTGACTGGCTTGAATAATGAAATTATCCTCAAGGAGGTTGTCTGGGTCTTCAAAGTTGAAATCTTCTTCCAATCCTGCAACGATGTCAGGATCCCAACTTGGCTGCGGACCTGAAAAAATACATAGTCATAAATCGCAACCTTATAGTTTTTGGAGCATAAAGGTTGTAGTAAGACTTAATAAGAATATCTCAAAGCCCAGAAGTATGTATCATTTTGAACGTTTCGAATAACTCTTTTCATTTTCAACATAGAGAGAAGGCACTGATTAGAAGTGTATATTATAATGCGGAGGCAGACTTCAGATAGAAGGAAACAAGGAGACATACACTATCTAAACCAGGGTGTGCGGCTTTAAGAAGGATTAGTGTATTATTTGAATAAACACTGTGTCTAGTGTCGCACTTCGCCTCAAGCAAAAACGTATCTTGTTTATGTCCTTCATTTTAGATGTGATTTGTTGAGTGTAAACAGAGGTACTTTTGTTGCGGCGTAAGTTTTTTTGTTTTGTGTTGAATATAGCGTGGTAACCTTTGTTTATTGTATACTTTCGAATTAAGTAACTTAGTTGTTGTAACCATCATTGTGTTTATTGACCGTTAACTGATAAAGACATCAACTTTCAATCACAATTAAGAAAGAAAATTTAATGTTTTGTTACCTTTCGGTGGTATGGCGCGATGTAACATTCCAATTTTCTCCTCTGTTGTTGAACCGAAGACTACTGAAGGTAACCTCAGAATGGTGTCGTCTTCTCTTGTAATCTCAGTCACTTCTTCATTTCCATCCATTGGTTGCATTTCAAAGCTGACTGAAATAAAATACAGTTGCTCCAGATAACAGTGCTTATTAATTTATTATGTGTGATAAGTGACGAAAAAATGTCTAAAGACAGATATTACATACATGAATATTCACGGAAAACACTCCCTCTAAAAAAACTGTTGCTACCAGGCATAGTAATATAATTCAAAAACAGCTCCTCTGGTAATTGTAATTCTTTACTGACATTTCGGCAACCTATGCAAGTCGCCTTCTTCAGGGTGAATGACACCAAAAGCTCATAGTACAATATATGGAAAACACACAGAGGTAAAAATGCAAGAAAAAGACCCTTGTAACAACACAATAAAAAGTAACAACATGTATTTAATTAATAACACTACCTCTATGATCTTCTTTTGGTACCAAAATTGCTATTTCTTTATCCTGTGGTGCCCTCATATGTTGCATATAGTTGTAATCGTCATCAAACTGAACTCCATAAATTCTCTGCTCACTCCAACGTTCTTCTCTTTCAATCGGCGTCTTACAGAAATAAAAAAGGTGTAAGATTTAGGGATTAAAAGCTGTGTAGTTGATACGGGTAAGTAGGCATTGGCTCTTAGGGTGCAAGCCGGCGGCTGCATAAGTTTTTTATTCGTTCCTAGTTACACCTCTAAGGAGCCGCTAAAAGACCTGTCCTTAACTTCTTGAACTCGACAGAGCCACTTCACTCAGTTGGTATTGCTCGTTAAGTATATATTCACAAATCGCAGTACAAACGATAAGATAACACAGTGATTCCGATACTGCTAGTATAAAAGTAGAATGAATCGCTAAACACCACACTCGCCTGGGCGTTGGCAACACCTTAGTGTACACAAGTTATGGTGATGTCAAGTTGGGTAACACAGTGGTAAGTTAAGGAAAACTACTCCCTATCGCTACAAAGAGAAGGATTAATTCCTTTATTCTAAAGATTGTTGTATATCTTTATGATATATGACTAACTTCTTCAAAATTTCTGTTTTCGGAGGGATGTTGCCCTTCCATTGGGACGAGGACCCTTTGCGGAGCATCTTCATCTGCAGCCAGGGGATCTTTTTGACTCCTGAGAATAGTAATGAAATTATGAAGAAGTACTGAATTAGTCTAACAATTATGTGTTCTAGATGATTAGTGCTTTTAAGATCATTTTTAAGAAATGGCATTCTTTCCAATTATTATTGGTATAGTTTGTTTTCAATGTTGATTGATATAGTGAATGTTTTACAAGATTGACACTCACTTTTATAACAAAATTCAAATCTTACATTTTCAAATAAATTTTCGGAATATTCAAAGAAAATACCTAAAATTGAATTACTTGACATTGAAAATATTACCAAATACATTTAATGATATAAATCACTTGATCGAACAATAAAAGTATGGCACTCCTTTAAATACTAAAGAGCAGAGTTAAATACACTTTATTATAAGCTGTCAATTTACCTATGAACTAGCTGAAAGGTGACAGACTTTTTCTTGTCAATGAAAGGCTTCTTGCTACGACGTGGCTGGAAAGATAAATAAGAAATTTGATTGGCTGGCCTTTAAATAAAAATATCACCCTACTGACTTACCATTGTCAAGTTACCTTATAGGTAAGAGATTGAAAAACGTAAGCAATCAATTTTACAAAAAATTATTTGCCAGAAGCTGTTTTCTTACTTAAGGTTTTTTAAGTTGCATGGCATATTAATCCAGACCACTAGAGCATATTATTTCGCCTAAAATATATACTAATTTATACCAAAGAATTGTTTATACTATCTTTAAGATAAGAATGTTATGTGACATTGCGAGTGCATCAGAAAGAATAAAGATTGAAAGTAAACCGGAACGTCCCTGGCCAAAAAACATTATTTATCAACACGGCGTACTTCCGAAGTTATTTTACCGAAACGATGTTCCGACGGCAACTCTTTAAAAAATGTTCTTTTTTACCAGGCCATGTCCTTTTTTCACCAGGTCATCCCCCATATTCTTGAATGTATTTAATTTCAGACTTTAGTTGCATACTTGTGCAAAAGGTTTTCTAAGGTTACATTTTTTGTTTTAAACTTCCGTTATAGCGTAACTTTGTGACGTCATCTCCTAAATTTTCATGCCTTCCGTTTAGAACATTTTTCATCGCTCAAATAACAAAATTATTCTACTTAGTTTGTGTTCAATGTGACTGTTTATTCTTTTACAATCTTTTCTTTAAAGCTAGTTCAAGGCAAGACAGCTAAAGTTGGATGTAGGTTGGCAGAGTACAGTCAAGCAATTCTCCAAACTTGCTAAGTTTTACGTCATACTGATTTTCAGTTGTAGGTATAGTCGTTGGCATACGATGACAAACTAAATGTTATTTATATTGGCGCGCATCATAATTCTGGCCTTGAAAGCCACAGCCACATAACGTACACCGCGTGAGTCGTAACACATAACCCTGTTTTCTTCACCAAACAAACTAGTTGAAAAGTGCGAAACGAATATAATATTGTGGTAATAGCTTACGAACGAATACAAAACCCGTTTAAGTAGTATTTACAGCTCAAAGCCGCGCGTATCATGGCAGCCTACTTTATAATATTCAAATTTATGAAACGCATTTTTAGCTCTTTACGCCATTTTTTGTGTCTTTTAAACACGACATAGCAAACGGGGGGTTCAAACGCCCAATATATAAACGATAACATGTATCGCCTATTTTAGCGAGGTCGGTACAGAGACCAGTCGACCGATTGGGATTGTGGGTAAGTGGGACTCCCGAAGGAGCAGGTCGCTTCAAATACTGTAGACCAGGGGTTCTTAAAACTTTTTTTACCGTGGACCCCTAAATTTTTTTTTCCTTTGCATGGACCCCGGTAGGCAAGAACGCTCCAAAATGGCGTCATAATATGACGTCATAATACAAAAAGACTTCATAACTCTGTTTATTTCGGTCCGAAAAATATGAAAGTTAAATGGAGTCTAACTATACATTCAGTGCAAAACCGTTTAATTTTTTAAGTGTTTTCTTTGAAAAATAATAACTTCTTAAGTATACACTAGTTCTTTAATTAGGCCTTCATGGACCCCCTAAAACTATTTCACGGACCCCCCCCAAGGGATCCATGGACCCCAGTTTAAGTTAATCAGATATTGCAACCCTGACACATTTCGAGTATCCAAAAGTGGTTGGGTAAATGGCTTTAGCTTTTCATTGAGCTTTATAGCTTCTTTTTAATGTTTGTTTGGTATAGTTCAACATAGATCACAGTAGCCTACTGGCTTTTTCAAAATGGTCAAAATCCGGGAATTGGTTAACTGTCAAGAACTGCACACTCTCATTTCTATAAATTAAGTTTATTCAACGGAAAGCGTTTGTGCATTACACAAAAGTTACAATGGATTCTGGTCGCCTAGCTTTGCAACCGACTGACTAGAGTTGGAACAAAAGACACGCGAGAAAATAATGGCAAGAACGGTGGCGCAACAAACTGCGAGAGCTGCGATCCCCGTCCACAGAACTACGACAGAGTAATCTGCAAAATAAAACAAGGCGTTTCAAAAAATTTTGTTGTTTATACGGATATCAGATTTTAGGAAAAAGTTTGGCGGCCTGATATAAAAAAATGTCAGTCCTACGTGCAAAATTTATGAATTGTTTTTCTTTAAATGCTTCGCTCAGTTTTGCAGTAGGGTACCGATGCAATAACTTTGCAAACAAGGTTATTCGAAAATGTAGTATGTTATGTAGTTAATACCCGTCACAATCGCGTTCTTTGGTGTCGAGGCAGTAGCTTTTCCAGGCAAAACGGTTAAAATCGGTGCTAGTTGATCCTCCTGGAAGGTGAAGCCGCCTTGGGTGGTTCCCTCCAGGTAAAGTTGCTCGATTCTCCGTCCAGGCGAGCCCTTAATGATGGTGATGGGACCTAAGGTGGCGAAGGCCACGTTCTCTCCGTGCAGGGATCTTTTCTTGCGACCGGCCGAAGAGCAGAAGTAGTTGGGACTGCCGTCGCGACAACTCTGGTGGTTGGAAGAATAATGGTTGCCTAATCTGCTCTAAGTATAGTAAATGTGGTGGCCGGCTACATTCGAGAAATAAAAAAAAACGTGTCATTTCTTGAATGGATTGGACATTGTTCATATTTGAAAAAAAACTGGTAAAGTGAGTATCCCAGTGTTTATGTAAACGTGTTAAGTAATTGTTTGTAAATGATAAACGGAATATTTACTAAATTTAAAGTAATCTAAAAGTATTGCACTTTTACTGTTTTGTAAAATCGAGGTGTGATTTCTTCCCCTTTGTGGCCATTTAAGATTCATTGTGATCAAGAAGCTTCAAAAGGGCTGTTTTTTGTTGAACAGGCATGTGTGTAGCTTTTACTGCTTTAAAATCACGATTGCACTTTCTACGCGTTTGCCTCGCATACTTACGTCGAGGTTGTCGGACATGCACAGCAGCACTTTTACGTGAATGAAAATGGTCGCACAGCTGGCGGCCTTCGGCACTTGGAAGTTGGCGCAAACCGATTCCGGCGAAGACTGGTCACCCGAGCGCATTCCAAATTTAAACAACTGAACTGGACGCTGGCAACTGCAGAAAAACGGTTCGAAATTAAGAATTTTGTTCCGGCAAATTTTTAAAAGTGACACAATTTCGATCATCTATTCGGGTATTTTCTTGAGGGCAACATAATTATATAATTTGCTGCAGCCTGGTTGTTTCGCATTGTCCGGTGTTTAACATCTTTTTGTTCGCGCCTCGTGGTTTAGAAAGTGGCTCATTGTTGTTTTTTCTTTCTGTTATTGTTTGCGTGGTATGTATATACATGTTTGCGCCTTTAGTTGCAACTATATATTGCCCTGAAGAAGATTGATCAATTTTACAATTCAAACAATGCCTGGCAGCATATTCAACGGTTATAAATGTCTGAAATTTTATTGCGGATTATCGCCTTACCCTCTGCTCGCCATGGTGGTGAGAATGTCTTTTGTACTGAACGGATCGCTGCTGCACGACAGAAACATCTGTTCCAAAGTGGCCACGAAGTCCGGTTTCGTCTGTAATTTTTTGTGTTAATGTTTAGCTAGAGTGATCACTATAGATAGAGCGATTATTTTTTGATCTATACACATTTGTTTTAGACAAAATTGTGACCTGACGTACATGGATTGACCACACGTTGATGTGTTCAGAGATTCAACGATTTGTGCACGTTTACTTCATTTTCAAATGATTTACAAATTTTGATCGAGCGTGTGAATTATGACAAAAAATTATCGCCCTACTGATCACTAATTTTTTTTTTTTTTTTTTTTCACCTGCCCAGTGACAACTTTCACATTGACGTGGATGACTTGACCGATGGTGTACATCCCGTATTCCTTTACGGTAAGGTGAGAGGGGCATTTGGCGGGACAAGAGTTGATCTTGCACAAGCTGAATTCAACCGAGAACTTGCCGGAGCGTCCTATACGGACAGGGTCTTGCTGAATGCTGCGAAGAAAATGCAAAACAAAAATTTGAACAGAAATAGGGCTTAATTCTAGGCCAAGAAACATATTTGACCCCTGAATAGCGCCTTTCACATTTATTTTCTATTCAATTTGAAACAACCGCACAGCACAAGATTGATTGATAACACCTAAAGAAAGACAGTCTTAATTCGGTCATAGTTTAGTGATTTGAAGCATAATGGTTAAAGGTTGTAGCCAAACGTTATAAGAATGTCAAAGCCCATACAGAAGTAAATAGCGATTTGGCCGTTCAATAAATACCTAAACATAATTATGTTAGTGATTTTTTTTATTAGGTCATACATTGGTTGCAGAGCTGTGGTGACGGCGTAATCCCGCGCGTAGACACAAGTGAAGTTAATAACCGGGACTGGCATGTTGAACGATGCGCCAAAAGTGTCGCGGTTTATCCACAGCTTATTCTCGAAGGGGATTCCCTGTTCTCTAAGGGTCGGGTCGCTGCTGATGAAAGTGCCACAGTCGACGAATGGCAGGGCGATCTCAACACTGTAGCTGCCAGACAAAGTTACCGCACCTGTACAAAAAAAAAAGAGTAGACCGTGCTGGAAGTAGATGCAATACAACAGGAAACAATAATAATCAAAAACAGCTTCTAGATAACAGTAATTATTAACTTTCGGTTCGCCGTTATTGCTGTCATAGGTATAGCCACACATCAATTTCCTATATAGCCTTGCTTACCCATGCATTTATCATTGCTGTCGAAATTTGGCGACACGTAGAACACGCTGTTGCCGACACCGCCGTCGAATTCTGCGTAGAACCTCTCCGAGACAGAGATGGAAATAACAGATTGGCCACAGCTCACAATAGGAATAGCTGCATATAAAGATAAAAGTAGTTGCAAAAATTCGTTTATACCCAGGATTACCATATCGTCTTCTTTCTAAGATTTGTGCTTATTTTTGATCGCAGTGTCTTAGAAAATACCCAAACAAAATCCTGGAACCGCACAGAGTTGTTCAAAGCGTACCTATCCCTTTATACGGGAACCCAGGAAATCAGCAACACTTGCTCACCAATATCGCAGTTCTTCCCAATGTATCCGGCTTCACTGACACACTGGTAGCCGAGCTCGTGTTTACAAGAGGGCTGGCAAGCGCAGTCTCCAGCACAAGGGTTCGGCGAGCAGGCGTCGCTAATGACTTCTTCTTCTATGGCGAACATTCTACCAGCCTTGCCGTCCGGTGTAGGTATTTTGGGCAGACATGTACCAGTGCCGTTGCTGCTCAAAGACAAATTTATGATCACGTACGCTACGCAGCTCTGGTACTGTTGCGAATACAGTTCTCTTCGAATACTTTTTAACATTGATGGAATCGCAATAAAGACCCAGACGAGTCATAATTAGAGCAAGTCAAGACGTTTGTCATCTGCAGTCATTATCTAAAATCCAAGGCAAGTCAAGTCATTTGAAGTCAGTAAATTAATTCAAGTTATCGATTTCAGTCATTATGACACCGACTTTTAAGCAATGCTAGAGAACGGAGGGCGTACAATGGCATCTTGTCAGAAACAGAACTAGGGAGCAACTAATTGGCTGTAGTGTATTGTGGTTAGTCGAGCACAAAGGAAGTAAAACTTACACAGCGACGCAAGACTTGTTTTCATCGCACTCTGGTTCGCAAATCGCGGTTTCCTCGTTAGCAGAACCCTCCGAAGCAGCATCATCTGACCTACCTGTTGCTACAAGCGAAGCCAACACGAAAAACCTGCAACATACCAAGTAAACAAAACGGATATTTATGCTAATATGCGAATATCTCCTACCAGGCTAAACGTCGCCTTTTTATACGAACTGCACTAGCTTAAAAATCGGCCATTTTACGAATAACTCAATAAACTCATACCAGGCTAAAAATCGCCTATTTATATGAATAACCAAATACAGGAAAAATCGCCTATTTATGGTAATAGGCCAATACAAACGGAGATCAGAACTTACCATAAATAAAATTGAAGCTTCATATTGAAATTAAGGGGAGTTGAAATAAACTAACGAACGAAAAGGAAACTAACTGAAAATAACTAAAGTAACAAAAAATCACAAACTTAACAGCAACGCAATCCAAGAAATAGGTGCTTGCAAAGTTAAAAGCTTTATAAACGTGAGACGAAACGTCGGAATGCTGATTGTTGCAGTAATCAGCGGCGTACGTGTTGCTCCTGGATTTAATTGTTACAAATGCCACAAGCAATCTAGTGAAGATGTAAGTCAGAGATCAGAGGGGAATTATTTTTTTGAAACCATCCAATGTAGCCCAATAAATCATGTTTTTGCAAGTTCCCTTGGGTTTATTAATAATTGCAATAAATTACCTCAGTAAATACTACACATACAAAAAAAGGTAGGCTACTATACTTTATATTTTTTGTTTTGTTTTACATTCATTTTCGGCTTATCTCATTGATTCCACAGTTATTTAAAGATAAAGCAACCAGGATGAGGTAAAAAAATATACTTGCAAATTTTTTAAGAGAACTACCGGTTAAATCGTACACATTTTATTGTATCAAAAAGCAGCAATTTTAACGCGTGTTCAACTTTTTACGAGCGCAAATATATGCATTGTGTATATTGTTTTCACACCTCAGAAACAAATAAGAGAACAACAAAAAATAAACTTCATAAAGTCGAAGTAAAATCGTGAAAGAAACGCAAAATATCTGAAGATTTCAGGTACGTTCATAAAAAAGTTACATCGATATTTTGTTCATAGCGGAATACTGAACACATTTACTCCCGAGTAGTCCCTCGATCGTTGCATTTCGATTGCAACGTTGTTTATCTTCATGTTTTTAATGCTTCCGTGGAAACGAGGAGTGGAGGGCAAACCTGCACAAGATAAATCACAAAAATAGTTACCACAGCTAATGAAACAGGGATGGGTACACTCATAAGGGTGTCATATTGTTCATTCACGCAATACATGGTTGGAAAATATTCAACCATATATGCTGTTCCTCCTTAACAATTTACAGTTTACAACCTTATCAATTTTGAAATTTGGTATTGAGCATTCGCACATCGGACTCGGGTAGTTTTACGCAGTCTTACTGGACACCCGAGTCCGACTCCAGCAAAAGAAACCGACTTCGTCGAGTATTGGTTCTGGTTCGCTGTTCTGGTAAAAAAAAATTCCCGGTCATGTCGTCCCGATCAGGTATTACACAGACCGCCTTAATTACAGTTTATTGAAGTAATATTGGTTTAAATCGTTGGTTTGAATCATGGAGTTCTTAAACTTTCGGTGCAGCGCCCCCCTTGACTAATGGAAACTGCGGGCCGCCCTATGCGAAAACTATGTTTCATTTTCATAGCCACGTTGATTAGCGTACTTACGCAGGCAGTGTTTTCAGATATCTAGAAACATCGCGTAGTGCATTCAAGTCATTGACTTACGTCGTTACAAAACTGAATACTTAACCGCTAAAGTATATTATACAATGTAATCGCTTATATATGTCAATATAATCAACGCTTGTTTGACCTTTAATTCCCCCAATGGAGATTTTCAATCCGGAGTCGAATCGCACTTTTTCCCCAGATCGAACAACTTGAGATCGCTTTCCGTTCACGTACATCGTTATCTGCGCAAAATTTGGGAGAACACATTATTGAATTTTTGTTTGGTAAGATAAGCGTATGTTAAATTTAATGAATAGACTGTTTCCGCCAGGCATTGCACCTATTTTAAAATTGTTCTTCCGGATATATTTTTATTAATAAATGTACTTATGTCTTTCTCCCAGTTGCAAGATCACCCTGGTGAAAATTTACTGTACAGGTTATGGAATGGTCGGTACATTTGTTATTTAAAAAAAAAATTTACAGGGAGAAAAAAGTTATAATTATTGTTAAATTTAAACTCAAGATCATTTACCAAGGACAGTAAAATATGTTATAAACGGTTTCTTGGCCGTCGGCAAAAAAACTAATATAAGATAATAGATAAAATACTAAACTGGTGTTTTTACTGAAAATCATCAATAGAAAAGAAAAGTAGACTAAAATCCAATTGGTTTATGCCCGATGTTTTATTCTTCCGTTTAAAAGCCTTATGTGCCATTTAAATCGCGAGACCTTCGTCTCATTTTACCCCTTACATAAACCCTACAACTATGTCAATCACCTTTGGAGCATAATGCTTGGGGGTTCAAGTAAGATGTAGTAGGAATATCGAAGTCCATACAGAGGTAGGTAGCATTTTAAACGTTTCGAATAACTCTTTATTCCTTTTCTGTAGAAAATTTTATTCGAAACGTTCACAATGATACCTACTTCTGTATGGCGTTTGGTATTCTTGTTACAATTACCTTTCCCTTGGACATTTTGCAGTATATGGTCATCCACAGACCGTCGCACAGAGGGTTGTCGCCATTGAAATACTCCGCAAGCTGTATCACGTCACCAGAACTATCCAACACTTTGGCAACCAGCTGAAGCAAGAAGAAGAGAAAACAATATTATTAAGTATCATAAGTTTAAGAGTCTTAGCTTTTCAACACAATGACTCGGTTGTGAAAACAGGGCTGCGGAGTCGGTTCAAAATACACCCGAGTCCGACCCCGACCAAATATGAGATTTCGTCGAGTCCCGAGTCCGGCCCTGACTCTACAGCCTGTATTTTACCAGTTTACGAAAATAAAATAAGGTGGATATTCAGCAATCCATTTATAGGTGTGTTATATAATTCATTCACCCACAATACATGGTTGGAAAATTTTCCACCATATGCTATTTCACCTTTACAATTTACAGTTTGCGGCCATATTAGTTTTAAAATTTAGCACTGGGCATGCGCACGTCAGACTCGGGACTCGGCTAGTTTTACGTGGTCTTACTCGAGCCCGAGTACCGAAAAACAATGTTATTTTTTCCCTGGTCGTGATCCTTTTTTACCAGGGTGTGCCGTCATTTTCTAGAATGGCGTTATCTCTGAAAGTTTCCGTGCGTTCCGGTTTACTTCAAAGAAAGTCAAATTAGTTTTGGATGAAAAAAAAAATCTTGTCACAAATCAAGTATTATGCAAAACGTTAACTGAATAAAGATTGTTCCTACTTCGAGTAAAAAGTACCACCTACTTACAGTGGTTCCCAACCTTTTGGGCTTGCGGCACCCCATATAAATTAGAAATAGTTCGCGGCACCATTTCTCGTATTTTTGCTAATGGTTAAATGTAACGTTACAAAAAACAGATTGAAACAACATGCATTAACTGTGCATCAAGGTTGAAAACCCCTTAATTTTTACCTTTCCATTTTCCAGGGCTAGGCTGAACGATCCACCGCCCCGTGTTGATCCAAACAAGACCAAGCCTTCAGAGTAACTGCTTCTAAGGTGAGTTCTAATCGTAAGATCCCTGCTTTGGCCGTACTGGTCGGAACCTTAAAACGACATTTTTAACTTTTGAGATAAACCTTTCTGATGGAATAAAGTACCAAAAAGAGGTAACATGTTAATGTTAAAATTAATTGTAAAGTTACAATTCTCGCTGCAAGTAATTTTTAAATGTTGTCACACACAGTTTCAAGGCACAGACCTTAAACAACGTATTAGGTGTGGATTATTTTGAATAAATATCTAAAGCAGAACAATCTATAATACCTGGTATTAGGAACGACGATTTAACGCAATAATAACCACAACAGAATAAGATCTAAAACCGCCTGAATAAGACTTAAACCTGACTGAATAAGTCACAGTAATACGTGTGCCTAATTTTAAATAAATATCAAAAGCAGAATAATCTATTATACCTATAGTATTAGTTAGGAACGACGATTTAAAAAAGCCATGAAGTCTGCGCAGTATTAACCACAACAGAATTAGATATAAAACCGTCTGAATGAGACTTAACTAAGCGGAATACGCCAACGTAATAGGTGTGGCTAATCTTGATTAAATCGCCTTCTGCAAGTCATAATCATCATAAGCCGTTTAAACAAATGGCGAGAATAAGCTACCAAGAGTGCTGGTGTCAAAAAGAACTCACATAAGGTACATATGGATACCTAATGGGTAGACAAACATATTTACTTTTACCACGTTAAAATAAAATCCACTTACCAAACACTGCATATCCGGTGCCGTAGAAATAAGCTCCGCTATTGTCGGGAGACTTGAGGCAGCCGGAGTGACCTTGCTTGACCTTCCGCTTGGACGGCAGCCAGGAAATCTTGCCTGCTTTTAATCTCAAATGCGACATGCACCCCTTGAAGTGCGCATCCAACCCCTAAAACAAAGTATACTATAGGCATGGTGTATTTGTAATGCAAAAATATATATTTTACTTTGCTTTATTTCACTTTGCCTTTCTACTTTTGCCACTAATTTCTTTTTCGCCTTTGTTTGCTAAAGGACAATTCCTTAGTTTTTGCAAATTGCTGAAACTAAAGAACCCCGGCAGCCTGCGGTTTTGGGCGTTGTGTGGTACAGTGCAGTTGGTTTTATGAGCGAGCGAGCTGGCGTACGCGCTCGCCATTCTGACAATAAACACTAATGTCCAATTTGAGTGTGACATCCGGTCAGTGACAGACCGCCAAACAAAAAGTTTTGTCTAAAGTAGAAATATAACAGTTTTTAGTCCGAAAAGACTAAAAAAAAAAACTCCCCAACAGCGCGTTAGTATTGAGATTTAAAAAATGCGATTATCTATTTTATATTCTTTCGGCCACGCACAGGACGATATATTTCCCATAATGTCAGTAGTAGCCAAATTATAAATTTGTGCAATTTACCTGAACCGCCATAAAGGTACGGTTTGTAGGAACTCCGCCAACGTAGATTTCGGTTCCTTTAGGCAGGGTTGTGTTCCCCGGTTGTACGCCGCGATAAACAGTTTTTCCGTCAACAATCAACCTCAGGTTCTTGGGCGAAATCCGTAAGTTTACCTATAATAAAAATAAGGCAATACCTTTAGAACAATTTAAAAAAACGTTTTGAAATATTTTTTCTTAACGAGTACTCCAATGCATTAACGCAGCAAAATAGAAGAGTAAATAAAAACGCTATAAGTTTCATCAATCAAAATAAAACGTCAATCTTTTAGTTCAGGAGTCACCAAACTATGGCTTATTAAAGAATTGTTGAAAGCAGTTATTGACATTTCCTTAGTTTTTTAGACAACAATTTAATTCTGATCCGCGATTGTTGATACTTTTGATCAAAAAAATAATGCAGGTTTTTATATAAACAAAAATTATCCAGCTTTTTGTGAGAAAAAACGATTTTTTACGAAAAAAATTATCCGACTTATTACGAGAAAAAAAAGTCCGGTTTTATATTAAAAATAAATTACGCATTTTTTTGAAAAAAAACAAATATTCCAGATTTTTATGGAAAAACAATTTTCCGGCTCTTGATCAAAAAAAATCTGCCGCTATTTATGTGAAAAAAAAATCGCGACTTTTTATGTGAAAAATACCGATCCGGCATTTTATGAAAAAAAATCGGCGACCCCCCAGTTAGTTGCTAAAGTTTAACCTCATGCCAAGCGCCGTCGCCGAGATCTGGTCCATCTGAGGCCGACTGTGTCCAGGTCTCGGCGTACTGCTCTGCTCTGTACTCGTACGAGATCAAGCCGTCCCTGATGAACACGTATCTGTAACTTCGCTCCTCGCCACCATCATCTAACGCCATGATCACTCCGTCACGTGACCAACCACGCAGGCGGACCGAAAAGTAAAACCTGTGAAAGGAACAAACAATGAGACCTACAGAGCAACAGTATCTAAGGCAGGATAATCTTTAATACATATAGTATTAGGACCGATGATGTGAAAATAGCCAAGTACGCAGTAACCACAACAGAATAAATCTAAAATCCGTCTAAAGGGCAAATATAACGCTTGAAACGGTAGAGATAGGGGGTATTGGGCGAATGGTTCGGCAATTGCCGTTTTGGTGTCGACGTTTGGGCGCCATTTAAAGTTTAAATGGCGTGGTTAAGGCGCTGCTGTTTTGGCACTGGATTTGGTCCTATACGTGCGGTTATTGGTAGGTAATGGGTGATGGGGGTAGAAAATGGGTTAGGGCTGTAGTTAATTAGGAGTGGGGTTTGGGGTTAGGTAAAGTGTTGTTTATAGGCATGATTCTGGCCATTTAGGTCGTATTCCGACGGGTTTAGGACTTACCGATTTAGACGGCATTACGACTATTAGGTGTTAGTCCTATGAGTCCCTTCAAAAAACATATATATATATATATATCCATGAATGTAGACTGCCTTTTCATTAACTATACTGTGCATATTTATATTAAACACTTACTTTTTACGTGATTTTTTGGCAAACTTGATCGTAATATAATCGTCGCTTCTGGCCCCAAGCAAAAGATGTTTGTGACCTCCGAAGCTCACGTTTCTGTTGCCGCTGCACGACACCAAAGGCGCCGAGGGTGCTGAGGGTTCCAGGTGTGCCAGGGGTTCAACAGGTTCCAAGGATTCCATGGGTTCCACAGGGGCCAGAGGTGCCAGGGGCGTGCAAGCTATGCCATCTCCATGGAGACGAAATCCCGACGAACAACCGCAGTGAAAGGAACCAGGGGTGTTAACACAGTTCTGCAAATATTGTAATTGTCAGTTATTAGCAGTGTTGTAAACAAGTATCATTGAAGTGACTTAATTACCAGTCAAGTCATTTGCAATATAACTTAAGTCCAAGTCAAATATTTACAAAAATAACAAGTCAAGTCACACTACTAGTCGTTTAAAAAAAAAAACTAAGCGTATAAAATATTATGGACGTAAAATATAAAATTCTGCAGAGGGGGGCTTGCTTCTAAATATTCAAGAAAAAATATAAAAGTTTTTAGTTTCGTATCGCAAGACTGTCCAATTAACTGGTGTATAACACAGCTACTTCAAACGAGTTTTAGCTGCCTTTTACGTTACCTGTTGACATTGAGCACCTTGTTGATGTGCGCATTCGTCTATATCCACACAGTTGGGTGGCTCACCGGAATATCCGTCCCTAAACAATAGTGGGTAGTTACAGGGGCCAATCAAGGTCGAAACATGGTATTGGGCCGAGACGTTAAACGGCCCCTGACTGCGTTCCATAATTTGTGGCCACCAAAGATATACGCCAAAATAGTTTTCTCCAGAAATCTTAAGCCAAAATGGGACGATATATACGTCAAAAACGACAATTTTTTTTGGTAAACTCACTAGGCCAGCCATGTTTCACGCCAAATGGGCCACTGGCGTGATTTTGCAAAGCATTCACGCCAAAGATCTCTGGCGGGAAGGCATTGGAATGCAATTAGGCTACACCCTAGCAAACGGGTATTTACATTATGCTTACTGGCAAGAACAATGGAAAGAGCCAATCGTGTTGGTGCAGTTATGTTCACATTGGTTGGCTATCGAGCATTCGTCAATATCCGAGCACAACGCGCCCATCGAAGTGAATCCTTCTCCACAAACACAGATAAAAGAACCTGTATACAAAATGATGATTGGCGTTAATCTCGATTATTGTGTAATGACAGGGACGAATTATGCTTTTTTGAGGCCCTGCCCTAATCACTTAAGACTTTGGTGCCCTATATGTGTCATTTAAAGCAGTGGTCGGCAAACACCGGTCCGCGAGGAGTTGGTTACCGGTACGTAGCAGGGTTGTCAGATTAAAATTTTGTTTAAACACGAACTGTAGGCTACGTAAAAACCTGGTAAAAAGTCAAAAATAATTAAGCAGCAACTGACTGAGTGTTAACGCAATACTCAAAAAACAGTCAATGAGCAAAAACTGTCTGAAAGTAGTAAAAGTACATTAATGTATAGTAAATGTTATATTAACTACATCGTTTGTGACGTAACAATGCCTGACAATTAAAGGCGTGGCATGCCTCTGATGTGATCAAATGTTGTGGTACTGCTCATAAATGCTACAAAACAAATTATTAAGAGTAAAATATTTATAAATTTTGGGGGGGGGCATGGCCCCTCAGGCCGACCCCTGGCTACGCCTATGAGATGGGAGCCTCACTTTGCGACAAAACAACCATAAAGTTCGCATTGAAAGTTGTAATAAATTTCCTTTCCTGCACATTTGTTGTTTTTAAAGGCCGGTCCGCGACAAAATTTTAGTTTTAAACCGGTCCGCAGTGCAAAAAAGGTTGCCGACCCCTGATTTAAAGCACAAGAAACCACACAATATATTAATGGAAAATATAAAGAGGTTTACGATGATAGCGGTACCTGAAAAAATAAGCAAAAATTTATTTCATCAATGTTTAATCCAGTGGAATCAAAACGAAGGCAAGGCAAAAAGTAGAAAAGTCACGCCTGATACACATGCAGTGTTTCCTCTAAAACCCCAAGTAGGCAACACAGTAAAATCACAATTAATAAAATAAGGTAAATAAGGTACCGGTAGGCTATTTAACTAGATTTAACAATGATTTTGGGCAAGGTGTAACATATTGGAAAAGCAGAACGAAAAGAAGCTTTTTAATAAAATGAATGCTTCGTTTTTGCTAGTTTCACCAGTTGGCAAATTTGTATTTCGTTAGCGGCTCTAAAAAATACGCGAGAAAACATAACTGCTGTGAAATTTTAACCAACGGTTTTACTCTTAGCGAGATAATCGCGCTACTAAGTTTGCTACGCAAGATATAGGCGGCGAAGCAAATATTGTGTTTCTACTATGCGCTTTGTCTGGCTGTTCTTAAAGCAAAATTACCTAACCATATATTATTTGCTTAGAATTTTTCAAAGTGGAGAACACTATCTTACTGCATATTTTGGTGCAAACATTCTTTAAGGCGTATATACTTAGACTGTTGCCATTCAAATAAGCGCTTTTCGCACGATTGCCACGTGGAGTTCCGTAGTGTAGTGGTTATCACGTCTGCTTTACACGCAGAAGGTCATGGGTTCGAACCCCATCGGAACTACGTTTTTTTAAACATCGTTGTCGTGTGTATAATATTATGGGGAGTTGTTGCCTAAGGTTTTTGCTGTTTATGCTGTTCTTTAACGGTTCTTAATAAATCATTATTGAGCTTATTACGCACGAGTTTAAATAGTATAAAATTAAGATTTTACATTTCGCAAATTTTACGAGTTTTAACTAAAGTAACGGATAACTGCATTTTCGTATTCATAGACCGTCACTCAGAATATTAGAAAAATGACATATGGATTCGTATAAGCTTTTATAAATATTTTTTATTAAATCGGAATCTCATCGACAAATCTGCACTCGTCAAAACGTCGCTTTAAACGCTTTTTACAGTGGGCGATATTTCAATATTATTGCTAGTTTTCTACTGTGTGCCCCTACTGCATTCTAGAAATTGGCCAAAAGATTGACTCACCAAAAGTTTGTAAATCCCACGGCAAAATTATTTTAAATATTGTAAAATCACCATGCTGTAGGCCAGTGGTCGGCAAACTGTGGGCCGCAGAGCCATTTTCAGTGGGCCGCGAGTTAATTTTGAATAGCTAAGTGTTATGTAGTTGCGGGCCGCGCGATAGCCGTAAATTCAATGCTCCTTATTTTAAAAGTTAGTGTGGCATAGAATTTTTAAATTGGCTCAACTTGGAAAGGCCCACGTGACAAATGTGGTCATGAGAGTGCCTGTCGAATTTTTTTTTGCCAACTTTAACTTTGTGTAAATGTACAATTTTCCGCGCTATTGTTTTTGTTTTATAGTATGTTTTACAATATGGCATGGTCGTGTTTTGGTCATCAATTCGCCGTGTAATATTTCAACTTAAGATCCTATCCTGAATCCACCACTGTTTTTGTAGGCCTACTGGTTTTACGTAGTGGGCCTTCAATAGCTCTGAAAGGAGTACTTTGGGCAGCGACAAAAAAAGTTTGCCGACCACTGCTGTAGGCTAAAGACGTCAGTGACGATAGCATTTCACGCCACAAAGATCTTTGGCGGAAACACGATGGCATTCCACGTGGAATGCTTGCAAAAAATCACGCCAGTGTCGACACTTGGCATACAGTATCGCGGGCCTAATGAATTTCAGTTGAAAAAATGTTGGCGTGAATATTTGGCGGCCACATCTATGGAATGCAGTTAGCGGTGGAAAGGGTCTGAAATGCATTTGGAAGGACTGTCTGAGTATTGGAATGGATGTAACAGTTTAGCAGAACATTTACACGTTTTTTCCCGAATAACGTAATAGTATCAATCTTTCATTTGGATATTTATTGGTTCCAACTAATTGCTTCTAATTTAGTATTTTCGTGTTTGTGTACATGTTTTTTTATTTGGAAACTTGTGGTAAATAACTTGATAATGAATTGCAAAGCCAAAAAGGTCGAGTAGGTCGACATCATCCATTGTCAAGCTACATTACAGATCCGTGCATAGTGTACCTAAGGTTGGTAAACAAATTTATTAGGCTAATCTAAAATAATTATCGTCGTAGGATATTTGCCTATACATAAAGCGACGTGCAGTAGCGCATAGAATGATTTTAAGATTTTTGTTTGATCTCGCATTTGAATAAAATCGGCAAACTTTTAATTAGGAAGGTGACGCGAAGAACAAAAGATCCACAGATTAGTCGGTATAATGATACTTATAGCAAGATGGTTTTGTTATTGTTATGGTACAATTTGCTCGCATGACAAAAAAGCACCTTTCTATCGTTTATTTTGCAAAACTGACATTTTAGAGTTAGACAGTGCCACGATACGTTTTGGGACGAAAATACAGTGTCACCTTGTTACCCCCTCTCGAACCTTCTCCAACAACCTTGTGTGCGATTAAATTATATATACGTTGAAAAAATGCGTCTATTTTATTTCAGTTAGCAAAACGTTTGCCTTATAAATAAACTTGACTCAATATTAAATAGGCGCATATAAAAGAAAAGAACAGTATTATTTCCACGCCTGAATCCCAGCACCGAAATTACGTTAAATGTTTTTTTTTCGTACTAAGCGCTATTACACTGTGATTATTTTGGTTTACAGGTTGGATAGCTGTTACTGACGATGCAATGTTATTGTAAAAATGCATTAACGAGATAATTTGACAGAAATGCATTTATATAGAGTTTTAGTCCACACAGCCTGTGGACACATAGAAAATGTGAAAATTTTATATAACGTACCTTAATGCTGAAAACTTTGGCATGCCATAATGTAAAACTCCATAAAATCGTGGAATATTCGAAATTATGCCTTTCCGTAGCCAGTTAAAGTTGACCAAAATAAGATTTGGGCGGCAGTGTAGCTGCTTGAAGAATTTGGTCAATAGCATAGCCGGTTGTAACGACATGACGTCTGCCTATCTGTATTATCCTAACTGTCTTCTGGGCGCGCTTTGTCATTTGTCCAGAGTTTCCTGTTTTGTGTTTAATCGCGCTGTTACGAAATACTAGTCACCGCCATCTGGTATAAGTATTAGGCGCTTACAATTGCATCATAAAATCAGCAGCAACATACTATTCACACTGTGGATTCGTACAATTCCTCCCATTTGGGGTGGATTACCATAGGGTGTAACCGGCGTTATCCGCCTTGAAGGTTAGAACGTTACCTTTGTGTGGTTTACGGAAAATAGAACCCAGGGGCATAAAAATTGATCCACTAGCAAAGGTAGATATTTCCACCTTTTAAGTTAGCAGTGCACGGTGGATTCGTACAATTCTTACCCTTTTGGGGTTGATTATAATAGGGTGTAAACAGTATTATCCACCCTGAAGGTTAGAACGTTACCTTTGGGTGGTTTACGGAAAATAGAACTCAGGGGCATACAAATTTATCCACTCGTGAGGGGAGATATTTCCACCTTTTCAGTTTACAGTTCAAGTGCGTGGAGTTTGGTCGCGCACGTTTTCTAAGTTGAAATTAATTATTAAACTTATCATATGTAAATCTGTAGGCCTAAGTACAAATTTACCGTTTGTTCATTAGCAGTAAATATTTCTTTTATTGTGGTTCTAACCAACAGCACTCACAACAGCGAAATTAATAGCGAAAAGTCGTTATCGATATAGTGGCGGGCTAATAAAAAAAATAATTTTAATCTATTACTTTTTTGATTTTGATTCTATGACCGGTCAATAAAAATAATGACGCAGGTCAATAAAAAGAGTTCCCTGTATAATTTGACCAGCGGGCCTGTAGTTGGCCACGCTGATTTGGATCATCGATCGACCAATCGCTCTCCCTGCACTTCAGAATGTTACGAATAGCCAAGAGGAACAAATATTTGTATGGTTTGAATACCAGTCCCGTAGTGTAGCGGTTATCACGTCTGCTTTACACGCAGAAGGTCATGGGTTCGAGCCCCATCGGGACTACGCTTCTATCGATTTATTAGCAATGTCTTTACAGTAATACTGGATGGCTGCTATAGTGTTTAATAAATTTATTATCCATGGTTCATAACATTTGTCACCTTTGTAACGCACATAACTAAATACCAAAAAAATAGAACTAAATAACAGCACAAAACTAAATAACCAAAACATAGTTTTTATTTACCAACCTTCCGTATTTTGACACACATCGCTACAGTTTCCGTTGTTGTGCTCACACTCATTGATGTCTGAATCGCAGTCTTGACCGGTATAACCAGGATCGCAGTTACATGAGTACCTGTAAAAATAAACATAAGCTTAAGCCCAGCCTGACTGCATTCCATAATAATTTGTGCCCGCCACAGATTGGTGCCAAACTTTTTTTTCGTTTGAAATCCTACGCCAAAAATCTCCGACGGGAAGGCACTGGAATGCAATCGGGCAGCCGAGTGGTTCACAACCTTTCATGGGTGGTGACCCTCTTCTTTGGATTATTTTAAGACGTGTTGCCCAGTGCCCACCCCCTTAACCTTTTGGAAAAATACGTCACGGAACGTGACAAGGCAGGTCTCTGACGTCATAATGAAATCCTAAAATTCTAGTTGAACAGGCTAAAAAGTAAAATATTGGATGGTTGTGTTCTCCCGCATTATAACGAAGAATACATATTTTAGCATATATTTAAGCCTCTTACATATATTTGTTCAAAAAAAAAACAATTGCATAAAAATGAAGAATCAAATTTGATACTTTGTACCAAGTTAACTGTCTCTGATCGACACAGGTTCATTAAAATGTCAAACAAGCCAGCGACATATTTGTGTCATACCACGCGTATTTCGAGAAAAACAGACTCAGGCCGATTTGACATACGCGCAAACTGCAACGTCGCGCTTACTATAAATAGACTTTACGCAGTTAAGAACAGCAGAGCAAAGCTAGAAATTCATGTCAGACACTATTAATGTTTCATTCGAATTAAGGTATACCGACCATGCCTTTGCTGGCAAAATATATATATATATATCATTAAGATCTTTTCATAGTGTATTACCTTGCTAGCTTTGCTAGAGTATGCTTCTGTTACTATTTAGGAATTAAGGTCGACATTTATCTTGCATGGGTCAAGATGAGTTCGAATATCACCTATTCAGTGCTACGCAGTTAATACATACGTTTCGTCCACGGCCTGGCATTGGCCGTTGACGCAGGGGTTACTGGAACAGACGTCCCCGTGAACATCGCACATGTCGCCACTGTAGCCGTAATAACACGAGCAGGAAAATTGGTTGATTCCGTCCAAGCACCTCCCGTTCTGACAGGGATTGCTGCGGCATTCGTTGATGTCTAGTATTTGGATTATGTAATGGTGGTTAGAGCAACGCGGTAGGATCCGTTCAAGTTAGACGGCAGTGTGGTAATGACTTTCTACATAAAACAATCGGCTTGCTATATGTTGCGTTTTTGGTATTTTTTAGCTCAGTTGTTGCTCATAATTGAGTTAATTTACAAATTTTAGCATTTTAACGCTTAATTTTTATAACTTGAGGTTGCCTTGTGATTTGTTGACAAAGACTTGGACTTAAATTATTTTGCAAAGACTTGACTTGGACTGTAAGTCCTTTCTAAATAACTTGTTTACAACACTGTTACACTGTAACAGACTGCTGCACAAATCATCATAACACTTCTAAGGATAACAAACTTTAATCAAGCGATAAACTTTTAGATAAGTAGTTTGTTCACACGTGCCGCTATATTTGGGCATTATGTTATTTTTGCCGCTATATTTTGGGCATTATGTCATTTTTGCTGCTATATTTGGGTATGCTATAAATATGTTTTTGAGCTTCTTTTTGTTCAGACAAAAAGAAGCTTTGATAACTTGGAAACTGTGATTTTCATTTTATGCATGCTAGTCCTGCACATTTTATCCCGTTTTGTACGAAACAAGGCCAACTATAAGAGAGAAAATGCAATTTTAACGAGAGGTAACATCGCTACGCTAACGGTAAAAACATTTAAAGCTAAGCCGCAGTTTTATTTTAAACAAGCAAACATAAGAAAACAACGAAAAAATCTTAGAAATTTCACTTACTAAAGCACTTGGTCCCGATGATTTCAAACCCGGCATCGCACTCGCACCTGAACGAGCCATCAGTGTTGACACAAGAACTCGAACACGGTTTATCCGTACATTCGTCAATATCCTCGCAACTGTTCAGCTCCTATAAGTATAAAACGGGGAATTGAAGAAAGAGTGAAACAAAATAGCAAATGAATGAGTTAAACATCACTGAATGTGATTCTGACTAATCATCCTTGAATGTCGTAATGAGAATAGCAAAGCCCATACCAGTAGGTATTATTTTAAACGCTTCGAAGAACTCCTTGTTCATTTTCAACGTAGTCCATAAGGCTTTGATATTCTTATTACGTCTTACTACAACCTTTAAGGATTATGCTCCAAAGTTTATTGTCGTCACTGAATGTGTTTCTGACCAACCAGGGTTGACAGTTTACGATATTGAACAGCGATTTATCCGTAACTTATAATGTGTAGGATTAGCTGATACTAAAATTGAAAAATGTTTCATTCGAAACGTTTGGGCAATGTTTCAAGGCCGATTTATCAACAATGCTTAAGTTTTTTACGTTAAATGCAACATTATACAGTTATCAGCTAATGAAAACAGTTGAAGTGATAATGAAAATAGTTATACATTTTTTTGGCTGCAGGTTTTTCTATGACTTAATCGATTAAAGCTTTTTATATAAAGGTCTGGATAACTGCAAAACCCTGACCATCGCGGGCCGGGTGTAAAATTTTTGGTCAAACTTTATCAACTTGAATATTGTCAAAACGAAGACAATTGCTACAAAAACTGTTATAAGCCTTAACAAATTGTTGTTCAGTTTTATAAAAAAATAATACGGAATTGCATCCGCCAACATTTTAACAGTACATTATCGTTTAAAAAGAGTACTTTATCTTTTATCTTAAATGAAGTAAATACACTGTTCGCTTCTACCTCGTCGCGAACGTATCCCTTGTTACATGAGCACTTGTAGCTTCCAGGTGAGTTAAAGCACTTTTGGTCGCAAGGAGGGTCGCTCAAAAAGCACTCGTTCACATCTGCGGGTAGCCAAAGGCAACATTTATACAGATATACGTTTACTGAGAAGTTGCCAGAAACTGAAGTTTTTCTGTCTGCAGCACACGCACGGTATCAACAAACACAACACCCTTCCGATTTCGTTCCTGTCAAACAACGACAACAAAATAGCAAAAAAACGATACACAAAACAAAATATGTTCTTACACACTAGCACGTTTTAAACAAAAACAGGTAGTGTTTCTTACATGAACTTCACTTACTCTTTGCAGTGTTGCAATGACTTGACTTAAGTGCACTTAAGTAACTGGACTTAAGTCTCTTGACCAGAATGACTTGACTCGATTCAAGTTTTTTGGCAAATTACTGGACTTGGACTCAAGTCATTGTTTCAAATATTTGTTATTAGAATTAAGATATAAAATTTTGCACATAAAACAATTAGGCTGCTGTATATTAGTATTTTTTTTTTAGTTGAGCTAAGGGTTTATATTTGGAAGAGTCACCAATTTTAATAGTTTTGCGCTTTTTTATGTCAATGACTTAACTTGTGTTGACTTGCTCTAATAATGACTTGACTCGGACTCGACTTGCTGTTTTTGGAAAATACTTGACGTGGACTCAAGTTATTTTAGAAATGACTTGTTTACAATCCTCTTGACACCGTAACGTAGCTGCCCTTATCCGATTGGAAGATTGGTTTTATAGGTGATGCTTTAACTTTATTAGCATAAATTGTTGCCGAACCTCTGCAAGTCTTTTTATCGTAGTTAATCAGAAATCCTTCTGGACAACTGCATTTGTAGCTTCCTGGGGAATTTATGCAATCGTACTGACACCCATGGTAACCAGTGCATTCGTCAATATCCTGAAAGAATGATATAAAGTTAATACCAAAAAATCATACCACATGGCACCCATGAAATAAACCTTATACTTTGGTTTGAAATATAAATTATTAAAAGTATATTTCCAGGTTGATAGGCATTCAATGACAACGAGTCCACATGGAAAGTGTGTTTATTACTTAATGCTAAAATACTTTATTTACGCAGCTTATATAGGTAGGAAGTATGAACGTCGATTTTGGGCCAGCAGAAACTTGGGGTGCTCAGACCCCCTAAATAATGATATTTCTTAAAAAGTGAATAGTATCCGGTTCAAAACCCACTATATCAAGTTTAATAAAAGCGTAGACTTACGTTGATTGGGGCATTAATCATGTTAATTGTTTATCAGTATAAAGCGAAGTCTGAATAAAAACATTTTCATTAATAACCCAGGCAAGAAAGTCGGCGTCTAGTAATCGAATTTTAATAAACCATTGCAACGTGTATGTTATACGAAATATTGTCAACTAAAAGATATCGCATAACTAAAAAAAGTAAAAAAATGTAAAACATTCACTAACAAGAAAAATAGTTTCGATACCATATTCTTGAGATAATTGCAATATCATATTGTTAAGAACATTACGATATATTATCATTTTTTAATATACAATCAATTCTGTCAAACTTACAATCAAAGAGCACATAAAAATACACCAAACTCACATCGCATGTTCTCCCATTGTCGCGCGATTCGTAGCCTTTGTGGCAGTAGCAGGCGAACGATCCTTCGTTGTTGAGACACTTAGCATCACATCCTCCGTTGTTAGTCTTGCACTCGTTGATGTCGACACAGTATCGCCTGGAAAAAATTACCCGACAATATGTTAATATTTCCTATTTAATAACGCTTAGTTTAGACAATTTTCTTAACTCCAAAAATAATGTTTTGTGTTATTACCAAAATTTTTCCAAAAGAAAATGCATACAAGTGTAATTATTTTTCTTTTTTGCAACTATCGTTAACAAGTATTATTTGCGAAAACCTAAAATGATGCTTAACTGAGTATGAACATACATTAAGTGCCAGATGGGCAAAAGCCAGAAAAGTACTTTATCGACAGATATTAAAAAAGGCTGTTAGTCTTGCACTTGTTGATATCGACGCAGTGTCGCCTGAAAAAAATCACCCGACAATACCATTTTGTAAAAAAAAATGTCGACAGATATCAAAAAAGGGCTAAATAACTACCCTACAGATTTTTTTTTCTAATTTTAAATATGACTTTTTTAATGAAACTTGTTAAAAACTCATTATTTTGTGGCGAAAAAATATATTTCTCTTTAAATGACTAGAACTTATTAATAACTGACTTTTACTAAGACAGGAAATTCTAAATAATATTGGCTCCATTTGAAGTGATTGTCATTATTTACGTGTCAGGGCGTGAAAATATCTTTATGTTTTACAAAATTAATTTTTTTATAAACTCAACTCTAGATCACAACTTTTAGCAAGACATTCGTGGAAGTTCTATTGCAGTGGTTCCCAAACTTTTTTACCTTGCGGCACACTTTAAACAGAACAACAATAGAGTAATTTTACAATCGCACTTGACACACGACAATATATATGTAAATATATCAATGTTAATAATTTGTAATGAATAGGGCGTATTTAAGTCTAAAATGCTTGCGTGTATGAATCTTGGTAATAAAAATAACTTATTTTCCAAATTTACAAAAAGTTCGCAGCTTACTTAACAATCTTTCGAGGCACACAGTTGGGGATCACTGCTCAATAGTTTCGAAACGAGAGCGGCCCCTTTTCCCCACACTCACTTAAACGCGTCGTCGACCTCATATCCCGCCTTACAGGTACACTTGAAGCTTCCGGGCGAATTGATACATTGGTAATCGCAGCCGTGAGCGCCATGGCATTCGTCAATATCTCGGCAGGCGTTCAGGTTCGGTATGTCGACCAAGTAACCATCCTGGCAGAAGCACCGGAAACTTCCGAATGTGTTGGTGCAGTTGTGCTCGCAAGGTGGCGACAGAGCGCACTCGTCGATGTCTGCGCGAAAATATTTGGCGAGATTTTTAAAGTCGTGTTAAATATTAAAACAAATTCTGTTGTGTACACTATGCACGGATCTGTAATGTAGCTTGATAATAAATGGCAAAGCCAAAAAGGTCGAGTAGATCGACAGCACCTTGATTAAGACGTTTCGATACGAGCTTGTATTATCTTTAGTTAATGTGACTGAGAAGCATTTCAAGCATCACTTATAAGAGATGGGACGAAATTGTTAATAGTCTGAGTTTCGAAAGTTGGGCCATTATTTAGCACCTTCGGGTGTTGGACAGGTACAGTGTTGATAAGGCCTTTTGTACTTTATAAAATCGAGATTTGGGGGGACAACATAAGCGTGTGGCTGCAAATAACAGCCGCGATATTTCAATCGGACTCAAAGATTTGCACATATTAATTAAAAGATACGTTAAAGTTCAAATAAGGATTTAAGCAAGTCAATTTATAGTGACATCACTGAAATATAATTCAATAGGGTGTATCTTTATAGAATCCAAAACCATCGGCAGCAGGTTTTAGCCAGTCGATCACTGCTCCGCTGACGCGTATATTAACAAGTAAAACTCATAGTTAAAAACATGAGTAAAAACAGGATCAGATGTTTTGTTTAAAAGGAAAATATATTTCGCCAAGTGGCATCATCAGTTCCTTATTCAAATAGAATCTAATCTATTAATGTTGGATTTATTCGACATTTTGTTTCTTTCGCGGCGCACTTAGCAGCCTTTCATGGCGCACCGGTTGAGAAACGCTGCGTTAAGGTAAAAGCCAACGAAGAACCACATTTAAAAGCGTATAACTACCAGGGCTTGCGTAGTTCCGTAGTGTAGTGGTTATCACGTCTGCTTTACACGCAGAAGGTCATGGGTTCGAACCCCATCGGAACTATGTTTTTAGTTTATTAGTCAAACCTTCTATTTTCAGTCGGCCACGAATATTATTTGATTCCCCATTCAACTCAACTCAACTTTGTTTCAAGTAAAACACTTACCAATGTCGCAATCGGGACCTGTCAGTCCTTTGTCGCAAATGCACGAAAATACCCCTTCGTCAGTTTCACTAGCGGCACATCTGCCGTTTTCGTTGCAACCCTTTGATCGGCAATCGTCCACGGCTACAAAAATCAGTAACTTGTCAAACCGTCTATTAGAGCATAAAGGCTGGTGGTTATAATTAGACGTAGAATGAATATCAACGCCTATAAAGAAGTATAGGCGTAGCATTTGTTGAAAAAAATAAAAACAGCATTTGAAACGTTCACCAAATACTACCTATACTTATATATGTGCTTTGATATTCATTCTCAAGTGATTGTTAGTAAAACAGATGTTGTGCACAAATTTTGCTTAAATATTTGATAATTTGTTGCTTTCGTTTACTACCTCTATTTTTATTTAGTAGATTCGCTTGCTTCTGTCGTTTCAATTAAAACAGTGTTTCTCCATTTTATGTGGGGCGACCAAAAAACCAAAAGGTGTGCAACAATAAAGCTTTGGCGAATCAATTTTCTTCACTGAACGTTTTGTAAGCAAAACAAACACGAGAAAGCAGCATTAATAAGGGCAAGCTTAATCAATATGAGCCATGTCTAAGTAGTGCTTCTGAAATCTTTTCAAGTTTTAGTGAAATTTGTCTCAGAACCAATCTCAATAAGTATAACCATATAAATCTTCACAGCAGAATAATCTAGCAAAGCTAACAATTCAAGTCAGACACAATTAAAAGATTTTAAAAGATATATATATATATAATACATTTGGCAAGCAAAGACTTAATTTTTCTAGCTTTGCTTGAGTATCCTGCTGTTACTGATGAGATGAGGAATCAAGGTCGCCATTTATCTTGCAAGGATCAGGGTAATTTCTATTATCACATATTTAGTGCAACATACAAAACTACTACAGCCGCCGAACAATAAGCATATCGCATGCTGAAACGCTCCCTTACCTTGTTCGCACAGCGCGCCGAAGTAAATCTCGTCGCAAACGCACAGGAAGCGGTTCACCATATTGAGGCATGTACCACCGTTTTGACAGGGTGAGCTCGCACATTCGTCTATATCTGTATGGGAAGTTGAAACGTAGGTTTACGAAACACTTTATACTAGATAGTAGAAGTGTTTCAAGTGTTTTTCCATAAGTACACAAAAAGTTTTTTTCATTAGATCAATTCTAAGTCATGAATAAATTCTACTGCGTTCTAAAGCAAAGCAAGCACTTCTGTTGTGACGAATCTACAACAGTAGTATCGCCACAAAAATGGCCTTTCTGGCCTTTTGTGCTTTGAGAGTCTTCTTTTTGATAAACACAAATAAAAACGCATTATTGGCATACCATTGGAAACGAAAATTTTTTTTTTTAAGAACGCAATTTAATTGTAAGGTACACCAACATTTTAGCCGTTTAGAATGAAATCTACACATATACATTAATGACGCGCTTTGGCATAAATAATTCATTTGTTTTTTGTATTACTTTGTTTCCTGTAATTTCTGTTTACCTATTTGACAAAGTGATCCTTTGAACCCCGGCTTGCATTCGCACTGGAAAGAGCTTTGCACGCTTATGCATTGACTGGTACCTTCAGCATTGCAGGGCTCCTGCAAGCACCGATCCATGGCTGTAAAAAAATGAAAAACACGTTCCGTATAATTTAGGCATATATTCGTTAACGCTTGAAAAAAATTTCAGACGACGTTGTAAGAATATCAAAGCCCCTACAGAAGTAGATATCACTGTAAACGCTTCATCAGATGTTAAAAATGAATATAGAGTTATTTAAAACGTTTAAAATGGGCGGTGATAACCATTATGCTCCAAAACTTTCAGACGAGAAACGCACTAAGTCAATAAATCCACCGAAACTTTATCGCGATTAAAATAAATTTGCAATTCCATTCGGTTGTGCATAATGGTTAAAGGTTGCAGTAAGACGTAGTAAGAATATCAAAGCCCATACAAAAGTAGGTACCATTTTGAAAGTTTCCTCAGATGCTGAAAATGAATAGAATTATTCAAAACGTTCACAAAATGCCACCTACTTCTGTATGGGCTTTGATATTCTTACTATCTTTTATTACAACCATTAGGCTCCAAAACTTTCAGACGACAAAAAGCACATTGTCACTATCTCCACCGAAACTTTATCAGGATTAAAATAAATTTGCAATTCCATTAGGCCCGTGGCGCATGCTTCGCGCTATCGATTCTTGATTCGTTACAAAGGAAAGATTTGGCGATGATACGATTATTATCACGCTTTTTACCCGTCTGGCATATGTCTCCAGTGAAACCGGGATTGCACACGCAACGGTAGGCATCGTTGTTATTTTCACATCGACTTGTCCCGATGGCATCGCACGGATTTGAGGCGCAGCGGTCGATTCCTTAAGAAAAATGAGAGTTTTTTTCAAGATTCTAGTGGTGCCGCCAAACCAATACTTAAAAAGTAATGTGGCTATTTCCGAAGTGGTCAGTTTCGGATTTCAAGGATTTGGCCAGATGTCCAAGTTAATCCACCGAAAAATAACCAACCAAAAACACTGATATTAACTTTGAATTGCACATGGCGCACAGGTATGATAGGCTTACTTAATTTGCATAATTTGAACGTCACCCTGTAACAAATTATTGTTACGCCATGTCTAAGTACTCATACAAAAACATATTGGATCCGCTGACTGCTTCCAAAATATGGTAACCCAACTAAGGCCAGTTCAGGCCACAGTCCGTAAAAATCTAGCGAAGGGAAGCCCGCAGCTCAAAATTTCATCGTGTAATATATCCAGAAGTAAACAAGATATCTCGAAAGAAGTCTGATGGCTAAGTTAGGTTGCTTTGAGTAATGTGTACAAATTTCAAATCGATATCTTGTTTACTTCAGGAGATATTACAAGATAAAATTTCGAGTCCCTTTGGTTACAAATGTGATGTTTGGCATTTACTCCTTTCGCAAGTTTTCCCTTCGAATCCTGGCCGACAATCGCAGTAGAAATCACCAAACAGATCGTTGCACACCATCGTGTTGCCGCTCACACAGGGCGCCGGCTCGCACTGGTTAACATCTGCGTATACCAGGAAGGTTAATATATACAAAAGGGCGTAACTTCATTGAATCCAAAACCATTAGCAGCAGGTTTCTGCTTGTCGATCACTGATCCGCTGACGCTTATATCAACAATAAAACTCGAAGTCTAAAATTCTGGGGAAAAACAGGATCAGACATTTTTAAGGAATATATATTTCGCTCATAATGGCATCGTCAGTCCCTTATTAATAATTAATCAAGGAACTGACGATGCCAGTATAGGCGAAATATAGATTACTTAAAAAAATGTCTGATCCTGTTTTTACTCTGGTTGTGGAACTCTGAGTAAATTGGATTGTATTCTCGACAAGCTTTCGCGCAACCGTATTTATCGGCATTTATACTTTGACCTGATAAAACACGGTTGTGGGAAAGCTTGTCGAGAATACAATACAATTTGTCTTTATATATACAGTTCCACCTAATTTGGCAATCTACAAAGAAATATAGTTCGGCTAATAGTATATTATTTTATTTACGCTTTACGTAGTTTTTTGATGCGCAAACATCCACTTTATACATTCAACGTACAGAACCCACTGTTTCATGCTATAAATAAATTCAGCAAGAAAAAATTATAAAATCGCTGTTCTGATATGCACCTGCAAGGCAAAGTCGAAGCCTGTCTTTCTGGTCTTTCGGCGTTGCGCCCCTTCCTCGTCTTTTAGGGGAGAAAACCCTTTTATTGCACCCTACAAAGTGCAGATACATTAAAGCGGATACATTCCAGTGCTCTAACGATAAAAGGAAATGGAACGGTCAATTCATAACGTAATACACGTGCAGCGAAAGTTACAAACACATACATGTGTGTTAACCACTGTGATCTAGCCCTTATAAAGCTGCTTTTTTACCAACAATTACGGCTTACGTATAATTAGTACACCGAAAGACATCGTACGTAATACACGTGTTGTTAAATTTAACGAAATACACTGTCAGTTGCCACTTGATCAATTAGACTCATTACGCATTGTTTTAGTGCATAATTGTTTAAGTACAACATCGTATTTAGGAAAGTTTGCATTCATCAGATGAATGATCACTTTCATTAGTTTTCCAGTCACCAATATATTCTCACACGCAGAATGCTTTCACTTTACAGATTACCTTTAAAACAATGATTCTTAACCGGGGTGCCGCGGCACTCTAGTGTGTCATTTTTAACGCTTAGGGGTGCCTAGAGATGTTTCAAATTCTTAAGGATTCCTGTTTTTGCTCTATTCCTAAGCTTCTTGATACAATTTTTGTGTACGATAAAAGTGCAAAAATTAAAAAAAAAAATTTCAACATTGTTTCACAGCTAAAGTGCTGTTTCAATATCGTTTATTGTAACGTTACAGTTAACCACTGAGCAAAAACACGAGCAAGGGTGTCGCGAACGATTTACAATTTCTGTAGGGTACCACAAGCAAAAAAAGGTTGCGAAACACTGCTTTAAAATATAGTTTACGATCTCATTTCAAGTTAATTCACTGGTGGAAACTATAAAATTTGCAACAAATTGCGTTTTACAGGCGCCAAAGGGACTGTATTAGAAAATTTCAACCTGCGATAAGGTTTATATCGATTTTTTAATGATGTAGGGATTAAATTGTTTTTATTCGGTAAGCGCAAACATTTATCGATCGGTCTTTGTAGTTGGTACAGAATTTATAGTTGCCTTGATCGAACTTGCATGCTAAAAAGAAATCCAACAATCTTACCTTTGTACTTTAGCCAGAAAGTTTGCTGGAAACAAAAGAAATAAGTGTTAATTTCAAGGAACGGTTGAACATTAAATTGTTGAAATATTAATTAGTTTTTTTTTGCATAATCTAGTGTTTTGAACCAATTCTCTCGTTTAAACAACACTCGCGTGAGGTAGAAAATTTTTAGTCGAATATTTTATACACATATATGTATCTGTGAGCTGGCCTTTTTTATGTTGTGCTGAAAACCAACACGGCACAGATACGGCATCACACCAAGTGAATTCGGACGGCCCAACATAAATACATAAATATTCAACCTAAGGAATTCAATACAAACTTAAGTACATGCAAAATTCTCACCGGACATATCAAAAACTTGAATAAAACCTAAACGTTTAGAATCCGTGGTTTAGCCACACCTGCCAAGCAGACTGCGCAGTGAAATTGCCTAGATTTGTATTTTGGTAAACAATACCGATATTACTAATTCACAAATTTTAATATTCATGTTGAAGTTTACAAACTTAACCTTCAAATATTTATTCTCACCAAAAGAAACGTTCGCTTAGTATGAAATTTCTCAAAGGATATATAGCAAGCGATTTGATTTATGTGCAAACATTTGGATAAATGGCTTAATTTTATTAAAAATACTTAAAGAAAACACTTAAGCCATTTGTCCGAAAGACTTAAGTCAAGTCAAGCCATTTTCCCAAATGACTCAAGTCAAGTCAAGTCACGTCATATTGTCCAAAAGACTTTAGTCAAGTCACGTCATATTGTCCAAATGACTCAAGTCAAGTCAAGCCATTTTGCCCAAATGACTCAAGTCAAGTCAAGCCATTTTGCCCAAATGACTCAAGTCAAGTCAAGTCAGTTGAAACAGTGACGTAAGTGCACTAAATCCCAGTCATTGACTTCGGTCAACAACACTTGAGGAAATATTGTTTATCACTCACCGCTGTGTTGGTATTGTCGGAAATCTCGAAGGCCTCCTCATAGTTGCAATCTTCCTCAATACATTCCCTCTCCGTATTCCCCGGTTTCAGTTCCTCGAAGATGTTCGCCCTGTTGCTCCTGGCAACGCGGTGAGGTCGGAGGAACTGACTCGCCTCTTCCTTGTTGACGAAAACGGCTGCGCGTCAAAAAGAGGCCTCGTAAGTGTTTGAATGTGCAAGTTTAAACAAAAAGGAAGTCGCGTAAATACTCAAGCGGCCTAAATACACAAGAATTGGGGAACGAAACCCGCCCGGGTTGGCGCAAAGACGTTAGGAAATAAACTGGTCGTGACCTGGGCAAATTTACGTTCTTAGATGACGGTTATAGAATGTCACCACCTCCCATCTTATCAAACTGCAACACCAATGGTTCACATGCTGCATTTTTTGACCGATTTTGCGTGGGCGATGTCTGGTAATGTTTAAATGTTGTACACATCGTGAAACGTGGCATTCCTTCAAACATGTCTACGAATAAGACGTAATAAGAATATCAAAGCCCATACAAAAGTATCTTTTGAACGTTTCGAAAAATACCTACTTCTGTATAGGCTTGGATATTCTTATTGAGTCTTACCACAACCTCCAACCATTATGCTCCAAAGATATTGATAGCGATATTTAGGAAGGACTTTGTTATATGCCTCGGACACGAGAAGCTTTAAAAGAAACATCAGCTAATTTGGCTCGGGTCGTATCTTTTGCCCAAGATATCACGGATCGATATGGGAATAAAGCACAAAGCGTCGGACATACTCCAACCTCCAACCGTCATGCCCAATGACCAAAAATTATTCGCGCTGAAGTATTTCTTGGGCCAGAGCTGTTCAGTGACATTTCGCGCGTAATCATTCAAACTCGCCCTTTCACTTAGAATTTTCGGCCGAAACAAATCAATTTGCCTAAAAAAAATCGGGCCCTTGGCAAAACGGGTGAGCGAGGCAGACGGTGCGTGACGCCCCCTGCCCGCATTTACGTCATCATTATGACAGGGGCGTTCCCAAAGGCCGATCTTTTAAGCACAATGGGTCGATAACGCTCAGCATTAAAACATTGCTTGTTGTCCAAACGCCAACACTCGTTATTAAATCAATAGGAATAAACGCGAAGACTAAACTCAAGCTGCGCTGACTAATTTCAATGCGCCCTGTTAACCACTGAAGTTGAAGTTATATAGGAATGTAAATCTATCCGATGTAATTTAGAGGGTCAAATAAATTTTCCGAATTAATTTAGAGCGTCAAATTATATTTTGATTTAACGTACATCAGACAGAATTATTTTCTAATTTAAATACTGTCTAATTTAACCTAAATTGGAACAAAATGTTGTCCGATTTATGAATCGCACAGATTTGTAAGATTTAAATGTTGTTCTGTTTAAATTGAAACGGAAAAAATAACATTCCATTTTAAACTAAGCGAAATATTTTTTTAAAAGGTGCCCCGTAAATATGCGCGCGAAGGCTCCGCTCAACTTCACCGTTAATCACATAAAAGTGTCTAAAAGTTTAAAATAATTCGAACTTAACCACGTAACCTTCAATAGCAAGCAACTTACTATTTGTCGTTTAATAAATGTTTTTTAAAGCGTTTTGCTTTAAAAATAAAAAACGTACAACGGCATTTTAAAACCCTCAAAAAGCTTCTCAAAACCTTGAGAAAATACGAAATGATTAACGTTGTAACAGCATCGGTCCTATTTACATTATTATCTGTAACTCAAGTAAAAGGATAACAAAAAATGTGAGAACACTGTACAATTATCTGGTCAAGTTACATATTTTACGAAATAAACTTCTCGGTCCTAAGTATAGAACGCGACAGTTGTTCAACAATAATAAATTAAAACGCGTTACCTCCGACGCCAATCGACGAAATTGCAGCAAAGCACAGTAAAAGCAAAACTTCCATGTTTGCTGCGAAATTAAAAAACACATAAAGATTAGTTTTGTTTGTCTGGCGTCCTACGCTTGAAGACACTTCTTAAATGGCCCGAAAGCATGACTCGAAAGTTGTCCTAATCTTCCAAACAGAACCACAAAGCAAAAGGTTATAGAAAAGATCCAAAACAACTTTAGGCAACGCAAAATGCATCACAGAACTGATGATGCGGAACTATAATATGCTGCTGCTTTTTGTTTAGATTTTATTTATATAAACCTTTGTGGTTCTGTTTGGATTTTACGATATGGATAAAATATCAACAACTAGAAGTGTCGGAACAGGCTTAGATCCCAATATAAATAAACATATTAATAATATTATTTTATCAATTGTCCCCATCTTGTTC
Source organism: Ascidiella aspersa (assembly GCF_963924565.1). Lineage (NCBI taxonomy): Eukaryota > Metazoa > Chordata > Ascidiacea > Phlebobranchia > Ascidiidae > Ascidiella > Ascidiella aspersa. Next base: position 31,549,684 of record NC_139450.1, read on the forward strand.
GTTCTTCGCTCAATTTTCACCCCTGTTGCACACCGCAAATTGCTGCACTACAACTCTATTTTTGTCACGCTAAAATATTGATGAGCTGAGTATGTAAGTAAGATGAAGGTGCTACAACAATCAGTTAAAGACCCAAGGCAACCTTTTTATTCTAGGGGTATACCCAATCAACACCACATACAATTAGTGTTTGTAATCAAAAACAGCTTCTCTGGTTATTGTAGTTGTCAACCAACGTTTCGGCAACCTATTCAAAACGACTTCTCACAGTGGCGGAATTCATTTCACCAGCGGAGCTGTTTTCCAGAATTATTACTATGACTGGTAGCAAGAGTTTTATATAGCAACAGTTTATACGTTGAAAAATCTTTATTCATCCCTAATGCAACGTCTAATTGCGCCTCCGCTTCATTAAATTTGTTACACTACTGGACAACTACGTTATTATGTACAGTATCTTGCTGAGGAAATATACTAATTTTCGCATTTTTAATGGTTAGCTTTGGGCAGCACTCTTTACTCATTCGTACGCGGCAGGTGCTCAGTTCTTATCTACATACAGAAGATTATAGACTTAATCTCAGTTGTAACGCGGCTCTTATCTCTTAAACGTTCTGAATGCACCTCAAGGGTTCCGACTTGAAACCTGCTTACACATAAATCCTCGCTAAAGCCTTTAAATGACTGCGCTTAACTAGAGCTAGAAGTAAGTCCCATTGACTTATCTTGCTCAACAGTAGCCTATAACTTTACGAGAAATCAAGGATAAACTGCATTTTGTTTGCTCTATTTTTGGGACCAAATAAATGTACGAATTATGAAACAATTCTACTATTTTGCCCCTAATGATATTTTAACTCTGTCTTAATGGTATTTATCAGGACATGTACACTTCCTGTAGCTTTTTTTATTTTTTACGACATCTTTTAACGCTACATAGTAATAATAATATGTATTAAATGAAGTCTATTCTCGTGCTAAATATTTGCTTTATACTTTATATGTCGTAATTTAAAACTCATGCTATTCTAATAAAGTATTAAATATTACATTAAAAAAGTAATATATATAAAACCGTATACTTCCTTTGCCCTAAAGCGCCCTTGTTGTCACTATCACCCAAGTAGGTATTCTAACACCTATCTAACCTATCCAGTATCCATGTCTTCTCATGCTATTCGCTAACGCCGGCGAAAGTAAACAAATGTTTGCCACGACTATCACAGTAAGTGTCTTAATACCTCTCTAACCTATCCGTATCTACTCATGCTATTCGCATTGACCGGCTAAAGTAGAAAAACTGAAAGGCTGTTTGCTATAAGCCTAAGATGTGGTGCGAGACAACAAGACTGCTTTGGCTTTGGGTGCCTCAACTTCTGGCCGACCAGGCGTTGGTGTGGTCACGCAACCGTGACCGTGCATGACCCACTTTTTCTTTTCTCAATTTCGAACCCAACTCTGTCGCTCGTGGCAAAAACAATAACATCGGAAGCGCTTCGCGGGATCCTGGGCGCTTAATCTCAAGGGGCGCCAAGGTAATGACAATTGACAATGCTCATATAACAGGGATGTTTAACGAGGGCAATTACACGTAAGTCAACGGAGAGGATTTGAATAGCCTACCTTGGGGATTTCGCACAAAACCGTTTTCGCGACTTCGGTTGCAAAAGTATTGTTGCTTGACTTTTCTAAAAGGTATCTTTGTTGTAAGCAATATCCTAACTCAGCGTGGTCCAACTTCTTTTCATCGCGGGCCAAAAACAATTTTTTTTTATCTTGCAGGCCAATGTTTTTAAATAGCGATTCTTAGGCTTATTGCTGACAAATTATACATAGCCTATGGCAGTGGTTAACCTTTTTTCAGCCGCACCTCCTTTGGTAATTTTCCAATGCCTTTCACCCCCTACAAAAAGCAATTCGGAATTTTTAATTAAATATCACTTAGACAATTTGAAAATAGTAAAGCGTGTTGTTGGTCGAAAATTTTTTTTAGTTTAATTGGTTGAATTGGCGCTAAACTGTAAATTCAGGAGGCTTTTCGCATTGGCCACACAACAAATTGCTCGTGCTCGACACATTGATTTAAACAGTACGTTATCTTGTTTCAAAAGATCACCAGGTTACGAACCGCTGGCCTATGGCATATATACTAATTTTATGAAATGTACACCTTTGTTCAGCTACGGTAGTTATGAAATCACAAAGGATCATTTACGAAGTTTTTTTGTTAATTACAATAACAAAAATTGAAGGGATATTGCTAGATAGAAGCAAACTGACTATCAGTTCGCGGGCCAAAAAAGCGGAGCTCGCGGGCCAACTTTGGCCCGCGAGCCTGCAGTTGGACCACACTGTCCTAACTTAACAAATCACGACAAAAATATGGCATCAAATTTAGTAGCACTTTTGTGTGCGAACAGCTGTTTTCGCCAATGAAATCTAACAAGAGTAAGTGAAGAACACAACCTAATCATGGACACTTGCAAGATGTTATGCCTTTGGCCAATTCCAAATTATCACCAGAGATTAACAAACTAAAACAACATCTATTAATATTATCTTATTAAAATACGTCTTTGTTATTACGGCGTTTGTTGTGGAATTACCGTTAGAAAAATAATACCCAGCTTTTTCAGTAACCTGACAAGCAAGCTTTCACATTAATAATTGATCAACTATCACATTTTTATTATACATGACAATATTGGCTATATGAATGTTGTTTTGTAAAACTAAATCTCATATCAAACACAGGAAATATAATTGAAAAATATTTGCCTGTAAGCGTCTCCAGTAAACCAATATCACCTAAATATGAGCTGGTAATTGTCAGATTTGCTTATAGGTAGTAAATAAAAAAAACACTGTCAGCAAATCTTAAAATATTTCTATTTATCGAAATGGGCGAAACACGGTTAAATTACAAATAAAGTGCGTCCTTGAAAATTACAAGAAAAGTGCGTCCTTGAAATCGCCAAACCCAATGCCTAACTATTCCAGTAAGGATTTTAATGATAGCCAAACGAGAGCATTTAAACAGGGGTCGGCAACCTACGGCCAGGCCCGCCAACGAAAATCATCCGGCATTAGCTGACTAATAATAACTATCACAATTCTGCATCAGTTGGTATAGACTGGTATAAACTATCACAGTCCTGTATCAGTTGACTGGTATAAACTATCACAACCAGTCAATCATGCATTAGTTAACTACTTAATACGCTCGACGATTTCGCTTTAATCGTTGTGATTATGCTTCGATCATTCAAAGTTCACGACCCTAAACCATTGTGATGTAATAGAGAACGGTTGCGCGTTATTAAGAAGATAGTGGAGTTCGCCATTTTGTACTTGATAACATATAGCAACCATATCAGCATTTTTGTTAATTAAGAGTTATTAAATCAACGCACAATATTTGGGTTAGGGTGCGTTAGCGTTTGGGTGTGGGTGGGTTAAGTATTATTATTTAATAAAATTGCTCAACCTTCCCAAACCTAAACGCTAACCCGCATGTGCGTTGTGGCAAGATTCTAGACCTTTAATGAGGAATTGAGTTTTTAATGAGGAATTGAAAAGCAAGTATTTTTTATGAACCATTTTGGAAAGCCAACATGTTTGATTTGCAACATTTCTGTTGCTGTCAACGAGGAGTGTAATATAAAGCGTCATTATGGCACCAAGCATCCAAGTTTGTGCAAGTTTACGGGATACGGGACAGGCGAGAATAGACAAAATGAATCGACTTAAAACAATTTAAAACAGCAGAGTTTAGCGTTTAAAAAACAAACGGCTAAATCGGGAAATAATTGTCTGGCTAGCCACAGGATAGCATCGGGAAATCAGTAGGTAATAGAGGGTTTATCGATGGTAAATTAGCGAAAAATATGTGTTATATCTGTTGTGGCCATATGTCCTGATAAAAAAGATGTATTTTTAGACGTAATTTTTCTGCAAGAAACGTTACCCGGCGAATTGAGAAAATTTCCGAGAATATAAAATCTATTCAATGGATATAAATGAGAGCACAGGCACGATACAGTCAGCTGGTAGTATTCTTGCGCGGAATATGAAAATATTTTCATGTTTTCGAAGAGTTTGTAGAACTGAATCCTATGAAGAACTCCACTATATAGGTGGAGATATTTTGAAGATATTATTTCAACGCCTTAAAGCCAAGAAGGTGAATCACTTGAAACTTGTGCCAATAACAACTGATGGAGCACCATCAAAGGTAGAAAAAAATACCGTTGTGGCTTTAATTCATAAAGTTAGTTGAGCTGCAGTGCAGCGCAGAATACAAATCAAACTTTTACAATCAAGATGTATCATTGCTTGACTTTTTTTTAAATATATCCTAATTGTAAGAAATATCGTCCTAACTTAGTAAACAAAAGATGGCTTTGATTTTGGTAGCACTTATGTGTGCGAACAGCAGTTTTCGTCAATAAAATTTAACAAGAGCAAGTTGAACACACAACTTAATGTTAGACACTTGCAAGATGTTATACGTTTGCCATTTCCAAGTTATTACTAAACCTTAAAAAACTTAAAAAAAAAAAGAAAAAAAAAGTGTCAACTGTTGTAATAATCAAAATAATCTTGTTAATAAACGCCTGATAAACACACATTTTAAATTACAAAATTTTTAATATAAATTTGTTGTGCTTCGTTTTTTTTTTAAACTTAATTAAAGCTATTTTTAATGTCCAAAAAAAAATGCTAGGTACCACCCTTGATTAACCGTTGTTTCAATAACACCCGTTAAACTAAACGTTTTAAAAACAAAATTGTTAGTCAAAATGTAACTGCCCGCTGAAAGCTGAGTTTGGTTTTGGCCCGCGACTAGCAAAAGGTTGCCGACTCATAAATTTAAAGCACAAAATTCGCCGTTTTTTTACGTTACTCGAACGGTACAAAAAAGCTCACGAGCGCCCGTGTGCGGCAAATCATTAAACTAAGCCTAACATCCGTAACAAGTAAAATAAATCTCTTTAATGAGTGATAACGACTTCTTATACCTATGTTAAAAACGTGTTTGCCATTTTAAATTGAAGGCATTTATAGCTTTGTTTTTCTTTTTTGGTTTCTATTATCGGAGATGGTAGTTTTATTTAAAAATGAGTTAAGTTAGACGTTTTAAATTTAATTTTGTATCCAATAAGAAAATATACCTGCAATCAGTTGACTGCAACAAAACATTTCCAGGATTTTCTTCAATCGTAAGACTGCCAACTGATTGTCGTTAAATCAATAAAAAAACAAAAAAAAAAAAAAACATTTCCAGGATTTTCTTCAATCGTAAGACTGCCAACTGATTGTCGTTAAATCAATAAAAAAACAAAAAAAAAAAAAAAACATTTCCAGGATTTCAAGATAATTGAGAATTTTTTACTGCGGAGTCGATTAAAAATAACACGAGTTCGACTCCAGCCAAAAAAATAAACCCGAGTCCGACTCCGGCCAAATATGCGATTTCGTCGAATCCCCAGTCCGGCTCGGACTCTACAGTCTGTATTCCGCCAATTTACGTCTCTAAATAAAATAGATTTTTAGGAGTCCACTTATAGGGGTGACATATGTCTCAACCACGCACAATATGGTTGGAAAATATTCCACCATATGCTGTTACGCATTTAGAGTTTGCGGTTTGAGGCCATAGTTTCGAAATTTGGTAATGCGCATGCGCACGTCATATTTGGATAGTTTTAAGTGGTCTTACTCGAGTCCGGATTTTTGAATTTGACTCCGTCAATCCCCGAGTCCGACTTCGCAGCCCTGACTTGAACTGAAACATAGTTTTCCATTTTTGTGGAGTTATACCCACACATTAATATTCTCTAGTAATATTTGGAATGAATAGAAAACTATCAAAGTAAAAAATACAAGCGAGTATAAGAATAAAAAAATTCATCCGCTAGGTAGCGCAACGAGTACAAAAAATTATAAATAACAGACGACGAAGACTGACTAATTTGTTGATTGGTAGATTAATGACAAACAGCAATTTACCACCACACTTAAGTTCTAGTGTAAAGTATTCAAAAACATAATAACCTACTTATTGAACGCTATTCAAAACCAAGTCGTATTGGATGGAATAAAAAACCTTGCAGTGACTGAGAACAAATCAAACTGCCTGGCATGGTGTAGTAATTAACAAATTTACTCGACCAAGAGAGACGCTAACTTAGTCTATCCCTGGCAATGCGTTTTAAATTAACTTTACTATGAAAGCAGTGACCAACACATGTTTTTGTCAGTTGCTTAGCTTTGATATTATTTTACCCTTGCAATGGTTAAATACTTTAGTACTACCACATGTATTATAAACGTCATTCCTATAGTATACTTGGATCCCCGATCAACAATTTCACTTCGGCGAACTAAGGTGGTTAAGGGCATTCGTATATAGAAGCGGTTTCAGGAATTTTTTTTTGGGGGGGAGAGGGGGGGGGGCATGACATCCTTTATAGATGGCGTCATAAAGTTACGCCATAACCTAACGTCATAGAGATAAGTTAAAACGTTACGTACAACCTTAAGAAAGAAAAGTTTTAGGTTAGAGAGGTGTGGCTTTCAATACAAAAGCTACATTACAATGATTTCCGCGCATAGCGAAATTTTTCATTTCCGAGGATACGATGATACGCACTGTGGGCTAAAAAATTTTTTTAAATGGGATAAGACGTACTAGAAACCTATTTCAACAAATTTTATGTTTGATGGCTCTTAAGGCAAACAACACCTTCATTCCTATCAGACCCCGATTTATGGCCTCCAATTAATCCACTCTCAACCGTTTATTGTATAAAGAGATTAAACCTCTTGAAATAACCATGGGTAGCCCGTTGAGCGATGAGTTAATGTACCAGTCTTGTGTCAAATCAGTGCTTCTTACTGCGGACCCCAATTTTTGTGTGCTTTGCGTGGACCAGAGTAAACAAGAAATTCTCAGAGATGACATCATAAATTGACGTCACATTTCAAAAAGACGTCAGAAATCCACTGTTTCCGGTCCAAAAATGTGGAAGTGAAACAAAGTATAAATACATTCAGTGCAAAAAAGGTTTAATTTGAATTAAACACTTAAAAAAAAAAATTAAAAAATTGATAACTTTCCAAATATACGCTAATATTTTCAACCAAGCTTTCATGGACCCCTAAAACTAGTTCAAGTAGCCCCCAAGGGGTACATGGACCCTGGTTTAAGAACCCATGTCCTAAATCAGGGGTTCCCAACCGGGGTAGTCGTACCCCTTGGGAGTACGAGATTGAACATCAAGGGGTACGGATATATTTAGGGCACAGATCAGATTTTCAAACAGATTTTACGGTACAGTTTTATTTTGGAATGGTATATGTAGTATATGATATTATGCCATTACAGTCTTTGGTTAGAAAAACAAACATTTTAGTAACAAACCTCATTATTTAGTAAGAAACCTCATTGTCTTATTATAATGCGTTTTTTAACTGCAGATGAATCGAACCATCGTTTGAGCGAATTTTATCAATGAAGCAGCGACCAATATCTCGCTGAGAAGTGACAAACAAAATAACTGACAATTAATTTCTTTTTTTTGCATTTGAAGTGAAATACCGGTTTGCCTTTTGATTGTGCTATAAAATCAATGTAATTTAGTAATATATATATGAAAAATTCCATCAGAAATATGTGGGTATACGAAGAACGTTCTGACCTGACAAAGGGGGTACGAGCAGAAAAAAGTTAGGATTCCTGCCCTAAATCGTCCAGCCATCCCGCTTAAAAGGCCCCTTCTTATGGGAGCGCGGTTAAATACGGCGTATTCCTGGCGAATTTCGACAGCTTTATGTACAGGCCTAATCAAAGGGGAAGGCCGCGGACAAGGAAGTCGCAGTGACGACGCTAATTGGATTGGCCGACGGAAATAGGCTCCTGGGAATGCGGGCCAAAATCGCGAGTCACTTCCAATGAGCACGAACGGTTGTCGCAAGGCCAACCGACACAATTTACCCGGCAGCCGAAAAATGGCGAAAGGGCAAGGCGAGCGTGGCGTTACGTCATACGCGTAGCTACATTGTGTTTGTGGGCCGCGTTTTTTTAGCAGAGCAACGATAACATCATCCGGGCGTTGACTCGCCTTTGCAGCGGCGCTTCTTGCTGTTAGTCAAACTTTTACGCTGATACGTTTTGGGCGTTAGACGTGACAAGCAAAAAGGCGTGGTGTGGTCTGTCCAAATAAAATAAAATGTAGTATGGTGGTTGTTTTGCCGCGTTTAACTGGTTAACAAACTGCGAGATTAAAAGAAGCGGTTTTGATAACGAAACTGAAAGCTATGTACAGAATACGAAAGGCTTAGTGCCTAATGTTCGTTGAGTATTATTTTCTGAAATTGCTTTATATCTATAGCTCTTATCGGTTTGAGGTTTATTTACAAGTTGGATGCAATAATGTTTATTTTAAAACCGCGTTAAACAGTCTGGCAATTTGTTAAAGTCCTATATAAGTGAAAGTTCAACCGAAACTACAAAGAGTTAATTACAGTTTTATAGATTAAAGTAAGATACTATCGTACGATATTATTTATATAAGTACAGTGGTTCCGTTGTGTTATTTCTATTTTGGAGCATAATGGTTGGAGGTCGTAGTAAGACTTCATAAGAATTTCAAAGCCCATACAGAAGTAGGTATCATTTTGAACGTTTCGAACAACTCTTTATTCATTTTCAAGATCATGTTAAAAATAAATAAGAGTTAAACGAAACGTTCAAAATGATACCTACTTCTGTATGGACTTTGATATTCTTATTACGTATTTCTATTTTAATTAAGGTTATCGTATTTTAAGCATTTAAAAAAATTCAATAATTTTAATTCAAGTTCTAAATTTGTAAAATAAATCTGTCAAATCAAAATTCTGAAATTAAAATTTAATTAAATATTACCAAGAGTTTCTTGGTCCCAATCGACTTTTATTAAATAGTAAATCGGACTTAGCTAATGGACAAAAATGCGATTGCTTTTACACAAGCTAAATTTTTGTTATAAAGCAAAAAGTATTTCTGCGCTGGGCCCCATTTATCTTCCACATACGTAAATAAACGTCGTAAATAGTTTGTCGTAAGAGTTACCCAAACTTGAACACCTCCCTTTGCTGTCATTTATTACAAATAAGATCCACAGGCATACCAAAGTGAGATGTGGTGTTTTTTTTATATAAACTGGTTCAGTCACACTAAGTGAAGATGATACAAGTTCGTATCGAAACGTCTTAATCAAGGTGCTGTCGATCTACTCGACCTTTTTGGCTTTGCAATTTATTATCAAACTGGTTAAATTTTATATAAACTGGTTAAAAGTAAGTTTCGTGAAGCGCAATTAGCAGTTACTTGTTTAAAGTTAAAGTTTGATCGGTTTTACGAATTGTTTAATCTTTTTTGTCTTGAAAAAAGTTAAGTTTAACAGCGCATAATCAAGTTAAAAGTGGCAAGTGGAACAGAAAACTCTTTTTGTGCGCTCCACGCGGGAGCTCAGGCAAATATTTCGGGTTTACGGTTGCAACGCTTTCGAGGCTTTTCCTCGCAACGGCTATATACTTTAAATCGTGGTCTTTTGACCGGGGAAAGGCCACAGGAAAGGGTTTCAGTTTTATCCGGAGCATTCTGGTGGTTTAAAATCAATTCCTCTATAGCGCCTTGTCAGAACGGGCAGTTCCCTTGGGAGCGCGGGTGAACTTATTACTATTGATTGCAGGCCATTTAGCAGCGCCGAGAAAACGATATAGACCCTGGCCGGGAGTTCCTAATCCCCTCCCCCCTCCAAACGCTCTCGATGCACCCGGGCCCTGCCCCAGTCGGAAAATAAGATTAGGCCTAGAAGTTTCAGTGGCTGGTGCGAGCGAGCGAAAATCTGAGACGAATAATATCGCGAAAAGACACCGTTTCGTCTTTGGCGAAAAATGCGTCAGCGAGAAAAGGTCCGGATCGATGCTAACCGAGTAGCAAGTGGAGCGAATAAATTGCGGAAACGCGCGCAACGACAAACAAAAATAAACATAAAAAACAGAAAAAAAAACGGTTATCTGACCCGAGAAAGTACAGAGCAGCAGGTCGTAGGCGTGAACTCGACTACGGGGCATCCAGTGTCTTACCTTGGTGGAAAGAGGCAATCGAGAAATTTAGGGGTACAGTTTGTAATCAGACAAATGTTAAAAATACATGCGTCAACTTGAGTAGTAAATATGCTGTTGCTATACAACAGTGATTCCCAAACTGTGTGCTGCGACACACGAGTGTGCCTTGAGAGATTGTCAAGTGTGCCGCGAAGTTTTTTTGTAATTGCGGCAAAGAGAGTATTTTTGTATCACCAATAGGCACATGCAAGCATTTTAGACTTAAATACGAACTATTCATTACAAATTAATAGTTTTAAGACATTTACATATAGTTTGTCATGTGTTAAGGGCGATTGCAAAATTACTATATTGTTAATGTTCTGTTAAAAGTGTTCCGCGAAATATGTAAGATTTTTTGGTGTGTCGTGAGCCAAAAAGTTTGGGAACCACTGCTATACAAGGTATAGTATATACTGAAAATAAGTTCTTCTGGTATTTATTTGTTTAGTGAAGGTTTCCTGGATAGTTAGCCGAAACGTTATACAAACAAATAAACACCAGAAAAACTTATTTTTAGTATATAGTGGAGTGTATAACCAGGAAATCAATTGATCCATTTTGTGTTTTGGTCCGTTCATGTTGTGACGTGTTTATTGAAGATCGTCTACGTATACACTGAAAGCACGAGCTTAAGTTCCTTGCAAAAGTCCAAACAAGCTTTTTCGTTTGGCTTAAGTTTATCACACACAGTCTGGGTTAACATACTGATATAGTGCTATAATGGTGGTTATAGTAGAAATTCATGAACTCAGAAATATGTAGGCCTACACGCTATGTACCAATATATACGTGTCTGCAAAGTTCTGAAATATAAATAGGGCATTTGCAAGTTATAGTATAACTGACTTGGTATGAATCTTACACACAAAATTTAATTTATGTTACCCAGGTGCCCTACCTTCATTACACAGGTATAAACAAAAAAAAAAAAAAAAAAAAAAAAACAATCTAAATTACGAACAATAAAATATGCTCAATATATAAACTTTCGTGTTTCGTGCAATGAGTATATTAATGCGCAATTAAATGCTAGTAACCGGTATAATATAATTGCAAGGTTAAATTAAAGTACTCATACCCTTGATGGATGTTGAGAAAAACGGGATGATAGTGCAGTACTTTAGTAGAATAGTTAGTATTTTAGTACAATAACTTGAATACTGTGTATGAAAATTTAACACAAATAATCATGATATTTTTTAAGAAAACCTAATTTTATCAGCCCATAGCGGTCATAAAAAAACATTATAGTAGGTGTTCCACACCAATTTTATTATCCAAACTAAACAAAATAAGGCTGGTATGGCTTTACAAGGTAGTAAATTTCTAGGTCGAGCTGCCTTGAAGTATTTGTCTTAATAAAATAACTGTCCCAATTAAATATTGATCGACTGTCACTGATGCCAAACTATTGTATCGAACGTGTGCGTCACTATTCAATTGCAAGTCGGTCTCGATACGGATCCGATATTATCGTGCGTCTCAGGAGATCTACAGTTTCATCTGCAAAGCAGCGCCTATAAAAACGCACACAGCTTAACACGCGGAAACTACTCGAAGCTGCGGTTTGTGAATGAATTTCGAAATCGATCCTGCATACACAGATAGTCACCTGCACTGTATATAATATTTTTAGTGTGCATGGATATTACAAAGCTGAGTTATAAACTGATTGAATTAGAACTTGTAGAAAACTTGTTGTTTTATCAAACAATATTAAATTCAGCTTGATAATGGATTGCAAAGCCAAAAAGGTCGCGTAGATCAACATCATCTTGATTAGGACGTTTCGATACGAACTTGTGTCATCTTCAGTCTTTATATTAAATTTACATGTTTAATTCTAGTTTTTGTTTATTTTCTAATGTTTAAACGCTTTTGTCCGGGCGTTTTCTTTGTTGAATCGTTTTGAATGCTGCTTGTGCAAAATGCGAGGGAGAAAATTTTAGGATAAAATGTTCTGGTTTTATTTGCGAAGTTGAGAAACTAACATGAGGTAGTCTACAGGTAACGTGTTTGAGCACTTTGCAGTTTTCAAATGAAAGACGTTTGTCAGGAACCTTTGTAAATATTTTAAAAATACGACAGCGCTCAGGCAAGCTAATCAGGTTAATGAAGCGCCGATGGCAATGGACCTCGGCAGAAATACGGGTGAAAGAGCGGCGGCGCGTACCATATCTTGAAGTGCCACGGGAATTTGTCGCAAAAAGTAACACAGCCAGTCTCGAGTTCCCGAAACCCTATGAATTTTAATTAATTCCACGCCCCGTGGGACCTTGCGTCATCGATTCGCCGGCCACTGTCTCATAAACAACTTTATCACCGCGGCCTTTTCCGTAATTAACAGTCGCTGTGCCGTGACAATGTCGTACAAGTAGCCCAAACGTGTCAGGACCACAGAGAAGGGAGTCACACCGGTTTAAAGGTCACCACTCATTGCGGTAATGAGTCACTTCTGCATTGCAAGGAGTGAAACCAAAGGGATAGTTTTTAAGAAGATCCAATCTATTGTTATTGCGATTTAAAAAAAAGGTTCAGTTTAGATCGGTTTAGACTCAAAATAGCAAGTGCCGGAAAGCCTGGAAAAAGCAAACGCTAAAATATACTGAAAGATTTTATCATAAGCGACCTATCAGATTTGAGATAAGAATTAAGATAAATAGCGGAGATTTGATGTTGAATATGGATCAGGTCTTCAGCGAGGAAAGTTTTGATTTTCCGCCGATAGACGATACCAATCTAAAATCCTTTCCGTAAGCTTGTGTGTATTTTTTTGCTTCTGATTCTTCTTCGTCTTCATTGAGTGTAACGTAAGAATTGTAGTTCGAAACTTTGGTGCATAACTGTTGCAGGTTGTAGTAAGACGTAATAAGAATATCAAAGCCCATACAGAAGTATAGGTATCATTTGGAACGTTTCGAATATCTCTTTATTGATTTTCAACAAAGAGTCATTCGAAATGCTACATCCATATGGGCTTTGATATTCTTATTACGTAGTTTATATGTTTCTCAAAGAATCTCAGAGTGTAAAAAAAACATGAAAATTGTTTGTATAATAATAATAAGGTAGCCACAAATTAAAACTTCGCATATGCTGAGCTCGTTTGACAAATTGGAAAGATCCGTTTTCTCCCTTCTGGATTACACATTCATATATAAGCTATATAAAGTTTAAAATGATATTATTGAATCTTATAAAGAGCGTTTTGTTTGAAGCACAAACAAGTTAAAACAATTTCGATTTTGTAGATACTAAAAATGTGTTTCAGCTGTTATCTGATATATACATACGTCATTCCGTTCTAATGCTAGGACACAACCAACGTTCTAACGTAATCGTTATTTTCTACAATATGCACTACAACGATATTAAATTGCTTTACAAAGTTATTAAAATGGGATAAGTGAATAAACAAATATTAAGGAACGGCACCCAAGCGAACAAAACACAATTAAAAAGTTCGATGCCATCAATGTCGGGCTTAATCGAGAATTTGAATTTATGTCACATTACGCCTCCTAGCATGCTTTGCTACACCCAGCGTACCTTGAAGCGCAGACCTCCTGTTATAATTGTTTTTGCGTCAGTAACACGTTTGTCGTTTATGCGAGCATGTGACTGTGGATATGTTAGTATCACCTTTTACTCGCGCTTGTGATTCCACTTTGTATTTTAATTGTTTTATTTTATTCTTTGACTTGATGAAGCAAGGTTGTGTGAAAGCTTGACGAGAATTCAATACAATTTGTCTTTACACAGAGCCACCTGATTTATCCAAAGAAATATTGATATTTACTTTTTTAATATACAGGTTCTAATAACATGAGCGTTCACAGAAACAGTCAAGTCAAGTGTTTGCGGACATTCCAGGGCGGTGATGTCACCGTGACGTCATCTCCACAAACCATGACGTCATTCTCTAGCCGGAGTCGACCTACGGCAGAACCAATCACGTCATCGGGCGAGCAGGTGATGTCACTGGACGGCAGTCTGACGTCATCGCCGTACGCGAACCGCTCGCAGCGCGGCGTGACGTCACAGCAAGGTCGCTCAAGGTCGAAAAGCGTGGAGGAGGATTTGATCGAGCTTCCTCCTGAGATGCAAGAGACGATAGCGAGCAGGTATCAGCAGCAGCCTGGACGCAAGTCTAGTGTGATAAGGATTGATGCAAGGAGCTCGGCCGATAGATCTGATGGAGGGTCACTGAAGAGGAAAGTACCTTCACCAAGGGGGCCGATATCCCCCCAGCCCCCTGGGCTAGCGACCAGCCATGACCCAGGAGGAGCGGCTCGCGTATCTTCCGCCGGCGTGTCACGATCCGGAAGCCGGCATCCAATTGTAGCCTCACCTCCTCCTACTTCGTTCAGCTTCAACCAATCGCATCTCCAGGTGTCGGCCACGCCCTCGCCGCCGCCCTATCAGAACTCGCAGCACACGAGGCGCAGCGACGCCATTGTGGCGCAGGACGCGACGCTGCCCTACCAGCAGAAGCCGTTACGCAATCACAGCTCTTCAGCGCTGCACGAATCGCGATCCGCAAGGCCGGGACAAACCCAGAACACTGGCGGCGACGTTTGGGAGCCAAAGTACAACAAGAACACAGGACAGCGGGTCACATTCGCGCAAGACAAGAAGAGCTACCAGAAGGCGAACGGCAAGGACACCAGCCCGGTGAATGGTAAACAGCTGAGTCCGAGCGAACACCCCAAGGTTGCAGCTCCGGATGTTAACCCACACCCCAAGAAGAAACGCGGTATTTTCCAGCGCCGTAAAACACTCTGCCTCATAATCTGCCTTCTCATTCTTTTGTTGCTAGCCGCGATCATCCTTCTTGCGCACTTCGCGACACGCAACACCATGTCGCTAACGGTCGGCGACAGCGCGGACGCGACACTAAACAAAGTGTCGCGGTCCCCGCCGTCCCAGACCAGTGTCCAAGTCTTTCCGAGCTCGCCTAAGTTCACGCAGATCCCTCGCAATCCTTTGCCCGGGCCTGGGACTTCGGAGGATGGGTTTTGCTTAAGTCGGGATTGCGTACAAACGGCCGGAGCTATGCTCTCCAGAATGGATAAAACCATTAATCCGTGCTCAGGTTAGATTTTAAATTCTATTGCAAGCTATGACAGGAAAATATTGCGGACAGTAACCAGACTTATTTCAAACAGCTTTATAGGCGCTGGTCTTAAATCCTACAACTAAAATCGGCCCACATAATTAGGGCTAAGGTGCAGGTTATCATTTGGGTTCGGTTGGGTAAAGTGTTATTATATTTATTCATCCAGTTTGCAATTTTCAATTTTAACAGCTGGTTTCGTTACTGTACTTAGAAAAAAAGTGGTGGAATTTTAGACCGGTTTCCAGCTTTCCTTCCTTATATCATAGAAATGTGGTCAAAACCGTACACGGCGTACAGCATTTAATATACTGTCAGGCTCACTTTCAAAACTATAAGTTCATAATCAATTTCGGAGCATAATGGTTCGAGGTTTTACTAAGACGTAGTAAGAATATTAAAGCCCATACAGAAGTAGGTAGCATTTTAAACGTTTCGAATAACTCTTTATTCATTTTTAACATAGCGAGAATATAATTGATTTAATTTTAATTTGATCTTCCGTCCCAGATTTCTACAAGTATTCCTGCGGCGGGTGGCTGGCGAACAACTACTTGAAAGTTCACTACGACCAGTACGGAGTGAGCCATCAGATAGCGGAGAAAAACGATCGCATTCTGTACGAATTGCTGAGAAAGCCAGCACTCGATAAAGCCACCCAGCTTCAACAGAACGTAACCGACGCTGAGGAGAAGGTGAAATTTGATTTACAAAAGTATTACAAATGCAACGAATAAACAATTTTTATAAAATATCTAGTGAAAACACTTCATTTCACCCAAGACATTAAGTCATTTGTCCTAAAGACTTAAGTTAAGTCAAGGCATTTTGCCCGAAAAACTTAAGTCAAGTCAAGTCATTTTTCCAAAATACTTAAGTTAAGTCAAGGCATTTTGCCCGAAAAACTTAAGTCAAGTCAAGTCATTTTTCCAAAATACTTAAGTTAAGGCAAGGTATTTTGCCCAAATGACTTAAGTCAAGACATTTAAAAACAGTGACATAAGTGTACTTAAGTCAAGTCGTTGACTCAAGTCATTACAACACTGATCAGAAATGCAACACATGTTACGAGTAGGGATGTCCGATAATATCGGGTCGGAAACGATACCCAAAGTCAAGTTTAAGTATCGCCACTTGTCCGATACTGGGTTAATGTCCGTGCTGATCCGATTCCAAATTAATTTAGGCATTAAACTATGGTTGGGGACTTAAAAAAACGTTTTCGACTTTTCCACCCATAAAATTTGCCCGAATTTGCACAAAGGCCTGTATGATTCTGTGTTGGGTTCGTTGTGTCGTAATTTTACGAAGCCGTGTTTAATAAACTCAAATTCCATGAAACCAAAATTATAGATCTGTCTTGGCAAAGCAGGGCATTTAGCTCATTCGAAATTTTATTGACCAACGCAGATGATGAAAAAAGAACGAAGTTTTGTGTTCAGGTAGATTTTAAAACAATTTCACTAAATTATTGAACCTTTTGTTGATAATAATAAACACAAACCGCTCATCTGGAAATTGTAATTGTTAACCAACGTTTCGGCAACATTTTCAAATCGCCTTCTTCAGTGTGATTACACCGAACGCTCGTGGTACAATATGATATGAAAAACCCAAGGGAAAAAATGCAAGAAAAAGCGCGAGCAACAACAAGATAAGAAAGGATTTGCGATAACGAATTGCGTCTAAACCTTGTGCGGGTGTTTGTTGATAAATCGTTACAACGCCAGCTAGGACTGTGTCTGGAAAACGCCCATTAAAAGCTCTGTGATTGCATGTAACAAACAGATGTGCTGCCATCAATTAACACTACAATACACTGAAATCAGTTCTTCTGATATTTATTTGTTTGTTGACGTTTTAGCTCAACTATTCTGGCCACGTGCAGTAGCCTATATGTCTTGTGTTTAATGTCATCTTTGAATGTCACGAAACTATAATACTGTACGGCCTTATAATGCAAACAACTTTGCACAAAATTGAAGCAAAATGGTAGCAACAGCATATTTATTAACACTGCAATGGCGCCATTTTTGCCCCGAAAATCAAGTTCGCTCTTTGAGGAGAATTTCTGTTCGCCACTTAGTCAGCCGATCGGTTCATTTGCATTTGTTCGACAGGCCAAAATTTTTCCTGTCCGTTTGTTTATTGACCATAGTAGACGGTTACCATACTTACACTTATCTTTTTTCTTTATATTAAAATTCAACTTTTTTTTACCAAAGTGAAATCTTCAATTTAAAGTTTTATTAGCTCAAAAGTTATCGCCACTATGGCATCCGATAGGTTCATTTACATTTGTTCGACAGGCCAAAATCTTCTATAAGTCGTGCATCGACGTGGACACCATCGAGTTTCTGAGCGGGCGGCCAATCCTGGAAAAGCTGGGCGACCTGGGGGGCTGGGACGCCGTTGGAACCTGGAACCGTAAGTCGTGGAACCTAGACGAACAGCTGTACCAGTACCACGGCGCCCTGAGCGTCAGCGTCCTGTTTGGCATTAACGTCGACATTGACCCTTTTAACACGTCCAACTACATATTGCTGGTGAGCACTTGTTTTTTTTTTGTTTTTTTTTTTGTCTTTTTTTTATAAATAACAAGTTTAAGTCGCGGTCCAAGTCTATAAAAATAAACGTAAATTATTTAAATTAGTAAATTCGTCCTTTAAGCAATAACGTAACTGAAAAATATATCAGGGCTTAAAGCAAGCCAAATGTTTTTTGTGAAAACAATGAGTTAAGTAGGCTACGCCTATTTAAAAAAACATTTATGAAAATATTTTATTTAAATCCGACTCATTTACTTAAAGACTGAAGTCAAATCATTTAAAGCAGTGACGAAACTTCATTAAAAATTGCCTCGACCCGGGATTGAACCAGGGACCTTTAGATCTTCAGTCTAACGCTCTCCCGACTGAGCTATCAAGGCAGTGTGGCCAGTACGGGGATCGAACCCGCGACATTCGCGTTATTAGCACGACGCTCTAACCAACTGAGCTAACCGGCCGACGGTTTGCTTGCGCCAAAATGTAGTGCACGTTATTTTGCTGGTTTACTTGTTCACTTAAAGAGTTTTTTTTTGTAATTACCCATCCTAAAAAAGCACAAATAAAAAACAACATGGCGTCCACGAAGCTATTTTTGAACTAAAATAGGTTTTAAGCTTACACAAAAATTGGCAACAACATTTAAAAGTAAATGAATATACTAAATCGGTTGGTGCTTTATTGCGTAGCTGTGTATGATATGAGTAGGTTCTCCACAATACAATATTTGTTGTCACTCAGCAAATTGCATTCTACGAGCTGGGTCTATGTTTGCACAAAGGTACAAGTGTGTTGTTTATCCAATGTCAATATATTCATAGTAAGATAATCTGTAACCAAGACGATAACAATTTATTTTTTAATTTAGGTTGGGCAGGACGGAATTTTGACCTTTCCAGACAGGTCATTCTATACTTCACAGGTTGGTGATTTTTTTCGTAATAGTTTGTTGAATTTGAAGATTCAAGATTTTTTTCTCAATAATATGTTTAATTTAAAAATTCAAGGTATTTTTTCGAAATAATTTGTTAACTTTGAAGCTTCAAGATCTTTTTTCGAAATAATTTGTTAAATTAATGATAATCTTCCTAATTTAAAATCAAATTAAGTTTTATGGGTCGGACTGTACAACAACAAATCTATATATAGCTTGGGTGACTTGTTACATTTTTATTTTTATTGTTATCGAATATTCGCCCGGCTTACTAGCGACAATTTACCGCTATAGGTAAACACACTTGTTAAAATCAATGCTCTTTAATTGATGAAAGGGCAAAGTGTTGCCATGCAGATCACCCCGCGCAAAAAACTAAACACATGAGGCACTGAATAGGATATTCAATTATTTCATACCTTAATGTGCGCGGCCGGACAAAATTTTCTCACGGGACCCTTTTTGACACCTATGGTTTTGTTGGTTCAGATAAAGCACAAAATGCAGTTTAGTCAACGAAAACCGAGAGAGATCGAATGTTTTTTTTTCGTTTAGGTGACTTATGTGTTACGGCATTAAACAGCTTGTTTTCGGGTCTGAGCAGGCGACGGGTGGCGGGATGACATCTTACTCGATTAAAATTTCGCTTTACAGGGAAGTACGCCAAGCATGTGGGAAAAGTCGTTCGTCAAATGGGCCACCAAGCTGCTGGGCTTACTCGGTGCTTCCAACATACCGCGGATCGTAAACGAGGTTTACTCGTTCGAGTACGAGCTGGCGCAGGTGAGTCAGAGAAGTCGAAAAACAAGAGTTCGTCGCCGCAGGTTACGTAAATCGGTGAAATGCACCTAATTTCCCTGTTTTTGTGAAAAGGAGGTACCTTTGTAAGTGGTAACTTGTATTTATGATAATATTGGGTTTAAGTATTAAACATTTCTATGCAGTTAGGGTTGATGTACAGTTTTGGAAAGAAGGTATTTTTTCTGGGAAATTGTATTTATTATATTTATAATATGGGTTTAAGCATTATACATTCAATACACTTAGGGTTGATGTACAGGTGTAAATAGATTTTTCTTCATTGCTTATCCGCACGGAATTTTAAGGGTAAATAAAGAATAAAACTCGAAGTTTAAAAACCCGCGTAAAGACACGATCAGACATTATTTAAGGAATATATATTTCGTCTTTACTGGCATCGTTAGTTCTTTAATTCGAATGAAACCTGTCGTTACTCGTGTATTTAAACTTAAAAAAAAAAATTTAAGTAGGAACTTAAATTTTTTCGTTAATATGTTGACAAAGACTCTTCGGCCACAGCAATAGTGTTGGTAAAGTTGAATTTGCTTTTTTGCGCAGATACAAGTTCCGATTCAGCAAATACGAGCGCAGCAATACAGGAAGATCACGATCGCGGACCTGGGCAAGCTCTGCCCTCAAGTAAGTCCTTTATTCTGACGAACTCTCGCCTATTTCGCGTCGGCATAGGAGCGGTGTATTGATTTCGGCGATGTGCATCGATCAGGCGTCCAAGTCTGCCAGCGCTATGCCTTAAAATGAGATTAATGTCACTTTGCGACGTTTTGCGATCTTCTCCGATTGCGGTTTCCTGACGCGAATAACCGTCCATCGATTCGACTGATGCAATTAAATGGAATGAATGAAACTTTCCGTCCTTCAATAGGCTTATATCACAAGTGCAAGCACTTAGTTCATACTCGTCCTGCCTGTCGCATATAGCGTAAAATCAATAGCTACGCGTTAAAATGCGAGACTAAATTGAAGGCAGTTTGCTCGGCATTTGACAGGCTCCCATCAATGAGAAAAATATAGTTGTCTATCGTTAAATCATCGCAAAAAAGTTTCCTTTCCCTGAACAGTGCGTCTTAAATATTTACTGCTACGTGTCCAAAAAAAATGTACAGAACAAAGTTCATTTAGAAAATTTCTCGTTATACTGATGAGGGATTCGTTTGTTTGCTATTTTAGCGCCCTTATCACATGGCCCACATGCTTATCTAAAGTGCGTTTGCGGAAAACATGGATCAAAGTGTACATACTAAGGCTACCAAACTGTTGTATATGGAATTTGACAAAATAGTTTTTAGGAGAATGCCAAAGATTATGTATCTCGTGTAAATGAAGTCAAATTTCATAATTTTGCTTGCACTTCTCAGCCAAAAGGGTTATTGAAAAAGCAAACGTTTTTATGTTACATCTGCAAAATAGTAAAATAGTAAACGCTTGTAGTTCTACACGCGCCCTAGCGTAATGTTCTATTTCTAACAAAATAGCTTACTTTTGTGCAATAGTCGCCTAATGACTGTTAATGACGAAATTTCGAATGCTTTTTTAGGCCTGTATTCAGCTTTAGGCCCAATTTTCTAAAAATGCACAGCGATACCAACTTAGCGTCCCCGAGATCCGGCCAAGTTGCCATTCGCTCCGTCGGATTGCCATACTTCATTCTAGCAATATTGTCGTTAATAATTCACGAGCTTGTACGGCGCCGCAAAGCAGCAAGCCGCGTCCGGGGGCAAGAGCTCCTGATTGAATTTCATCCGCTACCAGGTTTGCCCGCAACACAGCAAGCGATCGCGGACCGGCTGCTGAAGCTGGTGCTGATATTGTCTTGCTGTTTTGGGTAGAACATGGGAAACTTTGGTCCATGTACCCCTTTGGGGATCCGTGAAATAGTTTTAGGGGTCCATGAAGGCATATTGGAAAGATTATATTTTTTATTTAAGAAGTAACAAATATTAGAAAAAAAAACAGTTTAATTAAAAAAAAAACGGATTTGCATCGAATGCATTTAGACTCTATTTCACTTTCACATTTTTTTCGACCGAAATCAACAGATTTAGATTCATTAAGTACATTTGTATTGTGACGTCAATTTATGACGTCATTTTTGAATTTCTGTGTGTTTAGGGTCATTAGGGGCTGTAAAAAAAGTTCAAGAACCCCTGGAGTAGAGCGTAATTTCGCGAGCAGGCGCGGGTCGCGTTACTTAGCGGGCGTGACATCGGAACTAATTTCTTGCGATCGGATGATATCGCACTTTGAAATAGCCGTTTGCATTGGCGCCCGGATTTTAGTCCTGAAGAAAAACAGACAAAGATTTATTTTTGATTTCACCATACAACAAAAATACAAACCTAAGTGATTTCATACCGAAATGGGTGGCCAACCAGTCAGATACCAAGAGCATTTTTTACTTGGTTAACCGCAAAGAGCCACATACACACAAGGAAAGAAAAGAATAACCCATAAATCCTTTTCTTGCTCACTTCATCAAATCGATCAAACTAAGTAAGACAAAAAATGCCTTTATTTGGTTAAACAGACAAAAGTTTGATTTGGAACAAGACGCCACGTGTTCGATATAATGGCATTTTTAAGATGATTTAAACAAATAACTTGAAGGTTATTGATTTACAGGCTGCAGAGAAAACCAACAAATGTTTTCGCGAAGTGCAAAAAGGCACTGTTTTTTGCGTGTATCTTGTTTTAAAAGGGTTACTTACCATACAATGGTATTAAGACAAACAGTCTGAACCGGCAATAATCGATAACTTAACCTTACCCAAACGAAATCGACACATTCTAAAAAAAAAATAAAAAAAAAATAAAAAAAAAGTGCAACATGAAACTCGCGAGCCGCGTGTTGGACTATACTAACTTCGCTCTAAAAAAATTGTAGTATTTGTTGTGTACTGTTGTTATTTCGATTTTTTAAGTATCCTTTTTTCTTACAATAATATCTGTAAGTGAGAAGACAGAAGAGTGGTAAATCAATTTGTATATCGTTGAAACTTGTTGTATTTTATTATTCGCTTTTCTCAATTCTTTGCAACTTAATTATGGCTAGCTTTTCTTTAAGCAGGAAAAAAACCGAGTCAGCTAAAACATAAGTGCTTTACATTACTTTTTACGAGACGAGTATTTTCGGCGACCTAGGCTATATATACTTTCCTTGACAGGCTATTTTTTTATACAAGTCTGGTAGTTAAAATAGACCATCGCCTCGGTGTACCGCAAACGAGAAAAAACTTAGCGTCAAACTGAAGTCCCCCTCCGTCGTTTGGTCCGTCTGTCTGATTTTCTGTCGGCCAACTGACGGGCGCGTCAGGCGTTAAATTGACTCTGGATTGCTGGACAATATGAAGTCCATCGATCTGGCATAATGCGCGCGCGCAATCGACTCAAAAAGCACCGTCCGTCGCTCTCGTGACGCTCCCGACATGGTTATTGCCTCACCGGCGCGACCCAGAAAGATGACGGAGCGATGTTAGATCGAATTAAAGTGTGACGCCGGGCGGCGAAAACGAAATTTCGTGTCGGCCGACATTGCTTTGCGCCGGAGAGGGAAAATGGCAGTGGCAGAATGCGGCGAAATGGAAATGTATTCCCGCCTGACTAAGTCTGCATGGGAATTTTTTTGCTTCCCTTGACGCAAATGGCGCTATTTGTTGATTGCTAACGAATCGCAAAGACTTATGGGATGGAATAGTAATGAGGCAATCATTTAGTGTTGTAATGAGTTGCACTTAAGTCACTGTTTTCAAGTGACGTGAATTGACTTAAGTCTTTTGAACTAAATGACTTGACTTGACTCAAGTTTTTTTACCTAAATTCCTTGACTTAAGTTTTTTCGACCTAATTGACTTGACTTGACTTGAGTTTTTTTTACCTAAATGACTTGACTTAAGTCGTTTGACCTAAAGGAGCAAGTCGTGAAACAACCATGTCACCAATGCTTTCTACATTCTGTTAGTAGCAACTTTACGTTAAAGGTCAACTACAAATATAACGAGGCTCGATTTTAACTTTTTTTTTGCATACCTATGCAGAACGTTAACTGGTAGAAAACAGTTGTGTCTCATATAAAAACGGTTTTAACAGTGATTTAAGTAAAATATGTCTAAGTCATTCGTAAAATAACTTAAGTCAAAGTCCGACTAAAAAAATAACATAAACGCAACATAAAATACGCAAATTGTTTATGTGCAAAAGTAAAGATAAATAACACAATTTTATAACAAAAATGCTTGATGAAAACATTAATTTTAACCCGAGTCATTTGTCTAAAAGACCGAAGTCAAGTCAAGTCATTTTGCCCAAAATACTCATGTCAAGTAAAGTCATTTGCAAACGTAAAGTGCACTTAAGTCATTACAACACCGGTTTTTAAAAACAACACTTAACGTCCAATGAATTACCGATAAACATTCTCAGATCGACTGGTTTTGGATCTTCCAGCGAATCAGTGTGAGCGTACCACTGACGCCGAACACTGAGCTAATGATCCAGGGAACCGAGAGCTACTTTCGGGATCTTTCGCGGCTGCTCGAGACCACGGATCGGAGGTAGGCAAATATAATGGACTTTATGCAACAAGCGATTTGTCATCTTGGCAATTTTAAATACATGGGCAAACCATGCATTATCCTTATTGAAATACCACGAACTTTGCAAAACGTCCTGTCAACAAACAGAATACAGGAAGTCGTAATTTATTTTGATTTTCTTCAAGGTAACGTTGGTAGTTAAGGTGATTCCAATATCGTCACACGCCAGTTTCAGAAGTTATTATCAAGCTTTGGTATAACTCAACCATGATGCCAATAGAAAACGAACACGACGTTTTTTTGTTTTTTGCTGTGGCCGAAGTAATTCGAATGTGTTTAACACAAGATTTGTTCTAACACAGAGTGGTTCACAACTACTTGGTGTGGAGGTTTGTCTTCTCATGGTCATCACGATTGTCCGTCCCTTTCCGAAACGTTGCTCCTGAGTTGCGATACGACATTTACGGAACGACAAAGGTAAAGTACATATACTATATAACCAAGGATATTGCCACCTAAGAGATAAAAATATGTGTTCCAAGGCGCGCACACCTTATTGTCATAAGTAACTAGCTATAATGCGAATGTTGAAGCAGGCAATCGGACTTGGTTTAGCCCAGGGGCTATTTTTCAAACTGGGCACGAGGTTATTCCTCATTTTTTTGCTATTTAAACTATAGTTAAAAGCAAAATTTTATTGCGCTTTGTGCAAATATTTTATAGTTAGACCGCGTTTCCATTACAAAATCTTAGTTTTATTCCTGATTAACAGTCGTTTTGGTTGTTATAATAAGATGCGTAAAGTCTACACAGTTAAAATTTAACCGCCCGCAGAGACCTTTCTGAGTTTGATTTTGGTCCGCGACCAGAACAAGTTGTCCACCCCTGGTCTAGCCGTTTAGTGACAATTCTGAGAGTCGTTGTAAATGAGCGTGTTTGTTTTTCTACTTGACCTGATGAAGCACGGTTGTGCGAAAGTTTGTATAGAGAATCAACACATTTTGTCTTTATATAGTGCAACCTGATTGTAACACCGACAGTTACCAACGCTCTTAAAAAGTAAACAAAGTTTTTTTTTTACATATTGTACCCATAAATTGTAACAAAAATTTATTTGGTGGTATATCTCCGGTAGTAAACGTTTCTTTAAGTTTTTTTTTCAACGTTTAAGGATACGATGCAGAGGTCTGAGGAATGTCTGTGGTTTGTGAAGCAGCAATTCGCAACCGCGGTCGGTATAATGTTCGTGCGTGCCACATTTCCTCCGGAGGCGAAAAGAAAGGTAAGTTGATATTTCAAAGGTTAGAACAAAGCGCTTTATGTGACGGTATATCTTCACTAAATTTTTATATTCGCTTATTTAGCATTCGGTTTAACCGGTGTTGTAACGACTTGACTTAAGTGCACTTAAGTCACTGTTTTCAAATGACTTGGTTTGACTTGAGTCTTTTGGACAAAACGACTTGACTTGACTTTGACTTGAAGTCTTTCAAACAAATGACTTGTGTTAAAATTAAGTGTTTTTATTGAGCATTTTTTTAGAAAATTGGGTATTTATCTTAAATTTTCGACGTAAAACAATTAGCTTGCTATATGTTGCGTTTTGTGTTATTTTTTAGTTAAGTTACTGCTCATAATCGGGACTAGTTTACGAATTTTAATAGTATAAACTTTAATTTTTATGACAAGGATTTGATTTGAAATTGACTTGCTCTAATTATGACTTGACTGGGATATAACTTGTTATTTATTCAAAATCACTTGGACTTCACTTCTTTTAAAAATGACTTGAATTGGACTAAAGTTTTTTAAAAAATGACTTGACCTGGACTTCATTTTAAAATGACTTGTTTACCACATTGGGTTTAACCGTTACAGCAAATTGCTTGTACACTTTTCAGGTTGAGGAAATTACAAGGTATGTGAAGCAGGCGTTCAGTCGGAACTTGGAAACTCTGCCATGGGCCAACCGCACCATCCGCGCCCAAATGACCACTCAGGTAACACTATTAGAGGGCTGCTGAATGTATCAGTTAACGA
This sequence comes from Ascidiella aspersa, assembly GCF_963924565.1. NCBI lineage: Eukaryota > Metazoa > Chordata > Ascidiacea > Phlebobranchia > Ascidiidae > Ascidiella > Ascidiella aspersa. The sequence goes on from NC_139450.1 coordinate 31,575,832, forward strand.
AGTAACGTTAAACCCGACTCCAGCCATAAGACCGAACTAAGAACAACATCAGCGTCCAAATAAAACACAGTTCGGAATAAGACCAAAATAGGACTAAAGGTTTGTAGTCGTAATAGCGTATAAATCGAAATAAGCGCTAAACCAGTCGGAATAAGACTTAAATGTTCAGAACACGACCTATGCAACATTCTACCTAACTTTAAATCCCACCCCTAATTACATCACTAACTCTCTAAGAATTTTAACCCTAACTCAATTTCTAACCCCCTGCAAATTTGGCTTTAATAGGTCGTTGGTCTTAATGCTATGGTTGCATGGATTTTTCTGCTTAAGATATTATTGATTTTTAGATCTTATTGTGTGCTCCCGATAAACCGCATAACACTGCTATTGTTGTTTCAGCTCAACAACATGGCGTTCAAGATTGGGTTTGACGAACGACTCTACAAATATCCGGCATTAGTTGAGCGCCAATACGACGTAAGTGTTATTACGATTACAAATTAACTTTTTAGCTCTAAACCGCCATTTTGCTCGAAGTTTTAGGCAAACACTATGATTTTACATTTATATATATATAGGCCTTTATAGAAAACACTTTTTAAGTAGGATGCGCATTTGGCTTACATCAGACTCGGGACTGGAGTACGACCACGTAAAGCTACCAGATTCCCGAGTCCGACATGCGCATGCGCAGTACCAAATTTCGAAACTGATAAGGAAGAAAAACCGTAAATTGTAAAAAGGTAATAGCATATGGCGGATATTTGCCAACCATATATTGAGTGAATAAATTATATGACACCCCTATAAGTGGATTGTTGAATATCCACTGTATTTGTAACGCAAATTTCCGGATTACATACTGTAGAGTCAGGGTCGGGCTCGGGTCTTTGGAGTCGTCTTCGGGTTTATTTTTTGCCGAAGTCGGACTCGAGTTACTTTTAAACAACTCCGCAGCCCTGGCAGGTATAAAGCCGCATGACGTCATGCTTACGCTAACGGAACCGTGGACGGAAAAAGATCGATAATTTAAAGTGCTCTGCGCACCTAACTTTAACCGCTTTGCTCTGATTAGTTTCAGGTGAGCGAGGATTCTTTCTTTAACAACTACCTGGAAAGCGTTAAGTCGAGGATATTGAAGACTGTCGCCAAACTGGGACAATCAGTCGTGCGAAATGAGTAAGGAGAGGAATTTTAATGATTTTTTTTATTTTTAAATGTAGATTTTGGATCGATTGTATTATAAATGGTGGTCGCCGTAAACATACGCAGCGTGTGTATATTTTTATTTCATTTATAAGGTCAGAGATTTCAGAATACTTAAACGGTGGCAAACTGAATATGTAAAATATGAAGATATCTTCTCGCCCTTACGTGTAAATTGTAATTTGTAAGTTCTGGTAAATGATGACGCCTTATTTAGTGTCGAAATATATTTCTCTTTTAAATGACCAGAATTTACAAATGACTGAATTTGACCAAGTCAAAAAGTCTAAAGAATATTTACTTAATTAGCGAGCAGGAATTACAATTTGCCAATTTTTATACTTGCCCATGGGAAACTACAAGACCCCATAAATAATAATTTTTGAAATTTTTTATACCTGATTAACATGTTGACAGCGGAATCGCTTTATTATCGGTACCCGAAGTCAATTTTCACAACAATTATTAAATAAATTCATGAATTATAGTTAATTTAAACGCTCACACTTTTTTAGTTATCCAACTAAGGCGTAACAATGAATGACAAATTAACTCTGAACCAGCACAGCTACTCTCTTTAGGAATAGGTTGTATTCGTTTTTCGTTTCTAAACCAGGGCCCTGTTACAGATGGACTTTGCCGTTTTACAGCACGGGAGCCTTCTACATGAGACAAACCAACGAAATGATCATTCCAGCCGGTCTGCTACAACCTCCTATGTTCGACCTACGATCACCGATGTGAGCTGACTTGAACGTTTCTGTCGTACACGTTATACGCGAGTTTAAAGATATACCATAAAAGAAAAACAAATTTGGAGAATAATTTTTTTGGGATTCCCCATTTTTTTTTAATTTGCTTCTTTTTTATTTAAGGTGTTAAACATTTTAACTAATATTTAATCTAATCAGAAATCAATAAAAATATTAATTTAAGAACTTAAACGTTGATATCGTACACGTTATAAGCGAAGTTGCAGATTTATTATAAAACGAAAAAACAATTTAGGAGACAAATTTCTTGGCATGGCCAATTGTTTTCAATTTGCTTTTGTTTTTATTTAGGGTGTTAAACATTTTAACCAATATTTTATTTATTTAGAAATCATTAAAAATATTAATTTGACATTTGAAGACCTGAGTTAAAGAACTACTTCAGTCACAAAATACAAATTTTGAGATAATCGACTTTAAAGATTTGTATAGCTGCCAAAAAATCACGTTTTTAACTACATTGGTTTTGTATATCACTCAATCGATGATGCTCATGTGCTAAAAGAAGCTCATTATTGTTGAACTTGGCCTTAAAATATTTTTGTTTAACTGAGTATTTGCCTTAGGAAACTTTTCCACTTAAATTGACGCTTTATATAGAATTCGGTGGTAATAGATGGATAGGTTATTTATTCGGGACATCGAACGTAAAGGAATTAAAAATACAAACACACAGCTACGAAAATTATGGTTCTGGGTAATAAGCGAATACAGTAGAGTTTTCAGATAATTTTTACCACAGAGACGTAGGCCTCAACTAACAACTATAGAACTCATTTCTGGCCAAATCATAATTTTGTGACTTATGTAATTTGAAAACAAAAATGTGGCTTATGTAGTTTTCAACTTCGTTTGCTATAAAGGTGTCTGTCCAATTGAATCAATGTTCTTAACATGTATTGCATACAAATTCAATTTTTAGTCCTGCTTGTATAGCTGTAGAGTGTACACGCTGTACAACAGGGTCTTTCTAGAAGTTCGTTTAGCAGCGGAGAATGTGTTCTAATTAGCTTTCTTATAAGGGTGCTGAACTTCGGATCGATCGGCTCGACGATTGCGCACGAGATTCTACACGGATTTGAAACTTGGGGTAGGCCAATCGTGTAATTTGATACTGCTGTAACCTAAACCTATCGTCTGTCGTTTGCAAGAACGACTCAATATTTTTTCTATGTTTTGAAAACGATCAGGATAAAGAAACAGTGTCTTTTTTGCAAAAAAAAGTGAACGGATTTGTTTTACTTCGGAGCATAATGGTCGGAGGTTGTAGTCAATATCAAAGCCCATAGAGAAGTAGGAACCATTTTGAACGTTTCGAAAAAATCCTAAGTTAATGGCTTGAGGTTGTAGTTAGACGTTCAAAGCCCATGCATAAATACTAAATAGGCACCATTTTAATTTTTTCGAATAACGAGTTATTCACGGATCAGTGTTTTCTCACCAAATTCAAAATGAATAAAAAGTTATTCGAAACGTTCAAAATACCACCTACTTCTGTATGGGCTTGACATTTTTTACTGATTCTGTTTTGAAAAACTGTCGTTAAAATTTCTTCCGCTTTTTTAGTGTTCGAGGCACCCGGAGATATTACTGACTGCGTGTTACGGAAGTATTCAAGTTACGAGGTGAAATCACAAAACCTTAAGGTGCGTTCGGCTTTGATGCTTAAATACTCTTCTATATACGCAGAATATGGCTCTGTTAACCAAGCACAACATGGCAGGATTACTTTTGGTTAACTATAAGCTAATGCCTGCTTATAATAAGAATTTCGTTAAACTTTGAAAAAAATGGTTACTTTTGGTTAACTATAAGCTAATGCCTGCTTATAATAGGAATTTCGTTAAACTTTGAAAAACATGGTTACTATTGGTTACATATAAGCTAATGCCTGCTTATAATAAGAATTTCGTTAAACTTTGAAAAACATGGTTACTATTGGTTACATATAAGCTAATGCCTGCTTATAATAGGAATTTCGTTAACCTTAAAAATGGGTCGCTAGCGGTTTAGACTTGTTACAGTTTTCGTTAACTAATAGCACGATTACCAAGATGGATCAACATAATATACATTAGACTACGTTAAATACTAGGCTAGTAAACCCGTGTAAATAGCGGTGCTCGATGGTCGTTCCGTCATTATACCCAAGTCGACAGCAAATATATCCACTTGTGTCTTACTAAACGTAAACTAATGAAAGACACACACAAACATATGTGTTTAATAACATCTGTGATCTAACCCCTCGGAAGTTGCTTTATGACCAACGATTACGGCTTCCGTATCAATAGCACACCGAAAAGCCATCGCAAACTCGCCGAATGTAAACGTAAAACTACTACGAAATTTAGTCAACACTAAATGATATAAATTTTATTCGATGGTGTATAAACGATTTGTTTTGGTTGATTACTGCAGTTGGACGGTGGAATGACATTACGAGAAAATATCGCCGACATGGGAGGACTCAAAATCGTTTACAAGGTATTTTACTATTAGGTCTGGTATAAAATATTCAAGTGCAGGCAGTTTATGCCAAAATGAGCAGTCTCGTGCTGTTCACTCGTGAAGTTTTAAACGCGCACGTTTACAGAGTCGATTGTACTTATCGTAAGAAAAACTTTAAGTTCTGATTTACCTAAATATTCATTTCTTGTGGCTCACACCCACTAATCAACTTGCCCAGCACCAGAAAAGTACAATACAAACTTAATTATATTGAAATCAATATAAATTGCAATACAGTCACCATCATTGTCGGTTCCGTATTATTTCGCAGGCTTATCGCATCTGGGTGACAGAACACCGGAAAGAGCTGCGCGCACAGCGCCCCCTGCCGGTGAGCGGTATGGACGCCGACCAGCTGTTTTTCGTCAGCTTCGCGCAGAGCTGGTGCATGAAACGCACAGGGGCGTCCGAGCGGTTTCAACTCACGCGAAGCAACCACTCACCGGAGAATTTTAGGTTAGTAGCGTTCACTATGTCTTATATCCAGGATTTTGAATCGGACTTGGGACTCGACGGGGTCGGTTTGTTTTGCTGGAGTCGGGATTCTACTAAGACCATAAAACTACTGAGCCCGACGTGCGCACTACCGGATTTCAAAACTGATTGCCGCCAGCTGTAAATTGTAAGGGTGGAATAGCAAATGGTTGGATATATTCCAACCATATATTGTGGGTGAACAATTATATGGCACCCTTATTAGGGGGTTGCTGAATATGCAACTTATTTTAGTTACGTAAATTGTAAAATACATGCTGTAGAGTCTGAGCCGGACTCGGGTTTATTTTGTTGGCCGAATCAGACTCGGGAGTTTGACTCTGGTTATTTTTAACCAACTCTGTGGCCTTGGTTTTATTTATACCAACACATTTGCGCTTTCTGTACTAACATTGACAATGTAGTGCCAACGCCTTTGCCTTTTCTGCTTTAAGAAAATTTGCCAATTGTAATCGGTTGGGAAGTTTAGGCGGCTCAGGCCCGTACAAATAAAATCAACGCTAGGGAAATTTAGGCATGTTTTTCTCACGTACAAATAAGCGATATCTCAAACCTGATAAGCTTTAAAATTTAAAAATATAGATGGCCAAGACCCATACATTGAAAACACAAAAACGAGCGTATATTTTGGCATGTATATAGCCCACATTTCATTTGGCGTCCTCCCGCAAACGTTAATACACTATCCAGTCACTCAGCGAAGTGGCCCATCGGGAATCAGCCCAAATTCCCGACGGTCTGATCCGCCAGTTACATTTGAGGTCACGCATCGAAGCGATTTACAGAATGAAAATAACCCTAAGTGACTGACTTACCGCACGTCAATAGAAATTTCCCCGACCTTCGCTGATAAATGTCAACCTTGGCTCACGATAATAAAACGGTGGTCTAGAGAAATTAGCTAATAAGGTCATACATTTTACTTGTAAAAAATGAACAAGCCTGTAAGGGCACAAGATTTTCCCACAGTCATTTCGCTAGAACGTTGTAAAGGTTGCGCTAGAACTTCTTGAAGATTGTTTCCCACTTTACCATTGTCGTTTTATTTTTTTATTTGCGAGGTGGTGCGCCGTACCCTGAAGATCTCTTTAATGGACGAAATTCACTCAAAAGCAAAATGTAGCACCCGAATTTTGTCACAAAATACTGTCTGCTTTTTCCAGTATTAAACGATCCAAACACTGTAAGGTGTACAGAGTTCCAGTGTTGCATTGACACTAAAGTCACTATTTTTAAATGACCTGACTTTTTAGTCTTTTGATCTAAATAACTAGACTTAACTTATGTTTTTTGACCAAAATGCCTTGAATTATAATTTTAGATTGGATTTGATTGGTTGGGTGACTTATATAAACATGATTGATTGTTTGGTTTACTCGAGGCTAACATAATTTACATTTTTCATCGACCGCTTAGCGTACTTAAAGCGTACTTAAAACTGTAAAAATGTTGTCCAATTGTTTTCAAAACTTATGGAACTGATTTTTATGTGACACATAATGTGAAATCAAGCAGGAAACATAAATTAAAAAAAGTGGCATGATGCCGTGCAGTAAAACTGCTTGCATATACAACAACAGTCTATTGTTTATGCGCAACAAGTACGATACGTTTAGCGCTTTACTACCACCGCTCGGAAGGCTAAGAGAAAATAAATCGTCGTCAGGTGGCGACAAAGCGCAGCATGGCGTGACGTAATTTCTCTTGTTGCAGGGTAATCGGGAGTGTTTCGCAGTTCCGAAGATTCGCCGAGGCCTTTCGCTGCGCACCGGGTACCCCGATGCGGCCGGTCGAACAGTGCAACGTTTGGTAGTCTATGACGTCACTTTGGAGGTGGGATGACGTCAGGCCACGCGGGTTACTGAAGGTCATCACGTTCAGGATGAGAATCGTCGCCGTTACCGCAGCTGTGCGTTCGAACGCTCTTTGTGAACAAAAACGATTTCGCATCGTAATAGAAGTATTGAAGCCCATACAGAAGTAGGTAGAATTTGGACGTTTCGAATAAATCTTCATTCATTTTCAACATAGACTACGATTTATCCGAAACAGTCGAAATACTACCTACTTCTGTATGGACTTTGATATAATCATTCTACGTCTAACTGCAACCATTATGCTCTAAAGTTTATTGCCAGACACTGAGGAGAAAATACAAGAAGACGTTAAAAATGAATAAAGATTTATTCGAAACGCTCACAAAATGTTCCCTACTTGTGTATGAATTTTGGTATTCTTATTACGTATCTCTACAACCTTCCAAGCATTATGCTTCAAAGATTTCGCATCGGTGTCAAAACCAGGATTGACTTGCTTTATATGCTGCTGCCTCTGTACGGTTTCGGGTTGCAGAAACAGTTTAAATTCGCAATGCCTTGATGTAAATAACTACTAGCAGGTGTTTTTCGTCGACGCGGACACGCAAAGTTTCTTGCGGTAGACGAAAGTTCTTTGCATATAGCAGGCAACGCGCAAAATATTGTGATTTTTATGGCGAATCGACGTTCAAAATATATACCGAACTTTTACTACAAGTTGTACTACTGTTTAAAAGTTTGTTGCCATCAATAGTAAGTGTGAGGCGATTGAAAGTATGACAAGGCAGTACCGAGAGGTAATTCAGCACTCCGACTTTGAATAACTTTTTTAATTTAGTCAGAAAAGTCGACTATGTTTACGGCCGATTGATATGTCAGAAATTATTGCTTAAAGACACAAATCTAAAAACACAGTCTATATATGTAGACCAGGGGTCGGCAACCTTTTTCTAGTTGCGGGCCAAAACCAAACTCAGAAAAGTCTCTGCGGGCCGCACAAAATGTTAACCAATAATGGTGTTATTGAAATGTTAGAACTGTGAATCAGGTGGGCCTCGAATCGTTTTTGCACTTAAAAACGTGTTTAATTACATTTAAGGAGGCAGTAAAGTGTTGGTGCAAAGCGTGACAAAAAGCGTTTGTTTGTTTTAGAATTAGAGTTCACACATTCTTCATCCGTGCAACGAATGAAAAGTGTAATAAAACTACTTTGATGGAACGCGATAACATTCACAGGGAATTTATAGCTTAGTGTTTGTTAACCTTTTGAGGTCAAAGTAGACCTGGCGAGCGAAGCGAGCGCGATTTTTTTTTTTATATACGGGCATTTCTTTTAAATTTCTTGCAAGTTTTCATACATTGCCGAAAATGAAAAATAAATAAAATGTTAAAAAAATATATGTCCAATATTTTAGAATAAGTACGTTTTCCGTTTTTCCGCGACGCACTTGGCAACCTTCCACGGCGCAACGGTAATAAAGAGCTAATCTAGTTGAAAAGACAGCGTCAAAACGAAAACAAACCGGACGTAGAATGGTCATTCGCGCGAAGCGCGAACATTTTTCGCTCTTACGTAGTTAAAATAGTCAAAAAGTGTGTGAAATAGACTCGTTTCTAATTTATCAAAGAGGCGGCGGGCCGGATGAATTTCATCGGATCCGGCCCGCGGGCCGTAGGTTGCCGACCCCTGATGTAGACCGACAGAGGGGGTTTGGAGAAACGCACCTGGGTGAAAAAACAGGCTTTTGTGGTTGTGCTTTATAAGGTTCATACAATTCGTGACTAACAAAACGCCCTTGTGAAGAGTAAAAATCCCAAATCATAGACCTTAACGTAGAACACCACTGCGGAAATGTCCAGTTGCTGATACCTCACAAAGAGTGTACAAGTGATTGAGTAAATGACAAGACAATTTTTGATCTCCATATATTTTACAGAAGCCTGATTGATTTTCTTGTAAAAACATAAGGTTGTAACTAGGGATGTCCGATAAAATGGGATCGGTGTACATCCTTTTTACTAGTGCTTTAGAGCCATGTTTATGATACAACACATTAGCTACAAGAGTGCGAATTTTTTTTAGAAAATGATGCACTAAAAACTAAAGAGCAAATGTTAGTTTAATATCATGAAAGCCATTTGTAATTATTAATTTTGTTTTGTTACAACAATGACGTCATTTGGTATTGAATCGCATCGCGATACTTTTTGCCAATAATATCGGAATGAAACACTCGGGCATAGTTCTAACTAATAAATTTTTCTTGCCTAGGTCGATGGAACCTAATTTTGCAGTATTTATTTATTCCTGTCCCAACAAATGGTTCTAAACTCTTTTAGGAGTTAAAAATTGTCGTGCTCTACTAGACAACACAGGTAATACTAACCGTGACGTCATCACTCGTCGTTGGTTGCCATGGAAACATCGGCGTCGTCATCGTCGTTGACCTGGTCCATGTCGTAAGCGCGAACGTGACGTAGGTCTGACCCAACCTGGGGTAAAAATGGGTGCGTTGGGGGTTAAGGGGTTAATCGCCACCACAATGTGCAGGTGCACAAATCAACTTGATGATAAAAAGCAAAAAGGTCAAGTAGATCGACATCATTTTATTAAGACGTTTCGATACGAGCTTGTATCATATTCAGTTAATTAAAAGTAAATTAGCACCGCTGCACCTGTTCAACACCTAAAGGTGCTAATTAATCATCCGATTAGAGAAACTAATAATGATAACAATTGCGTCCCACCTTAAGTAATACTTGAATTGCTTCTCAGTCACATTAACTGAAGATGATACAAGCTCGTATCAAAACGTCTTAATCAAGATTTTGTCGACCTACTCGACTTTTGTGCTTTGCGAGAACAATCTATTTGCGCAATCTGCCCACAAAGGACAAAACTTACCAGACACGACACCTTACGAGCACCGGATGACGTCAGTATCGATGAGGTCATCGGCGCAATCGCGCAATATTCCGCAACACAGTTTGTGACGTCACACCGCGGGAGTGACGTCATCGCCGTTGGAGTGGCGGCGTCGACGTTCGTTCCAATGTCGCTCAGTTGCGCGACAAGTTGGGGAATAGAAACCTGGGTAACGAGTAAAGTATGTGTTGTGGTGCCGCTTCGTTTACTGCATTTTACAGTCACGTGTTTCGTTAATTGTACCGCATTTCTTCACTGTTTTGCCTGTGGTGATTATCACTCGTGTGTGCTATGTAAATTGCCAATTATCCAAGCTATATAAGCTTGTGCCTTTTATTCTTACGCCTTTTCAATTCTACTCTTCGAGCGAACAAAACAATAATACAACAGTATGTGTGTGACAATGCGTGATTTGTACGTGTTAATACTTACCTGACGGGGGTCTTTAACCGGATCACTGTGGGGTCTGTGTCCTGGCATTTTTTTTCCTGGGTAAAACCGGGTTTTTTTTGGCCAGTATAAAACTAAAATTATTACTAATACTGACACTTACCTATTACCTACACCAAAACAAAAAGGCGAAAAGTTGACCTTCTGCCAATGCGCAGTTATAACTCGGGCCCACCTCCCTGTGGCAGCACCATATCCCTTTGGGAATGGTTGTCCGGAGGAGGGCCTGAACCATTTACTGACACTTCAGACATTCCCGGCCTCCTTTTTGGCCAATGGGAAGACAAAGCCACTACCCTTTTACCTTTTACTTTACTCTTACTTTCTTTGCTTTCTTTTAGTTAGCAATAATAAAAAAAAAAAAAAAAAAAAAAAAAAAACACAGTTTTGGGGCGGATAAGTTCTGTCATTTCACCCAGATGACTTAAAGCCAACTCAAGTTTCTTTAAAAAGTTAAAGTCGATTTCAGGCGACACTGTGCAGCACAATTATACTATTTTCCGCTGCCATTTAAAATTCGCAAATCGAAACCTATGAATCACAGGAACCCGTCACGGGGAAAGCTCGAGGGAATGAACCTGAAAGTTTGAAAATCGATTGGGCTTCAGCAAAACGACTCTTGATATTCTAACTTTGCCCTGTCTGCAACGTCAACCACGTGGAATACATATAAAGTTTTACTTTAGCCGTTTGGCCCAAGAAAAAGAGATGACTAGTACGAAATAGCATTTTGTATTTTTGCATTTGGAGCGTATTCTAAGATAAGTAAAAAATTGGTAATACCGGACAAAAATGTGATTTTGTGAAATTTGATCTTCAACTTTTAACATTTTTTGTTCTTATCAAATAAAAAAGGCTAAAAATACTGAAGTTTGAAGGCAAACTACATTTTAACATTTAAAACTAAAAAAATAATTATAAAAAAATGTGGAAACACACATATTGTCAATTAAAATATGTAAAATCTACCGACTAAACAGAAACTTTGTTGACAACAATTACCATAATACTATTCGGATACAACAACAACTTCAAGCACAATATATGAACACAATTATTTGCAAAAAAACACTTGTACTTCTGAAGTTAACTGGTAAACCTTACCTGAACTAGATAATGTTGTTTTGAAATGTTTAAAACAAAGGTAATAAGCGAATCGTTGTAAGCGGAAACGTCAGAAACTGTGCACGTTTCGTTGCTGCTTTCTGATTGTTCTTCGTCGTTTTTCATCACAAATGCAGCAGTGAAGTAAAAACAACATCCAAAAATCGACCTTAAATTAAATATTTGCATTAGAACAATGTTATTCAACCTTTTTTTTCAGGGCGACCCAGTAATAAGCGTTAGGTATAACCGTGAAAGAGATTTTGTGATTTATTTTTGGTACTGTAAATCATAAGTAAATACACAACACGCGGTCACAATATATGCCAGTGCGTGTTCATCACGTCGGGGTCACCAATGTATATTTCAACGGGCGAGGAATTGGCCACCGTGCTATCTGAACTCAACTAAAACAAACTGTCATTGCATTTTAAAGGACACGCTGTCTGGACAACTTTATTGTACATCCAAAAATGCAGCATAAATCCGCTTTCAATGAAACAGCTCACAGCGCAGTAAAACGTGTCTCACAAGTAAGGCGTGCATTTTGTTGTATTAAGTTTTCTCACTATATAGCACAAGAGTGACTGCTTTGGGAATTAGCTAAGTCAAAATGCCAGGCAAGGAAATGAAAAGAGTATAGGAGTGTAATATTTAACACTTTGCCAGGCGAACACGCTATAATTACAAGCCCAAACAAACATGCGTCGCTTCCAGTGTTATAACCCATGAATCGCGACCCAAAATTGTGTGGCCGTTTCATTTGGTTGGGTCGCCGACTGCAGTAATCTTAACTGATTAGATTTATTGACATTGGTTTTGAGCAAGACTGCTTTAAACTTTGAGCTAATTCTTTTCACTGAATTTTGGAGGCAAGCAAAACATAGGACATTAGCATAACAAAGGGGAATTAAATTAATGTGATTGATATCTATTTATGGCTTCCACAATTTTCTTAAACTTTTAAGAAATCTTGCTCAGAAACAATGCAAAAAAATGTAACATGTCACCTACTTAAGTCGGCGACCCAGCCAAATATTAAACTTGTAACGTTTTATTAAACTTGGCTGATAAAAGCATTTGTCTTATTGAAAGCTGAAAACAAGTGACACTTTTGACAAATTGTATTGAAGAACAATTTGTTACTGCAACTTGTCATCTGTGCAACTAAAAGCCAATTAAATTGGCAGGAAAAACACTTAAATAATTTCCCGTATAGTTAGGCCCAAAGAAAATGCACCTAACTTACGGTTTACAAACACTTTTCTAGGCCAATGGCATTATTTATTTGATGTGCTGTGGAGTTTATATTCTGTTAGTTTTAAAAAAAGTCAAGCAAATCTTGTTTTTTTTTCATGCAATTTGCAATATTTTAATATTTCTTTTTTGTATTACTCTAATAAAACGATGACCCCATTTTTTGTTCGCGTCACTGTCCTGCCTTGAACCCCGACAAATCGGTACAATGCAACAAAAACTATATACAAAGTTGCTTACCTTTCTGTAATTGAAGTTCTTAACATTACAATTTCTGACAAGTCCAACATTACTTGAAGAGAATAAAGGTGGTTGTCTGAAATATATGCCAAACAATTTGCTAGGTTTTATTTAGTACTAACCAATAAATGAATAATATAAAAGTATGAATTTACCTGTGGGATCAAACCACTGACAATTCTTGATTTTTTGGCCAGAAAGTTCCATTGTCACGGTATTTTGCATTTCTATGTGCCCGGAATTTAAAGACATCTAAAAATATTTGCAAATTATCATTAAAAATATACATTATAAGATACGTTAAACAGCAAATACAAAATTTCCATAAGCTTAGAAATTATAGTTTAGTGCTACCTTATTTTTTTTATAAATGAACAATAAATGCATATTATCAAAATATGATATCTTTGTATTTTGTTAACATACTGACTAACACTATTTTTAGCCTTCTCTAAGATCAGCACGTTTTCCCACTTGAAAGCCCATTTGGCAAAACTTAGATATATAATGGCATACGGGAGTTTTAATTAAAGCAGGATGGAGACTTAGTTTATTCTATGAAAAATATAATTTACAAACAATATTAACAGAGTTAATAAGGTAATTACTTTTTGGGTTGATTTTGATTTTTGGAGGCCCACGGTCCGAAAAATGTGTTTCAAAATTTTACCGGTCCATAAGCTTAAAAGGTTGAGAACCACTGTGTAGACTGTAGACAGTTAAAATTCAACGGCGCACAGAGACCTTTCTAAGTTTGGCTTTGGCCCGCAACTAGAAAAAAGTTGCCCACTCCTGTTTTAAAAGAACAAAGCACAACCTTGGTATCATGCAACAGCTTGGATACATTTGTTTTCACTTGGGTGAACAATTGTCGGAGAGAAGCACCGGGCTGCCTCTGCAGGATCAGAGGGTTGTGTGCGAGACAGGGCGTTACATCGACAAGATGGTGCCATTCGTTGTTGTCAGATGACTGTGGTGCTACAAGGGGTGCGTCTTGTAGATATTGTGCTTGAAAAACAAATTGGGTTGAGGTTAGGTAAGCAAAAGACATGGCTGCCTGACTAGATTCTAAAGTTTGTGGGAAAATTGTGTTTATTTTTTTATTTTTTTTCAATCATATTCTTTGTTCTGAGTTTAGGAAAATACCCTTTATTTACATAACATACAAAAAGCATCAAGGTACTACATCCACAGATTTATAGGGTATTCTATTTGAATAAAGTTAATGGATCCCTGTGGAGTCTTATCTAATTCAGTAGAATCTTGCCCTTTTTTCCCTCTAGGGTTTTTTGGGGCATAACTAAACATTTACCCACTACTGGCTTATACTTACCTATACTTACTTATACTTATAATTACCCACCACCACAAACAAAAGGTTAAAACGTTTACCTTCTGCCTTGCGCAGTTTTAACTCTGGCCCTACCTCCATGGCGGCACCTGCTCCATAGTGGAGACAGGTTGTCAGAGGACTGGGCTCACTCCACTATTGGCTTGCTCAACAATTCCTGGCCTCCTTCTTGGCCAATCGAAAGGAACCCAGTCACAACCCTTACCTACTTTCTTTACTTTTACTTACTTTCTCTTAGTTAAGTTTACCATGGGTCGACAATAAAAAAGATTCATCTTGTAGAAATCAAACATATAATTTTAGTTTACTCACAGACTTTGTCCAAGTTGAAATGACGATCACGGCCTGCTTGTTTCAGTTGCTCATGTTCATGGATGAACGATTCCATTATAACATCAGCAACCACTTCCAATTGTGACTGTGTCATCTACATATCATGGTTTAATTTAAAAAAATAATACAAGTATCAGGTATAACCCAGGTACTTATGTAACTTAGTTATGTCAAATTAGTTAAAAAAATGTTGTTATTGTTTCTATGGGGAATAAGCCTGTTCCAACACTGCTACTGGTTGTCTTTTTATCTATATCGCATTATCCAAACAGGACCACAAAGGGTATAAAAATACTATATTATTCTGCCCTTTGTGAATGAAAATTATTTTACATCTTTTTATACCCATTTTCTTTATACCCATTTTTATACCCGTTTTCTTTATACCCATTTTTATACCCGTTTTCTTTATACCCTTGTTCTGCTTGCATCTTATGTCAAATTAGTTAGGCAAAGTTTAAAACTTTTAAAATATAGTGGATTTGAAAAAAACAAGTTAGCAGACATCTGAATTTAAAATAATTTATCAAAAAAAAGTTGTAATACCCTAAAGTTAAATGTTTTGATTTTGGTACTACGAATTTGAAAACTTTTCATACCAACCTGGCTGGTGTGTGCTGCACCTTCTTCTTTGAACATCAGAACAGAGAAGTAAAGCCACTGGAAAAACACCTTGAACTTTTGCAAGTTTTGGCCAATGACCCTGTTTCGAAAATTCACTTATAAAATGAATACAGCTAAAAAATATTTTTTTACAGCTAAAAAATCACAAACTTTTAAATTAAACGAAGCAAAATCGAAAATCAGTTTCAAAATTTTCCAAACTAGTTAAATGATGAATTAAAGGTGCACTTACTGCTGAAGTTCAACTGCTTTCAGATAGGTCGAACCCACTATCCTGATAATATCCTCAATTTGCTTTAAATTGAAGATCTTCATATAACTCAGCAAAGATGGTGTACACATTCCCTGAGTGATGCCAAATAATAAAGGTGTTAGCACTGGACAAACATGAACTGAAAAGTTCCTTTGAACAATTAAAGGGAATTTTAGGCAAGATGATTTTAGAAGCTAGACGCAAAATATACTATAAGGTGCATCAGTTGACATGCTACTAAATACTTAGTGAGTTGCAGGAGAACAAGCATTCTCCTCTTATGTTGATGACATCAAAATTGTTTCTCAGACATGTTTAATTAACAGTGTTGTAGTAATGACCTAAGTCAATGACTTGACTTAAGTGTACTTGAGTCACTGTTTTTAAATGACTTGACTTGACTCAAGTCGTTTCGGTAAAATGACTTTACTTGACTTAAGACTTTTAGACAAATGACTTGACTTGGACTTAAGTCATTGAGTCAAATGACTTGGGTTAAAATTAAGTGTTTTCATTTACCATTTTATTATAAGATTGAGCTATTTATTGTAAGTTTGCACATTAAATGATTAGATTGCTATATGTTGTTTTTTAGTTAAATTTTTGCTTATATAATCAAACGAGTTTACCCATTTTAATGGTTTAGCTTTTTATTAATGTATTAGTGGTTTGACTTGCTGTAATAATGACTTGACTGGGGCTTTGACTTGCTATTTTTTTAAAATACTTAACTTAGACTCAAGTTATTTCACAAATGACTTGACTGGAACTTACGTCACTTCGAAATGACTTGTATACAACACGGTTAATTAATTGTAGGAATTAAAAAAATTGCTAAAAAAGTTAACTTAGATTTTGTGATAACTTTTTGGGAACCTAATTGGGATGCCACTGTACTTACTTTAAGTTCAATTAAAATGTAATAGATCATGTCAGCTGCCATGAGGAAATTGACAACCAAAAGTTGCTGTATCGATGAGTAGGAGGCTTCAATGAGTGTTCCCATCTTTGTAATTCCCTTCCCAGTGATACAGTTCACTAGCAAATCTTCAACCAGGTCACTGAAGTTACAGAGATGCTGAAGTTAATTGATGTGCCTTTGGCAGATATGAGATGATTCTTTTACAAACCTAGGTTTTCCCCACAACAGCATTTGAAGAAACTCGTCCCCAATAGTTCCCGGCATGCTTTTATTCACAAGAAACTTGGTCAGTTTTGATTCCATTTCCTAAGTGTAATGATAACAACTAGATTTATTTTAGCTTTTTTAAATTAGATGAGAGAAAATAAGAGCATTTCAGTTTTTCCAAATTAAGATTAAAATTAGAATTAACGAATTCTTGACAACAAGAATTTAAACTAGAATACCATTTAATTATTCACAATCAATTTTATTTAAATCACAACTTATTCTTATTAGAATGTCAATGGTTAATGTTTATGTGCTAATTTTACATCTTTAGCATAGCATATGCTTTTCAGGCTGTAAAAATCACCCATTATTCATTCCAACAGAATAGTACAAATTCAAATTCTTTGTTACGACTTAATTAGAAAAATGCTGTTGGACAAAGTAGCATTTTTAGTAAAACCTGAATTAAATGAAAACTGCAATTAGAGCACACAATAAATTCACCAACTAGATTAGCATTAGAATTAGCCGCATTTTTCTTTAAATCGATAAATTAGAAAACTAGCATTATCTAGTCTGCTTACAGACAAATATATTAACCTGGACTACTGATTCACAACACTCATTCATCAACTCCAAAACATTTTCCATGTAAGACATGGTTGTCAACAGCTGACATGCATTCTGAGAAGCTTCGTTCGTCTCCAAAATATTTTCAAGCACTTTTGATAAGTCAAACTAGAAAAGTAAAAAAAAAAAAACAAAGTAAAAAAACCTATTTTTTCCTTGCTGTTTTGGCAACTTTTTCTTGCTTTTTTCGTTTTTAAATGTAAATAACTCTACATTATCAATAAAACTGGCATTTCAATAGTTAATATAATACTTACGATTTGAATGAAACAGCTACTTGTATTTTTGTGGCTTGTATTTGCGGCAACCGATAAAAATTTCCAATCAGGAAAAACAAAAATATCGGACACAGAAACATCCTTTGTTTTCTGCGCATAAAAATATGTTTGAATTGTTTGGTAAAAAATTATTGCGATTTAACAACACATACCAAAATGGAGTTTAGATCAATTTGGAATATGGGAAACATTCCATAGCTGTAAGCAATTAAATACTGTTCCTCATTGTAACACATCAACATGTTAAACCTGTGGAATATAGACGTTATGTATAGCAAGAAAGGTAGCTTAACTGATTCTGTTTATACATTTTTAGAGAAAAGTATACCGGAAAGGATAGTAATAAGTTTAACATAAAGAACATTAATATTGTTGAGGAATAAACTGACCTTAGGTCTCCTAGAACAAGTTTGGCATCAATGGGTTTTACATCTTTTGATTGTAGGGTTGGTAATTGGGGAATGTAATCTTTCATTGTCAAAGAGGACATTTTTCTTTCGAATTCAAAATCTAGATACACAGATGTAAAAGTTTACACATAACACACACATGCCATCACAATACTGCTATTTAAACTTTAACTGTAAAATATAATAACCCAACATCTTGTTACTTAAAACCTTTTATTTCTGGAGATTCAAACCATTTGACATAGGTAATAGGACTCTTCAGCGATGTTGTATCGTTTAAACTCCATGCAACGTGCGACTTTTCCATTTCAACAAAAGCTACTCCGCTTTCTTTCTTGTTGTATGCAACAGATATCACTGAAAAAAAAGTTTTTTCTATTACTAATCATTTAAATTTAAGTGTTTTTAAAATAAAAACATATTTTTAATAAAATTATCTATTTGGTAAACTATATTGCAATTCTTTAAGATTAAACATTGTTTCTCATAACTTTTGCCCATATACAGTTTGTCCTTTATTTCTGTTTTAATAAAGATTAAACTGAGTACAATACTTAAAAAAAACAGTTTATTTGGATGTAATATGATAAATCTATTTTGCTAATAGCTAAAAACATAACACAATATAAATAAAGAAATATATTTATCACATAACATCCAGTCAAACTGATTTTCAGTTTAACAAGTTCTGTACTTAGTTTAATCTTTATCATTGAGGTGAATAGTTTGTTTTTAACCATTCTAATTCAGGCAGATTCTGCTATTCACAAGAAAATTCTGAATATTTTGTTTTAATATAATTATTTTTTTTTTGGTCCATATTACCATTTCCATCTGGTCTCCAACAAATCGAATTGATGAGAATCCCACTGGCAGGTGGGGCTAGCATCCAAACCCTTTCCAATGAAGATAGGCGATAGAGCAACAGTTCTCCACCAGTTGAAGCCATGGTTATCAGATCTCTTTTTGGTGACCACTCCACATTTTGGATTTGACACTTTAAATGTCGTTCACCAACCATCACAAATGAAGATTCAGGCATGATTTGCTGTGCTTAAACCGTGTATTGCCTGAGAGCTGTTTTCTGTATAAATATAACTGTGAAAAAAGTATGGCAGATTTTGACCAGATCTCGCGGATGCACAGCCGAAAAACCAGGGTGCATAAAAGGTCCCGAAAAACCAGGGTGAGATTTTTGGGTGCAATTTATGACTTTCCGATGCACTCTAAATTGCATACATTGCACTGTAAACGTATGCCGAACAAGCGCTTTACATATTTGGGGTGTAGCTCAAATTTTTTCGGGGTGCAATTTCAAAAGGTTGAAAAAAACACTTACTTTTCACAGTGGAATGAGATTAAGCCTGGTTTAACAATCCGACAATATTTGGGTTAGGGTGTCCGTATGCACTGCTGGAAAGTATGGCATATCTCGACAAGAACTCGCGGGTGCACAGCCGAAATAATCCGGGTAACCGGGTGCAATAAAGGTAAAAAAAGTGCACCTCAGGTGCAGTTTATGTTTTCCAATGCACTCTGTATTGCATACATTGCGCTATAAACGTATTCCGCACAAGTGTTTTACATATTTCGGGTGCAGTTCAGATTTTTTTTGGGGTGCACTTTTAAAAAGTTGACAAAATCTCGCGGTTGCACTTGCCATACTTTCCACAGTGGTCCGTAAGTGTTCGGGTCATGGTGGATCAAGTATTATTATATTTATTGTTTCATTTTCGACCAGGGCCTTAATTTATTCTTTGCAATTTCAATTTTAAAACTCGTTACTGTTAAAATAAAAGTGGTAGGATCTTTAGACCAGCGCCTAATTTTTAGTTGAATATGAGTGTTTATTGTTGTTATGGTACTAGTTTAGGTCTTATTGGTGTGCTCGAATAGAAAAAGATTGCAGTGCATTGTTTTACTGTACCAAAATTATCTTGTTTTCTCAATTTCCCGCTACATGTGTCATGGAAATCAAATCTATAATCACTTGACCATGTCGAAATAAATGGAATGACAAATTTGACGAATTTAAAAAATGTCAATCGTATTTTATATTAAACGCGATTTACCAAAAACGTTTTTGAGGGCTAACTAAAATTATACGTCTTTTGAATTTCAATGCAGAAAAGAAATAATTCGAAAACAAAAATTTGAAAGAAAAGCAGGATAAATTCTAACCAAGGCTTATATATTGAACTAACTACGGTGAAATCGCAAACTCGGTCGTATAGAACGCAAGTCGCAAACTCGGTCGAATAGAACGCGTCGTTGTACTAACGGGTTTGTGCAAGAGCAAATGGGCTTATACCATAGAGCACTCTATGCTTATACATCAAGTAGCAAAAAATGGTAAAACCGCAGGCTCTGTTTATTAAAACTTAAAACCTAAATAACGAAAACATCGTTTTCTTTTTTGTTTCACTTTTTGAGGATTTTTGAATGATAGGGGTTTGTCCTCGTCAAATCTTATAATCAGTAGACCAATGTTTGTTGGTAGAAAATAGCTATAAAATCTCCCTTCTAAACACTTTTATGTGTTTTTTTTTTACGTTGTAGACGTTCGTTCGCCAAAACGACTTCTTTAGTTCCAGACTATAGTTGTGCCCATGTGTGTTAACATTTGAACAGATGTATTGTTGGGATTATTTGACAAAAAATATTTTATCTAATGTTATATTTTTCGATTACATTTATAAGTCACGTGCACAGTTGGAGAAGTTTTACGTAGTTACTCACGCGTGACGTTTACTGTATTCGTTTGTGATTTAGGTGTCTGTTATATTATTTACATTTCCTTGGAGTTTTAACGGTTAGAAGGCGAAATATAAATAAAAACTCGTGTAGATATCTTTTAGCAGAGTTTCCATAGTGGTTAAACGCAATTTCACATGGTTTTGTTTAGTAATTGTACTTATGTTAGCTGTATAACCTCACACATACCTAAGCCTAATAAATCTGATTATTGTGTTAATACTTATTTATTGGCCACATGAGTTGAATTCACATGACTAAGCTTGTTTTATTACAGCTGCTTAAATGAACTGCAGGTGAAAAATAAAGAACAAGTTGAATAGCAATTCAATTGTGTGAAAAACTCACGCAAACTGTCACAGTGTAAGGTTATAGCCCAGCACCTGTTAACCTAATATGTTTATTGATTAACTTAGCAAGTACTACAACATTAGGTATCCAAATAATGTGAGCATATTAAAAGTTCAATGCTAAATATCTTCAGAAGTATAAATGCTGTTTAAGAACAATAGGCGATAATATGCGGAAGATCTCTTTTACATTTTATAAAAAGAAATATATATATATTATTTGCTTCATATTGATGTGTTATCATATCGATTTTGCTTAAATTTTACCATACAAACTTTAGATCATATAAATTGTGTTGCGTTTTTTGCTTATTTATTTTGTTGTCATTACAGATGTAATATTTTATATATAAGCTAGTTTTATTTTACCTCTGTCAAATAAATTTTGTTGGTAAATTAGTTATGGCCAGTGAAATTCAATCAATTCTGCCTGACACAAAACCTGAAAAAACTTTTAAATCTTCTATTGGTGTGGCTTTGTCATGTCTTGGAGCCGCTGTAGGAACTGGAAATATCTGGAGATATCCAAGAATCGTTGCCAACAACACCGGTGAAAATGGAGCTCTTGCTTTTCTTCTAATTTGGTTCCTGTTTCTTTCCACCTGGTCCATTCCATTGCTTCTAATAGAATACGGTGCTGGCCGGTACACCAAGTGTGCCACGATTTTGACTTTCAAAAAGATGGTGGGCCCACGTGCAATGTGGTGTGGGGCCTTTATCGGATTTGTTAATTTTGCAATTGCAAGTTATTATGCAGTAATTTGTGGCTGGTGTGCTTATTATTTTGGCTACTTCATCGCCAATGGGTTACCCTCTCAGCTTGCTGAGAGCAGACAGATATTCACCGACTTTGCAGAGGCCTCTGCTTGGCCTGTCCTTTTCCAGGCTTTTGTTATTGCGTTAGGTGGTGCCTGTGTTTTTGCAGGAGTTCGGTCGATTGAACCGGTAATGATTGCAATGGTCCCACTTCTTCTCATTCTCATGCTTGTGTCATTCATTTACTCCCTTACCCTGGAATACTCTTCCATTGGCATCAAACACCTTTTCAACATGGATTGGGAAGTCTTTAAAAGGCCCAAAACTTGGATTGAAGCACTGACCCAAAACGCTTGGGACACAGGCGCCGCTCAAGGAATTCTGCTCGTCTATGCAACTTATCTTGGAAAGCAGCATGGAGTTGTGAGATATGGCACTGTAATTCCCTCAATCAATAACTTTCTCAGTTTCCTCATGGCCATAACTATGTTTTCCACCATATTTTCTGTGCAAATCACCCTTGATCCCAGCATCACTGTAAACCAAGTACTTGATTCCTTCGCATACAATGCCCCCGGTAATACAGGTTTAACATTCATTTGGATTCCCCTTCTTTATTCAAGTTTATCGATTGGTCGCGGTATCACTGTAATATTTTTCCTGTGTCTTTTTCTGGCTGGTTTTTCTTCGCAGATTAGTTTAATCGAGGCGTCCTGTCACCAACTTGTCGACCTGAAGATTCCCAGGAAGGTGTCGGTGCCTGTAATCTGCTTCCTAATGTTTTTGTTTGGCCTGGGCAGCACCCTGAATATTCACTTTTTGGTCAACCAAGATTTTGTCTGGGGTTCGGCGATAGTTATCAGTGGTTCATTTCTGCTGTTTATGGTGTATTCATTTGGGGTCGATAAGTTTAGGACGGAGATTGTAAATAACTACGGAGATGGCAGTGACTGGAAACTGCCACGGCTTTGGAATTGGATTATATGGTTTCTTATACCAGTTGAAATTGTTGCTATCTTTATCTGGTGGGTTGCGAGTAGTGTTATGGACCAGGAAAATATTTGGTATGTGTTATCTGACGAAAGTTTGCTTTCGGCTTTACTACAATGGGCCGTTGTGATCCTCGTGGTACTTGCCCTCACATTCGGTTACCTTAGATATGGTGAAAAGCTCTTGCCCAATATTTACCTGTTGCCCGGATTGTCACCAATTCAATCAATATCGGAAACTAATAACACAGACGGTTTTGCAATGGCTGTAGATTTTGAGTTGGACCATATTGACGCACCTCATGCTATGCAGGCTGATAGCTTGCCAGGAAATGACTTTATGAAATAACATTAAGTAATAAGTAATACAAATCTAAATAAATTGGAAACTCAATGGTATGTGGAAATGACCTTGTCAGTTTGACAAAAAAAACCTTACAAAGCCATCATAGCTATAAATTGTTATGACATTCAGCTGATATATACACATACAACATATTTCATCAACATTGTGAAAAGAAAATGGTACTTTTGTTTATTTTTTAACAAACCTGTGATTTAATTTCCAGTTTTCGAGTATATAATTTATTTTTCAAGTTTCTCATAAACAAATTTACAAATTACAACTTCACCCCATAAATTTTTCTTTGTGCAATATTGTTATTTATACTTTTGTTTTCAAAGTGATTTTTGTGGCGTACCAAGCTTTTTTATTAATTTAAATTGTGTCTCCGCCATGTTAAGATTTACCACTGTGTTATACTATTGTATAGAAAATCATTCCTAATCTTACATTGGACTGTTTCCTGTTCCTGTTTATCCATTTTGTTGGCGTTTTGTGTATTGTAATTAGGGAACGCCTTGTCTAAAGCAATTGATGTGCCCATTGAGCCTACAATAGCTTATCTCTTGTAAATCTACTTGCATAATGTTGGTTAGTATCAATTAAATTACATTTTGTCTCCACCAAGTTAAGATTTATAACTGTGTTACACTATAGGAAATCATTCCTTATCTTACATTGTACTGTTTCCTGTTTTTTTTTATCCATTCTGTTGGCCATTTGCACATTTCTAAATACACAATTTGTGTTAAACAAGATCTGTATATTGCACAATATGTATGCTGCTGTTGAATTACTGAATCAAATAACACTTAATGTATATAAAAAGTACCCGCCATTGTGGGTTACGTTTGCCTAGCGTCTTTCCTTTTACAAATATTTGTGAGTGACATTGCATTTGATCGGAGACAAACATATCATTCCATTTATTTTATTTGAACATAAAACATATTTAATTTATTTCTAGTATATTTAATTGAACTTTATATGTTTTATTTTTTTTGCACATCCTTGTAAAAATTTTCCATATGTAATGTACTACGTTTTTTTGCTAATCAAGAAAGAGTGTCTCTATATTTCAAATCTTATTATTTGTAATCTTGATAAACATGTTTATTGCCCACCTAGCATTTGTACTATTTAAACTTATCATATCTTTATTTTGCATGTACTGTATTATATCCACCAATGCAATTGTATATATACCCTCAAAGCTATTATTTTATTGATTTTTGTTTTTAAATGTCTGCTCTTATTTTATGTATCATGTAACTTTTACCTTGTATTTTAGGCCAACTTTAATCAGTACTGGTACTATTATAAAGAATGCAGTTATTTTTCCAAATTACTCAAAGCTGCTGAAAACCCTGTTCTGTTTTACAAAGGTAAATTTATGTTTGCCTTTTTATATTCTCTATTAGGGTTCTACTTGAAATTGTTTGGTGTACATTTTCAATGGAAATGTGTATAATGCTAAAACCTGTAAACAATATGCACAGGTTTTTAAAAATTGACCCATATACGGTAACAGCAGGGGTGGGGAACCTACAGCCCGCAGGCCAGATCCAGTCCACCAAGATAAATGATCTATATTTTTAGATTATTTCAACTATGTAAAAGCTTTTTTTATGCTTTGCGCAAATCTTGTTCGTGCAACGAGTGTAACATGTATGTAGACTCCTTTTTAGTTGCAAAATACCATAGTTTTATTCCTGATTAGGAGTCGCTGTGGTTGTTATAATAAGTTGTGTAAAGTATACACAGTTAAAATTTAATTTCCTAAGCGAAAAATGGTAAAAAAGACAGGATTTTTTAAAAAAAGTTTAACCTCCGACTAGAAAAGGTTGCCCTTACCCTAAGTTAAAAAATTAGAATAGTACTATGTAGCTTAACACATGCTTGTTTTAAAATGCCATATTTTAGACAGCAGACCACCACAATGTTAAGTGCCGCATGGGATTGGTATTACGGCTCCAATGAGGAGTTTTTGTTGGCCAACTGTCAGTTCGGCAAACCGTACGATGCAAAAGGTGGCAAAAAGAAGAGGAACCCCGCAAAAGCTGTGATCCGGCCGGGAACTCTGGCAGAAGGGGTCCTCATCAATGTTTTTACTGTTTCTCGAAAAGACAAACAGCAGCCCACTATACTAGAAATGTCAGCTAAGGTAATTATTATGTACTTTTGTTAAATTTGGAAAAATACTTAGGTACACTGTGCACAAACCTGTATTGGGGCTTAAAAATAAATGTAAAGCCAAATAGGTCGAGCAAATCAGACTAGATCACAGTTGTTAATGTGTGTATCTTTCATTTCATGTTTTCGAAGTAAGGAATCTCCCACAGACAATAAAATGTAAAAGAAAGATTCTTGCTTTCATATTAGCTGGTGTTAAGACTGTTTAAAAACAGGTACAAAGTACAAAACCTTTTTTAAAAAAAAATAGAATTTTTAAGAAATTATTTTATCTTTTATACCTGTGTTCATAGACGGTCTGGATATCACCCAAAAATGTATGGTTGTGCAATTGAAATGAGTATAACACACAGGTAATTGCGTCTAACTCACCAAAAAAATAACCTGCAATTGTGCATGCATGCAGAACTTGAAAGTTTTACGGCATCCAAACATCCTGCGATTTGTGGGATGTGCAGAAGTGGAGTCGGAGGTTCATCTGGTGACGGAGAGAGCATATCCCCTTGCTATTGCCCTCACCGAAATTGACGCCCACGAAATATGCAGCGGCTTGCATGACACTGCCCTTGCCCTGCAATTTCTCCATGAGCGGGTATGATCCATGTATATTTCAACTTTTGCTTAGTTTTATTGATTCTCCACTACATAATCTGCTAAATTCCTTTTAGCAATTTTCTTACATGAGGCCACATTAGTCAAATTATTGATTGTGCGCTTTCCTTTAAGCAATTATTCTAATTACAAACCAACTGGAAAAGGAATTAGCATTTATACTTTACAATCAATAAACTCCAAAAAATTAGCTTGGCACAATAGGCTGATGAGATTATTCATACACGTCCTAATGTTTTGAGACCAGGAATAGTTTTTAATGCTTAGCTAGTTAAAGATTAATCTCATGCAAATTTATATTTTTCAGGCTTCGGTGGCCCACAACAACGTTTGTATTGAGAGTCTGTATGTCACAGACACTGGTACTTGGAAGTTGGGAGATTTTGAGTTTGCGTGTTCCTTCGCCGAACTTACAAAAGAAAGTTTACTTCTTGTTCACAAAGAATCTAAACTGATTCCACCAGAAGAAAAGGTTTTTAATTTAAATGAACCTTTTTTCTTTTTTGCATAACTTTCTGTTTGTTATTTTTTACTTGTTAGTTGTTTTTCACTAACCTTTATTTTATGTAAAAAAAATCTGTGTTTTATTTAATAAATTATAAATCATTGAAATGTAACGTCAAATACTTGCAGGATTTAAAGAAACTTAAGTGGCCTTTGAAGGCAGAATTCAGCCATTGCAGGGACGTATATTGCTTTGGTTTGTTGGTGGAACGATTTGCGGAACAAATCAGGTTCTCCACCCATCTATCAACGGTGAGATTTATTTTTTTCCAAATTGATAAAAAATGATTTCAATAAAAACTTTATAAAAAAAAAAAAAAAACTTCAAAAAAGGCATGTTTTTGTAAAAAAGTTACAAACAAAGGTTACGTTTTTAAAAAAAGATCGTGGTTGTTAAAAACAGTTTTAAAAACGGTCAGGGTTTTAAAAAAAGTTTAAAAAAAAACCACGGTTTAAAAAAAAAAAGTTTCAAAAAAGGCAGGGCTTTTAAAAAAGTTTCTTAAAACGGTCAGGGTATTTAAGAAAAACTTAAAAACTGTTCAGGTTTTTTTAAACTTATTATTGACTCTTATTTTAACTTAAGGAGAAACTGCAGGAATTTTCCGATGATCTCACAAGAGCAGACTTTGAAAACCGGCCGTCGGTAAAAGAAATTCTTTCACTGTCGCTCTTCAAGGCTCCTTACATTTCAATGGTCCACTTCCTTCAATCTGTCACCTTAAAAACTAAAGCTCAAAAAGACGATTTTTTTAAGTGAGAACCCAACATTTTTGTAAATTGTTATACGCTTGCTTGTAATAACTATTGTAATAGCTTCATAGATTTTTTCGATTTGTAAAATGAACGATTTATTACCGATGGGCTCGTCAGAATTCCATCATACAAGTCATACTTAACAACTTTATTTAGCGCGATGGGTTTATCGTTTAACCTTACGTTATCCGCGCCGACATTAAACGATTGCTACTATGTTCCTTGTAATATGAAAACAGTTATATTATATGCAAAACATTAAATTTAATATACACCTCATGCACGCGATCCGTCAGAAATTAGTGCATTTCTAAGCAAAAAGGTCTACGACAATTATGGCATCTAATGGGTCGAAAAGTCTGACTTTTAGACATTAAGGTCTTCGACAATGCACTAATTTGACTTAACAAATCTGCATAAGAAGATTAAATTTAATAATACTTGACCCAGCCCAACCCAAACGCTCACCAGCTCCTAACCACAATAACGTGCGTTGATTTAATATTTATATAAACGCTTTAGGCCCTCATACATCAATGTGCGACGTAAAAATCCTATATACCCTGAACGAGAAATTATGTCCCCCACGTTAAAACAATTATCAGACCAACGCACATTATTTAGGTTAGGGTGCGGGTTAGCGTTCGGGTTCTGGTGGGTCAAGTATTTTTAATTGTATCTCGTAGTTTTTTGTTATTGTTTTAGCCAATATTTTTATTTTATCTATGCCGAGAGTTAAAAATCCAATTAGTAGTGCATTACCACGACCTAGAGGTCTAAAAGTCACACGTTTCGGCCCTTGGATGCCATAATTGTCGTAGACCTTTTTGCTTAGAAATTCCCTAACTTCTGACGAATCTGGTGCTCTATGTGACAAGAACCGGTCTTTACTTTTTTTAAAGTGGAAAGCAAATTTTGTAAACAAAAAATCCAATTTAAACATAACGCTAAACTTCCGAAGTGCAAATATTTTTTATAAACAAACAACTGTTAGTGGTTAGAAGCAGGGCTGTGGAGTCGTACCCGTTTTCTTTACCCTGGAGTCGGACTCGAATTTATTTTTTCCCTGAAGTCGGAATCGAGTTGTTTTAAACCGACTGACATTTTGACACCCGCCTGCTCTGTTGTTTTATCTCTTACTTGTTGTTGCACCAAATTCCACTTGTACGCAACGGCGTAGTAATGAAAGCACCATATATCGCAGCACCTTGGTCCACCAGCTCGAAGTCAACCACATTTTCGCCGACGTAGTAGGGCGGCGCTTTGTACCGCTCCTACTCACTCCAATCGTCCTGGCTGAACCAATCGCAATCAGCCACGTCATCCCTCGCCTACTAACCCCGGCCGAGGATAAAGAGTCGCAAGGTGAGTTGAATGGTCTTCTGACGCCATCTTCTTTTTCACGGGCATTTCTTTGGGAGTTTTAGTTCTGCCTGCTAAGATTAGCAGTGAGTTTGCTAAAGCGTATTTCGATGTAAGTGCTTTATGGCCTATTTATTTGTGTAAGCATTCTATTACATAAGGTCAAACGGTTATAGGCCAATAATCACATGGTGCCTTGGCGTTGTAGTTGTCCTTTCGGCAGTTGGTGTTACTACCTTGTCGCAGTAGGAGCTCATATTGTTAGTTACTTGTAAGTGTTTGGCGATGAAGTTTAACTTACACTAATGGTTTTCAGTGCCGCTTCTATAACTCCAATTATTTTTAAGAATAAATGCTAGGATTAAATTTGAGCATTATTCCATAGGCTTTTTAGATGTTATATGAAAACTAATGGATCCATCCAATACTGGAGTCGTTATCAGTGTCCAGGAATTTGTTAAAAACACAGCGGCTTACAAGTGGAAACATATCTTATTCAAATAGCATACAAAACAATGTTATTAAAATAGAAACAGCACCAGTGTAAGTTAAACATCGCCAAACACTTACAAGTAACTAACAAGGTGAGCTCATACCGCGACAAGGTAGCAACACCAACTTAAGGACAACTACAATGTCAAGACACCATGTGCTCAATGACCCTTGACCCTGTGATCAGGAGTAATAGAATGCTTACACAATAAAGCACTTAAGTCAAAATGCGCAAGGTTTACATTATATTTTTTGTGGGTGGGTGGTTGTAGGTTGTATCGATATGTGAAGGTTTGAATGAAGTTTTAAGTGGAATTTTATAACATGTATTATTTGCATTACAACCGCAGCAATACAATGCTTCCTTAAACGCTTTTGTTTATTTAGTCATGGTTGATGGAAACATCAGACTTTACATTCATATACCTACTAACATGTTATGGCTAGAAGATTAACGTATACTCCAGCGCTACACAACCGGCCCCACACTGTTGAAATGAGAACTCAACAAATGTCTAGTTTACTTTGGATAAACTCGAAGAAAGACAGATCCTTTGTCAGTTCATCAGAAGAACAATAAACCGACTAAAAAATTGCATTTTGATGACCGGACCTGATAAAAATTGTGTATTTCGCATCTGGACCTTTTCTGAAATTAGTTTAGTGTAGGCCAGATTTCTAGAGTAGATTAAAATTTACAGCTTGCCAAAACGAAAAAATCAAATGTTTTTGTCGCCGTGTACAACAGTTTTTATTTTTAAATTAAATAATTATAAAACAATAGTCAAAAAACTGGAAACATTAGGCTGTTCAAAGCATCAAATTAAAATACGCCAGTATACAGAGATAATTTTGTAAAACTTACATCGAACCCAATAGAGTTAGACCGAAAAGTCATTTTGTTGTAGTATTTTTGAAAAAAAAAATGTACGGCATTCTATACTTTTTTATTTGTGTTCTACTTAAAAGTCCTACAAAGACCATCATTGACTAAAACACCAGCGGGTCGAAAATGGTGTGGCGTGTACGGCTGCAGAGTCGGACTCGACGGAGTCGAGTACGCTCAGTTGGTAGAGCGACGGTCCCGGCTTGACCGGAGGTCGTGAGTTCGAACCTCACTGCAGGCCAGTTGTTTTTCTGGCTTGCTCTGCTTGCATCATAGATCGACAGATTCGGCGAGTCTGCGATGGCTTTTCGGTGTACTATTGATACGGAAGCCGTAATCGTTGGTCATAAAGCAACTTCCGAGGGGCTAGATCACAGATGTTATTAAACACACGGAAAAGTCCCGAGTCCGTTGTGCTCTTAATGTTTTAAAACTGATATTGCCACCAACAGTAAATTGTAAAGGCCGTGCTAAATATCCACCGGGTTTAGCCACCTCAATTGGCGGAATACAGACTGTACAGTTAGAGCCGGACCCAGGACTCTACGAAACCGCCCGCCCATTTGGCCAGAGTCGGACTCGAGTTAATTTTTTTAGGGACTCTATTTAGTTACTGACAACACACCTTAATTTATGTAAATTGGTGAAATACATGCTGTAGACTTGGCTAAATTGCACATTTGCCAGAGTCGGACTGTGGTTATTTTTAACCGACATCGCGAACCCTAATTTCAAGTACACGCCCACTTTTTATCCAGGCCTTCTTCCTCCTGCCGTATTTGCCCGCTACGTGATCCCGAAGATCGTGGAGCTCTTCCAGATGCGGACTTTGCACGTGCGGATCGCCATCGTGGAGCACTTCTCCAAGTACGTCCACCTCTTCGAGAAGACGGTCCTCACCGACGTCGTCCTTCCAGAGGTGAGAGTTGCTGGAAAAAAGGGTTGTCTTTCCCGAAATATGACTTGATGGAACAGTGCAGTGTGATAAATGAGGCATTTTGAAATGACTGAAGTCCCAGCCAAGTCGTTTGCAAAATAACTTAAATCCGAGTCAAGTTACAAATCCACTAAAGTCTAAGTCAAATCGTTTATAAAATAACTTAAGTTAAAGTCAAATCATTTGCAAATCCACTCAAGTTCTAATCAAGCAATTTGTAAAATAGCTTAAATCCAAGTTAGGTAATTTGCAAAATAACTTGCTAGTCAAGTCTTTTAGAATAAATAACAAGCCAAGTCCAAGTCAAGTCCGTAATACATTTAGCAAGACAATTGTTGTATGTGCAAAAATTTAATAAATAGCCCAATTAAGTTGCCCAAAAGACTTTAGTCATGTCATTTGTCCAAAAAGGCTTAGGCCAAGTCATTTTGACTTAAGTCAAGCCTAGTCATTTGTCCAAACGGCTGTCCAGCAAGCACACTTTTAGCAACAAATATTGAAAAAAATTAGAATTAAAAATTATAAATAATAATAATCAGCGATTGTAGCGGCCTTAACTGGATTCCAGATTTTTTTACAAACATATTGCCGGCTGTCCGCAATTTCTCTGAAAATGCACGGATTTGAAGCCGCCCGTCCAACAAACGTGGTTTTATTTTATATTTCGCAGCTGCTGTTGGGCTTGGGCGACAGCAACAACCAGCTGGTGCAGTCCAGTTTACACGCGCTTGCTGATTCTGTTGCGGTGGTGGGCGGCGACCTGATTGTGGGCGGTGACAGGCAGAAGCTATTCTCGCTTGGCATACCCAAGGTAAGCTTTTTCCTTCAGTATGGTATTTTTAGCACAAATCAGTGATTCTTAACCGGGGTGTCGCGGCTCCCTGTTGTGCCATTTCTAATGCCCGAAGGTGCCTATTCGACTGGTATTTGAGAATTTTTTAGAATCCGATTTTCCTCATTGGTAAGCTTCTTAAATTCTTAATCTAACTATTGGTGTACGATTAGAGACCGCTATATCAAATGACATTTTCCTACATGTTGTAAGTTGATTGTGTTGTTCCAGTTCCGACATAATAAAGCCAAATACATATAGTACTATAGTATCCACGACATCATAAAATCTAAAATCGTCATAATAAGACCTAAACCTGTCGGAACAAGTCCTAAAATTCATCGTAATAAGGCCTCAATGGCCAAACAAAAAGCCTGAAACGAATGCAAGCGACAATCGGGCGCCATGGGTCTGACACCGGCCGTTTTTGCGTTTATATTTTTTTGCCCCTGTTTGGGGTTAGTTAAGAAATTAGGTTAGGGTTGAAAATATTAGAGGAGTTAGTGATGTATTTAGGGATGGGGTTTGAGGTTTTGTAAAAGGTTGTGTAGGCCTAATTGTGACTATTTAGGTCGTATTCCAACGGGTTTAGGACTCATTCTGATTTATACGTTATTGCGACTATTAAGTTGTTGTCTTATTCACGTCTTACGGCTGGAATCCAATGAAATGTAAAAAACAATTGTATTTTTCTGCAGTTTGACGGTCGCGCTTTGAACGAGACCCAATCGCTGGCCTACGAAAAGACCAAGTTCCCCCAGCGCAAGAAACCGCCCCCTAAAAAGAAGGGTCCAGAGCCCCCGCCCCTCCCGGCCACCCTGCTTGAGCTGGCCCTGCAGCGCCCCCGAAAAACCCCCAAGAAGGTCTTCGTCTCACAGGAAGTTGCGCTGGCCAAGCAACAGCACTTCGCCTCAAGCCTGAAGTCGAACGTAAGGGACAGTTTGTAAAAACACACAAGGGGACAATATAAATGCTTATAAATGTTTCTTATTTAGGTATGAGTTCAGGTTACGGTCAAGGTTTGCGTAAACGCTGTCGTTCTTTGCCATAAAAAGCCAGCAAAAACGCCATGTGCAAGTGTTTCTGTTTTTTTTTTGTACCTATAAATGTTACACAAATTCTGAAATGGACTGAAAATTAAAAGTTTGTATTTAACTAACGGTAAACCATGGTACGACTTTTTTTTAATATTTTGTACACCAGCACACATCTTTGTACGGCGTCGCAATATGTCACATTGTTGTAGCAATATATATTTTTTGTCTGCTTGTTTTCTTTGCTGTCGTTTTGATCGTCCGGTATGGAACTGAGTTGTTGTAACCATCATTGTGTTTAATAACTCTTAACTTATAAAGACTTAAGTAAACATTCAACTTTCATTGCTGATGAAAAAGAGTTCTGTCGTGCTGGCTTCCACGGTCATTTAGCTCGTTACAGTTTAGATACCCCGATAATGCTTAATGCCTATTTTACAGTCATTTAAACAAAATTATTAACGGTTTTCATTTCAGGTAACACAAAACGGCCACAACGGCCACGCCGCCCCAAACGCCTTCCAGAAAGCTCCCGCTGCCCCAAAAGCCCCCACAGGGCACCACAGCAAGCCCCAAGCTCCCGTCAAGGCCAAGGTCGCGACCAGGAAGCGTCCTGAGCCGAAAAGGGTCGAGATTGAAACTTGGGCGAGCTCGGACGATCAGCACAGTGACAACGATTCGTGGCCATCGTTTGACGAAGACCCAGCGTCGGCTCCGGTCGAAGTGAAGACAAACGTCTCGGTAGCTTCGTCCGTTTCTGCTCTTCTCAGCGATTCGGCGGATTTTGAAAGCGATTCTTGCGATGAAAACAACGCAAAGAAAAACTCGCCAGAAACGCCAAAATTTCCTAGCCTTCCTCTCAGCGTCAGTAGCGGCCAAGTTACGCCGGAGAAAAAGCGACTGGGGAAGCTGAGTTTGAGCGGCTCTTACGATGAAAACGACGCCAACTCGCCCAAGATTTCGCCAGAAACGCCAAAAGTTTCTAGCCTACCTCTAAGCGCCAGTAACGGTCAAGTTACGCCGGAGAAAAAGCGACCGGGGAAGTTAAGTTTGAGCGGCGCTCGTAAGATCAAGACCAAACAGCCGGATACACCTTCAACAACCTCCGCACAAAAACTCAACCTCGGCGAGGAGTTTGAGATCGTTGTCAAGGCAACTCCTCCGCCGGAACAAGTCGAAGAGCCGGACTTTTTCGCCGACATGGCTCCCAAGATTTCTGCCACCTCATCCTTGTTGTCCAACGCCGCCGCCAAATCGTCTTTGGGTGACGCGACGAGAAGCCAAGTTTCGAAGAAGTCGGACCCTATGACCGACAGCGTGGACGGACGGTCAGTGGACAGTGGTCAAGGTAGCACGGTCAGCGCTTTCAACGTCGTCGAAGAGCCTTATGTGAGTGGTGATGTATTTTGCGCTGAATAGCTACCGTTCGGTTTTGGAATGGATTGGGCATGGTACTCGGCCTGGTATTAGTGTTTTTAATTAGTTTGTAAAACAATTTTTTTTTTGAACGCTAAGTCGTTTACTGATTATTGTGGATTGGATGGTTATAACAAAATCCTAAATTACAAAATTAAGAATAGGGAATGTAAGTCTTACCTTCTGTGCCAGCTTTATGTGCAATACAAATTAAGATAACATGTTGAAAAAGCAAAGCGAATGGTAAGGTTGAAACTTATCTAAAGTCAAGAAATATAGGAAAGCAACTAGGCCAGCGTGAGTATTTTTGTATTTTGTAATACTCACGTTTGGCTTTTGTAACACAGTATTATGCTGTTTGAATTGTCTTGATACAGCTAAGTCTATTTATGTTTGACCAACTTCATCCAAAAACGAACTTTTAAACATTTTTTTATCGACATTTTGTCGTTTTTTCGAGCCCTATTAGGAAAGGTCAGTAGTAAGGACTAGCGTTGTGTTTTGGGGTGGCGGCAAAAACATTTTGGTCGAAAATTATAATGAGAAAAAAAGTTATCCTGGACGCAAACTTTTCAAGTTTTACAAACCTCTCAAAAAAATATCCAACAGAATCTAGGTAATTTTAGAAAAACCAGGGTTAGTAAAAAATGCCTCTGTAACAGTTCTTAATCTTCCACCAAAAATATAGGCCCATATTTCCCAAAAAAATATCATCAGCATTATACCGATACATTTTTTGAATTATACCGATACATTCCGATAATATCAGATCGGCCACCTCTGGGTAGAATTCGTCTACGCCCGATATTGCGTTTGGCCAACGGATAACAATTGATTCTGGAAATCAGTAAAATCCAACAAAGTGATTTCTAACTTGCACGTAATGTATTTTAAAATAACAGGTCAACAACTTAAAGTAACAACATATTTTATGCTTAAGCAAACTTGGGCCTAAGACCCGGACAAAATGACCTTTAAATATTTTAATTTTGTCTAATTTGCTTGTTTGGGGGGAAATATGACTTAATTAAGATATTTTTTTCAAGTTCGCGTAGTCGTATCGGAGAAAAATGCTGTTGGCAACCGCTCAAATATTTTTTCCTAGATATTATCAAGTTTCTCCAAACGATTATTCCCACCATGTCGCTTTTAGATAGTAGTTGCTGCTTTACCCGTAAAACATTGTTCCTTTTTTGGTGCTTGAAAAGTCACCTTTAAATGCCAGCTAACAGAAGACAGCCACTTTGTCGTTTAGAATTATTTCAAACAAAAATCCTCGTAATAATTCTACAAAAAAATACAATAGCTATAAAGTCGGACTAGTGAAATGGCAGAAAAATGAGGTGAAAGGTCGGCCCCATAAGCAGTAACACCGTACGCCGCGACGTGAAACGGTATGACACTGTATGTTGCGACATGAAACATTAGGACAGTAAAGACTCCATGCGCCAAGACCATACAATAGGAACGCCACCATACGCTACTATATTATTGGACACATCAATGGTTTGCCCTATACGCTGCTACAGTATGGGCGGCCTCTACTATATTATGTAAAACAAGCAGTAATTTGCAAATTAAACGGCTAGCTTTCTTCTGTTTGTAGAGCAGTAATTCTCAACCTTTTGTGGCTTACGGCACCCCTCAAAAAGAATAAATAGATTTTCTGTACCCCAAGTGGAATGTTCGTTGAGTATTTTACTAAATTGGACTGGAACAATAAAATTAACTTAAAACATGTAGGAAAATGTCATTTGATATAATGGTCTCTAATCAAACACAAATAGTTGTTTTAAAAAGCTTACCAATGAGCAAAAATCAAATTCTTAGAAATTATAAAATAAAATACATATCGGCACCATTGAGCATTAGAAATGGCACATTAGGGCGCCGCGGCACCCCGGTTAAAATTCTCAAATACCTATCGGCACCATTGAGCATTGGAAATGGCACATTAGGGCGCCGCAGCACCATGGTTAAGAACCACTGCTGTAGAGCAACGAGTTTGACCAAACAGTTTCTTATGTAGATTTTAAGCGTTTAATATTTATCTTCTGTGTTTAGGACGATGATGACTGGGATAATGAAGGAATAGCGTGGAACTGAACAAACCTATTTGTAGTGAGACGGCCTTGTGCAATACTTCAATCGAATGCAACCACAAGAGTTGTAAAAGTGACTTCCCTTAGAAAAATTAGTACTACACCTGTGCAAAACTGCAGTGCTTATATTTCGATTCAGTGCTTGTATTTTTTTAGTTTAATATGATTTATGTTGTTATGCAGTGCGCGTAAGGCTGACAACAATTTATGTGTTTTTTTGGTTTTACTAAACACCCGTGATACTACAATGTTATCGGACTTTATAAGTTTCGCGTCTTATTTCCAACCATTCCTCTCATGTTATCATTTAGCAATATCAATCAGCAATAATACGTTTATTCTAACAGGCATTCCTAAGCAAAATTTGGAAACCAATCATTTTTCTGTTAAAAGTGATTTGTTGCAAAATTCGCTTTGTTAAGTTTATTATCTGAACACCTTTATTTGTTTTTTATTCTTTCAAGCTAATACCTTGTTTTACGGCTTTAATCGTCGAAAAATAGAAAAACGTTCTATGTAGCTCGTTTCTTTAAACGTTGCCAAACCTTGTTTTACTCGTTGCTTATTTTTTTGTCCTATTTCTGTTTTAACCCGGTACAGCTCAGCACAAACCGAACTATTCAGCCGCGTGTACCGCAACTTTGTGAATACGTCTTACGCTATACTCGTGTACAACTCGTGGCCCCTGATATCGTGCATTACGTTATGGTACTTTTGTTACTCTGCTCCGTACTTAATTTTCATTTTTCCGAGCCTGCTTTAAACCGTGGTGGCCTATACCGCAACTGTGCATTAACCCGAGTAAAGCGTTGCTTCGTGCTATAAAGTGTTTCGTTAAGTAATCGCTTAAAGCAGGGGTTCTTACACTGGGGTCCATGAGCCCCTTGGGGGTACGTGTACTAATTTTAGGGGGCCCGTCAACCTCTACTTGACATATTTGGTTATATTTGAAAAGTAATCGCATTGTTGAATTAAAATTTAAACGTTTTTGCACTGAATGTATTTAGACTCCATTACGCTTTCACATTTTTTGGACCGAAAACTGCAGATTTTTAAAGTCTATTTGTATTGTGACGTCAATTTATGACGTCATCTCTTAAAATTCCTTGCCTACTCTGGTCCACGCGAAGCAAAAATATTTTTTAGGGCTCTGCGGTAAAAAAAGTTAAGAACCCCTGGTTTAAAGTCACTAGTATAGTATAGAGCGCGATGCTTTCGTGTCCAGTGTTTTGCACGTTTTGATTCGGATATCTTGTCGTTACATTTATGCAGTTTCGTGTCGTCGACAGAAATAGAGTTCCAATTCCTGCTTTATTCATGGTGCTTTTATATTCCAGAGAGGTTTTAAAGGAGACACGAGCGCTAGCAATAGGGTCGCAGATACAAGTATAGTATATACGACACGCAAGATGCTATATATCGCAGTTAATGTCCCACTGTACTTCAGCCGAAAGACCAAAATAAGAAGACATCACAGCGGAATAAAACACAGTTCGGAATAAGACCAAAATAGGACTGATGCGTAATAACGTCTAAATCTGAATAAGTACATCACTAACTCTCCTAATAACTTCAACCCTAGCCCTAAAAACAGGGCCAACAAATCCGGTGCCCTAACGCCGCCGGTCAAACTAGGGCTCCCAAACGTCGAGACCAAAACGACCGATGTCAGACCGACGACCCCCGATTGTCATATACCCTCTCCCTACAGTTTCGTGCGTTATTTAGGCCTTATTTCGATGATCTTATATTTCATTTTATTCTATCGTGGATTTAACTGTGTATTTGACTCTATTATGCTGTTGGTCTTAATACTATGATATTGTAGAATATTTTGCTTTCGATATTGTTGCTTTGTAGGTCTTATTGTGTGTTGCTGTTCCGCTATATCACATGCTATCGAGATTGGCGGCCCGAATTGATTTTAATGAATAATTTATTCTCCCAGCATCACTTTGAAAATTTGGAATCACCAATGCTCGTAAAGAAATGTCTTACCGGCAAGCGTGTCGCGCTGAAATGTAAATGTACCCAAAAGTACATTTTCTTCCTTTATATAGTCTAAAATACTCTGAACAGACGAAATCTACGCCTCGGTGAATTGGGAGCCCTGTATATATATATATATATATGTATATATATACTTTTTATGGTTAAAGCTTACATTTTTAAACGTTTTCGCAACAACGCTGTTGTAGCCTATTAAGCTTGGAACAGTTCCGTACGTACAAATGATTTTTTCGAAACAGGGCTCCTAAATCATCGAGAAAAAATCCTTGCGAACGGCGCCACTCATAACTTTTACTATAACAGGGCTGCGGAGTCGGTTGAAAACAACCAGTTGAACTTCGGCCCCTCAAAAGGACGCACGTCAGATTCGGGTAGTTTTACGATTCACCCAATCCGACTCCGCGGTCCTGCTTACTACAGGCGTACACCATTATTTAGATGACATTATAAACAGTAATTACCAGTGTTGTAATGACTTAAGTCACTGTTTTCAAACGACTTGACTTGACTTAAGTCATTTGGTCAAATGACTTGGGTTAAAATGAAGCGTTTTTTTCAAGTATTTTTTTATAAAATTGAGCTATTTTTTCAAATTTTTGCACATAAAACAAATTGCTTGCCATATGTTGCGATTTTTTTATTTTTTAGTTCAGTTATTGCTCATAATCATACAAATTTAAAAATTTTAATAATTTAAAATTTTATTTTTTAACAAGGACATGACTTGAAGTTGACTTGCTCTAATTATGACTTGACTGGGACTTGATTTGCGCAACTGATGACTTGGACTGGGACTTGACTTGTTATTTATTCAAAAAGACTTGGACTTGGACTTAAGTTGTTTTACAAATAACTTGACTGGGACTTAAGTCAATTTAAAATGACTTGTTTACACCACTGGTAATTACGTACGACCAACATTTAAATAGTCAATATTTTTAGAAAGAAATGATGACCAACAAATGAGTCCACAACTTTATCGCCGAAAGTCAACAATAATTTCTGAGTTTTTAAAACGCTCATTAACGTTTTTATCTCCATCACCTGTATTTTGAAACTGACGAAGGCATGAGTTATTGCCGAAACGTTTGTAAACGGCACAATGTCTTTTTTTTATTGAATGTAATGGCTTTGGTATTTTTATTGGAAAAAAATAAAAAACGTATATTGTGTTCCAAAGCTCATACGTCGTTCTGATTATGCGCTGTTGCCGGGTAGATTTGTATCAGGAAATATGCGAGCCATTGGACGTGGCCGGAAAAGATAAAATAGGGAAATTCGGGATAACAATAAAAATTGAACTACAAAACGTTTCCTAAAAGGAAACAAAGCTTTTAAAATTTCAAGGAAAATTTTTTTTTTTTTTTTTTCCTGGACGTCGTAAGTTTTACGTTTGATCTCCGTTGAAATTTTCAAAGGCGAATGTTGTCGCAGGTCCATAGTCTATGGCTATCTTGTTTTAATAGCGTACCTCGATTTCGGAAGATGTTGAAAAAAAAGCGATTTTGTAAAGCGCGATTAGCGCAAATGTTTTCCGAATTCATAGTTAGATTGACATGTACTTAAGTTGACAGTTTTGATCTTGCTCTAGGATCCTGTTGCTGTGACCCCTCCGGATACTAATGTTTTGCTGAAGAAGGGGGTGGGCGCCAGGTAGCCTATTGACGGATTCCAATGTTGTAGACTAGTTAATAGCGATATCTTCTTGAACCTAAAATCAAAGTGTAAGTAAAGAGTTAAATTTAATATGCTCTTACTCACGTTTTGTAAAAATGCGTTGCGGACCGTTACAAGGGATTTTTTAAATGATTGATGCGAACCACTGACCTGGGTTACAAAGTGACCAATAAAATTGAATTGTCTGAACTATGAACTAACTTATAGGTGAAATATAATTATTCGAGAAGATACAACAGCAAATTTGGCATTTTTTTAGAATGTAAATTAACACAATCTATGGCTGACTTGGGTATATTTAATGAATAAAGGTGTCGTTCGTAGCCCACGTTTTAAATTTGTTAAAGCCATCCCTGCTTTAAAAAAATTTGAAAACTTTAAATTTAAGTTTAAATAACTACGGTACCTAATGAATTAATTCCCCCCGAAATTCCAAAAGAGTTCCTGGGCTTGAGGACGCTGTTTGTAGAATTTAGTAACAAGCTTATTTCTTGGTTGCATAAAATACTTCAGTAAAACAGTTTTTTGATAACCTTAAAATTTCAGTAAAAAAACGGATTCAATGTTTACATCTAACAAGCTTCTTTCAATTTTTTTAACCTTAATTTAATTTTTAATAATTAAAAAAAAAAAATTTTTTCCCATAATTTTAAAATCTGGCATAAAGTGGATATTTGGCCGCCCAATCCCTTGTAAAGGCCTGTTGTCAAGGAAATGAATGTGATGTTTATTATATATCCACGATTGTATGTCGTGTGAGGTATAACTACGATTGGTTAACGCGTGGGCCTAACCAATATTGATAGATCAAGAGCCGCATCCTTTACTTGGTTAAGGGTCACACCTTGCACGTGGGCAAAAATGAAGATCATCACGTTTCTTCCTTACAAACACACTTTTGCCCTTCTAGGTTTACTATAGATGCTGCACACTAAGAAGAAGAATCCTACATTTAAGCAAAATTTTGTTAAAAATGCAGGACTTATGCCACCAGTTTCTACAATTTTGGCTTTACTTTACGAAAAGGATAAGGATCTGAGCAGGGGTGTAATCCGTAATTTGGTTTTGCCGCAATCTTGTGTGCAAATATGGCGGCAATCCTTTGCCCCTTCAATGTTAGAAACCCCCCAAAGTAAGCACGTTTTGCGCGAAAAATGACGAAAAATAAAATTTTTGGCGCAAATATTTGGCGGCAAAAAATTGTCAAATTATGGAATGCTTGTGAGTCCATAGAAATAGAATTCTATTCTATGGTGAGTCTCTGTGATAGCCGCATAAAACTGATTAACAGCCACATGCGGCTCACGAGTCGCGGTTTTGCCAGCGTTAATACAAAAAATGTTGCTTCCGCCGGGTTCGTCAAAGAGCAGTACGACTCTGTTCCAGTCAAGGGTTGATGGTCAAGCATAACCTCACGGAAACAAGTCAACAGCACCGCAGGCTGTTTCGCTGCATAATGGTGCGCCGCTAGGCCTAGCTGTTCGCTGCATAGGAAGTCTCCTTTCAACGTCAATTATACGCTGTGCAGTTTAACATTTAGGGATGCATTAGGCCAGCGTAGGCACAGATTAGTCAGCCTGGTTTTGTGTCAAGCTTTTTCTGCGAACGTGCTCGACGTGGTTAACCACTAATGTGTGGTAAAATTAGTTTGTTTACAATTGGTCAGTTGTCATTGTTTGGTTAGCAATCGTGCGGCGTGATGTCGTAGCTCTACGTAAATTGATAAAATTTCAGACAATGCAAATGCTGTACTGTATAGCTATAATTGATTTTAAAACCGGTCAGTATGGTCATGGTAAAATACCTGTTGTTTATCATAGCAAGTCAGTCTAAATACAGATTTGGGTAAAATTTGTGAATTTTATAGGAATCCCAAATCAGTTTTTATATTTTATTTTGTAGATAAACATACATTGCAATTAAAAAAAACATATTTATGCCTAATATCAGTGGTATCATTTTTGTAGGTGAAAGCAACACAAATTATGTAGGCAAAGTTCTATACTAAAGAAAACAGCATAGATACCTCAATTTTTCTACCTCAATTATTTCTCAACACAAAAAACGAAAAAAAACAATACTTGCGTACTACGTTGGTTTATATATATATCTCTATACATTGTAATAAATAATGGATCTCGCCATCTTCAATTCTAGCTATGGATATCAAGATATGAATGGTGCAATTGACATGTCTAGTAAGTTTAAGTTCATGGCGCTGGTCTACTCTTGAATGCTACCACATTTGCGTCCGGGATTTTATGCTAATATTATTTTTATATACATTTATGCTTTCCTTGCAATTTCAACTTCTCGTTTTGTTACTGTTAAAATAAATGTGTTAAGATTGTAGACCAGCGCCAAGTTGATTTATAAATATATAGTAGTTTTCCAGTAACTGTTTATTTAAAATGACAATCTTTTTTGTTTTAAAAACTAGTAAACTACCATATTTAATTTTATATTATTCCTTGAAAAGGGTACTTAGCTTTGTACCGCAGCCCCTTACAAATATTTGGCAAGGGTTAGCATGAAATTGTTCAGATATTATGTCATGAATTAACATAGTGGAACAAGTCAACCTAAGGAATCAGCCGTTTTCAGTTTAACAAATATGAAACTAATATAAAGTCAAAACACATTTGAGGAAAAGGTGGCAATGCATTTTTTTCAAATAAACTCAATTAATTTAAAATTGATTACATTTTCAAATAATACACAGTATTTTAACTAGGCCTTCATGGCCCCCCTAAAACTAGTCCACCTCATTTTTCGAGGCTCATCCATAATCTTCCATGAGCCCACAAAAAACATTAATGAACAGTGATAACAAAAGTACTTTGATGTTCTGTTTTCACTGTTATTTAGTAACCTTGTGGAATTTGCACTGCGTAGGAAATAAATCCTCTCCAAGTAGGCTAACTTTACGGGAGCTACAACATGCAACAAAGCGCTTGTAATATTTACGTCTACCAAGCTTCTTTCGATTAAAAATACATTAATAAACAGTGAAAACAAAAGTACATGGTCCCTCATTTCGCTTAGACTCCGAAATTGCAATTACATACATAGTTTTGAATTCATGACATATATTTTTGAGCAAGGAATATAAAAATATGCTAACATACCGCTCAATTATGCCTTATCTATGTGCGGTAATTTTTTTTTCTTTTTTGTTAGTTTGATGTTTGACACTTCATTTTAAAAATCAATTTATTAACAGCTAAATATTCTAATGGGTGGGAGTAAAATTTAGTTTAAATTCAGCATTCTTTTGTTTGTAAAAAGTAACTACCTTAACCTAAACTTGTTTGGCAAAATTATGCTTTTCAGCTACCCGGATTTGTGTATCCTCACATATAACATATACACATAAGGGTAAATTTCTTCAGATCTTTTGGCAAATTACTTTGTAAAAAGCCAAGTGACCAGATATATTCAAGTTTTACAATTTCAATTTGACAGGATTCACGGGTTGGCAGCCTCATGCAAGTCACATGAAGAACATGTCGGCCCCAAATGACACTTCCTCGCCACATAACAATCATGAAATCAACAATAACAACAACACCAGCATGTTTACCGGTAAGGTCATTTGCTGTTTATTTTGTGTTGCTTTGCGAACGCCAAATTAGGTGTAGTAAGTAAATTTATTAGCCATTCAAAATGGGCCTCAAATATACACTGCTAGTATAATAAATACTCTAGTTCAACTGGATCACACATAAAATGACCTTCACTGCCATTTATAACATATGTACATTGCATGTTGGAATTTGCGTTATCTTCTTTCGCAATAGTGATCTATTGCGTTTTTGACAGGGTTCGGGTCATGTTGAAATAGAAACTCACAACCATATGCCAGTATGATGGATTCTTCAACATGGCTGTAAACTATACTACATTATAATAGACTTCTATTTGACAGAAATCTACTGACAAACCACATGTTTTCCAGAAACCAGTATTAATAAATAGTTAAGTGGTGACGGCAATCAGTGATAATGACTCATCTTTTGTTGCATACCCCCTATGTAGTAAAGATTGTAAAACGCCATATACCATGGTGACTAACCCTTGTATTTCTTTCAACACTTTGAAAATATCTGTGATGTATCCCATTGAGCACCTATTGACAAGTGTGTAGCGTTGAAGCATACTGAACAGGTACAAAGCCTAGTTTGATAATAATTAACCAAAAAACAAGGCCACTCGTACACACGCCCATACTTACACTTGATGTTTGCTCAAGCCTTTGCCGGAACGAAGAGTTCAATTTGTCCTCGGTAATTTTTATCCAAGATAAAAATGGTGATGGAGTTTGAACCCCGAAAAGAAAAACAACAGTGTGAATCTAGACTGCATTTTTGAGAGTTGTATTACAAACAAGCCTCTGCATGCCAGTGCTACTAATCACCAGTCCTAAGCAGTTTGCAGTAGATGCCGCCTGTTTTGTTAGTGAAGGCGGTGTTGGTTTACAAATTTCCTGCTTTTACTGTTGCTTGTATTGGCACATGATAGGAATAGCAACCCTAGTTCACAATGGAGTATGTGCCGCACGCTGTGTAGAATTTTTCGCCCATTTAAACATTAATCGCTGTTCTATTTAAGGGATTGTCAGTTTCAAAACACGTTTGTGTGTGTGTGTTTGCGTGTGCGTTAGCAGTAAACCCAGCTCTCACTCGTAAAAAAAAACGCAGCAGAGCTCTCTTTGACACGAACCCGTGTTTAAGGCAAAAAAAACACCCAAAAAACGCCGTTTCTCTTCACCTATTAAGGGTCTTTGGCAGCGAGTCATACGCCCGTTGACGACGACAGAGCCCACAATGCGTACGTATCCGTTTATTCAACGGACACTTTCTTTGTTGGGCCACTGTTTGTCTTTCCAGGTACGCTTTTGGACACTGGCTAGAACAAAGG
The DNA here is from genome assembly GCF_963924565.1 of Ascidiella aspersa. NCBI lineage: Eukaryota > Metazoa > Chordata > Ascidiacea > Phlebobranchia > Ascidiidae > Ascidiella > Ascidiella aspersa. Next base: position 31,620,547 of record NC_139450.1, read on the forward strand.
GCACGGTATGCTGTTTATGACCTTGCTTTTGTGATCCCAGCGCCCGTTCGACCGTTGCTCGCTTGACCATACTTCACTTCCACCCGCGGCCTGTTGTTTGTCGTTTGGCGTAGGAAGGCACCGAGTTGATTTAACGCCAGCCCGACGCCGAGCCTCTGCGCCTGTGTTCGCCTCGCCTCGCCTAACGCCAAGCGAGGTGCAACTATTTATTGATCAACTTGAGCGCACACCAGCGTGTTGACCGTCCCTCCCAAAAATAGCTTTTCCGCTTTGTTATGCGAGCCTTTGCCCTTTTTTACCTTTTGGGTGGCTATACCTGGCTGTTACGTAACGATTTTTTAAGATTTCGAATTTCGTTACGAAAAAGTTTTATTGGGATTTTTGCAGTTTATAGTAGGTTTTATTTTTGTATATAACAAGCTATTGCATAACGAAGCTGTTGACCGTCCCCCAAATAGCTTTTCCTCTTTTTTGTTTGCCTTTTTACTTTGTGGATGGCTATACATGCCTGTGTTACGTATCGGATTTTTAAGTTATATTGCAGATTTTTTTAGTTAATAGTAAGTTTGTCAACAAGCTATTGTAGAACGCGCAGGTCTACTATACTACAGTTTAATACACACCCACATTTAGTATTGTGTGCTTGGACAAGGTGAAATCCTACAAAATTAAACCTCATCCGGTTCTTTGGTTTTATATTTAGCCATTCTGTTACGTAACGATTTTTTAAAATTTCGAATTTCGATCCGAAAAAGTTTTATTAGGATTTTTGCAGTTTATAGTAGGTTTTATTTTTATATATAACAAGCTATTGCATAACGATAACGAAGCTAGGTGAATAATTTGTTACTGTCTAGTTAAGTGATCGGTCGCTCTTACAAACGAGAGTCCGGTGACATTGAGTCACTGACTAACTATGTTGCGTGTTGTTTACTCGGCGTGCCCTTTTCTTAAACACATGTCAAATCCATGACCCATCTAAACACGTTTTGACGCGATTAAATCAGGGTAAATGGTATCCAAGGTGGTCTACGCCCGAAAATTAAATAGTTGGAATAACTTAGTGTAATATTATGAGGTCTTTCGCTTATTGGTAACACCAAAATTAAAAACAGTTGTTTGCCATCCAATCCAGGCCTATATATTGAAGAGGTGGCACTTCAGATACCAACAACGTAACGTTATTTGGTATCCAATTTTATGTGGTCTCTTTACTGCGAAACAATGTCGAAAAAATCTGTCAAGGCAAGTACAGGCCCGCTTTAAAACACAACACAACCTTATCTTAGTAACCAAACCCCGCACCTTGCTCGCTTGTAACAAGCAGGGGTGTGTGTATCCATTGTTCTGCCAAAACAAGCGAAGGCCTGACCGGTCCAACTGTTAAAGCGAAACGTAATAGTCCAGATTACAAGATCCGTTGGCCAGGGCCCAGTCTTTCAAACCTGCTTGAAAGGAGCCGGGTCTTTCAAAGCGACCACGACAAGAATTGGTCAAGGCATAGGGAAACAATAGCGTGGTGTACAAAGGCAGCATGCCGCTTTTCGCGAAATTTCGGCCATGTTAACTGGCCTAATGGGCATTGCTGGCAGCGGCTCTGAAAGAGGCCTTCGAGCTGCTCTGTCGTCCGCGTTTCACCTCTCGAGAGCGAGGCCGGGCAGTGCTCCTTATCCAAAATGTAGGTCATGTTTTTGGTCCCTGCCGTCCGGTGCCGACCGCCGACGTCGCAACTGTGCTAAAACAATTGTGGGATTCGGTTCGAACTGCTCGCGTCCCGCCCCTGCTGCCACGCAATGTTAATTTTGCCTTGAAGTCATTTATTGAAATTCAAATACTTTTTTTAAGTTGTGATATTTGTTTTTTTTGTCTGTTCGCTTCCCTGCCACGTTGTTACAATCAGACTTGGGACAACTAGATAATTGCTAAGGCAAAAAGGTTGAGTAAATAGGCATCATTTTGATTAGGACGTTTCGATACGAACTTGTATCATCTTCACTCTTCAGTTAATGTGACAGAGAAGTCTCAAAAACTTAAGATGGTACAAGCTCGTATAGAAGATGTCGATTTACTCGAAATTTTCGGCTTTGCAAATCATTTTCAAGCTACATTACAGATCCGTGCATAGTGACCCAAGATATTTCTAGTTTTCTAATTCAATGAATTTGAGCAAAATGGCGTTAATCCTAGTTCTAATCTAACTCGAATTTTACCAAAAATGCTCCCCAACGGCATTTATTTATATCTTCTTCGTTTATTGGCTTCAAGCTTTTAATTTTTTACTACAACGTCGAATCATTAATTAGCGGGCTTCTCTTGGCATTGTTGGTGTGTGACAAACAGCGCCGAAGCGGCAATTTTTTTAATTTAGATTTTGAGCGTTACAGAGCCCATCCCATCACACTCACGTGAACGTGGCGGTTGGAATTCGGTTTGCTGAAGTTGTTTACCACGTTCGGGAAGCCAGGTGCTCCACTCTGCCTCGTTGACCGCTGCTTGATCTGCTTTCTGTTATTCTTAGCTTTGGTCCTGCACTTGTGCGTGGAGCGAACAATGGCTCCAGTCGGTTACACAAAAACAGCGAAACCCCGTAACCCTTGCGCCAAATACGCTGTGTCAAGGGTGCTCAGGGCTGCGACTTGAACGTCCCTCGCCCGAGTGCACTTGGCGATAGCGCCCTGCGAGTTTCAGAAGCGCTCACCACGTGTGTACCACTAGAAATACATTTTGTTTTCAATGCGGAAGACAAAATTTCACAAGTTTTAAAATGACATGATTTAAAATGATGCAAACTTAAATTGCTTGGGAGTTTATCTTTTTGTGACGTTATACAAGCTTGAGTTTTTATCAAATAATCGCCTGGAGTGTAGCGTAAGTGTCTGATGTTCACTTGTTTAAAGATTGCTTTTATTTTTCTTAAAAAAGGCTTTGAGGATTTGAAACGACCGCCAAGTACTTGTATAAACTCTCGGTCACTGGGACCGTGCTATTTTCTGAGGGTAAACTTCGAAGCAAAAAGAGAGGCCCCTGCGCTATTCACCGGGGTTACAGGGCGCCGTTATTTTATGAGAGGAAACTTTAAATAAAAAGGCGCCTAAACTTGGTGTACACTGCGCGATAGCACTAGTCGTGTGTTTAACGCATTTCAAACAAATTTCGTCGATTTTTTGTTCTTTGTTACAAACGATCACCATAAACTTGTGACAAACATATAAACGAGTATGTCTTTCAGGAAATCCATAAGCACTGACAGCAGTTAGCGGGGTTATGGGTCTCTCTATTTTCTGAGGGGGAACTTCGAGGCAAAAAGAGGGGCCCCTGCGTGTTTTACCGGGGTTGTTGGACACCTCTATGTTTTCTAAAGGGGAACTTCGAAGCAAAAAGAGGGGCGCCGAAACTTGGCCCTGCCAGCGGACACGCGCCATTAGCGATTGAAGTCGCCAGTAGGGCCCGGTTGCGCTGGTCAGTATAGTTTCTCGTGTTTGCCACCTTAGTTTGCGGCGTGCGCGATTTCCCCTCAACGCTTGACCTGTGGCGCCTTACGCCTCGCTGTTTATTTAGAGCGCTGGATTTTTTAATGCCCCATGTCGCTGCTGGGTGGTGGTGATGTGGAGGGGCGCGCTCTTTAACTAACTGTTTCCTGTCGTCGGCCTACTTTTTCGGCGCGGCGCGAAACGCTTTTAGAGAGGCCTTGAACGTTTTTTTTGTCCTCTGTGCCTTGTTTCAACAGCTCCTTTTTTCAGCTTTGTTTATTCGGAACAAAGTTTGGTCATGGATTTCGTTGCTTCGACGATTTATGCTTGCTGTTTTTCGTGGCGCTTAAGCCGAAGCAAGTCTTAGCTAATGACTTAACTGGGAACTTATTGCTTGAATTGTGATTTTGATGGCTTCTTCGCTGTTCAAAGCGATATTAATATAGCAATTTAAACGTGACAAAACTGGGAATTAGAAATTTAAACGTTTTTACACTATATTACTACTATATATTACGGCAAGTTCAACTGTGGCCCAGCGTTACACTTAACAAAGCGGCTTCGAATTCATAAGCGCCCACAACTTTGGCACCGATTCTTGGGGGTCATGAGGGTTTTTCGCTCGCAGCCGCCATTGTGATGGCGTGGCCTAATCGCGTTTGCCAGTTGCCAGTCAAGCCGCTGGAACATTGACTGACCGCGCTAATTCGATCGCCGCCGTCGCTTGCCCTCCCGCCGACGTTTACCGGCGCGGAATTTGCGACGTCGCGACTGGCGCTGCGCTGCGTCCAGAAGGTGCTCTCCCATGGCGCCGGCTTCTCCTATGTCTCCCCTTGCTTAATGTCGTGAAAGCCCGGCTTCCCAAGGGCTGTGCCGTTTACGACTCATCAGCTTAGCGGTTTGGACGCTAATTATGCGTCCCTTGTCCTCTAATTATGCGTCCCTTGTCCCCCTCACACGCTGTTGCGGCTCTTCCGAATGCCTACGCACGTGTTTTTCACTTTGTGCCGACGCGCGCCTTTTCGTATCTCGAGGGACCGCCCGTCAGTGCCTTTCCTGACAGGCCAACGCGTGCGACCTGCTTTTTTCCGCACTACATTGTGCCCTCAAAGAGTTCGAGGAACCTGGACGTACAACAATGTCCAGGCAAGTTAGGAAATCTATTCAAGCACTGATATTATTTTGCTGTTGAATGGCAATCTTCGCGGATACAGTAACACGACGCCATAATGCTTGGAAGCTGTTCATTTAAGATGCAGCATCGGTCTAAGGTTTGCTATTCAACAACCATATGCAGGCAAGTTTGAAAGCCGATCCTAACACTTGTATTATTTTCCTGTTGAATAGCAACCTTTGCCGAAACAGTAACACGACGCCATAACGCTTGAAGCGGTCAATTTAAGACGCAGCACAGATGACCGATCGCTACCCCAGCGCGAAATCTTATCTTGCCTTCCCTGTTTGTTCGTGGAAATTTCCGCGCCGAGCGTGCCCCACATTGAGCTCAGTTTGGAAATTAGGTCAGGTCACTGCTTAGCCGTGGCGTAGCCGTGTATTTCGTGTAAAATGTCCCCAACCGCAAAAAGTAACTTAACTTTCGTCGCGCTAACGGTTTTTAAGGAGTGTACTTCATTTTCTGCCGCTCAAACTCGACAAATAACGTTGTTACATCCGCGCAAATTTTAGCAAAAAAATTATTCCAGCCGCGCAAGTTTCAGCAGAAAAATTATTTAAGCTGTTCAAATTTGAAAATTTTAAGCCCACTTGCGCATATTGAAGCTGCACAAACGATTTCCCCATCGCAAAATATCCAAAGTATCCAATCTGGCATTGCGCGGTTGTAAAAGTGATGAACAACGGCCAATTTCATGACTCAGTCGCCATGAGCTCTCTCTCCTATGCTGTTGTATGGGCTCATCGCTCTCTCATCCAGCTCTTGTGTGCCAGTTCCGGGCACTTCTAAGTCGACTTGACGCCGGCTTTGCTTCCATTAAGCGCCAGACCCGATGATGTTTTGCCAGCGATCGCGCGTCATGAACGCATATCGTACGCGGTTGTGAAGAAAGCCGCGGTCGAGTGCATTTTTTGCGCCATGGTTCGAGTATAATCCATTTAAGTGGGTAAACGCCGCGCGCTGGCTCTTCTAACAAAGCCAAGCGAATCGTACGTTTTGAACTTAAGCGTTATTTGGCGGTACTAATATTGTTACCGGATGACCGCACTTACTTTCTGCCAAGATGGCATATGAATCATACGTGAATAAAATTGTCGGAAAGTAGTTTTGTTCAACTTTTTGAAGGTTTCTGTCGTTGATTGTATGACACCTGGTTTTATCTCAGCCAAATGAAGCCATGCTTTTTACGGTCCCCCCCCCTAAGCACCCCTCGAAGCGACACACTTCCCACAGGTCATGAATTTGTCACTTGGCCTTAAATGGTGTTGCTTGGGCTGTTTGGACCCTCGCATAGCCTCGTTTCCGCCATCAATCACGCTTTTAGATGATGTGAAAAAATGCCTTGCCGGACTCCTTTTTAAATATATATTGGGTGACCTCTACAAAAAGAATGTTTCAAGGGAAGACATCTCTCTAAATTATCAGGTGGCACTATATATAAAGACGATTTTATTATAATCTCGACAGGCTCTTGTATGACAGCCTAGAAAAGTAACAGTCACACCAGGAATCCACAAAAGTTGTACAAAAATTAGCCATTGTACAAGGCAGCTTTAAAAAAGCAAAAATTTTCACCTATGGAGCCTAAATGCAAATGTCACTTCCTTCCCCGCAAATTTCGATACCAAATGACCTTGTCACAGGAAAGCGCGAACGACCATAAACACCTTGCCTAAACGCAAACGACAGAGAAACAACACCAGGCCACCGTAGACCTTCAGAGCCTACCCGAACCCGCGCAAACGCCTCTTTGTGACCTTTGGCGCTGCACCAAGCACTAGCAAAGGCCAAGGCAGCAACTCCATGAAGAAAAGAGCGGAAACGATGCCAATCGCCACCCTTTTGAACTTCGCCCGCAGGTCGCGGCCACTGCCCGTCACCTCACCTTTCCTGTCTTGTTTTTGCCAAGCACAGGCGCTTTGAGCCGGCGCGCTGAGAAACGGGTCAACTGCAGAGTGACGGCGCTTCGGGGAATTATTTCGGCGAGCGGCTTTTCTTCTTTCTTTTGTCGTGAGTTTTGCCTTCACGAAAAGCACCCACTTTTTTGTCGGCCTCGGCTTAACTCAGAAGGAAGCGTTGCTGATAGATTGGACGCGTAAAGTGAAGGCAACTTTAACTGGATAACTTGCGACTTTGTCGTTAAGTACAGTCTTTTTACTCCACTAATTCTACAGTTTATAAGCTAGGTAACGTATTATCATTTTGATTTATTCATTATTCCGATAAGGTCAGCTGGTATCTGCTACCGAAACGCCTGTAATTACTTTGTTTACAACAGAGGAGCGATTTTCTGTTGCCTGGTGGTGCAAATTCTTTTTTAACCACTCACCAAATTTGTTGATTAGTTACTACTAAAGTGAACACAGTAGCAAAGGATCAATGAAGAACCACATCACGGTTATCGAGTCAGTTGACCCCGAATGTTTAATAAATTCGGATTATAACAGAAACAAACGTTTTCTTTTGGCTTTTCAATGAACCCCTGCATACTAAAACCGCGGCCTTTCCGAAGTGTTTAGATTTACAAGATTGCAGATTTGTTCAGCGCACAGTCGTACACGTTTCATTAACTGCAAGTTGCGGATCATTAAACGCGGCCCATTTTAGGGCGAATTTGACGGCGAAAACGAAAGAGGAAAACCGACTGTCCGTAGGTCGCTGGTCGCGAACTTTCGAGATGCTGTCACAAAATCTTGGCGCCGCCAGCGAATCGAGAAAAAAATAGTTTGAAACAACTCGTCCTCGTGTGATCTGTGGAAGTCGTTTCCATCGAAATTGACGCTCAAATTTCTTCCCGGCGACCCCGTGTGAATTACGTAATGCGCTTTCGCAGAAGTAAACAAGTAAAAAAACGAAAGGGTTGCGTAAGTTTTGGGAATTTAAACTTAAACCGACTTCCCGGCGCGACAAAGGCAGGACGCGTTGTCGCCTTCTCGAGATGCGATGTTAACGCGTAACCGGAGCCCCGCGCCTGGCACTTTCGCCATTGAAAAGGCAAATTCAATGCGTGACACTGGACACCGGCAAGCGGCGACGATCAATAGAGACCCTGGTCGGGTGTCGCTTGGTTATAAAAGCTGCCGGGCCCGACGGTTGTTGCACAATACACAGCCCGTCGGCTTGTCACCTATTTGTCCCCGGAAAGTTCTCAGGGCCGACAATGGGCCGCCCGCGAAAAATCTAAGTGCGTTTTCTGCCCGCGGACCGCTTTCCCTTTGTCAAAGTCGCCTGGTTTCCTTTTTTTACTTGTGTAATCCCGGCCTTGGGTGGACCGCGCCGCCGTCGCGAAAGCACGCGCATTGTGTGTCGGCGTTAATTTCGCTTTGATGGCTTTGATGGCGAAAGCGGCTAGTCTCGGCGTGCGTTATGTCCGCCACCGCAACCGCGACAGGTTTAATGTGGGAACGTATGATGACCGCCTTTCGAGAAACCATCGCTTTGCCAAGCCTATCCGCCTCATTACTCGCCCCAATTGCGACCCAGCTCCCACTCAATGGCATTGGATCTCTCCCAAACGAAGATATACACGTGTCGGCTCGCCAGGGCGCTCATATCAGCCAACGCAGCCACTGGTAGCCTCTACCAACCGAACAAGCGCTTCTACACGGCGGCAGTGCAAACAACGCTAACGTTAAGGTCGCATCGGGCGTAGATCTGAAGGAGCATTGTGCGAACTCGCCCCGCGACCTGTTATTGGAGTGGCCACTCGGGCCAATGTCCGCCGTTCCGCGGCCGCAGCTGTCACGAGCGCGCGGCAAGCAAACATTCGGCATTTTAGGGGCACCGCCTCAAACAAAGACCTCTTTTCGCGGCACATTCCGCGCAAGTGCCCCGTCACATGATAAACCTGGTATTGAATGACCACGTTAAGCGACCGCCCCAGCAACAGGCAGTGGTAGGAGTATGTACGCGCGATTGTGTGTGCTGCTTTGGCGCCCACGTCTCTTTCCTTCAGCCAAAACCACTGACCACTCGAATGCGCGCACTCACCCACTCACTCGCGAGCACGTTCTTTACCGCGCTCGTGTTTTTTCAACGCTGTTTACCCGCTTTTTGCGGCGCAGGCTTCAAGTGTGACATCGCTCATACTAGAATCGAAGCGCCTGTCACATCTAATGCCGTTTTTCGCGGTTGCATGTTTGCACAAGCACGTTCGGTCGTTTTGTTTGGCCGTATACAGTAACCACAAAAGTGTTCAGATTATTATTTTCTCTCTGAACATCGCCATCCACATTCTTGCTTACGATTTCTGCTCTACAGATTCGTCGTGGTCGGCATTCGTGTGGCTGAAAGATTTGAACTGAACTCGCTTCACTGCTGTATAATTTTCAGCGCTTTCGCCAGCGCGCCTTTGATCCTTTTCGCCATTAGTCATGTGGAAGTACCCCAACTTGATAATGGGCCCTAATTCCTCGCGTTTCTCCGCCCGTTCCCTTTATGTTAGCAACAAGGGCGAGTGGGCACCGGGCAGGCGTCGGGCATATTGATCGCCAAGCTGAGTCATCCCTTCAACCCGAGCGCACATTCTCCGGCCTCTTGGCGCTTTTCGTAACGAGCCCCACCTCCCGTTTTGCCCATTACAGTTCGCCCACACCGGACAGCCTCGATCTGCGCACTTGTCTTTATCTTTCGCTTCTCTCTCTCTCTGGAAAACAGAACCAAGGTCAATACTCTACAGCGGGCGCCCGCTCCCTAACGCGCTCGCGTTGCGCAAACGAACCGCGCGACCCTTTGACCAATACGGCAGAAACAGCTCGAAAACAAGTTGCCTTCGTCGCGCCGTAGCGCCTCTGATGGTGGCTTGGCGGCCGTGGCTTTGCCTCGTGCCGTTTCGTCCATGTAAGGTGAGGAGGGTCGTCTTTGTTTATCGCGCGTCGGAGATGTGTTTTCGCCCCGTTGACGCGTTAAGATTGGGTTCCTTTACCCCTTAATCTGCTCAGCGCTCGTCAGTTGCGCTTGGCGGCTCGCGGGTAGCGCAGGCTGTGGCCCAAATCGTTTAAATTTTCGCCTTTTCTGTCATAGTATCGATTAGCAGCAGTAGGTGAAAGCGAAAGTTAGCGTGGTTTGCAGGAGTCCAGACATTTCCATTGTTATCCGTTTGATTCGGAAAGGTGTTAGCCAGCTTGCGAAGAGCAGAAGCGGTAATTCAATAGATTGCTGGTCGTCAAAGCGAACAATGAACCAGCGTTTGAAATAACAAGCGTATGGTCATGTGTTGTATTAACAGTGCGCAGCTGAATGCCTACATATTTTGAATACCGATCGGTATGCCGTAGCGAGCTGTTCAAGTTTCCGTCCATTTGATTTGCTTATGAAAGGTACGTTTGTTCAGCCAAGTGCGCACCAACGTAGTGAAACGATTTGCGCAATTTTCGAGTACTCCCGAGCTTTGTCAAAGAGCTAGAGACAAAAGGCGTTCAATATTCTTCTCTCTACTGTTGGAATGACTCACAAGGTCAATTTATAATAACTGTTGTTATTGCTCTTGCCACGCCCCCCTGGCGTAGGCCGCTAGTGCTCGTTTGTCTTTGTATGAGGAGAACGGTTTCCTAGAACAACACCAAGTTAAACTTCAGCGCGAAACGAAAATAGCTTTCGAAGTTCAGCTGTTGCGATGCCATGCTTTTCACACGCATAAGCTGTTTGACCATCCACTCTGTGTATTTAAACACCAGGGCGCCCTTTGAATTTTGAGCGGTTTTAAAGTTGCACTAGGCGCGGTTTTAGTTTAAGTGAACTTGCCTATTAAAACAAAAGTAACCCTAAAGCTTGCCAGTAGAACGTTGCCGCTTTAACGTTAACTTACATCCCACCTACTAGCGAACCATTAACTCTGTGTGTTTAAACATCATGACGCCATGACGCCTTTGGACTTTCGAGCGGTTTCAAAGTTGCACCAGTCGCGGTTTAGTTTAGGTGAGCTTATTGGAATAAAAATAACCCTAAAGCTTGCGTCAGTAGAACTTTGCCGCTTTGCGTTAACTTACCTCCCACCCACTAGCGAACCATTATCTCTGTGTGTTCAAACATCAGAGCGCCATGACGCCTTTGGACTTTAGATTGGTTTTAAAGTTGTACCAGGCCCGGTTTTAGTTTAAGGTGAAGTTGCCTATTGGAACAAAATTAACCCTAAAGCTTGCGTCAGTAGAACCTTGCCGCTTTTAGTTAGCAAATCATTGTCAAGCGTTGTTCTAATGTCCAGCCGGCGTACGCCGCATGTCGCACGCGCCCAGCGAAACACGCCCTTCCATATTGACGGTCGCCCCTTTGTAGCAATGGAAGGAAGGCGTCCAAGCCGGGAAATATGCTTGAACACATGCGCTTCGTCGTTCCAGTTGGCCATGGTTGGCATTGCTATATATGCTGCGGACATTTAAGCAGCGTGCTGTTCAGCTCCTGGCCGAGAATACTGCTCGATTAACTAGAAAGAATTTGACGGTAAATCCGCCTTTGATAGTAAAGCTGTGTAAATGTCCAAACATCCCATATAGCGTTTCCTCGTTTTAACGAGTGCATTTCTCGTTTCAACAGCAAAAGTAGGTCATAGTTTATAAACATATGATGTTTTTTTAATTGTTTTTAGGTTTAAGTACTTAACTGTAAGAGATATCGGACGGACTTGGCAAACTCGTACGAATGTGGTAACAGTTCTGATTGGTCAAGCATAGGCGCCAAACTTGGGTCTGCAAAGCGTTTTTTTACGCCCTGGTTTCTTGCACGGGGTTAAAATTCGCCAAAATTTGACCAAGTAACACCGGTATAGTCCAAAAAAATCCGCCCTCGCTCCATCTGCACGTATTCTGTGACGGATAATAAGTTACCAAACACTGCTTAAAGTAAATTGATACTAACCTTCGTCTTTTTAATGCAGGGCCAATCACGCATTAGCTTCGAGTACAATTTATTCTGTCAAAATTACAAGACGACGCTTTGCTTTAAAAACGATAAACGAAATCGCAAAATCGGTTTGCAAGACCTGCTACGTTTTGTTGGTAATAAGCACTGAATCAAAAAAGCGCCATGGGATTTTGAAAGTTCGGCGACTATGTGGTCAAGTATAACATGCCAATCGAATCAGTTAAAACATGTTATTCGATTAAATTAGCGTTGTGTGTTTTTTTTAAAGGCTACTGCGGATGCGCGTCCGCTTTCAAACTCACGCTTCATGTTATGTGTCGTGTTATCGCATTACGTCGTTGCAACGTTTCACGGGATGCGATGGACATTAGCGTCATGTTCGATCTGTGTTGTTCAGCGCACGCCAGCTGGTCAATGTTTTCGTCGTCGGGAAGTTGTCGAAAATGTCGGCAAACTTTCACGCCTTTATTCAAGTTGGCCGTATTTACACAACGCTAGCCTGTGTGGGCGGTTATCGGTGCCATCGTGAAAATCAGAAAAAGGCATCGAACACTGGTTTGCATCTCGTGTAGGCTGTGCATCTGAGCAGGCTAAAATGTTTTGAATGCATTTTAAGCGTCTGAATTGCATTTTTGCCCACAGCTTCTCTGTAGAGCCATAATATAACAGTAAAGAGCTTAGTGGCTCATAATTTTTGCTTTTTATGAGGATGTTTCAAGTTTTAAGCATTGGTTTTAATATGGCGATGCGCCTTTAAGTTTGTTATCGCGTGTTATAAAGGTCGGTTTACATTCACTTTAAAGGCAACCGTAAAATTTTCTCCTACATTTTTTTGGAGCTTAATGGTTTGAGGTTGTAGTAAGACGTAGGAAGTATGTCAAAGCTCATACGGAAATAGGTAGCATTTTTAACGTTTGGAATATCTCCTTATTCATGTTTAGCATCATGATGTAGATTTTCTCCCACACTGTTTTCATGAAATTTGGGCGAAAAACAGATCATATTGTAAAGCGACAAAAACGTGAAAATTGCTCAAAATTTAATAAGGTATAGTTATGGCGATATTATAAAATTGCTTAAAAAAGAAATGTACCGCGCTTTCAAATCGGGTATGGACGAAAAGCGCCGGTTGAGATTTAAGAGACATGCTTTTCGCTGTTTCGGCAGCGGAACCTCGCGACCGTAAGTTCACAAATGCGACCTAGATTCGCCGAGCCAGGGGGAGGGGGGGAGTTAAAGAGGGGAAGGGGGACCTCGGTGGCCCACTTCGAGGCCCGCCGGGTTCATTCGCGTTCGGTCGCGTTCCACGTTCGTGACTCACTAGGAAAGGCCGAGTAATCCAACGACCGTCGCTTTTCGCTTGTTGACGATCCGCGCGGAATTAGAGCGAGTCTGCCGGGCGCTTTGGATAGTTTCGAAGATCTTTTTCGTTTCTTCTGCCCGCGCTCAATGCTGACTGCTTTCGAACCTCAAGCGATTTTTGCTCTGGTTATTTGGACCACACAGTTTTGAATATTTTCCTTGCAAAATCACCGTTTTTATAACCCATTTAGTAAGAATATCAAAGCCCATACAGAAGTAGATATTATTTTAAACGTTTAGAACTCTTTATTCATTTTCAACATAGTCTATGTTGGAAAAGTTAAAAAATGCTACCTACTTCTGTATGGGCTTTGGTGTTCTTTTTACGTCTTACAACAACCTCCAACCATTATGCTCCAAAATACCCCCTTTAATTTAAACCTGTGTGACCACGCAAGTTTGAAAAACGTCCATAGATATAAACAAATCTGTTTCTACCCGAGAACCTTACTGCATTCCATAATTTGTGGGAGCAAAAGATTCGCAACAAACTTGGTGAAATCCTACTCCAAAATTGGACGATATATCCACCAAAACGGTCATTTTTCATTACAAATTTACCAGGCCCAGAATTTTTGCGTCAAACAGGCTTGGTTTTGGAAAGCTTTTCACGCCAAAGATCTTTGGCGCAAAGGTACCGGAAAACAATCGGGCCCAACAACCATCTATCCATTGACGGATTGACGAAAGCATTTTAACGTGAATTTAATACATTCACACTTTCGTCCATTCGTTTCGCAAAGATCACGCGAGAAAGTTGAAAACGCGGCCCGGCTCCCCTCTTGCCCCACCACGCCGCCTGTCTTCGCCACGTGGAACTTAAGCCGCAAGTTGTCAGACAACCCGAGCGAGCGTCTCGCATTTGGAGCGGCCATTTTCGCTTGTATTCCAAAGACTTGCGCTCAGCGCTGCTCTTTGTCCCTGGTTTCGAATATCTCACCACTTACGCGTCGCTCAAAGCGCTATAGTGAAGTGCCGCCAGTGATTACAGCGCCCAGAAACCAGCCACCTGGCAGGTTTTCAGTGACCAGTAGAGATCAGCGCAAGGTCACCACCACCGGATGCTAAAAAAATTGACGTCACGGCGCGTCACCGCCGCCTTTTAAGTGTAACGATAACCAGTGGACAGTCACCGCTAGATCGACTATCGCTTTGAAGGAAAGCTGGCGAAACTTGACGACGCATGTGGACTTTGTGACGCATTCGAGATAATTCGCGTTTGTATTTGTATGATATATGACCTTCATACCCGAGGCTTAGAAAGCCGAAATTTTCCAGATGCCCAACATATAGGAAGCAAATGTACAAAACTTTAGATAAATATCCAATTTTAGAATGAAAAATGCCCAATGAAAAGCACTTCATTTTAACCAAAGTCATTGTCCAAAAAACAAGTCCAGTCATGTGTCCAAAAGAATTAAGTCAAGTCATTTGTCCGAAAGAATTGAGTCAAGTCATCTGAAAACAGTGACTTAGCACTTAAGTCAATGTATTTATATATGACCGTCACTCGAGGCTTGGGACAGCCGAAATTTTCCAGCTACATCGCTTTTATAGCTTTTTTTCTCTCGGTTAAGGTAGGAGATCCAAGTCGTGCACAGCGCGTATGTCGTCGCGTGTTTCGTTTACGCAAATTCAATTAAGCCTCCCATCCGTATGGCGCGCACAGTCCGAACGTTATTTCCCTGATTGGCTGATTGCGTTACCGAATTGCGAGAAAAGCGAATTATCCCCGTGCTACGCGCATGCGAGTGAGTGTATGCGGCAAGATTACATACTTATTCCGGAAAAGCGCCGGCCTACATTTAATCTGCCATTCGTTTTTTTATACTTCTTGGCAACTTTGTGTGAATTCTTTAAACGGTAAAGCGTTCGTTGTAACTAGGTGGGTCGTACGCTATTCTCTCTTTAATGTTTTATCCCAAACGTAAATACTTTAGAAACAATGACAAACTGAATGTGTAAAATATGAAAATATCTCCTTGCCCTTGAACGTAAATGACGACAATGACTTCAAAGCAAATATATTGATATCCTAGTCACTAGTAAGTTCTAGTCATCCAAAAAAAAAATATATATATTTCTCTTTTGAATAACTAGAACTTATTAATGGCTGACTTTGACCAGGACAGGAAAGTCTAAAGAATATTTACTAAAAAACCACCGTGTTTTTTTTTGTGTGAATAAACTGGACAAAAAAGGGTCCGCCTGCATTTGAACCGGTCATACGAGCGTACCAGTGGCACAACGGTCCAGTGCCCTTCCGTCGCTCTTTTGTCGTCGTTGGTAAGTCAGGCGAGTTCAAGCGATGTCGGCCAGCGGATGTATTCCCAACACAGCTCGTCCAGAGGCCGGCTTACACGGGCACTCAAATGGCACACAGCGGGCGGTTTTAACACAGAAAGGCGAAAATCAGGGTTAAATAAATATCGAGGTAGCAGGAGTATCTAAGCCCATACAGAAGTAGGTATTATTTTTGTTTCGAATAAATCTTCATTCATTTTAAACATCTGCAAAATAAATTCTTAAATTTTAAAGAATTTTAGACTGTTTTGTAAAGTAAGGTATAAAGCTTACATCTGATGTTGAAAATGGACAAAGAGTTATTCGAAACATTTAAAATGCTACCTATACTATATGGGCTTAGATATTCCTACTACATCTTACTCCAAACTTCAACCATTATGCTCCAAAATATTGGTGTT
The DNA here is from genome assembly GCF_963924565.1 of Ascidiella aspersa. NCBI lineage: Eukaryota > Metazoa > Chordata > Ascidiacea > Phlebobranchia > Ascidiidae > Ascidiella > Ascidiella aspersa. Next base: position 31,636,116 of record NC_139450.1, read on the forward strand.
TTTTAATTGTAAAAACTGCCGGGTTATTTATTATTAGGTTCAAATTCTCGGGTAAAAATAAATCCTGGCGCACTTCAGTAACGCTCGATGTGAACTGGCCTTCACAATAAAAAAATGTGTAGTTATAAGTTGTTTTAAAATGTAAAACCCGCCAGGTGATGGAAATTTAATGTTTGGCTAAAACTTTCGGTTCAAACAGTATCTGGCCTCTTGTTGTAGTGCTGATTTGTCCCAATTTTTTGCAGTGCTGATTAGTCCCAAATTTTTGTAGTGCTGATTAGTCCCAAATTTTTGTAGTGCTGATTTGTCCCAAATTTTTGCAGTGCTGATTTGTCCCAATTTTTTGCAGTGCTGATTAGTCCCAAATTTTTGTAGTGCTGATTAGTGTCAAATTTTAAACCTGCCATGTTATGAAAACTTTAATATTAAACTCAAATTCTCGGTTTAAACGTTGAAACAATAGCCTGTCGCTGGTGTAGTGGTGCATTGTGATTTGGGAACTGGCTTAGCCGACGACAAGTGTTACTGTTGGTGCTACGACTGGCACAGAGAGCACCTCCCTCTCATGCGGTCTCGTGTTTACGGTGGCCTTCCGTTCCCGGCGCCCGCGGGTTCACCGGGGTGCGTTCTTGGCCACTACGCACTAGTAAAGCGGCAGCGACGGCGGCATTTGGCCGTTCACTGAAAACAAACACACAAAGGGTCCCGGGCGCGACCGGCGCACTCGAAAAGTGTGTCATTCGCGTACTAGACCATCGGTTTCCCCAACTAGACAGAGCGGTCGTCGCCGCCAAAGATAAACCCCGCTAATGCGTGTACCCAAATCATGCGGCGGCGGCGGCGGCTTCGTTGTTTAAGCGACCTTACGTCATACATTAGTGACCTGGATTCGTATAGGTGTGCCGCGATTCCGATCATTACGCCGGCTTTTCTTAAACGCCGCCATAAAGGGATAAACGCTTGCGTGTCTGTAAAGCGTAACCTTGCACCGACCCGAGAACCGAACCACAGACCGCTGATAGCAAGTAAAAAAAAATATTTTCGAAATCTTGTGGATAGCTGAAGCACACTCAAGAACTGTGTGAAAATTTCAGCTGAATAATAATAATCAATGCCGATCTAGATTCGAGCAATGTGGAAATTATAGCATGAAATCTGGACAATTCCCCGAATTGGCTGCCGTGCCTTGCAGCCGCGTACCTTGAAGTTAAATGTAACCTAGCTTGTAAATAAGTAGCCGAGCGATTCTGCGCGCTCGTGGGTGGGTCAGTAAACTTTTGAACCTTGGACTTGCGCTGGTGATTCACAAGCTAGTGAAAACAACCGAAGGTCCAGTTTCTTTGAAGTAAATATATTTCTCCGCAAAAATAGACATCATCAGTGTCAAGAAAAAACTTTTTTTTGGCAAAATATATTTTTATTTTAAATGACTAGAACTTATTAATGACTGACTTTGATCAAGACCGGAAAGTCTAAAGAATATGTGCTATAAAACCACCATGTTTTTTTGTATTCTATGCACAGCCGAAGACTAAAAATAAACTGCCCAGCCAAATGTCCAGTTTTCTTATAAACAAACCTAGCCGCACCGCTACTGACAAAATTGGGCCGAACTAATGCTGTCCGCCAAATGCAGCCTTGAAATGGACACGCGTTTTTAATGGGAGTTCAACACGCCCGCGTTTTAATATTTCCCATCATCTGCCAACGGTCGTTTGCCGCTTGGGAAAGCGAGCCATCTGGAAATAATGGCGCCGAAGTGCCATGTTCGCCTTGTTCGGTCAACGTTCGGTCAACAACAACATATTTCGCCGATTTATGATTCATAGCGCCGGAAATTTCGCAATGACGTATCTATTCCACTTGACGTGGTTTCGAGGCGGCGCTTTGAATGCCGGGCCGGGGGAAAACATGGCGTTTTACGAGAAAGCTCTTTGTGCTTAGCTGCTCTGTTGTCCAACTCCAAAGGGCGAAGGCAGTTGGTCAGTTTTGAGCGAATCGCGGACGAACGTGTAATTTTTCTCATGACCACATTCGTGCCGCGGCGTTTTTGTGTGTTGGAAAGGAAAGGGCTCAATTGATCGAGCGTTGTTTACCTTGAATTGCCGAATGCTGTAGTTATCAGTGTAAACAAGTCGTTTTAAAAAGACGAAAGTCACAGTAAAGTCATTTGTAAAAAAATTAGGTCCCAGTCAAGTCAAAACAATAAGTCAAATTGTAAGTCAAGCTCTTGTCATAAAAATTGAGCGTTAAACTATTAAAATTGTTAAACTAGTCCGATTATGAGCAGTGGGTTCTTAAATTTTATGATGAGAAATGCCTAATTAAAGCACTTCATTTTAACCCAAGTCTTTGTCCAAAAGATATAAGTCAACTCAATTCATTTTTGTCCCAAAGGCTTAAATCGAGTCAAGTCATTGAGTTCGGTACAACATTGGTAGTTATGCATGGATATAAGACTGATTAGACGCTTTAACGTAATTATCAGCAACTCTTCAGGTGCATTGGACACAGCAAGACCAGATGCCTTCGCAAGCCTAACGGCACGAAGTGAAATGTCTCCTCTGTGCAAATAGCAAGTGGGAGGAACAGTAGCAAACTCGGCCGGCATCTGAATTATTAATTGTCGCAATTTCTTACTTTGTCCGAGCGTCTCAAAGTCCTGGGCCTAGGTCCGAGTTAACGTAGTTTAGTCTGGAGAACAAGAACGCCACCGTCTTATTTCGACTAGCGTTATATTCTCGCCGCAAACGCAACGGCCTTCGTTTTTTTGCCCGTCTTCCCATTAGACCTGTCCAGCGTTGGGCGCGCTTTCGATTCGGTTAGCATCGATTATGTGACAAGACCGCGGCCGCCAGTTTGAATGTCATGTCCTTTTCTGCCTATCCGGTCGCATCTGATGGCACGCCGCCCCTTTGGCACGCGCGCATTTTAATTCCTCTGACTATAGGCTTTTTGCGTTGAAAGCGAGTTTTATTTGAGAGGTCCGCTTCGAAATCGGCCGCGGTTCGCGACCTTTCGAAGGAGAATGAAATGTAAAGTGCATTGCTAGAATCGTTAATGTTTAACCGACCCTACGGTTTCGTGGCACCGAGATATCTAAACCTTGACCGAAACGCTCATTCGAAAACCGCGTTTGTTTAACACAGTTGCAAAGCATTTCGAGGGTTTCCATTTCACATCACCAAGTTACGACTTAAAGCTTAAACCCGAACGGTAATTAGATTTTAGTTAAAACGAAAAAAAAATAAGTTCTTTAGATTAATTTGTTTGGAAAAGACTTTTCCTATTGCCTTTGCGGCAAATTTTTCTCGCAAGGAATTTATTTATTTGATTCACACCAGTTTTTATCAAAAATGTCAACACTACGGTTACACACGCCATTTTCTCAATACTTTGTTGCGTGCCTGTGGGTACTAGTCACACCTTTATACCTGTCAAATCGTCAGCTGTCATGTTTAGCCAAGTCCCCCTTTGCCATTGTTAATGGAAAATAGCGTGGGTAAACCCACCGACTCGGTACACACGGGCGATGTTTAATCATTAATATTGAACTACCTGCACTTTGATTTTGGGATTTTGTTGCTCTGTGCGAGATCGAAACCAAATGGCCACTTTATTGCGTTATCCTCCGCTTTATCGCCATCCAGCGATAGGGAATCTAGCGCGTGGATTCCGCTAGATGTCGCCATACACTCGTATAAGGCCAAATATACATCTTATGCTCTTCCGTGAGTTTGAACGTGTCACCCAAAATTTTCCCTTTTATTGACCGCTTTTTTTAGTAGTTCCTTTTTCATTTCTCACACTTAATACATTACCAATAAGAAAAAAGTGTTTATTCGATTAAATATCTTTTAAACATAGAAATATATATTTTACTTGAAACATTTCATGTTAGGTTAAAACTGTCACATTAACTGAAGATGATACAAGTTCGTATCGAAACGTCTTAATCAACATAATGTCGATCTACTCGACCTTTTTGGCTTTGCAATTCATTATCAAGCTACATTACAGTTCCGTGCATAGTGTACCCAATTCCATGTTAGCCTGACAAAATATGTTTTGTACTAATTGATCTGTTAAGTTCGCCTTGTATAGTGTCTACAGGCCACAGGTTTAATGCGTTTAAAAAAAAGCCGTTATCGCGGTTGGGACAGAACTTTGTAATTGACTTGTTGTTTTTGTTGCCTGGATTCTGCAAATCCAAATGGACGTGGCTTGTGTTACACGACCGCCGTTCTCTGTAACTGACCGACCAATTTCGCCTAATACGCGCGTCTTAACGTTTCCTGTACCTATAGTGCAGCGGCATGCCATTTTGTTGTTATAGCCCATATTGTTGTCTAGCTTTTGATTTGTGCAGGCGAATGGTGATGAAACTTGACTCTAGCAAGTTAAATGTATCTGTCTAAAAAACAAATATATACTTTGGTACATAATGGTTGGAGGTTGTAGTAAGTTGTAATAAGAATATCAAAGCTCATACAGAAGTAGATATCATTTTGATCGTTTTGAATAACTCTTTATTCATTTTCAATATAGTTCATTTTAATCGAAAAATGATACCCACTTCTGTATGGGATTAATATTTTTAATAATTCAGCCGGATTTGAAAGTTGTGGACAGCAAATTAATTGTCAGGCATCCTTATGTAGTGCGGGCGACCCTCCAGTTTTTACTTAAACTTAACTATTAGTTAAAAAAAAACTACGATCGAAACATTTACCACCGTAGTCTGTTTGTTGTCAGTTTTAAAGGCAGGAATTGTTTTTTCGTGGGCAATACTCAGCGAAGCCCATCTGTTTCCTTAAAGGCTAATGTTGGGTGCTGTGCCCATCTGCAAGTTTCCCGCTTATTGCGCTATTAACTATGACTCAAAATGACCAGATGCTTTCGGCGAACGGCGATGCTTAATAGCTAGCCTGTTGCATCTAAGTATTGCTTTCGCCATTGTAACGTTTGCCACCTACATTAGCGACACTTTTGTTGCGTTTTTGCGTTTTTGCGAATAAAAATCTTCGAACTATCAATTATTTATTGCAAAACACAGTCATAGACCCTGTTGCACCGATAAAGTTAGAAGTTTTCCACATTTTAGCGTTTGTCAGCTGCTGCTTACTGATACAATTTTGTTGCGTTTTTGTGCTGTTTGGTTTTCGGAAACGCCTAATAGTATGAAAATCTTGGAAATATCATCTATTAATTATTCTTATTACAAAACACCGGTTTTTACACGCTTTTTTCTCCAAAAAAAATTAAGGTTACCTGGATCTATCGAACTGGATTCCTTCGAATCCTGGGGTTTTATAAAATCGGTTCCATAAGCTTATTTCTTGTTGTTAGAAAACAACTTGTAAATATGGATGTAGATCGTCAGGCAACCCTAATAAGTTTAATTTCGTTTGCTCCACTGGTCTGGGTTTTTGCGTAATGCGTTTTGCAACTTAAACAAGCTCGTAGTGTTCCTATACTGAAAACAAGTTCTTCTGGTTATTTGTTTTTCCGACGTTTTGGTTAACTATCCAGGAAGCCATCATCAGGGAATGTAACAAAACTAACAACACCACGCAAAGTAAAACGACACAAAAAAGGGTGATAAAAATGCGCTCATCTCTTGTGGTGTTCGGCGAGCGAAAACGTTTGGGACGTATAGGGTTACTAAATTGATGTGTCAACTGTTAAGCACTACGGATTGATGGTTTGTCTTAACAACCCTATTTTGTCACGTTCGCAAATCGCCCAACGCAATATCGCAATCGCAAAAAAAAGAAGAAAACTCACGCTGGCCATCAATCGTAGCGCAGTCCACATTTGTCACCGCTCATCAATCAGCAGCTTGCCGCTCATGCAGCTTGTCAGGCCGCGATCGCCCAGTCATACACGCCGCACGCGTCGTAATGCCGGCTCACGCGTTCAAATGACTCACGACCACCCCTACGATATTGCTGCGATACGCACCGAACCGCTATGCCGCTTTACGTGTGTCGCGTTGACGCTTGCACGCACGATTTCGACGCCTGTTGTTTGCCAACGAATGCGGGTCAAACGGGTTTGGCCTCGGAACCATGCACGCGGTTTTCGTGGTCGACAACCCCCGTGTCCTGTAGCGAAACATCTCCTGCATGAAAGCCATGGTGTAATGTATCTCCTCCTTGTGCTGAATAAGTGGTTCCCAACCTGGGGATCGCGAGGTGTCAAGAGGGTCGCTATACTATTTATTGAACGAAAAAATAACAAGAAACAAAACAATTCAAACAAATTAGCAGTGTAATGAGTAAATGAAAGCGCCAGTTTAACAATTATTTTAACGGCATTTGCTTTGGTGAACCAGTCGTGTTTTTGAGTCACCTTTAAACCTTTTTTCAATCGATGGAAGAATTTTGAAAACTGGCAAGGGGTTCGCGACAACAAAATGGTTGGAAACCACTCTGCTAAATCTTCTTTTTACAGCATTCAGTAATCAATTAATGTCCCCTTCATTTCTTTGCCTTAATATCGTCGACGGTCTGCAGAGTTTGTCGTTTTCCGAGCATTCCTTTTCTTTTCTGCTGCTTCTCGATAACTTTAGCGTTTGCGGCGTAACTGATCTCCCCCCTCCTCTAAAATCCCGCGTCCGCAGTTTGCGGATGACCGCCGAAAAAACGCGCGCGTTTTGAGTTCGACCGTTGACCGCCCGTTCACTGCCTGCCATCAATCAACCATCGGTGCAAAACCGCCGATGGTCGGTGATATAACGGCAGCGGTTTAACGCAAATTTCGCCCAAACGCAACGCTGACGTTTTTTATGTTTGACTGCATTTTTTATTATTAAAGCTGTGTTACATTCGTGCATCGTGCATAGCGTTGTTAATGCTGAAAAAAAAATCAAACTTATAACAAAAATAACGTTCAAAGTAAAGGAAAATGTTTTTCGTGATTATTTTGTCATAACTTAAAAACTCGTCATTTTATAAATGTCAAATGCATTTCGTCTGCAAAGAATTACCAATCTCTTAATTCTAGTGAATTTGTAACGATCAGCTGACATGATTTCATGGAGCGCGACGTCGAGAGTTCAACGCTTAATTTGCCGCCCCACAAGTCGTACTTGTCAAGGGCAGCGATCGCGCGATGAGCGTCTGATTCGTTCGACATGTGAACGAAGCTATTAAGAACAGTTACCGAAGCCATTAAAAACATTAAGAACAGTTACCTTAATTTATCTAAGGTACACCCCTGCAAATTCTAACATAGGCCAAAAGGACTAGTGTCGCCCAGGGTTAAGAAAATTTCTGACTGGTGTTCGATTTAGACGCCCTATAACTTGGCTGATTTATTTCACCTTTTAGGGTCAATGTTTAGTCGGTCAGTTGTAAACGTTCATATCGCAGCGCAGCCCACTTGCTCGCCCAGCACGACTTGTCCGCATATTGCGACCGGCAAGGAGCTCGGTCATGGTCACGCTGCTTAACCTACTTTTGGCCGTCGCTGGCTTTGTACCGCAAAATCGAGCGTGTAAAAGTCAGTTTTTGCGCCGGTCATACGCCAGATGCAGCTTATTTCTGCGTAGGAATGTAGCAAGACGTCGAAAGTGGTAGCCAGAGCATTTGACACTTGATCGCTGTGTAGTTGTTTACAGTGTTGTACTAACTTAAGTCAATGACTTGATTTAAGTCGATATTTTTGAATGACTTGACTTTTAGTCGTTTGGACAAATGACTTGATTTGGACTTCAAATAAATTCGGTTGGAATTAAGTGTTATATTTTATTATAAAATTTATTTATTTATTTCATTTTTTGCACGGAACGATTGGATTTGCTACTATGGATTGCTAAATACCTTAAGCTGAGACTTAATCGTTAAAAGACTCATTTACAACACTGGTGGTTTAAGTTAGTCGACCGCGGCACTGTCAGCGCCCGATCCTTAACCATGCGTTTGTTCGATAATGTGGGTGTCAGTTTGCTGCGGGTCCATTGTTAGACAGGATGTCCGGTATACTTTAAGCATCGTTTTAAAACAATTATCGCGCTTTGAGGATAGATTTGTCTTCGTGGATTGTCGACCCGGCGCATATTGTTCGTCGCCGTTATTCATAAACGTGCGCGTGGTAACCATTGGGCCAGGTCGTCTTCTGCGAAAAGCTCCGTCTTCAGCTAATCGACGAAAATTACAACGAAACAAACAGCAGGATACGCGAACGGTTGCTGGTAGACATTGTGCCGTCCTAAACGCGTCCTGTTTGTGTGTTAAGCGTATCTACATTCAAAATACAGTAGATGTCCATGGACGGCGACTTGAAGATCTTAGTGGGTCGTGCGATTTTTCGAGGCGCACCTTTAGGCCAAGAATTTCAGCTTTTAAGGCATATTTTGCGTAATCCTAGATGTGTTTGTCGGGTTTTTAACTTTTAAAGGGCAAAGTCTCTTTCGTCATGTAAAAGAGTGGAGAAGCGTATTTTAAATCCTTGGCAGCGACTTGATAAATTGCGCCGAAATTGAGCTATTTCGAATATCCTTGGACCCGTGGAAACTCCGCTTTACATCAGACATTTCCACTCAGTCAGTCAGTCAGCCAATTCCAAGATATACTGAGTTTTTAGACGAAAAAAAAGGCTTAAATAAGGATGCCATAACTGTTGTTCGTTTGTCCTCCTTACCTATAGCAATAGTTTTTAACCGGGGTGCCGCGGCACTTTACGGTACCGTTTTTAATGCTCAAGACAGATATATTTTAAATTCTTTTGAGATTCCGATTTTTGCTCTATCGGTAAGCTTCTTGATACTATTTTTTTGTACGATAAATGTGCCAATAGTTAAAAAAAGGTTTTATCAACCTTGTTGCACAGCTAATGTGCTGTTTCAATCTCGTTTATTGTAAGTTACAGCAAACCACTAAGCAAAAATGCGACCAACGTTGCCTCGAACTTTTTATAATTTCTGAAAGGTTCCTCAAGCCAAAAAAGGTTGCGAAAACCTGACCAATATTTTCAGTTGTTTTTTCAAAAAAGCAAGGTCAAATTATACAGCGCGCTTAGGGGAGTTTTGAAGATACCTTTTCGTAACCGCCGTAAATGCACCAGCTTCCCGGCCCTGTGTGGTCTTAATAATGCGCAGCAGGTCCGCCGCAAGCTTACCAGCTATTGATCAGCCGGTTCGCTGAGAACATCGGGTGACTAAGACCCTTCCTATATCATCTCGTGCATTTTCGCGTACGACGAGCACCAGCGAAGCGCCCTTATTCCTTTTCCGGTCGCCTGGGCGATGCATCATCTTTCACGTTGGTGTGGTGAGGGTTCGGCCTGTTAGCTGATCGGTCGCGGCTGCTTCGGCAAGCGCAGAATAAACGACAAACGAGGCTAGATAGTTTTGCGTTCAAAAAAATGATAACCGATGCTAGATAGTTGTTCCTTGAAGAAAAAAAATGATTATAGATATTTGTGTCTTAAATCGAACAACGCAAACCGGCAAGAGGTTATTTTTTCTCAATAAACATCAACGTTTTTTCTCGGAGCATTGTGTTATATTGGCACTTCTTAACCGGTGAAGGTGGGCCGCCGTCAATTGGGGAAAATCTTAGCTATTAAGTATACGTTTTTTTTTTTTATTTTTTACGTTTTTTTCGGCTTAGCTAATTTATCCCACAGTTAATTAAGGATAAAGCAAATGGGTTGCCTATAAAATACAAACTTGCAATTATTTCATAGAAAATACCAGTTTGAAACAATAAATCAGGGCTCGATTTGCTCGCCAGGTGCGCAGCCAGGTTTAAGAGGTCTACAGGTGCGCCGCGAGGTAAAAAAATTAGGAAACACTGCTCTCTCTCTCTATATATATACTTGCCAATTTAGAATTGATTGCGTAAAAGAATTCCTCACGAGTCGTTTGTTTTTCCTGGACGGAAATATGAGTTGACTTTTGTGAAGCAATGTTGTCAGCTCTGCGAATGGCCAACTATTATCTTTTTATGGTGAAGATTTTTTTTTTTTTTGAAACGGTGCTCAGCAGAGGTTTTTATTTTATTTTGTTTTATTTTATTTATTTATTTTTTTTTTCAATATTTTTCGTAATAAGGCTTATTGAATATCGTTGTCAGAAAAATAAAACCGATAGCGGAAATACCGATCGACGAGTAAAGGCAATACTTGGAACAAGCTGTAGTAAATGTTTATATTTTAGTTACACAAAAAATTTAGTAATAAAAAAACGCACCGTTATTGTTAATGTTCTCTGCTTCCGATAAAATGTAGTTGGTCTCAACCTGTTTGGCCGACTACAACCTCGTGGATTTTCCCCCGCGCTGTAAACTGCATTGCCCAAATTTACATTGCCTAAATAAATTTAAAAACTTATATTGCCTAAATAAGTTTAAAAACTTATATTGCCTAAATAAGTTTAAAAACTTATATTGCCTAAATAAATTTAAAAACTTATATTGCCTAAATAAGTTTAAAAACTTATATTGCCTAAATAAGTTTAAAAACTTATATTGCCTAAATTTAAAACTTAAATTGCCTAAATTTAAAAACTTATATTGCCTAAATAAGTTTAAAAACTTATATTGCCTAAATTTAAAAACTTATATTGCCTAAATAAGTTTAAAAACTTATATTGCCTAAATAAGTTTAAAAACTTATATTGCCTAAATTTAAAACTTAAATTGCCTAAATTTAAAAACTTATATTGCCTAAATAAGTTTAAAAACTTATATTGCCTAAATTTAGAAACTTATATTGCCTAAATTTAAAAACTTATATTGCCTAAATTTAAAAACTTATATTGCCTAAATAAGTTTAAAAACTTATATTGCCTAAATTTAAAACTTAAATTGCCTAAATTTAAAACTTAAATTACCTAAATTTAAAACTTAAATTTACGTGAAATCCATAAAAATCAGTTCAAAAAACATTTGCGCTTGCAGCTTATTTCATATTTTAGGTCGGCTTAACGTGGTTGCGAAAGAATGAAAAAACACAATAAGACCTAAAAAGCAATAATACATAAAGCTGAAACATCTACAAAACCATAGTATTAAGACCAACGAATTAATAGAGCCAAAAATGCAGTAATATCCACGACAGAAAAAGAACCTCATCGTCTAAATAAGGCACAAATCCACCGGAATACGTCCTAAATTCATCGGAATAAAGGCTAAATGGCCAAAACAACGTCCAAACCTGTGGGTGTGGGTAGAGGGTATGGGACGATCGGGGGCCGTCGGTCTGTCATTGATCGCTTGGGTGACTAGTTGACTACGTTTGTATGCCCTAGTTTGACCGGCGCCATTGTTCTTATGTCAGTCTTATGGCTGGGGAGTCCGAAAGCATATAACTTAGAACAGTCGCAATACAGACTTGCGGTAGTTTTGTGAAACTTCGCAAAAGATAGAAACGCATCCGCGTATTAAACAACCACAAATGACACGTGTACCACATGTGGGAAACCACCGCTCCATTAAAGTCCACTCAACTGTAAGATTTTTGAAATCTGAGAGCCCGTTAGACGGCGCCCGAGCGTCGCAACTTTCTGAGCTTGTCAAAACGGCTTTGTTTAAATGAGAATGATTTGCTAACCTGTACTGAATTGTGCTCGCTTTGTGGTTTATCGATGTAAATACGTCAAACTTCGCCTTTTTTAATGAAGTTCAAAGAACACGGCAAAAACAGTGAAGAAAACAGAATTGCGCTGAGAAATAAGAATCGCGCAGCATTCGAGTTAAATGGTCCAGTTTGCAAACGTATATTTGTCGTTTCTTGTTATGTGCTATCTATCTTTTATCTCTCGTGCGTCTTTTTCTTCCGCCCTGTAACTATTCTCACGTAAAAAACTGCATTTTTTTACCAATTGAATAGTTTCGCCTTTTCTCGTAGATTTGCACCGACAGCCGGCAGGTTTTTTTATTGCCCCATTAGTGCGATGGTGCGGCGAAAATAACAGCGTCCTTCTGAATTAAATTCTGCACACGGCGGTCGTTTAAAGTCAAGTCGTAAAGCGACGCAAAGGCTCCGGGTTCGAACCTCGCGCCATTGTTTTGCCGTCGTCCCCTTGTAGTAGTAATTGCTGGTTTCGCTCCTGGCCGCAAACCGCAACAGCAGAAGCGCTAATTCATCGAATAATCGCCGCTTTATTGTCAGCAACGACCTTTCACCTTCCATTGTTAAGGGATCGCGATTGACGTTTCATCTTCGATGCTACCCGCCGTCCGCCAATGAACCGGGCGGTTTCGATTCGGCGCCAGTAGAATGTACGGGCTGCCATTTTAATCTCGCTTGTGCCTATTAAGTCTATTGTCTCGCGGCCATGGTTAGCTTTATGCCTGTATTTTGGGCTTTTAATGAAATCTTTCTAAAGGTTCGCCAAAACGCAGAACTAAATTAACAACGTGTGGAGCATAATATTTGAGGTTGCAGTAAGACGTTGTAAGAATATCAAAGTAGGTAGCATTTTAAACGTTTTAGATTACTCTTCATTAACAACAATTTTTGAAAAACTCCCTCCTCCCCTATGATTCTAGACCGTCTCCTTGTGCTTCCAACGTTTTATTTAGCGAGTTGTTTTTCGTGTTTAAAACAACTATTTTTTTTTACAGCAAAAAACTTGGTTTTTACGTGGGAGTATAACCTAACCTAGAAGTTGAATTGAAAAGCAAAACATGCAGAAACTAATTAACAATAATAGATTAATCTTTAGTAGGCCGTCTGGGACTTTGCTTTTAACGCAACAGGAAAAGTTAGCATGAAAAAAAAAACTTTCTAAACCCCAAGATTAATCACCTACAAATTCGGGCAAATTTGCCTAAAATAGCATGTCAAGCCGCCTTGGCGCAAAAAGCTTTCACAGAGACCCCAGCTGACCCGTCCTCTTAAAAAACACACAACACAAAGGCTCTCGGGTGCTTTCAGCGTTGAAAGGGCGTCGTTCGTTCGTTCGCGGAGCCCGGCGTTCGGCCTATCACGTCTTCAGCCACCGCCATTTCCGCGAAGGGGCCGCGCAACCACAACCCCACTCGCGAAGCGCTCAGTCGTCGCCCGCCGGAAACTGCCCGTCACGTTACTCGACACGCCACGTTCGCATTGCGCGACATCGGATCGATTACTAAGTGTTGTTTATTCGCGTCGAAATTAGAGGCGAAAAATTCGCGTTAAAATTGGCAAAAAAATTGCGTCAAACTGGCAAAAAATTTGGTTTAAAACTGGCAAAAAATTCGCGTCAAAACTTGCAAAAAATTCGCTTTAAAACTAGTAAAAACATCGCTTTAAAACTAGGAAAAAACTCGCGTCAAAACTGGCAAAAAATACGCTTTAAAACTGGCAAAGAAATCGCGTCAAAACAAACTAAAAAATAGCGTTTACACTGGCTCATCTAAAGTCCGACAGCGAACCTGATTGGCCCAGGGCCCAGTGACCTTGGAATCATACGACCTTGGTCGCTCGTTTATCTTAGAACAGCATGTGTGTCAACGTCCTCCGAGATAAACCGCGGTTGTAAGATACAAGGAAATGTCGAGTTATACCGAACCTTGTGGTTTAAAATGTCGTTCAAGTGCAGACAGAGGTTTGTAGCACGACAGGCAAGGCTTTATAAGGCAATGGTTATTAAACTATGATCCTCCATGAACTAGTTTTAGGGGGTCCATGAAGACCTACTTGAGATATTAAGGTATATTTGAGAAACTAATCATTTTTTTAAAGAAAAGAGTGTAATTAAAAAACTGTCAATGAATGTGAATTTAGACACATTTTTTAGACCAGAAATGTCAGATATCTGAAGTCGATTTGTATTGTGACATCAATTCATGCCGTCATCTCTAAAATTCCCTGCCTACCCTGGCCCACGCAAAGCAAAAATATTGTTTAGGGGCCACCACGTTAAAAAAGTTTCAAGAACCCCTGCTTTAAGGGGATTCACGGTACGACCGCGCTACGCTTTCGCCTAACTTCGTGATATGACTGGCTGCTATATTGAACGCGCCTTGTCGTGGCAATGCGTTAGCACCAACAGCATAAGCGTTAGTATAAGCATCGCCATTTGCGCTAGCGGTCGTGGGCGATTAGCCGGCCTATCAAAAAGAAAGAAGCGCATCGTTGGAAATGGGAAATAACAGAGCGCTTCCGTTACTTTGCCAGCACTCGCGCGAACGTTGGGTGGCTGGATGGCCTTACGCGTTACGCTCAGCATTCGTCCGCGTGATTCTCGCTGGCGTTGGTTCCGCGCAAGGGTGACGACGCTGCCGCTATGCCCCGTGCCTCGTTCGTTATGTAATTTGTGGGCGTAATGGCCCCGGTTCTTGCCCGGTGCATCATTTGATGTTTATCTTCAGCGATTATGAAAGGCAAGGACTACATTTCGTGCGTAAGGCAAGGGCTATATATCTAATTCAAGTCATTTAATATTCAACTAACGATAAAGTCAAGTCATTTGTAAAGTAAACAATGAGGCATAATGGTTGGAGGTTGTAGTAAGACGCAATAAGAATATCAAAGGCCATACAGAAGTAGGTAGCATTCTGAACGTTTCGAATAAACTCTTTAAAATGAATGAAGTAAACTTGTCCAATTCTTTGGCGCGCGTAAGGAAAGCGACAGTTTAATGCATGGCCCTATAAGCGTAAGTTTTATTTCGAGGGTTAATCGTCGCCAACGCGCTTCGCACTAAATCAGCTAAAAACTGACCATTAGGTTCAACTAACGAAGGTACGAATCGACCGAGAACACAGGATCTTGCGCGCCTGTGCTTTGGGACAAATGGCGACTCTCGACTCGCCATTGAATAGCTGACAATGGCCGCTCGCCTGGCTGGCAGATTAGCGCAGGGCTGCATCGCGGATCGGGAGACAATAGCCGTGGCTGTTGGCCGGCTCCAGGGCCCCAGGCGGCGCGGGTATTTCGCTGGCAATCTGTTAATGTATTTGATGGTGAGCCCGGGACGGAAAAAAATGCACGTGAACGATTTGGTGCCGAGCCGATGTCATTATCAGGTCGTCACCGCAAACGTGCACTTGGTTTTGTTCGTTTGCGAGGTCGAGTGCTGCGCTCAAGGGCGCCTGAAGTTCTGTTAAGGGCGCTCTGGGTTGTTTGCGAATGGTAGCGACGAATTTAAGTGAATTAAAATCAACGTTATGTTATGTGGAGTCAACTAACTACGCACGGCTCGTTCCTGCTGCGGCAAAAACAAGGTGCTTCAGGACTTTGAAAGGGAGTTAAGAGCGTAGGGTTTGAGTTTTAGTTTCGGTCAAGTTAATATGCAAATGCAGCACCAGGCGTGCGATGTGGGTGGGCTTGTAAGCAGAATAATACTTGGCAATTCGTATTGATAACATTCTGTATTAGTAGTAGGACGTATTGGTAGTAGCAAAAGCGTTATATTTATTCGTTGGGCTGTTTAGTTTATTCAAGAGAGTCCGCCAAAATTAACCCATCGTTGCATAAGTTTAGAAAAACCCCAATCAGTCCCCGAAAGCGAAACAGTGTGAAAGAAATCAGCTGTAATTCGTTTTTATAACATTCTGTATCAGTAGGACGCGCATCAGTGCAAAAGCGTTATATAATCTCCGGTGGGTTGTTTAGGTAAAACATCAGGGCATAAGTTAAAATGCGCAGTCAATGCCCGAAAGCGAAACAGGATAAAATAAATCAGTTATTAGCAGTAGGACGCATATTTGTGCTCCGGTGGGTTGTCCAGAAAACCCACCGGAAGTTAAAATGCCCAAAGTCATTGCCCGAAAGCGAAACAGGATTGAAAGAAAAATCACTCGCTATTCCCTTACAATGCATTGAGGTCGGGCGAGTCAGTGTCAGTTCGGCAGTCACGTTCCTGGTTAAGCAATATACAGGCACAGGAAGCGCAGGCGTGCCGGGGTCCTAACAGCAGCGCGAGGTACTTTAAAACCAAACGCAGAAAGAAGAAGAAAGGCCCGGGCGAGCAAACGATCACGAAGTACGTCGCAATCATGACGCCATGCAGTACGTTTGAGATGCGCCCGTTGGTCGTTAATGACACACACTGCTGGTGTTACTGGTGCTTGTGCTACAATACGCATATGATGACTGGCTTGCAGGGCGAGCGCCGGTCAGATTTATTTTTCTGTCGAGCTGCCCACACGCGAACGGCCTGCTGGTCGTGCCAAGAAAGCGTTTTCTGTCCCCGACTCACTAAGCTAACTGTCGTGGTCGTGACACCAAGTAGTTAGCGCCGAGGTCGCTTGGTTAGCGAGAAAGTGTTTGGTGTAGTTGGTTAGCAGGCGAGCAAGTGAGAGGGTCGGTAGAACTACTTCGTTTTTCTTTTAACCATTTGTCGAGTAATTTTAAGCAATAGAGTCGGTTTTGAGGCAGTCCTGTCACAAACTTATGGCGAGAAAGCTATAGTTATAGTTGGGTAACATGAGAGTGAGTAGCATTAGCGTCTGTAAAACGACCGCCTTTGCTTTGGCGATTAGTTAAGTATTTTTGGGCAATAGACTCGATCTGGAGGCAGTCCAGCCACAAACTGAAGACGAGAAAGTTATATTTGTAGTTGAAAAAGGGTAGCGCGTGAGTGGCATTAGGGTCTGTAAAACGACTCCGCCTTTCCTTTGGCGATTAGTCGAGTCTTTTTGAGCAACAGAGAGTTGGTTTGAAGGCAGTTGGATACAAACTTAAAAAAGAAGGACTAGGACAGTGCATCTCAACCCACCCAAAGTTGGGTCGCCGTTTGGATTGGTCGAGTCTCCGACTGCTGTAGTTTTATTTGGTTAGATTTATTAGGATTGGTCCGGAGAAATTCCTAATGCTTGATCGCTTGCAAAAAGTTCATTAAAGATGATTAGATCGCCAAAGCTTCGTTGTTGTACTCACGCTTTATTTTTTGGTTCGCTGCGAAAAAGGGACGAGAAATACTGGACTAGACGTCGAAAAGCGATGCGCAAATTGCAAAGCAGCAATTGTCAATTGCGACCTTTTCGGCTTGTCCCCATTTTTCTGCTTCTGGCCAGTGTTGCGGCTTGCATCATTCTTCCTGTGCAGCGCCTGGCCGAGAAGTCTCTTGGCCTAGATACGACTGTTTATTGTTGTTTTGAGGCGACGGTTTATGTTTGAGGTTAAAATGGCCCAGGCGGAAACGGCCTTATAGAGTTTAGAACGCGCGGTAAACAATAAACTCAAGTTAATTCCCCTTACGGTTGGTTCGAGTTTGCGCATTTAATGCAGTGTAAAAATAGTCCAGTGAAAAAAAAATCTGCGTTTTTCGGTCTAAAACATAATGAACATAGCTGATTTTGTTTTGCCGTTGGCGGAATAGTAATGTGAATTAATTTTTACCCACTTTACAAAAGCGCACTCTGTTAAAGATGTAGCACTAAATATGTGATATTCGAGATACCCTTGCAGGATAAATGTCGACTTTAATTTTTGATCAGTAACAGCAGAATACTCTAGTAAAGATTTGAAAAGGTTTATATTATATGTATATATATTTTGCCAGCAAAGGCATCGTCGGTATATCTTAATTCGAATGAATTAATGGTAAAGATATCTGTAGTTGTGAATTCTAGTATGCTTGCTTGTTTGTATTGATACGGCCTTGCACCAAGTATGTGTTTTCCATTCTCGCGTCAATGCGTAGAAGGATATTGAACGCGCTTTGCCTTATGACTCATTTCAGATCGCTCGCGGCCGCTTTGAAAAACACCATCAAGAGGCCTAGGGAGAAATAACAATAGAGATATAAGAGAGATACTAAGAAAACGCTAACGCGTGTATTGTACTGACAACAAGAGAACCATCTTCTCCTACCGTGCGCGCTGGTGCATTATACAAACAAACAAGCAAGTCAAGACCGAAGCGGAAGGAACTACGAAGGATGAGTTTAGACTTGAGTAGGCATAGGATGGAGGGAATCAGCGGTCTGTCGTTGGTCTCACCCCCACAACGCTCCTTCATCGACAATATGATGCTAAAAAACAGCAACAACAACCTGATGAACAGTAGCGACTCGCCAATGCCCGATATCGCCATGAGCATTCACAATTTCAACGCCCGGGGCGCCGCCGCCGCCACCGCCGCTGCTGGGGGCCTGGGTGGTCTAGTACCCCCCTACATGCGTGGCTCCCTGGGGGTGCTTGGAAACCTGAACGGCTACGGCCAGCATTTTCCTTTCCCGCCCAACTCGAACGATGGGATTTCTCCGAAATCGCCGCCCGGCCAAATGTCGATGTATGATAAGTTTGAAGGCGAGAGAAAAGGTGGGATTCGGATTATCCGTTCAATATAGGCCTTATGAAATCAACATACAGGCGTCTTTAACCTTCCCGGTAAAATCAACTTAGGTTTTTAGGTTTGTCGTTTGTGCAAAATTGATACAGGTGTCGCTGTGTGCAAATGTTATATTATTTGTCACTCTTGGTTTCGGTGCTGGATCAATCCCAAATGAACCCTTCAGAGTGAAACAATGATTCGCCAACCTAATGACAGGTGACTGTATACTTTGTACAATTAGAACCGACAAAAACCGGACAAAAAACAGGGTCCGCCAACGTTTAAAGCAAGCTTATGTAGCACTCAAAGTTGTTTTGCGTTGGTCACAGGCGCTCACACGAGCCAGTGAGCAAAACACAAACGAAAGCGTCAAACACCTTGCTGCGTCTGTGACCGCCTTTGCGTTAAGTGTGCCAGCAAAACATAAACACAGGAGCGTATCGCGGCCAAACAACATCAGTTACCGCTGCTGTTCGTGACGCTGCCTTTAAAGCGAGATGCTTGATCGATGGTCGGTCAGCGGCGTGCATCATCTCTCGCCAGAGTCGCGTTCGAACCCCCCGATACACAGCAAAACGCTTGGTCACGTTGCGCCCGCCAAGTCTGTGACGTCGATCGGTGACGTCAGCAAAACCGTCGGGGCTCGAATTGACTCGGGTGCTCGGTTGTTGTTGAAAGGCCGTTGATACGCTGTATTATGGTTGCAATTATTACACTTATGTACGCGTCTTTTTTCTCTTTTAATGTAGGAATAAATGCGAAGCTCTTAAATACGCGGTGTATTAACTTTTGACACTCGCAATCGATTAATTACCACTTTTGAATATAGAGCTGAACTCGAACCTCTTAAAAACGCTTTTTATTCAATTTTGACACTAACAAACGAGGTATTATGCCTTTTGAAATTGGAGCGAAGCGAAGAGCTCTTCAATTTACGCTGTGTATAACTTCTTACACCTAAAAACGCGTTAGTGTGCCTTCGTTTAAAACCATAGCGACATTTCGGTATGTTGTCCTTTGTTTTGGCCGACATCGACGCTTTACAGCGATCAAACCACAAGAAGCGACCCTGGTCGACCCGAAATTGCGCACCCTTGACGTAACGGCACGACGCGATATAGTAGCGATGATAATTAATTAAACATCGCTCCTGTCATCGCGCTGGTGACTATACACACGCACTTGCTCTTTAATAAAAATATTTTCAATTAAAAAAAATCGTAAAATTAAAAAATGACTGTTTTTTCCGTTTTTCAAACAAAAAACTATTTGCGCGAAAATTTGTGTGTTTTAAGTAGGTACAGTAAATCGACTATAAATATGCCGTTGCTACCAGGCATAGTATAATGAAAATAAGTTCTTATGGTATATTTGTTAAACCAACGTTTCGGCTAACTATTTTTTGATGAAGGCTTTCCGAATAGTAAGCGGAAACGTTGGTTTAACAATATATGCCAAAATAACTTATTTTTGTTATTAAATAAACTAGCATTGTCAAAAAAACCGGACCCGTGTCACAAGACCTGCTCTTTGAAAAAAAGATTTTAAATTAAAAAAGATTAAAAATTAAAAAATGACTTTTGTGAAAATTACTTTCAAACTTTTTCGCCAAAATTTGCTAGTTCCAAGTTTAGTAAAACAACTATGTTTTGCAAGCAAGCAAGCACACCGGTTGTGTTTTCTGGCTGATATAGCGTTGTTCACTATATTCAGCATTGTAATCACCGGACTGTTATCATAAGATTTCAACCACGTCGGCGTTTTTGTCGATTCGCGACTTCCCATTTTACCGCTTCCCCTCCGCCCGTTGGACGCGGCCTTCGCTCCTTTGTCACGTTCGCGCGTGTGTGCGTGCGTGTGCTCGCGTGATTCCACGACGCGCGCTTCCGATGTCACAACGCCTCGTGTGACGTCATATCCGGGCCTGTTTTCGCAACGCTTGTGCCGACCTTTCCTTCGCCGCCTACGCCGCATCGGTCATCAGAAAACCCGCAGCGCTCACAAACGCGGTAAAATGAATTTATACCGAAATATAATGCAAAGTCGTACCAAGAATATCAAAGCCCATACAGAAGTAGGAAACATTTTGAACGTTTTATTCGAAACGTTTGCTTTGATATTCTTATTACGTCTTACTACAACCTCCAACCATTATGCTCACAAGATTTGCATTGGTCATCAGAAAACCGCAGCGCTCACAGCATAATGCAAAGTCGTAAGGAGAATATCAAAGCCCATACAGATGTTGAACGTTTCGAATAATTCTTTATTGAAAATCGTCGTTTTTACATCGAAAACCCAACGCGGTAAAATAGACACCGAAATAAAAAAAAAAAAATGATGATATTGCAATCATTTTGAACGTTTCGAATAACTCTTTATTTATTTTCAACATTAGGAGAAAACACTGATACTGTATACCTGCCTCAGCAGTGTATACTATAAAGAATCAGTGCCTTCTCATGATGTTGAAAATGAATAAAGAGTTATTCGAAACGTTCAAAATGATATACTTCTGTATGGGCTTATTACGTCTTACTACCAACCATTATGCTCCCTAACACAAGGTATAAATCAAGAAACAGCTTCTCGATTCGGCGTCATTTACCCTGACGAAGGCGACTTGAATAGGTTGTCAAAACGTTGGTTAAGAAGTACAATTTCCAGAGAAGGAGCTGTTGTTTGATTTATATTACTATGCCTGGTAGCAACAGTTTATATATAGCGCGTAGGTTGGCGGTTTGATGAGCGCAAAACTTCCCATACTTTCCTATTAATAAAATGCATACCGATTTATTATTATCATAAAGAGTTTTTTTACCACCCCATTTTTTGTGTGCAAAATTTCCCATCCCTCAGTCAAAAAAGTCTATTTTCGCTTCCAATGCAATCACGCTATGTCATATCAACAAAAACGACAACAGGCTAAGTCACTTTCCAGCCGGAATTGTCCAAAGTCGGTCATGGTGCAGTAATTGCGAGACTTTCCCTGCGAAAGCGATCAGGGCAGGTGTAACCCTTAAACGCCTGATTTGGCGCTAATGACCGCCTTGGCATTCGGCGTTCGCGCCCGCCTTTAGAACGGCACCTGTACAATGGCCGTGAGTCGACATTAATCGCACATTGACAATGCCCGCTGTAGCCGTTGTTCTGGCGTGAGAGTTGACCCAGTTTGCCCGTAGTAGACGGTTGAGCACCTCCAATTAACTAAAGCGTCGGCCAATCGTTTATGGCCTGTAAACACGACCAATGGAAAAGGATTATTTGAGGTACAACAGCATCATAGCCAGAGTTTCGGTCGATGTGGACGCCAAAATAAGGGCTTAATAGCACCAAAATCTTCATGGTAATTGAATTTGACATTGCAAGGCAATCAAATGATACTCCTGTTCTTACCGATTCTAATTATTGTTGATCTACTCTATCATTTTCGCTTTGCAATTCATTATCAATTAATGTGTTTAAGATAAGGGAATGTTAAAGTATATGGCGTTTGTATAAATAATTATATTTTTCTAGATAACAAAGTACTTAAAAAAAGCTAAATTTAGAAAGTAGGGCGAAACAGCAACCCTGGATGTTGCCTTTTGCAAACATGACTTCACCCTTTAACGCGATAAAACGATATAAAAAAAAAACGGGCTTACGGTCGAAACGCAGAGTTGATTCCGAATTTCCACCGTTGCGTTGTTTACAGCAAGAGCATTTGACCCGGGGGCACCGCAATCTGCCCCTAGAAGAACAAAAAAATCGCTATACACAAACGAGGGCCCTTGGGGTCGCGATTCGCGCCTTGCATTGAGGATGAACTGTATCCTTCCGGGTCTAGGGGAGCATAGGAACCAGGGCGGCACCGGCGTCGTTTGTTCCTCAGGCGAGATAATAGACCGCGCGCGTGGGTCGCCCTAACCTGAGCTCCGATGATTGACTGACACGCTTTCCCCGAGTGGGTTCGCGGGGCTAAAGGCAAATTTGCATCCGCTCACTTTGGTGTGCCAACTGCCATCTGCCTCTGTTAAGCTTTTGTCTGCGGAGTTCACCTAAAAAGCGCACTTTTGATCGTCGTCAGCAGTTGTGAACAAGTCATGAGTCCAAGTCAAGTCATTTGTAAATAAATTAAGTCCAAGTCAAGTCGTTTTAAATAATTAACAAGTCAAGTCCCAGTCCAAGTCATAATTATAGCGAGTCTGGCAAAAGTTAATCAGTATGTCCGCATGGCCTAAACATATATCATTATTAAAACACTCAAAAGGCGTGATAAAATAAAAAGAAAAGCAAACAACTTGAGCAAAAGACATTTTTGCACCATGAAGACTTAATCCAATCGGACTTGGTATAGCTCGGGAGCTCGATTTCAAGTCCTTTCCCTTTTCGTTGGTTTTATGCAAACGAGGCGTCTAGAATGCAGACGTCTGATCTTACTGCGCGCCGTCTAGGTCGCGGCCATCGCTCGATGCAAAACAGCACCTGGCCTCTCCCTTGCAATTACTCGGAACTGCAATGTGCACGGCGCAAAGTCTAGAGGTGGGCGGGGCCAATATGCCAGCCACGCCCCCTAACAGCTTTGACCGTAATGGTAACTTTGTCCGTCAAGTTCCCCTCATCGCGTTTGGATATTCCGCGATTAATCAAGGCCTTTCGGTCGGCGCCTGCCCAGCAGACCGGGAAGTTCCTGCCGGGGTCAATGGGCAACTGGCACCGTTTTTTAAGGAAATTTGAATCGCAAGCCATCACTCAAGTTTCCACCTCGATGTCGAATTTCTATCATTTCCACAACGTTACTTCTGTGTTGGTCTTTTTCTTGGCCTTAATGAACTTTATTTTTTGTCGCTGAAATCACCGGACGGACGGATGACACTTGTCCCAATACCTTTGTGGTTTTGCTTGTCCCAATATGTAACTTTTCGTCTATGATGGCCACTATTGTTTTTCATATTACTGATTGTACTTCTTATTATGATAGACGTTAATAGGTTCAGAACTGTTTTTTTACTTCTGTACTTTTTATTCCAGTTATCATTTAAACCAGTTAACATTATCATCCAACCTAACACAGCGCTTAACCCACTAGTTTTTGTTTTACGAAGAGAGATAAACGGTGCTTCACGGCTTGCCCCAGTGCCACGCAAAAACAAACAAAAAAAAAAACAGGACAACATGTTGGGCAACTAACTCTAACTGTTTGCAACGCCGATCCCGGCTTCTTAGGCCGTCGTGTTTTAAACCCGCTTATTTTGTTTTCCAACAGAAGACGGCAAGGAGGTGAAAAGCTGCCTGATCTGCGGGGACAAGGCGACCGGCCTTCACTACGGCATTATCTCGTGCGAGGGATGCAAGGGATTCTTCAAGCGCAGCATATGCAACAAGCGCGTCTATCGCTGCACTCGTAGCAAGAACTGCGTCATGTCGCGCAAGCAGCGTAACCGATGTCAGTTCTGCCGACTGCTCAAGTGCCTACAGATGGGAATGAATCGAAAAGGTGTGGCTTTTTACTGAATATTTATACACTTAAATTTTAACTTTTGTTGCTGATTAAAATTTGACTTTTTTGTGGCTTATATACGCGCCACTAAAGCGAATTAAAGTCACAGAAAGCATCTGTTCGTAGGTTGGAGCTTTTCTGATCATCGCCCTTATCTTTTTGCCCCTACGCCCCCCTCCAGGCCATTTTCGATCGCTTTCTTGATTCAGAGCCAATGCAGCGGCCCGTGGTGTCTCGTTACCACCGTCTGTTTTTTTACTGTCGCTTTTAAATTCACGGAAAATAGAAAAAAAGCCCCTCTAGATTGGCGGGTATCTTTTTGCAAGCCCTAAGGAGCGCTGCAGATCTATGCAGTGCAAAAACGAAATCATTTTTTTTTTTATGAATGTAATACATAATCTTGATTAAGATGTCTGGATGCAAACTATCATCTTTAGTTAGTTATGACAACATGATGTTGATCTACTCGACGTTTTGGCTTCGTAATTTATTTTTAAGCTACATTACACTTCCATGCATAGTGTTTCCATGTAATAGAAAAGTTTGAAATTATTTAAAAAGTGCTTCGGCACAATAGGCACGGATCTGTAATGTAGCTTGATTATGAATTGCAAAGTCAAATAGTTCAACTGAATCGACATCATCTCAATTAAGACGTTTCCATACGAGATTGTTAACTGTAGATGATACAAGTTCGTATCGAAACGTCTTCATCAAGATGATGTCGATCTACTCGACCTTTTTGACTTTGCAATTCATTATCAAGCTATTTAAAATGTAAGTTTGGTATAAAAGTGAAGATATAAAACATCTAATGCTAAAAAAAAGTCGATGTCGCTAGCCGCAGAATGTACTCTGGTCCTGAATTTAACACCAATCAGAAAAATATTGTTTTTGAAGGGCACGATTTTTTTTTAGACGTGACGTCATAAGTTACGTCAAAACGTGACGTCATAAAGTTTCGTCCTGGGTTGTAACCAAGAACTCCACACACTTCGTTATCATTTTTAAGTTTAGGATAAAGAGATGTTTATTTCAAAACCAATGCAACATTACAAACATGTTATCGATTAGCGCAAAGCGAAAAAACGCCTTTATATCGTTTAAGTTGCACGAAAAGATATTTCGAGGGCATTTTCTTGGTATTGACAAAGCCTTTTATTTTATACCTAAATGCTAGCTAAAAAAACAATTACAAGTAAGTGTGGGTATGCAGTAAGTTAACCATGCTTCTGTTTATTTCAGCTATCAGAGAAGACGGGATGCCGGGCGGAAGAAATAAAAGCATCGGACCTGTGCAGGTACGCAACAACTTCTTATGCTTGGCAAGAGAAAATGCCACAATTTGTGGAGGTTTCGCGAACCGGACTGCTCCCATAGTTAGAAACCGCTGCCCTAAAGTCAACTCGGCACTGATCTGGAATCCTACCACAACGTTAAACATTATTTGGTTTAGAAACTTTAGAGTTTGGGTTGGGTTGGGTATTATCATATTTATTCTCCCAATTTCCATTTTTAGACTGGTTTCGTAGGTAATTGTATTTCGGTACTGTAAAAAAAAGGTGGTAGGATTCTATCCAAGCGTCTGCAAATCCCTAATACGACTTTAAAAAAGCGACAAATGCAACTTACCCCGGAAAATTTTGCGCCCTAGTGCCAATGGAAAAGCGTTTCTCTCCATAGCGGATATATAGCGACCGGTGAAAGACACACACACGCATATGTGTTTAATAGAGACCGGTGGTGCTATATTCTCCGGCGTCCGTCAGCGAACATTTCGCACGTAAGCGCAACGACCACATGCCTTCCCATATCCGATCAAACCGGGGCCGCTCCGTCGCTGTGAGTTTGCCCGCTCGCAATATGCGATGGCCGCGAAGGCGTAGCTCACATTGAAGCGACCTTACAGTGCGCGAGATGATTGTTTGTAGAAGGAAGCCGCCCTCTCTCCCACCAGCTCGACGCAAAGCGCGTTTTTAAGACTGCTCCGTAAACGCATGGTTGTATTGCGTTGTGTAAAAGCAGTTTTTTTTTCAACTTTGTGGGTGGCTGTGTACGACTATAAGTAGTGTTATAAGCAAGTCGTTTTGAAATGACTTAAGTCCCAGTCAAGTCATTTGTGGAATAACTTAAATCCAAGTCAAGTCTTTTGAAAAACTAACAAGCCAACTCCCAGTTTAAGTCATCAATTGCCCAAGTTAAGTTATTGTTGGAGCAAGTCGTCTCCAAGTTAAACCACTAAAATAATAATAAAACGATAAACCATTGAAATTGGTAAACTCGTCCGATTATGAGCAATAATTCGACCAAAACAACAATACGCGACAATCTGATCGTTTAACCTACAAAACTTGAGATAAATAGCTTAATTTGATAATAAAATCTTAAATGAAAACACTTAAATTTCAACAAATGTCATTTTTCCAAAAGGTTTAAGTCAAGTCATTTTGCCGAAAGTCAATTCAAGTCATTTGAAAACAGTGACTTAAGTGCACTTAAGATAAGTTAATGACTTAAGTCATTACAACAATGCATCTCAATCTTCTGAGTATAGTTTTCTATTACCTTGAATCGTTTCAAATCACTTTTTACTAACTGACATAATGGCAAACGCACGACAGATGCTTTATCGACAAAATTGACAATTATAACCGCGAGAAAACTTGAACGCGACCCACCGCCGCCATTTTGTTTCCGTGACGTCACACCCACACGCTAAAGGCCGACCGCCATTTTTTTCGTAGATCTCAGACGAGGAAATCGAGCGCATTCTCTCGGGCAAGGATTTCGAGGACGAAGAACGGCAACAACAACAACAACAACACCAACAACAGCACCAACAACAGCAGCAACAACAACAACAACAGCAAATGATCACAGGCGATCCATCCAACAGTCCATACCCGTCGCTCACCCACCCTGGATACTTGCCTTATCTCCCACCTAACTCGGCCGGGCACAACGCAGCCATTTCGATTGCGAACAGCGCGGCGCCTTCGCCCATCATCAACGGTTTTCGCGGCGCCGGTAACGCCACCGGCGCCGTCCGGACCAGCAGCGCCACCGGCGTCCCGGCCTCCCTGGCCTCCCGCAACTTCCAGGCCGGCGCCACCAACGCCCCCTCGCAATTCGCTCAGCAACCGCCGGCCGGCATACAGCAAAGGTGAGCCAGTTAGGGAAAATATTTTGAGAGGCGATTAATGTTTACCGCAAAGCTATAATTTAAAATTAGGTCAAAATATATTTTGGGTTTAAACTTGACAAAATTTTTACTTTTTGGAATATCTAATTGTTTTCACCTTATACTCAAACTCGAAGCTTATCGTACTCGTATTGAAATAATTCTTTACTCAAATAATTCTTTACTCAAATAATTTTTACTCATTGCTTTTTACCCGTTTAACAGCCTTACGTCGACTTCAACAATGTGGCACTAGAGTTTTGCGTAAACACGAGAAATTGCGCGAATTCAACAAAAATTGATGCTTAATTTTATCAACGTCAATAAAAATGATAATTTTTAAGTGTACTTAAATGGTATTAAAATCGAATTAAACGTGCGCTGTGTTTAGAATCTCATTTTAAGTTAAGGAATCACGCGAGTTAGACAAAAGACACACGCATTTTGTCCATTAAAATGGTAATTCACATAATTCAATAAAACGAAAATCGATGCAACATAAAATATTTCCTGTCCTGCTGTAGGCACTTTTCCCTTCCCAACACGCTAAAGTGCACGTTATAACCGCAAATGTTGATGCATTAACCCTTTTAAGAATCCTAGCCGTTTTCTTGTAGCATTAGCAGTTGTATCCGCTTTTTGTGTTGTAAGGATGCCTCTCTGGCGTGAACAAATTGCCCAATTCACAAGTGCGGTGCGATTTGCATTTAAGTTGTACGACGTCGCGTCGCTTTGAAATAAATCGCTCTTGTTTCCTTAAATCCGGTTCGCAATGGGCAGCAAAAGAATGTAATGTCGATTAATTGGAATAAGCCATTAGTTAGGATATGTCGTTCTGTGGAGCGCATACACGGCCTATACAAAAGAATTCCGCCGTGGCGTTTGGATATGCGCTAAACTGCGGACGGTTGAAATTTCTCGTGATAAACGAACGACATCGTATCAACTTGCGAAATGATTGCGCAAAAAATTTTAAAATTGCTGCTGCTGCTGCTGCACTTTTTTTGACCCAAGTCGAAAACAAAATGCGAACCATGTTGGCGTCGGGTTCGCCCGCCAGTCACGACACTCTGTTTTTATTGGGTGGACTGTTGACCCATGTGATTGTGAGGTTTACAGTTGGTGTTGGCGGTTCGGAGCCCAGCAAGTCATCGTTCCTTTTGTTATTTTTTTTTAAAACGAATGCGTTGGTTGTAGGACTGTATATTATTCGCCCCTGTTTGACAGTATTTGTTTGGCTGGAAATTTTTTTCTGCTTACAGTTGGTTTACAGTTGGTGTTTGCGGTTCGAAACCCCCAAGTCATCGTTGTTTTTTTGAAAGAATAAGAATGCGTTGCTATATTTGTTTTGCCCTGTTTGACAGTATTTGTTTGGCCGGCTATTTTTTGCTGCTATCTGAGATTAGCTTGGGTTTATTAAGTCGCCTTGTTCACGGCGTTTTGTTTTTTACGCAGGGACAACTCGTACTATCCGGGATACGGACAAACCTACCAACTACCTCCACACCTCGCTCAATATGCAATGTACAAAGGTCAAATGCAGAGGTAAGTTAAAAAAAGACTTGCTATTAGTTCTCGCTCTTTTAATTTCGCTCCATAGTTTTTGCCTGGAGTTATTTTCAACGAGATACAGTTTTATTGCTTAAGCTTGCCGAGATATACTTTGAACTCTTTAGGATTCTATTGCTTGCTGCATATTATTAAGGTGCTTGATTAAAGTGTACGATTAAAAAAAACATAAATCAAGAAATATTTAATAAAAAAAAACGTTTGCGAAATAATGAGAATGCCCATAAACAAGTATATCTCCATTTTTTTGTACTTTCAAGTTTTTAGGCTTATTAGGTATTACGAAATAATTTCAGTTATCTGCTATAACTATAACATAAGTAGGCGCTGTTGCGGCTAAATTTTTCCGCAAATTGTCCTCCCCCCCTATAACGGTCGCGTTTCCCCTATAAGTCCCGCTATGGAAGGCGTGCAATGCGTTGCATCCGCCCCTGCCGAAGCCGCGCATCTAGGATACTTTACCTTTTCCGCCGCCTAAACGCGCTTTTAATCAACTGCTGCCAAATTCAAATAGAGATAGATGGCCCCTGGCTGTTAATTTTTAAATTTGTTCGTTTTGTACGTACCGATAATTTTTAGTGTACTAATTTGGTTCACTGGCACGGGTGCGTGGGTTCATTGCAGTGTTTTATATATTATTAAGTTAGCGTTCCAATACTTTATAGAAAATTGAAAAAAAAGATTCATTCATCAAATTAAACTGAAGATAATACAAGCTCGTATCAAAACGTCTTAATCAAGATGATGTCGATCTATTCGACCTTTTTGGCTTTGCAATTCATTTTATCAAGTTAAATTACAGAACTGTGCATAGTGTACCCATATATAATCTTGATTTAATAAAATAGGTAAAGCTACAAAAAATACTTCTTCATTTTTAACAAAACGTTACAGCCTTTCCAAAATTATGCATTTTGTACCCAGGAGATATAGAGCTTATTTAAAGATCATTGTCTTTGCCTAAAAATGCTAAAAACATTTCGCTCTTGAAAGAACAAGCTTGTAACCCATGTTTACTAAGGTTTCAATTAAATTTACATAAGAAAGAACATAGACTTCTAACTGACCCTATAGTCCAGCATAACCCACTTAACCGTCCAACTTTTATCAAATAGAGATCGCTCGATCGGCCCTTACTCCGAACTGACCAGCGCCAGTTTAGTAGCCCAGCTCGTTCAGGCCGAAGACACAGCGAATCTCGCCTCAATCAATTCACAGCTCGCATCCAAGGAAGGACCCGTTTATAAGGTGAGATCATCGGCCTTGGGTTGAATTGTTTTAATTATTATAGAGAACCAGGTGTGAATGCGAGTGTGAATTGGGTCTGAATATCTAAATTCATCCCCTGCTTGAAACGTAGTTTTTTTTTGTCTGTTGTGACAATTAGAAATTTTTGGATTTTTTTCTGTTTTTTAAGGTATAAAAATCGTTAAAGTGTTAAATTGTCATTCCGGCATAATTCTGTTATATAAAGTACCAACGTTTTCGCAATATATTGCCTACAAAAGATTGCCCGAATAGACGGTCGAAACGTTGGTATATAATTTAATAAAATTTTGCCGGAAGAATAATTTTACAATTGCAACAATGCCTGGCAGCAACAGTATATTCATTCTATAAATCGCTGTTGCGAATGATTTACAACCAAGCTTTTCCCCATACAGGGCGAACTGTTCGGTTTTCTATGCAAAGTCGCCGATGAGATGCTTTTCCGTCAAATCGTCTGGATCAAGAAGTTGCCATTCTTCGACAGCATTTCAATCAAAGGTAAGCCCCCCCCCCCCTCCAAACAAACACACACTTACACAATCTCATCTACAATTCTACACACTCACACTTACACTTACATACACACACTCAAACACACGCACCCTAACTCTCACACACACTTACACAATCACATATACAATTCTACACACACACACTTACACAATCACATCTACAATTCTACACACACACACTTACACAATCACATCTACAATTCTACACACACACACTTACACAATCACATCTACAATTCTACACACACACACTAACACTTGCACAAATACTTAAACTTAAACTCACACTTACATCTACACACTCATACTCGCACTCACACATAATCACACTCACGCTCAAAATTACACTCAAAATCACCATCACACTCATACTAACACTCATACACACTTATACAAGTACTCACACTTACATCTACACTTACACACACACTCACCACTCAAACTCACACTCACACTCACAATCAAAACACACACTTACCACTAACACTCAAAACACACACTTACCACTCACACTCAAAACACACACTTACCACTCACACTCAAAACACACACAATAGCTCTTTAATTTATTCATTTGTTCGCTTGTATACGTTTGCGTTTACTTCAAGTTGTAGCAGTAGCGGCGTTAATTGCACGATTCGGGAAAATGTCGAATTCCAATTGCTTCCTGATCGACGAAGAACTTGAACCTGTACTTGGGCGAAAGTGAAAGCTATTTTTCCCCTTGTTGACGCTGCTATAGGAGCCAATTGGCTTTACAGCGATGCTTTGCTGGGAAGTTGTACTGTTAACAACCCGAATAGTGTCGACGATTGACGCTTTTCAGTCGACCGATTTGGGAAACAAAATATCAAGCTGTTTGTGGAATTGACCGAAATATTGGAACGGCGCATTTTAAAAATCTTTGTAAACACAAGCTTTTAAACCTACAAAACAGTATAGACTTTCTTGTCTCAGTCAAAATCAGTCACTATAGGTTCTAGTTTAGAAAAGAGAAATATATTTCGTCAATCACGGCATCATCAGTCTCTTATTGAAATAGAACTTTCAAACCTATAGCTAAAATGTCGAAACAACGAAATGCAATCTTTGTCGAAATTTAAAGATTCTCAATAGATTTAAAGCGGCTGCACACTATAAAAACGGGCTTGCTGTTGTTATGTTAAAGTCTTGAACTTTTTTTCCCGCGACCCTCTAACAAATTAAGTTTCTCCCTAAGGGGTACATGGACCACAGTTTAAGAACCCCTTTGGCAAACAGTTAAAAAAACAATGGCAATCTTGTGTAATCTATACAAGTATACGTTTTTCAGATCACACCACTCTGCTGAGCACAACGTGGGCCGAGATAATCCTCCTGGCCGCTCTTTGCGTCCATGAGGAACAACTCTTCGGAGATCTTGCCGACATCACGGCCAAGTACATTCCGGACAGCGAGGAACTATCGAGGTGAGCACAAATTCTTTTTCGCCGCTGTTTAAAGCCAAACTTTTTACGATTACCAAAGGTGGCATTCGCGTGGTAAAATTGTAAAATTGTTCTTCCAGCAAAATTTTATTATAAAATTGTTATGTCGGCAAAATTTCTTTAAAGTACCAACGTTTCGACCACCTATTCGCAATTATATTGCCCTGAAGAAGATTGCCAGAATAGGTGATAAAAAAAATATAATTGAAATAAAAAAAATAAAAAAAATAAAATTGAAATAAAAAAAATAAAAAAAATTATAATTGAAACAATGCCTGCAACAGTATTCATTGCGTGATAAAGTTCTATGGTATTTTGCGGAGTGTCGATCGTCCCGTTGTTTTTTAAGAGAAATAGGTTCTTCGCCATTTAATTAGGGTTGGTGATAGACTTGTGTGGCGCAGAGAACGGTTTCTATCTATGAAACATTTAAGCTATTACATTTAAGGAGCATAATGGTTGTAGTAAGACGTAATAAGAATATCAAAGCCCATACAAACATAGGTATCACTTATATATATACAGTAATAATCAGTGCCTTCTCACTATGTTAAAACGAATGCAGATTTATTCGAAACGTTCAAATTGCTACTTACTTCTGTATGGGCTTTGATATTCTTATATAAATTAAATTTCGTTGAAAAGTGCGCGAGGTTGTAGTACGTTGCTATTTTGTCACGGCACGCTTTGTAGAAAAAAGATATATCCAAAATATCGTGCAAGGCCATCTCTGCCTGTAGTTTATTTTACCGTAATCTCCAAATGCCATATCATATTAGCAATACACCTGATTAAAAATAACCGCTTTGACGTGATTGGAGGTCCCGTGACCGGAAACCGTTTCTGTGACGTATCACACCGGTCGTGACGTAACTGTTTGTGACACGGGCGCTTTGAGACGGCCTTAGCGTTAGCACGCGCACCAAGATCACATAAGGCAGTGACCTCTGTAGGTTGAAGGTCGGCAAAGGCTCAAACCCGAGTCACCCGCGCTTGAAATCAAGTGTCAGGCGTTTGCCCTTCTGATTTGGCGAATGTGTACAATTGCCTGTTTAATCGTCACTGACCAGACGCGTATACCACAACACACTGCTGCTGGCAGTTGACGCTATAAAGTTCAACCGTCGGTCAGCTGCCATTAAGTTATATATTTGTCGCCAATACTCGATGATTGTCGTTTTGGTTGCGTGTTAAACCCTCTTTGAGCACATTTTATTGCAAATTGAAGCTACGCAGGTGATCTGAAAAATAACCGAATATCTTGAATTGATTTTGAATGTAAGTTTAAGCTCAAATCTAACGTAGGTGGAATTGCACTTTGACGTAAAAATATCAAAGCACCCTTTGATACTGGAAAGCATATGGAAATTTTTGTGATAGATTCTAAGTATTTCTAATAATTCTTTATTTGTTTTGCAACATATTGTCGAAAGCGTTTAACGAAATTAGAAACGGACGTATTATTTTTTTAGCAATCAATTTATCTCGCTTCAAAGTTACCAAATACACAACGGTTAACCAGGGTTGCGAAATCCACTATACAAACGTGACGAGCGCAGGGAAAACTAAATTGATGTATAAAACAGTTATACAACCACCTCTTAGTCCTACTTTTGCAAAGATGGGTCGCTTCCAATGCGCTAAGGCAGTGTTTTTCAACCCTTTTCCCCGGCGAACTGAATGCTAAGCGGCCTAATCAATTTAAACGGCGGGCCAATTAAAAAACTACACTGCGCTAAGGTGACCCTGACTCTAAAAAATGGCGAAAGCGGCGTGCAAAGAGTGGATTGCGCAACTTACAAAGACTCGGCGCTTTAAGGAAGTAGCGAAGCGTGGAGGTGGCGCACAAAGCTCATCCCATCTCGTGAGCTTCCTGGCCGCGCTGTTATTGATCCACCGTTGTCGTCGCTGTCTCTAAAGCCGAGTATACGGGCTCCTGGAAAAAGCACAATGACGCATCCCGCGCATGATGCTCTACACTCTTCTCCGCCTCTTTTAGCCGGTCTCTTGCTGTGTGTTGACAGGAAAGTCAAAAATTCCCGCTTTCGCAATACCGTGGTGCCTGTTGTTGTTGATAAAGCCCCGGGGTTAACTGAACTGACGGGAACCCGTGGCCTTTCTCCTCGGGGAAAACCGCCCTTTCGTCATAAACAGAGTAATCTTCGAGTTTATGAACAGTCGAAACTGACGTTTTAATTAGGATTGTGCGTCTCGTAAAACTTTCAAGAAAACCAAAA
The DNA here is from genome assembly GCF_963924565.1 of Ascidiella aspersa. Taxonomy (NCBI): domain Eukaryota; kingdom Metazoa; phylum Chordata; class Ascidiacea; order Phlebobranchia; family Ascidiidae; genus Ascidiella; species Ascidiella aspersa. The sequence continues at coordinate 31,670,048 of NC_139450.1, forward strand.
GAGTTAAAGATCCTAAACTTTTGTAAGCGTGCGTTGCCTTTATCGCAACGTTATAATGATTTTTGCAACTAGCTTTGAAATTCAAGCAGCGACAGTTAACAAAAAGTCAAATGCGTTTTCATCCACATTTAAACGCCCGTTTTTTAATAAATATGAACAAAATCTACTGCATTTCGCAACGAAACGCTTTACACTTCACGCGGCAGTTAAAAAAACGCTTTTAGGCTAATGTGCACTTGCCAGACTCTCCTAACCTTCTAATGTCATTGCTGCGGTCGCCCGAAACCGATTTATCATTTGCAAGGCCCTTAAAACTGGCGCTCGGGTATTCTATATTCTATTCGCGCGTGAGTAATACATAGATCAAGTCAAAAGCGGCGAACGGTCCTTCCGCGTTCAAGGCGGAAGTCCCTATTAAAAGGCGACGATAGAATGGCTGGCGAGCGCCGCAGTAAACGGAGAAGCGCTGGCGCATTACCATCAAGGCTTCCCCCGTCCCCTTACACGTTATCCATCTTGCTGGCCAACCAACGCCGGCCTTCGTTAACGCTTGTACGGCGTCGGTGACACGGTCGCGGTAACACGCCAAGGCATAATGCATCACGCCGGCCCGTTTTCTTTTTGCAACTTGCGATGCATTGACACCTTCCGATCCGCGGCCCTTAATGGATTTTCGCCCATACACCACTCAATATACTAAAACTGGCTCCGGGAATGGATATAGAGAGCAGAAGCGGCTCTTAGGCTTTTCCTTCGGCGTTGCCCGTCCTTCCTTATCGCAACTTCCCACTTCTATTTAAGCACCCACTTCGTGCACATCCATCAGCCACGCGCTGATTTAATTTTAACCACCGCGCGTTTTTTAGCCACCAGTTCATCCATCTTCCCCGGCAAGACACGGCGCTGGTAACCGAACGTGCGGTGGTCGGTCATATGCGTTGGTGAAAACCTAAAGGCCTCTGCCCATAATTGTAATCGAAAGGCTGCTACCAAAGTAATTATCACGTCGAAAGCGGTGCGACAAATAAACGAAAAGTGGTTGAAAAATGGAGTGGCGTGGGTTGCACAAAAAATTGCACAGGAGAAGTACAGAGCTAGGGTAGTAACCTCAACAAAATTCTGTATGGGCTTTTTCTACACTTACACCTTGAGTCCAGCATTTGTGTTTAATAAACTCATTTTGTTCTGCTTTACTCTGACGGTTGAGTTTTCAGAACTCATTTAAAAATGTTCGGTACTGATCAAAAATTTTTTGGCTTGATTATGATTTGCAAAGCCAAAAAGGTCGAGTAGATCGACAGCTGCTGTAAAAATTGATTATCAAGTTACATTACACATCCGTTCATAATGTACCTAAATCATTTTTTTAACTTTTCCATTTTTTAAATCGTTCTGCCTCTCCTTCATTCAGGTTCACCGACTACGAAATGGAGATTCTGGAGCGAATGACCTTCCTCTACCAAAAGTTCTCGCATCTTCGAATCGACAAGGAAGAATACGTGATCATGAAGGTCATCAACTTCCTCAATCAAGGTCAGTGAGCTCAGAAGTTTTTTTTTTTAATTTTAGAAAGATATAACATTTGTTAGTACTTATATTTGTAAATGGCCGTATTCGTCTAATTCTAAGTAGGGTAACCATTAGAAACTGACCTGATGAAGCACGGTTGTGCAAAAGCTTGTCAAGATTTTGATACCATCTGTCTTTATGTAGTGTACCATTTTACCCTATCTTTATATATCTTAAAAGGCCGCACTTGTCTATCCTAAGTTGGTTAATAAGATGGCACGATATAAAGGCAATTGTATTAAATTCCCGACAAACTTTCGCAGAACCGTGCTTCATCAGGTCAAGGATTCTTGCTTGTTTACCAATTTTTCTAAATTGCCGTATTTTGTCTAATTCTAAACAGGGTAATGGGGTGGCACTGTATAAAGACAAATTGTATTGAAATCTTATTAGTACTTTTACCCGATGTCTTAGATCAATGTAAACTTTACCAACAGCAGTTCAAGTACTATATGTGAACGCGGCAGTACTAATTGTACTTATGAAGATTAATCTTTCTAAGACGCATATGGGTTTAGTATATGCGGGTCTGAGGCACCTGTTTTGCTCGTCACCTGATATTTGCACTTTTGATAAACATCAGCCATGGCTGCCTGACTCATTTCGCACACCGCTAACCAGTCACACCGGGCACGTCAACGGAAGGTAGCTAAGGAAAATAACAAAACTTCCAGATGACTTATTTCCTATACCGTTCCGGTCGTCCAATACACACACACAAACTTACGCACTTGCGCACGCGATACACACACCGCTTTGTTGTTTTTGCACCTTGGTTTTCTGTTTTCGGGCGAAAACTTCCGCGAGATTGGAAAAAGCAGTTTTCCGTTAAAACCAACGAAGCAACAAACTGCTGTAAAACGACTAACATTCGTAGATTCGGAAAGTTGCAGGTTCCTAGCGTTAAAAACTTGCATGACCATATAGTTAGTCGATTGTATGATCCCACCTTAAAACATGAATCACGTTTATCGCGCATACCCTAACCAGTGTTTCTTAACCTTTTATGGCCTACGGCACCCCTTAAAAGTTGTAAATAGTTTTTCAATACCCCGACTGGAATTTTCGTAGAGTATTTTACTGAAATGCCACTATAAATGGAACTAGAACGACACAATTAACTTAAAACATGCAGGAACATGTCATTTGATATAATGGCCTCTAATCGTACACAAATAGTTGTATCAAGAAGCTTACCAATTCAGCAAATATCAGATTCCTAATTTTTTTTTTAAATCCCCATCGGCATCCTTGAGCATTAGAAACGGCACCGCGGTTGAGAACCACTGCTCTAAACGGTTTACTAACCTTTTGTACAGTTTTAAAGCTCGTTTTTGGCCACGGCCAGTACCCATACCCCTTCCTATTTTTAAGGCCATTTTTCAATCTATACCCGCGTTTTGCGTCAACCGTCACCGAAAGCGCCATACGATGGTCGCGGAATTTTTCGCCACTCTAATGTACAACTGGTCGCCAATTCCCAGAAAATAAGGCCCTTCATCGGAGTATGTGTTTACGAAATGACGCAATGCTTCGAAGCATAATGGTTGGAATTGTAGTAAGAATATCAAAGCCCATATAGAAGTTGGTAGCATTTTGAACGTTTCTAATAATTCTATTAATTTTCAACTTCAGATGTACTACTTCTGTATGGGCTTTGATGTTCTTACTACGTCCTACTCTGTATTTTAGAAGTGATTGGACGTGTGTGCGAAATTACCAGTTTTAAAAAATGTTTTGTGATTTTAAATTTTACCCGACTTATTAATCCACCACTTACACGGCCGACAGGTATTTTTCTACTCGAAATAGTCGCCCGATAAACGTGCACAAAAGCCAATCAATCGCTGGTCTTCTGCCATTTCGCGCAAATACGAGCGAAATGAAATACGCCAGGACCTTGTCTCGGCGGGCACATAACGAGGCACGCTCTGCAATTCCTAATCAGGGCACGACCACGACTTTCAAGCTCCATTTAAGAAACGGCGACGGCTCGAAATCGTTGGCACTGTGTTAGGTTTGACGAGCTAGACGTCTAGCCGCATGCAAGTGCTCAAATACCGACGGCCATTAAGGCGTTGCGATCAAGTTGGCTTAACCCCTGTTGTACGGCAATTTCTGACCTGACGTGCGATACGAACGCCAACTTTTGAAAAGTCGTACTGCGCTCGTGTTCTGAGTCGCCTGGGCACTTTTGCGTTGTCATGTCGGACTGATTTCGTGATGATCATAGTCACGTCCACACAATATAACAATTTTATCGCGTCTCGCTGGGAAATGCTTGTCTGCGACCTATTAAAGGTCTGGGTCAATCAATTAAAGATACACACGCATATATGTGTTAAACAACTGTGATGTAGCCCTTCTGAAGTTGCTTTTTGACCAATGATTAAGGCTTTCGTATCAATAGTACACTGAAAGCCATCGCAGAATCACTGAATCTGTCGATCTTGCTTGCATCATTGATTGACAGATTCGGTGAGTCTGCGATGACTTTCGGTGTACTAATAATGATACGTAAGCCGTAAAAAAACAGCTTCAGAAGGGCTCGATCACAGTTGTTAAAAACATATGCGTGTGTATCTTTAATTGATTGACCCAGACAAATAACGGGTCGCAGACATGGCGCGATGGACGGCTATTTACTAGATTGTGTGGACGTGACTGTGATCTGCACGAAATTAGTCCGGTGTACTCGTCTGGGTCAACTATATTTCTCCCCAACCGACCCAATTAGAATCAGCACATTTAAAGCTGCTTTTGCCTTTAGGGATCGAATCTCAATCAGTCGCCAAATCTAAAAACCAAGCTCCGACGTTTTAAATTCCGTGCTCAGCTATCGTGGCGAATTGTAATTGCGGAAAGGTCGAAAGGACATCAATATAGTATTATGTTTATAAACCCTTGGCAAACGGCAAGACGGGTGGCAAACGGCGGTTCCAAGAGCAAACTGCAGTTTATTGCGAATCGTTCGTGCCGATCATAACTGGCCTTTCGTGTCAACAAGCACGCTACCAACAAAAAACAGAACAATAGGAGTGACGTCACATCATTTCTGCGAAGTTCTACCAAACGTGTCTCGGCGTCCGAGTCGGCCAAAATGTCAGCAAAATAAGCCGTAGTAGGTTGCAAGTTCACTTGAAAAATTCGGCCAAATTGTCATAGCCTATACTCCATGACGCACGGGTCTTGTCCAACCTTTAATTACGTCTATCGCTTACGGTTTAATTTTGCTTGGAATTATCAACGCCATATGCCTTTTGTTTGCCGACCAACGTTACTATTACGTCACGCCTTTGCGCCACTTGAATTAACCGCAAGGAGGCGCTATTACGTGAAGCGGTAAAGCAAATAATCATGCCCAAGTCCGTATTGCCTTTGTCAATAATGCAAAACCCAATATAATTTGGAGCAAAATGGTTGGAGTTTGTAGTAAGACGTATAGTAAGAATATCAAAGCCCATACAGAAACAGGTAGCATTTTGAACGTTTCGAATAACTCTTTATTTATTTTCAACACCCAATATACTTATTATACCCAACATACTTTATAGTTATGTTTAAGTTGTTGCAACCCCGGAAAAACACCAAGACTGGACCGCGCGGGGTTTTCAATCTTTCCCACAGAAAATAAACACCATTTGTTCGCATCCAACTTTAGCTTGCGCGCCCCAAGCGCGTTATAAGTGAAGCTACCCGCAAGTGACCGTTATAGAACGCACTACACACTAGGACGCCAGTCACGTTTTTTCACTTTAAAGATAGCGGGCCAGCGTTGGCAGGAGTTACCCGGAAATCTGCCTCTGCGCTTTATAGCAGCGGTAATTGCAAAGGCCGACCATGATGGCATCGTTGCCCTGTATAACTGTTCTGTGCCGCACTTTTTCGAGAAACGCAAACCAGAATAGACGGTCGGGAAATAGAGCCGGGAAACAACGTTGACCACACCATGCCATCCAACTTTTTGAACTCTGGCGAGGTTAAACGCTAGCTAAACGTGGCCGTTAGTTTTCTAGGCCAGTTGCGGACACATTAAGGCCCATGCCAATATTAAATAAGACGATATATCAAAAGCTTTTTTCGTCATTTTATTTATCAATAAAAAAAACATATATCAAAATGCACGTTAAATAAGGACGATATATCAGAATTGTCGTTTTTTCCTGCGAGCGAGATTTAGGCGTAAAATATACAAATCAAATAGACAATGAAAATCCAGCAACAGTGTTTATCGTCGGCAGGAGTTTTTAAATCCCCATATTCTCAAAGCCGCCAAATTCATTACCGACTGGCCAAAGTACTCTGCTATCTCGCGTCATCCAAAAGCCTACCATTGCGCAATTATTCAGTAATTAGAATTTCGGAATTCCCAGTGACGCTAAAGACATTTCCAGTGACCGTCATAAAAACGCCTGTATTTCATACGAGGAAGTTTAGAAACGAAACCCGCCCGAACCCATCAAACAAATGATCTCAAATGGTCTTTTGCCGACAGACCCCGTTTGGCCTTGGGCACTTCAATGCGTCAGCGTGACATAGCGATAAATTTGGCCGCGCGAATAGGCTTAGAGCCAGCACCTTCGCGGCCCCAAAGCTCTATAGATGACAATTTTTTTGTGTTTTTTTTTGAAGAATGTCTAAAAAGTGTGCCAAGCAAATAATGACGTCATTTATTCGTGACTTTAAAAAAAATATACAACAACTCTAATAGCTAACACGCAGTATGCATCATTGTTAAATATAAAAGTACATAATGGTGTAATAAATCCTAATTTAGTAACCCTGATGCGGTCAGCTGGTATCTGCTGCCGAAACGTCGGTTTATACTTCGTTTACACCAGAATAGCAATTTCTATCTATTGGTATAAAGTCCATTTTACATTATAACAAAATGCATAGAAACCTTTTTTTATTTTTAACAATAAGATTTCAGAACACTATATACGGATCTGTTCATAAGTTCAATGGTGAAAATAACGCCCCAAATAGACGTTAAAAGCGACATGCTTTATTTTCAAACGTTTCGGCAATTTCGGATATCACTGATGATGGCATTAGAAATTGCCGAAACGTTTGAAAATAAAGCATGTCGCTTTTAACCTCTATTTGGGGCGTTATTTTTAACAATAAGATTTCAGCCAGTGAATTTGTAGTTTCGCAGCGTTTTATTTAGCAACGAAGCCATACTGGTGTAAAAATCTTTTTTTGTAAATGCCGTATTTGTCTAATTCTAAATAGAGGAATCAGGTGGCACTGTATAAAGACAAATTACAGTGCCACCTGATCCTCTATGGTGTAAAAAGGGCAAACATAGCGTTTCCCCGGGTCGAACCCGCTTAACACCCGCGCATTAGTCACAAAACGCGTCGTTCCGTTAATGGAATCTAAGCAAGTTCATAGTAAGGCTAACGCGCCATCTAAACTCTTCAACCCGTACTTCGTGGCTCTGACGTCATAGCCACTCAAAAGTGGCTCTGCCCTGATTTTAACTCGAAATGCCCCTTCGAAAATTTTCTGTTTGTTTTCGACGTTGCATGGCCCTTTATTCTATCGCGAAGTGCACCCGTTTGTTTTGGCCGGTCAATGCTATCACCCCTACTATACTACATACTGCCAGCATCTTTCCGCGAAAACGACTTTATTTAAAGAGTGCCAAATGGGTTGCGCAAAACTCGAATTTCGTTTTCCTGTCGTATTGTGTTCCATTTACCACGGCCTGTTATTGTGTTCTATTTACCACTGCCTGTTGATCGGGTCAACTTGCCCTGTGTAAAGTGAATTCCGGGTAAAATTTAACAGCTTCCTCCTATCTTATCAATGGCCAAGTTAATCTATAGAAAGAGCCGCTTGAATCTCTTTGTTTCATTTTGCGAATTGACGATATTCTTCACAGAAACGATTTGCTAAAAATGTTACGCATCTATTTTTTCTTTTCCCTTTTCTTTTCCCGAGGCGATTAGTTTGAGAAACACGGCCGATAAGTTTTACTTTGCGAATTTGCATCACATTTTTGGCCGGGCATGAAGTTTGTAGACTCACTTTAGTAACAAACTCCGTAATCAATGTAAGAGTGCTAGTAGCAGTGTTTTTTTAAGGTGTTTTCTCCAGCGGTTTCCCAAATTTTGGACTTGCAACTTTTTGGTATTTAAATGAAACACTTGCGGTCTCTTAAAACTACTTAGCGGTCACCCAAACCAAACCTTAAAGAAACCCTGGCTAGAAGTTTAAATATTAATCATACAACCCTTACCTAATGGTACGTTGATGTAAAACCACAGCAAAGGTACCAACTGTAACTGTGCCTAAAGGTTTTAACTTAAAGAGTTCAAGATCTAACAAGTTGATGTCTTAGCCTTTTGGTAAATTACGGATACTTTCAAAGTATCCGGCATCGCCTTCTATGGTTACATCTAAATATCCTTATTTGGGCAATAAGGGGTTCGCGGAACGCACTTTTGGTAAAGGCTCAATACTTTCAAAGTATTAGGCATCACACTATGGGTACATTACCTCACTACTCATACTCATATTTTGGGCAATAAGGGAGGTTGGCCAATTGCAGTTTTTGTAAACCCTTTTTGTAAAGGTCTTAATACTTTCAAAGTATTAGGATCACATTCTACAGTTACATTACCTCAATACCCTTATTTGTGCAATGAGGGGTTCGCAAACGCAGTTTTGTGAAAAAACGGCGCACTTCTACATCCTTTACTCTTAATTTGCGTAGACATCAAGGGCCTGGAAGAGGTCAATCGCGTCGAGGAAATCAACAAGCGCTACTGGTACGCCTGCCAACGCTTCACCGAGATGCGAGCTCTGGAACGTTCCATGGGTCGACGTGGATCGAACGGATCGTCACCTGCAAATGGAGCCTCTCGTTTTCGGGACCTGATGCTCTGTTTGCCCGAGATCCGCTTCGTCGCTGGCAAGATGCTAAATACTGACGTCTCCAAGCTGCCTCTGCTCTTTAAGGTTGGTTTTCTTTCTCTTGTTTTTGGCGTTTTTGTTTTTTTCTGAAGGCGTTTTTGTGTGCTTTAGTGGGGGGGGGGGGGGGTGGTTTTTCATTTATTTACAACAAGATAAAAAAAGTAATGAAATTCAGCATGTAGCTAACATTTACAAAATCCTTTCACAGGATCAAAGAGTTCTCTAGCAAATATATAAGAAGCATCATTTTCTTTTAACTAAAATATTCTTTGAGACAAATTGGAAAACTGCCTTGTCAGTTTCTGCTTGTCGTCCTTACGTATCCGTTTGGAAATTCTGATAAATCCACTGTCAAAATATCACCATAGCCCAACTACAGCAGAATACTCTATCAAAGCTAGAAATTCCGTTGAGATCTTTTGTCTTGTCTGACCTTTGCTAGAGTATTCTGCTGTTACTTGTCAGGAATTAAGGTCGACATTTATCTCACAAGGGCCAAGGTGATTTCCATTATCACACATATTCAGTGTAACATTTATATCCCAACTTAACCGAACCTCGTTTCCCAACCAGGCCATCCTACACACATGCAAGCTGCAGAAGGTCCAGTCCGGACAACAACAACAACAACAGCAACAACAATCGACCGGCCCAGGACAGGACCACGGCCCCTCAGTCATCAACAACAACAACAGCAACGTCATCATCGGTTCAGCACCCCCATCACCCACGTCATCACCGCCTCAACAGCGCATGCGTGAAGACGACAAAATGGAGGCTGCAGTGACGATGCTCGACCTCACCCAACGTCAGCAGGACACACCCACTCGTCACCATGGCAGCAGCGGTTCCATTGGTCCGCCGTCGACCTCGTCTAGCGCCTCCAGCGGAGGGCACACGGTCATGTCCCACGGGTCGCCCCGGTCCAGCCACGGGCGCAGCAGTCGGGACAGTACGGCCGAGTCCTCCTAAAAGCGCCCCGGATGGAAATTTTCGACTTTTTGTTGTTTCGCGTCCCGGTCTCACACCATACATTGATATCTATATTCTTTCTGTATTCTATACGAATTTTGTTTCGACATCCTCGACCGACACATCACAATCAGTATACTACCATGTTCTTCTTAACCATGTGTAAAGCATATTGCGCCAATATCGACCAACAAGCACATTCCAGCTTACAGCAGTTGTTCAACAAACCAGAAAACTCGAGCCTCAATTTCAGCAGCACAGCTGTGCTTGCAAGATGGAGCCCCTTTAAACTGTTTGAGAGCAAGCGGTCTCCCCCTTCCGAAAGAGTCAGTCTCACCCCCACGTAACTGTGACGCAACAAAAGCCTCCCTGTCTACCTCGCATCCGACGTGCCTCTCCTCTCCTCCGACTTTCTTCGTTCGCTCTGTAAATAGAAACAAATAACCTCGAGTGACCTCCCACCACCATCCACCACTTGCTGTGCACGAGAGCGCGAAAAATCGAAAGATTTTTTTTTTTTTAAATTTTTTTTCTCGAAAAAGCCTTAGCGTTCTTGTCCGTGTGTTTTCCTTTAACTTCAACGCGAGCGGTTTATCTTGTTTTCAAGTTCTCTGATTTTTTTGGTTTTGTGTGGCGATACCAGTTCCCCAAAGATCAGCGGCGAAACTTTTTTTCACACTTTCCCAAAACGAAGCTCCGCAAATTTGCCCCCCATCCTTCGACAATCGCAAATAGCCCCTTCCGACGCCCCCAATTAGGTCCTTTTGTTTTCGAACCCCCCTTCTTTTTTGTAGCTCGTCCCCAATCGACAGCATTCTCAAAATCGCGCCAGACAACATATTTTTGCTCAACAAAAAGCCACTGACCCTTCAGCGCTCCACCATCGACGTTGTTTTTTGTTTGTTTTTTCCTCCGCCTTTTCCAACGTCGCCTACAAACGAATCTCGCGTTTTCCGTTTCCCAAGCGGCTTACTTTCTCAGGGCTCCAAATGTGTGCAAGACTTTTGTTTTTCATTGCGTGACGCGTTTTCTAGTGTGTGTGCGTGCGTTTGTGTGTGCCTTTTGGCATTTCCTTAGGGCCAGCCCTGGCCTAATTCTCATTATACTTTCATAGCTTGAGGTACATGCCTATAGGCTGACTACTAACCAAAGCGTAGGGTAGAGTTCTCAGGCTGCTCGCAATTAATTCTATAAGCTATGCGTTCATATGCGCCCCATTACCCAGGTCTATTACTTCCGTGTGCCTATTTTCGCCCCTAGTGCGCGCGTGTGTGCGTGTTTTGCTGTGTTCTTTTTCGCCCGCTCTCCACCCCAGGAAAGTGTTGTTCGCTTTTTTTTTGTTTCGTCGCCGAGAGTTGTTCAACGACGTACTCCCCACTATTATACCAAAAAAACAACGCGTCCGAAAATTGTGTTTTTTTTTTCTTTTTCCTCAGTGCGCCCGACGCGGCCCGATTGTGAACATTTTTCGTGTTTTTTTTTAATTTTTTTTAATTTTTTTTTTCGTGATGCGAGCGCCCCTTGTTTATTTTGCCCTCTTCAGTTTAAGGTCGACTTAACGTTCTTCAAAGGTGGCCACAGCGCGGTCGCATTTCGACCGTTTCGCTTTCTTCAATCGACGTCAGACAAAACTTCACGCGGAGCCGAATTTTTTTCCCGATTTTCTTCACCCGGTTTCAGGGACACACGAACATAAAACCGACCTCTTCATTTACTAACCTCGCCGATTTTTTTCGCCTAAAAGTCAAAACCGCGCGAATCCTGTGATTTTCAATTTTTCGCCGCACACTCTTCACCAACAAGGCACCGAAGTCTCAAAAATACCGAAATCTTAAAAAAAATAGCGTTCTTCATTATTTTGCGGCCTCCATAAACCCGCTGTTAAACCTCAAATCGCGCCATTTTCTAGCGTTTTTTACAGGCCGACAGAGCCTCTACAGTTGATCTACGATACTTACTTCCATTTCGCAACGCTCAAAAAACCGCCGAGCCCTCACAGCTTTTGCTTTCGACCAAATCGTTTTTTTAAGAGACCAAACCTCACCTGATTGCACGACGCCACCATTTTTTCGGCCCACAAACGTTACTACGGAATTTCTGTCTTCTTTAGTAGGAATCCTTTGTTTGCGGGAAGTGTCTTACTTTTGTCCCACTTACTCAGGACTTGTGGCACGCGCTTGGGAAAAAAAAACCTTACTGTTACCGTTCGCCTGTGTTTTTGATCGCGTTTCGTTTTCCGCCTTTAACCAATCAGCCGTCTCCGCTTTTTTCGCGTTTGCATATTTTTTTGTTTCGTTCGTTTTCGCGCTGTTTTTTTTTTCTAATCGCACTCGTGACTAATTTATCGTCCAAAATGATACCTCAATCACTTTATGCCAGCAGCAGCAGGAGCGCCAACTACCGGCCGCTTTTTTCATGTGGAAACAACCACGTCTGGCGCTAAGGCATCGCTTGTTTTTTGCCACGCTACCTCAACCGACGGGCGGCGTGATTTCCGTGGTTTTTGTCCCTTTTTTCGCCCGTTTTTCCGTTTCGTAGAAAAACCCCCGATTTTGCGAAGTTGTCCCTTTTTGTTGGTAAATTTTTCGGCTTTTTTGTCACTTTTTTTCGTATAATCCACGCTCGAGTTCGGCCGGAGTTATTTTGTTTTGTGCATACCCAGAAAAAAAACCTATAGTTGTGTAATGTGCGACTTGTGTGTGTTTGAGTTGTTGTTTCGACTGACTGATGAGAAATACCAGCAACATACGGACAAATATGCTACGCTGTGCCCCCCCAATTTTTTTTGTTTGAGCGTGCGAACGTCAGTCCCCCTCCCCGTCTTTCCCGACAAATCCATTATTTCAGATTGATTCCTATTTTGTTGTCGCCCTTTGTCGCCGAGTGTGGCAAATAAAGCACGCGCACATTGACTTTTCGTGAGTTCTTGAAAAAAAAGCGACCGAAAAATTAAGCTGCCAATTTGTGAAGGTTTTAGAACTAGCTGTTCTAGGTGTTTCCATATTTCATAAGCTTGAAAGGTCAATTCTTAATTATTGTTTGGTTCACGTTTGGTTAAAAAAATTGTTTCGAGTTTTAGGTCATAACAAAGTTAGCACAAAGCAGTCTTTTTCCTATCTACGCCTGTTGTTGGTTTTCAACTTTGGTGTTTGGTTAGGTATTCACTTAACCAAAACCAGACCTAACGCGAGTATACTTGGAAAAATAAAGATTCAATTGAAATTTTTTCAAATTAAAGTACCACATTCTAATGGGCAATGACTTTTTCGACAATGTTGTTTGGTTCAAATTTGAGTAATTTTCAAGGTTTTGTTGAATCAGTTTGTGGTTGGTTTACACAGTTTAGGTAACTGTAAAACCTTTAGCTTTCGTAAGGTGGACGACAGAAATAAAATTTGAGCAGTTTAGCTTTTAAGGAGGGACAGTTAAGTTAAGAAACAAAAAAGTTCTTACTCAATTAAATCCATTCCCAATAAAATTCGTGCTACGTGCTTTCTATACAGTTTACCTTATGCCGGACTCCAGCCATAAGACCGAAATTAGACAATATCAGCGTCGGAAAAAAAATAGAACACAGTTTGGAATAAGACCTAAATAGGACTAATACCTATTCGTCGTTATAACGTCTAAATCGGAATAAGACCTAAACACGTCGGAATAATACCAAAATGGCCCAAATAAGGCCTCTAACCCTAAACCCCACCCTAACTTCATCAGTAATGATTTCAATCCTAACCCGATTTCTAATTCTACCCATTGCCCACCATTAACCCCAAACAGGTCGAAACAATCATGTGTCAAAATTGCGGCATCCAAACGTTGACACCAAAACGGCCGATCAAAGACCGGTGTGACTTAATCGCCCCATAACCTTTACCTACAGTTTGAGGCGTTATTTTTCCATTTAGGACTTATTCCGATAGGGTTAGATCTTATTCAGACGATTTTAGATTTAGTCTGTCGTGGATCTTATTGCAGTTTTCATCTTTATTATGTCGTTGATCTTTGATACTATGGTATTGTAGATTGTTCTGATTTACATATTATTGCTTTGTAGGTATTTTCGCGTGTCCCCTTTTTGTCACTCTGCGGAGGTATGAATAGCTTATCACATTACAGTTATTCGTACAAGGCAAACAAAAACTGATAAATGCTTACAATAAGGACAATCGTTTTGTGTTGCAAATCTCAGCCTTTGTTTTGCCTTGTGTAGGCCTCTGTTCTAATGTGAAGCGGCAATGTGGCAATAAGATTCAGTTTCGAAATATCATTCATCAAAAACAGTAGGCCTAACAAGCAGTTTTGTAAACAAGTCATTTTGAAATGACTCAAGTCTGAGTCTAGTCATTTTTAGAATAACTTAAGTCCAAGTCAAGTCTTTTCGAATAAATAACAAGACAAGTTCTAGCACTGTCATAAACATTTCACCTTCCCGTACGATTATGAGCATTACCCCAACTAAAAATAACAAAAACGCAACATACATCAGGAAAATTGTTTTTTAAAAATGATCAATGAAAACACTTTATTTCACCCAAATCATTTCTCTAGAATACTTAAGTCAAGTCAAGGCATTTTGCAAAAGAAGTAAGTGAAGTAATTTTGCCCAAAAACCTTAAGCCAAGTCAAGTCATTTTTCCCAAAAGACTTAACCCAAGTCAAGTTATTTGAAAAAAGTGACTAAAAGTCATTACAACACTGATAACAAGTCAAAAACGAACAAAGTGTTTAAAGGCAGTATCACTGTTTTTTTTTTGGCCGAATGATGAAAGATAAAAGAAAATACACACTGCATTTTTTGTTGGTTAATAATAAGCGCAGCACAAACCTCAATAGACTATTAAAATATAAAAAACGTGTATTCCCAAGCAGGCTAATTGATGCAGGAGACTTCTTGTGCGACAGCTTCATGTTATTTTAAGTCAGTTTGTCTAAAATAATTTTTCGATTAGTATTCTAAGCGGAGAAAAAAAATGAGAAAATTTTAGATTTTTTTCAAAGCGAACATTTGTATTCAAAAGCTACATCCCAGCGGGTTTATTTCACAACATTAGGCACACGGCCGCAACGATGACAACGGCAGTGACTACTACACCGGCCACCACTGGGACCACTACAGGAACTCCTCCACCTAAAAACAACAAAAACACATAATGGTTGGAGGTTGTGGTAAGACGTAGTAATAATATCAAATCTCATACAAAAGTATAGGTAAAATTTTGTGTGAGGCTTGCTACGTGTAACAGTATAGGAGCTGCATTCTTTTCTTTCATTTAACAACTACATACGTTAATTTATCCTCAGATCCATTTATTAAATGTGTTAAATTATTACAGTTTTTTTAGAGAACTACACGATTTTCTTAGTGGATTGAATAACTGTACGTAAACGCTTCTTTTTGCTTGAAAAATTAGATTGCCGTCTGCTACAAAGCTGTTTTTCGTTTCAACACACCTTCTTAGCATTGTAACCATGTAGCATACAATCCTAATCTTGAGGTACATACCACCTGGGCAATTGGCTTTTTCAATTCAGGTGTTGTTTGGTTTATATCTACACACCTTCGCAGCAGACAGCAATCTAATTTGTACGACAACAATCTAATTTCTACCCAGTTGATCAAATCTTATTATTATTTGGTTTGTTAATATTAGAATCTAAGCCTGCTCAGTCATTTCTAGTTGTTGATTTTTTTTCACATCGTAAGAATTACATTGTTATTGGTTCCAAATTATCCAAGCTAAACCACCAAGGCTTGCCAAAGGTTTGAAACCTTTTGTGGTTTTGCTCGGACAATTTGTAACCAATAACAATGTAATCTGCAATCTTAATCTCAGCGTAATCTTAAGGTACGTACCACCCGGGCAATTGGCTTTCTCGATACAGGTGCTGTTGGTGGCGCTGACTTCAACCAGTGGGCTTGGGCAGCGGCACTTACGCACACACTGCAAAGTACAAGGCTCGCCGTCCTGCGTATCACAGGTGGGCTCACAGGCCGAGGCGCAGCTCGAGAACTCCTTAGGCGCTTCGCAGTTTGCAGAGCCTGAAAGCGATGCAGAGGCCAGTCAAAAATGCGGGGCCGTAAATAATACAATTAAATGCCCGAGGTACAAGCCAGCGACGGTTTGGTTAGTAATCTGGTAATTGCTAACTTTGTAATTTGTGTTTATCACTGAAGTGGAGCATTGTTTTTATTATCACTGTAGACTTTGTAGAATACCGTTTCTTAACCGGTGCGTCATGGAACGTTGCCGCGCAAGTATTGAAAAAAACATTTCTAAAATATAAAACATATATTTTTTTTGGTTGTTCGGCAAATTCATCCTAGAGTTATTTAGATATAAAGAAACTGTGAGACCTACAAATACAAAAATACAAAAAAACACCGATCATAGTTATAGCTCGCTTTTCAGAGATCTACAGGGGCGCAATGAGTTAAAATAGATTAAGAAACACTGCTGTAAAGCATTATAACTAAAGAAGATGATTAAACATATCATGATTTTTTCTTGACTTGTAATCCAAGTTCTATAGGTGAAATAGATTAATTTATTTTACCGATGTGAAGAATAATTTTACGCATTGATTAATTGTAGCGGTTCAGCAGACGAAAAGTTTAAAAAAATCAAATTGAATTACAATTGTCCGTCACTTCTGTTCCGTTGCTCAAATAAAATCTCGCTTGGCATCCTCCGCAGTAATCATTGGTGCATGACGCGGTTGGAAACATGTCGCAGCTTGAAACGGAACAAGGTTCCGCGAAACAATTGACATGATTTGAACCGTCCGGGCATTGCTGGCCTGCCGAAGTAAATAAACCATTAAGTATGCAAATATGGCGCTGGTATTGAATCCTACCGCATGTATTTTAGCACTCACGAAAGGGGATTTCGCAATTTCCCTACTCATTTCTTTTTAACCACATGGCTTTGTGAAGCGAACCGGAGCAACTGTGTTCGCTTATCTCTTCGCCATATTCAACTCACTACAAGGTAATTAAACTTCTAAAATGTCTAAATAATATCAGATTAATATTTATCCTAACAAACATCTTTCAAGCAAAGGGCATTATCACTGTAGACATTGTAGAGCACCGTTTCTTAACCGGTGCGTCATGGAACGTTGCCGCGCAAGTATTGAAAAAAACATTTCTAAAATATAAAACATATATATTTTTTTTGGTTGTTCGGCAAATTCATCCTAGAGTTATTTAGATATAAAGAAACTGTGAGACCTACAAATACAAAAATACAAAAAAACACCGATCATAGTTATAGCTCGCTTTTCAGAGATCTACAGGGGCGCAATGAGTTAAAATAGATTAAGAAACACTGCTGTAAAGCATTATAACTAAAGAAGATGATTAAACATATAATGAATATTTTTTGACTTGTAATCCAAGTTCTATAGGTGGAATAGATTAATTTATTTTACCGATGTGAAGAATAATTACGCATTGATTAATTGTAGCGGTTCAGCAGACGAATAGTCTTAAAAAATCAAATTGAATTACAATTGTCGGTCACTTCTGTTCCGTTGCTCAAATAAAATCTCGCTTGGCATCCTCCGCAGTAATCATTGGTGCATGACGCGATTGGAAACATGTCGCAGCTTGAAACGGAACAAGGTTCCGCGAAACAATTGACATGATTTGAACCGTCCGGGCATTGCTGGCCTGCCGAAGTAAATAAACCATTAAGTATGCAAATATGGCGCTGGTATTGAATCCTACCGCATGTACTTTAGCACTCACGAAACGAGTTTTCAAAGTTCAAATTTCCAGGAAGGCATAAATATGTAAGGATAAATATGATAATAATACTTGACCCACCCAAACCCAAACGCTAACTCTTACCCTAACCCAAATATTGTTAGCAATTTAGACCCCGGGACGAAAGTGTGGTAGGATTCTAGACCACCGCCTACAATTCTTACTCGTTGATCGGAAACGTAGGCTTTATCAACCAAGTAAAAATCCTTAAAAAAACGTTTCAAAATGATTTCCGTTTTTTCTTATATTCAAAGTGTACGAGAGCTATCATACTAAAAAGCTATCAACGAATCGCAGATGGACAGCATGTAAAGTAGACACTAGGGGCGTTTTTCTGTCATTAACCCTTAGTTTATCGTAAGCTGTTTTTAGTCCGCTTTGAAAAGTTTAGCCGCCCCTATTAAAATACAATTTTGTTTTCCAAAAATAAAAAAATAAAAATACAACAAAAAAATATACAATTCTATATACCCAGATATCTTTCATATTTTGTTTACAACTTTTTCTATGTGACCATCAATGCATTTTAACTTATCGAACGAGGAAAAAAAACTGGTAGATTATATTGTACAGATAACAATAGGCCTACCCGGGCACTCGGATTTCTCGACGCAAGTGCTGTTGGTTGGACTGGCTTCGACCATTGGTTTGGGACAGCGGCATTTTGACACGCACTGCTCAGTACAAACTTGGAAGGCTGATGAGTTGCAGTTGGGCTCACAGGCCGAAGCGCAGTTCGAAAACTCCTTCGGCGCTTCGCAGTTAGCAGGGCCTGAAGAAAAGATGTGAAAATGCTTTACGAAATTCATGGAGTCGAACCGGAACTTGATAAACTGTTTTTTGTGACTTTTCCCAACCGTAACCGAACCTGAACCGTTTTTTATAAAAGTGTAAGGAGCTGAACCCGAACTGAACCGAGCATTTTGAGTAAACCTGAACCTTTACCGGACCCAAACCTTTCAAAAACAGAGGTTCATTCCATAATAACGCCATAACTTCTATTTTACAGAGCCAAGTTATCATGCTGGCATGTTCGAAATTTCATGAAAAAAAAGAGTTTTTCAGATCTTTCAATAATGAGCTGCTTGTTTTTAATACATTACGAAACCATTAAATACGAGTTACAATTTTATTGACCCACATTTTTGGTGAAACACACCTCATATTATATCCGAACCGGAACTTTATAAGCCGGTTTTGAAAATAAATTTAGTCGAACCGGAGCCGAACCAGAACCTTTTAATCCCTCCGAACCTAAACCGGAACTAAAGCGGCATTCAAAAAAATCTTTAAACCCGAACCGAACCTGAACCGGCTACTAAAAATGCATTTTTTGATGAGTTGTTTGATTCCCCGAAAACAATTTTTTTACGTAGATCAAGGTTTTTTTACGTAGATCAACGCAACTGCAGGGCAACTTAACAAACGCCCCTTTCCTCTACAACAGATTTTCTTTCTATACAGTTGATATTTACAGCATAGATTTGGTGCGCTTCAAAATTAAAAAAATGAATCAAGAGTTATTCGAAACGTTAAAAATGATACCTACTTCTGTATATAGGCTTTGATATTCTTACTACAACCTCAAACCATTATGCTCCAAAGAATGTATAGCGTTTCAAATAAACTATAAAACTATATGTTTTTCCATCGCGAGAATAAAATCCCACTTACATTTTTTGGTCACTTCTGTTCCGTTGCTCAAATAATATCTCGCTTGGCATCCGCCGCAGTAATCATTGGTGCATGACGCGGTTGGAAACAATTCGCAGCTTGAAACGGAACAAGGCTCCGCGAAACAAGTAACAGGATTTGAACCGTCTGGGCATTGCTGGCCTGTAGAAAACCAAACGCAAAATGAAAATATTGCTATATAATCTAGTAATACCTAGCCAAAGGTTACCATACATCAGGATTTTTCCTAGCAAGTCAGGGAATTTTAGGGTTGAAATCTGTGTAAGTGAGAAACGCTAAAATAAACAGCTCCTCTTAAAATTACCAGAGGAGCTGTTTTTTTTTTATTTATATTACTAAACCTGGTAGCAACAGCTTATATCAACGCCAAAATGTCCACTAAACGCCGGAATTTTAAATATATTAGCAAGAAATGTTTACAAAAATCGTTTCCGATGGTTTTAAATAAGGAAATTTGTTCACAATTCTTATTTTTAGTTATTGTTAGATGTGTATACACGAGAAGCGACACAGGTCGTACGCAACTTAATCGCTTGTTTGCGCATGCGTAGGAACGCCTGGTTTTCTTCAACTCCGAAAGGCGTCTGCGAACATTTTTGTGGCCCAAAAACAATAAACAGTCAGGGTTTGTGCGTTTTTAAATATGGTAACTCTAACCTAGTAAGACCAAAGAGAAGCACGCTGCCCGAAATTTCACCGTGTAATATTTCCAAAAGTAAAGCATAGCGATCAGAATGTTTTGCACATTACTTTAAGGAATCTAGCAATCAGATTTTTGTCAAAAATTCCCTACTCTCGAATAACTGGCGGTCGAGCCATGGCCCCTTTTTGAAGAGCAGACCCGTAGGGTCTACCATATGTGAATCACTTTGTGTACGCTGAATTTTTAAAGCCGAATATGACTGAATTAATATTTATAAATATGAATATACTGAAAATAAATGTCAACTATTATGTCAACAATTTATCGTAACACACAGGCCTGAATTGATCTGTCAGGTCAAGTTTATTTTACACTTTACTAATGTTAAAAGTCACTTACATGTGTCGGTAACTTCCTTGCCGTCTTTGAAGAACCTTGCCCTGCATTCTCCACAGTCGTCTTTTATGCAGACGGCGTCAGAATGCAAAGGGCAGGAAGCAGTCGTGCAAGGATCCACTAGGCAGTCTTGGCGTGTTATGCCGCTCGGGCACGAAGCACCTTTATACACAAGAAATATGTTGTACAGTAATGAATTTCATTTTGAAACGCCGCGTAAAGGATTCGAACTATATATGTATATTAAGAGCACATGGTGTTAAAACATAAGTTTAGGAAGGCTGAGTTTTAGTCAAAATACGACTGAGTTTTAGTGAAAGACAGAGTTTCAGTCAAATGCTGGTCTAGTGCATAAAATGCGTGTTCGAAAGCGTTTCTGCCAGCATTCTAAACCAATCTAGACGGTTACAGATATGTATAATTACGTTTACTTTTTAAAAACATCTGCTGTGTTTTAGTTTGTCTTGCACAAAATACAATTCATAATAACGGGCGTGCAAAACTTTTTTTAAGTTAGAATTTGTTGACCGATAAGTTAAGTTAAAAATATATATATAAAAACATATTTACGAAATCATTTGTTTCTGTTTTAATGCTAAAAAAGACGCAAACGGGCAAATTGTGTTGCTAATACAAGGTGCTATACCGCCTTTACAATTGACAGTTGGCGGCAATATCAGTTTTAAAACTGTGCATGTGTATGTCGGACTCGGCACTCGGGTAATTTTACATGGTCTTACCCTTACTCGAGTCCGATGTCTGACTCAAGCAAAACAAACTGACTCTGTCGAGTCCCGAGTCTGACTCCGACTCCGCAGCCCTGGTAACCTGCTCCTAAGGCCGAACATCAAATTTTGTCAAGAGTTTTAGGTGAAGGAAACAAATCAACATTTAACTAAATAATTTGTTATCTTAACCAAATTGCCTTTTGGTTGTTTTTTAGTTTAATTTATTTATATTCCGGCATTGCACTGTTATTGGGGTATTCAGCTGTTTAAAGGGATTTTGCCCCTGGTTAAAATACCTAACCAAATTAGCTGCAACTGACCCTGAGGCCAAATTTTAGTCGCCGCTGAGCTACAGCATTGGATGGTGTTGTTCTTGTTCTTTGATAATAATCTTTCAGCATTACACTTGTCGGCAACGTACAGTTGAAAAAGTCCAGTAAAATCTACACCCGCCTATTAATAGAGTCTATGTTTCTCACCTGGGCAGTTTGTTTCGAGAACGCACTCGTCTCCTTCTTGTATCAGTTCCTTGGGACACGCGCAGGCTTCGACACACACAGCGATGCAGACTTCAGGCTTAAAGGTGCATGTTGTCACGCAGGCAGAGGCACACGTGGAGAACTTCTTGGGCTGTGTGCAGTTTTGCCCTAGACAAAGCAAGACGGCTCTTAGCGTTCGATTTTCGGGTCTTTAAAAAAAATCTCGGGCCGGTTGACCAGGATAGGCAATATTGTATAAGGCAGTGTTTCTTAACCTTTTGTTATTTCAAGGCGAACCTGGCGAGCGAAGTGTGCGCGTATTTTTTTTAAGTATACCTGTATTTCTCTTGAATTGCTGGCATATTTTTCTATATGTTTTTATATTGAATTATATTTTTGCTTGCGGCGCACCTGGCAACCTTCCATGGCGCACAGGTTAAGAAGCGTTGGTATAAAGTGAAATCCTGTATTTCAAAATAGGTGAAGATCACAAGTATTCGCGTGTTTTGCGTTTTTCTTCTATTAACGTTCAGATGATTGATTGTCTTCTAAAGTCGGTAATTAAATTGAATTAAACGGTTATACAAAATTCGCATAATCAAACAAATTAGTACACCGAAAAGCCATTGCAGACTCACCGAATCTGTCGATCAATGATGCAAGCAGAGCAGACTAGAAAAACAACTAGCCTGCAATGAGGTTCGAACTCACTCAGTTGGTAGAGCGACGGTCCCGGCTTGACCGGAGGTCGACAGATTCGGTCAGTCTGCAATGGCTTTTCGGTGTACTAATAATACGTAAGCCGTTATCGTTGGTCAATAAGCAGCTTCAGAAGCGCTAGATCTCGGTTGTAAGCACACATATATGTGTGTACATATGTTTCATTGAATCAAACACATTGCGTGAAACCAACTTTTTTTTTACAACTACCTCACTGCGTCTACTATATCGTTTGAACTGAAAATAGGCTAAAAATAGACGATACACCTTTATAATTTTAAATTTGTCGCTGGTCTAGAATCCTACCACAGCGAACAATTATTAAATCAACGATTTGGGTTAGGGTGCAGGTTGGCGTTTGGGCATGGGAGGGGTTTTGGGTATCAAGTATAATACGCCTAATCCACCCAAACCCAAACCCAAACGCTAATCGGCGCCCTAACCCAATTTCTTAAATAATGTGCTTTTTGGTAGGATTCTAGACCAGCGCCGAACATTTTTACAATTAAAATCGTACATTTGTATTGGTAAGTACAGTACCGGTAATATCTTAGATTGACAAAAGAGAGCAGTAAATATATATTGACTTCTGTATGATAAAAGAGTTTTATTTGCTCTTTTTGACGAATTTTGACAGATCCCACGTATATACAAGTAATAAGTCTAATTTAAGCTCAGATAAATGTAACTTACCTTGCACCCACGGCAATAACGTTCCGAGAAAAATAAGTATCACGTAGTTGTTCATCGTTTCACATTAGGAGCAACTTCAAAGTGCAAAATAAAGTGCTCTTTTTTGTAACTAAACACTGGAATAACATATAGGGTACACTTTGGTTTAGGCTACCAATAAACAGTAAGCCCCCCTTAATTTTGTTTTCACGAATTACACCCAAATAAAAAATAATTATCGTAAAACTTTGCGCAATAAATTAGCCACAGTTTATCAACACCCATGCTTGTGTAACTTACTGTGTATCTTTCATTATTTTTTATTCTTTAAAACTATCCTGTTTGAATTGCAGCTTATCGTAATTTTTGAGCAACGAATCCGCCAGTTAAACCAGTCATTCTTAACTTTTTATGGTCTACGGCGCCCCTCAAAAATAATAAATAGATTTTCGGGACCCCAAATAGAATTTTTGTTGATTATTTTACTAAAATGTCACTATAATCAGATTCTCAAATACTCTGCGTTAGAAATGGCACACCAGGGCGCCGCGGCACCCCGGTTGAGAGCCATCGAGTTAAACCTTCGCTCTAACTTAGTGTTTCAGCGTTTTTATGGTTCTTATAGCCCCCAGGACTCACTGGTCAGTGGTCAGCGAGAACAAAAAAAGTAGAAAAAAATTCTCGCCGTGCCCAACTGCACGTACACCTCTCGCTGTTTACCACTCTTTTCTGTCCTGCTCTATTTAGCGCGAAATAAAGCAGTGACGTCATAAGGACAATTGAATTCGGGGGGGCAGTACTTTTACGGATTTGCTCCTGTAGGGTGCGGCCAGGGGCGGATCTAGCATTTTTTATTGGGTGGGGGAGGAATAAAAATTAACGACATCCTAATTGTTGCTTTAAATCAAGGGTTCTTAAACTGGGGTCCATGGACCCCTTGTGGGTACGTGAACTAGTTGTATTGGGTCCACTAAGGCCTAATTTAAATATTGGTGTATATTTGAAAAGTAATCATTCTTTTTTTGAAAAGATTTTAGTTAAAATTAAAACGTTTTTGCACTGAATGCATATAACAAAAGCCCCTACTTTAAATAGATCGATCGTTTACCACAATCTTGAGGGAAATGTGAGCTCGCACTTCAAATATATAAATATACTGTAAAACCACTTAAAGTGTAATAACGTTACGAAGTAAACATAAAGAAAATTATATTTTGTCAAAAGATTTGTTTTACGTTATGTCAAAGATTTAAATCTTATTGTTGTTCTGTATATGGGTATTTACGACACTACAGACATTATTTACAAACCTTACTGTTAAAGCAGATTGCTTTGGCAATACCACGCGCCAAGCTAACTCACCACATATAAATAATTGTTTTGAAAAGTTAAAGTTAACCGACCGACACCATAAACAAGGAAACAAAACAATCCCCTCACAACGCTAAAAGCTTGTTTTGTAAACAAAACTGACCACACATCACAATGCTGTCTGCACGGAAGAGATACCGACATTGTTTTGTAGGACATAAAACTAGCAAAACATGCATCATATCAATACAAAAGCTGTATAGCAAAATGCCTTGTTGTTACAACCTGTGACCTGTGTGACTCATCTAAGCTGCAACGTCATACGTCACGTATTACACCCACCAAAGCACTACATGTGCCCGAGCCAAGCAAACAGGGGCTCGTCATGGCGCTCATGTATTTTTCAGACACGGTTAGTTGCCCATGAATGAATGGGGCAGCCCAGACCACTGAAATGAATGCTGCCTATACAGTTGAATGGTTTATTGTTGTACCTAGGGTCGTATTGAAGCTTGGTCTGTGCAAAAAAAGGTGTGCTAACAAAGACGCTAAATTTTACAAATAACCACCTGTCGCGACATTCAATAGAATATTGGTAATTGATGTGGATTAGGTTTTAGAACCTAAAATCGAAAAATGTCCCAAAGAATTCGTAATGTTAGGAAGGACACGCCGCTAAACCATACTTACAAAATATTTATAAAACCAAATTACATAAAATAAATGCAAAATATATTTCAATGGAATTGTTTTATGTTCTGTCTTGAAAGGGCAGTCGTTAGCCAAGCTTTGCAAATATAACTTTACAACTTAAAAAATGTGTCCTGTGCTCTCTGAGTCACGTCTTTTCAAAAAAAAAAAAAAATGGTTGCCAACATAAACAATAACACATTTATCTATCGATGTCCGATAATATCGGTTCTGACCGATATTCAAAGTGATTGTATCGGTTCTGGTCCGATAATTGGGTTGTATCGATGGCAAATTAATATATGTTCTGCATCCATGTTTTGCTGACCAACGTAGAGCTTATACTACTTAGAGATGTAAATTTCTACATATATTATATTAATATTTGAAATAAAAGCTTTCCCAACCCTAGGGCAAATTGTAGCCTACTACCCTAATAATCATCAGCATTGCACTTATCGATTTGCTCTATTTAAATTATTTCATAGTGACGACGTAATTTGCTATCGGGTCAGATCCCGTTTTTTGCCCAAAATTTCTGGCACCGGTAGCGGAATAAAATGTCGAGTACCTTGTATCCCTAATGTTTTGCGCAAAATCCTTCTGTGCCCTAGTCGCATTTAATCTGCATACGTTAAGCAAAAGAAGATCTATAATGTAGCGAAACTTTGTTTATTGTTAGTGTTAATCCTTGACTGTTTCACTCTTACGTTTGAACTGATTCGGATTTTTAAAGCCCAGTGCTGCAATTTGTGCCATATTCGTTTCTTCATCATAAAGCAAAAGTTCTTACTTTTAATTAAGATATCTCGCAACTGGCTTTGTACTTATCCTTTGCTCTTATTGTCTTAAAATCTAATTTCCTTTAACAAAGAAACTCCATGCCTTTAGTTGCAAACAGTATAAACATGTTTGTCATACAGCCTATAGAAAATGCAATCAAATAAACTTTAGACTAGCGTGCACAATATAATTTGAACATCGCCAGCATATACCTGAAACATGTTTATAGACGTCAAAAAGAATCAAATTACAGTTTCATCGCCCTAACAAAGAGTTTGGATTACCACCTGCTTAAAAACTGTAGCCAAACCCTGCAGTGCCCAAATTTAGGACAGCATGGCTAATAATTATAATAGGTATTATAACACCTAGGTGTTTACAGTTTGCTTGTCCAATAAATTTACATCTAATAATTTGTGCCTAAAATATAATAAAACAACAAAAAATGAATTGTGTGTAAAGCAAACTTAGCGTCGCTAAACTGTCAACTTACCGCTATATGTGCAACCAGAATCGTTTGTTTTTGCACTATTAGGATTCAGGCAGATTATTTTATAAGAGCGAGAATCCTGAATTAACACCTATAGTAATAATTTGTTTTACTTTTTTAGTAAGTGTTCAATTATATGAAGTATCAAATAATCTTATAATCTCTTGATCTTAATAATCTTAGCTTCAGAAGGGCTAGATTTCAGTTGTAAACACACATATGTGTGTTCAGGTTTCATTGGATCAAATAATCTTTGTTTAAAACCTAAACAAAAACCGGAAATAACTATTCATCAACACAGAATATTGTAATGTCTTATTTGTATTAGCAAATCAATTCAACACTGGTCAAAATCGTGTAATAACGCACAATAGCATTCGGGGATTGAGATCTTCAGGCCGAAGTGGAAAAGACTCCCTGGCCCGAGTGAATGACGTCATACGCTGCTGTGCATGTTGACGGGGTAGGGATGACGTATCTTCCGGCAGTATTCTAGTCGGCAGAAGCAGAGAACCGAAACGACCATGACGAGAATGAAGCAAGCGATGCAAGCCGACACGATTATCACCGGGATCGGCATCTGTAGAAAAGAAACCAATTTTTTAGTTAAGGCCAGCGGTTCTCAACCATTGGGCCATAGCTCACCGGTGGGCCATGAGAACTTTTTGAGTGGGCCTAAAAAAGCTAGATTTACTAAAGAATTTAGTTTCATTTATGTCACTATACTTAATTTTACCGGAATAATGGCTTGGAGAGGAATTGAGAAGGAATGTAAATTGATTGTTTAGCAGCTAGTATCTCACTAATGCACGGTTGAATAAATAATCTGTTTTGAAACATGGTCTGCTGTATTTTCTTCTAAACCTAGTTTATAGTTGTTGTTTTTTCATAAACAATTATGGGCCAACGAATTTGGGCCACGGAAGAAAAAAGTTGAGAACCACTGGTTTATGCAGAAACAAAGTTGTCAGGCCCATGGTTGTAAACAAGTCATTACAATACAGGTTGGACCTAACAGTCCAAGTAATTTTATAACTTGACTCCAGAGCTGGGGTGCCGTTTGGGAAAAATCGCTTTACGTGGTGTGCTGGGGCATGGGTAAATTCTAGTGATGTGTGAAGGTATAAGACATATATTAAAAAGAAAACATGACCTGCCAAGCCAACCAAAAACGACGAAAGGTGGTTATAGCAGCCGCGGTCCGCTCAGGGGTGGCAGACTGATGCAACCGAGGCGAAGTCAATTTTGAATGAAAACAACAAATGTCCGCGTTCTCGAATGCGATGCGAGCACTGTCGCCATTGGACAACAGAAACGACAATACTGACGTCACAAACGGATCGATGCTGGAGGAAATCATCTTTTTTTTTATGAGTTTTTTTCATTTTTATGACAGGTTTTAGCGGCCGGCGGCGGCGGACAAACTTTGTCATGTATTAAAAGATTACAGCATAGACGCCCACTCTATTTTTACCTTTTTAAGAGATAACGCAAAACCCACAATTCAAATACGCCCCGTTGTAAATGGGTCACGACAAAAGGCATTCTCTAGTACTGCCGCCCGATTGTCGTAAAAAACAAGTATGCCTTTCGTAAAATTGTGATGTGGTAACTAATAGAACTGGACTCCAGATAGCTGGGAAGTTCGCTGTTTTTTACTAGGCTTCATATAATAGCCATTTTAAGAACAAAATTGCCAGCACAATCATTATATTAGGGTGCGCAAATCGCAACTTTTGGTTTATTCTTTCATGGGAATGTACAGCTATTCGAAGGTTAACTTATTGCAACGGTGTGGAAACGTATTTGGCGTAGTAAAATATGTAATAAAGCTGTTTCTAAGTATTCCTCCTTTCACCAAATATATCCACTTTTTTACACAAACTGTTCATCGCTTGAGAATGCAAAGGCGTATTACTAAGAAATTGAAATCACATGTAGCTGTTTGTGTTGTGCATGCTTTACGACGAGATATTGATCGCTTAGCCTTGTTTTGGCAACTGGCGATTAGCACGTCCAATGTTTACAGGCGTTTCGCGTCATTACTGGCCAACCCCTTAGCGATAAAATTCCAATCAGGATCAATTATGACGCGATGCTATATCGGTATAAAAATTTCTGTCATGACGTCATCCACGTTACGTCATAGCGGAATGTATGAAACAAGTTATCTTAGGGATCTTGATGTTATCGTTCGATGTAATGCACGAACACGAATATGCAAATGAAATTTTCTGTTACATTTAAGTAGATGGCGGAATGGCCTGATAAAAAAAATAAGCAATGGAAAAATGGATAAAAAATTTTTTTTGTTACTAGTACGGCGTACAAACATTATTTTACCATGACGCCTTCCTGGCAGCAATGATTTTACCGTAAGGCTGTTTCAGACCACTCTGGCTTTCTTTCACCACTGCTTGGAGCATAAGGATAAAAAGTTGAAATTCCTACTATAAGTTTATTTTTTGGAATCCATCCAGTGTTATACTGAGTGTAAGTTTTTCCCGTCATAGCTTCATGTTTTGTTATTACGCGCGCATAATGGCGCGACGCATCGCATAAGCACAATCATTTAATTAGGCGCGGTAGTGCGTGCCTTCCACGTGAAGAATGCAATTAGTTTCTAGCATTTGGGCCCATTTAGTTGCTGTATAAACTCTTGTTTTTCGGTGCATGGTGCAGTCGGCACCAGCATCCGCATGAAGACACTATATACGCCAGACACCAAACTTTGGTATGTTCTATTTATTTATTTAATTATTTTTTTTGAGTAAGGAAAATAACTTTGGTATGTTCTATTTTTCGCAACCTTTTTTTTTTGTATATAAAGTATTGTGCGCTAAACATTACATTTTTCGTCTTACAGAAAACCTGCACCGTTTCTATACTGACTTTCCTTTCTACTGTGCAAAAACTGTACGTTCGCTTTTTAAGCAATTGATAGAAAGAAGTGCCGAGTATTGCAAAGCTTGATTTCTACACTGAGTTTGGCAAACCGATTAAAAAATGTAAACCAATAAGATTTGACAACATGACATAAAGCAAACCTTGAGGTGTAAAAATTCCCCGAAGTGAAGAAGCGAAAAACAGCGCTTCAAATGTTTTGATTACAGGAGGACCAGTTTTGACGTAAAATCAATCCGAGTTGAGAGTCTTCTTCGCTCTTTAGGTCTTTGAATATTTTAAAGATAAAGCCAAAACGAGGATAGGCTATCAGGGATGATAACATACTTTAGGAGAACATTTATCACACCAAGGTTTTTTTATTAAAAGTTAGCAGTTTAAGATACGCTTTTGATGGTAAAAAGTGGAATATATAAAATTAAGGTAAAAAGTGGTATAGCGAAAACAAAACTGTAAAAAAGCGCAAGCAACAACACGATAAGAAAACAATTAGCGCTAACGTATAGCCTCTATATTTAATATAAAAATTAGTCGTCTAACTTATACCATTTTTCCGATAATAAATCACCTGTTATAGGCCTACCTTTCCGGTGTTGAAAAAATCCTCCTTAATTCCCCAGTTAGTGAATTTCGCGACAATTTCTTGCTGCGATCTACCATAGCTACCTGCTGCATCAAAGAGCCCGAACGGACGCTCCTGCCTTTTTCCGTCAGCCCAAAAAATTGATTTCGTTAAATTGGACTTGCCCGTGCCGCTTAGCACGCGATGTATCTTTAATTTAAGTTTGATCGCGTTCGGTTCAATCGATTGCTGGCCGCTTGTGAGTCGCAGCCGCGAATGCCAATGCTGACGTAAGTCCTTTGGTGAAATCGATTTTCGATCCGGCGTCTCATGAAAACCGCATCAGACCGCGAATTGAAACTCATCCGACACTTTTGACACATTATATCGATATCTGATGTCTTTTAAACAGTGGTCGGCAAACTGTGGGTCGCGGCCAAATGTGGACCGAAGATCAATTTTCGGTGGGCCGTGAGCCATTTTTTAATAGTTTAGTTTGATCATGTAGTTGTTGTCCACGTGACTTATAACCGTAAATTTATTGCACTATTTTTTTTATAATTAGTGTTATTTAACTTTGTGAAGTCATTTTAAAAATTTTGCATGCCCCAGGCCTAACAAAATCCGGGATTCTTAGTGGTTTTACGTAGTGGGCCTTTAATAGCTCTGCAGGAGTGGTTTAGGCGACGGAAAAAAGGTTGCCGACCACTGCTTTAAAACAAGGTACAGACACTTAGTCCAATACTAAACACTATCAATATACAGTGCAAACGGTCGATTTTAAATTAATTACTGCGTTGTATCGCAAACCATAGATAAAATACTTTAATAAATTTGGAATAGGATCGGTGGCAATACCGTAGTATCGGACTATTACCGATATAAACACATCAGGTATCGTATCTTTATCGTTTTTTCGATGCTAAAATGATATTGAATCCGAACTAATACCAACTGTCATTTTTGTTTTATAGCCACATTTTCGTACATATGAACTCAATTATTTTAGCCTGTTCATTTACTCAGCTTACTGTTGTTAAAGTGTTCATTTACTCAGCTTACCATTGTTAAAGTGGGTTAGGTTTATTGGCATTTAGGAATATAACACTGCTCTATGCCATGAAATGATATTACCTCGAAATCGCGTTCGCGCGAAAGTATATCGGCACAATAGGATTAGCGCTCAAGGTGGCCTTCGCGAGAACGGCTTTCCTCCTTTTGGAGAAATAATTTTACCGCGAAATGATGTTTTTCGCTTGGAAGACATGAGCTTAGCAGCAGAAAAAAACAAGCTAGAAAGTAAAGATTTTTACGTGGAAATAAGGTCAGTGTGTATGTCGATTCGTGCATAAACCTACTTTGTGTTGTTTACTTCGTATTTGAAAGCGCGTTATATACGGTTGACTATTTTTCTTGGAAGCCTGGAATTTCGAAACCACAAAAACGTTTAAGCAAGTTGGCATAGGCGTTCTGTGACTAACAACAATATGTTGTGAACGTGGCGCAACTGTGGTGATAAACATCAAAACTTGTACATTTGATGTAAAAAATGCTAAACTTAACGAAATTTGAACAAAAATATATTAAATTTGGAGAATACTGGTTGCAGGTTGTAGTAATACGTAATAAGAATATCAAAGCCCTTAGAAAAGTAGATCTCACTCATATATATACACTTATAATCAGTGCCTTATCACTATATTGAAAATGAATAACAAGTTGTTTGAAACTTTTAAAATGATACCTACTTTTGTATGGGCTTGATAGTTTTATTAAATATATTGATAGTATGCCGTAAACCGCTCGTTTGTGATCTGTTTTAGACCAGTTTCTTTATAACAATAAACCTCTATAAAGCCAAGTTTGACAACAAACATATTTTGTGAAGAAAGCCTTTACTTTCTTGTAAGTGTTTTTGCACCTTAATGGAGTTGCTTAAATTAGGAACCTTTACAGCATCCCCCTGTATTTAGGTCACCGAAAGCGTCGACTGGCCCAACCCATCGAAAATGATTCATTCGGCAGAGCTCATCTATTTATTTTGTATACCGAACAGCAAACCCGGCAGCGGCAGTTGTCTTATACAATGTAAGCGTTAGCTTTCGGTGCTGTCTTCGCACAGACGAATAATTTGTTGCAACGGTATAACCTGTTTTATAGATTTTACGCAACAAGGAAAAACTTTTTTATGACCCCTCACTGTCGACCTAAACGTTAAAGTTAGATGCGTATTGTTCCAGTGTTGTTTTGAAACTACTTAAGTCTCAGGCTGTAAAATAAACTTCAGTCCTAGTCAAGTGTTTTTCAAAAACAACAAGTCAAGTCCCAATCCAAGTTACCAGTTGCTCGAATCAAGTCCCGGGCAAGTTATTATTGAAGCAAACTTCGAATATAGACCCCTCAGTGGAGCTGGTTAAATAATTAACAACCAAAAAATACTATTGAGCGGGGCCGTCACCACCGTTTTGTACGGAATAGGTCAGAGGTCAGCGAACATGGTGATGAAGAAAGATATTTTGAAAATAACGCCTTTTAATAGTCAGTACCTAAAAATTAACCTCGTCTACAGCTGTGCGATGTTTTACTTAATGTGCATTGAGCAGTTTTGATCGACAAAGAAGTCGTGTTAAATTTCCCTTCTTCGGTTCACAAGCCAAGTAGTAGATACAGATGCTGTTCTGCTCACCTTCTCCCATTATGGTTACTCGACACAAATTTGACAACTAGATAATTCTAGTTTTCTAATTTAATGAATTCAAGCAAAACGCGGCTAATTCTAATTCTGATCTATAACGTGTGATTTGCTTATGTGCTCTTATTCTAGTTTCAATCTAATTCAGATTTTACAAAAAATGCTACTTTGTCCAACGGTATTTTTAGTCTCTCAGTCGAAACAAAGAATTAATAAATTGATACACTTTGGTTGGAACGACTGGTAGGTGATTTTTACAACCTGGAAAGCGTAGGCCATGCTAAAACATATAAAAATTAGCACACAAAATATCATCATGCAAATTCTTTTAAGAATAAATTGCGTATAAATTAAATTTATTGTACATATATTTAAAATTGTAACTCTAGTTTACATTTTGGTTTTGAAGAATTTCATAATTCTAATTCTAATCTAATTTTAAAAAACAAAATTATCCAATTCTAATTCTAATCTAAGTTTAAAAAGGTTAAATAAATCTAGCTGTCCAAATCTGCTTGCCACACTTATACACGGAGCATCAATCTTAAATAAAATGGTTATATGTGGTAATTATATTTAATAATACTAAAACTGACACTATACCTGAAATCTAAACGATAACACTAATCAAAAAAATTATGATGTGTAAAATTACGCTGGGCGAGAAATCTATTCATGGCCAATGAAAGAATACCCATTTATTAGGTTTTACAGAGGGGCGTCCCATGTGTTATGTGTAAAATAAACCATCGTATGCGTTACTTGCTTAAAGTTAGTTTGTCTGGTTACCTTAAACTTTTTCTGAGCAACTTACATTTTTGATGTAATTGTGTGTGGCCTTTGCAGTTACGATATAACGGCAAAAAACGATTTGTTGGGTTGACGTTTACTGATACTTTTATACAACATTCGAGCAATGATTTAAGAACAAACTTTACTCGAAGTATTTTGTTCAGTCTGAGGTCCGGCTAAAATTTCCTTTGTGCTTGGGGCAGCATTGTTTCTAAAACAAACTATGCCAGAAAAACGTCAATGCAGCATTTTAAAGGAACTAATACGTCAGCAAGTATAAAAACAGCGAAATTCTATGGTTTCCTGCCAAATGCCAAGTTTACCCGCTTCGCTTTGATTCCTGGAAATGCAGAGAAAATTTCGGACAATACCAGGAAACGACGACGGTTCCTCTGTGATGGTTTTGTTTCTTTAGCCTATACTCTTGACAATTCGCCGAATCTTTTGCGGCGCCAAACTATTCAGCGGCGCACAACATTTTGCCGACAAAGTTTGGGTCATACTTCCCCAACAAAAACTGCCAGCTGTCTGACTAATCATTATTCTTGACTATTCTGGTGGTTAGCTGTCAAATTACCGCCGCGCTGCAAATCTGTATAATTGCCGCAGGTGTGCTGCAATTAAAAATATTGCAAGATTGCAACGTACAGCTGTTGCTGATGTATTTTCGGTCATAGTCAAGTACCCATCCATAGTTTAGATCAGGGTGTCCAACATGCGGCCCGCCTGATGTTTACGTACGGCCCACCACTTATTCTCACTTTCAGTAGCCTTTATTAAAAACAATTGTTTATACTATCATCAAAACGTATAGAACGCGTAGTATTTGATACAGGCCCAATCTTGTATTTTTTCTGAGACTATAATCGAGTCTCATGTTGCATTTCAACATCCATCGAACACTTTGTACACCCATCATTGCTAAGCAAGATGGGTGTTTTTCTAAATGTGTGTTTTTGCGGACCGTTTCAAGGAAATATATCAGCCCAAACATGTAAACTCAATTTTTCGCGCTTCGCCAAAATAAAAATAAAATAAGATCAAGATTACTTTCATATTTGCGCACGAGTTCACTCTAGAGGAGCGGGTGTTTATTATTGATTCGCCTACCTGATTGCCGGAAACGTGTTTTCCTACCGTGTGGATATCTCGTTCCGCATTGTGGTTTAAGTTACTCTCAAGCGAAGCGAGCGCGATTTTATTTTGGTTTTTCATTAGCCTACTTTTAAAGTTTTTCATTTAAGTTTTCATTAGCCTACATTGCCGACAATAAAAAATGCTAAAAAACATATGTCCAATATTTGTGAATACGTTTTCCGTTTGTCCGCGACGCACTTGGCAGCCTTCCACGGCACAACAGTAAAGAAGCGCTGATCTATATTTCAAAAGACAGCGTCAAAACGTAAACAAACCGAATGGAGAAGGATCATTCGCGCGAAGCGCGAACATTTTTCGCACTTACGGAGTTGAAAAAGTTAAAAAGTATTTGAAATGGAATCGTGCCTACAGTTTGTCAAACAGGCGGCGGGCCGGATGAATTTCATCGGGCCGTAGGTTGCCGACCCCCGGTGTAGACTTTACGCATCTTATTATAACAACCGCAACGACTGTTAATCAGGGATATAACTAGGGTATTTTGTAATTAAAATGGGGCCTATACTACATGTAACACTCGTTGGAACAACAAGATTTGAACAAAGCGTAAAAAATGCTTTCACTTAGTTGAAATAGTCAAAAAATATGAGAAATGGCCTACTGCCAAGTTTAAAAATAGCTCGAGGGCCGCATATTTTGCGTCGGCGGGTCGGAACTGGCCCGCGGACCGTAGGCTGCCCACTCCTGCTCTTGTCTCAATTTTGATAGCATTAACAAATTTAAGCTGTTTTCAGATACAGCCTATATTGCTGTAAAACTAATTTTTTTTTGTTGCGTCGTAAATATGTGCTTATTTAACGAATAATCAAATGGCAAAGTCGAATATGTCAAAAACTTGGCATCCTGTGCATGGGATGGATACAGAGGGAAACGAGGCAATTCCTCCCAAACAACTATACTTATGGCCTATTTTATCTACATAAATGTAAATAATTTGACGCTTCGGGCGAATGTTATTTGAATTCACGTATGATTTATTTCGTTTTGGGGAAGTCTTCTCAGGATTACTGCATTTAAGTGCTTCATACGAATATTTACTGTATTTTTTTAGCTATAAGCAAAACATCAACACCCATTTAAATATGGCAAGAATATCAAAGCCCGTACAAAAGCAGATAGTCTTACTTCATATGAATTACTACAACCTCCAACCCTTATCTCAAAACATTCAATATGTATTTCGCCAACCGATAGATAAACAATAAAATTTGACGCATTTATTCAGTAATTTTGTCACACACTTTTGGCTGGCGCCATGTGAACTCAGTCTCTATCAAAAGCAATATTTTGCCATTTTGATCTAGTAATGTACGAATAATAAGGACCGTATGCACAAGGTGATGGGCCTTTTTTCAAATTAAATATTTTCGGCGTAATTAGCAACCGGTGATAATTTTGTAGTGCTAATTAAGCACGTAACAGTCAAGTAAACGTCACGAAATGCAAATATTTTCGCGCATGACGCATATTCGCAGTAATGCCTTTTCATTAAGTAGGACCAAAATCCAGTGGCACATGTGCGCACGAGTTTGTCCGAAAACAGGAAGATTAACGAGGTTTTCATGACGTCATTGTGACGCAACTTTATGATTTCATCTTTGAAAGTTTGCAAAACAACGCCATCCATCCTCCCCTAATTCCCGATTGCATTCCAGATTTGTTGGCGCCCAAGATTCACGGCAATTTTTTTTCTGGCTGTAATCCTACTATGCCAAAACAGGACGATATATAAACCAAAAACAACCATTGTTTTGGAAAAATTCACCAGGCCGGCCATATTCCACGCCAAATAACGTCACTGGCGTGATTTTTGGCAAGCACTCCAGTCATTTCTGACGGTAAGGAAGGCACTAGAATGCAATCGGGCTCCAACCGCGTCAATAACAAGTTTCCACGAATAGGAGTTTTATTTTTTTTAGTGTGTTGGTGTTGTGTGCCTGACTCCTCCGTCCATAATGTATTATTCGTGGAATTCCTGACCTGGTTTCTAGACAATAAACACTTACTAAGCATGTGTTTCATGGGAATATTTAAAACCTATATAAATAACGCGCGACTTAACAACAGTGGACGAGCTTTGTACTGCGATTAACTGTTTTCGAGGCTGCTGTCATAAACTGTGAAGCTCTCAACCAAAAAGCGTTTCTTGAACATGATTAATAAACGATTTGGTAGTTTACTTGTCAGTCAGGACTAGGGATGTCCGATAATATCGGATCAGGCCCGATACCCGATACCAAGTGGTAGTTTCGGTACTGGCTGATACTAGGGTGGTATCGGCGCCGATTGACTGGGACTGGGACTTAAATCATTTCAAAACAACACTATTTTGTAGCATGGTAGGAGTCATATGTGCTTTTTTTGTCTTTAAAGTGTGCTGAAGCGGCGTGGATTTATTAAACCTTAGTGAAATGCCTTTTGTTTATACTTATTACCTTCACGAGTTTACGTTACGTATTCCTAATATAGTATATATTCATATTTTGGTCCAGGAGGCTCGTGGATTAAAGAAGGCGCAATAAATATTTGCGTCGTAAGTTTTTACGCATCCAGCATAATTTTTTTGACTCGATTAAGCGCAAGAAAGGTGTGTGATTTCGCACATGTGGGACTATACATTTCCGAGTATAAAAACACTCTTAATGTTGATTACTGCTGTTTCCCGCATTAGAATTCCTCCACGGAACATTTGTGCAGACATGGTTTATTTATCCTATGGAATTTTGTTGTACAATTGGTGTTTTGCATCATTAAATCGCCAGGTCAAACGATATTAAAAGGATATGCTCACGTTTGCATATATTTCAGGCATCTTGCCGTTTAATAGGTCAGGTAATTTACTTTGAAGTGACATGCTTCTGAAATCCGATTAAACGCAAGGTTTGCATCTAATTTTAGGTGTACAGGTTGCAGTGTTGTAATATTTTAAGTCAATGACTTGATCTAAGTGCACTTAAGTTACTGTTTTCAAATGACTTAACTTGACTTAACTCTTTTTGGTAAAATGACTTAACTTGACTTAAGTATTTTTGGTAAAATGACTTAACTTGACTTAAGTCTTTGGTCAAATGACGTGGAAAAAAATGTTTCCATTAAGCAATTATTTATAGCGTTGGGTTATTTATCTTAATTTTTGCATATTGAACAATTTTGCTTGCTATATCTTGCGCCTATGTTATTTTTTAGATGAGTTATTGCTCATAATCGAACAAGTTTTCCAGTTTTATATAGTTTTGTTTTTATGACAAAGAATTGACTTGAAGTTGACTTGCTCTAATTATGACTTGCCTGGGACTTGACTTGAGCAACCGATGACTTGGACTGGGACTTTTTATTTATTCAAATAGACCTGACTCGGGCGTGAGTTTTTTTACGAATGACTTGGCTGCAAATTAATTTTATTTACAACACTGACAGGTTGTGTGTTGAATCTCCTCGCCTTCTTATTTTAGTGGCAAATCGTGCAAGTTTAACTGATTTTTCTAGAAGGTGTAATCTGTAGCAACACGACCGAGGCTGGGAAAACTTCGTGCCCCAAGGCCTACGTCTGCTTCTTCTAAATTGAGTTGATTTTCGTCTGGCGTTCAGTCGCAAACGAGGTTTGATTGGAAAGCAGCAGACGCTTCATACCACAAGCGGTGTAGAGTCAAAATGACGTTGGTACGAAAAAGATAAAAAAAAAAAGATAAAAAAGTAAGATAGCTGATGATCAAAATGCATATGTTAAGAGAAATTGAGCAGTGCAAAACAGTAGTTTAGATTGGCTAATTTATCTCAAGTAAAATAATGCAGCGATGAGGCTTTGACGAGCGTTGCAAAAACAGCGGTTTGCAGTAAGAGTATAGATGTAATTCGTAATTCTGTATGATATTGTAAAGGTCGACCACCAACTAGGGTTCGTGCTTTTTTTGAATTGTGTCGCAGCAGAAAAACAGGTTACACCGCAGCTATTAAAAACCGCAAATATGTGTGCTTAACAAGTGTTTCTTAACCAAAGGGCCGTTGACATTTTACACAAATCCGCAAGCACATCAACGTTGCAATTGGTGTTCAATTACCATCTGTTTGTACAAGACTGTACAAGTAGCCTACACGGCACCCACGTTCTTACTGTCCGACTCATCTATTAACTTTAAGAGACGAGTTTTACCGCCTTTTAAAAGTTCCCGAGTTTGCAATCTTGCTTTTTATGATGCTATATAAGTATAATGACTTGACTTAGGTCGCTGTTGAACGAACACTTAAGTCGCTGTTGAATCTTTTAGACAAATGGCTTGACTTGAACTTGAATAAATGTGTCAAATGACTTCGGTTGAAATCAAGTGTTTTCATAAACATTTTATAATAAAATTCAGCTATTTATTTCAATTTTTGCACGTAAAACCAGTAGATTGTTACATGTTGTTTTTTGTTATTTTGTGATGAAATAATATTGATCATAATTGGACGAGTTCACCATTTTTAATTGTCTATCGATTCAATATTATATTGGTATTTTTGGGAGATAACTTGCTCCAAATCAGACTTGAATTGAGAAATTGATCACTTGGACTGGGACTTGAAATGAATGACTCGACTGGGAGTTACGTAATCCCAAACTGACTTGTTTACACAACACCGCTTTTTCGAGAACTGTTTAGCATTGCTACACGGTCCCACATGAACGAAAGAAGCTCCCGTAGACCGCCTTTCGTGACCGAAATTGCAGCTGCGTGCAATAATGCGAAAAGTCGACATAATTCGAAAGTCAACGGTTCCGTGCGATGGCCGTAGAAATTTCGGGCGATCGTCACCGGGTAGTGACGTCATCAAGCTTGGGTGTTGACAGACGAACTTCCTTCCGTGTGTGATGGTTCGTCCGGCCTTTTCCGCGATTCGTCATATCTCTGAGCGCGAAAACGGGCGAGCGGTGTAGGTCTGGGAAACCTGAACTTCAGAATTTGACGGCTGACATCTCGGCAATTTTTATTATGAAAGGAAGTAGAGCAAGGAAACGGTACAAGATTTCGCCGAAAGCCCGACCATATCTCTTGCGGGGTCTTGAGTACGCATATGCTGTAAAACGAAACGTATGGTACATGTTCCTTCGTGTTAACAACAGCTTATATACACAGCGTAATGTGTTTAATCCCATGAGCACGTTAAACTACATTTGCGCGGTTAAATTTGAAGAACTGTTTTTCATGTGTTTTTTGCAAGTTTGATTTACTTGCGGAGAGTTTGCTGACTTGACAGGCTGTAGGGAGATGTGGCTTCAAGCATTCGATTATCGCGCATATCTAGCTTATTTTTTTACCTTTTTCTCATGTCGCCTAGTGCTGACCTCAAAGTACACGTAAGCCCAGTCCTTGGCTAAAGTCCTTTCTTCCACAGTAACTTTTAACCTGTGCGACATTACTAAGAGCTGGAATATGTTAACTTATTGGCGTCACTTAAATTAAACGGATAAGGAAAGAAAAGGGCGATAAACGTGATAACGATTTTACAAAACGATAAATGCACGAAACACAAAACTGAACAGCACCACATATGCAAATAAGCAGTCGAGCGCGATTTAATATGCAAATGAGTATCATGTTACGGCCTCCTGGACGTTGAACATGTATCTATTATCGGGGTTTCACATATTGGACCAGCCTTGTCCTTTTTAGTAGCTATACTGTTGTGTCTAGCTATACTGTTGTGTCACGGTGTAGCTGTGTTGTGTCACTTACACCTTGTCATTCTGAAAACAGCGCTACAGAGGCGCTTAACTTAAAGAGCTGTACGGCCTGGAGTGCAACTTCAAAAGCCGAGTCGCAGCCCTCGCAAAAACGGTAGAGTCTGGCACATTTCTTGCATGACGAACTGAAGGCAGCAAAATATACCTTTGCCAAAATAAACGAAACGAGTGCGCTGAAATCGCAGGCGCATGCATGTGAACCGACGAGGCCGTTCACCTTTCACACGGC
Organism: Ascidiella aspersa; assembly: GCF_963924565.1. NCBI lineage: Eukaryota > Metazoa > Chordata > Ascidiacea > Phlebobranchia > Ascidiidae > Ascidiella > Ascidiella aspersa. The sequence continues at coordinate 31,709,950 of NC_139450.1, forward strand.
CTGCGAAATTGCTGTTGCGTGAACGACTGCACGTAGCACTGCATCCTGATTAGGCAGGGTGAATGTGATTTCAAGGAACCTACAGCTCCACCCGCGCGTTAGAACAACGAAAGGTCGCCGAGCGAAAAAAGGTCGTTCTCCTTAGCGATAACCAAGTTCAGAGAAACTGCTGCGAAAGTCGAATATAAAGCCAGCCACGTTTGGCAACCCTTGAGTGCTTGATTATTTACATTGCGCACACGCCTTGATTAAAAGAGCAGCGGCAGCGAGTTAACCTTTAAGGCGTATTATAGCCGCCATCGCCTGAACGCAATTTCCATTAGTGTTTTGCGTTGTGTTTTCGTACAGGTATTTGTCAAAATACTGTTGCTAGAGGAGAAGTTGAATGTATTTCCGAATTTTGATTTTTTTAAGGCAAAGATTCATTTTTGCCACCACTTGCAGGTCCGTTTGCATTGGTCGAAGGCCTATTTTCTAATTTAGCTTTGTAACGAATGCGGATTAAATAACGAATGCGGGTTAAATAGGAGTTTAAAGCTTGTTACGCTGTCGTAAAGAAACGAGGAATGCTATATTTTCTCCAGAGAGCCGCGATTTACATCTTGTGAGAAATTCATTGGAATATAATGTACCTTTTAAACCCTTATGCTCTGAGAACCTGACATGATATCACTGAGATTTCCAGGGCTGTTCATCATTTCAACGCACGACGTATCTTGACGGCATGACTCACGTTGCTACACTGTCAATATATTTACAAACGCCAAGTCTAGGACTAACGTCTAGCCAGTGTTTATGAAAAACAAGTCGTCACGAAGTTGATTCTGAGTAGTAAAAAAACAACACTATTTACGTAAACCTGACGCAAATCCTGAATTGAAAAGTTGTGATTCGCCATGGAGCATAATGGTTGGAGGTTGTAGTAAGACGTATAGTAGTAATAATATCAAATTCTGTAAAGAAGTTGGTATCATTTTGAACGTTTCGAGTAAACTCTATAAAGAAAGACGTAATAAGAATATCGAAGCCCATACAGAAGTAGGTATCATTTTAAACGTTTCGAATATCTCTGCATTCATTTTCAACATCAACGTTCAAAATGATACCTACTTCTGTATGGGCTTTGATATTCTTATTACGTCTGACTACAACCTCCAACCATTATAAAGAAAGAGTTATTCAAAACATTTAAATGACTTTTGTATGGGCTTTGATATTCGCACTGTGATTCGCTAGTTTTCAAAAAGCTTACCTACAGAGAGTCCTTTTAGATAAAAAAATGTGTTTATACCGCATTGAAACCAAAATGATTGATCCTGCTGTCTAGTCCGGTTCTTCTTATGCCCCGGTGTTTCTTGGCTGTTTAACATCTATTTTTTGGCAAAATGTAAGAAGCCCAGAGCGTGGTACTTTTTTAAAATTGCACTGCTTGTTAATGTGCAACCTCAGACTAGCGACGTAGAAACGTGTGTCGGTTATTACGGGAGAAACGCAAGCTAAAGTTAACTTTTGCAATTAAATGTTTGTAAGTGGTGTTACGCCAAATTTGCAAAATGGAAGGTGTCTAGAAAGTTGAGTAAAATTGAGTTCTAGAGTAGATTTTGTACTTTGCCCACCATCTGAATTTTCTGCAGTTTGTTGTTAATTTTTTCTCACTTTAAAAAGAGAAAAAAAAAGAAAAAAGGAAATTTTGATGGAGGTTAAATACTTGGGACAGTGCACACTACGCACAGATCTGACCGAAAAGGTCTGATAGATCGACATCATCTTGATTAAACCGTTTTAATATGAACTTGTATCATCTTCAGTTAAAGTTACTAAGAAGTAAATAAAAAAAAGCATCAATTAAGGTGGGAAGCAATTGCTATTAATCTGAGTTTCTAAATAACTGCTGCGTTTTTTTGAAATATTGCTTAACTTTTTGTTGCATGTTTCTCCCAGGTGATTTAATATGAGCGCTGTACGCCATTTTTCTGTTTTGTTCTCTGTGTTTTTATTGCGACACCTCAGCGAAGCCATGAAGTGCCTTCGGTCCTGCGAAGATGCCTCGATTAGTTTTCCGGAGTGCGGGGGCTGTCTCCAGGACTGCTTTTTCAATGGCCGGGGTAAGTTTGTTCACAGCCAAGCAGTGTTGTAAACAAGTCACTTAAGTCCTAGTCAAGTCATTTGTAAAATAACTTAATTCCAAGTCTTTCTGAATAAATTACAAGCCAAGTCCCACTCAAGTCATAATTAAAGAAAGTCAATTCCAAGACAAGTCCTTGTAATAAAAATTACACGTTAGGCTATTAAAATGGGGTAAACTATTCCGATTATGAGCAATACCTTAACCAAAAAATACCAAAAAGGCAATAGAACGCAAGCAAATTGTTTTATGTGCACAAATTAGGAAAAATAACCCAATTTTAGGAAAACATGCTTAATAAAAACACTTTAATTTTAACCCAAGTCAGTTGTCTAAAAGACTTAAGTCAAGTCAAGTCATTTTTCCAAAAGACTTAAGTTAAATCAAGTCATTTGAAAACAGTGACTTAAGTGCACTCAAGTCAAGTCATTCACTTAAGTCATTACAACACTGCCGCCAAGTGCACTGCTTTATAATTCCCGGACTGTATTAATGGCCATTGAGCTAGAACCGAACCAGTCGATAATAATTCGGCAAATTGTCGGTTAGTTTAATTTACCTAAACTTGTGACGCCCTGCTTTGTTTGCATTTGATCCCCGGTTTTGTCAATTATAATAGTTTCGCAAACGGCTAATGTTTACATAATATAGAAAAATCATTTGAAGTCAATATTTGCCATGGTTTACTTTACGTTCGGCTTTATTTAAATATTGTAATTGTAATTCGAGTATTAGATTAGTTTTCTGTTTTTTTCTTACTCTATAGTTTTTTTCTTACTCAATTTTTATTCAAATTTGAAACAAGGTAGGAAACTTTACTTAAATATTTAATTCAAATATTACAGCTGAGAAGTCAAGTCTTTACAAATGATTTCATTGGAAAAAATTGAAAATTGCTTCTATTTAATTTTGGTCGAGTTCGAATATTCGACGCAAACCGCAGAAAACTAATGTCATAATTAAAAAGAGCCCGCAAAAGCATGGACGTTTAATTACATACGGAATTACCCCTACTCCAGTGTATAAATAAAGCAGTGGTTCCCAAACTATTTTGGCTCGCGGCACACTTAAAAATCTTAACTATTTCGCGGCACACTTTTAACAGAACAACAATAGAGTTATTCGAAACGTTCAAAATGCTACTTTTACTTCTGTATGGGCTTTGATATTGTTATTACGTCTTACCACAACCTCCAATCATTATGCTCCAAAACAATAGAGTAATTTTACAATCAACACACGCTACAAACTATATGTAAATGTCTCTAAATTATTAATTTGTATTAAATAGTGCAAATAAAAGGCTCAACCACTTGTAGATATGCCTATTTGTAATACAAATACTTCAAAAAAAAATTTTATTTTCAAAAATTCCAAAAAGTTTCGCGGCATGACAATCTCTCGAGGCACACAGTTTGGGAATTACTAGTATAAAGTTAACTTACACATCTCCGTTTTCTGTTGAGCAGAATATACAGCACAAAAACACCTTCGTGCCTTGTCGAAAAACCTGCAACCGGAGTACGACCCTTTAAACAAGGAGGCGACATGGTTTTTCAACGAATCATGGGCGGAAGCGAAGAAAAGTAATGCCACAGTTACAATGTACGACTGGGACAGGCGGTACGTTGCTTCCTTGTTCTCCAATTGTTGCTGTACTTGAAATATCTTAGCATTCGGTTGTACTCATTGCTAAACATAATAGAAAGTGTGAGACTTGCAGAGCAAACTTGGACAACTAGATAATTTTAGTTTTTTTAATTGAAAGAATTAGAGCAAAATGAATTCTAATTCCACTCTAGTTTGTGGATTGCATGAATGCTCTAATTCTAGTTTAATCTAATTCGGATTTTACCAAAAAAATTGTACTTTGTCCAACGGTATTTTTAGTATCTCAGCAAAAAAAAAATTGAATTAAAACTCATTGGTCGGTTCGACTTGTAGGTGATTTTTACATTCTGGAAAGCATTAGGCTATGCTAAAATAAAAATTAGCATACACTTATTTACCATTCACATTCTTATAAGAATATTGGCGATTTTAAATTAATTGATTGTGAATAATTGAATGTAATTCTATAGTTTAAATTTGTTTTTCAAGAATTAGGTAATTCCTATTTATAATCTCATCTGAGGACTAAAATGATCTAATTTTCATTATATTCAATTTTAAAAAGCAGAAATAATTTTAGTTGTCAATGTCTGTTGCAGAGCAGCCATTTTGTTAAATATGACGTCGACTGCATAAGTGTCGCTAAACCACGGGTTTCAACTTTTTTCGCGATCTAAATCACTGAACCACGACGGCCTCGCGCGACTTTATTTGTTTATTCCCGGATGGGTTGATTTTCATCTTCGTGCGGCCAAGAACCTCTCAACCAGACTTGGACAACTAGATAATTCTAGTTTTCCAATTTATTAAATTAAAGCAAAATGTGGCTTATTCTAATTCTAATCTAATTTGTGAATTGCATGAATGCTCTAATTCTAATTCTAATCTAATTCGGATTTTACCGAAAATGCTACTTTGTCCAACGGCATTTTAGTCTCTCAGCTTAAACACAGAATTTCAATCATAATTTTTTGGTTGGAACGTCTTGTATGTATTTTTACAGTCTAAAAAACATAAAAAGGCATAAAAATTAGCACACACATAACTACCATTCACGTTCTTATAAGAATAAATTGCGATTAAATCAAATTGTTTGTAAATAATTGATTCTAGTTCAAATTCTAGTTGAAACTTTTTATTTTAGGAATTCGGTAATTCTAATTCTAATCTAATTTGAAAAAACTCAAAACGATCTAATTCTAAATCTAATCTAATTTAGGAAAACTAAAAAGCTCTAATTTTAATTCTAATTTAATTTTTAATTGTTAAAATAAATCTAGTTGTCCAAGTCTTCTCAACTGAGAGCTTCACAAATTTCCATTATCATGTTTATAGCTGTGCGATTGAAAGAGTTGTACAAATATACGCAATGCTAAACAAGTTATAACAACAGTCATTTGCTTAGCACTGCTATAGTAGCGAAACAACTCGAACCCAGACCCAACACTTTTCTAGCCTTTGTTCATAACTACGCGACAAACAATAGCGTACATTGAACGCTGGACATTTTAAGCCAACATATACTTGTAGATCGTTCAACAGGTTACAATAGGAAGACAATTTCTTATTAGGAAGACTTAGTCGACAGTTTTGGGCTTAAATTTGAGGTGCTTAATATTTCATCAAGGTAAACAACAACAACAAATTTGATTTTTTTTCTGAGAAAAAGAATGTTTTTTTATTTTTGGCTTTATGTATTTAAAGCAAACACCGCTTAACAATACAAATTCAATCTTTTTACCAAGTATAGTGTAACCTTGTCAAATATTTGCTGATTTTTTTACCTAAAGCCGCCGTTTGTGTGTGGCATCTCAGGTTCGACATAAAGACCGTTTTTCATGAAGCCGAGAGTTCGGACTAGTCGTTTAAAAGATGTACTGTTTGCTTTGCTGATTCAATAATGCCTATTCCGGTTCTGCCTACCCGATTAGGGGTTAACCACTAATTGCTTGCCTAGCGACTGTTTACCGCGGCGCATTTCTCGAGTGGTTTTTTGTCTGTGGCTCTTGCCGAGATGCTGCGTTGGTGTCAGGGATGCAAAGTCGGTTAAAAATAAACTGAGCCCCACTGCGGCCAATTAAATAAACCCCGGTCCGAAACCCGAGTCCCGACTCTGGTTAAATGTGCGATTTCGTCAAATCATGAGTCCGGCTCCGACTCTACAGCCTGTATTTCGCAATTTACCTAACTAAATTGAGATGGATTTTCAGCAATTCGCTTATTATAGGGTTGTCCTATAATTTATTCACTCAGAATAAATGGTTGGAAAACTTCCACAATTCGTTATTTTACCTTTACAATTTGCAGTTTAAAAAATGGGTACTGCGCATGTGCACGTTGGACTCTAGTCTCAAGTAATTTTACGTGGTCTTACTCGAGTCTCAAGTCCCGACTCCGGCTAAATATCGATTTCGTCAAATCATGAGCCCGGCTCCGACTCTACTAACTAAATTGAGATGGATTTTCAGCAATTCACTTCTAGGGGTGTCATATAGTTCATTCACTCAAAATACATGGTTGGAAAATATTCCACTATATGCTATTCCGCCGTTACAATTTACATTTGGCGACAGTACATTGGGTACTGCGCATGCGCACGTCGGAATCGGAACTCGGGTAGTTTTAGTTGGTCTTACTCGAATCCCGATTCCGACTCCAGCAAAACAAACCGACTCCGCCGAATCCCGAGTCCCGACTAAGACTCCGTGGTCCTGGTTGTGGTGCGTTTCTACTAATTTACATACATGTAAAATGCGGCAAATGGCGACCGCACGGCGCCCACAAAATGATTGTAATATCTAGCGAGGTCATATGTGGTGATGTATGTCACCGCCTCATGTTGTGTACGCGTTATTGATTAATTGACACCGCGCCCTCCTAAACCGCAGATTAGGGTGTAGCTTAGTGAATCAACAACGGGGATGGCATTCTGTTGTTTTAGTATTGATAATCCAAAGGTTAACTCAATGGTTCTCTACCGGAGTGCCGCGGCGCCCTGGTGTGTCATTTCCAATAATCAAGGGTCCTGATAGGTTCTTTAATGTAGCCCACTAGAATTTTATGAATCTTATTTTTTCTTAACTCATAAGCGTGTTGTTCCAGTTTCATTTATTGTGACATTTCAGTAAAATATACAGCGAGAGGTATACGTGCAGTTGGGCACGGCTATAATTTCTTTCTACTTTTTTTCTAAGTTCTCGCTGACCACTGACCAGTGAATTCTGGAGGCTATGAAAACCACAGACACGCTGAAACACTAATAAAACGAGAGTTTAACTTACTGGTTCACTACTGGGGTGCTGCAGCACTCTGGTGTGCCATTTCTAACGCTCAAAGGTACCGATGGGATTTTGAAAATTATTAAGAATCTGATTATAGTGACATTGTAGCGAAATACATGACGAAAATTCCAGCCGGGTGACGAAAATCTATTTATTATTTTTGAGGGGTGCCGTAGGCCATAAAAGTTTGTGAATCACTGAGTTAACCCAATACTCCTTTTCAATGATACATGCGTGTAAATTCCACTAACAGTGCCTGTGCCATCGATATATGCCTTTGTAATCTAGTTTTAAGCAAATAAAGAATATAGAATCCAAAATAATAAAAAACTATGACAAAAAACTTCGAAAAGCTCAAGTTTACCCTTTGTTTTTTTTTAAGGAACCACAGTGGGCAAATTTGTTAAATATTTCGGTATAATCTATTTGTCGATAAATATATAGGTTCAAATGAAAAAAACGTGATTTGGGGTTCAATAAAGTTTAAGAAGGTTCTTGTAAAATATGCTTGACACTTTTGAAATTAGTCTGCAAAAAATGGTTCCATGTTACACAATATAGAACAGTGGCAGAAAAGCATATTTAAACCATTCAAAGCAATTCGTCGACCTCTTACATTCGTCGAATGAATCACTACATCATTTCAACTTGGCTATTAACTTATAAAGATGTATGGCAATAAAATAATTCTACTTGTTTCGTAGTTTGCTATAAATCTTTAAAGGCTGTACATTGTAATCTTTTCGTAACAAAACTAAAACCGAATTTTTCAGGAATTAAATTTTTTTTGCAAAAAAATTATCGGGATAATTTTGTCTACTGAAGTCAGGTTGAAAACAAACTAGCCAAATATTGATCATTTTGCTAGTTCGGAAATAAGTAATGAGAAAAAAACATTACTCCCACATTAATGCCAAATATTCTGTATTTTCTGCAGCGAAGGAAAGGGCCGAGTCGTAAAGGAATGCTGCGGCGTCTCGGTCGGCCAAGGAAAATGCAAAGTCTCGCTTTCTTCCGGTAACCTCCTCTTCTGGTCGTTGAACGAGAACGGGATCAGCTACGGATCGTTAAACGCTATCCACGTATCCCAGCCGGGTAAGTTCGTTTTGTCCTGTTAAGATGACTGTAGGCATGATCTAGCAATTGACTACTCAGCGATCCTGCTTCATCCTTAAAGTAATTTCTTGCTAGTAGGAAAACACCGGTCTTGCAAACAAGTCATTTTGAAATGGCTTAAGTCTAAGTCAGGTTGTTTAAAAAATGTCTTAAGTCTAAGTTAAGTTGCTTAAAAAATACCTTAAGTCTAAGTTAAGTCGTTTGAAAAATACCTTAAGTCTAGGTCAAGTCGTTTGAAAAATACCTTAAGTCTAAGTTAAGTTGTTTGACAAATACCTTAAGTCTAAGTCAAGTCATTTGAAAAAATACCGTCAAATCCCAGTTCAAGTCATTATGAGGTCAAGTCATTAAACTATTAAAATTGGTAAACTTGTCGGATCATGAGCAACAATTCAACTAAAAAATAACTCAAATGAAATATACAGCACTAAAAGGGTTGAATGTGAAAAATTTTAATTAAAAACACTTAATTTAATTCCAATATACCTTAAAGTCGGCCAGTAATAAGTTCTAGTCTTTTGAAAGAGAAATGTTTTTCTCCACAAAATAAGGTATCATCTGTCTCTTATTCCAGCGTTTCTTAACCAGGGGTACATGTACCCCTTGGTGGTACGAAGCACCAAATCAGGGAGTACGGCATGTGTGAACAAAAAAAATCATTATTAAATGGACTGATTGTTTGTTTGTTGTAAATATTGTTGAACTTGCAAAACTGTTTTAATGCATGCATTCAACACGTAATTATAAATACACTGAGTTAATTCCTATTATTACAATTTTATTTAATATCGTCGGCCATCGTAGAAAGGGGGTACGAGAAAAAATTCATGAAAGCTCAAAGGGTACGAGCGCTAAAAAGGTTAAGAAACACTGTCTTATTCCAAAAGAGTCCTTCTATTAGAATTTAGATGCTCCCATTTGAAGTCATTGTCGTCATTTACGTGTAAGGGGGAGAAGGTATCTTCATATTTTACACAATCAGTTTGTCACCGGTATATTCAATTTATAAATTTGCGTTTATTTGGTTAAGCTTCCAAAGCGTTCGATTTAGAAGAATTACATGACTTGTTATACGAACAATTTGGGCTTCAAATAACGAAATTAATCGGTAAAACTTGACAAGAAATGCCTTGTATAGTGTTTATGGGTCGCACGGCGCAAGATGTATATATGTCGCTATGGGCCATATAGATTTCCTTAAAATCATAGCAAAATGGATTAAAGTTAAAAAAAATGTATTTAAATATAGTTAAAATTGGCAAAAAACATGGTTGCAAATCGTTTGATATAACAAGTTTCAGAGTTTGATATAACAAAGGTTTTTTTTCACGTTGAACCCCTGAAACAGCTTCGTCGAATCTCAAGGGTCCAATCGAAACCTGGTTAAGAACCACTGTTCTTATGGCGAATAACAACAAATTTTATGCTCGTTCCAAATTCCTCTATAGCTAATAGCCACCAAGTAATGGTTAGAAAAAGAATAACAGCTTCAAAGAGCCAACACGCGGTAATTGGTCAGGCGCAAACATAAAACCCAAAAGCCTGGTTAAAAAGGAAGTCCTGTTCATTCAAGTTGGATTGTGCAAACTCCGTAAAGTGGATAGAGGGAAGCAAGACCGCGAGAAAAGAAAAGGAAGCAAATATGTTCGATAAAAGTTGTGTAAATTGGATAAAGTGTGCAAACATAAAGCCTCAAAAGCATGATTGTAAAATAAAGCCCAAGACCTTCAACGAAGGTTGTGCAAACTTAGTCAATGGGCAAAACCGCCAAAAACTAAAGGATAAAGAGCTAAAGCCCAGGACCTTCAACGAAGGTTGTACAAACTTAGTCAATGGGCAAAACCGCCAAAAACTAAAGGATAGAGAGCTAAAGCCCAGGACCTTCAACGAAGGTTGTGCAAACTTAGTCAATGGGCAAAACCGCCAAAAACTAAAGGATAGAGAGCTAAAGCCCAGGACCTTCAACGAAGGTTGTGCAAACTTAGTCAATGGGCAAAACCGCCAAAAACTAAAGGATAGAGAGCTAAAGCCCAGGACCTTCAACGAAGGTTGTGCAAACTTAGTCAATGGGCAAAACCGCCAAAAACTAAAGGATAGAGAGCTAAAGCCCAGGACCTTCAACGAAGGTTGTGCAAACTTAGTCAATGGGCAAAACCGCCAAAAACTAAAGGATAGAGAGCTAAAGCCCAGGACCTTCAACGAAGGTTGTGCAAACTTAGTCAATGGGCAAAACCGCCAAAAACTAAAAGATAGAGAGCAAGTCCGCGCTTTCCAAACTGGTCGGCTGATATACAGTGTTGTAATGACTTCAGTCAATAACTGAATTAAGTGCACTTAAATCACTGTTTTCAAATGATATTACTTGACTTGACTTGACTCCAGTCTTTCGAACAAATTGCTCGTCTTGGACAAGTCTTTTTGACGAATGACTTGGCTTGGACGTCTTCTGGACAAATGACTTTAGGTGAAAGTAAGAGGTTTGTATGAAGTAATTTTTCTAAAATTGGGTTATCATTCCTAATTTTTGCACAAAGAATTGTCTTACTGTATGTTGCGTTTACGTTATTGTTTTTTACTTGATTTATTGCTTATAATCAGAACAGTTTACCAGTTTTAATAGTTAAAGTTTTATTTTATAACAAGGACTGAGGTTGACTTGCTCATATAAATAAAGACTTTGGACTTGAATTGGGCAACCGATGACGTGGACTGGGACATAAGTCGTTTGAAAGATGTTTTTAATTGGACTTTTTTTTACAAAGTGACTGTTTACTCTTAAGTCATTTGTAAATTTCAAAAAAATGACTTTTCATGTTTTTTTTTACGATTGACTTGAATTCATTTCACAATGACTTTTTTACAACACTATAACCATAACCACCTCTTTTACTTTCAGTGGCGACCAGCATCTACTTTTGCGACGAAAAGAGGAAGGTCAACGATCTCCCAGTCTGCCTCGCGATCGGAAAGCGCCAAGGTCGCATGAGAACGCTCAAGTACGAAAGACTTGAGGCTACATCGCTGGTGGTCGAACGAAATCTCGAGCGGCCTCAGCTTTGTCTTTCGCACTACTTGAATGGCAAGTCTTACGATTTCGATGCTTGTGTTTGAGGCGGTGCCCGGCTAAGTCGGTTCGTTTTTGACCGCGACTGCGTAGATGTAGAGCGCCCGACTTGGTGATTCCGCGAACTTGAAATGTCAGATCGTAGAGTTTTGCGTCATTGATTTCGTTCGCCCGACATTTGCCATTTGACATTTGCCTCCTGCAGCTTAACCTTTGCGTTGTCTATTTTTTGTGGATTCGCCCATATTCCGCTGCGAACGAAACAAGACGATTGACAGGTTCTATTAGTCATTCCCGCATTTGCTATTTAGAAGGCAATTTAACTGTTTATGAACTCAGAAGAATCCTTCCGCCGGTCGAAATTTTTGATACCGTTCATCGAATGGTTCTCTACCTTTTACAACATACAGTTTTTACGCTTGTTAATTGTGCTTGAATATATTTCAATCACATTTACTAGGATATATTTTCTTGTTTTAACGTTAACAACCGTTTTGTACACGTTAGTCAAAATGTTTACAAGGGTCTAGGACCAACTTAATAGTGATCTTATTACTAATTAAAAAATATATTTTGGCGTTTGAATGACATTCCTAATAGTAAAGATTGTAGGATAAGTTTGTTGAACATAAAATAAACGAAAAACCATTATAATGATTTAACCTTTTCGAGTTATTGAACTTTATTTAACTGAACTTCGTTTTCTTTCGAGTTACTAGAATAAACGTTAAAAATGAATGAAAATCCATTATGATGATTTTTTAAGTTATTAATTTTCTACTTCCAAAAGCGTAAAAAGTCTTGCATCCAATTAATCTCTTAACCTGAAAAATGTATTCTATTTTTTAACTAATAAACTATGATTTTAACGCCCTTTCTATGGGTGCCCAACATTTGTAACTTATTTACGTTAGACAATATTCAGTTACATTAGATCTAGTCTTTTAAGCAAAATTCTGTTTCTATGGATAACCAATATTAAAGATAAACTTTCCGCAAAGAGTTTTAGGTAGTTTGATATTCTTACTGCTGATAAATATGTTGCTGCTGACAAGTGTCATTCCCTGATGAAGGCATTCTGAATAGTTAGCCGAAACTTTGAATTAACAAATATATACCAGAAGAACTTATTTTTAGTATTCTTACTACTGGAAAATACCTTCATTGAATCCAACCACCTTATTCTCACTTTTGCAGGTGGCGACTCCGTACCTGTGCCGGAAATCAGCGAATACTTTTCACAGCGCATCTTGGAGATAGCGCCGACCGAAAACGATTCGAAGCCGCGCGAATGCCTCCGCACAACACTACGAGAAATATTCGCAAGGGACTTTTCTGTTGAGCCAAGCTGTTTTTACTTTGGACGAGCTGTCGAGCCAGCTTACCTCTACTGTGTTGATCCAACACGAGGTGGGTGGTATATGGGCGTGTCTAGGTTTTGTCGAGGATGCCTGTGGTTTAGCCATGTTAACCTTTAAGCCTGATTTAATATTATTTGTCAGCCTATGACAGTGTTTCGCAACCTTTTTTGGCTTGCGACACCACACAGAAATTACAAATAGTTCGCGGCACCCTTTCTCGTATTTTCGCTTAGTGGTTCACTGACACGAGATTGAAACAGCACATTAATTGTGCAACAAGATTAAAAAAACTTTAATTTTTGGCAATTTTATCGTACATAAAAAATTGTACTGATCAGCCCACCAATAGAACAAAAATTGATTTCTCAGCCCACCAATAGAACAAAAATTGATTTCCTAAAATATTTAAAGTATCTCTCGGTACCCTTGAGCGTAAAAAATGGCACCCTAGAGTGCCGCGGCACCCAGGTTGAGAACCACTGGCCTAGAAATTACAACGATGTTAAGCAGACACCTGGAAACTAACTTTCCCCACTTTAACTGAAGAAAAAATATTGATTCAAGCGTGTATCGAAACGTCCTAATCAACATGATGTCGATCTACTCGACCTTTTTGGCTAATTAATTAACAACCCACGCATTGTGTTTCAAAAAGCTTATTTGTATTTTAGACGTCACTATACTTGTCGGAAGCCAGAAAGAAAAGGAGGGCGTCAAAATAAATTTCGTCTACGTCGCCATCGCCGCGGCCTCTCTTGTCTTGTTTGTTGTCGTCATACTGGCGTTGGTTTTGCGGGCTAGACGGCGTGCGAACGCAGCCACAAAAGGCAAACACAGCGACTGGGTAAGCATACACTTCCATGTCAAATATTTGCGAGCACCTGTACATATTTAAAGTGGCCTATGACTAAAGAATGAGCTTGTTGCGGATTTTTGGAAGCCATACAGTGTTGTAAACAATTCATTTTTAAATTACTCCCAGTTATTCAACTTAAGTCCAAGTTCAGTCTTTTGCAAAAATATAAATACCAAGTCAAGTCCTGGTCCAATTCATCGGTTGTCTAAGTCAACTCCTAGTCAAGTCATTATGCAAACTTGAGATAAAGTTTAATTAAAAACACTTAATTTAATCCCAAGATATTGGACAAAATGACTTAAGTCCTTTTAAGTTCAGTTCTTTTAGGTCATTTGTCCAAACAACTAAAGTTCAGTCAAATCTTTTGTCCAAAAGACTTAATTCAGGTCAAGTCATTTAAAAACAGTGACTTTTAAGTGCATTTAAGTCAAGTCAACTTCAGTAATTACTACACTGTAATCTCAAGCCCATTATTACAAAAGTGCCAGTCAGAAACCGGCACGAGGAGCATAAAGTGTGTCGCTAATTTAACACATTCGTTTTAATTAATTGTCTAACAATTTCATTGTAAGTAGAAAAACAAATAAAAGTAAAAATGAATTTTGTAAGTGCTTTAAACAAAACAAAAGGCACCCCTAACTTTAAAAAACCTTATTAAGTCAGAATAACCCTTTCTTCATTTTTAACATCGTTGATGAACATAAGAGTTGTTCGAAACGTTCAAAATGATACCTACTTCTGTATGCATAGGCTTTGATATTTCTATTCCATCTTACTACAACCTCCATCCACTAGACTAGGCCTATGCTCTAAAAAGTCTAAATCATATAAAGTTCATGTTAGGCCACCGAGGTACCGGTGTACGTGAGCTATTTATCAAAGTTAAATCTTCAACAAAATACTTCTCGTGAGAATGAAAGGTCATTTATTATGTTATTCTCTACGGGATATTATGTGTAACAACTTTGCTTTGCATGCAGAGATCACAAGAGGGGATTTTGGTCACAGATGCTGCCGATGAAAAGCTGAAACATGACGAAGCGCCTTCCGTGATTTAACCTTTTTTTATTTTTGTTATTTTTCACAAAAAAAAATCACGAAAAAAATATGTACAATATCGTATTTCCTTCTTAATGCAGCCCGACAGGACGACATTTTTAATGGTTTAAGTTTAGAAAAAAAATATTTTTGTAGCCGTGGAAATAATATCAAAGCCCATATAGAAGAAGGTATCATTTTGAACGTTTCGAATAACTCTTTATTCTATGTGCATTATTCATAAAGATTTATTCAAAACGTTCACAAAATTCTGTATACTTGTGTGGGGGCTTTAATGTTGTTATTACGTCTTACTACAACCTCTAGCCATTATGCTCCAAAGTATATTTTAAATTGTAAGACTTGCGCCAAAACATAAAGTCCAAACAAAAGGATCTGGTAGCCGAATATTAAAAAAAAACGCAGCATGGCGTGCATGATAAAGCATAATACAAGAAACCAACACGTTCGCAGGGTTATGTATTGAAAAAGTCGCAGTGTGATTTTATCATCACCTGTGATAAATGTAGCACATCGATTTAAGCCATTGGCCGAGGCACTTATAGCAAACAGGGCTGTAAATCGACAAAATTAACTTGTAGTTAGTAACAGCTCAAGCAAATTTCAAACGCAAGTTTCGCAGGAGATTAAGAGAGTTTTACAGCTATCGAAGTGCTTTACTGAAGGGGAAACTTTGAGCGAAATGAACTTGGTAGAATATAAGGCAAAACAAATAGGAGTTAGTTAGAACAGAAAGGCAATAACAGTAGTTCAATAAAAAAATTCATTATTGGCAATATATGAGGAAGATTACTACGAAGGCTGGCATTTTAGAACTGGTACGTCATGATTTTCACGCAGTCGTACATATGGTGACAAATGTATTATAGAAATGAGGAAACTCTAGGCAATTCTAGATGAGCTGCCGAAGTCCAAGTTCACATACCCGGATTCGCCTGGTCGGCCAACAGAAGAAACATATATATTCAGATATGGTGCGGCTTTGAGGACATTTGTTCCTTGTTTATTGCAAGCGCATGAGAGCGCTAGAGAGCAGATTGTTTGTTTTTTTGTGAAGTTTGTCAAATGAGCATTGACTCGCTCACCACGTATCCACTCATCTGTGGAATTTAAAGTACGTTAAACTATTGATGAAAAAGCAATGCAGATAACCATCAAACTAAAATATGTTTAAAACAAGGTTCTTAAATTGGGGTCAATGGACCCCTTGGTGGTACGTGAACTAGTTTTAGGGGGTTCATGAGAGCCTACTTGAAATATAAGTGCATATTTAAGAAGTAATCAAATTTTAAGGAAAAAGAGTTGAATTAGAAATAAAACATTTCTGCTCTGAATGTATTCACTCTAACATTTTTTGAACCGAAAACAGAAGATTTCCAAAGTTAATTTGTATTGTGACGTAAATTGATTACGTCATCTTTAAAAATTTCTTGCCTAACGTGGTCCAGGCGAAGCAAAAAACTTCTTTAGGGATCCGCGGTAACAAAAATATATATAGGTCCATACTTATTGCCCAACATGTAGCCATTTACGAAATATGTATATCGTGCATACAAACATATTTAAAATATGACTTTTAATTCGTAATTCGTAAAGGTTTCGGTAAACGTTTCGTTTACAGATGTGCAATAACATGCAACTGTCATGCAAGCAATATAAACCACCACACACACAATGTTGTTACCTTTATATGCGATGACGTGCCCTTTAATATAGTAAGACAAGCTGTGACGTCATACGAAGGTGATCTGTTACGTGGTTAGACGTTAAAATGAACAGGTTAGCTGGTGAAATGGTGAAGTCGCCGATACAAAACGGCAAAAATGCACATGAAGTACAAGCGTATGGGATGCATGCAACATAACATAATGCTAGAAATATCAAAGCCCATACAGAAGTAGGTATCGTTTTGAATGTTTCGAATAACTCTTTAATCATTTTCAACGTCGTTTCAGTAAAAAACGATGTAAAAACGACGATTTTCAAGAAAGAGTTATTCGAAACGTTCAAAATGATACCTACTTCCGTATGGGCTTTGATATTCTTGTTACGTCTTACTACAACCTCCAACCATTATGCTCCACAATAGATCAAAACACTAAAAAATTGCGACGAATTTCTAAGCCATATATAGTTACAATTTTATGCCCAGCAAAATCACAATAAGACAGCATTGTAACACACGACTCGAAAAAATTCTTATCTTACCGGATCCTGGTGCAAAGGAGGTGGAGGTGGAGGCGGAGGCGGATGTTGGGAGGACTCTGATGCTTGCTTCTTCTTATTAGGGATCGCGTATTTCGGATCCGTTTCCAGTTCGCTCGAAGGCTCGACTCGATCCCGCCAGTCGAATCCTCGCGGCAACTCGACCGTGTCGTAATGATGACGTGCGATGTCGTCAGAATCACCAGTGGCGTCACTGCCGTCTTGATTCGTTACGTCATCAACCGTGGAGCTCGCGTGAAAAGAAGCGTCTTCAGGCTCTTCCTGGTTGGAAGAAGAAGAGGAAGAGCTTCTCCGGTCGTCGTCGCCTGTGGAGGAGCTGGAGTCGGGAGGAGAGGATTTGGGAGGCTGGTGCGCAATTGGAAGAAGAGTGACCTCCTTAGTGACGCTCACATCGCTCTTGTTTCCGCTGTTCTTCTCATGGGAGTCTTTAAATTGGCGAAGAGCCTCCTCGTTCGCTCGCTACGATTTAAACTCGAAGTAGTGGTCATAATGGCAAATATTCTTAGAATTTTCTGCCTTGGTCAAAGTCAGTCATTAATAAGTTCTCGTTATTTAAAAGAAAAATATGTTTCGCCATAAAATAAGGCATCTTTGGTTTCCTGATTGTAAAACTAAATTTTATCAAAGTGCTTATCTTTTTCGCCTATAGTTGCAATTATATTGCCCTGAAGAAAATTGTCCGAAAAAGTATTAAAACGTTGGCACTTTAATAAAATTTTGCCGGAAGAGCAATTTTACAATCCGTCTCTGAATTCGAATGAATCTGGGGATTTAAGTCTAACGAATATGAAAATGTAAATGTTATTAGCTCCCATTTTAAGTCATTGTCGTCATTTGCGTGTTAAGGCGAGAAGATATCTTCATATTTCACACATTAATTTTGCCAGTGGCCAAAGTGGCAAATTTCGACTGTGTTGACCTAATATCTTGTGAGATGCATGGTGGCCCCCAAAAGAGTATCTACTATTAAAAACGGTCTGCACGTCACATCTTATGACAAGCACCATTCGACTTGAAGTATCAATTACAGTAATGTAATGAAAGATATATATAGGCCTACCCTACATGTGTGTTCAACTGCGGTTATACAGCCCTTCTAAAGCTTATTTTTGACCAACGATTACGGCTTACCTATCAATAGAGTTCCATCTCGATCAACGAAGCAAGCAAGACAGGCTACAGAAAAACAATTGTTGGTAGAGAGACGTCCCGGTGTGACCGGAGGTCGTGAGTTCGAATCTCACTACAGGCCAGTTGTTATTCTAGCATTGCTTGTATCACTGATCGACAGATTCGGTGAGTCTGCGATGGATTTCGGTATACTATATATTATAGTAATATGCTTATAAATTTGTCGTTCCATTCCAACACCCACCTACAGCCTACATATCACGACAAATTTTAACGCATCAATCTTGTGCAGAATTTAGTTCGTCATGCATCTGCAAAGTTTCGTTATCCGACATGCAAGGCAAAATTTTCACAAGTAATTTGATTGGAGTTCGTGGATCAAGTATAAAGCATTTCATACACAAAGGTCTGCCAAATGTGCTCAATTATTTTTCATTTTGATCATTTTACCCCTTTGCACCAATCAAGCTTCATCTTATGAAATGCTCAACACTGTGTGTTGTCAACCGGTTTACCTTAAGCGGGTCTTCTGTTTTTGGTGGAGAAACAGCTCCGTTTTTGGCGTTCTTCTGCGGCTTAAAATCTTTCAGCTTGTATTCTTGCTTTACTGGTTTGGGCTTCAACTTTCTGCAAAGAAGCGCAACTATTAGGGTTAAAATTTGTTCGAATAAGAATGGAAGTTTTATGGGAGTTAGGACCCTTGAACAACGGGAAAGGTATTTTTCCTATTCAACTACATTGTTGAACGGAATGTCGCTCTTCACAATAGAAATCTGAAAATTCTGTCGGGCTAAAAGTCAGATTTTGTTTTCAAATAACAAAATCTGCCTAGAACCGAATGGTGAAAAACACACGATTCTGGTTGCACATCGATCATAAAGATTAAACTTAGTACAGAACTTGATGAACCGAAAATTAGTCTGTTTGAAAAAAGTTACTGCTAAATAAGAAATTATTGGTGATACCGGGAATCAAAAGCAAATCGGTTGTGGAATAGCAAATAATAAAGGTTTAAATATAGTTGTTGTACCAATATGTATAACGCCATATATTTACTTTTCATTTACTCATTATACTGTATTACATTTTTTTACTTCGGACGATATAAGAAGTTCTACATTACAGCTCATTTAAATAAACATAGTGCCTATGTGTAAAACTAATCAAAAAAGTCTGTCATTTTATAGCTAATATGCAAAACTCTGCTCAACAATAAATCAAGTTTAGGCTAATATTTTCAGCATTATCGAAATGTTAAATAATAAATGTTCAAGGTAGCAACATTTAATTATTATTTGGATCCTTATTCGACCTACCGTACGATCACATGTCGGAGGAAGTAAACGCCAACCAGTACAATCGCTCCCAGCAAGAGCAGAACAACCACCAGGATTAAAATGGGCATCCAGATGTGGATGTAGGTCTCACAATGGCGCCCGATGTACCACTCAACCGTGGACGAGTTACAACTATTAAACAGAGGAATCAAGTGGCACTATGTAAAGACAAATTGTACTGAATTCTCGACCAGATTTCGCACAACCGTACTTCACGACATAGTGCCACCTTATTCCTCTATTTAGAATTAGACAAACACAGCTACTTACAAGGATAACTACCGGTATTAACAGGCTATTTTATAAAAATATCTTGACTGGTAAAACTAAAACACAAAAATGCATATGAAACCATAGATGAAATACGATTTTGATAACAAAATTAATATAGGTGGTGGGATAGTGTAATGTTTTTTATTGTTTAATGGTGAAAATAACGGCCCTAATAGATTTACAAGGATAACTACCGGTATTAAACAGGCTATTTTATAAAATAACAGGACTGGTAAAAGATCTATTTGGGCCGTTATTTTCACCATTAAACTTATGAACAGATCCGTATAGCGTTTTTTTATTGTTGTTGTTGTATAATACATTATTAATCGGTTCAAACTTTACCCATCTTTAAATAGTTTTTAACCACAAACTCCTTGTATAAAAACATAACTACTCTTGATAATGAATTGCAAAGCCAAAAAGGTCAAGTAGATCTACAGCATCTTGATTAATACATTTCGATACGAGCTTGTGTCATCTTCAGTTAGAGTGATCCAAGCTCGTATCGAAACGGCCTAATCAAGATGATGTCGGTCTCCTCTACCTTTTAGCTTTGCAACATAGTGTACCCATTTATAATCTTGATTTAATAAAATAGGTAAAGCTACAAAAAATACTTCTTTATTTTTAACAAAACGTTACAGCCTTTCCAAAATTAATTTCCATTTCTTTCGAACAACAAGCGCGATTTAAACTGCTTAATCTGGTAATAACTTTTAACCTGCATTCTGGTTGGACCGTTCCGTTGGAATGATGACACCAGCCGTCGTTGAGGCAAAAGTTAACTAGACAGGAAGACATGCAAGTTACGTTGATACCGCTCGTGATTTCTTCGCAGTAGGTGTACTGTCCCTGTTGGCAGTTGGCCAGTGCGCACATGCTGTTACCTGGTAGAAACAGTAGCGCTGAGGTTATAACTAGTATTGCAGTAACCAAATCTTGGGCAACAAAAAGTGGTGTTTTTTCTCCTTTTCTGTACGCAGATATGTATTCGTTTGGCGCGCAAAAGTCGGACATTTTTCGGAGCCCCTTGTTTCAATAGAGTTCAGTGATAAAAAGTGGTCAATACCATTTTTAGCAGTATTGGGCCTGAACCGCATTTTAATCCTTTATGCTCATGTTGTCCTTTAAGTTAGTGAATGTGTTTTAATGGTATTTTTTAGCCTTTTCTAAGTCGACATTTTTTTTTTTAAGTTCAGTGATAAAAAAAATATGGTCATTACCAGTTTTAGCAGTTTGGGCCTGAACCACATTTTAATCATTTATGCTCATGTTGTCCTTTAAGCTCGTGAATGTGTTTTAATGGTATTTTTTAACCTTTTCTAAGTCGACATTTTCCAGAGATCCTTGTTTCAATGAAGTTCAGTGATAAAAAAAATGGTTTTACCAGTTTTAACAGTTTTGGCCTGAACCGCATTTTAATCCTTTATGCTCATGTTGTCCTTTAAGCTCGTGAATGTGTTTTAATGGTATTTTTGATCCTTTTCGTCGGACATTTTCCAGAGATCCTTGTTTCAATGAAGTTCAGTGATAAAAAAAATGACATTACCAGTTTTAGCAGTTTTGGCCTGAACCGCATTTTAATCCTTTATGCTCATGTTGCCCTTTAAGCTCGTGAATGTGTTTTAATGGTATTTTTGATCCTTTTCGTCGGACATTTTCCAGAGATCCTTGTTTCAATGAAGTTCAGTGACAAAAAAAATGGTCATTACCAGTTTTATTTTTGATCCTTTTCGTCGGACATTTTCCAGAGATCCTTGTTTCAATGAAGTTCAGTGATAACAAATTATAATTACCATTTATCAGTTTTTTATACTTAATCCTATGTTTAACCTATACTCATGTTGCCCTTTAAAGTAGTGGATGTCTTTTAAATGACAAACCTTTGAACATAAAGGTTGAAAGATCGACAACAAATGATCCTGACGCTTCCGAATCCAATCCTGTCTTCACCGCCTGTATACGGCCAATTCGTGACGTAATATTCGCGTCATAGCCTTTGGTAGAGTTCCGCAGGGTTATGAAGTTGTACGTGACAGCATAAGTTACCTTTAGGAAATTGTTGTTTGTAAAAAAAAGTATTATTACTTGTTGAAATTGGTGTCACGACACTTTTTTCAGTAGTAGGGCTGCCACCTGATTGTCTTCAATTAAATTATTAAAAAATAAAAGAAAAAAATAAAAAAATAAAAAAATAAAAAAATAAAAAAATAAAAAAATAAAAAAATAAAAAAATAAAAAAATAAAAAAATAAAAAAATAAAAAAATAAAAAAATAAAAAAATAAAAAAATAAAAAAATAAAAAAATAAAAAAATAAAAAAATAAAAAAATAAAAAAATAAAAAAATAAAAAAATAAAAAAATAAAAAAATAAAAAAATAAAAAAATAAAAAAATGTATGTAATGTTGGTTTAAGTTGGCGTAGAAGTCCATTCTACCGGCCTAGGGCGCTTTCATGTAAAGCAGTGGTTCCCAAACTGTGGTACGCGTACCACCGGTGGTACGCGAGAGTCTTTCAGGTGGTACGCGACTACGTATAAATCTGCGAAAACTTGAAAAAAAAAAATTTTTGAAGCATATGTATAAACTTGCGAAAACTTTCAACTTTTAAAACTTTCAGATTGGGTATTTGCAATGTTGCGTTGTAATTACCTTCAATTTGAGGTTTCGCACGTTTATGACGTAACACTTAGCTTGTGGAAGATAATAAAACGTTAATTGTTAGCTGGTTTAATATGTATGTAGTAATAAACTGAAGAGCAGCAGTGTAGTATTGCCATATGTATAATGATATTTCAATCATATTGAACTACTGTAATTTCTTTTAAAATAGAGGAATAGTGTGATAATTTAATTTTGTTTAATTTAACTATACTAGTAACATGTCTAAACGAAAGTACAGCCTGACTTAGGCTACATAAACTACGGGTTTATAGCTATTGAACACAATAGAGAAGCTGTTCCGCAATATGTTGTTTGTATGAAGGCGCTTGCTAATTCAGCTATGAAACCAAGCTTACTCCCGACGACATCTCAACCAGCTGGTCGAGAAAAAACAACTACATCCATCGCATAAAAACTATTTGCTGTGTTTTGTTTAATTTATGGCTTTTATGTCTTCGTGGAATGACATTTGTTAAACTCTAATACAGCTACATGCTCATTTTCTTATCTATATGCTAAAATAGGTATAGTTTGAGATATTCTAGTCAGATGTAACTTAGGTGGTACATGAACACTGTACAAAAGCTCAAAATGGTACGCGAGAAAAAAAGTTTGGGAAACACTGATGTAAAGCAAGCGAGTAGGTTATAAGTATGATTGGACATAACATTGTGACTATAGCTTTTCTTACGAAGTGCTTATATAGCCTATAGAAAAGAGTGGTGTAATGCTGTTGGAACCCATGCCTTTTTAGCAGCCTCCGCTAATCTGACTAACAATCCAGCTATAGAAAAACATACAACGCTTCCTAATATACAGCGTGCCTTCGGAAAGGTTATTACCCAAAGCAGTTGGCCTAATCAGGATTGTGTTGCACGAAGGGCGAGAAAAAACTAGCCTGTGATAAGCTTCAAACTCATAACCTGCGGTCGTACCAGTGCCGTTTTAACCACTGAGCCACAGGTGATACTTTAAAATGCTCTCGGCATGCTACAAGCACTTGGTCACGGACTAGAGGTTATACGTTATTGATTGCTAATTGTTTTCCATTTGGGTTGTTGCTCGCGCTTTTTTTGCAGCTTTTCCGCTGTGCGGTTTCTATATATTGTACTAATACAAGCGTACGGTGTCATTCTCCCTGACGAAGGCGATTTGAATAGGTTGCCAAAACCTAACAATTACCAGAGGAGATGATTTGATTATTATTACTGTGCCTGATAGCAACAGTTTATATATGATGATACTTGCTGGCCATGAAAAACATTAGTTGTGCTGTGGCTTAGGAAAACATGGCACACACATTTTTTTCTTTTATTTGCCAAAAACATAGGTATAGCACTTACTTGTACTTGAGTTGTGTTGCGATTTTCTGCTCGAACAATTTCAACTGTCTGAAACCCGCTCAAGGTTTTGTTGTAAAACAGTCGCGCCTTCGAAAAGAGATTTGGTTAAAACAGGTAATTAACGAAGGTTAAGGTCCCTTTAACCCTTTGAAACTTACCGCCTGTAGGAAAAGTGCATCTCTGTAGTTTACTGACGTTCGCAGGAGAACCGTTGTCGTGTAAACCTTGTTAGCTGTTGTTGCTAAAAAAAACGACCCTTAATTTACTGGAAATTATAGGATTTTTTCAGTTAGACCTAAGTGCTAAACACGGGTTTGGGACACAATACTCGAGTTTTCTGAACAAATTCAATAAAAAAATATCAAAGCCAAATAATCCTTCATTTTGTCACAGGGATCTGTGTTTCTCGTTTTAAATGACTAAACTGGTCCGTTATGATTTCGTCGCATTTATTTCAGGAGTCGCCCTTTGTGCAGTTAAGCATTGATTTGCCGTACGTAATGTCGCTGTGGACTACTCCCGTTAACAATGATACGACAACTTGCGGAAAAACATATCAAACATAATTGATATTGCTGTACAGTGTAACTCACGTGCTGCCAGTGGCTGGGTTGGAACGCTCACAAAAGGATAAAAGCTTCCGCCTCGTTGACAAGCACCTATAATACAAAAGTAAATGGATTCTTATTTTTTTAAATTTACCCATTAAATGAAATGTACTGCAGTATGATTTTTTTTCTAAACTGTTCAGTAGGTGCTAGGAGCGGTTAAGGCTTGTCGCATTTTTAATAACCTACCTGTGGTTGTTTGTGCGAAATTCCATTCACTTTTTTAAAGTATTTCTCATAACTTGTTTATTTCCAACTATTTTATAAAAATTTTCCGTTTCATCATTTTGGCTAGGCTTATTAGAGCTATACGGGAGGGATGGAAAGAAAATTAATGAAATACCTTTTTCTGCACAGTTGTTTAAATCGTTTGAGATTTCCCGTTTGTTTAGTTTTCTACCTAGTTTAAAAGAGAAGTTCGAGTTTTGGTGGAAAGCAATCTAAAGCCTTTGCTTCAGCCGTTGTTCGAACGAATATTTTTATCGGTTGATAACGTTCTGAAAATGTTGTATATTACGCGTATTGCAGTGCTGTACACAGTCGGATGTATTTACGAGCATCTTTTACAATATCATTGAGCCTTTATATTGTATAAAATAAACATAAACGCTTAATTCCTTTTATAATTTTCACTGGTGTGTAAAGCATGTATCATTTCGGTCAATATTGAAAAGCAAACATAAAAACTTTTATCTAACAACATGAGCACCCACGCTGGCATTGGGTCGAAGTGAAGCGCGTCGACAAAATTGCAGAGAAATAGAACGAAGTTTAAAGCCCATACAGAAGTAGATAACATTATCTACACTGTTAGAAGTTTGGCGAGAACTAAACGAACTATGAACTAAACGTATTTAAATATTGACAAACTTGCCTACATAGTCTTTATAACTTTGTCTCGATTGCCATGAACTATTTTTATAATTAAAAAAAGTTTTTGAATAGGATTATGATTTTTACGACTTTTTTTTTATTTATATATTTTTTTGATTTAAACAGTTGCTACCAGGCATAGTAATACAAATTGAAAAACGGCTCCTCTGGTAATCTTAATTCTTGACCAACGTTTCGGCAACCTATGCAAGCCGCCTTCGTCTTTTGATTTTTTTTGTGTGTGCAACTTCAGCTATATTTTTCGACGTACATGGGACATGAGTCACTTCATTAAGTTATACCCACGCCCAAAATAAATGAAGCGCGCCCCAAAACTTACCTGGCGTAAAGAGCGGAAAGGCGTAGAGAAGGCAAACCAGCAAGAAAGAACCAGTCGATCGCATTTCGCTTTCCAACTCGGGCGTAACTCTGCAATCACTCAACGTTGACGTATAACGGCGGCTATAGGCTCTTTGAGATATACCTCGAGCACCCTTCGCAATGAGCCGAAGGAAAATATTATCTCAACGAGACTGGCGTCTGGAAATCAAAAAAGGCATTGGTGCCTAACCGAGTGGTGAAGGCCGCTCAAATCATTATGTACTGGCCAAATCAATTTTGCGCGCTGGTCTAGAATCCTACCATAGCGTTGAAACAAGTATTAAAACAACGAACAACATTTGGGTTAGGATGTCGATTAGTGTTTGAGTGAGGGTGGCTCAAGTATTATAATAGTATTGCTTAACCTACCCAAACCCAAACGCTAATCGGCACCCTTTCCCAAATAATGTTCGTTATGGTAGGATTCTGGACCAGCGCCCCATTTTGATATAGCTTAATGAAAGGTTAACAACTCCTGACAAAAATCACTTTGTATATTCCCAACTTAGTTTGGTATAAATGCAATACAATTCTCTAAATAAAGTGCCTTTTATGAGGAATCAACTAAACCCTTCAAAAGTAATAAGAATATCAAAGCCTATACAGAAGTAGGTATCAATTTAAACGTACTTTATATACCTCTATTCATTTTCAACATCAAAATGCTACCGACTTCTGCATGGGCTTTGATATTCTTATCACGTCTTACTGAAAACTTTAACCACTATGCTCCCAATCTTAGAAAAGGGTTTCTCAGTCTATGGGTCGTGACCTACAATTGAGTCGCCGTTCGACTTGCCTGGGTCACCGACCAAAGTAGTTCTCATAATTATGTTTGTTGAGCAAGATTGCTCATGATGAGCAAGATTGCTCATAATAATACAATTTGAGAAAAATGTTAGTGAAATACCAAGAAATGACCCATATGACTTAACTTCGCACATATAACAATGACGTCTTAAGTTTACTTCGACAAGTTCAATGAAAAAAAAACGGGTCCGCAAAGCTTTCCGTTCTAATTACGCCTTGTAGTTTGTTCACCACGAAAAAAGGTTGAGAAACAATGCCTTTAAAATAAATAAAAAACGCAATTTCAAAAGATTTTTTAGAATGCATATTTTAAAAACTTTTCGCTGAATAGTGTAGTCTTTAAAAATATAAAACCTTGCCTTTCATTATTTTCTCCCGACTACTATTTTTAACACTAACAACTGAGAGTATTGTAATGCCTTTATATAGCGCCACACGAACTTAATTTAGGAAAAACCTTTTGATTCATCAAATCTGACCACATTCACCAGCTCAATTAAAAGATTAAGAAAATACTTTTTTTGACTACGACTATCAAACAAACCATATTACACTTAGAAGAAAAAGCGCCATTTAACATTCAAACCCTTATCTTTCTGCAGACAGTAAAATGTCTTCCTCTGTACAGAACTCGTAAGCTAAATCAGTCTGGATAACGTCACGTTCCGCTTTGCTGCTTATGGTCCGTCGTAAAGTTGAAATAGAATTGTTTCTTTACATCACAGTAGTTTGAACATGTGAGCAACATCTGGTAATTTTGTCAATTTTAACAATTCGCAGTAGCCTTTCTGAAATATACAGTTGTTTTTAACGCAGAACAACTTCTTAAATTTGATTTTTAAGGCTGTTTTTCTGTTTGTGTACAAACACGGGCGAAAGTTAAACTACCATTTGTGTTGTTGCTTAACAATATCACTATTTCAGGTAATTTGTCAAATCATCATTGCCACTTGCAATAGAACGATTCCATAACTGAACGACGTTAACATTCGGAAGGACACGTTATCAAAACTAATAAGTGTAGGTTTTGTTAACTTCTACAAATTTTTAGCATGCTTTGGAATTTTTAGGGCTATAAAGCGCCAAGGCTACCTACAAAATCAATCTTAATCAGCCTAAAACTAAACTCCATAAATGCGTCTTTTCTTCCATGACTTCGAACAACCTACAAGTGTGGTGTCCTCCTTGATAGAAACACCAGAACGGTTGAACAAAGTAACACATACTGTGCAATTAATTGAAATCTTTTCGACGTGCTATTTTATATTCGAACCTTAACGAATGTAAGTTATCATGTGCACTTCGGAAACGACGTTAACTATTCGAACGTGGTATAACATGGCCTATTAATACGTTCGGTTCAGCTCTCGTTCGGCCAATTTATTTTACTGTTTGTAAAGTTCGGGTTCATGGATGAGTAACTACCATACGCTTAATGTAACAATCTTATAGTTTAGTAGGTATCAAACAACAAAACTTACATAGCAAACTCGTCAAACAATACGAAAGCAGAGTTTCGTTTGTTGAACATGCAGTGTTTTGCCGTCATATTTGGCGCTGTTGTTATTATATTATATTACGTGTTTTGTGCGTTATCATAGGTTTAAATCGATATTCAATGCGTTAGCTTTTCTGTCTTTATCTATTCTCTTATATTTATCCATTTAATTAATAGCCTTATTAGAAATATCTTAACTAATGTAATTTATCAAGTGGACTTCGGAAAAAGGGTTAAATATTCAAGCGTGTGTGGGGCGCAGCCACAATGAAATAATATTTATTGCAAATCAACAAACGACGAACAGTACTTACAGGTAATGACGATATACGTACAATGCTTAACCTCCGTAACGTAGGCGATCTGACTCCAGCTAAGTGAACAGAGAGACTGCTCGTTTTTCGTTAAAAATGAAATCCCTTATATACTGTATACCAGATGGCGTTAATTAAATTTCATAACAATGCGTTTTTGCCACGCATCGAAGAACGAAACACGAGTATAGCAATATGTTGACAGTTTGATGAATTCACACAGGCTGGTGTGACAACGTCACAATCCAACAGACTGTTTCAATTGAATGGCCGGAGTTTCAACCCGGTAACAATATGGAGCGCAAACCGCTACACGTGTATAACTTGGTCCACTAAAAAACAAGTTGTTGCGATAAGTTTGAGATAACGGTTTGTTTGGCAGGTTGGAAGTCGGTTTACGCTCATATAACGTTAAATTATTCGGTTCAGCTCATGTTCGCCTTGGTTTACGAAAAAGTAAGTTGCACTTGTTCAATCTTAATACTTCTTTTCTTAAAATTTAACGTCTCAAACAGGATATTCTATATCAGTCACAAATTTATAAATGTTAACCTTTAATCATAGAGTACTAAATAATTACTATTCTATGCTTTAAATTTAAACCAATGCCTGTGTCAGTCATGCGTAACATCATTGCTCATTTGTGAAAACATTTATTTACTATTGATAATTTTTTAACTTTATTTTTGATAGGTCATTATTTACAAAAGTATCCAATATTTTAAAGCGATCAAGTGCTGTTTACCTTGAATATATTTTTATTTTACCCACGTGCGAAAACATTACTTATTAAAATTGCTCTGCCTAAAAAAAAGATTTGATGCAATCATTTCACCTCTGCGGCTGTGACCATTGACCCAGTCAATGAAATTTGACAGTTTTATAGTATTCCTTGTCACGATTTGGATTTAAACGAAATGTATATTTACTAGAGTTTCCAGAGATTTGTTTGTTTTTACAACCGCACTACTTGCTATGGAAAACAGCAGTAAATACATTTTCTCCAATGTTGTGTCAAGTTACGAATTTGGCCCTGATCTGCATTCCGTGGCATGTGCACACCAGAGATTTGGAAAGGAATTTATGTGAATTGGTAACTTTTATACCTAAAAACCAGATTAAGACTGAGTTGTGGTGGATTCCCATACCTCCGGTGTGCATTAAACCTTGACTGCACACCTGGTCCTGAGACAGTGACGCAAAGCCAGTCTGCATTCCATGGCAGTTCACGCCAATATCTCTGGTGTGCAGAACCAAATGATGTGCAATTATGTTTTTTGTGCACTCCAGTGTTGAAAATCCTTCCGCAGTTACGCTTATTTTCGAATTTATACCAATTCAGGTGTGCACACAAATTTCTTTAGCCCCAAAATTCAGACCTGAAGCCAGCGATCCAATTTTCTATAAAAAAATAATATTAGAAAAAAATTATTAACTGCTGTTTTCCAAAGCTTGTTGTAGATAGATATGAGGTTGTATAAAACAAACTTACCTGTGGAAACTGTAGTTAATATACATTTCGTGAAAATGCGACAAATTTTACAATTATCCATCATGTCAATCGACTATCTGGAAAGTATGACAGATCACGACAAGATCTTGTAGGTGCTTGGCCGAAATATTCGGAAAGACCTAGTGCATAAACTCAAAAGTGCACCTCATATTTACCAAAATACAACACAACCTGTTTTGTTCTCACATAAACATATTTGTTAATTCAAATTTAGTTTATATAGCTTTTAGGGAATGCAAAATAATACATTTTTTTCTAAATCTGTGTTTGGAATGTTTTCGAAAATAAAATTAAAATATTGAATATGTTGAAAATAAATAAAGGGATACTTGAATCGTTTAAAATGCTATCTACTTCTGCAGGGTGTCAGTTTTTTCGCCTTACTTAACCTTTTAGTTGTTGACCGGTGACACACCTTTTGTAAAAGTGAGAGAAGTTGGGATCATAATAAATTTAATGGGTGAAAAGGTTATTTGGCCATTTCCCAAGGAACCTTTTCCTCTATGGTGGAGATGTACAAGCTCATTGGCCCTTCTAGCTTGTTCGGTGATTAGCAAGATTGGGCTGTGTTATTTAAATAAAACAAAAATCTACAATTCAGGCGTTGTTCAGGATTTGGTCACTAAGCGACCACCTAATACACCATTAATTACAGGTAATTTGCTAACCTACTACTGAACATATATTAGCAGACTAATCAGTTTAAAATGTAATTCATTTTGCCACCATTTTTTTTAATTTCTAAACATATTGATATTTTGAAAATTGTTTAAAACATTAAAACCACTCTGCTCTAATTGATTCAGAACTAAAAATGGTAGTAATTAATACAATATTTTACACCTTTTATCATGGTAGTTTGGATATATTTTAACTGATGATGATACTAGTACATAAGAAACATATGTTTATTAAATTGTTTATTAATATGATGGGTTATGTCACTTTCAAAAGCCTAATGTATAATTCTGAAGACTATATGTACTTTTATGAAAACTTTAGGTCTTAGTCTAATAACTTTAAGACATTATTCGGTCAGTTTTAGGGGTAGTTCCAATCGATTGAGATCATTTCAATGACTTAGGGTTGTAATTTGACAGAGTTAGATTAAAATCTGATTGCCTGGTGCTTATTCCACAAAGTTTAGGTTTTATTCTGATAGCTTTCGGTCTTGATAATCCCGTTGTTGACCTAAGCTTTGACTTTCTTTAGTTACCAATCACCATAGCTGCATAGATGATCCAATTCTGGCAGGAATGTTGTCATGGAGGACAATGTTTCAACCACGTTACATCAGGTGGACACCCGGAGCCAATGACATTTGCTTCACTACAGCCCGTCACCGTCTATTCTTTGGTCTCACACAGGTAATTTATTACAAGCTGCTTCTTACCTATTTAGTTATAAACAATTGATATGAAATACTCTGCATGTGATTTTTGTTGTTTGTTTAAGACGTAATAAGAATATCAACGCCCATACAGAAGTAGGTATTTAAACATGTTGAAAATAAATAAAGAATTATTCAACGTTCAAAATGCTTCCTACTTCTGTATGGGCTTTAATATTCTTGTAACATCTTACTACAACCTCCAACCATTATGCTCCAAAGTTGTTTGTTTACATTCGAGGTTTGTATTTAGTTGTTTTTTGCACACTACGCTACTGTGGAATTTCAAATGAGGCTTGACCTCAAACTTTGCAATTTGTTTTAACATATTTGCAGACATACTGACAATTAAAATTTTGTAACACTTTATTTCCCAGCTAATACCTGTTATTCGTGGTGGTGGAATATTTCAACGTGGGATGGATTATACTATTGAGAAGTTGAACCAGTGCAAATGGGTTCACCTCTTTCCTGAAGGAAGGGTCAATATGGACAAAACATTTATAAGGTAGTAATTTTTAAAAACATTTCACTAGCAAATTTCGATACTACATTTTTTTACACCAACTATCGTCGAAAAAAGATAATTGCAAAAAGCCCTTAAAAGTATTAGTATGTGAGAATATTATGGTTGATGTTATGTAATTAAAATATATATGAATCCCAGGGTGTTTGGAAATTCATGGTTTCCTTACAATAATATTTTATTTTAATTTAAACAAACTATTAATAAACTTCTCATATAGAAGTAGCTGGTACAGTATTACATTTTTTACATTTGTACTATTCATAAAAAATGCATGCATTTTGTCCTACTTAAAAACACAAATATCAACTGTGTTGAACCAAAAATTAAGGTCGACAGCGGTAATATTTTAACATATAAACTTTTTGCAGACTGAAGTGGGGAGTTGGCAGACTGATCCACGAATGCAAGTATAAACCTGTTGTTCTGCCCATTTATCATCTGGGGCTAGATGACGTACTTCCCAACTTTCCACCATATATACCTCATATAGGTTTGTTACTTCTTATATTTAATTACTTCCTGATTATCAGTATTAGATACCCTCTTAACACCAACAACATTCAATTACAGGCTATTTAAAAGTGTCTTGGATTGACAGGGGAGTTCTTTAAGCTATAAAACAAAAAATATGCATTGTATATTTATAAACATCATATTTTGCATATAGTTGTATATATATATATTTTTTGTTCAAGCTATAAAACGAAAATTCATTCTTTTTTATAAACAATGCATGCTACCGTGCAGCTGACTGGAAGGTCCATCGGATCGCTGCTCCGGGCGTATCACGCATCAATTGTTTCTTGTCATAGTTTACTTTGTGTATTTTAATTTCAGCGCCAACGGAAAAAATAAACATTACTTACTTACCAATATTATATATTTTTTATATTTTTAGGTAAGAAAGTCACCATATTGATTGGTGAACCAATCGATCTTGAAGTTCATAGAAAAAGGCTGTTTGACAAAGAAATCGATGCACAGCAGTTCCGCAAAGCTGTTACTGATGAAATTCAAAATGAACTGGAGTTGCTAAAATTACGCACTCAAGAACTACACAACGCTAGATAATGCTTTTTTTTATTTTTTTACTTTTTATAATGTCCCGAACAGCATATGCAATCTGTATAATTGTTTTAAACAAAATTGATTACAATGAAATCAAGATAAGTTGAAAAACTTATGTTTTGCCACACCTTAGCGTTGTCACAGTCCAAAGTAGTGTTTCTCATCCTTTTTGTGGCAATCCAAAAGATAACAGCAAAGCTTTGGGACTCTTGTCAGCAAACAACACATAAGACATCGGTATAAATAGGTTTGAATTTAACCAACATGAGCCACCTCTTTGCATTGCCTTATTAGTTTTGGCGAGAAATAGGTTTAATAATCCAACCTTGTAAACTGCTGCATTCGGCAACCCAACTAAATCAAATGATGGCATAGTTTTTTTCCTTAGGTTGAGAAGCATGGGTCTAATGGGTGTGCGAAGCTAAATTTAAACCTTTATAATCATTCTGTAAAAGTTTCTGTATTAAGATTTGAATGATATATTTATGCACAGTTAGGTGGGGTTGATTGCCAATTAATGCAATTGAATTTACTTGGTACTTCATTCATTACGCATCCCTTCATAGGAGTAAAATTTCATAGTCATTCAAATATACCTCACCTAAACCTTTTTCAAAATAAATTTAAATATTGTATTTTTAAGCACTATTTTTGGCTGTATTCGTCTTGTGCCAGATTAAATAATACATAAAAAAATCTTTTTGAGTCTTTTTAGTGTTGTAAGAAATTGTATTAGTTCGCACATTTTGTATTAACCCAACCCATGGCTGTTAACTAGATTAAAATTGATTAAGATTGATAGTATTCCACGATGATATATATTAGGATGGTCCCCGATTTCCAGCATCATCACTTTAGTGGCTTAAAGGCTATAAACTTTCGTAACATATGTTTAATTCAGTTCCTTAGTTTTGATTGTTAAATTTGTATATGGAAACTTTAAAAAACACCCCAAAAGAATTCATAACCATCACTAATTTAAACAATTTCTTTCGGTCTGGCATTGAACCATTCTAAACTATATTATAAAAACGTTGTACGCCATGAGCGCTTTGTCACAGTGTCAAATACCTTTTGGACAACTCCGCTAGCTTAAATAGTATTTTTATAATTTTGTGCTAATTGATTTGCGTGTGTAAACAACGGCTTTAGCTGGCACCTTTCCTGTTGATCTGTAGTGTTTGTGAAATTAATAAAAGATATAAAAATATTTTGCTTTTACTTCAGTTTGAGATGAGATGAATTGGGACCTAAAGGTGACCAATACACATTCCTTATGCCTAATTGCATTTTTTTGGTTTTTAGTTTCAGGGTAGCAAAAAGAATGTATTAAACAAATCCTCTTTTACAAAAAATCTAATTTTAAGTAACCAGGTTGGTATATTTTTTTCAGTTGTTTATTCAATATTCAAAGAAATAAAACGCAAATATGCTGACTTAATTTCCTATTCAATAAAAATTCCCTAAAAGCAGTAATTGACAGTGTTTAAAAAGTAAATTTTAAAAGAGCAACAGTAGCCTTTGAAATAGTTTAGACAGAATTCACTAGTATCACACAAATATAAAAACAAAATGTGAATGAGACGCATTTAAAAAAAAATGTTATGAAAAATAATAACAATACATATTTTAAATAAAGTTTTGACTTGTATGATTCAAATTATAATTGGTGATATCATAAAAACTACACACCAGGCAGTGATAATATTTCACCTAAAATGTTCTGCTATAAAAAAGTCATCAAAGTAGAGTTCCCCACTCGTTTACAATTTTTTTTTTAACTTTTACTAACAACAATAAAAAGTCAAACAGTTTTATTTTCCTTAGTGTTTTTTGGCAATTCGTATCCCATAAAGTATTTCTGCGGAGTTACAGGCTTTTCATCTACCACGCAAGAAAGGGAAATGTCAAGGAACCTATGGTTTTCTTCGCTATGCTTTAACACCAAGTTCCCGCTTATCTTTGAATCCTGGGAGACAGGTTTTTCCTGTTGAAGATAGAGTATGGACTGTTTCCAATGAGTTTCTGGTTTGTATGGTGATGTGGACAAGGTAAGGTTTGACGGCTCAGAACTGCAGTTTGTACTGTTGGAACTTAACGATGTTTCTATGTGATTTGAGTAACTAGGGTCATATTTCTGCTCTATGTTGTTCGCTGGGATGATGTAATCTTCCTGGTTGGTATCTTGTACTTCATGATCCAAAACAGGCTGTTTTCTCAAGGGAAATTTGACATCAAACCACAGGGCGAAGCCCTAAAATGATGTTAAGATTGTTACAGCAATTATGCATGTAGTTTGTTTTAATCTAAAGCTACCAGGCATTGCAAAACTTTGTAGGTAAAATCCAAAAATCAAAGGAGGAATAGTTTGCAGTTAAAAATTATTCTACTAGTACTTTACACGTGGCTAACAGCGATTTTATTTTGGTTCTGCCAGTAAGACCCAGACACTCTTCCTTAAATAATTTATTACTTGCTAACCTGAAGGTCAGCCATGCCAAAGCTGCTGAAAGTGAAGCAGTGTTGAACATGGGAAATGTCCTGATGCGTTACTGTGCAGAGATCCAAGTTGGCTATCATTTGTGGATTTGCAAGGATATTTTCACAAGTTATCTGCTTTACCATAACCTGAATAAGAACAAAATGATTTCTCCTGGTTTGAAGTGCAATTGTTTTCTTTATAGGATTAAACAAATTTTGCAGCAATTTAATTTCAAAAGTAGCTCTATGGTGACTATATTAGTTTTTTTTATTTTACAAAATGTAAATGATTTATAAACTGTTGTTACGTCTTTAGAAAACGATTTCCTTGCGACACCATAACCAGAATAAGAACAAAATGATTTCTCCTGGTTTCAATTGTTTTTTTTGTAGAATTAAACAAATTTTGCAGCAATTATTATTTTAAAAATAGCTCTATGGTATGTTCAATTTGTCGCCCAACCTCCGTATTATCTGTTGGATATAGCAGAAGATAAATGGCACAATAAAGTTCATGCCAGTATTAATATACAAAAAATGGTCTTGCCCGGTATTAAATAATTATGTGTCTTCTTTGTTTTTACTTTTTATTTTATTTTGCATTGTTTTATCTTTTATTTTAGTTGCAATGGGCCTCTACCGTTTGCCTTATCTTCTTTGTTGTCACCTCTTGCCACCCTTTTTTCTTTTCGCTTTACCAACACAGCTGGTTGTTGTTTTTCCCAAGACTTGGGTAGCAGGATGGTCCAGTTTTTTATAGCCCTATACCTATAACTTTTATCTTATATATTTTTAACCTGGTCGCGTAGTTTGTTGCTCTTGGTTCTATTATTATTTTTCTATGATTTTTAATTTCTACCACCTAGTTTACGTGTTTACATTATTTTGTATTCGTTTTTTAGAGACTGATGATGCCGTGATTGGCGGAATATATTTCTCTTTTATAAACTAGAACCTATAGTGACTGATTTTGACTGAGACAAGAAAGTCTAAAGTATATAACTCTATGGTAACTTTAATATTTTTTTCACTTAACAAATATAGTAAATTATTCATAAACTGTAGTTACATCTTTAGAAAACGATTTCCTTGCGAAAGACTGCAGCGCAGACATGTCAACTCCATATGAATCCACCATGTCAAGCCAGAAGTTTACTTTCTCGATCACAATTTCATCATCGCTGATCGGACTCAGGTACATTTGAGCACTAGATGGCAGCATAAGTCCCCCAGGCTTAAGCCACCTAAAATATATCAACATAATCATAGAGACAAATATCAATTCAATTTCTATTAAATCGGTGATTCCCAACCTTTTATGGCTTATGTCAGCCTTCAAAAATAGTAAATAGATTTTCGACACCCGACTTCAATTTTCGTTAAATATTTTACTGAAATGTCACTATAAATAGAATTGGAACAACACAATCACCTTAAACCATGTAGGAAAATGTAATTTGATATAATGGTCTCTAATCATACACATATAGTTGTGTAAGAAGCTTATCAGTTGAGCCAAAATCAGATTCTTAAAAATTCTCAAAATACATATCGGTACCCTTGAGCATTACAAATGGCACACCAGGGTCCCGCGGCACCCCAGTTGAGAACCACTGTAATAAATCAAAACTCTACCTATCACGTGCAGTTATTACACTTCCCAACATGGATTCGTAGAGAAGGCAGTAACCCATCCATTCACTAACTATTACATCAACTTTTTCTGGTAGTTCAATTTCCTCCATAAGGCTTTCCAGGACAATTACTTTGTCATCGAGACCGTTAGCCTTCACAACCTGCAAATTAAAAAAGTCACAACACGTTAAAATGACATAACTTGACTTAAGGGTTTGGGACAAATGACTTGGGTTAAAATTAAGCGTTTTCATTCAGCATTTTTTTCTAAAATTGGGTTATTTATATTAATTTTTGTACATACAGCAATTTGCTTGCTTTATGTTGAATGGCTTATAATTTGACAAGTTTACCAGTTTTAACTTGTTACTTATTCAAAAATACTTGGCTTGGACAACAGTTAATTTATGAATGACTTGACCGGAACTTAAGTGATTTCAAAATGAATTCTTTACAACACTGCTAATGAACATCTATTTAAAAAAGCTTCAACTGCCGGTTTGAAGGGGATTATAATCAACCTGTTTTGCTTGTTCGGCAATGCTACTGGCCTCCACAGCATAAACTTTGCTTGCACCAGCTTGTGCACAAAAACAACTCAATATCCCGGTTCCGGCTCCAACATCTAGGACAACCTAAAAACACTCAATTGTTTGCACCAGCAACAAATTAGGCTAAATAAAAAGTGTATAACGCTTAAGTTTTAAAACTTAAATACTGTGAAAAGTTAAAATATGGTAAAATAAGTTGGTATTGAAGTGCAAAGACAAAAAAACGTGTCGTTATGATACAAACTAATTCAAGCATCAATTAATAAAGGTGGGAGGCAATTGTTGTCAGTCTGAGTTTCTAAAGTCGGGGCAATAGTTAGCACCATTTGTTAATTGATCAAGATGATGTTAATCTACTCATCCTTTTAGGTTTTACAATTCATTATCAAGCTAGATTACAGATCCGTGCATAATGTACCCAAGATAAAACAACTTTTCATGAAATTTTACTGTTACCTTATTAGCCATTGATGGCATACAGTTAAAGATGGCATTCCTGTATGCGTTTGTTCGAACATTGTCGGCAAGCATCTCTTCATGCACTGTAATGTCTGCATAGGATTCAAAGTAGGACTTGTCAGACTTATTGCTGTAGCCCAAGCGTGGACGCTTAGGTTTAAATTCACTTGCCATCTTGTGAACATGGATAGCACCAAGAACTTTAGAGAGTCTCATTAAAATTTGAATTTAATTCTTAATTAAAAAGTCATATTGTTTTTATTCTGCACATAAAAAGTATTTGTTGAATAGTATAAAAGTCAAATTTATATTTATGCAATGTTGCAAATGTCTTGTTAAGAATGGTTAAAGAAGACAAAAAAACAGTCTTAAAATTTAAGGGCAGTCTTTTATTTGCTTTGGATGTTGTCAGTTTGCATTCTATGGTACCCTTACATATTTCTGCTAAGCAATATATGCAATGCAGCTTATTTTACAGTGTGCAGCTAAGGTAACTAAGACCAATATGATGCCCTGTTTCACTTTTTGCATAGATCCTGGCAGCTGTCTACATGCCATGCAGCCAGACTGCATTCTGTGACAGGTTCACACGTCCGCGAATTTGTGAAGCAATTGGTGCACACACCTTAATCCAGTGTGCATTTCATGGCACTTCACCCCAAGATTTCGATGAACAGCTCCAAATTTTGATGTGTGTAGGTGTGCAATTAGAGTTTAAGGCACATCTGAGGTTCGCTAATTTATCACAACTCAGTCACACAAATTGATTTCAAATAATCTCAGTCCGGAATATAATGCAGACCACGCAGAATAGAATGCAGACTGTTAAATTTAGGTAAAAGGTTAAGTTGTTGTAGTATCCCAAGCCTCAGGTATAGCGAAGACCTTAATTTCACGCCTAAAAGTTTGGTGCTACACCAGAGATGCAAACTATTCCTCCAATAGATGAGTAAGTTTATTTAAAAAAAAGTGAGAGATCTTTCCGAAATACGCTAATGCGACTGGTGACTAGCCATACACTCAAGTTACCATGTAGCAGTAGTACATCAGAACGCGTGGCTGTCTGTTATCTGAAAACTGTCATACAAATCACAGAAATCCGCGCCTTAAACCTAAAAAACCGTCACTAATTGCAACATGACGATTCGCTTTTGCAGAGCAGGACTTTGTTAATGTGAATCGTTCATGCGTGAAATCAAATTAAGCGTGAAAAGTCAATTTCAAGACCAACTACCCTCTGGCACCGCTAGCGTTACGCACTCACAGACACAACAAACCGAATCCAGAAGGTGTAGTGCAAATTAATTACCTGACTACGTTAGAATGGTTATTTCGTCCACAGCTAGAAATCAAATGAGTTCCCGATTTTGAGAAATATTTTATTTAAAGCTAGTGTCTCAACCTGCACCTCACTTGCTGTACAAATTAATTTCAAACTAATTTAAATTCAAATTCGATTACGGATATTTTAATTGCCTTTACTTCACTGTAAACGCCTAGCTATCTGAAAAATCAGTTTGTTAAAGAGAATGATAATACTTGCGAATCTGCATTTACAGTTATACCGCAATAACGTTAAAGATGGGAGAGACAGGAATAGATTTGTATCTTTGCATCAAATGTATCTCGCCAGAGCAATACACAAACGAGTGGTGTGTTTACACTAGAGTTGTCGGATACTTGATATTTTATTATCTATAGAAACACATATCGTGATTCGATCTTATACCAAATGACGTCACTATAGTAAAATAAAAATAAAAATTAACTAGGAAAGAGCAATGGCAATGATTTTTAGGGTAATTCGCCGAAGTTTGTTTTTGCATTTTGTCTTCTATCATAAATATAATATTTTCTAAAAATATATCTAAATTTCTACGTCGGATCCCAAACATGGCTGTAATGAACAAATTATTTAGTAGCGGACTGGCACCGATACCACCCTAGTATCGAACGAGTACCGATACCACCCTAGTATCGAACGAGTACCGATACCACCCTAGTATCGGACGAGTACCGATACCACCCTAGTATCGGACGAGTACCGATACCACCCTAGTATCGGACGAGTACCGATACCACCCTAGTATCGGACGAGTAGCGATACCACCCTAGTATCGGACGAGTAGCGATACCACCCTAGTATCAGACGAGTGCATATACCACCCTAGTATCGGACGAGTACCGATACCACCCTAGTATCGGACGAGTACCGATACCACCCTAGTATCAAACGAGTACCGATACCACCCTAGTATCGGACGAGTACCGATACCATTACTTGCCATCGGGTATCGGCTCCGATCCGAAATTATCGGACATTCCTAGATTAACCAAACCTATACCGACCAGAAGGCATTAAACGAGCTCGCAAATATTCGAATGTCTTTAAGTGATTGAGACATAAATGCAAACAAAATGGAGGGACGTTTATTTTGTTGTGATGCTTGAAATTTTCATGAATTTCAATCGCAATAAGGCGATTAAAAGATTTCGCAAATATTAAAAAAGTGTTTGCCCAAGGCTAAGGCGCTATTTGGCTAACTTTTACATATGTTTGTATTTGACAAAACTTATAGAATCGCAATAAGCTAAAATTGGCACACGGTAAAAATTCAACTTTACTGCCAGTAGCATCTCAGGTTTGTTTCCTAGGTTAAAGCTTGTTGAAAAGGGGCGAACAACTCCGACCAGAATCCTCGTTTCGCAATGAACAGTAGCGATTTACAGCAGTACTTGCTTGCCCTAATTATGGCTGGACTTGAGCAACTGATGACTTGGGCTGGGACTTGACTTGAAATTAAGTTATTTTGCAAAGGACTTGACTGTGACTTAATTCATTCCAAAACGACTTGTCTACAACACAATTACCTCAGATTGTTTACTTAGTTAAAACTTGCTAAACAGGGAGACAACTCCGACGAGAAATCCCTCTTTTTCTATGGTCAGCATGGTCAGGAGGTTTTTGTAGCAGTACTTGCAAAACACAAGACCAACTCGATCGTCACAAGTCCTTGTTTGGAGGAACGCGAAGCGAAGCGTGACCGTGCTGGGGCGCCGCACACTCACGACGTCTAAGCGTGCAGTGATAGCACGCAGTGCACATCCCAGGAAATGACAGCACACAATTTCCGGCAAAGTGCGAATTCTTCATCACAAGGCAGCAAGGATGCCACAGCCGCCGCTCACATAAGAGCACGTGGCTATAACAGCGCAAAGTCAAGGATTATTTACTAGACGAACTGTAACTTACGTTGTTTTTTTGAATTGCAAACCTGGTCGTAATGAACAAATTAATTAGGTATCGGATCGGCACCGATATACAGCCATAATGTCCAGGATTGTATACCAGTGATTAGTCGACTGTAATTTATGCACCGTTGTTTTTATTACACCGAGTCTTTCACAGGTGGAAACTTTAGGGAGGATGATATAGTGTCTTTTAGTTCAAAATATTTTCATCTAAGTGATAGATTGTGGGTCAAAGAAATCTTTTTTTTTCATATTTGAGGCACGTTTTATAATTGAGTTAGGTACTTTGAAGTTTTTCAAGACTGGCTGGCTATAGATTGGTCTGCGTCCGTAATTAAATATAGTAGGATTTGTTATTTAGTTCGCAAGTCTAATGGTTAAACTTTGAAGCAAGAAAGATAGGAAATCGCTAAAAGCTAGCAATCCCATTCAGAGTAATTATTATCACTTGCTGCACAAACTTCCGCAAGCCTATTACGCCACGAAACGCGTGTCTGTAGTTTTGTGACACATTGACATTGCTTAAATGCTTTTACAGAGAAAACTTATTGTTATCGCGTGGTATCTGCCAAAAGCAACCAGCAACAGCAAGCGTATCCGTTTATAGAGCAGCTTGGTTCAGATTTTCTTCCCTCCCTGTAGTACAGTATAGGTAGGTCGCTTTGGCGCTGACTATCGGCCGTGCTCAATGAGCAGCCAATAGGCAGCACGCATGCATCAACATCAGGCGCGTACGCAGCGTTATATGTGTGAACAGGAAGACCGACTATAAGCTTGCATATAGCTACTTCCCCGATTCTGCAGTACAAACGTTTCACCAAGTGTCGCATGGCTTGCGTGGTGCAGCGCACGATACGAACTATGAGGAGACAGCGTTGATGACGACGAAGCCTGTACAGAACTGTATTCAGCGTATATTAAGTCGGGATAGTGTTTTCTAGTTGGTGGCTAACACAACCTCGAGGTGCTGAGTTAATCAGAAACGCTGAACGTTTAGTTGGAAGTTCCAAGCGTTTATTACCCTGTGCTCAAAATAGCCAAGCCATAAATCCAGCCTAATAGTTAATACGTTTATTGTTGAATTTTAATGCAGGTCGTTACCCTTGCACGATTACAAGGAACATTTGCTACCCAATAAATTTGGTATAAAATGGCGACTAAACCGGTTTGTAAATGCAATAAGTTTTGCTGATGTAAGGTCGAAAATAGCTTATATATTGATATACGAATTTCCATGATAAAAAATGCAGTGTGTTATGTTTGAAGAGTAGAACATTTATATCTTAACTTTTTTTAGACATACAAGTAGTCCCAAGAAATTTTAGTATAGATGAGGCAATAATTCATCATTTACTTCCAGTAGGCTACAGCGACATGTTATCAGACTTTGCTCTGTAACTTAGGCTATGCTGTAGGTTTTATTTCTTGTTTTTATTGAGAACCACATCGAGTCTCTCTTTTTTTAAATCGCATTTATTCTAACTTTAACAGTTTATAAAACGCCCAGCGTGCTATAAAAAGGAAAGACATTAAGTTTAAATTTATATTCAAAATAGTATACTTAAGTTTGCTTAAAATTAACTGTTATTTTCGCTTAGACTTGAATACATTGCTGCCAATTATAATGCTATATTTCTTCATCATATATATATATATATAGGGGTCAACGAACCCCCAATATATCGTTCAATACATCTTAAAGTTTGTCAGATATTAATTGTTATAAAAGAAAGGTAGAGAAAAATTGTAAATATACAATAATTTACATTAGGCTTAAATAGAGTAGTCACAAAATATAACATATTTTTTTCAATAAACTCAAAAATGTTACATGTATGACCAAATATGCAAGACGTCCTTTTTATCCGACATTCTCTTGTTTGTGTATTAGGCATTCAAAACCGTCTTGAAACGCAGACCTATTTGTTTTTAAACTAAAATTGCTGTAACACCCGTTCTCAATTTAATTTTTGTCGAACATTCTGCGCAAAAAATTGTTCGATGGTTCACGAAAAAAACAACAACGAAGGTTTGGTTTATTTATTTACCGATAGCCCAGTCGGTTGTACATTGGCCTCACAAATAGATTGGCGAGGTATTGAAATAGACTTCTATGATGCATTCGTCGAAAATAGAACCTGTTATTACTTTAATAAAAAAAGTTATTTTAAGGTTCCGGTTAAATTAAAAAGAAAAATCGAAACGGCAGTTTGTTACTGTTTCGATAGTCCTCCTAATATTTTCGGACACAGCTTATTTGACAAAAAAAGTGATAAATGTGTTTAGTTTTAACGATCAATATATTTCTTTATAGGAGTAGTTTGTGATCAAAAACTAGGGGCGGGTCTCGCTGTGCTAGTTTTTGTACTAATTACGCGAAATCAGGTTTGGTCGTAGAAGAGAGCTGCATGTTGCGCACGCCATAAAAGATTTGCAATTTTTAGGTCACGTTTGTTGTGGAAAAACGTAAGCGGACCGCCAGCTAGCTGTCGCTATATGTGCCAACTTTTGTCGGACAGCAGCAGCTTCGCAGATCCACACTTGTTGCGCTGTTGAAATCTACTGTAAGGCTACTTTGTTATTATTGTTCGGCACCAGCAGTCAGCTCATTGATAACCCGGTCAAATATCCTATAAAAATAGAGTGATTTCACCACGGTAAGCATGAGAGAGCCACTGATGTCGCATTATGTTGAAATCCTACCCAAATAAAATACCACGATTAAAATGCACCTCTTGCCAGCGTATAGTGGGCTACAGAGAACGGTGTGGCGTGTACAATTGGCATGATGTAATGGAATTTAATTTAGCTTTGTCGTGTTTACGGGATGTGCTTTCACGATGCTGTCGACTTCTAACACCAATCATCCAGCTGCACTAGATGGTTGCATAAGTGCAGTTTTAGCAAGTGTTCAATACAGACCAGTGGTTCTCAAACTTTTTCGCTTGCTGCATAATAAAAATATCTTAAATATTTTGCGGCACACCTTTAACAGAACAGCAATGAAGTAACTTTACCCGCTTAAGATATGACAAACGATATGTAAATATTTTATTAGCATCAGTTTTGTTTGATAATGCGTATTCAAGTCTCAAATGCTTTCCTGTATGTCTACGTGTAATGAAAATACCCGATTTTTAGCAATTACAAAAAGTTTACAGCTCGCTTAACAATCTTTCGAGGTACACCAGTGTACCGCGACACATAGTTTTGGACTTTTTTACCGCGGGCCCCTAAAATTTTCTTTAATCTCGTATGGGCCACTGTAGGCAAAAAAAAATTAAAAAATGACGTCATGAATTGAGGTCACAGTAAAAATAAACTTCAAAAATTTGCTGATTTTGGTCCAAAAATGGAAAAGTGAAACGGAGTCTAAATACATCCAGTGCAAAACTGTTTTATTTTTAATTAAATTGTTTTCTTTAATAAGTTGATTAAATATACACAATATTTCAATTAGACCTTCATGGACCCCCTAAAACTATTTCACGGACCACCAAGGGGTCCATGGACCCCAGTTAAGAACCCCTGGTCTACCAACGTAGGTCATTCAGGACAGAATAACATAAAATCTAGCAAGGTATAATACTGACAATCCAGGAGAAAATTGCACAGTTAAGATTCAAGACAATTTGCTTTGTCGGTAATGCTCGCACGACACAGAAGTTAATATTGCCAAGCCGAAAGTCTCAGTGTTAACTCTTCTTAAACGAAAAGTTGACTGTATACTGCTCTTAAACGTTTAATGTCGCATGGACTAAAAGCTTGCCTAAAGTAACCGACTGGTGTCTGTGCTAACTTCCGTCAAAATCGGCTGCAGAACCACTGCCGTACTGCCTCCCATCAATCACAGCTTTGTTCTATTTTTTCGGCGTTAATACACTTTGCATTTAGACCGTGGCGTCGGTCGGGGAGAGTCCAACAGACACCATCACGAACATTTTACAGCAGAGGTACAACTTTTTTTAATGCGAACCCCCTTAAAATTATTTTGGCTCATCATGGACCATGATCGGCAGGGAATTTATAAACATGACGTCACAAATTGACGTCATAAAATAAGTAGTCTAAAGAAACCGAGTGTTTTCGGTCAAACAAATGTTAAAGGAGAAATAAGTTTTATAACAGTTAAGACCAGCGGTTCTCAACCAGTGGGCCATGGAAACT
Organism: Ascidiella aspersa; assembly: GCF_963924565.1. Classification (NCBI taxonomy): domain Eukaryota; kingdom Metazoa; phylum Chordata; class Ascidiacea; order Phlebobranchia; family Ascidiidae; genus Ascidiella; species Ascidiella aspersa. The sequence goes on from NC_139450.1 coordinate 31,754,929, forward strand.
TTTTATTTGGGCCACAGACCAATTTTAAAAAGATAGATTTATTGAAGAATTTAGTTTCATTTGTGTCACTATACCTAATTTTACAAGAATAATGCCTTGGAATGTAAATGAAACGCAAATTTGTTGTTCAGAAGCAAGTACCTCACTAATGTACGGTTGAATAAATAATCTGTTTTGATATATGCTATTTTTTGTTCTAAACCTTTTTTATAGTTTGTTCTTTCATAAAAACTTATTGGGCTACAGAATTTTTGTGCAACGAAAATGGGCCATGAAAGAAAAAAGGTTGAGAACCATTGAGTTAAGACGAAGGCGCCAAAGCGTTTTTTCTTCAATTGAACTCTTTTATTTTGAAATATTCATTCTTTTATTTTGAAATATTCAGGGTCCACGTACCCCCAAGGGGTCAACGTACCCCCAAGGGACACGTACCCCCAAGGGGTCCACGTACCCCCAAGGGGTCCACGTACCCCCAAGGGGTCCACGTACCCCCAAGGGGTCCACGTACCCCCAAGGGACACGTACCCCTAAGGGGTCCACGTACCCCCAAGGGTCCACGTACCCCCAAGGGTCCACGTAATCCCAAGGGGTCCACGTACCCCCAAGGGATACGTACGCCCAAAGGGTCCACGTACCCCCAAGGGGTCCACGTACTCCCAAGGGGTCCACGTACCCCCAAGGGTCCACGTAATCCCAAGGGGTCCACGTACCCCCAAGGGACACGTACCCCCAAGGGGTCCACGTACTCCCAAGGGACATGTACCCCAAAGGGGTCCACGTAATCCCAAGGGGTCCACGTACCCCCAAGGGACACGTACCCCCAAAGGGTCCACGTACCCCCAAGGGGTCCACGTACTCCCAAGGGACACGTACCCCAAAGGGGTCCACGTACCCCCAAGGGGTCAACGTATGCCCAAAGGGTCCACGTACCCCCAAGGGGTCCACGTACCCCCAAGGGACACGTACCCCCAAGGGGTCCACGTACTCCTAAGGGACACGTACCCCAAAGGGGTCCACGTACCCCCAAGGGGTCAACGTACGCCCAAAGAGTCAACGTACCCCCAAGGGGTTCACGTACCCCCAAGGGTCCACGTAACCCCAAGGGGTCCGCGGACCCCACTTTCAAAAACTCAGTTTTACATCGATAAGACAGCTTCTGGAATGAAATGTGTTAATGCCGTTTTTCAGGCTTTTTTATTTTATACGCCACAAACTTGCAACAAAGTGTGCGGCGTGCGCGCGGCACGCTCGAGCGATTTCGCGTCACTCGAACTGCGGCTGGTAAAATAATTAATCGCGATGGAAATATGACGCCATAGTACTGGAGAACGGAAGTAGTGCACGCGCACTGTCTATTGGGCCAAGATACTGACGTGCTCCCAGCCTAAACACTAACCGCTGTTGGCGGCTTGTGCGGTGCTAAAAACAACTGTGAACGGTTTAGGAATATGCCGACTTTAGAGCTCTGTGCTAAAGATTGTGTTTCATGCGTCAACTACTTTTCTTGGTTTAAATTAAAATTCCTAGTGCTGTATATAAGTTAACTTGTTTAATGAGAATTGCCTTAGAAATGCAGTAACATCAACCGCTGTTAGTGGCTTGTGTGTTGCTAAAAAACAACTGCTGTAAACGGTTTAGGAGTATGCCGACGTTAGAGCTCTGTGCTAAAGATTGTGCTGTGTTCATGCGTCAACTACTTTTCTTGCTTTAAATTATAATTTCGACGTGCTGTATAAGTTAACTGGTTTAATTAGAATGGTCCAATTGCATTAGTGATGCAGGACCGTCTAACAGCAGGTCAGAAATAACTGGAACCGGCATGTACATGTTGATATTATTCGGCGAACATGTCGAGTAAAGGAACAGTTTACTAAGAAAGATTTTAAATAGTTTCACGAATAACCTAATTAACATTTATAGACTTGCATGTGTGCTGGAAATATTAATAACGAAATTATCTAAAGATTCTCAATTTTATTTCTGGTTTAAGTAAACGTTCCAACCGATTAATCAGTTAGTATTAATTAGAAGTTCGCTCAAAGTCGTTACATTAGTCAAAACTTTTTCATGAAAGGACCACCACGTTTTATCCTTATTATGATATATATGTCTTACTCGCGGGAATTTAATAACATGGAAAGTAATTGATTACAATTAGACAGGTTTACAAGTGGTGATTTAGGAAGTCAGTGAAAAAATGTGGGCCAAACGCAAAAAAACATATATTGAAGCGGAAATAAACGAGAGCTGAATGAAACACACACACAAATATGTGTTTATTAACAGCTGTGATCTAGCCTCGAAAGATGCTTTTAGACCAACGATTACGGCTTCTGTATCAGTGTAAACGTATAACCTGTTTTGTTTTCAGGTTCAAAATTCGCAGAACCTTTCAAGGGTCGCTTTCTAACTAACTCGTTGCCACATTACCCAACGCTGACACAGTATGTGATGTCGACCTCGGGCGCGAACTAGGCCTCGACCATGCTCAAGTTTGCCGGTGGCTCCAAGAAAAAGTTGAGCAGCAAGAATCAGTCGAGCTCGACCACAAAGTCACAACACAACGAAAATAAGCGGAGATCGACTATCACCTCTTCCGACTCGGATGACGACAGTTCTGAGCATTTTTTCGGCGCCGATGACCCGACCAGTGGCCGGTCGACCGTGGTCAGGCGTCGGGCCGGCGCCGTCGCTGGTCAGTCACAGTCTCGACCTGCCAGCAAGAGATTTTCGGTGGGCGCCTTCACGCAAGAGTATGACCACGGCAACGACACGGCCGACGTGAATAGGGTCTATGTTGGATCAGGTACGTTCATATGCGGGTTCCTAGAAAAATTAAATAAACTAAATAAATAGGACACGGTTCCGGTATGATCCCGGAGGTCGTGAGTTCGAACCTCACTGCAGGTCATGAGTTGTTTTTCTAGCCTACTTTGCTTCCATCATTGATCGACAAGTTTGTTGAGTCTGCGGTGGCGTTTAGGTGTAGCCTACAGGTACATTCAGTTGCATGGGAAATCTAAATAAATTCAAATTAAACGTTTGTCTGGTTTGGGGTCGCGCTAATATAGAACCGGAGCAATATAATCTGTTTGACCCCTAGTTCGACGCCCTCATAAAATTTTAAGGGAGAAAGAAATAACAGGTTTGTTCAAGCCGGTGTGGCCAACAGCGTCATTCAATAACCTGGCATTTTATAAGTTGGTAAGTTTTTTGTCCCAGTTAAAGCATGATGCTGTTTGCCAAATTCCATTAAATCAGTGTTTCTTAACCTTTGGTAACCTGTCGAACCCCTATGTTATTCTGCATGCGTTCATCGAACCCCAAATTTTCGCTCAGTATTCGTTTCTTCCTCCTAGCAGTTGAAACAGGGCATATTCAAATTACAAAATTGCATTTATATAGGTTAAATTGATCAAACTTTCAATTTATAATGTTACATAACACCTTGGCACATAAAACAGATTCGAATTTACCTAGAAATAACAGCATTTATGTTTCTGAGGACGTTGCGTCGAACCCCAAGGGTTCAATTGAACCCTGGTTAAGAACCACTGCATTAAATGTACAACAGTTACTGTGGTCTTAGCAGAAATTAGGTTTGAGTTTCTAAATTGGCGTATGGTTTTGGGGTCTTATATGTTTTGTTGTAACATTACAAAATAAATCCTTCGTGGCTTCTTAGTTAGGCTGTATTATTTTGGCTATTTGCATGATTATACTTCTGCCATCTTACTTATTAAAACAATATTGCAACCCGTATTTGAAAAAGTACAGACAAATCAAACACTAAAAGTACCGCAACAATTTAAGACTACGTGTCCAAAAAAGAGCTAAACACAACACCTTACCCATGTATTCCATGCTGGCAATTGCAGGACAATTGGGAGAATCGGGGTGGACCTTTCTCCCAAAGCTTTTTTTCACCTGATTACTTCGTTGGTAGGGTTCCAACCAAATCTCCCCGAAACAAAATTGGCGTTGTTGTTAAAAAAATCCTTTGCTATTGGTTTTGGAAAAATTACGACTAGTTATTGTTTGCCAGTTTGTATTTTGCGAACATAAATTGTGTTACCAAGTAAGGTCACCTCAATTTAGGCGAATTTTACTGTTGACAAACATGCCAAACAGTCGACAAAATCAAAATACAAACAGCGGGCGGTAAGAAAACACAAATCTAGTTCTAATATGGTTTGTCTGACGAGCACCAGCAAAAATTAAAGGTCAAGACCCGTTGACAATTGGCAACTTCCGCCAGCATTGCGGAGAGCTCGCGCGCTCACGGCAGTTTGTGGTCAATCTGCCGCAATTTTTGTGGCAACAATCAGCTGATTTCGAGCTTTTCTGATTTAGAGATAGAATTGTGAGGGTGTGTACCTGTGATTGAAAAGTACCCACATTTGTCAGGCGTGACTGTAAATCGTTTATGACACACAATTTGTAACGAGATACCTGGTATTGCCACTTCGGCACTTAATGTTGCGCAATTATTGCTGTATAAAGTTAAGACGTGACGTAGCTTTATCACCGTTGTTCAATGAAACCTTGCGAACGTGAAAGTGCGCACATGTTCGCTGGAAGTTCTTTTCTAATTAGTTTACTCTTCTTAAACTAAACCGGCACAAAATCTTGTTTTTCTAATGTTTAATCATTATAACGATTACTTTGTTTGGCGGTGGTCTACAATTCTACCACAACGTAGCCCAAGAAATGTTCGTTGTGGTTGTGTTCTAGACCATCTCCCTAATTAAGTTGGTCCAAGAATATACAGAGAACCTAACAAACTAATTTTCATGGGAAATAAAAACTGCTAATACTTGCTATTGTTAAACAAGTTTGCCAAAAGTTTTAATCCCTCATTAGTGATCATTCAGTCTCATAACTATGGTAAATTTGCCGAAAAAACAAGCATCTCAAAAATTCTCTAAATAATAAAAAAGAACAAAAAATCCGGCGCTGGTCTAGAATCCTACCACAGTGCACAATATTTGGGTTAGGGTGCGGGTTAGCATTTTGGGTTAGGGTGGGTCAAGTATATAAAAAATAATAAATATAATAATACTTGACCCACCCTCACCCAAACGCTAACTCGCACCCTAACCCAAATATTGTGCGTTGATTTAATCATTGTGGTAGGATTCTAGACCAGTGCCATAAATCCTTTTTTTTACAGTTTTTCTCAGCTGCTTTTCATTTTAGTTGAACAAATATGTATGGTTAGTTTGTGATTTATAAGTGGTGAAGTGGTTAAGTGGTTAGATTGGGTTGGTATTTATTGTTCTGAACATTGAAATTTTGGAAACAAAATTGTAATATTTTATATAAGTGTCCAGTGATATTTTTGTGAAAAAACTAAGCTGTAAATCGATTTGCAAAGGTGTGCATTTAGGATTTGTTTCATATTTTTCCTTTTCAAACCATTTTGTGTACATAGTTGGTTTTGCAAAATGACACTAGTAAGATTGAATTTTGGCTAACTTTTTTAGTTTTGTTTGCAGAAATTTTTCGAAAAAACATATCTCTAAGTCTAAAATTCTAACACACTTGTGCCCGGGCGTTAATATTGCTAACATTATTTGGGTTATGGTGCAACCGTGCAAGGTAGGGTTTGGGTGGGTGAAGTATTATTATATTTATTCTCCCATATTTATCTTCCTTGCGATTTCAATTATAACAACTCGTTCTGTTACTGTGTAAAATAAAATAGATAGTATTCTAGACCAGCACCCATTTCTGTTTTGTACCACTCTTTTAACCAAATGTAACTATCCCATTTTTTGTTGTGCAAGTGGCAGTTTACCTTACTCGCTGGATACCAATCTTTTAAATTTGCAGTACTGTATATGTGCCAGTCTAGTATGGCAAATATTGCCATGATCTTGCAGTTTTACTGCTGAATAAATTGGAATTAGCAGATGCAACAAACAGGAAAAGTTAACCTGCTTGTCCCAATATGCATTTGCTGGCAGATTTGCAGTGCACACCCAAGTTGTTTCAAAGTAATTTGTCTCACACAAATCAAGAAATTACAGACCTCAATTTTGAAAAAAAAACTAGGCGCTGGTCTTGAATCCTACCACTTTTTACCAGTAACAAAACATGTTGTCAAAGTTGAAATGACAAGGAAGAACTAAATATGAGAGAAGAATATAATAATAATTATAATACTTGACCTACCCAAATGCTAACTCGCACCCTAATGCAAATAATGCTAGAAATATAACCCCTGGACACAGTGGTATGATTCTTGACCAGAGCCCAAAGTTAAATTATGGTAGGTTTCTGGGCGGTCTTTCACTTATGTACGTGAAAAGTTATGCAAAAAAACAAAACAAAATAATGCCGCATACCATAATGGATATTGTTTGGGTTAGGGTGCGGGTTAGCGTTGGGGTGAGGGTGGGTCAAGTAATATTATGTTTATTATTAATAATAACTTGACCCACCCTCAACCAAACGCTAACCCGCACCCTAACCCAAACAATATGCGTTGTGGTATGCGGTATTTGAAGGAAGTTTTTTTTTATTAATTTTCACGTACATAAGTGAAAGAGCACCGGTTTCTGAACCTCTGTGTGTAGTAAAACATGATTGCACACCTCCAAAGCTCTTAATTTGTCGGTACACACCTGGCATTCTATTGGAAAGTACCATATGCAGTGACACTTGTGTAACATATGTAACCTTTAAAGTGTATATTCATTTTTTAAGGTGCCGGTTTGGTTTGTGAATTTGCCATACTTTTCAACATTGGTCAATGTGTACAAATGTGTTCGGTAAAGGTTTTTATTTTACCTACAACATGTCATTGTTTTACCACTCTGGGTTTTTGACACCCTGTTATTGTTTTTACAAATTCTCGCAGTACTTAATTACATGATTTTTAAAAACGTTTTGTATAGTTTACCAAACAAAACATATGAATGGACAATCTTTTACAGACCCAAATTACTTAAATTCTTGTGGGATAAATGGTATTGGGGATGCAACGGATTATAGATCCTTCGGAAAAGGCAATCTAAAACAATGAGATCACATTAGATTTAGTGAAATAAACATTTTATTACTATGATGTTAAAGTATAACACACACAATGCAAAAATTATAGTACACATAACGCAAAATACTATGTACACAAAAACACTGTCTTACAACAAATATTACTTTTGTTTGCCCTTGTACCTGAATAGGAATTTTGTTTGCTTGCTCAAGTTTTGAATCTATACTTATTGACTCAATGTAATGCAGTTTGTCTAAAACTTGAGTAATGTTTGCCATGAACTTATAGTATAATAATTTTACTTTTGAGAAAAAGAAAAAAAAATGTAGAGTATATCAGCTAAGAAATAATGATGTGATTTTTGCATATAAGTTTGTTGAATAAAACTTATTAAAAGCTTGAAATTCAACCTAAGCTTTATAAATGTCAGACAGTTACCTTCCTTGCTCTCAAGTTGTTAATATATTATAATCTTTGTCATTTATTTAAAAACTTATTTCATGTTTTTCAGATTCTTATTTGTTTACTTCTGAAGCACTTAACCACTGGTTTAAGGCTATTAAAGAAGATTTTGCCAATCTTCATGGTAAGTTTTGTAACTATATAATTCTTTTCAATTGGAAAGCACGGTTATTCCTAAAAATATTGTTGTATATCTTGAAGTGCCTGTATTTTTTAACAAGAAAAATAATTGTTATTCAAGATGTGTCTTTCTATATTTTCCTTGCAATAATACCTTATGTCTTAGCAATATAAACATTTCTATATCGAAAAAATTGCACAAGGTTGATCAGGTGTAAGAGGTTTTTAAAGGTTGTTTTGTGACACCAAGCTGTAATTTCATGATGTCATTTCTAAATTTTACCAAAACAAAAATCCTAGATTTACCCTTTTCTTGTCTGCCCCTAACAATTATTGCAGGTTGACTTGACTTAAGTTCACCTAATTCCTGTTTTTAAATGACTTTGCTTGACTCAAGTCTTTGAACAGAATGACTTGACTTTGACTTGACTTGAGTCTTTTGGACCAATGACTTGGTTTGAAATATATTTATTTTAAATTTGCAGATAATACAAATTGTTTGCTATATGTTGCGTTTTGTGTTATTTTTTAGTTACTGCTCATAATCAGACTAGTTTACAAATTTTAATTGTTCAACATTTGATTTTTATGACAAAGACTTGACTTGCAGTTGACTTTCACTAATTATGATTTGACTGGGACTTGACTTGTTATTTATTCAAAATGACTTAACTTGGACTTTAGTTATTTCAGAAATGACTTGACTTAGACTTCATTTAAAGATGACTTGTGTACAACACTGCCTAAATCTCCTTTAAACTTCAATATTATAATCTCGACAGGTGCGCCTCGCTGTAAAATAAAAAATCTTCTATCTCAAGCCCTTCCTCCAGACCTTGAGGAAGAACCATTGGATAAATCTGTCAATTCAGGTAAAACTTCTTGCTTTCGTTATGTTAAACATTGGGTTTTCCGTATAAGGTAGTGGTTCCCAACCCGAGAGGGCCTTAAGGGGTTTGTCTGTGTGGTCACTGTGTAGTATTTAAGAAAAAAAAAATCAATAAGAAATAAGCAATATGAACTAAAAGTTAACATTTGTATGGCTTTTGCTGCTGTGAACCAGTCGATTACACTTTTCAATTAATGAATCAAGCTTTGCCTCAGTCAAACGATGTCTAATTAAATTGAACTGACGCTTAAACCGTAACTTTAGCTTGTTGTGCATACCTAAATCCGGACATTTTAGGCAAATTTTTGATACAATCCTTCTAAAGTTTTTTCCAATTTGAATTTTTCCAATTTTAAAATGTGTTGTTTATTTACTGTACTCTGCTTTATGTATCTTACACTATAATTTTGGGTCGCGCAGGTTATCGAACACTTAAAAAGAGTCGCAAGAACAAAAAGCTTTAGTAAACCACTGATATAAGGAGTTTTTCCTATTTGTTTGCAGTACCATTTTGTTTTTTAACGAGGCTTAATTTGCGTCGGGCTGTTTTAGATATGAGAAAAAAATGAGGAGTAAATTATTATTATCCAAGTTTTATAGCTCATTGGGCGAACCATTTTATAAATCTGTAATTTCAGGTAAAACTTCTGGCTCTCGTTTTGTTTGTCATTTTAAACATTAGGTCATCCACATAAAGAGTTTTTCCTATTTGTTTGCAGTACCATTATGTTTTTTACCAGGTTTAATTTGCTTTGGGCCTTCGTAGGTATGAGAAAAATGAGTAATAATTAATTATTATAAGCTTTGTATGTGTATTAACAACAGAATCTGGCCCTCCAACAGAACACATAATGCCGACGATAAAAGTTCTAAAATTTATTAATAAAAGCTTGAGAAGCGCACCGCTCCAAACAAAAATCAGTCAGCAAGGTCTAAAACTTTAATACAAATATGCATTTTGCCTATAAATGGCATCATCAGTTTGTCTGTACAAATAAATAGTAAAAAATTAAAATTTAATGATGCCATTTATTGGCGAAATGCATATTTGTATTAAAGTTTTAGACCTTGCTGACTGATTTTCGTTCGGAGCGGTGCGCTTCTCAAGCTTTTAATTAATTATTATCTAAGTTTTATAGCATATTGGTTGAACGAATGAAAAAATTTGTGATTTCATGTAAAACTTAGTCTGGCTTACTGTTCTGTTTTTTTATTTTGAAACATTGGATTATCCATATAAGGAGAATGGCCTTTTTGTTTGCAGTACCATTTTGTTTTATAACAAGGCTTCATTTGCCGCGGGCCTTTATGCATATAAGAAGAATGAGGAGTAATTAATTATTATCCAAGTTTTATGGCATATTGGGTGAGCCACTTCCTAATGACTTTAAAATTACATTCTCCTTTTGGTGACCAATAGTCACTGACTATGTGTTAATAGTTTTTTTCAGTAAGTTAGGTTTTACCGTTGAGTAGGCACAAACATTTATTACTCTTATCATCTTTAACTTTAATGCCTTCTGCTTCCAAAGCACCATAATAATTTATGATGTAGACAAGAATGACATGTGGTTTGTTGGGCATAGTCATTTTTTGAGTTTCTTAAGAAATACTTAAGTTAGAACCCCCCTTTTTTTTACAAATGTGGAAATAAATGGCCTTTATGTTTTATAATAGACTTTGTAAAAAGTTTTTCAAATTGTATTATTTTAAATATTGTCTGCTGCAATATTTATATAAGTCAGCTGTAATCAAATGCGAAAAAGTCTTTGTAAATAATTATCTGAGACTGATAATTTAATAGCTCAAGGTAAAAATGCATGGTTGGTATTTTTTATTGTCCAACACAATTTTTGTAATATATACTATAGGGCTGAACTCAAATCAGCAAACCTTTGTTATTATTTTGCCATCTAGAGTTGTTAATACTTTCCATTTAGTGTTGAGGTTCATTTTATCATTATGTTGTGTATCATATAATATGGAAGATGTGGAGTTGTGTATTAATTTCTATAGAATTTATAAATTGGATCAGGAAAAAAACTAAATCTGTTTTTTTTAATGCAATGCTTTCTACCTTATTGCCATATAAAATGACAAGCTTGTCTTTGTCCTTTTAGTCTTGAATGCATTTTATTTATTTATTTTACATTTTGAATATTTTGAATATTCTTTACTATTTATTCGAACAGATAAACTGATGATGACATTCATTTAGATAGTGGAATGTACATTTATATTACAAGTTTTCGACCTTGCTGACTGATTTTTGTTTATAGCGTTGCGTTTCTCAAGCTTTTAAACTTTTATCGTCGGCAATATGTGTTCTGTTGGAGGGGAGGATTCTGTTGCGGAAACATATACTAAGCTTATGTTTATATATCCCTTGTCTTACAGAACGTGCCAGAAATATCGAAAGAAAGCATCGCCATTCAGTTTTTGACATCTCTACGAGTCCCCAGGCACTTCAAAGAAGAGAATCATCTCCCGCTAATGCAATAACGTATGTAGCAGCATTTCCCACTTCCCATACACATACAAATCTACCTTATGTGCATTTCTCACTTGTGTTAAACCTTTAAGCTGATATTTTACAAAAGTGTTACATAAACTTACTTCTATCTGTTTTTCAAAGCTTGTTATCTCATTTTTTGTCTCTTCGCCATAACTTGAACATCAAAATGTTTGATAGTTACAAAGTAAAATTGGACAGCAACATTGTCAGACAATGTTCTTGCTCCTCCAAAAAACACTGTTTAAAAACGGGAAGTGACGTTAATCTAATATGGGAAGTAGCACGCCAGACTTTGTATGCCTAAACCTTAGTATGTTGTGCTGTTTACTGCGCTCTGTTAAAATTGCATAACTTTTTTATTTTATACCACATTACCTTGTAACTACCAGTTATCGCTGACCATACATTAAGTTCAATGGAAACCTCATTTGAAAGGCACCATGTTAGACTCAGCCAAACTTTTAACAATAATCACTTTTCTTTCAACAGTGATAAATTAAATTAAGTTTTTGTGTTGTTTAATTATAAATAGACGCAAATAACCTATTTTGAATTGGTACCCAATTTGACAGTTTTGTTTAAATAACTAATTAGCAGTTTGTAAATGTGTTGAATTGCTAAAACATTTTATTGATTGAACTTAATTGATAGATGTTAAACAATATTTATTTCTTTCGATCGTAGAATATTAATCTAAACTGTGTTTAAAATCAGGCAAAATTGTAAACCATAGTTATTTTTTTTAACATATTTTGAAAAATTATTCATTACATCTATGGATTGGTTGCAAAGTTAATGTTGTCACCATCCTAATTTTATTACTTTGATAAGCAGGGCTTATAGCACTGCACAGCATGGATTTGTGACGTTGTGTGTCTTTTCTACCTTGCATGTCAGTTCACTTTTTATTTTTCATGATTTGTTTCACAATCGTCCAACATCTTGGATTTGGAACGCTTCATTTTTTGCCTTCTTTCCATGTTTCCCCATTTTGATGCACGACTTGTCTCAAAACAGAGCTAAGGACCAATTCTTGGCCAAGCACAAGTTTAGACAGCACCGTAACTCACTAAGTCCAAGTAGAGTAAACCGCTCACTTAACACCAGCCCAGGAGTTGACATTATCCTTAACGATGAGCGCATTTTGTTAAAAGTCTCCGCCGATAAGCCGCCACGCTCACAATCTAACTCTCCGAGCGCTGCTTTGAACAGAGACATACCTTACGCCCGACGCAACACTGCCGTAGCACCTTCTGAGAGGCCACGGCTTGATTCTCCGAATCGACAAAAAAGTCCGTTAGGTGTTTCAAGGCTGCACAAAAGGTCAGTTTCGTCCGACTCACCACTAAACAAGTCTGCGCTGCTGCATTTGAAACACAAAAGTGCCGAGCGCGACAATCAACTTGCCACTAGTACGGATCCTTCTTACACTGGTTTGCAACATAACAAAAGTGTTTCAAGATCTCGTTCCTTTTTTCAAGCCGGGTAAGTTCTACTCTTGTGATATTTGGGGCATAGGCGCCGAACATGGGTGTGCAAAGCGTTTTTAGACACCCTGGATTTTCGACAGAGCATCAAAGCGCTCTGTAATTCAACCAAGTTATTATCAGCAAATGTTCCAAATTATTTCCTGTAGCACAGTTTTAGTTTACCAAAAGTGTTTGAAACTTACCTGAATTACCGTATAGGCAAGAGACCACGCAATCCCCAAATGTTTTTAATTATACATATTTGCAATTGTTTTTTTAATTAATGTTAGGTTTTGCCCATTTCAGTGGAACCTTTTTAGCCTAAAGATTCTATAAGTTTTTTAAAGGCGAAATGGTTTGTCTAAGTGATAATATGCAACAGCTGTTATCTATTTTGTATGTGAATAATGAGCAATTTTGCAATGACTAAAAAATACATCCCTCGAATTTTTTATAGTTCGGCGCCTATGCTTTGGGGACAAACATGATACTACCAATGATGCTAATTATGTATTTGAATCTATATGACCAACAGCTTACTTTTATTTTGTAAGATGTGTTTGAACCAAATGCAGTATCTTTTCTGCAAACAACTAATTTACATTATGTCATAGAATTGTTTGCGGGAACTAAATTTGTCACTTCCTTATGGTTAAACTGATATCTGTTATGGCATGCGAGGTATGCTGACGTCCATATAATGCATGTCTTATGGAGTCTGTGCATGTTTGAACCATGTGTGGAAATTGTGTGTCTCATCATCTAAGGTGATAAGGGCATGTTCAACAACCTGTAATATGCTGTTTTGTTTTTACCTGGTTATGCCATGTTTTTCACAGCTCAAGTGATCAGGATTCTTTAAGCAGTGACGACCTGTCTTCTATTGCAAGAAGTAATTTGCGCAGGGTTCATTCGGAAAGACCTAAAAGTGGTATAAATTATTTTGTTAAAATACATTTGGGGCAATTTTTTTGCTAATAGTCCTTATATTGCTTCTTCTATGCTCAATAAACTCTGGTGTAATTTTTTCCGTAGATTTTTATAGTTATCTAGACATAGTTAACATTTTCCATTTTGTTTTATACCTATATTAAAAAATATAATTAGACAAATGAAATCACATATTCCATTTAGTTCTATAATTTCAAGTATATATTAACAAACCTTTTGTTTTTACTTTTTCTGTTCCAGGTCATTTTCCAGTGCCAATTTCAAGACCAACTGGTAGAACAAGTCCTAAGCCATATCAGGTTATATTTTGTTAAGTGATTTAAACACGATCACATGCTGTTTAAAAGTAAATCCCCGCAATAAAGTAGCAAATGGTGTTATCCAGTGTTAAAAACGAGTCATTTCAAAATGACTTAAGTCCCGGTCAAGTTATTTGTAAAATACCTGAAGTCCAAGTAAACTTTTTGAATTTAATAACAATTCAAGTGGGAATCAAGTCATAATTATAGCAAGTCAAGTCGTTGCCATAGAAATTACACGATGATGTCCGATTTTATGACTAATACCTCAAAAAAAAAAAATTGCCAATACGTAAAACACAGAAAGTAACTTGTTTTTACGTGCCAAAATTTGAATAAAATAGCTAAATTTTATAAAAAAATACTTAACAATAACACTTCATTTCGCCCAAGTAATTTGTCCAAAAGACTTAAGTCAAGTCAAGTCCTTTACAGTTATTTATTTAAGGCATTGCAACACTGGTTTTATCTTTAAAGTAATTACTAACTTAAAATGTAAAATCATTTTTTACTGTTTGCTTTCAGACTCGACCGTTGTACACGCAAGTCCAGGGCAAGAATAAAAAGCCATTCTACACTCAAGTTTCCAAGCAACGGACCTCTTCTTCGGGTCAAAGTTCATCCGGCGATCCAAGCAGTCCTAACGAGGAAGATCCTTACTCGCTGCCCGAAGACTTCTCTCCTACACTACTAATTCCAGAGGACCACCATCGACCAAGAAGCGTTCCACCAGAACTAGAAAGTAACCTTGAAGGTTTGTGACAACAATCTTTCTAGAAAAAAAATTTTAGACATTTTTTTTGAAATTTTTTGTTTGTTTGAAATAAAATGCTATGTAGCATCACTGCTTTCATGCTTTAATCTTCTTAAAATTTGAAGTTGGATAGCTATTAATTTGCAACCAGTGTTGTAAACAAGTCATTTTGAAATCACTTACGTCCCAGTCTAATTATTTGTGAAATAACTAAGTCTAAGTCAAGTTTTTTTTGAATAAATAACAAGTCAATTCCCTGTCAAGTCATAATTATAGAAGGTCAACTTCAAGTCTTGTCCTTCATAAAAAATCAAAAATGTTAAACTATTAGAAGTTTTAAACTTGTACGATTATAAGCAATAACTTAACTGAAAAATAACAAAATCCAATATATCAAACAAACTGTTTTAAGTGCAAAATTCGGATAATATCGTTTAGAATATTCTATATATAAACAAGTAAACTTAAAAAGTCTGCCGTTTTTCGGTCGAACTGCGCAAATGTAAAGCTGAAATCTAGGCCAAACACATTAAAAAAGGCGCCAATGCATTAATCTATTTTCGTTTGTAGAGTTCATTAAAAGACATAAGTCAAGTCAATTGTCCAAAAGACTTTGGTCATTTCATTTAAATACAGTGACTTGAATGCAATTAAGTCATAACAACGCTGTTGGCAACGTTTAGTGTTTATTGAAAAAAAGGGGAAAATTTTATGTAGCATTACTGTTTCCATGCCTTGATCTTGTTAATATTTGAAGTTGGAGAGGTGGTAATTAGACAAAATTGGCATGTCATTTCACCAATTATTATTGTTTTGTTATCAAGGCTGTTTGAGATTACTTGGCTGTACATTTTAGGCTTTGAGTAGACATTGAATCTCAATTCATACTATTTTATGGCAGGAGTGGGCAAACTTTTTAGAATGCAAGCTGTATTTTGAAGTTCACATAAGTAAAAATAAGCTGACGACCACCACTTAATTTTTGAAAACATTCTAACAAAAGATTATTATTAAGTATTTTCAGCAGACTGTATTCTTTAAAGTGATTGCAACAACCTAAATTGTTGTGGTCCGGTTATTTAAAGCAGCAACACTTCAATAATCCATAACAAGATAAATGAGTTTACTCAGGAGTTCAAAGAAAATGTAATACAATAATAAATAAACAAAAGAATAACGGCAAAAACAAGATATGTCCCGAAAATTTTCGGCCCATATAATTAGTTTACTCAGGTGTTCAACGAAACAGGAATACAATAATAAACAAATATAGTGTAAACATGAGGTTCACCCTTCTATATTTTTTTGGATATTACTCTTCAAATTAATAAGGTACAAAATACATGCCAAAGATCCACATGCTGCTTGCAGTTTGCCTACATATTTTATAGAACATGTCATATTACGTCCACACTGTGAACTGTTAAAGATTACCTTTCAGCCTAAAAATAGTCAAGTTTTGTGAGCAATTCATGCCGTGATGATTGTTAGCTGCCCACGTCCCATGTTACCTGTTTTAAACCTTGTTGCAACAAACACAAGACAACGGGCTAGCAGTAGAACACTTATTTGCAAACCGTGTACTGCTCAACAATAGAATGAGTCATTGGTGACTGCAATCACTTGAGCACCAGAGGGAAATGATTGTCGTGCTGTGAATGACTGTTTTAAAGATTTTACTTTAAGACCCCATCTAGTTACAACCGACCAGTTAAATTAAATTTCGGATTTTTCGATTAATTATTTTCTACAAGTCTTAAACTGTATTTTTGTTTTTTTGGCAATGTTGTGCTCACTTAACTTAAAAATTTAAATATTACAAAATCAAAACACTTCTTGGTAAACAAAGTTTCAAATTTGCTGGGGCTACCTCAGAAAATGTGGACTGAGGTATTATGTATATATAAAACATGTTCCATAAGCGACTAATTGATTGGATACCCATTTACTGGTGCTAATTTACTGCATTTTTGTACTAGTGTTTCATTGATATAGGTCATAGGGTTATTCAAAACAGATACTAACTTGGAAGTAACAGTAGAAGATGGATTGCTCACCGTGATACTGCTATTGACAATTATACTGCACAAATGTTGTTTTTCCTTTTTTTTGGCATTAACTATGTAATGTCCAAATTTTACCGGTTTTTGTTGATTTTCCTAAATGGCTACTAATACACACATTAAACAGAGCCGGGGTCCTTTTTACTTAAAGTATTGTATGAATATTTCAATATGAAATGCAACGATTTTAAATTAAAATGCAAATCTTAAAAGTCTGACAAACTTTTAAATATGTAAACATACTTAAAACTTTGTGCTACCCTTTAGCAGTCGTTAAATAGTACTGTTCTTTTTGTTTTCTTTATGCACACATTTATTAAACAATGTGCAACATAGTCGGGGATTTTTTTTACTAACTTTTAATATTTGCAAAAAGTGAGAAAAAGTACAGTATATATAAATTATTTTTCTCGTGAAATTTTGCCATCCCAGTATTAAGAAGTACATGCATTTTTTTGGTAAGTTTTAACTTTAATTCCAATTTCGCTCAAATTACTTTTGAAATTATTTTTTTCCTACTTACCCCAACATGGCTTTTGTGACTGAAAGCTTCCTACTCGCATGTCAAGCTTAATATGTGTTTTAAATATTGAGTGCTCGTAAAAATCAATTCTAAAAATATTTAGACCAATTTGTCTTTTAGATGCGCTACTGAGCGATAGGTTAATAACAGAAATCAAAACCGGTTAATTTAGCAGTGGTGAAAAAAGTTATTTTAACTTTGATTGGTAGGATACGATTATGTTTATAAGTAATCTGATTAAGTTCTGCAAAAACTCATAAATCTCCAAAGTTGTTTTCTTGAAGGACTTAGCCTATCATAATTCTATCTAGGAATGTTTCCATAGAATTTGGCGTGTATGAAATGCCAAGCATAAATGTGGCTATTTTTACCCAATTTTACCAATACCTTTCATAATAAGCCCTCATTCATTCAAAGAAGCCATAACCTTTCATATATTTTCCATTTGTGTTTTAGATCGTCCCAGATCTGGAAGTTTTCCTTTGTTTGAGATCGGAGACCGTAAAACCACTGATCCATATTCATATAAGCAGCCCATCGGTTATGTGGAATCCAACTTTAAGCCTATAGAGTAAGTTGCAAGAATTGTGACCAACATTGCAGTGTTGTGATTTAAGTAGTTCCAATATTGTATCAAGTTACTTGGAGACATAGTAAGAATATCAAAGCCCATGTAGAAGTATATCTTTGTATATGGCTGTATTTGTCTAATTCTAAATAGAGGAATCAGGTGGCACTGTATAAAGACAAATTGTATTTGATTCTCGACAAGCTTTCGCACAACCGTGCTTCACCTACTTTCACCTGATGAAGCACGGTTGTGCGAAAGCTTGTCGAGAATCAAATACAATTTGTCTTTATACAATGCCACCTGATAGAAGTATATGTATTTTTTTGAATGTTTCGAATTACCCTTTATTCATTTTCAACATCATAAGTGGATAAAGATGTATTCAAAACGTTTAAAATGAAACCTACTTCTGTAAGGGCTTTAGTATCAAGATGAATACATTAAATAGGTGTACTCTAAAGTGCTTGTGCTGTAACAGTAATCCAAGTTTACAGTGGGATGACTGTTGTCCACAAATTATGATGCTGTTTTAATTGTGAAGCTTATAAATGGTTATATTCAAAAGTTGTGAGAATGAGTGCCCTAGCTGTTAAACCTGATGTGTATATCTGCGAACGATTGACAGGATGTGTGTGGGTTAGGAGATAACCAGCTGTTGTTGTGTTGTGATTAAGCTTCTGTTCAGTTTATTCTCAGTATTTCCTGCAAATGCTAACACTGCTTATGTGTGTAACAAACTTGTCTTACTGTCTCTCCATGAATGCTGACATTTGTTCCTTGTTACAAATTTAAACTGTTATTTATGAATGCAAATCGTTTTTGAAAAATGTTTCATGAATGCCAAATTGACGTTAAACCTAATGCACAGAAATGTTTTATATAATATAGTAATTCTAAATGTTTTGTACATATATTAAAGACATCATAAATATATCACAGTCATATGGTAAAAATAGAAAGGGTCATGTTGTAAATAATTATTTTTTGTTCGATAGAATACTTGTTTATTATCTTTATTTCTTTTGATCTTAACAGTTCACTTAGTTATTTTCCAAGTCAACTTGATTAAAGTTTTCCTACATTGTGCATCGTGTTTTCTGCTGTAATATTTTATTATAAATCACCAAAACACTTTAAGATTTGACACAAACATACATGATTTATGTGACACTTCAAAATTATGAAACAATCTTGAAAAAGCCTCAGTTTTATTACATATCTCTAGATTCTAGTTATATTGTTTGCTTGTTAATTGTCTTTATTTCCTTTAATCTTAACAATTCACATAGTAATACCTCATTAAGTCACCTTGATTGTAGATTTTTTGCATTGTGCATTATAATTTCAGCAAATTTATAGGTGCACTTTTTGACAAATTAAACCAAACAAACTTTTGCAAAGGAAGGCGCCAAGAACCAAACAATCCAAAACTTACACTTAAAATCAGTGCTTCCCAGCCTTTTTCAGTTTGCGGCCTTCATTTAGTGTGTTTTATTGTTCGACCCACAATGAGATATGACCAAACGAATTAAAGTTAATTAATGAAAAAGAAACAATGTATACACATGCAGTTTACTATTAAGGCGAATATATTTAATTGTTATCTATTTGCTGCATTCTTGCATAAATGTTACATAATCATAGTGCAGTAATTTCCCAATCTAATAGAAAACTGTACCATATAAAAATGCTTCGCGACCCATCTGAAATAGTTTTGTGACCCACTGGTTGGGATGCACTGCTTTAAATTATAAACAAAGCTGTAATCACACTGCTTCTTATTTTTGTTGCAGTCCTGATGAGTCAGGTCTAGATGATATCGACAAGTTTAACGCTCATGGTTCAGAAAACAAAAATATCGAGGAAATTCATAACAAGTTTGTTCAACAGTATGCAGAGGTGCGCTGGTGGCTTTGAATGAGCACACATTGAATATAAGCTTAACTTGTTTCAGATTGTGTATGTGACCTATGTGTAAGCAAAAAAAAATTATAGTTTATCAACAAATGTTTAAATGTTAATTTTAGTTTGTAACTTGCTGCAATGTTTAGAGTTTGCCAGTTGCTGTCTGGCAGTATAATGCAGTATTTGTGACTTGATGTATCGCCACAACATTCAGTCTTCTATAATTTAATGACTAGCAGTTTCTTTACCATGTGGAAAAGTGATAACACTAGAGTTCCTGCAAAGACAGGTTTAATTCTGTAAAGTAGCCCTACCTAACTGACAAATCGCGTTTTGCATCCGGATTTCCGAAATGTAAAGTTTGGTAAACAGCGTTTAAGCGTTTTTTAGGAATTTAAAAAGATGTACAAAAATGCAATATTATAGCCTGGATAGCACAACAATAATAATATCTTGTGTTTCCATACATTTTATTTGAAATATGTATAAGTGTAAACTACAGTGGCATTTAAAGTGCCTAGTTTTAAACTTTTGTAATATTGTACTCAGGCCTTTGGTAAAGCTAGTTACGTAGCTCTGCCGTTATGTTTTTTCCGAAGCTGGTTTACGTCTTTTAGAAAGGGTAGCACTGAATATGTGATAGTGGAAATCACCTTGACCTTTGCAAGATAAATGTCGACCTTAATTTCTGATCGGTAATAGCAGAATACTCTAGCAAAGCTATAGTTATTTATGTCCTAAATTAATATCTTTGCTGGAGTATTCTACTTACAGAAAGAGTATAACCATTTGCTGGTCCTTCATAGAAAGTATTGATTTTTATTAAAATGTTGAATGGCGCGCAGAGCGTAAAAGAGGCTGAAGAACTAAAAGCTCAACCTGTTCAAGCTCCAGCGAAGAAGCACAAAATAGGCCTGTCAATCAAACGGACCTTTCGCAAGCCAAAGCCAGATTTAGAATCGATTTTGTCAAGATCGCCGCCTAAAGGTAGCTTGTTTTGTGGGTGTTTATCACTTTTTTCGTGTTAAAATTTAAGCTGAATGCTAACAATTTTGTAGACTAGGTTTAATATTAATCTTTGTAACTGAGAGTGTTTGTCTAATTCTAAATAGTGTTAACACAAATTGTCTTTAAATAGTGCCAAACTGTCACCTGTCAGTCCGTCTATTAATAATCACTAAATTTAGACATTTTTTTAATCCTACCAAAATAAACACATTGCCCTCTAACTTAACTTAACCTGTTCTGACGACTGTATGCTGTTACCTTTTTATCTCTGGTATTTCGTTGTATTTTCTCCTTTGCATTACCTTGTTTTTATATTTCTTGCAGAGAAAAGTCAGATCCAGCGAAATCAGAGTACCAAACACGTTCCCGATAAAGCCAACTCAGTAAGTATAATTTGCCCAGTTAGTAAACTTAACAGCTACTAACCAACTCCAAATTAGATATGTCCAATTGCTTTCTGTTTTTTGAGTACATGTGGTCGCTTAGCTTGCTTTAACTAATTACGAGCAGCTTCATTTCTTAAGAGAAGTCGTAAGTTTGTTTATAGAGAAGTAATTTTGATTGAAAGGTATATTCCTTGAAACACACATTCGAACTTACACCAAATTCGTTTTTTTTACTTTTAGTTAACTTGACTGTCCTGCAGCAAAGCACCGCAAAACGGGCAAACTTTTTTATAATTTTGAGTCGTAAATTTACGTCATAAAATTGCCACTTAAATAAATCATTTTACCGCAAAAAGGGCCTGGTCTAAATATTGCTTTAAGCGCTGTATGACTGGTCCAACTTGTGCGTGTAGTCGCAACTCAAAACGTGTCTAAAAATATACCTAGGTTTTTGCAAGCGTTTTGTTTGGGTCCATGAATGTTCTTACCAAAAGTTTGGTGCATTATGGGGCGGCTAATAAAACCAACTCAAACCATTAGCTAGGGATGAGTTATTGATCGGAGACTGGCCTTGCTGTAATTTATCCTCCCATCGTCACACCCTGTTATAAGTTTTCCCATAAAATGCGATGCGATTTGTAATAAGTATTATACGGTAACACACAATAAGACCTAAAAAGCAACGATGCCTAAAGCAGAAAAATCTATAATACCACATTATTAAGACCAACGACATAATAAAGCCAAATACATAGTAATATCCAAAACAGCGGACATAACTTTATCGTCTCAATAAGACCTATACCTGTCGGAATAAGTCTAAACTTTTCGGAGTAAGGCATAAATAACGCCTGAAACTGTGGTGGGTATGGGACAATCGGGGGCCGTCGGTCTGGCACCAGTTGTTTCGGTGTCTACGTTTTGACGCTCTAGTTTGTATGGCGCCATTAGCGCGCCGCTGTTTTGGCTTCGGATTTTTTGTCCCTGTTTGGGGTTATTTGTGGGTAATGAGTTTGGTTAAAAAATGGGTTAGGGTTGAACTTATTAGGGGAGTTATTAATGTACTTAAAGGGTGTTGGTTGGGGCTAGATAAAGTGTTGTATATGACTTAGTCTGGCCATTTAGCTCTAATTTAGACGGATTTTAGCCTTATTCCGATTTAGAGGTTATTATGACTATTAGATATTGGACCTATTTTGGCCTTATTCCCGAATGTGTTTTACTCCAACGTTGATGTTGTTCTTATTTCGGTCTTATTTTACATACCACGGCCAGCAGTGAGAATCAAGTGAGTTTGACTACACTAATCATTCGATATATTATAATGAGAACGTCAATATATTACCGAACTGTACAAGTACACGGATTATCACTCACGGCTCACCATCTTTATTATTCATTATAGACATACAACCAGAATCCAACGGAATATACGCAGATAGAGTTTTTTTGCAATTGTATACATGTAGATCCGATGATTCAAAATAAAACGCTTTTAGCTGATCTGATAAAAGTAAAAGGTTTCTTTCGTTCCTGGTCGAGTCTGCTGTTTGAGTAAATGACCAAAAATTTAAAGACTTCAAAAGATCAACCAAAACCTGCTGCAGTTGCGCATTTCCCTTAACTCTTAAGTTTTTCCAGGACTCGTTGCGACGAATACAGAGCGACCGTTACACCGCAGAAGAGTCGATTAAAGTTCGCAGCCAAGTCAAAGGGAACCACGCTCGACAAAACCAACGTAAGTAAACCAATAACGTCAGGGTTGCTTTTATATTTCCTTGTGTATTGTTTATTTTTCGAGGTAACATTTCTCATAAGTTGTAATTTTGCTGCTTGATGCTACTGGAGTTACAGTAAATTCTAATCTAGTCGAACATAGTGCTATCGAAGCAAGTATTTGATGTTGTGTCGTGAATTGGATTTCTTCGTTTAAAAGACTATTGTCATAGGCTGCTAAATGTCAGATATTTTATCACGTTAAATTATACAATACATTCCAATCTAGCTATAGCAGAATGCTATCGAATCAAGTTTTTGGTGTATTTCTCGAATTGGAGGTCTTCGTTTTAAAAGATTGACTTGGCTTCATTTTGTCAGCTATTTTAATACGTTAAATTGTACGTATTTTCAACTGGAATGACTGGAGACGGCTAGCGCTCTCTACAAAGCGCTAAAGCGCTACCTAGCGGTTTGGTTTTACGTGATTTACCTCCGTGAGGTGTCAGCGTTGGTGAAGTTTTTGTAACTGGGACGACGCCTACAAGTGTGATATTGTTGTACTAATTGGATAACTGGCTTAGGACCAGGTATTCTTAAGTATGTTTTTGTACCAGCATTATCTTACATGTAGCACTCTTTTTTTTTGTCACACACCGTAGTTTTTAGTTTATTTTCACCCTTGTAAGTTTTGCTTCATTGACTCGGTTAGAAGTGAAAACATCAGAAAATATTGTCGTTCACGTCAAATTTTCTTCTTTTTACCATAAATATTCACACCTTAAAATTAGAAACAAAATAGATTAGCAAGGTGACAAAACAGCAAAAGGTTTTGGCACAAAAATACGTCAATCATTTGGACACTTTAAAATAAAAAAAACAATCCTGTTAAAATATTACCCCACCTTTGTTTGACCAGTCGAGGATAAAGGTTCGGTACAAAGGCACATTGCCTTTGTCGTACACTGAGGTTTGGACACAAAAGTAAGAAAATAGTTGTTCTTCATGTACACGACTTAGGTCGGAAATCCGAACCTATGTCCACTGTATCTTTTACACCGTAAATTTAAGTTCTAGAAGTTAACTTGCGGTCCATTTATCAGATGTCTAAACAAAGAAAAAAAAAAACGGTTGTTTGGACTGTGAAATATTTCAGAGTTTATTGCAAGTAAATTGTGAAGTTCGCAGTGGCTTTGGGATTTGATTTTGTCAAAGACCAGTCCAGAGTTAAAACCCGCGAATGCAGATAACTGATGCCTCTGGTGTAGCATAAAAATTTGTGCATTAAACACAAAAAAGGCTACAAAAGACATAATTCATCGTACACAGTTTGAACAATTTTAACACATATATTGTTAAGTGTTGATTCCAGCTTTATGTTTCATGGGTTTCAACTGTACGTTAAGGTCGTCTATGCAGGTTTTTATAACCACCGCGAACAGTCGCATATTGAACCACGCTTATTTGTATAGTCTATTTAGATAACTTACTGTGTTGTTGCTAGTAACAGTTCACGCGGAATTCAGGCGACCTTAGTTCCACCAGGTTTTTGTAGCACCTTTAGATATCAAAGACATACACTGGTATCACAGTGATGATGATTGAAAATTTGAAAAGTTTATCACGAGAAGTTTTCCCGTTTTTAGTCACCAAGCTTCCACTAAAACTAGTTAAATGATACTGTTATCCTTTGGGGTGTTAGGCCGGCTGGCCCAAAATAAACAATTGAATCATGTGTTTTTCATTTCGCGTTAATCACGGAGCGTGTAGTCTATATTTTAAAACATCAAAGGCGCCCCAGCACTTCCTACAGCCGTTGAAAGTTTACCTCCCCCTTTCACTAATAAAACAAAGCCAGTTCCCCTCTGGATTACTGATGCAACACATTCCCAAATCATTTATAAACAGGGCCCTTGACTGTTTGTGTCCAAATTTATCGCAATTATCTGGTTGTGATAAAAATCAATAATTTGTTTTGCTTTTGTAAATCTTCTTTTGAAGCAACTAAGTAAACAATCTGTTGGCAGTACACCGTGAAACTTTTTAAACAAAATACGCTGGTTATACTGAACAACTGTATAGTAGACTGATTTTATATATGTCATATACTGTTATCAGTTGTTTTAGGTTTAGACCTGCTGGCATAAAACAATTTAATCATGCATTATACCGAAGAAAAATGCCTAACCGATTCAGTCGTCCTGTCGCGCGGCTGCCGTATGTTCCAAATTTTAACTTGTCAAAAAAAATTTGTCAAAAATAAACTTTTTTGCCAAGTGAAAAAAATAATAACCGCTCTGTATAGTTACTGGTATCGTTCGGGGTGTTAGACCAGCTGGCCGTGAATAAACAATTAAATCATGCATTATACCGAAGAAAGTTGAAATGTTTTTACCTGTAATTCAAACATAATTTTGATAACATTTTAAACTGAACAACCATTTCTACAAGCTAATTACAGATGTTGTGCATTTTGTAAACGATTTTGAAAAAATTTTCTCCTAACGTATAAATTGCGAAAAAAAAATCAATAAAAAAAAAAAAAAAAAAAATAATCGCCCCAGTTATCATCCTGTTATCGTTTTGGGTTTTAGATCTGTTGGCTTGAAACAATTTAATCATGTATTATACCGAAGAAAGATGCCTAAACCGATTCAGTCGTCCTGTCGCGCGGCTGCCGTATGTTCCAACCGCGAATCGGGAGCGAAATGGCGCAAGGAGTGACCCAGCATCACTCCGGTGCCAAGTTCATTATTAATTTACCCCTCGCAAACAAGACGGGCCCGCGCGCCCGTGAGACTGTGTAATTTGTTTACACCGGCGCTATCCCTTCTGCCTTCTGTTGCCCCATCGAGATTGCGGCTGGCGTTTCTTGTCTTAAGATCCTTATCGTTGGAAAAGGCGTTTTTTTTTGCGTGCTAAGGTCTTGCGTTTTTGAGCAGGCGGTTGATTTTTACCTGTAAAGTCTCATTGCAAGTTGCGCTAAGTGCTAACTGCTGCAGCCTTTGTTTTTCGATGTTAGATACTTTATCGTTGAAAAAGGCGATTTTTTTGCTGTCTCTTTTTCCTTCGAGAAGGATTTGCGATTTTTGCAGGCGGTTGATTTTTAACTGCAAAGTCTCATTGTGAGTTGCGCTAATCGCTAACTGCTGCAGCCTTTGATGTTAGATCCTTTATCGTTGGAAAAGGGGATTTTTTCACGTGCTTTTTTCCGTGTCAAGGTTTTGTGTTTTTTTGCAGGCGGTCGACTTTTGCTGCAAAGTCTATTTGCAAGCTACGCTAATTGCTAACTGCTGCAGCCTTTGATTTTGTCGTTGAAAAACTTTGTCGTTGAAAACTGCAATTTTTTCGCCTTCTCTTTTTTCCTTCAGTTAAGGTTTTGCGTTTTTTGCAGGCGGCCGAATTTTCACTGCAAAGTCTCTTTGCGAGCTGCGCTAATTGCGAACTTCAGCGGCCAGCGCCTGTGATGTGAGGCCAGAGCTATAGAAATAGTTCGCCACTGCTTTGTGCAGTGTTTAAGAATGCGCGTTTAGTCTGCAAATTTGAGGACGCTGCCCGCGCTTCCTGCAATGTTGTTCGTATTCCGGAGACATGACGCGTTTTTCTATCAGCGCTATTAAAAGGGACAGCTAATTTAAACCCGGTTCATACAACTGTTAGTAAACGGAACAGTGTAAACTGTATTTATTAGGCCCAGCTTTAATCTGTTGCAGAGCTTACGACCTAGGAAGCCTTAGGGCAACCAGGGAACGGCTGGTCATGTAGGATTCCGGGCTAATGCTTTTAAATGTTTGTTTTGCATGGCCAGTAAATACTAATACTTGGTGAGAAAGGCGATACTGACGTTTAGCTTGGAAACCTGTTATCGCCGTTTGTAAATTAGGGAAAAAAAACAAGAGAGAGATAGTTTAAATTCAAGTTAGGCAGTTTAAAGATCAGGATGCATCAGCTTTCTGTCAGCTTTAATTCAGTTTTCTGCTTATCTTTCAAACTATTTTTGTTGTAGTAAATACTATATAGCATGAAATGGTTGGAGGTTGTAGTAAGACGAAATAAGAATATCAAAGCCCGTACAGAAATAGGTATCATTTTGAACTTTTCAAGTAATCTTTATTCATTTTCAACACCATGATGAACAGAGAGTTATTCGAAACGTTCAAAATGACCCCTACTTATTTTATGGGCTTTGATATTCCTGTGACGTCTTGTAGTGTGGGTTACTTATTTCGCTTTTGATAAAACACCGATTTCACAGTAAAAAAAAATAAAAACTTTTCTGATAAACGGCTTATCACGACCAGTCCTTAGGGATTTGCATGTGATAGCTGGTGCACCAGAATTTAATAAGGGGACATTAATCGACGTTATCTGTAAAATGCCACATTATGATCTACGCTGCCTGCAAGATAAAACAAATCTTTGTAAATGGCCGTATTATCTAATTTTAAATGATAATTCAGGTGGCACTATGTCAAGACAAACTTTCGCACAACCGTGGATTTCTACTTTGACCTGATGAAGCACGGTTGTGTGAAAGCTTGTCAAGATTTCATTACAATTTTTTCTTTTTATAGTGCCACCAGGGTGTGAATGCCAAGTGTAACTAATTGTTAGATGCCAAAAGAACGTTATAAAATAAAATAAGGAATAAAACATGAAAGGCAAGGTACAGAAGTAGAAAAGCGGTATAATTTACTCAAGTGGGAAAAAGAGTGCAAAGAACAGACGTGCAAACGATAAAATGTCGTAACAGTACCACGCAAACAAACGATATAATAATGCGAACTTTGGAGCATAATTGTTGAAGCTTGTAAGACGTAATAAGAATATCAAAGCCGATAGAGAAGTATAGGTATCATTTTGAACGTTTCCAGTACCTTTTTATTCAGTTTCAACATGGTTGATACAAACTTCTGTAAGCCTTACTCCAACCTCCAACCATTATGCTGCATATGGAAAAAATAGTAATTTTTTTTGGTAGTTTGGCTTCGGCCATTACATTTATTTAAACTCAATCTTATTAACTGGCAAACGTAAATTAACAGTTCCTAAAATATCATTTTCAAAAAAATGGTTTACTTCTGTATGGGCTTTGATAAAATATTGCGTGTAACATATTTAGTACCCAACTGCACTTCGCTATTTTGTCCGGAAGTGCATCAGACCTCATCGCGCTCGGCCAATAAGCGAATCGGCACTTCGTAAATTATTTATCTGCCTTACTCGAATGACATAATCATCTCGACGACTTGACGAACAACGGCGAATCAGTATTAAGGCTGTTGTTGCTGTAAATGCGTCTTAAGGCCACTGCGCGCGCGACTGTATGCAATATTAATGCTGTGCAATGAACCTGCACAACTAGGCCTAATTGCATTTCAGCTGAGCCTATATAATGCGATTTTTTAAATGCTGTGTGTATTTGGGCGCAGGCAGGCACATATTATAGAAACTTGTACACCTTGTTTACAACCGTTTTATTTTGCTGAAATTAATTTATAAATGGGCACACTACGCACAGATCTTTAATGTCGATAAATAATAATTTGAATCGCAAAGCCAAAAAGTTCATATTAGCTGAATATGAAACATGCTCGTATCGAAGTTCGTCTTAATCAAGATGGTGTCGATCTACTCGACTTTTCGGCTTTTATTATCAAGCTAATTTATAAATCATAAATCGTTAGATGTGATTTATTTACTTTTTGGTTTTATGTCTTCTGAAAAACACATTTCGCTTTGACCCTTGACCCCAGAAAACGAAAGCACACCAGCAAATGCACGAAAGTCGAATAGAACGTTCGCTTTATTGCTGATCCTACAGTGAGTTATTACGGGCGACCGGGCTACAATAAAAAGGCCCCGGGTTTCGTAAAGTAAATTTCTGTCGCACTAAGCAGAGTAGAGCACATTCGGTGGGTAGGTAGGTTGGCGCTCGATGCTGTAGTTCGGTGGTTAACAGGTGGCGTTTGTACGAAGCTTGTTTGCCGAGTCTGTTAACACGATTGCGAATGATGTTGACATGCACCGAAGTTAATCGCATATAACAACGATAAAACCAACCCGTGACTTGGCTGCGGCTTCAGGGGCGGTAACTGTACGGTTGTCGACTGGGGCTATTTAGTTGGAAGGCAGTTTTTGAACTGGGCTTGGTTTAGGATAGGTTTAGGTATGACGCTTCTTTTGTATGTGTAGTTAAGGCGCTTATGAACAGAACCAGTGCACTTTTGATGGCGTACTGTATTAGAGTTCATGGTTAGTTTGTTCTAGATCACGTTAGTTCCTAAGAACTACTTTTATACAGTAGAAGTGCATTATCAAGTTTATGGTTAGTTGGTGTATTAGATCACGTTTAGTTCTTAAAGATTTATGTGCCTTATAGCGGAAAATGTGCCTTATAGCGGAAAGTCGATCCCTGAATGTTTTGTTAATTGCTAACAAAACGCTAAACTACAAGAGAGAGGCAGTTTAAATTCAAGTTATGCAGCTAGAAGAACAATATGCATCTGTCTAATAGGTCTTCTTATGTTTATTTTAACGTCAGTTTTCTGCTTATCTTTAAAGTTTTTAAGACTACTGTTATATCTCGACTCTGTTGTTTGAAGAAACTGCCAGTAAGGTTTCGTCAAAATGGCCCTGAATGTTATCGCCTTTTGTAAAAAAAAAGAGAGAGGCAGTATAAATTTAAGTTTTGCAGCTCAAAGAACAATATGCATCTGTCTAATTAGGCCTTTGTATGTTATTTTTGGCGTCAGTTTTCAGCTTATCTTTAAAGTTCTTGAAGACAACTTTTATATCTCCACTCTTTTGTATGAAGAAACTGCCAGTAAGTTTTCGTCAAAATTGGTCCGGACTATTTAGTATAGCAGCTTCATTTTGATTCTCTTTGAAGTCGCTTAATAGTCATTGGCTAGTTGCGCTTTAGCAGGTCGAGAGTTAAGTTAGTCGAAGTGAGTGATTGACAGACAAAACGGAGGAACTTCGTCAGAGTTTAGTGGCACCCGACTATTGATTATCATTTCGGTATATTTCGAAGTGGCAATTTAGTCTTTTGTGGTTATCAGATTGAGGTTCAGACTATCACTAACCTATAGCGTCAAACTCAATTATTCGCACAATTGGTGAAATAAGATTATTTTGAATGTCCCTTTGTTGCAACTATTTTTTATCGATGCAGCCAGAAATAGCCAATTGTGTTTCACATTTTTAAAACCCCTTTAAATAGGGGTTAAAGCACATTGTCCGGTTATTGCCCAGTCATGAATTAACTGCATGCTTTTACTAACATCAGAAACAAACTTGTGAATCAACGTGCAGCGAACAACTGCATATACAGCCAAGAATGCCACCCACATGCAAATTTTCGAAATTCGTTCAAGAAATGACGTGCTTTATTGCACTGTCGCAACTTTAATATCACTCTTGCGTGACAAGCCACTAAACAACGTTGCTAATATGCTTGGGTAGAACAACTATGATAAACATTAAAATGTCGTAAACAGCGACTTATCAGTGGCGAAATGGTCTAATGTTCTCACAGTTAAGCGTTCGTATCTCGCTAAAGCACCATGTTCGCAGTATTATTAGGCTGCAATAGGAGAATAAAATATGGAAAGAATATCAAAGCCCATACAGAAGTAGGTATCATTTTTATTTTAAAGTATCGAATAACTCTTTATGTTGAAAATAAATGCAGAGTTATTCGAAACGTTTAAAAGCTACCTACTTCTGTATGGGCTTCGATATTCTTACTACGTCCAACTAGAACCTCCAGCCATTATGCTCAAAACTGGGTGACTGGCAGGCCAGGCCAGAGCAGGGCAGCATTCGCGCTTCCTCGCCCATTGATTTCTGCCAGAATTAGTTCGAGCGTCGATAATATCGCGCCGTATTGCTTCCTAGCCGCGCGACCAACCGACCCTGCTGGTTGCATGGCTACTTCGCGCTTGACCTAAGCCTAAGGCATGCCATTGCAGTCGCAGGACAGTTAACGTCACCGTTTTGCTGTCCTTTCGAATCTTAATCTGTAATTTCTTTTCCAACACTGTGGGCTAGTTTTGTGGTGCATTATAATTATTTTTATTCTGTTTTTAAATAAGCCGGTGTCTTTAAAAAGGCAGTTGTTTACTTGACTATTTTAGAACGATGCCGAATGCTGTCTCTTTGAATTTTAATGTTTAATTTCCTTTCCAAACCTCTTAGTCTTGGCTAATTTTGTGGCTGCATTATAAGTTTTGACTAAGACTAAGGCACGCCATTACAGTCGCGCAGCACATTTTGCGTGACCATTTAAAAACGAGCTTAAATGCTGTCTCTTTGAATTCTAATATCTAGTAATGTCTAATGCCTTTTTAACCCTCTTGGCAAGTTTTGTGCTGCATTATAATTTTTATTTTTTTAGAAAGGCCAGTGCCTTAAAAAAACGCTTATTTATTGTAAACTTGCCGATAGCCTTAATTTGAGTTGTGGATGAGGTATCATTGCTATAGGTTACGTTACCGCTCATTATTAGTCCGCTGCAGAGGTGTGGTAATTGGTGCGTTATGAGCTACGTCATGACGATAAAACAGAAAGTCGTGATATGGAACCGTTTGCGTACAACTTTTATTGCTCTAATCTAATGTTCCGTTTGCTGCTTTGTAATGTTGGGACTTGGCCTTGGTTTGAAATATATTGTGGTGAAAGGCAGAAAGTCCTTAGCAGTCTCCAGAACTGATGTATATACAAAGTTGTCGTAAAAATGTGTGTTTTTACCCTAATTACATATACGCAACGTTTATGCGGTGGTGCGTTGCCTTTTTCCCCCGAATTTCAGATCGCACATGGATGGTCTATACCCTTTTTAGGCAGGCAGAGAGAGTTGTAGCAATGCTCCTTGGGTGTACTCTAATCGATGCAAGAAACTTAGATTAAGAAACCTAGATTTCCGTATGTACATCAGAATAACGAGCCTTAGCCCCTAGCTTTAGTCTATAAATGTTTCCACAAGTCAGTATAGTACTTTATTTGATTGCTTGAAGCAATACACCTTCTGTGATATACCAAAGCCCTGTGTCCTAGGCTTGTACCATATACTAGATGGCTGGCCTTGTCGCCTTGCATTTCACAGCCAGACTAGAGGCGGGTAATTCGAGTTCTAATGCGATTGCATGTTCTCAGCGAGCTTGCAAGTAATTTGGCGGATAACAATGTTAGGAATTAAGAAAGCTTGTGTTCAGAACACTAAGCAGTCTGTGTTTGCAATGTAGACAAGAGAGTGTGTTGCTGCAATGACTTCAGCATGTTCAGTTGGGATACGTTACAGCCCCCATAGCAGTGTTGTAAACAAGTCATTTTGAAACGATTCAAGTCATAGTCAAATCATTTGTAAATAAACAACAAGTCAAGTCCCAGTCAAGTCATTATTAGAGCAAGTCAATTTCAAGTAAAGTCCTTATCATAAAAATTATTAAAATTGGTTAACTAGTCCGATTATGAGCAGTAACTTGCAAGCAAATTGTTGTATGTAAAAAACTTGATAAAAATCCCAATTTTATAATGAAAAATGCCTAATTAAAGCACTTCGTTTTAACCCAAGTCATTGTCTAAAAGACTCTAGTCAAGTGAAGTCATTTGGAAACAGTGACTTAAGTGCACTCAAGTCAGGGCATTGACTTAAGTCATTACAGCGCTGGTTCATAGTACAGTTTAGACGTACTGGTGGTCGCTGTAATAGCGAAGGGACAAACTCCGTAACAGAAAACATTTCGCGCACGGTTGTTACTGAATGTTGTACATTTAGCATCGTTCGTATTTGATGTCCTCGTTTGACGGGGTTAACCACAAGCCAAACATGTTATTTGTTTGTACAACTTGTGTCGAACCAACTCTGCTCTAGCTCTCTTTGCAACTGTGCGTTTGGCAGTAATAGTAAGTGCACAAACGAAGCACTGGCTAAAAGTGGAAAGCGACCGAATAAAAGTGTATAAAAGCACCAAAAGCTGTGCAAAGTTTTCGCACTATGAATTACTGTCCTTTTTTACCCGAGTTCTGGTCTAAGGTGTGTTTAGATACTCTTTGTCCAGCAACATGTGTGCATTTCAAAGTTTACCACCCTCGTGAAAAGTGTGTCGATCGTTTGTTTGTAAAAGTGTCGCATTATTTTTGAGTGTTAGGGTAAAAAAAAAATACGATTCGTGTGCCAGACAAGCACCACACTTGCAAAGTGATTTGTGGTCTAAGTAGGCCCACACAAACGCTTTGGATACGCGCCGATGCCGATACATCTAAACGAGAAAGACCCTAAAGCGCAAGACTAAACTCTGCATTTAAATCCTTTGTGTAGCTTCGCTGATAGCTGTGCGTTTGGCAGTCAAACTAAGTGTACAAACAAAACTCTGCCTGAAAATAGAAAACGACGAAATACAAGTGTGCAGCTTCGCTGAAGCGTAAAAAGCTATGTGCAAAGTTTCTATTTTTACCATAGTTCTGCTTCTGATCTAATGAGCGTTTAAATACTCTTTAACCAGCAACCTGTGGCTGTGCGTATTCCAATGTTTACCACCCTTTGGGAAAAAGTGTGTCCTACATTTGTTTGTTAAAGTGACACGTTATTTTTCAGTGTAGGGTCTGAAAAAAAATACGATTTGTGTGCCAGACACGCTACACACGTGCAAAGTGATTTAAGGCCTAAAAGGCCCGCACTAACGCTTTGGAATACGCTGCCGATACATCTGAACAAGAGAGAGCCTAGAACGCTAGACTCTCGCCACTGAGACATAATTTCTTCGGAGTTCTACCGCTGAAAATTCCTTGGTCAAAAGAAGCCAATCCGCGAGCCGCTTCACTGGGATCTAAGCGAAGTTTCTCGAAGGTTCTTTTGCCGCCCGATGCTCGTCGTGGATCGTACGCCACGAAGAGGCAATTCGACCGCTTCGTCGTTTCGCATAAGGCGAAAGCCGCCAGATAAGCCGCTATGGGGAGGTGAGTACTGCAGGGTTTTGGGCCGCGACCGAGAAGCGACGCTGAAAGCCGTTTGTTGCCCGCCAAACTGCGAGTTGGTGATGAGTATGTTGGTCGTCGGTTTGACCGGGTTGTCGCACTATTTCGGTAAGGCTTATGTGTACCTGGTTTGTGTCACGTAAATCAACTGATTTGTTACAGTGCTGAATGCGAAAGTCCTGCATACCCAATGTGTTTTTAGGGAGTTTTAAGCGACGCTTAAAGCCATTTATTGCCCGCCAAACTAAGAGTTGGTTGTGAGTCTGGTTGGAAGTAGTGTTACGCCAATTTATGGAACGTTATACTTAACTGCCTGTCGTATGCAAAGTGCCACACGAAGTGGCTTTAAACTGTGTTAATAAAGGCGAACCGTAAATAAACAAAATACCCAAATGATAAATTTCTTTCGGAAAACGGAATCTTCCTGAATACGAATGGTTAAAAACAAACGATTCTGGTTGCGCATCAAAGATAAAGATTGAACTAAGTACAGAACTTAGTAAACCGAAAATCAGTTTGTTTGGATGTTGTACGATAAATATATTTCGCTGCTACAAGTATCATCAGTATCAAAATACGTTAAACAATAAAAGCGGTTAACACCCAAAAAGGAGCAGGAACGTAAAATACAAAGCTTTTCCGAAAACCGTCGCACAATTTTGGTAAGGTTTATGTGTACCTGGTTTGGTTCACGTAAAACAACTTGTTGCAAAATGTGCTGAATGTAAAGGTTGTGCATTCCCAGTGACAGTGAGCTTTTAGTGAGTTTTAAAGGACCGAAACGACCTTTTTATTTTTTTCCAGCAGTCTCTTAAAATATAGGCCACTTCTGTAACTAAAGCAGAAAATTAGGATTTAGCCTTCTGTAAGTGGGTCATTTCCGTCTATTAACACCACACCGTAAAATAAATAATGTATACATCTATTACAAAAGTGGCATTGTCATATGATTTATCTTTCCACTTGCATGTATTTTTTTAACGTTTTAAAACATTCATTGAACCCATGTTTCATGAACCGAAATTCCGCATCGACGTCAATGTGGAATGTAGTCCCAGTGTGTCAGTATGTTAAAGGGCGTTTTGGCTCAGCACACACGAAAGAAAGATTTTCCCGCGTTGTTTTGTGAAGTTATATAATTGAGTGTCGACTGTCAACTTTAAACTATCTCGGTAAGTTTACCGAATGGTGTAAGGGGAGAAAAATTATCCTTTGGTTTTGTGGATGGCTAGATGTTTTGTAAGCGTTTAAGCATGGGCTGTACGTATATTTTTAAATAAAATATGTTTTTTAGCAACTTTTAACAGATATTTTTGCCAGTTTTGTCTACTGATTGTAATTATCTTAAGTATTTTGTCTTACAAATTTTTTTGTCTTTGAATCATAAAACTCTTGCCAGATCCTTTACGGCGTAAAAGTGAACTCTATATACTTGTATACAAGGTTATCGCTATTTTGATTTCTCAATCTCAAAATTATGCATTTCGTTGTTCCCCGCAGGCGCTTACTTTCACTTAAAAGCATAAGCGTTTTTTCCCCGAACCTCACATAGTGGCGACCATCCGCGACCCAAACTCGCCCTCCTTAAGTAAGTTGAAAACGGCAAACATTTCCTCTCATCTCCACTCTACACTTTGACCCGAATAGCAGGGGTGTGCTAGTCAGTGCAACACACCGCCACTTGTATTTGCCTGTTGTGATTCTTGGCCAAAATAAGCAGACCATGCTTGCTTGGCTTGGTCTGCCAGTCGGCATTTCGCGAACGCGGCCTTGTTTTCCATCGGAAATTGCGTCTGCCTCCGCCTAATAGCTTTTCGCATATGTTTTGGCCTAGTTCGTGCGGTCAACTTTGAACTAAACTCGTGCGTTTATAAAGTCTTTGTGGGAGCAAGAGCGCTTTAAAACGCCGATGTTGGTCTTTTTTTAAGTCGGCTGTCAAAGTAACAGATTCGATTCTGCGATTGTAATCTTTCATGAAGTTATTTGGTCTGCAGTCCGCGCTATTGATTTACGACCTCGTCAAAAATTGACGAGTGGTGATGCAGTTTTACTTTGTCGCAGGATCCCTAAAGTTGGAATTCTCTATCTACATTTTGTGCCCCGTGTTTTTTTGTAAGTCGGTTGCGATTCTAAAGCGAATCGTTTTTATTGGCGCAATATACACTTAATGGCACGCCGAAATCGAAAATGGATCCTTGTCATTTGTGACATGTACAAGACTCCATAAGGTAATAAGGTGGCACTGTATATTAAGACAAATTGTATTGAATTCTCGACAAGCTTTCGCACAGCCGTGCTTGATCAGGTCAAAGTATCATTTAGATTGGTGCAAGGCTCCGGTCTCTCTTTTCCGACCTTGACCAGGTTTAGAAGGCCACGTAGCATTTTGAAACGTTTCGAATACTCAACTTGGTGAAAATCTTCCTCGAAATTACTTGGTCCGCGTCCCGCGCTGTTGATTCACTACCTTGTCAGACATTTACGAGCGATGATGCAGTTTTACATTTGCCGCGAGCTCCCCAAAGATGGAGTTTGGTATCTACATTTCGCACCATGATTTTTGTAAGTCGGTGGCGATTTTACGGCAAATTGTTTTTCTTGCAATAATGACACAATACACTCTTAACAGTTTTCCACCCTTGCCTAGTTTTGGGAGGCCACCTAACATTTTGAAACGTTACGAATATTCAACTTGGTGAGAAGGCACTGATTTTTTGCTAGTTTTAATTTATACAATGCTTGGTATTACCCAACGTCAAATTTGCTGTCGTTTGGTCATAGACTTATTATTGTTTTAGAATTATTTTGAGATTTCTAGGATTTCATATTATTGCACTGTAATCTTGTGAGTCTTAGGAACAATTATAGGAAGCTTGGGCTGTTTAAAGTGCAATTAAACTAACTTTATACACCTTGGGTAACTTCAAAAGCAACCAGGTACCGCTTTTTCCGTGATTTTCTCACCTAAACCACAGAATTACGCGTCGTTTAAAGCATGTAAAACCGTCTTATAGCGCTCACGGCGTTTTTCGGAGAAACGACCGTAAAAACGCAACTTACTGATCGATGATGGTCCGCGCGCCAAAAAAACCAGCACCGCGTGTTTCTTAATGGTTTTTGCAATGACGCAATGGACAGACATCACTGATATTTTAAATAGTTCGAGGCACCCATGCTCGTATTTTTGCTAAGTGCTTAACTGAAACGTTACAACAAACGAGATTGAAACGGCGTATTAACTGTGTAACAAGGTTAAAAAACTTTTAATTTTTGGAACTTTTATCATACACAATAAATTGTTTTAAAAAGCTTACCAATAGAACAAAAAATTGGAATCCTAAAGAATTTGAAATATCTCTGGGCACCCTTGAGCTTTAAAATTGTTACCATAGAGTACTTATTGTAATAATCCGTTGACTTACCAAAGGTGTAAATTCAAAAGTTAAAATTTACTTAGTTAGTCACTGCGTTTGAACATTGAAAATTCTGAAAAAATGCTTTTTGCGATGACGCAATGGACAGACGCCATTCGCTTCCAAACGCGAGCGCATAGCTGGCATACCACCAAAGCGAAAGGCCCAGGCAAGCGCCAGCCTTGCTGGACAAGCACAAGTTTTTTTTGTTTTTGCTTAAAGCTGAGTGCGTAGACCGATAGCGGCGCGGACGGACGGGATTTGGCCGCCGACCTTTCCGTGTTTATGAGTTGGTCAGTCCTACCGGCCGGCTAAATTCCTGAGCTATAGGCGCATTTTAATGAGATTTCGCTAAAATTCCGTTTGTATTTTTTTTGTAAGTTCAACCGATTGTAGAAACTTGTCAATTTTACACACAACGTATTATTTTGTCCAAGTGCCTCATCCTATATATTTACAATATTTTGCCAGTTAGGTGAAAAATGTTTTTTTTATTTTGTGTTTTTTTTAGATGTACCAAAACAAATCATCGATTTTACAAATAGATGTTCGCTTTTTTGAGCTAATATGGGACGCTGAAAACTCTGTATCGATTTTGTTGTCGTTTCGCTATTTCTAATGAACCTTATCGATTTTGTATTTGCTTCATCAGCCAATTTTCGAAGCGTAATGCGCTGCAATGTTTGCAATAGCGCGCAACGCTGTAATGGGTTTGTTAACCCACTCGGGATACTTACAAGGTGCGAAGTGTTTACATGTTATCGATGGCCGGCCTTGCCAGTTTTTTTTCACGCTTAAGTCGCTCTCTCGTTCGCCATAGCGCATTCTCGACATACTTCAAGTGTTATTTTTTGCCCGGCAGACGTTCTTTTATCTATTTTACCAATCTTTGTAAATGGCCGTATTTTTCTAATTCTAAATAGGGTAGTCAAACTTGTCAACTATACAATACGATTTGTCTTTATAGTGTCACCGATTGCTTTATCTTTTTTAGCATTTTTACAAGAAATACTCATCGCCCTCTGGAATCTATATTCGAATAGAACCCACACACATAAACAACAACTGGAACTTTGCAATGTTTGCTCAGCATGGGCGAAACGTTGTGTGTTGCCCCTTGAAAGTAAACTATGGACGAAGAGGTCGGAGACCTTCTTTTGTACATTTATCGACTATTAGACATTTACAGTTGTCTAGAGCAGAAACTTCGCCCGAAAATCAACGAGCTATACTTACACGTTCACCACAAAGCATAGTGTTATAAATAAATAAATCGTGCTGTTTTCAAAGTAAAATTGGTCAGGGATGATCATGCCGTTCATGGAGTTTTGATTTCTTGGCCCATATTTACGTGCCTTCTATTTTATTGGCATTTGTATTCCGAACAGCCTTTGTCAATTTCCACCAGCGTAATGCCCCAACCAATGGTTGTAATATTTATTTTGACTTTAAACGATGATTTCAGATTGGTTCAACTAAGTTAGCAAAAGCCCGTGAAGGTTTTCTTGCAAGGCATTTTTCACAGCCAACGGTAATAATTGCGAAACAGCTTTTTTTTTTCTTTTTTTTTTGTAAGACAGGACCAAAAACAGGAATGTCTAAAAAATAATTGCTTTCATTTGTCATTGTCGTCATTAACGTTTAGGAGCGAGGAGAAATCTTCATATTTACACATTCAGTTTGCCCGCTTTCTTAGCTTTAACATTAACTTGTGTTGTTGCTTGGAAACTCGTGTATCTCTGCTGTGACGGTTGTGACGTCATTCGGCGTGACAGCGAAGCGGCAATCGCCGAACATCCTTTCTTTTTAATATACAAATTTCATCAAACTTCCTTTCCTTGCTTTGATGGACTGCAACTATAACTGCTCAGTGCTCAATGATTAGTGCGCGGTCACCTAAACAGAAGCGCTGTCAAACGTTGTTCAACTGCTAGCAGCAACTTGTATTGATTATATGGGCCGAACATTTATTTTCAGGACATATCTTTTTTTTCCCGTTATTCCGTTTTGGTTGTTATGGTTTGCTTTGCATGTTTCATACCGATTTTTGTCCGAAGCTTTATAGAAAAGTATACACCGTAGAACTTTCACATTTTTAGACATGGCGTAGAGCGGTATGTAGGTGAGTACTGGAGGTTTATGCGTCTGTACCCCTTGGGGCCTTTGATTGGGGGACAAAAAGCCAAGAATATTGTGACGTCATCGTTTCAACTCTCATGCAGTTTTGCAGTTCTACATAATGTGCTCTTATCCTTAACATTTTCGGGCAGAACCAGAGTAAATCTTCAAAGATCCCATTTAAGAATACGGAGTGTTGAATAAGGTCCGTTTATCCATACAGTGTCACAGGTCTACTTAGTGCATTCTATTATGGTACTTAAAATTGTTGGGCAGAACCGGAGTAAAGCTTAAGACCACCATTAAGAATAAGGAATGCTGTATGAGGCCAAAGGTCCAGAATTAGCACAAATTTGTTTCAGTCGTCACTTCACCTCGAACAGCCTTATTTGACTTGCTATGGTCATAATTTCTGGAAATTTTCCCCCAGCATGTTACGCCAGTTTCATGTCTGCAGTTTGCGTGACCGGAAAGCTACCATGTAGGAAAAGCCTATTTTAATTAGTTGTTGTGAATGGTCGTCTTGATCATGATGAAACTAGTGTGAGTGTATTTATTTTAGTTTGCCCGAAGGAAAATAAACAGAAAACGTTCTACGTTTGTTGTGCAAGTTAAAGTTGTTTCTTTTGTACTTTATTCTGTTTAAAGGAGTTAGATCCTTATTTTCAACTTACAAAAGTGACCTGCCAGTCGCTGTATCAAGGATTGCCTACTTGATGGAATAACGTTTGTACAAGTAGTTGAAGAATTTGCGCACATTTTGGAGTTCAGTTAAAGGTCTACGCAAAGGTATATTGGATACAAATGCTTGTTGCTGATAAAGGTTTACGTGTTGACGACTGGTCAGCTATAGGCTTGTAAAAAAATATATTTCAGTGCCTTGCGCCATGCACCAAACATTCGTAACAAGCGAAGTTAGCAATGAAGAGACATACCTTATAAAAGGTAAGTTGCCTGTATATAGATAGATTTATATGTCGTACATCAATGTTGTTGAAAATCAATAAAAAGTGAATCGAAATGCTCACAAAATACTACCTACTTCTGTATGGACTTTGATATTCTTACTACGTCCTATCCCAACCTCCAACAATTACGCGCCGAAGATTTATATGTCATTATAAAAACAACCGCGCTTGTTATCAATCATTGAGTTTTACCTTCACATCGTTTTACCCGCTTGACTGGCAGCTGACAGTTGAGGTTGGTGGCAAATCGTGTCACTGGTGCTGTCTTGTGCATCTGTTAGCTGTTACCACTGCGGTTTGATTAAAGCAACAAGAAGTTCGTAATGCTTTCAAAAGTTGATTTGCATTTTCTTATCACCTATACTCATAAATATTATAAATTAATGCCTTACTAAACAGTGATTATTCATGTTTCGAAATAATTGGTGCTAAATGGCAACAGAACCGCTCTTTCTCTTGTGCTTTGGTCTGCTGTTTTATGTTTACTTTTTCCAATGATTCAAAAATACCGTCATTCCTCGACGTTAGCGCCCCCACGCGGTGGTGAGGCTGACCGGTTCGCGGCGGTTCGGAATTTGATAAACAAATGCCTTCCTGAAGTGACGCGGTGCTTGTTGCACAACGCACTTACGCACAGCAATCTCTAGCCCTTTGAAAGGAAGTCCAGCCCTCTGCCTGTAGCCTTTCTTCGAGGCCATCGAACACCGGCTCTTAGTACAATTCACGGGTTGTTGAAGTTTTTTTACCGCGGACCCCTAAAATATATTTTTGCATCGCGTGGACCAAGGTGGACAAGAAAATTTCAAATAAAGACGCCACAATACAAATAGACCTCATAAATCTGCTGATTTCGGTCTTAAATGTCAAAGTAAAATGGAGTCTAAATACATTCAAGGCAAATCCGTTTTGTTTTAATTAAACTGTTTTCTGTGAAAAAATGAATTACTTCTTAAATATAGACTCATATTTCAATATGCCTTTATGCACCCCTTAAAACTAGTTTACAGACCCAAGTGATCCGTGGACCCTAGTTTAAAAAACACGAGTGTAATGCAAAGGGCGCAGTGTGGCATCTGCCATTGTGTCTGCCTATTTAAAACACACCACCGCCGCCACTGTTACTGTTGCTATCCTGAGCTGCTGATGCAGTTTCAATTGTGAACCTCGAGTTTGCGTTTTGCGTCATCACTGTTCGAGCGCACGCGTGCATCACGAAGGCCTATGCTGGCCAGGCTGTGGAAAATACTAGGCTGATACTGTTGTTGTGCTGCTGCTTCTGTGGCCTGCAGATCGCGCGTGTGAATTAGTGTTTAGTTCGATTGCACTGCCTGTTGTGTGACGACGGCCTGCGTTGTCATCAGTGTATTTATATAAAGTTGGCGGAATATATGTCTTTTGTAAGTGCTGCCGTGTGTTTCACGCTTTCTCGATAAACAATCGGGACTTGACTTTTTTATTGAAAGCTTGTTTTATCGCGGCACTGATTTTGCTGTTTCACAAAAAAGGACTAAACTGTACAAGTGGATTTATCAGCTGTTCGTTCAAAAGTGGATTACCTTTTAAAAATTCAAGTGGAATTACTGGACAGCAAACCAAGCATAGATGAGAAGAATCTTATAGTAGAGGCTTAGCCATTTCGCTTCGCAGCGTAGAGTTATACCAACAAAAAAAGAAACCGAAATGGCCATGAACAAATATAGCAGTCTTTTGGTGGAAAAGACCACCACGTTACTGCGTTCGCGCAATAAGTCGCTAGACGACAAGCTTAGCGCGGGCAACAGCAACAATCAACAACTCAACGTACAACCCATTTACGCCAAGGTGCACAAAAAGAAAAAGCTCATCAAGAGTTTGAGCGACGCTCCGCGGCGCTTGGACCCCGACCTTCGCTTAGATTCCAGTTCCCAACAGCCTGAGTGTTTGAATGGCGACGTTTTCGCCAACCGCGAACAAAACGAACGCTGGTCCAACGGCGATATGATAGACGCCGATCAGTTTGAGGAAGATCCTGACCCTTATTCCACCATTGGTAGGTCACTCGTTTGCGCGGCATCTTATTTTTGTGGCTAGAGTATCGTCAATATTTTTGTGTCGGTGATATGGTCAAACTTTTGTGGCTGGAATGTGGCCGATCAGTTTGAAGAAGATCTTGACCTTTATTCGACCATTGGTAGGTCACTCGGTTGCGTGAAAGTGGTATGTGTGGTGTAATCATTTTGGGTTGACTGCGACAGTTTGAATGGAATATTTTTGTGACGAGGCTTATTTTGTAAAGGTCATCACTTTTTAGTAAAGTGATATGGTCAAACATTTTTTACGGCAGGAAAATGGTCTAATGTTTTTGTTGTTGGAATATGGGCAACATTTTTTTTGTTGCG
The DNA here is from genome assembly GCF_963924565.1 of Ascidiella aspersa. Lineage (NCBI taxonomy): Eukaryota > Metazoa > Chordata > Ascidiacea > Phlebobranchia > Ascidiidae > Ascidiella > Ascidiella aspersa. The sequence goes on from NC_139450.1 coordinate 31,797,417, forward strand.
GTCATTATAATGTTGTGTGGCAGTAAACCACAATTATATTACTTCTGTTAAACCATGGAAATCAAAAATGGTAAAAAATCAATTGTGTAAACTTCATAGTGATATGGTCGATAGCTTGTTGTTGTCAAAACGTTTTGTTACTTTGGTTTTACAATTCCGTGGTGTAACACCTATCTTCAACTATTTTATCTACTGCTGATTAAAAATGGCAAAAAAAAAAAAAAAAAAAATGCCAAAACGTGCGAAACTTGTTTTTGCGGCAGTTCTTCAGTTTCATTAAGAAACAATACCACGTTGACCTTTTCTGTTCACAAACTGCCCCCGTAAAAGTGTCAGTCAATGGTTTATTGGTTTGCCCAAGTTTGTTAGTACTGGGAGAGGTATTTCCAAAGCTGTTTAACTGCAGTCGGTTGTTACTTTGCTTCCGTTGTTCGGTAAATTTTGTGCAACAGCTTCGTAGATCTGAAATGTGAATGTCTTTTCAACCACTGATGTAGTTTAAAATCATTCAATTTTTTTTACCTTCTTATCCATCGATCCAGAAAACAACCGTTGGTCCAAGTTGACTTTTGAGTCTTGGTTTGTTTTGGTTTGTCTGTGCTTGTCAGGGTACTCGAAGAAAGCTGTTTGTGTTGCTATTTGCAGCACCCCGTTCGTCATGTCATTCCCTCGGTAAAGTGTCAACGGAAGTATAGGCTATTTGTTAGCTTACAAGACATGCTGCAACGCTTCCCTAATGCTATTAAGCGCCGTCTGTAACGTCTGTAACGTCTGTATGTCGTTAAGGCGCAAAAAGCTATTTTAAGGTACCAAAATTAAATATATGTAGCCCACCTAAACCTAATGTGCCTTGAACATGCATTTTCATTGGGAAATTAGGAGGTTTTATCAATCTAAACAAAGTTACTATTTAACGATATTAATTAAAGATATTTAGCTAAACCCAATCCTAATGTGCTTTGTTGGAAATTTAGGAATCAACCTACGCCGAATTGCGATATTAATAAGCGGTCTAATGTGAGGTCTAATCTATATATGTATACACATATGCGCTTTGCATTGCTGAATTGTTCTTCCTGGTTTAAAGTGGCACTCGCAAAGGGCGTTACTAATTAGAGTGAACATTTATTACTGTGTTCATCTCTGACTCATTGGTCCTATTGGCGTCAATATTGATAACTGTTGATTCTGATTTATCTATTATCACCTGATAAATAACCCGGGGTCTCGCGTCATGGAATAGTTATATATTTGTCGACCATTACTTTTGCACAGTGTTATTTGGGGATATCGAAACTACAGAACAGTTGTCGCTGTCTGATTTTTTTCTCTTTTATCAATAAGGCCAAATGTTCGAAAATTCATACGACCCTGACTGCACTTGGTAATGTTTTGCTGAGAAGATATATAAAAGGGTGTATCTTTATGGAAATCCGGTTTCTGCTTGTCGATCACTGTTCCGCTAACGCTGATATTAAAAATAAAACCCAAAGCTTATAAACCCGAGTAAAAACAGGATAAGTGTATATTCCTTAAAAAAATGTGAGCCTGTTTCTACTCGGGTTTTTAAACTTTAGGTTTTATAGTTACGCTGAGTGTTACAACCCTTTACGTAATCGAAACTTCGTGACACGTGTTTGTGTCTAGTTTGGTCACTGGATTAAAATAGGATCGTGGATCGAAAATTTTGCTGAGGTAACTTTCTGTGGCTAAAACACCAACTTAAAATAGTTCCATAATACCAGAACAACAAAGTATAGGACGAGCAGCATGGCTATCTAAACTATATCGTAAACTTTATTGCTCTTAACGAGCGTTTATTGACATTCCTATTTGTTACATCGTGGTTTGGTTTTCAGTAACTTATATATAGTGACAAATTGTAATATTCTAATTGTTTTGGTTACGCATGGCATATGCCTGAATAAAGAATAATGGCTGAGAAGAGAAAATTGATTTTTATTTGTTGAACGTTAAATCGAAAAATACGCTGAAACAGAAATACTTTCATATCCGGTTGTCTTCCAAGATTTGTTGTGTTTTCTTGTTATTCTGAGTGTCGTTGTAGTTGTTTTGTCGTACAAACAAACATGACAATATTCGACCTCCGTATGGTTCTTTTACTGGTTAACCCACGCTCGTCTATTAGTATCCTGATGGGAAAGACGCATACACAGTTGTTGTTACGATTTGTTTGTGTACAATGGATGTCCGCGTATGTGATTTGTCGTGTCAAAGGTGTTGGCGTTCTTTCTTGTAATATATAGTGATGACTTAATGGCTTTAATTGTCTGAATGAAACGTGTAAGATTTTAATGCCATTCAATGAAATGCAATGTTAAAATGGATAGAATCATAAAATCAGCATTTTAAGTAAACCTGATAATGAATTGCAAAGCCAAAAAAACAAGTAAATCGACATCATCTTGATTAATACGTTGCAATACAAGCTTGTATCATCTACTCGATCTACCCGACCTTTTTGGCTTTACGATTCATTATGAAGCTATACATTACAGATCCGTGCATAGTGTACTTAATTAAACCTTTTTTGATATTAAAGCGAAAGAATGTTTGGCCAAGCGTTCGAAAGGGTTATTTTTCGTTCCTGACTTTAAGGCACCTCTCGAATTAGATGCAACCGTTTCTTACCCAAACATTACACGGCTTGCCAAGCAGGTTCATTGCACACTTTTTCCGCTAAGCTGTACAGTCGATATGTATAGTGCTGATGCACGGAAATGTCTCTCGCCTTAACCAGAGTCACTGCCATTGGCAGAATAGCCTTTGATTAACCCTGTATGTTTTGTGATATGCTTGACAGGTTTCCAAGAGGATACAGCTAACTGGAGCGTCGCGCAGGGCGAGGATAAAAGCAGAATGCCACTTCAGCAGCAACACCAGCCCCCATTGCCCTCCAGGAATCCAAAGTGAGTGAACGCGGTATTTTTTTGCTGTTGTACGGTTAATATGCCGGTTGAAAATAAACTGTTTTTACGTGTTGTAACATTCGGCATTTTTTGCTCTTATACGGTTAATATGGTTAAGGAGAAATATTTTTTTTTACTTGTTTACGAAACTGTACTTTTTGCAGCCTTAAAGCATACCGTACGCCTCCAAGCTTATTATAAAGAAGCGATCACTAATAATAGATTTACATGATTTTAACGGAAAATCCACTAAAACGTTGTAAAAATGCAATGAACATCAGATTTTTTAACCAATTTCAAGAACAGTTAGCCTACGCTTTTAAGCATCGGAATGCCTCGCCTCAATTTCCCATAAAAACGTCGGAAGACTTTCAAATGTCAGATTTCTTTCGTTGTAAACCTAGAGTGCCTTGCATTTCGTTTTAGCCTGAAATTGAAAATAATGTCATTCGATCAATTCTGCAAAACCGAATTTCGAACTATATGTGGCGTGATGCTTCTGTTAGAGGAAAAAATTACCCTAAGTTTTAGTTTTTATTTCCTTTACCACGTTTTGATCAAATTTTTAGCTTAAGTTTTATTTTCCATATTTCTTTTGCAATTTTTTGGGCAAAAATTTCGGCTTGAGCCTGTCGATAACCCTCTTAACCGAACAGTGAACACGCTCCTTGGCAATATATGTCAAAACAGAAAAAAAATGTTTTTTTCCAGGCCAACGGCGAACGAGCTCGCCGCTCTGGAAAAGAGCATCATCACCGTGCATCAGCTGAATGACTCCCTGAGCACGGTCAAGTACTCAGACCCCATCGACGTTAGGGTAAGTGCTCGTGTCAAAGTGGAAGTGTGACGTTAAAACCGCCGCTTTTGTGGCGACGTACTTGCTGCCTTTGTATTTGAACGCTGTTGAACTTGATTCAATGAAAGTTACACACACATATGTGTGTTAACAACTGAGATCTAGCCCTTCTGAAGCTGCTTTTTGACCAACGATTACGGCTTACATATCATTAGTATACCAAAAGCCATTGCAGACTCACCGAATCTGTCGATCAATTATGCAAGCAGGGCAGGCTAGAAAAACGTGTTTTTCTGAGTCTGCGATGGCTTTTAGACTTCGGTGAACTGTTGAACTTGAGTTCGATATTCACCTCTTTAGTGGCGAAGTGTGCTGAAGGATTCCAGAAAACCAAACTCATGAAACTATGAAAAAATATCTTCGAGTACATTTAGGCTTTTCTTGTAATCCCGCCGCGTATTTTATGTTGATTTTTTTTATCTAACCCTAATTTTGTATGAAAATTAAAAAAAAAATATTTTTTAGTCCTAAAGATTTGAGCTTGCACACAAAATGTATATTTGTTCGGGTTTACAAAGCTACATGAAACAAAAGTTGCACTCGAATAGGGAAACGATTTTTCAACTTCTAAATAGAAAAAAAAAACTATGTTAAATAAGAGAATTCATTTAACAGTTCGCATTTTTTTCCCACATCAATCTTTAAACACCGAGTGCCCCAAATTAGAGTCCACAACAGGTTTACCCTTCCTTTTGACCAAAATCAAAATTTCCCGAACTCAGAAGACGACCATATGCGCGCGCTGCACAGCTTAGTAATTAGGAAATTGCGCGATTTCGGCGTTGTTTATTACCGAAAATAAATGCGCTTCGCTGATTTATAACAGAAATCTTATTTTATTGTACTACGAGCGTTCGGCGTCCCCTGACAAAGGCGATTTGCATAGGTTGCCGAAACGTTTGCTAACAGTTAAAATTACCAGAGGAACTGTTTTTGAGCATTATTACTATTATAAATGCCCGATAGCAACAACTTATATATATTTATATAGAAAAACAATTTTTTTCTAATATAAGGACTCTGCCTAAAATTTATACACGTTTCAAAAAGATTTTTTGTCAAACTTCACCAGATCTTAAGTAATACACACTTTGTGTTTGTTGATATTGGATTTTTAACCAAAAACCTAAAAATGTCGACTTGTTGAAAGAATTAAATTTAAAACCAATGTATGTTTTCACACCTATGTGTTTTTTTGTTCGCAAGGTTTTAAAAAAAATATAATTTTAAAGTATGTTTATGCTGGACTTTGCCCTTGGCCACTTTGATGAAGCCACACATTAGTAGTTGGTTTCAACTCCGCAGCATTCCCACGTCATGATTTCATGGCCTGTATTTCCTGTTGCTTATCGCGGCCCGTGTTGTAGTTGCTATAACAGCAACAAACCATCCTCTGCTAATGCTGTAGTCACGGCTAAAGTCCGCCGAAACTGAAAGGCTGTGCTCACACTTAAGTAACTTTAGTTGAACTAAGCGTTTACCAATTGGAAGTGGGTTATTCCATTGCTCGTTGCGCCTATTCATAGCTGAAATAAAAGAAATATGCGACGATAACTAAGTTACCTTATGGAAAACTGAATACATATTAGTGAGATAATGTATTGTATGGAATGCTAATCAAAAGATCATTTAATTTTCTTTACAAATAAATAACAAATTACAATACTAATAGAAAAGCCATGATATTCGATAAATATAAAGGAAATAATGTCGATTTTATCGAGTATTATGACTTTGGCATTTCTTTACTAAAAAAGTCTAAAAAAATAAAATCAACTTATTTTTGTGAATATTTGCAAACATTGAAAAAAAAGAGCATAAAGAATAACACAAGGGCAACGAAAGAACCGGAAAGGTCATCAAGTCCTGACTGCCCACATGGGTTAGAGTTGGAAATTCACACATAGATATAATCGAATACTCCCTGAATTTTCACGGAAGAGAAATAAACACAGATTTCGAAACAGACTGTAACAAAAGAATTGGGTTTCGACCAACCCCTTTATATCTACGTAGAAACAATTTATCGAAGTCCTTTTTACAATCAGTATTTTTTGTTGTTTATTGTTGGCATAAAATGAAATATATTTCTTAATCTGTAAATTCATTTTAATTGAGCAATATTTCCATCACAAAAAAACAGCATTAACCAAATGTCCAAATTAAAGGTAAGATCGTCCGAATATATAAAACTTTTAAAATTAGGGTTTTTAAATCCAAGTTCGCTTTGCCAATTGCAGTCGAGTCGTTTCCTCAAAGACTAGATTCAAATTAGGTCATTTTTGGCCAAAGACCTAATTAAAACGAGTAATTTTATTAAATGCCAAAGGCTGCTGTTGTTTAATAAACCTAACAATAAAGAAATGTATACTTTGTATTTTACAACCGACAACTCGTTACAACCCTCACAATAACCTGACTGTACCCGCAGGGCATAATCCACGCAGTCACCCGCCGCATCCATCCCGATGGCTTGCCTTACGAGAACTGCTTCGGGCTGCGCCTACGTCACGTTCAGTCTGGTGACGTGTTCTGGCTTCACCCGAACCTCCCAATGCAGGAGGTCACAGAACGATTCAGTAACTTCGGACCAGCGGAATGCAGGTAGGCCATTCGAATATAGGCAAAAATACAGTTTGAGGGGGGGCATGGTCAAGTGCCCCCCTAGAATATAGTTTTTGCCAACTTTTATTATGTAAAGCAATTGTTTATGACGTGATCTGAAGCTAGATCGAAACTTTGGCACTTTAATAAAGCTTGGCCGGAAGAACAATTTTATAATTAAACAAGGCCTGGCAGCAACGGTATATTTATGTAAAGTTCCTTATATTAAACTACATCAACCCGACATGCGATTTTCCTACAATCAATCATTTCAAAATCAAAGTTGCATTAGGTTGCAATCTACTCAAACACACTACGCCATGTTCATCTACCAAAGAACTTGTTTAAGTCATAAACCTGTCAAATTTTAGATCGATTCAGCATGTGTTTATATAGTCTGGTATGCTGACCGGCGACCAATCACCCAGTTTTTAATTTACATTTGTTTACGCTATTTTCTGATATGTTTACGCAATGCGAACCTATGTGTCGTAATAGACCGCACCAAAAATGAAATTACTTGAAATTGACTTAAAAATTATGACTTGAACTGGGACTGGACTTGTTATTTATTCAAAATGACTTGACTTGGATTTACATTTATTTACAAATGATTTGACTATGGTGTATAATGTTTGGAGGTTGTAGTAAGACGTAATAAGAATATTAAAGCCCATACAGAAGTAGGTATTATTTTGAACATTTTGATGTTGAAGAAAAGAATTATTGGAAGCGTTCAAAATTATACCTGCTTTCGTATGGTACACCAAAAAGCCATCACAGACTAACCGAATCTGTCGATCAATGATGCAAGCAAGATCACAGTTTTTTTTTGATAAGCACATAAGTGTGTCTATCTTTCAAAAAAACCAATGTAAGAGTGTAATTTGCGTAATAAGAATATCAAAGCCCATATAGAAGTAGGGAGCATTTTGAACATTTCCAATATCTCTTGATTCATTTTCAACAAAGTGTGAAGGCACTTATTCTAAATGTTGGTGCCCTTTCACTATGTTGAAAATGAATAAAGTGTTATTCGAAACGTTCAGAATGATACTTCAGTATGGGCTTTGATATTCTTACTACGTCAAACAAGCGTCGTTAGAGTTTTCTAGCTTGTCATCCTTTATTCACCGCTCGGTCTGTTGGTCGGTCGCAAAGCCATGAACGGTATTGTGACAGTTATAGATTAACTTGCGCATGAACTGGTCTATTTCTATTTTATGACTAGTTTGACTCGTCCCCATTGTTTTTGCGCTGACCTTAACTTGTGTGTGCATGTCTCTGATGCAAACCAAACTAAATGCGAACATTTGTTTGTTTTTATTCGCCAAGTCAATTGTTTTTCTGGTAAATATAACACGTATTTTATATTTGGGTACACTATGCACGAATCCGTAAAGTAGATGATATTAATTGCGAAGCCAAAAAGGTCGAGTAAATCAACGTCCTCTTGATTAAGACGTTTCGATACGAAGTTGTATCATCTTTAGTAAGTAAAGTTTACTTCTTAGTCACATTAACTGAAGATGATACAAGTTCGTTTTAAAACGTCTTAGCCAATATAATGATCTACTCGACCTTTTCGGCTTTGACATTCATTATCAAGCTATTTTATATTTCGTGTTAATTTTAAACCAGAAAATTGTAAAAATACTAAATAATCAAAAGGCCTATAATCATAATTATTAGTCAAACAGTCAAACAGGTTTTTATTTTCAATTTTTGCGTTCTGATTCATCTAAAGTGGTGTGTTAAATACCATTAGCAAATCACATGTCAGTAGTTATTTTACAGATTAGAGGTACATATGCCATTTCATATAATTTTTGGGCGTTTTTTTGTATAATTTGCGTATATCTATTTTAGCTGCAACCACTGTTGCGAAGGTTGCTTGTTTCGATTTAGTCAATATTAAATCTTTACCCCGCTTATTTTCCAGGTATGAACTTCGGGTGCGATATTTGCCCAAGAACATACAGGAAATGCACGACAGGGACAAGAGCTCGTTCTACTATTACTACACACAGGTACATAGCAGTTCAAGTTTGTAGGTTTGTCTATATGGACTGCTGCTCTGTCACTATGATGGGTTGCGTTTTACTGGCAATTCAATATAGTTCACTTTGCGAGCTGTCGGTCCAGTCGTGTGTTATACTAATTTAAGACAATGGTTCGTATGGTGAACGTTGAACAAAGGCGCATATAAGTTAGCTGAGAAGTGTAATTGTCATATATTACCCGTTGAACGCTAAATTTAAAAGCGCTTAATTTTATAAATACAGATTGTCTTAAAATGAATTAAACCCAATAAATCGGTTTCCATTTATTGCCCAAAAACAAAACAAAATCATAACCTCTTTGTGAGCTCATATAAAAACAATTGAGACTGGAAGATTGTGGCCTCATGACGTTGTTATTTTTCCATAGCCTTGTACCGTTTGCTTTCCCGCTTAGGTAGGAAGAGCGACGGTCCCGGTATGTATGTGGTCACAAGTATAAGCTTCAAAACCCATGCATGTCTTGCTTGTACGAAAATTCTTCATGTACCAATTGCCGACTGATTTTACTCAATCGTCGCAGGACTCTGGTGTACATACGTTTCATCGTATTCGGAACTGTTGTTCTAAAGCAGACCTGGGCAAACTACCGCCAACCAAGCAATCTAATCCGACCCGCGACTCATTTTTAATAAAACTTTTTTAGGCAAAAATAATCCTTAACATTTTTTTCATGATTTCGAATTAATTTATTGAATACATCACTCTTGTAAGGCATCCTCATATGTTCCTGATCTTACCAGATTATCAATACAAGGGTATTTGAAGATTCTTTTGAAAGGAATTAAACGTTGTATAATATGTATTCGAGATCCACTTTTTGACCTAACCCGCCAGGACATTTCACGTTTCTCATTCGGCCTGCTGTCAAAATTATTTGCCCACCTCTGTTCTAAAGAGTGTTTCTAACTTTTTCAAGGTCTATGGCGACTACCTGGAGGTGATATCTGAGAAGATAGACCACGAGACTGCTATAAAGCTGGGTTGCTTGCAGATCCGTCGCATCTTCAAGGATATGCCTTCCAACGTTTTCGAAAAGAAGTCCAACTTTGATCTGCTCGAGTAAGTCAATTGCTCTTGGCAATCGCAAAGGCCAATATTTTGGTTTATATTTTGAGTTGTTTTTTGTCTTGCTCGATGAAGAACAACGATAGGTTATAGCAGATTGGCTATAAGTTAAGAGTTTGCAAAAAAAGTGATGAATTTGCATGCTAAGGAAATAAGTATTACTAACCAAAACTATAGTACAAGTTAATTCTTAGTTTACCTTTTTAAAATGATCACACCTAGAGATCTTGTATTATATTGTCAGCCAACATATTTACACAATGCCACCTACTTCTGTATGAATTTTGTATTTCCAGAAAGGTAATTTTCCTAAAAATTTCCCTAAAAAATGGTGTTCCCAAAAATAAAATAGTGTAAAAAACTTTTAGGCCTTTATGTTTTTTAAGATTCTCTTTTGAAGCTTTAACTAAAAAAATACCTCCCAGAAAAAAGGTGTTTCTGAAAAAAAAAGAAAAAAATATTTTTGTAAAAAAAATTCCTTTAAAAAACTATTTTTTCCGCCTTAGACGAGACGTTGGCCTGCGCAAGTTCTTCCCCAAGTCTGTGGTGGACAACACGCGAACTCGCGACCTTCGCAAGTCGATATCACGTGAGTTTCGCAACGTGGGGAGCCTGGCAGACCAGCAGTGCGTGTTCCGCTTCTTCGAGATCCTGCGTCGCATCACCCGCTTCGACCAGGAGATGTTCAGCTGCGAACTGGGGGTGAGATGACACGATTTCGATGTTTTTTTTTTTTATTTAACGGGAATAGGGATCGCGGTTCCTTGCAGGGAATAATATGGCACTTATGTCCCTTTTGTATGTATTTTATGTATTGTTTTCGTACTATTTTTGACCCGATGAAAGATACAATGAAACATACGTACACGGTCAGTACACACATAAGAGTGTTAACAACTGAGATCTAGCCCTTCTGAAGCTGCTTTTTGACCAACGATTACGGCTTACATATCAATAGTACACTGAAAGCCATCGCAGACCCACCGAATCTGTCGATCTATGATGCAAGCAAGGCAGGCTAGAAAAACAACCAGCCTGCAATGAGGTTCGAACTCACGACCTCCGGTCAAGCCGGGACCGTCGCTCTACCAACTGAGCTATGCAGGCTCAGAAGGGAACGAGTCGAGAAACAACCATTCGCCAATGCTTGCATGTTGAGTTGATTATTGCTAAAATATTTGAGACTTTCTTATAAATTAAAATTGGATTTTTGTGGAAATGATGATACATGGGGATTACGCATTGCTGAAAATGTTTTATAAAAAAACTAAATAGCTTAGCTTACCAATTAGTTTAATTTATTATTCCTACCTAATTTCTTAGTGCTGTCTAAACCTCAAACCTTATGAAATCTTTGTTCTTGGATATTTTCGGGGGCCTTGTCGAAGGTAACTTCGGGCCATGGCTCTTTGTTAAAAGGGATTAAACTAGTTTAGGAATTTGCTAAAAGCTGTAAAAAACTTTTTCAAAAATACATACGAAATCGGTATTTGGTCTGTAACGAATATTATTTTTTTATTTACTCCCTGTTACTGTCACAGAACTAAAATATTTTAAACTGTTTGTCAAGACATCTTTTAAACTGTTGAAGCATTTTATTGCGTTGACAATAAAAATTTGCAAACAAATTTCGATCTAAAGACACATGTCGTCCCGAGCTATGTGTAATTTGCCTTACTTGTTCGTCGCAAAACACCAGTTTAATACGCCATCACTCATCACATTTGATTATACGGTTTAATCTTTACCGTTTTACGTCATTTGTGGCTTTCAAGGGCCAATGTCCTAAGTTACACGTGTTCATAAAGTTAAAAGATAAGCGTTCAGTAGTTTTACATGGCCTTTCACTAGATACAACCCATATGCGTGGTTTGAAAACTTGTTTTATTACGTCACAGACGGGTTGGAGCGTGTCTGTGGAGCTTGTGATTGGTCCAGAGGACGGCATCAGCTATTGGACGGACAAGGGAGCCACGCCCACAGTTCTGGCCGAGTTTCATCAGGTAGATTTACTTTAGAAAGAGTAGTGACTTCGTTTGGATTGTTTGAGGGAGACAAGTGTGTGTTTTAAAATAGCCGCGGACATGTTAAAAATATTACTGCTTTTTTCCACGTATTTGTGTCTTGTTAGCCAGCGCACATGGTATTTGCAAATGTAAAAAATGTTCAGCGCAATTTTAGGGTGTTTTTCGATGGCTCAACTAAACCTTTATATATTTGTTCTGGTAACTTGCATATTTATATCAATTTCAGCCTTGCAATATAATGATAAAGCCTTGCCATTGCGAGTGAAGCGAATTAAAAGTTTTGAAGCTGTACAGAACTGAAAAAAAAATTTTTTTTAAAGCTGTACAGAACTTTAATTGCAACACGAAAACTGATTTTTTTGTTAGCGCTGAACATTTCATACATTTGCAAATATTATGTGCATTGGCTAACATCGACAAGACACAAATACACGAAAAAAGCAGTATTTTTAACATGTCCGCGTATAAGGTTTTTTTCGAACCAGTGGCCCATTTTTTACTGATTACCACGATTAACCATCACTGTTTACACTAAAGCCACTTACGCCCCACCTACAGTGTGTTTGCTTATGCGCTCACCTCGCCGTGACGTCACTGCAAAACGACAGGAAGTAATGACGTAAGCTTGCACATCTACGCATCCAAAGCGCAGAACTCAACCGATATTTTTGTTACTTTTGATGTATTGTTTGGTCACAAATAGTTTGGGAACTTTCGGTTTCTTAATGAGATCAGCTGGGACTTTCCCTTGTAGAAAGGCAATTAATTGTTTAGTTTGCTTCGGAATTTTGTGAATGCGATATGCAAATGAAGGAGACAGCAGCTGCACTACGTTATGTTTAAGTGGTACAGCCGTAACTGTTGTCCTAAAGAGTTTGTTTGATTTAAAAGTTGTTGGAAATGATTTTTGTTAAAACCTACTCATATTAGCGAGGTCTTCAAAACGTCTTTTTAGTTGAGTTTTAAATGCAAAGTTGTTTAGCTTTAAAGTAAGCAAAGTTAATGCGTTCTTATCTGTTAAAATCCCATCGCTTGGTTGGCTTTGCATAAAAAAATTTAGAATAATACCGCTTCCTATGTATAATATATATACGGACTAAATAAGCAGCACCGTGAAATCCGATGTTTCCTAATTAGACCCAGTTAAATCAAAACTAGTGTTAGTTGGGTTATCAGGCACACGTCCAAAAATATACTCCCTAATGACTAAAACTGTCCAATATGTTGTTTGAAAACACCCTACTAGTAACTACACTACGCTAAGTTGAAAAAGTATTTTTTTTAAATCTAGCGAACTTAACCCTTATTTTCGCTTTTGCTAGTTTCCCCAAAGATTTGAGTTTGCTTTCCTAATTTAAGTCTATTAAAGTCTACACTTTGGTTCCCTTAAACGTCTTGAGCCATTACGCCATATTGCAGCAAAAACATAAACAATACGTCACGATTGCGCGTTCTGAATAGTGTCTGTTTCCCTTCTTGCTCTAACTGCTGAGACAGGCTGTCAGTCAATCAGCTAGGTGCAGTGCTAGCAAGTATTTTTGCCCGCCTTGATTTTTGGTAATAAGTCAGTGGTAAAATTATTGGTAAGGTAGCCTACAAGTTCGCAGATTGTTAAGGTAGCCTACAAGTTCGCAGACAGTGTATTTATAACTTAAAGTGCGATGTAAATGTGTTAGGATAGGGCTCATTTGCAATTTTAGGGGTTTTAGATTGCATACATTAACAAGTAAAACTCATAGTTAAAGCGGAGCAGTGATCGACTGGCTAAAACCTGCCGCCGATGGTTTTTGATTCTATAAAGATACACCCCAAGATTGCATACATAAAATGTAGGCTTTGAATTATTTCTTTGACCTGGGTTTCCGCAAAATTTACTGAAGATTCCACTACTGTCTTGCCACATGGTATCAGCGAAATAATCATCTAGAAACAGACAGACTTATCGTGTGTCTTGTTATACAAACTCAAGTATTTTTGTAGGTTTTTTTAAGTACACTTCAAGTGTTTGAACAATCAAATTCAATGCCTTTTTTACAGATACCTTTAAATGTGGAATATACTTGCATCTAAATAGTTTGGTTATGGTGCTAATATAAGCAAAATGGTGGTCACTGTGTTTTTGTAGTGATGTGTGCCTTTAACCTGTCGCAATGCTTAGGTGATGACAATACAAACAGACTCTTCTTCTGACCCCAGCAAGAAAGGAACACTGCTTCTGAAAATTCAAGGAGCAAACGAAGTAAGAACAAATTGCATTTTATATACCTAAAGACCGACTATATAGTTATGATAGACTGTTTTTTGCAATTAGTACTAGCTAAAGGGAATCATTTTGTTGGACGCACCACAAATAGAAAAAATCTGTTTTACCTACAAATTTCATTTTTTTACCTTTGTTTTGTTGTGGAAGTGATGATACATTTGCCTATCCTGAGCGTTGCAAGACGCTTGATGCTTTTAATAGGTCCGCTTAGTATCTGATCCGACCAAATGACATTAAAACTATTTAAATAAGGCTTACTTAATATTTAGTACACTGGTCGCCAACATCTCACAAATTCCCTTGAGTTTTGGTGATTTTATAGCGCCCGAGTGTAATAAAAAATGTTATAAAACGATTACAGCACTTTTGTATGATGTATCAATCGCTTGTGTTATATAGTTCAAACATAACTTTTTGGAAAAACAAACCGGAGTCGCAAGTAAATCCTGATTTCAGTTTAAATAAATTGGGGTCGGGTAATAAAAAGGTTGGAGACCACTGGATTGTATTAGTACACCGAAAGCCATTGCGCATTCACCGAATCTATCAATCAATGATACATGCAAGGCAGGTACAACTAGCTTGCAGTGAGGTTCGAACTCACGGCCATACCGGGACGAGCCTGCGATTGCTTTCGGTGTATGATACGTAGGCCGTAATCGTTGGTCAGAAAGCAGCTTCAGAAGGGATAGATCACAGTCGTTAATACACATATGTGTGTGTATCTTTAATTGCTAATTACAGTTTATTTGCTATTTAATTTGTTTTCCATTAAAACTTTTAGCCGCTGACCATAACCGCGCCTTCGCTTGCTGTTGCGGAAAACATAGCGGACCTGATCGACGGATATTGCCGCATCGTTAACAGCACGGAACACAGTTTCATCGTGAGAGCGGTATGTCAAAACCAACATCACTTGTGTGCACTATGCACGAATCTGTAATGTAGCTTGATAATCAAGTACATCGACATTATCTTGGTGCCTCGATACGCGCTTGCATCATCTTCAGTTAAGATGATGTCGATCTACTCGATCTTTTTGGCTTTGTAACTCATTACCAAGCAACAGTAATCTCGAAACTAATTATTTTTTTGAAAATATAATTTCGGCATGTGGCTGCCATTTTGCCATGCGTTTTGTTAAGTTTATTTTTGTAATATGTGGTATATTATCTTGAATTGAACAGTGGCGCCACCACCAAAAGCTGTAAAACGACATTATTGATTAACAAAATTTAACCGTTTTTATGTTCTGTGAGATAATTTAGCATTTTTTTATTCAATTAGAGCAGATTTGTTTTCACGACCGGAAATAGTTTTTTTAAAGCCCCTGTCGTTTTTACGCTTTTCAAAAATGTAGTTTTGGTTTTATTGGTTAGGTTTCACAGTTTGTGCAACACCTTGTCAACTTTTATTAAATTGATTCGATATAATTTTTGCGACCAGACACAACTTTTAAAGATGTCTTTGCTTCTTAAACCTCTGAAAAAAACAACAACCCAGCTTCAAATTTTGACCCGTTTAACATTGACTTGCAGCTGAACAAGCGCGAAATGCCGCCACCCCACCAGAGGCCTATCCCTAACTTCAATTCATATGTATTTATTCCTTCATTGTTGCCTGCAGTGAAATTTGTTTTCATATACTGTTACGTGTTTATCAACACTTAAACACCCAAATTAATTAATTCCAATAAGCCAAATCGTAGAGTTCATTAAGTTATCTTACGATTTTTTAAATAGGGCTTTAGATTACGCGTTTCAGCTTTCGTTTGCCAAATATGTTCTTCAGTTACATAATATCATATTTGATGATGCAAAGTTTTCCGTATTGTTGTGTGAAAAATTCCTAAGTTTTTCTGCTTTAGTTCGCCTCGTTTCAAACTTGACATATACTCTTATACAAACATGGCAAAAAATATCTTTAAATATTAAATAAACCTTTGCGAAGTCAGCTCAACCCAACCCACACCTTCAAACCATTACCCGTTTAACGTTGACTTGTAGCTGAACAAGCGCGAACTGCCACCACCACCAGAGGCGGACGGTAGCGGTAGTGGAGGAGCAACTGTGGAGGCAAGTCCAATGCGGAGTCTATCCAGGAGGGACGCGGGAAGAGGCATCATGTCCGGTAAGTTGCTTTGCTTACCAGTTGTTGGCTTAGCGCGTTTGGACGTTTCAAAAAGACTGGACAACTAGATAAGACTAGTTTTTTTATTTCAATAAATTAGAGCAAAATGCGACTAATTCTAATTACAATTTAGTTTGTAAATTAATTGCGGCTGTTATTAAATGCTGATTGTTTGTTTTGTGATCAAAGTTAATTTCGTATTTTTTACACTAGCTTTTGTTAACAAAAGAGCTGCATAATGATGTTTAAAAAATTTTGCAGTGGACTTTTTAGCTCTGTGATTAACAGTAGGTTTGACAAAATAAATCTTAGTTCTACCTTACTATTCAAACCGACCTAAGAATTGTTGCCGCAAAAATTGCTTTGTGTTTGTCTAAACTTTTTGTACATGCTTTTTTATAATAATTTTACGGTTTAATATGTCGTTTATTAATTTGCCTTCCATAAAACAAGTGCGTCACAAAAATAAACAAAAAACAGTGAGTACAGGTTACAAGGCGGCTTACAATCGCCAAATTTTACTAAAAGCGGAACACTTAAACGCACTAACAATTAACCGCTTATGACGTCACAAACGAAATCCGCGCACCTCCGGTTCGTATTCGAACGGCTGCTTTAATTCGCCTTTGCTCGAAATATCTTCATTACCGCTCACAGTCAATATATCTTTGCCTGGATCGGCCTTCGAGAGATCCGCGTTTTTTTCTCCGCCTTTTTCTCTTTCTTTCTCTTCCCTCTTAACTTTGCGCTTCTCTTCCGAAGTCGTCACTTCGCCGGTGGCTTCGTGCCGTGCTGATCTTCGGTCTTCAATAGGGTTGGATGAAGGTTTTTTAAGTTTTTGTTTTTCGTGGATGCCTTGTCGCCTCTTGCGCGCTATGCACGTCATCGCAGTCACCACGGCAACCACGACGAGCAACAGCGCTCCTGCGCATGCGCCAATGATGGCGATTGTTGCGTCACTCATGCCGCTGCTGGTGACAGTCAACTTGATAGTGGAAAAATCATTGCCTAAAAATAAATATATAGAATTATGTAAGTGATGGTGAATAGTAGTGTTGTAAACAAGTCCCAGTCAAGTCATTCAGAAATAACTACACACAAATCAGTACGATTCACATTTTTTTGAGAATGAATTTTAATTTGGAAATTAAATTGATTTGTGAATCATTAAACGTAATCCTAGTTTAAATTGTATTTTATGAGAATGCGGTAATTATATTTATAATCTAATTTGTGAAAACTAAAAAATCATCTAACTTTATAATCTAATTTAAAAAAATGACCCAATTTTAGTTCAAATCTAGTCCAAAAGGCAAAAATAAAAAAATCTGCGAGTAAGGTTAAAAGAAAAAAAAACGAAAAAAATTGTTTAAAAACAGAAAAAAATGATTTTTTTCTCCCACTCTCTCACCTTGGCTGCTCCAAGCCACGCATCTCCATTCTCCTCCGTCGCTCTCCCGCGCATCCCTAACCTCCAGTACAGAGGAGTGGTTTAGTAGCGAGTAGCGCTGTTCTGTTGTGTTTCGCTCGTGGTAGAACCGATCCGTGGTCACGTGATTCCAGACCACGTCAGGACGGGGAATTCCCGTGACGCGACAATAGAGCTTCGCATCACCGCCGGTCGGCACCTGTGCGGATGAATATATGTAGATTTGGGAGGTGGGCAGTTTTTTTACAGCGAAACAGAAAATGTATTTAATTATTAGGGCCACGTTTCCTAAACTCCGACCTTAGATGTATTGTATGGTATTATCGGATTAAAGCCGATACCCATGTTATCCATTTTTGTCCGATACTATCATGTGGCTGCCGATCCGAAACCTAATTAGGCTAGTCGTGGTTACACAATGTTTTCACATGCTTCTCGTAAGGAACTTCTGACGCCGTCACAACAGAAAATATAAACAGAAAAAAAATATATATATTCTAAAATTGATAAAAAAATATTAAGGCTAATTTTTTTGTAAAATAGTTTTATTGAAAATGAACAGCGGGTTGGATTATATTGCTAGGCGGGAAAAATTAAAAAATGTCACTGTATACTTTGCATTAAAAGTACAACAAAGGGTCGCGGTATAACTTTCCAAATTGGATGTTTAAACTTCATTTTTTAGTTTACCACAAAAAACACATTGCAGCACATCATACAAACCCAACCTGTATTTCCGCCCTCACTGCTTCCGCCTCTGGCTTGACCCCTTCAGTGACCAACAGGCTTGTGTTGAGTGCAACCGCTCCCGCCGAACCACTGTGTCGAGCGTAGCAGATGTAAGCCCCACTGTCGCTCTTCGCCAACTTTGATATCACAAGCGTTCCGTTGGGGTACGCCTTGAAAACAAGTGCTTGTTAGATCAGAATCATTGCTCTGTAATCTATAGGTTTAGGTGAAAATTTGGAACCCATCTTCTGGGCTTGTTGTAATAAGGCGTTTTATTTGGACGCTACGTTCATATAAGGCGGTGAATTTGAAATGATCTTTTGTCCTCTTTTGGTTGAATAGATGTTTTCTTGTTGTGTTGTTTACAGTTTGGCGTTAGAACAGTTTTCTAAGAACTTGTTGTTTACCACTAGTATAACGATTATTGCATGGAGAAACTGGTCAATTAAATCTTCATTTTCAGCTGAAAACCTCTATTTCCAAACGTAAAAACAAATGAAATTACGATTGCTCTACATTTGTACAGATTTTTCCTTTCTTTCAATTCAAATTGCCAGCTTACCACTATTCGTCCAGTTCCGAAAGGATACACGAATCCCGCCGCCTTGGTTTGCCACACCACTAGAGGCGGTGGTGAGCCGGTGACGTTGCAATGCAGAGTGGCTTTTTCGTTGACCAGGTATATACGATTGTCGTTTGGCTCGTTGTTGCGTATGTGCTGGATCTGAAAGAAGAAGAAATTGGCTGTTCTAAAGGCTCACAACTTAACGTTTTTAATAAAGAAAATATTCGTGACACTTTACTGTCATGGTCAAAGGCATCAATAGTAAGTCCTAGTTATTTAAACAAGAAAGATATTTCACCACAAAATAAGGCATCATCAGTCTCTTAATTCGATTAAACATTCATTTGGAGTCATTGTCGTCATTTGCGTGTAAGGGCGAGAAGGTATTTTGTTATTTTGCACATTCAGTTTACCTTTGTTTAGAAGTAATTTAATTGCAGTAAAATTTGAGTATATTTGCTTACGTTTTTGAGCGTTGCTGTTTAAACCCCACATTTTATGGCTAATTTTTTAAGGCTGTGTTACTCTTAAAATACTATAACGTCAGAATAATATTGCATTGGCTTTAAAATCGGATTATTGTGTTGCTTTCAAGACATTTATTGTTAACTCTTGGTGGTCATATATGTCGTAAACCGTGCCATTCAAAGTCAAACTCATGTACATATGGTAACAAGCGTTGTGTACAATACCGATATAGCTGTCGGCTTTGCACATTTTCCTTTGCCGAACGCGTCGCTCTCTTGACACACCCCAGCGGCCGCGCCTCCTGTCACAGCTTGGCCGCTAGATGTCGTTGCAAACCATCTAAAAAGGCATTTTATTACAAAAGCAAGTACGTTTACTTTCGGTTGGGCAAGAAGAATGAAAAAAGTGTGTAGTCACTCCTTTGTTAGACAAATCGTAAATTTCCGTCCTATTTTTAAGTAGGTACAGTATTGTAGTCAGACGACTGCCAAAATAGCCCGCGATTTTCCTTATCCAATTTCGAGTTACCCTAGTGGAGTCCCAGTAAGAAAATAACAGTAAGAAACATAGTAAAATAAAACAATCACTTTTAAGTCGACTTCCGGCCTTACTTTATTAGCTCGATTGTGTTGCAGTCGCACGTTAGGGGGTTTTGCCAGATTGTTAGCGCCTGTAGCTGGTCTAGTTGAATAAAACTCGCCCAGTAGATGGAGGTCAGTCGGTTGTGGGCCAACGTCAGCTTCTCGAGTTTGTACAGGTACGGGATGTCGCCTGTGGAAAAGAACCCCATTTCATCAGATAGTTTTATTTTGTACACCGAAAGCCATCGCAGACTCACCGAATCTGTGGATCAATGATGCAAGCAAGGCAGGGTACAAAAACTACTACCCTACAGTCAGGTTTGAGCTCACGACCTAACGATTACGTATCATTAGTACACCGAAAGCCATCGCAGACTCTTCACCGAATCTGTCCATTATAATGCAAGCAAGGCAGGCTGGAAAACAACTAACCTGCTGTGAGGTTTGAACTTACGACTGTTATGTGTACTAATAATGATACGTGAGCCGTAATCGTTGGTCAATAAAGCAGCTTCAGAATGACTAGATCACAGTTGTTGTTGAGATGTGTGTACATCTTTCATTGAATAGTTTAATTTACCCTTTTAAATGTGATCGCGGTAAAACGGTTTGTTGTTGTTCCGATGTATTGTACTTTTCAGACCGCTCCGAGTCGAAGAACTAGCTATAGAGAACAGATTTTAAACAAAGAATGCAATTTTTTTGACAATACGGGGGTAAAGATTAAACTTAGTACAGAACTTAGTAAACCGAAAATCAGTCATGATGCTTTTTTTTAAAGTAAAAGTTCTTAACGTCGATTTGTTGTTGAGGTTGGACAGCGCAAGTAAAAGTATGTTAGTTGAGCGGTTCTTTTCGGTGTAACTCGATCACCCGAACGCGTCACGATTTTTTGCACTGTGTGACGTAAAATAATTGCCTGTAAAGTTCTACGAAAAACGTGAATGCCCTTTTCTGTCGCTGGCTGTTTCGTTGCGTACCTCAAGTAACTTCTGTTAGTGTTGTTATGCGCCGAGTGTTATTTTCACTGAGTAAGAAGTGTTTGAACGTAATCTGTTGCTCTGTAAAAAGTTGTATTTTATTGAATCCAAAACCATTGGCAGCAGGTTTCTACTTGTCGATCGCTGCTCAAAAGTTTAGAAATTCGAGTAAAACGAGGATCAGGCATTTTTTTTTATAAATGTCTGATCCTGGTTTTACTCGATTTTACAAACTTCAAGTTTTATTTGTTGCTTATGGTGGTTGGTGGCGCTATTATAAGAGATTGCATTTGTATCCATATCGACTGTCGTAAAACTAGAAAAAGCTTTATTTTGTTTACATTTTGAACCTAGTTTATTAAGAACTTATTGTTCTCTGTTGATCATAATTGTAGTGGAAAATCATGCTTTATTTAAAAGTTTGTCATTATATGGGTTACAAGGTTTTTTTACTTAATTTTTTGCGAGTCAGTGACATTGTGGGTAAATCTATAGGTCTGGTCTAAAATAATTGTTTTCCTGGTTATGATGGCGTCAATTACACTTAATAATCTAGTTTTAGAGCTCAATACAGCCAACCTATGTGTAACGGAAATATTACGTTGTTTAATTAGACATCCCCGTAAACCTACGTTTTAAATGTTTTTCCGTGTTCCGAACTTCATTTAACTGATGCATCCTACTGCTTCCTGATTTAAATAGACTAGAGCAGGCAAATCAAAGCAGCGTAGTGTAACTATAGTGTTTGATGATATAATTCGCCGACCTAGTACATGGGAGCTTGCGGGGCAACGCGTCGAAGATGACGTGTTGTTATTTTTGGTCTTTCCTTTTTCTCAGGAAGGGGCTCAATACCGACGTTTTGTTGCTGTGTTGTGCAGGTGTTTAGGGTCGCTTTAGTTCAAACAGGTTATAAATGTGCCCAGCTTTTGCAGTTTTTTTTTTGCCAGGATACACTATGCACGGATAATCGGATATGTAATGTAGCTCGATAATGAATTGCGAAGCCAAAAAGGTCGAGTAGATTGACATCATCTTAATTAGGACGTTTCGATACGAGCTTGTATCATCTTCAGTTAATGTCATTATTCAAGATGATGTCGATCTACTCCACCTTTTTTTTTCCAGTTATAAGCATTTTAACATCGGGTTTCAGGACCCATGAAAAGGGCTTTTGTTGAACTAGACCGTTTGCATTTTTGAACGTGACCCTCAATATCTCGATTGTGTGTGTTCAGGAAAATGTTAGCATGGCGATTTTTCGCCAGGGTTGATTAGGCTTCCCAAGTGCTGAAAGACGCTCGCCAGTCTTTCACAGACCAGTCAGAACTCGAAGCCCCAAGAAACGTGCTTCGACCACAGCCTATCGCCAACCCGTCGCTAGTCGGACGGAAATTGTCGAAGCACATGTCTATTAAGGACGGAATGAGTAACAACTACGTTACAATGTTGCCCGGCCTAGACCCCGCACTATTAACCGAAATGGACTGGCTCGGATTAACTGGCAAATTGATGTCTTCGCCTGTACGAAGCACCCCTGCTTCCCCGCACTTGGAATTCGACCTTCATTCATTGACGCCGACTCATGAAGCCTTTCCTGGGCGGAGCAAGACTTATTTGCAAGGTGTGGTAAAAAACAGATGCTATTTTTTGCGGTTTCTTGCTCTGTTATTAGTCAATTTTGAGTCGATGTCAGTTGGTTTGCAGACAGTTTGCAGCTGGTAATGTCTAGCCGTACCCGTATGTTTAGATAGGCGTTAGTTCTGCATTAATGATAAAGATTAAACTAAGTACAGAACTTAAAAAAACGAAAATCAGTTTGTTTGGATGTTATATGATAAATATATTTCGCTAGTAAAAGCATCTTTAGTTTCGTATTCAAACTGATGGTACTTTAGTAGAGAAATATTTTTATCATATTACATCCAAACAAATGATTTTCGGTTTACTAAGTTCTGTATTTAGTTTAATGATTAATCATTGATGTGCAACCAGAATCGTTTGTTTTTTAAGCATTCTTATTCAGGCAGATTTTGTCATTCGAAAAAAAAGTTCTGATTAAAGTTTTCTTTATTGAGTGGCGCGAGCTTATATATTATAAAGGTTTATCAGTATGATGCGACGTTATACGTTGGCCTATATTTTGTCCGTGATGCTTTAGGCTTAGCGTGGAATCGGGATTTTTGCTGGCAGTGTGTGACGTGTTTTGGGTCTGTGCTGTTTCTCATGCTTTGGCAGTCGGTGAATCACTTGGTCGTGTTTTGCATTAAGTTCTATAAGGCGACAATATCTAAAGCAGAATTGACTTATTTCCATAGTATAAGGCCAACGGTATAATAAAGCCAGATACACAGTAATATACACGACAGAATAAGATCTAAATCCAAAACCTGTCGGAATACGTCTTAAATTCATCGATATATTGCTAAAATAATGCCTGAAACTGTAGGTAGAGGGTATGGGACGATCGGGGCCGTCGGTCTGGCATCGTTCGTTTTGGTGTCGACGTTAGTTTAATCCTATTTTGGTATTTTTCTGAACTGTGTTTTATTCCGACATTAATGATGTTCTTATTTCGGTCTTATGGTTGAAGTCCGTTTTGCTCCTAATTTTGTCAAACACGCCAAAATTTAGTTTCGGACATTTTACACTCCCCTATATGATAAAACATCACTATATTGCGCGAAATTTTCATAAAAATATTTTTCAACTTTATTTGCTCACCCGGAAACGTGGCCAATCGGTTGTGGTCCAAGAAGAGTTTCTTTAGTTGTTTAAGTTGCCTCAGCGATCCGCTGGGTATGTACTCTATGTCGTTGTACTCCAGGTGTAGGCTAAACACAAATAAAATGCAATATAAGTTGACCTATCCCTTGATTTTCCAATAGAATTATATTGAAGTTCAAGGTGCATTGAGGCTTCATTGTGTTGAGGTTGTATTTTAAACGAAATATCAAATACGTGTAAGTTTATTACTATGCTGAGTCGATTAAGTTGAAAAAAACCGTCGTAACTTCATGCACTGTCACTTGACAATTTTTTTTAATGGGTATACCACGAACCAGATAAACTGGATATTGTAAACAAGCCTTGCCCACTACACAACAATATATGCTCAATCACTTAGTTTGTTATAATTCCTGTTTGTAATCGAGAAATGTGGCACAAACAATAGTCCATTGTATTATGATAACCCGGGGGTGCACTGGGGTCAATCGTGTAACGAATGAAAACACCCGTATATAGTAATTACATTCCCATCCGCAACATTAACAAGTCCCCTTGTACTAAAGCAGCGGTTCTCAGCCAGAAACATTTTAAGGTGGGCCACAGACCAATTTAAAAAAGCTTGATTTATTGACGAATTTAGTTTCATTTTTGTCACTATACCTGGTTTTACAGAAATAATGGCTTGGGGAGAAATTGAGAAGGAATGTAAATGAAATGTAAATTTGTTGTTCAGCGGCGAATATCTCACCAATGCACAATTGACATAATTAATCTGTTCTGAAATATATCTTGCTGTTCTTTGTTCGAAACCTATTTTATAGTTTTTTCAATTGTAAAGGTTTATTGCGCCACGGATAATTTTTGTGCAACGATAATAGACCACGAAAGAAAAAAACTTTAGATTAAAATTTTGCTGCTGAACATTACATTTACAAAATGGGCCACGCAAGAAAAAATATTGCCCACTGCTGTCTTAGAGCCTGAAATCACAACCCTGCCAGTTTTGGTTGAAAGCGTTAACCGACTTGCAGCATACCTGTCGAGTTTGGTGAGGCCCCTGAATGTGTTGGAGTCGATATTCCGTATGCTGTTGTTGTTTAGAACCAGCATTGTGAGATCGCTCATGTCGCGAAAGTCTCCGCCGTACAGAGATCTGATGTTGTTTCTGAAATAAATGACAAGGCCGCATTAGCATTCTCGCAACTGTTCGACGTTTTCGAAATCAGTTAAAAAAAAAAATGGTGTATGGCAATTGTGTAATAAAATTAGGTAAATTTGTAAAGAAACTTTGGAGCATAATTGCTGAAGGTTGTAGTATGACGGAGTAAGAATATCAAGCCCATACACAAATAGGTAGTATTTCGAACGTATCGATTAATCTTTATTCGTTTTCAAAACCATTTTTCAACATCGAAGTTGAAAACGAATAAAGAATTATTCAAAACTTTTAAAATGCTTGCAATGGCTTTGATATACTTACTATGTCATAATAAAACTCGTTTTAACTATGTACTACGTTTAAAAACACTTTTTTCTAAAAAAAACATTTGTTTTTCGCTATCCTCATGCCATGGCATATGGTGTATGAAATAATTTAATCGTGTCGGTATTTTCAATGTAGCTCCAAGGCCCTTATCTAATGATTGATTTCCCTCATGTGATTTTATATCAAACCTGTTCGTCCAGGCGCCAGCAATTCTGGCCTGTTTTTGTCATTCCGCGCCTGCGTTTTGTCCATTAGCTCTGTTTTCCCTCAACAGCGCAAATCTCGGCGGAAACGTTAACTATAACTGAGTTCACGTTGCTATAAATGTTCTTCGCGTGTTCGTTTTGATGACGTAATGTGACGTAGGAACCACTACAAGCTGGCCGAGGTCAGCTGACCACATTTGTCTCGTGCTAATTAGCATTCAACTTTCGGCGTTCGGTATTTATGTAATGCGTAATAAATAGTTGGGCACACTATGCACGGATCTGTAATGTAGCTTGATAATAAATTTCAAACCCAAAACGTCCAGTAGATCGACATCATCTCGATTAAGACGTTTCGATACGAACTTGTATCATCTTTAGTTAATGTGACTGAGAAGCATTTCAAGCATCACTTATAAGAGATGGGACGCAATAAATAGTATATTTAAAAAGCCCTTGTTCTGTTTTTGTTTTGATTATGAAGCGTGTCGACTATGGCCGCTTTAAAGTAGCTCTATATTTGTCCGGATCTAATTTGAATATTGGCCATTACAAAATAGCCAGCGACGTCCATCGTTTTTGAGCAGTCTTGTGATGGCCTAAGTCAAATGACTTGAATTAAGTGTACTTAAGTAACTGTTTTCAAATGACTTATTAACCTGACTTGACTCAAGTCATTTGGGCATACTGACTTGTCCGATGACTTGACTGAAGTCTTTCGTGAAATGACTTAAAAAATTTTTCGAAATAAAGTGTTTTCATTAGGCATTTTCATAAAATTGGGCTGTTTATCTCATTTTTAGCCCATAAAAAACAAACAATTTGTTTGCTATACGTGTTTTTAGTTGAGTTGTTCTAATAGTTTAACGTTTATTTTTATGACAGTGACAATGACGTGTCCAGAAATTGACTTTCTCTAATTTTGACTTGACTTAGACTTGGGACCTAGGTCATTTTAAAAAGACTAGTTATAATAATGGTTTGAGCGCACCCATCATTCACAAAACAGTTTCATGTGGTTGGCGAATACAGTTGAACAGGAAAGTGACCAATTGCTTGGCGATATGTAACGTTTGACGAAAAAGTATGTAGCGATTTGTAAAAGATGAAATCGGGGCCTAAGGTGAGCAACTGAGCATGTGTCTTATCTCTTATGCGACAAATATCGGTGATAGGTCGTTTATAGGTTGAATTTCCAACAAAAGGTGGTTGAACATTGTTATAACAACCCTATTAGTATTGGTTTAATCAAGTGTTGACAAATTAAGAATTAAATGTGGATTCATTGTTGCTCATCTAAAAATTCGGCATGGATCTAGAATCCCTACCACCACAGCGTTTAATATTTGGGTTAGGGTGTTGGTTAGCGCTTGGTTTTGGGGTGGGTCAAGCATTATTTTTTGATAATAGCTGACCGACCCAAACCCAAGCGCTAACTCTCACCATAACTTAAACAATATACGTTGTGGTAGGATTCTAGACCAACGCCAAAAATCACCCCAATTATTAATCGGCATTTCAAACGCGTGTAAAAAAACGCTTATTTACAGAGTGAGTCCGTTTCCGACGCGTATGCCCAGTTCAAAGGCGCAATCTCAACTGTTTATTATTGTGTGCTAACTGCGTTTATCGCACCGGGGAACCACTTTTGTTCGGCGACCGCAATCGCGTGCGGTTGTTTGTTTTGTCACAAACGATGCCTTGGCGTACGACACACGTGTCCAGCGACCGGCAAACATCGTAGCTCGTAAATTAATTACCCCCCCCCCTCCCCTGTTGTACGTATACGCCCGTTCCACGGCTTGAGCAGGTCCGCAAGAGTCATTACGTGACGGGCGGGGCGATTTCACCACGTTGCTGCTAATCTGGTCCCAATGTTTTGTTTATTAATTATAAATTATGCGTGGCGTTGTGCTTTTTCCTTAAACGAATGCGTTGTCGGCGAAAGGTTCTACATATCTACATATCGAAATTTAACTCTTCCGTTGGCAGTCTGCGTTTCTTTAAATCACGCGCTGGACCTAGCTGTAACAACGATGGCCCCGCATGGCGCATACAGTCCAGCACGCGATCTAGTACAATCCCAAGCAAAAATGCCGCGGAGAGCCAGCACATTAAATGTCGTGTCGCCCTTTTAACTGCAGTGCCTTCATTCTCTAAAAATATTCTACCGTTAACATGAACACAATAGCTGTGTAATGTGGCACGAAAAGATCCCAAATACACACAGTATAATATACATTAAATCTCAGCGTGACTAAGTCATGCTCAGGGCCATATGACTAGGGATGTTTAAAGTAGAATTCCAGGAGATTCTAGAACTTTAGTTTGCATATCCAGAATATCGAATCCTAGTATATTTTTAATAAATTATTTAACCTCGAGTTTGTTTGGGTAAGGGGAAATTACGCTGACACTGCACTACATGGCTACATTTAAAATAAGCACTTTCAATGTGTCGTCGCAGCGACAGGCCTTATCTTAACTAGCCACCCGCGTATGTACAATTAGGTGCAACCATCGGCGATAAAATTTTAAATTATATCGGTTCCAATTACCCAAAATAAACAGCAGAATTGGATAGGAATCCCATTCGGATACGAATCCAAGGATTTGTTATTGTACTTACATTCTACTTAGAACATCCCTACATTTAACATATGACGCATTTAGCCATTAGGGCTCTAAATTCCTTCGACCAATCAAAGGCCACAGAGACACAAAAAGCCAAGCAAGCCCTCACCCGTTCAGTAGCAGCCTCTTCATTCCCCGCGCCGGTATGCCAACCGGTACAATGTTGTGACCCATCTCGTTGCAATAAGTAACATCCCCACAATGTGTACACGAGCACAACTGGACCACCGCTTGTGCCGAGCCGGTTCCGACCAGGCCTAGGTCCCGTGCCACTTGAAACAACAGGACAAGAAGGACTGTTTTTGTGACGATGTTTCTGCTTGAACTGTGCATTTTTGATCCTTCGCAGTTTTTTGTGGTTCTTATTCGGTTCAAGGTTTTGTTACAAACGTTCCGTTAGATTCAGTACCGCATCTGTTAATACAATTTGATTGTCAATAGATTCAAAATGCTTAGTGACATACATTTCATACTACGATCATCTCAGTAAAGCTTGACTGTCTATCTCTTTCATAAGATTTGTTAAGAAACACACACAAATACATTTGTAAATATAAGCAGGTAATCTGCCTTGCCCTTGCCTTATCTGCTTGGTAACACTTTCAGCGTGTTACGTAATTCCTATACTTGCTTCTCACCTTATGCGTTTTGTTTACGACAAACCAACGTTAAGTTTTGTTGCTTTGCTGCGTCGTTAACCCCAACCGACTTCCGACCGTAAAAAGCTTTTGCGGGCCGTTTTTTTTGTCAGCGGTTCCAAATATGCCACACTTCAAATTTACCTAAAAGGTTTTCACTTTATAAGTTACGCATCGTTGCTTAAATGCATAAATATTCATTCGAAAATCTCCAACGATTTTTACTATTTAATCTTGGACGTCCATGCAAGGTTACCGATTCTGCATGAGCTTTGTACACTATTCACTAGGGTTTTTCAAAGACTTGCCAAATGCTTCTGCATGGGCTGTGATGTTACTTCTACTCATCACTATAAACTTCGTGCTTTAGTCTTTCCAACTATTCCCTCTCGTTGAAGTTTTGTTTTTCTGTTTTAATTTACATCAACTTACTCTATCTCCAACCTCACAGCCTATCGTTTGTTAGCTTCTTAAAGCCAGTGAGAAGAGTCTGTTAGCTTATGACAATAGCCCACGTCTGCCTGAAGCACGTAGCCCGGTTTGATCAGCGAGCGAAATAAGATTTAAGTCATCTGTGCGATCCGAACGTCACCAAAAGATCGCCCGAGGGCCTTGCTCGTCGTTGATGTGCCAGTTAAAATCGTTAACCTCCGCTGTAGCACGTAGCCGGGCAGGACAGGCTTACCACGTTCGATGTAAGTTTGCTATTGTTTACGCCAAAATCCCAAGCAACGTTGCCCTTTGCGCCTATGTTAATGGGCGTTCGTTGCAATTAGTAACATGCAAAAGGGTGTCAATTGTAAACATTTTCTTATGGCAAACTTCATTAAAGAACAAACGTTTCGACAACCTACTTGGGGCAATCTTCTTCAGGGCAATATAATTGCAACTATAGGCGAAAAAATGTATATGCCAGGCAACACCAATGGCCCACGTTCATAAAACAATGCAGCAACAGCATATTCATTAAAGGGTGTATCTTTATGGAATCCAAAACCATATGCAGCAGGTTTATGCTTGTCGACCACTGTTCCGCTAACGCGTATATTAAAAATAAAACCCAAAGCTTATAAACCCGAGTAAAAACAGGATCAGACATTTTTTAAAGGAAAATATATTTCGCCTACAATGGCATGGTCAGTTGCTTAATTCGAACTAATTCATTTAAACTTTAAAACATGTCTGTTCCTGATTTTACTTGTTTTTTTTTTAAGTTCAATTAGTAAAAAAGTTAATGCTGAAAAGTGATTGTATCAATGTCATGTGGATCCGCCGATCTGCGACTTAAATTGATTCTCATATTCCAGTTTCAGTGAAATTCACAGTTTTCTTTCCTATTAAATCGTTTATATCACGCCCTCTAAAAACTATTCCTTCGTAAAATCGTTATTCCTTAAAATAAATTCCTAGAGCATATTTACGCAGTCCGTGGCCCATAGAAAATACGAATTCTTGACGATGCCAAGTGTCTATCTAACTTAACGGCAATCGTTCAATTGAGCGTTGTTTTTACGGCCGTCTCGTAAGCCATACTTGCCAGCATTTTATAGTTGTCGATATTCCTTGACTGGTGTCGAGTTCAGTCACGTGATCCCGTTTGGTGTCACGTGACGACCCTCTATGTCGACTCTCGTAATTCGAAACTCGCCGCAAACGAGTTTTGTGTTCGTGTTAGAAAGCGTCGTTTATGTCGTGAACGTGAAACCTAAATCAGACGTCCGTCTAATCACGAGATATTAAACGGCGCTATAAAGTGTTACGACCTAGTTCTATTCCGGTAATGCGATAAAGCAAGCGACAAGGCGTGCTAAGTCGTGGTAATTAAGGGTTGTTGTCCTCGATGTTACCTCGACTGTTTACCCCCGGTAGGCTGTTAAGCAAGTGCTTTTATTCTATACTGAAACTATTGTGTGTTATTGTTTTGTGACCCTATCTGTTTCGTTCACCCCGAATATGTTACAGTATGGATGATTGTTTTCTTACTACAGTTTTAGCCTGCAGTATTAAAGTATTTTAATATATGTATGTGTAATTGTATATAGTTGATCGAAACACGATCGCCTTGTTTCTTCAAAAGCTATTCTGGCAAACTTTACATAAATGGAAAAATTTGGCCGCACGCACGTTTGCCAGTGCAACGCATTAAAATGATAGTGATTTGTTTTTCCAATCTTTCCAAATGGCCGAATTTGTCTACTTTAAAATGGTGTAATTAGGTGGCAATATATTAAGACAAATTCTATTGAAATTTCTACTTTGACCTGGTAAAGCACGGTTGTGCGAAAGTTTGTCGAGAATCAATACTATTTATCTTTTTATATAGCGACACCTAATTACCCTTCTTTTTCCAATTGTTCATCATTACATTGAGTCGAACCCAAAAAATGGGGGAAGAGCGGCTTTGCAAGTGAAACGTCAAAACTTGTATAACCAAATCTTTAAAAATATCTTGTGTAAACGGCGAGCATCTCTCATTTTGGAAATCAACCGTCCCGAAAGCGCCATGTATGTAACCCTGGCGTTACTTATACCGGATGTTTTGAGGCCATTCGCTTTGCCCCTATCATGGAAATTCGT
Source organism: Ascidiella aspersa (assembly GCF_963924565.1). Taxonomy (NCBI): domain Eukaryota; kingdom Metazoa; phylum Chordata; class Ascidiacea; order Phlebobranchia; family Ascidiidae; genus Ascidiella; species Ascidiella aspersa. The sequence goes on from NC_139450.1 coordinate 31,828,378, forward strand.
GTTTAACCTTCTTCGGGCGCGTTTCCTCTCATTCAAAGCGACTTCTGGAAGTGCGAAGTGACAAGCGTCGACGTCTGCTAACGAAAGCGAGGTTAACTATGTGAGAACACCTGTTTAAAACCTAGTTCTTACACTAAGAAAGCTGTGACACTTGTAAGACGAATACCAGCTGGCTGTTTTTGATGAAGATAAACAGTTTATTTTTTGGTTGATTTGCAATGGAAAACTAGTCAGCTTTTACTATAGTTTTCAGCAAATATCAGTAAATATTCGAGTTGATTTTTTGCTTGTTCATACACTTTGTGGAAACAAGCCAGCAAGAAAGCTTTTTGCAGGATTGCGGAGGTTTGTATGGTGGTATACTGTGACGCCATATACTGTGACGTCATATACTGTGACGTCATATACTGTGACGTCATATACTGTGACGCCATATACTGTGACGCCATATACTGTGACGCCATATACTGTGACACCATTTGTTAGACCGTCGAAGAAATCAGCTTTTGTTTTTAACAGCTCAGCTTCCCATGTAGACCATTGCCTTATATTCACCGTCAGCTGAAGTCGATCATGATGAACGAAAAACCTCCCAGGTGTCCGACCTACGCGCACGTTAAGAAGAAGTCTTCCTTCAGATCCAAACTCTTCCGACGGAGGTCCTGCAAATCCTTGGACGATCTCTCCGAAGACGGCCTGACTTCGGACGCAGATCCAGCAGTGTTGCCTGGCAACCGCGCCCCGTTTCCTAACTCTCTGGCTCCTCCGGGATCTGTGGACCAGGAGGAAGACATGTACATGGATCTGAGCTCCGCAAGCGTCTTCTGTACTCTTCCGCGCCGAAAATCGAGCATTAAACAGCAGCAGCAGATGATCAGCGGCTTCCCTGCGGCGCCTCGACCCTGGAAATCGACCGACGAGCTGGACAACGCTGCAAACGATGATGATGAAAACATCTACATCAACTACCAGGAGCTTAAATCCGATTCTTCGTCTTTGAATTCGTCTGAATCGGGCAGCGATGAAAACGTCAGTCTTTCGGATTCAAGTGATAGTCCGTTTAAAGAAGACAATAAGCCCTCTCCACACATAGTTACCCCGTTCTCTCGGCGCAACATGAGCGATCCGAACCTGGTCGCATCCGGAGGCTATGAACCTGACGATGACAGTGCTTCCATATACACGAGCATGGGCGTTAACCTGGACCACTACGGCTACCCTGGCAGCCTTTTGCGCAGACGGCCCAAAAATACATTCAGCAGCAGCACATTGGGTCCTGGTGGAAAGTTTGAAGGCTCGCCCATCTCACTGAGCAACTACTCGGACTACAGTCGCCGCACTGCCAGCGAGGACCTTGCTTCACCTAAAGAGGAGCCTATTTCCCCTAATCGGCCGCTACTACCGCCTATACACTCCACGCCGCTTCCAATTCGTCCTGGAACAGTTACCAGCGCTACTCCTGTTGAGGAGAACATCTACGTCGAGCTCAGCATCAAAGAAGTGCTCAGCAAGAAGAACGTGGACGCACAGTGCGACGAGAGCAGCGAGCTAGTGTCCTTGCCGGTTCGCCCGCCTCTTGTGCACAGCAACGCTTCTTCGTTTGAAGACGCGACAGGCGCCAGTCTTCTCTGCTGTTCACCGACCCGCACCAGTCTTCCCTACCAGTACCAGCACCTAGAGAATTGCGAGAGTCCTGGGAAGCAACAGGAGCAGCCGGCACCTTCTAAGTTGAAGAAGAAGCTTGGAAACTATGCCTTTTGGAAGCCGAAAGCCGGCGCCGCGCCGAAGAAACCCCTAGACAAGCGCCTCAACGTTGAAATGAAGGGCGCTCCGGATCGGAGAAATCGTCCCACCTCGCCTTTACCGCCGCCACCTCCGCCCGCCGAAAACAAACCACTGCTTTATGAACAGCGCACCTACGACAACAGCACTAGGCATAAGGCGCCTGAGAGTCCCTGCTCGCCACCTCCGCCGCTTCCTGATCCCAGGAAGAAAGAAAAAACCTCTTCTGGTTCGCGGATCGGTAAAGCCGCCACCATGCTCCGGAAAACCTCTGGAGGCAAAGCGAAAGCAACCAAGGTCTACCGGCGCCGTAGCTCCGGATGCCCGAATGTTCCTCCTGCGACTCTTAGCATCGGAACGTCCACTCTCCCGCGTCGCAACACCTCCGCATCCGATTTTCCTCCTCAGCTATCTCCTGTGCTTAAGAGAACCTTAACCGGAGACAGCTGGGCTTCCTACTGTAGCGTTTTCGGAGCCGACGCAGCTTCAGCCCAAGGCGGGAGTCCAAGCTCCTCCAGTCTCCATGTTCCAGGAGCGTCGGACTCCCACCAGCAGCATCACCGTCGCTCCCTGTCTTCCGGACACCTCTCAACTTACGGTCGGAGCAACGGTGTGCCGCTGGTGGAGCGCTGGTACAAGGAGAAATGCGACAAGTACAACTACGCGATCCCGAACGGGCGCCCTCTAGACTCGCCCTACCGAGTCCTGCCCATTCAAAACGCGTCGGGAATCTACAAGCGAAAGCGCGACGTTGACAGTCGAAGTGAGGATGAGAAAATGGCCGAGCTCAATCAGATGCTGGGCGACTTCTCACCAGAGAAGCCTTTATCTCCACCAGCAATCCATTCCGAGCAGCCTAGCACTCCACAAAGCGTCGAAAGCCGTAGAACCAGCGAACCGTCTGCGCTTGAAAGCGTGCTCGAAGTACCTTCGCTTCCGGCCAAGCAACGCCGCAGTTCGCCCCCGGTACTTCCCCCGGCCAACCGAAAGCCCCTAGTCACCCACAGGGCCCCAGTTAACCCCATACAGGTGGCGCGTAACTTCGTAGCCGAGCCGCCGAGGCCACTTCGTCTTAGCACTGAGTCGCGTCGAAGCCAGAATAAGCGTTTAAGTGACCCGCGTCCGATCCCTGCAGTTTACGCTCGCCCACAACCTCGAGATCGCACAAGTAACCGTAAGTCTTTTCCTCTTGCAGAAACCGATGACTACGCCGAGATTACAGAGGACGACCTGTACAATACGCCCAAAGGTAAGTTGGTTAATAATTAGTTTAGTGAAAGGGCGCTTATTTTTGTGGTTCCCTAACCATTATCAGCTGGTTTCTGTCGATCACTGTTCTGCTGACGCCTTTTATAGCAATAAATCTACAAAACCAGGATCATCACATTGTTTAGTTTAAGTTGGTTACTTTAGTTTTATAAAAAGGAAGATGCACACATATATGCGTGTTTTAACAACTGTGATCCTGACCTTCTGAAGCTGCTTTTTTACTAACGATTACGGCTTGCGTATCATTAGTACAACGAAAGCCATCGCAGACTCGCCGAATCTGTCGATCAATGATGGCTTTCGGATTACTTTATTGAAAGGGGGGTATTAGGGGTTATAAACTATTAGAAATAGGTTAGGGTTAAAATTATTACGAGGGTTAGTGATGTACGTAGGGATGGAGTTTAGGGTTAGGTAAAATGTGGATAGGCCTGATTCTGGCCATTAAGGTTATTTCGACTGAGGACTTATTCCGATTTAAACGTTATTACGACTATTAGGTATTAGTCCTATTTTGATCTTTTTCCGAAGTGTGTTTTATTCCGACGTTGATGTTGTTGTTATTTCGGTCTTGAAGTCCCTTCAAAGTGATGACATCTGCCGTGTGTTTTTCTTAATTTCTTTTTACGCGTTTTCAGATTATGATTACGAAATACCGCGCGACCACATTCGCGTCGTCACAACGATTGGCGAAGGGCAGTTCGGCGACGTCCACAAAGGAATTTACAGGTTTGTTGAAAATAAGTTCTTCTGGTATTTATTTGTTTCGGTTACCTATCCAGGAAGCCTTCAACAGGGAATGCAACATCACCACGCAAAATAATACAACGCAAAAAAGGAGATAAAAATGCGCTAATGAACGTTCAAAATGAAAAAAGATCAGAGTGACGACGTATAACTATCTTTTAACACTTTTATTTGGAACGTTGCGCACTTTTATCTGCCTATTTGTGCCGTTTTACTTTAAGTGGTGTTAGGCGTGGCGCGGTTACATTCCCTGGTAAAGGCACGAGCATCACTTGTGACGTTTATTTATAGTTTTGCTAAAGCAAGAGTTACTTAGGTACACTATGCACGGATCTGTAATGTAGCTTAAAAATAAATTTCAAAGCCAAAAAGGTCGAGTAGATATTGCGTCCTACCTTTTATAAGTGATGCTTTTATTTGCTTTTCAGCCACACTAACTGAAGATAATACAAGTTCTTATCGAAACGTCTTAATCAAAATGCTGTCGATCTACTCGACCTTTTTGGCTTTGAAATTTATTTTTAAGAGTTACTTACTTGCCACAACCATTCTGTTCCATGCAAACGCATTTATATTTTAATGTTATCTTTGAACGCCTTTAGATGGAACTTTAGATTTGGTAATATTCTACTAACTTTGCATGAAGTTAGCCAACGTTTTAATCCGCTATATAGACGAATCGTGGTTTCCTTTAACAAACCAATTGACTTTTAGTTCGCGCGACAACTCCGAGATGCCGGTTGCGATCAAGACGTGCAAGTTCCAAGGTGACGAGGACAACCTGGGTCTGGCGGAAAGACTACTAGAGGAAGCTCGTAAGTTTCAGGCGACTCTCATTTATTGGGGCATTTGAATTAGGACTTTGCGGAGTCAGCTTGTTTTGCTGGAGTCGGACTCGGATTCGGGACTCGAGTAAGACCACGTAAAACTACCTGAGTCCCGAGTCCGACGTGCACAGTACCAAATTTTGAAACTGATATACTGTAAATTGTAAAGGCGGAATAGCAAATGGTGGCTTTTTTCTAACCATGTATGGTGGGTGGATGAGTTATATGACAACCCCAATAGGTGGATTGCTAAATACCGTATTTATGCAAATGGGTGAAATACATGCTATAGAATCGTAGTACACTTTACACGCCAAGGCGACAATGTCAAAATAGTTTATAGTTTTTGTAGGTTGCCAGTTGCCACTGTTTTTATATATAAGTATATATAGCTTTTCCGCTTTTTAAAGATAGTAAATATTGCACTTACGAATAAACGTGGCAGAAAAGTGACCTTGAAGTGATGTACTTTTATAAATACCCGCTTATAAATAACTAACCTGTTTGTAACCTGTAAAGCATTCGAGCAGGCCCGTACGCCCCTTTGAACGCCTTTTTACGCATTTTTACAACTATTTTAGATACGATGCGTCAGTTCGATCACCAGCACATCGTTCGACTGATCGGCGTCTGCACTGAGCATCCCGTTTGGATTGTGATGGAATTTTGCAAATACGGAGAGGTGAGCGTTTTTTTTTCAATTTTTGCATTTCCGCTAGACGTCGCCCTTGTGGTTTTGTTGCAAGTGACGTTCGTTCAGGCCAATAAAAACATTTACAACTAATTTAACTTACAAAAATATGTTTCCTGGAAATGATGTATTTCTAAGGTTGTGTGTTTACTGTTTAAGCAGCAGAAGAACCCTATAACTAAAATATATCCCAGTTTATCAAAAACACTTATAAATATGAAAAAAAAACAAAAAAAAACATTTAGCCTATACAACATTTGCAACAATTTGTTACTTTCGTATCATGGTGTCGCGCAGTTGGTGTTACTATAACTTGTCGCGGTAGAATCTCACCTTGTTAGTTACTTTTTGTGTTAGGCAATGGAGTTTAAATAACACTGATGTTGTTTCTGTTTAATGACATTGTTTTAATAGTAAGCTTTGGTGTTGTTAATAAATTCCTGTACACTGATAAAGACTTCAGTAACGGATCGGATGGTTCCGTCATAAAAACACACTTGTTAACCAAATAGCCAAAGGTTTTGCACCCGTGTTAGTGAAAAAACAACCCGGCATCGACATACTAACGGTTGGAATACTTTTGTTCAGATGCGGTCCTACTTGCAAGCGAACAAGCAGAGTCTCGACGTTACGATGCTCATCTCGTACACACATCAGCTCAGCCAAGCACTCTGTTACTTGGAACGCAAGAAGTTTGTACACAGGTCGGTGCTGCCTTGCCTTATATTGCAAATTACATGGTAAAATCAGGGGCTTTACCTGCCTTTATTTAGTGAAACATAACGGCTATGATGATTACAGGCAATTTAAAAGGTTGCTAAACTGTCCACTGAGTTAAAGAAGACTTTTTGTTAAGACAACCATTTAATTATAAGACGCTCAATGCATCCCTTTAAAACAGGGTTTCTTAGGGGTACGAGAACTGTTTCAAGGGGGTGCAAGGATGCTGAATCATGGAAAATAGGGTTTCTTTACCAGGGGTGCACAAAGGGGTGCGAGAACTGTCCTAGGGGTCGCGGGTATGCTGAGTTGAAGACACAGAATATGTTTTACTGTAATTTATTTCTTTGCTCAGGTAAATGTAAAACTCTCATTTTGTTACTTAACAGTTAGTTGTAGAAAAATAAACTCACAATTGCTTTTTGCAGAGACGTGGCCGCCCGCAATATCCTGGTTGCCCAACCCGACTGCGTGAAATTGGGTGATTTCGGTCTTTCGCGCTACATGGAGAACCAGAACTACTACACAGGTAAACCCAACTTGTCAAGCGTAATGTTTAGTCAGTTGACGTGTAAAGCTGACACGCGGCTATGGGATATTATTTTTCGTAACCAGTGTCATTTGCGATACCGTCAATTTCTCATTGTCAAGTTTGTAATTTTAATGCTTCGAAGCGGCCAAGGTGCGTTTTTGGGATCCCAGAAAATCACGCCTGTATTGAATGAAGCCTGCAATTTGTTAGCCGAGCACAAACATATTTTGCGCGATGATGTTTTATTGCATTTTGCAGCTAATTTCATGGAAGAATTTAGTGCAATGTTTATTGTTGAATACCTTTATTACTGCGCTATTTCAGTTAAAATCCATTTGATAGGTAACCGTAGGTTACATCGAAATCAACAATTTGTCGGTTAATTAATTTTCATTAATGGACTTTAACTTCCTTTACTTCATATGCCAAGAGTATTAGAGAATTACAAAAATGGTAAATAACTAAATGAAAGAATCTTTAACTTTCAAAAAAAGAATAAAACTGTGTTTATCAGGTTAATTTTGAAAAAAAAATACCTATAGTATGCTTTTAACAAAATAAATAAAAAAGTTAAAATCACGACAAAAAATGATTATATTTTAAGAGATTTAAAAGACAGGTTAACAAAGTATCAAAAGGTAATTGACGACTTTATTCCTAATTTAGGTGTCGATAGTAGTTATGGTGTAAACCCTATGTAACTTTCTGTACGACTAACGTTTACGTTTGTTGGTGTTCAGCTTCGAAAGGCAAACTGCCGATCAAATGGATGGCACCAGAGTCGATCAACTTCCGACGATTCACCACAGCAACTGACGTTTGGATGTTCGGTAAGGTTTGCTCGTACTAGTGTGACTAGGCTAACCTTTTTTTGGGTGGGGCTATATCTGTATATGTTGCTTGTAGCACGATTAGCGGACGTGAAATGCATATGCATTGTTCCAGACTTGACAACTAGATAATTCTAGTTTTCTAATTCAATGGATTAAAGTAAAATTCGTCTAATTCAAATTCTAATCTAATTTGTGAATTGCTTGTGTGCTCAAATTCTAGTTCTAATATTATCCGGATTTTACCAAACAATTCCACTTTGTCCAACGGAATTTTTAGTATCTCAGTCGAAAAAAAGAATTTGAATTAAAACGCTTTGGTCGGAAAGACTTGTGGGTGATTTTTACAGTCTGGAAAGCATTAAGCTATGCTATAACATATCAAAATAAGCCAACAAATATTTAACATTCACATTCTTATCATAATAAACTGCGATTTAAATTAAATTAATCGTGAATATTCAAATGTAATTCCAATTCAAATTTTAGTCGAAATTCCATAAATATACGCCTTATACGAAAATAAGCATTAATAAAACTTAAAACTTAAAATCCCGAAAAAAGACATGATCTGACATTTTTAAAGAAACGTATATTTCGCCTATACTAAAATAGTTAACTTCTTAATTCGAATGATTCATTTTAATACAACAATAAGATGTACTTTTTTGCAGCCGTGTGTTGCTGGGAGATTCTAATGCTGGGGGTGAAGCCATTCCAGGGGGTAAAGAACAATGACGTCATCGGTAAAATCGAGGCCGGGGACCGACTCCCGATGCCCACCAACTGCCCCGTACCCCTCTACCACCTCATGCTGGGGTAAGTTCGTCTGTAAAAGCTTTTTTGAAACATGTAAAACATACCACTTGTGTTGCTAACTAGGAAAATCAAAAATGTTTCGAGGCACGCTTTTAACAAAACGATAGTATTCTAACTTAATAATTACCCTTAATACACGCCAAGATTGTAGGTAATACAAATATTGCAAGTTTTATATAGATGGTGTTTATCCAAGCATCTCTTGCATTCTTGCATGTCATTGTTAATAAGAGTATGTTCCAAAAACACTAGATCCGCACTTCATATAGCATATAGTATGTTAATTTCGTGTATTTCCGAAATCTATCTCTTGAAAGACAAAAACTAAAGCTTGATTAACGTTATTTGGGCTTGCTATTTGTCAGTCAAAGTATGAAGTCAGTAAAACTATAATTTAGTTAGAAGCAGATCTACTTGTGCCCCCTAAAACTTGTTACATTATCCTCAGTTTCATAAGCCTTAGCCTATATAAAAATTCAATGAAGTATTTTTACGTCACATATGCGGAAACAAACTGAAATGTGTTGTTGTGATAAAGCAACTATTTTTTTTGTTACGCAGCTGCTGGAATTACGATCCCGGTTTGCGTCCACTCTTCGATGAAATCCAGCAACGATTAGGGTAAGCTGAAATTAATTCTTAGTTGCTATAATTAATAAAACTTGTTAATTGCTGCGTTTTTTTATTGATTTAACGAACATCAGGTTGCAGTCTCACGAAAAAAAAAACCTTACATGCTATGTTTATGTGTTTACTAAAATCTTTGCACCATGGTGTGAAAGCGGACTAAAAAACTTAGTGAACTAAAACTTGACTTGAAACTGCAAATCTTGATTGACGCAAATTATATATTAGTTTTAAATGTATGAAAATGGCCGCTAGGTGGCAGTAGTGTGGTGCCGGTTAGATAAACTGGGCTGTTTTACTGTGAATGCAAAAAAAAATATTTTCCGATAAATCAAAAAACATATATTTTACTGTGAATGCAAAAAACATATTTTACTGAACGAAAAACAATACTATGAATAAAAAAAAAAGTTTTACTGTGAATGCAAAAAAAAATATTTTCCCATAAATCAAAAAAAAAATATTTTACTGTGAATGCAAAAACATATTTTACTGAACGAAAAACAATATATATATTTTACTATGAATGAAAAAAAATACTATGAATAAAAAAAGTTTTACTGTGAATGCCATCTTGACTGAAAGAAGAGACAAAACACACCTGGCAAAATAACCGCCAAGTTCATCAGACCGAAAGCGACTTTCAAGTAAACACACACTTAACCCCAAAAAGGATTTTTCAGGAGCGTCAAATATTTGCTTGCATTCCAAATAGGGTAATGCTTTTAAGCTGGTAAGTACAAAGACGAACGAAAAATGTTCGATACCGCGAATGTATTCCTGCGTTATCCATATGTGAAACCGAAAGAAGCTGTTTTGACTCAAGACATCGCGTTCAAATTACTATCTTTGGAAGCGAAAATCGAAGCAAGATTTGATGACTAATTTTCTGGCGCCAATGCACACACTCGCTACACGCTGCTATTCGATGATGACCTAAAATCATATATTCAAGATATCAGGCCTTCCGGTCAATTATGGCGCTGTACGCAAATGGAGTAATGGCTGTGTGACACGCAATTTTCTTTCTACTACATACAATGATTGCGTGTCGACATAACTGTACATAAGAAGATTAACAAAACCACCTGCTAAAATGAACACAGATAATTTCTAGAAATGTCCGATGGTCAAATAAGCACAATTGGTTAAATTTATTACAAGTGCAATGAATGCGTGTCTGGCATCACTGTACAACGGAGCTAGGGAAATGAACTTTTGGCAATTCAGAGGGTTTTGCTCGCGAATCGCAAGGTAAACACAAGACGGCGGCTTTAAGTTTGCGGTGTATGCGCGTGCATGTGTGCTAGTGCGTGCGCGCACGTTTGTGTGTGTGAGCGCGTGTAATGCGCATTACGTCATCGATCCAGTCTCCCAACATTTCGTCTTCCGGCGGCGAGAGCAAACAGACAGTAAAACTTCGCCCGTTGTAGCAGCAATCTGGTTTCTTCTACTGAGGCCGGTGGTTCTTAACCTTTTTTCTTTCGTCGCCCATTTTCGTTGAACAGAAATTCTGAGGCCTAATCATTTTTTATAAAAAAACAATTATAAAATAGGTTTAGAACTATAAACAGCAGAACGTATATCGGAACAGATTATTATTTATTCAACCGTGCATTAGTGAGATACTTGTGGCTGAGCAATAACTTTACATTCCTTTTTATTTCCTCCCCAAACCGTTATTCTTGTAAAATTAAGTATAGTGACACAAACGAAACTAAAAACTCAATAAATCTGGCTTTTTTTTTGGTCTGTTGCCCACCTCAAACGTTTTCATGGCCCAGTGATTGAGAACCGCTGAGTTAATTTAGTGCGGCTCTGTGTGTTGTCCTACCTGGGCGCGCATTTGTGGAACACGACCTAGCGTGGTTCATTCCCATGAAGCGCCTGTTGAGTCATTGTTAAGACCCCGATGATGAAGAGCTCCTCTGCGCTTAGTTCTTATGCTTGCGACACTCGTAGCTTTGCGGCCTGTCGCGATGTAACCTTGTTCCGCTGCGGCCGTGCGACATCGACACAACACGGGGCGCGTCACACCTTTATGACGTCATAGCGGTCGCTGTTCTAGTTCACCTGGCACAGGCCACCCTCGGTACGGTTACGTCACGTTCTGACGCGACCCCCTCGCTAGAGTGGAGTATAATATTTTATTTTTTTTTTTAACATGTAATATTCGTCCCGTCGCCCGTCCTTTACTGTTGTGACGTCACAGTTGATGCTGGGTGCCAGTTCCCCCCGATCGTGCAAGTTTGTCTCCCAGAATAACGGTGAACCTCGTAGGTGTACTTCGTTGACGTCGTTTCGGAACAGAAAAAGACGAAAACGTTAAATTGCACGAAACGCTCGGGTCAAATGCGGGACGGGACTACTGCACTTATCTATCCTTCAAGAAATTATTGCGTTTAATACAAAAAAGTTTTAAAATTGAAAAAGTTTGCATTTTTTGTTGTTGTTACTCAAAGTTAGGAGATGTGGTGTTTTTTTACGAAAACTTTACATATTTGTTTACTGCCTTGATCCGTGTAACCGAACATAAAGAACATAATTATTTCTTTGAAGATCATTTTTTTTTAGGTGCTTTATAAGCGAGTGTCGGCTTTCTTGTAAAATGGAATTCCTTAGGCCTTGTAGTACAAGCTGTTATTTAAGTTTTTCAAGTTAGTTTCTAGTTTCATCAAAGCGTCTTTAATCTCAAATGTCTTTGGCAAATTATACGCTTTAAGGCCCGTTTACACCATACAGCTGCACTGAGCTGAGCAAAGCGTAATTTGCATTTAAATTCTATTGTGGCGAGCGTTTCACGCTTTGCTAAACTGAAGCTCAGTGCAGCTGACTGTAAACGGGCCTTTACTCTCGTTTATCGGACCTAAAGCCAACCTATAAGACGAATAGCGCTTGCCATTCGAGTTTGCGCAGATCAGGGGCGGCCAACCAGTCAGCGACCAAAAGCCACATTTCTGCTGTGTTAAGCGCAAAGAGCCACACCTTACGCATGGGCAGAAATAACTACAAACACACCGTTTCTTGCTGACCTGTACAGATATTGTATTTTTGTTCATCCAGATTTATTTTGATTGTTACGCACCAAAATAAACACGAAAAATTGTGTGTTATAGTACTTAACAGGTCAGGTATGATATTCTTCCATGTGGAGGCTTGCAAAAGTCAGTGACAAAGTCAATTGGCGACAAATTAACCGAAGTTGACTTACAATCTAAAAAAAAATATGAAATGAAACAGGAGTCAAAGGGCGCCATAAAACCGGTTGAAGAGCCGCATGCGACTCGCGAGCCGCGTGTTGGCCACCCCTGGTACAGATTTTCGCCAGTCGGGTTATAATCAACTAAAACCGACGCCTCGAAAGAGCAAAGCGGGGACTTTCGCCAAACGCTAGCGCTAAGTTCCCATCGCACGCAATATCCGATGCTCTCGTTTTATTCTCGAAATTGTCATGACGCTCTGACGTCGTGCCGCGCTTTTGTGACGTCACAATCAAAAGGCATTGCCATAGCTGGGAGTGCGCAACAATATGTCTTGCTGATGCGCAATGTAAAGTGATTTACCGCGCTGGTTCAGGCATAAGGTTAATGTATCTGTTGTGTGCGTGATGCCTTGTCACTCGACAAATGAATCATGGAAACCTAGATAGTTTTGTTATCCAGTGATAAACCGATAAACCAGGGCGCTGGTGCGTTCTATTGGTCAGGGTTAACAGTCTGTAGGATGCTCCATTAAGTCTTACAATGTGGTGTTTAACCTTATCTTGGGTAATGAGAGGTGTGCTCTGAAAATATCTGATATCGTTGGCCCAATCACAGCATATTCTCGTGTAACGATGAGTATCAGTTTGTTCATCAAGATTGCGTTTTTATCTGCTTTTTAATGGAAGACAGAGCAAGGCTAATCCGCAGTATATAGTTAAAATACTTTTTGCCAAAATACTAAAAAGTCGAAATATAAGTATAAATAACTAACTTTAAAGGAAGCGTGGTGTATATTTAGTGAAAAGTCAACGAAATTATTTTGGGTTGATCATTGAATGAAATTAATAATTATTGCGTTACCGTTCAACGAATACAGATGCGGACTTCTTTCTTTAGTTTTGTGGAGTTTGCAAAATTGCGTTTAGCGATTTCAATCTTGAAAACACGCCGCCCTAGAAGTAAAATATAAACGGCAGCCGAACCGAAAAAAACGAGTTTTTGTACTTTACGCAGCACTCCTTGTAGTTTTAACGCTAAAACGCCGTGTCGGGCCTATCCCGATTTCACGCCGTGTATTTAACAAGTCTTGAGAGAGTCACGCGGCTTTGGTGAGGTGACCACAACGGGAACAAGGCTGCCATTGTTGCCTCGTTTTAAAGAGTCCATTGCCACCGTTTTGCTGCTCTCGACAAATAAGGCTAGCGTTGCCGATGGAGGTGGTTTAAACACGCTTGATTCGTCTTGCGGTCGCCACCTCCGGATGGCAGATGGCATTTCAGGTTTAACTGCAGTTCAGGAGCGTTGATGGTTTTACTCGGCTGGTGTTTAAAAACGTATTTAAAGCAATCGTTTTCAACCCCACCGATCAGACTTGAACAACAAGGTTTATTTTGCCTTTTTAGATTAGAACTAAAATGTGATAATTTTAGTTTTCTCAAATTAAATTTTAATTAAGAGATCCAGAATTCTTAAAATACACAGTTTAAACTAGAATTTGAACTAGACTTACATTTCATCATTCCCAATCAATTTAGTTTCAAAATTTAAATGACAATTTTTATACGTTTTAGCAATATCCTACACTTTCCTATACAGACTATAAAAAGTAGTTACGAAGTGTGTGTTATGTTTTAATTTTTTTTTTTTTTTGTTTGCTTCGACTTTGGATAAAGTAGCGTTTTTAGTAAAATCCGAATTAAAATAGAACGAGAATTAGAGCACATCAGCAATTCACAGATTAGATTAGAAGTGTCACTAACTGAAGATGATACAAGCTCGTATCGAAACGTCTCAAGATGCTGCCGATCTATGACCTTTTTGGCTTTGAAATTTATTATTAGGAGTACCAAGTTGTCCAAGTCGGCCGCCAATGTCTTTTTTTCTACCGTTTTTGCTTGGGTGCTTTCAAACCAGTCTGCTACCATTTTCCCGCTTACTTTTTGTTTGCATTTATTGCAGCTGTGCAAACTTATCGCGTTTTGTGGAAAAAGCACAAAACTTGAACAAAAGAGAGCTTTGAAATCGACTCATAAATTGGTTAAAGGTGACTGCATTTTAAAGCAAACGTCAACTAGCCAGCGGTCGTGGTATTTTACGCCAAAAGAAAATATTTAAATGGAAAAAAAATAACTTACTCACTGCGAAGACCGAAGAGCTAACTGTAATAAACCTGTGGTTGGATACTCGGTAGAAAACACGATGTTTGTGAAATGAATTTGAAAAATAAAAAGAGGCATTTTTGCACGACACGAAACTTGAGTTTGTGTAAGTTTAACTCGTTTAGATTGTGTGCCTTTAATCGGCTTGTAGTTTCGCTTACGTGTCGTGAAATGACGTTTTGCGTTCCCCTTGCGATTTCGAAGAAATTTAAATGCACTTGCGTGCGTCGCTTACGCCTGACTTGAAGTAAATAAAATGCTATGAAAAATATCAACTTCCCTTTTCCGTTTTCGCAGTGTAGGGTTTTCTATTTCGTGGTACATTTTTTGTACTATTTCGTTTGTTTCGCCCGATGTCCACAAACTTGTGATTGCCGCAGAACAGTTCTAAACTTCAGAAGTAATAATTGGCTGCAACTGACTGCATAGGCGCTACATTGCACAACTTTACTTATCATTGTAAATGGCCGTATTTGTTTAATCAGGTGGCACTATTTGAAGACAAACTGTACTAAATTCTTGACAAGGTTTTGCACAACCGTGCTTCATCAGGATGAATCATTCAAAATTCGAATTAAGATACTGAAGATGCTTTTATAACGAAATATATTTATCTTTTTGTAACATCCAAACAAACTGATTTTCGGTTTGCTAAGTTCTTTACTTAGTTTAATCTTTATCATTGATGTGCAACCAGAATCGTTTGTTTTCACCATTCGGATTCAGGCAGATTTTGTTTTTCGAAAGAAAACTTTGATTCATCAGGTCAAAGTAGAAATGGAAGCAATTATTATGCACGAAGTAGAACACAAGCGCGAGTAAATAACTTAACTCATATCTGTGCTAAGTAGCGGCAGGGTACGTCATGTCGCTAAGTTTTTAGATAAACAGCAAACGAACGCTTTATTCAGCAGAATTTTATCAGGGACTAAAGTTGAATTTGTTTCAATATTGCTGAGATTACGTAAGCGACAAATCACCGTGGGTCAAATTTGATAAAGTATGTCGTAAGCCACTCCAAGCAAACTGCTTGCCGGTGCCTTTATTGTTGAGTATAGTAATAAATTGAGGTTTCTTCCGTAATATTTATCTTGTTCTATCAGTTGTGAATATCAAACCGACTACATTATATAAGTGTAAATTGAGGTTCTTAAATTTATGCTTGCAATTAATTCCTGCAGCTCTTTACGCGTTAATACTGCAAGGGGGTTGTGTTTAAACGTACGCGAAAATATATAGTAAAGCATAAAGTATAGCCAACTTTTAGTCGACGTTTAGCTTTTTTTTATAGTTTAGTCTTATTATGTAGTTGTGGGCCGCGTGATAGCCGAACATTCATTGTACTGTATTTTAAAAGTTTGTATGGCTAGCAATTTTTATCTTGGCTCATTAGTGCATCGTAAGGCCTTCAGGACGTTTTGCCAATGGAAAACGAAGCAACGTATTTTTTTCGTGTTTAGACTGGCCTTTAGCTGAATATTTGCGCACAACTTCGGTCAAGAACGATATGTGTTTTTAAGAATAATTGAAAAAGTGTGCATGCCCGAAACTCAAACAATCTTGGATCCGCCATTGTTTTCGTAGTGAGCCTTCATTCTCTGAAAACAGTAATTTAGGCCGCAGTTAAAAAAAATGCCGACCACTGTTATAGGGTAGGACACAATAATTCATAACTATTTAGCGTTAGTTTTTTTAAGGCTAATTCAGTTTTGGCTCTCCACGCCCTGCCGTTTAAGACTGTGTTGGTGCGGTCGCGCTTCCTAATACTTTCGGCAAAATGTAAAAGCCGCCTCTCAAGTGAGCCTTATACAAACAGCAAGATCCGTTCGACGACCGACGAGGTTTCCGCCTTCGGCCCGCTTGTAAATATTGTGATAGAAACTTCGCCATCTACGCGTGGTTTAGGCGAGCGCAGCAAAGTTGAAATTCTTTCATAGGCGTAGATGGCCGCGTTTGGGCACTTATGGCAATTTTTAGCTCACCGGCTTCTCTATACTGCCCAACTATACTAAAAAAGAGCGCAGCTTAGTTGAAATTTCTTGAATATACTGTTGCTACCAGGCATTGTTTCAATTGTGAAATTGTCCTTTTTTCTCATTATCCAGGTTATCGGGGCTCGCCTCGTGGTTTAAAACATAGTCCGTTGTGTTTTTTCCTTGATTGTTTGCCTAGAATATATTTATTTATTTTTCCTTATAATTGCAATTATATTGCCCTGAAGAAGATTGGCCAAATAGCTGGTCGAAACGTTGAAACTTTTTTAACCCAGATACCCAATATTTTGTCTCCCTTAAGGCTATAAGCCTAAAAATAATATCAAATTCAAACATCACAGTTTGAAAGAGATACATTTCATTGTAATCCTCATACCAAGCAAAGGGACAAATCGTTTTCTGAAAAACTATAAAATTTTGCCGGTAGAATTATTTTCAAATGAAATTCACATCAGCGTATTGAAGTCTATACAAATTACTCGAAAGAATTATCACGCAGGCCGATGCGAAACGTTATCTCTTCTCCCCCATATAATCGTAGTTTGTGTAGTCAAGTCGTTAAGCACTAGTCGGCTAAAAATCTGGTTCAGCCGCACGTTCTGAATGTTTGCGTACACACAACAGGTCAAGTGCATTTTCGAACTTTCGCTGATATCTCGAGAGCGATATATAGGGCCTAGTTCGACGCTCGCATTTGTTTGTTCCACCACTCTACGTTCTTTGTTTTGCGGTCGTGCGCCCATCTTGTATGTGCTCTGTTTGGAACGTGCGTTGTGGCTGGTTTACAAGGCACACTTCGAGAACTACCCTTGAAGCGGTTTTGCGTTAACCAGCCAACGTGTGAAGATATACTCAACTTGATAAAAAGTGGTTAAGAATGCGTTAAGAGCGGTAGTTTAAACTGTCCAGCAATGATGCCGATGCGAGAGCCTTTTGTGTTAGCTGCTAACTGCCCAGCTATGCCGCGGTTGTTAGTCTGTCTTCAAAGTGTTCGCTCGGTTTTGACCCGGGCGATTTGGAAATTGTTGTCAACGTCATGTTGCTACAACTAACAAGATACAACTGTCGTCGACTCATGGCTTCGCTTCCTACTGGTTCGAAGAAATTCTGAGATGTTTAGCGCAGCCTATTCCTGCGTTTGTAGCTAACAGTTCAGAAAAAAAACGTGACCCTTTGGACTGGTTAGTTCGTTTACTACTGATTCAAACTTTAAACTTTTTTCGAAGTTAAGTGAGGTTTATTTCTTAGTATGTAGCTGAGAACTCAGGTAAACTGTTGGCCTTTTGGACTGGTTAGTTCGTTTAACTTAATCGAAGTTAGATCGTGAGACGGATAGAACAGCTCAGCCGTATACGTCTTTAGCTCTGTAAAATCAGGCTGTTATAGCTTATCTAGTTATTAGCACCATTATCATTGTTGTACAAAAAAAAACGGGTTAGTTAAACTATAAATATCAAACAATCATAAGACACAGAACAGAATTTCATCAGGCCTATCATCTTCACTCTTTCTTGCCACGTATGGTTGCAAATGACTCTACCTGTACAAGAATTTGTGTCTACATCAGTGGTTCTCAAGCTTTTTTAGCTCGCGGCACAGTTAAAAAACTTAAATATTTCACAGCACACTTTTAACAGAACAACAATAGAGTAATTTTACAATCGCACTTAACACACGACAAACTAATGTAAATGTCTCAATATTATTAATTTGTAATGGATAGTGCGTATTCACGTCTAACATTTTAATACAAATACCTTATTTTCAAAAGTTACAAGAAGTTTTACGGCACACTTGACAATCTCTCGAGTCACACGAGCTTGCCGCGGCACATAGTTTTGTAATAACTGTTCTGCATTAACAGGGTGACGTAACGTTAAGGTATCGCCCAGCAGACGTCGCTGTTGTTAGCTTAACGAGCGGATCACGTGACTTCAAAGGCGAGGTCCGTCGTTTCAAGATTGCGACGCGATTTGTGGAAGCCATTGTGAGTCATACCGAGCGCCATTGTGACACATAATGTGCGCTTCGACCCTTCCGGATACAAGACCCGAAAAAGTTCCCCTTCAAGCGATTTTGCTCGTTTAGAGAAGCGAACAGTCGCGTTTTACCTTGTTAGCGCAAATTAACCGCCGCTGCCCACTGTTTAACAAACACTACCGGCAGGTTATTGTCGTAGTGCTGCATTAAAGCCTTGGAGCATAATGATTGGAGGTTGTAGTAAGACGTAATAACAATATCAAAGCCCATACAGAAGTAGGTATTGTTTGAACATGTTGAAAAGACTTATTCGAAACGTTCAAAACGATACCTACTTCTGTATGGGCTTTGGTATTTTCATTATGTGTTGAAGCCAATCTGCAATGAAATGGCCGCATTATGTTACCTGTTAGAAACTTTCTGTGAAACTCTGTGACTAACTGAAGCGACACTTTAACCTGGTATCGAGTATCGACAATGATACCGGAAACCCACAGCTAAAAGTTGCATTAGCCGATGCGTATGAGCGCTGTTTTCACTCAAATCGGTAGTTTTTTTTATATTTCTTCGCTACATAGAAGTGGTTCGTCTACGTTTTGTTCATACCAATTAATGCATAACCGCCCAGCAAATCGAATAAGAGCATTCTTCCGAATAAAAGGGGATATTACAGCCTTAAATTCGACATAAAGAGGTTATTTGCACATTTTTGGCTGAAGTGAGGACAAAGTTGCCCATCAAGTGTGCGTTGTGAAAATGGCAATTGTCAAACTTGCAGAACAATTTTAAGTGGGCTGCAAATCGCTTCCCATATAAACCGCAGTGTTTTCCACTTTCGGGCTTTATTGGGTGTTTATCCCATCGTTTGCCGGGCTGGCATTATTCTTGTAAGTTGTGGGAGTTGTATTTTTTCTCGGCAACATCAGCAGCTCAGCAGAGAGAAGGTTTGCAGCTCGTTTCCGCTTACTATTTTCTGCTGCATTGCTTGGTTTTCAACTGTAGGAAGACAATTGCACATTTAAGCAGTTTCGTATTTGCGCCTACTTCCGTGTTTGCCTTAATTTAAAGCCTGCAATTTCGCCTCACATTATTTGGCGGATTTTTAAAATATACGTGTTTGAAGGCGAAGAATTGAAAATATCTGAACTAACAATATAATCGCATTGCAAAGCACGCGCATATATACTCAA
This sequence comes from Ascidiella aspersa, assembly GCF_963924565.1. NCBI lineage: Eukaryota > Metazoa > Chordata > Ascidiacea > Phlebobranchia > Ascidiidae > Ascidiella > Ascidiella aspersa. Next base: position 31,847,748 of record NC_139450.1, read on the forward strand.
GAGTTTTTGCTAAACGAAACTAACGTTTTTTGCGATAAGTTGGCGGATTTTTTAAATATACCTGAAGGAGTTTTTGCAAAGATTTTGAAAATATCTGAACCAACGATATAGTCGCAAGGCAGCATACGAAACCAGCTTTTTTGCTATTAGTTGGGCGGATTTTTTAATTATACCTAACTGAAGGCGGTTTCGCAAAGAATTTGAAAATATCTAAACTACGATATAACCAAGTAGGAGGGGGGCCTAAGCAATCAGCAGATTGGCATACAAAGGGGGTAACGACCGCCTCGGGGCCGCCCAATGCTTCGTGCCGTAATGTTATGCATTTAAATAAGATGCGCCGGACGTCGCGACCAAAATAGTGCTCTGTGTCCTGTTCAGGTGGCCGAAGCTCTGTTGTTCACCGGACGCACGTGATCGATCTGTGAAGAGAGATACAGTAGATTCTCAGCGTTGGCCATAGTTTGCCGTATTCTGCTTTAAAGTATAATTAGCTGTATTTTACTCTGGGTACACCGAGAGCCATTGCAGACTCACCGAATCTGTCGATCAATGATACAAGCAGAGCAGGCTAGAAACACAACTAGCTTTGTGGTGAGGTGCGAACTCACGAGCTCACGATTACGGCTTCCGTATAATTATTACCCCGAAGGCCATCGCAGACTCACCGCATCTGTCGATCAGTGGTGTAAGACAGGCTAGAAAAATAACTAGCTTGTGGTGAGGTTCGTACTCACGATATGTGTTCAACAACAGAGATCTATCCCTTCTGAAGCTGCTTTTCGACCAACGATTACGACTTCGTATCATTAGTACACCGAAAGCCATGACAGACTCACCGAATCTGTCGATCAATGATGCAAGCAGGACAGGCTTAAGAAACAACTTTTCTGTTCTAAGTTTCGAGTGTGTGAAAACGGACCGGGTTTGGCTTTTTGCTCGCTGTTTGGATTGCACGCCTTCTGTTTACAACTCCTCTATAGCTCGAGCCAAGGTTGTTATAGGTTTAGGCCGCGGGAGGCGATAGTTTCACGAGCTGCGTTTGCGATAATGCGCTGTGTAATGGCCTTGCTTTCATTTTCGCGGCTGTGTTTTGCGCTTAAAAGTTTGCGAGCGATTTTGCGGTTCTCCCGACCATTTATTGTGTATACGTTTTGCGGCACAACCGTTCAGTGTTCCAGAGAAAACAAGGCGATTGAGAAAGGTTAGGTATAAAATCCAACCACAACGAACATTATTAATATATACAATTATTAAAGCAACGCAAAATGTTTGGCTTAGGGTGCTGTTTAGCGTTTGGGTTTGGTTAAGTTGATCAATATTATTAAATAATATTACTTGCGCCCACCCTCACCCAAACACCAACCGACAACCTAACCCAAATGTTGTGCGTTGCTTTTAATTGTTTCAACGCTGTGGTAGAATTCTAGACCAGCGCCAAAATTAAGTCTCATTTTATGAGATCCAACTTCCTCAAGGCTGGCCTTGCAGCGTTACAGTTTAACTATTAATACAACCATTCTCTTCATGCAAATATGCCAATCTCGTGTGACCTGTGAACTTGCGATTAATTAGTTCAGGAAGCTTCATATAGGTGGCTTCAGGACGCCTGGCCCTATTTTTGCAGGCTCAAGGCATAGAATGATCAAAATAGACGAAACAGTTCAGTTTGATGAATGGCCGTTCTTGTTGTTTATCTGCAAACTTTACCTTCACTGAAAAAAGCTTTTGTTGTGTTGCTATTTCAGTAGTGGGCACTGGTCTAGAATCCTGCCACTTTTTTACAGTAACGGATCGAGTGAAAAGAATTAAAATTTGCAAGGAAGAAATAAATGTGGAATAAATATGATAATTATACTGATCCAATCAAATTCAAACGCTAACTCTCACCCTAACCCAAATAATGTAAGCAATATAAACAGCAGGACGAAAATGTGGTAGAATTGTAGACCATCGCCCAGTAGTGTTAAACACAGGATGTAGGTAGTATTAAGAAGCTTGCAGAAATCAGTGAAGGTGGTAAGAAAGCATGGCCAAGAAAAATTTTCTAACCACAGAAAGAATTTATCAATCAATGGTCGTTACAAAATACTTGATTGACAGGTGAAACCGCGTTTTCGCAAACTTTCGAACGTTATACAGGGATACCTTATGTTGTGCGTGACCAAAACACGTGTTTTATCGGCGTGAAAAAGTAAAATACCACAGCTGTAACACCAAACGTTGATTGAATGATTTAACACTAATCGTAATGTACACCGAAAGCCATTCCGAAGGGATCACAGTTGTTAACAAACCTATGTTGGTGCATCTTTCATTGAATAAGCGACAAGCGTTGTTGTTTAACCGTCCTGTTCTCCGTGTATGCGTACGGAAGGCAAACTACGCCATGGTGTTATTTGTAGTCCCCTTTGTCGCTTGATCTACAAGATACAAATAATCAAACCTTTAACAACTCAAATCCCAGTCAAGTCATATTTATAGCAAGTCAATTCCACGTCAAGTCCTTGTCATAAAAATGAAACGCTATAATAATAAACGCAACTTATAGCAAGCAAATTGTTTTATGTACAAAACTTAAGATAAATATCCCAATTTGATATTAAATAATGCCTATTGAAAGTAATAATAAATAATGCCTAATGAAATTCATTTTAACCCAAGTCATTGTCCAAAATACTAAGGTCAAGTCAAGTCATTTTGCAAAAAAGACTTAGTCATTGGTCCAAAGACTTAAGTCAAGTCAAGTCATTTATCTAAAAGACTCGCGTCAAGTCAAGTCATTTTGCCAAAAAGACTTAAGTCAAGTCATTTGAAAACAGTAACTAAAGTGTTTTAGAGCACTGCAGTGCACGGTGTTTATCCCCAAGCCCAAACCTGTAACCCGCAATGTTGACCAAACGTGTTGTTGTCGAAGTTTGTCGGTTTTTTTCGGCGCGGCGCGAAAATAGCCATTACCGCTTCCATCGAGGGAAGTCGCACAGCAGCAGCCCTACAACTACCTACACCAGCGGACCCACGCTCGTGTTACAAAGGGGCAGGATATGCACTCGAGTTCTCGCGCTTGTGTGTCTCCTGTTGCGTCAACACCGGGTTGTGGTCAGCCCAGATCGGGTGACCGAAAACGAAACATCGCCTTTGCCTGCTGCCGCCCACACACCCCTTGCGCAAGTTACACCTGTACAAATGACTTGTGCGAATTTTAACTGCGCAGTTTTTTTAAGTTGTGGGAACGTTAGGTTGGCTTTTTGCGCTTTTTTTGGAACCTTACGTCATTGGGCGCGACTATTTGGTAAAAATGCCCGCCGCTGTAAGGTGAGTTCCTGGAGTTTCTCGCCAGCTGGTATCTGCTGCCGAAACGTCGGTTTATAGTTCGTTTACACAAGAACAGCGAGTTATATCTATTGATATGTCGCCTGGTGAAGCTAATATTAACATTACATATGTTGTTGAAACAGTCAATGAAATGACTTGACTTTCACTTGTCCTTATAATAACTTAACTGGGACTTGACTTGTTATTTTTGCAAAAAAATAACTGGAGTCATTTTTCAAATGAATTGACTGGGGGTTAATTGGGTAACATGGACCCTGACTTGACTTGTTACCTTGGCAAAATACTTTTTTGAAAGGACTTGACTGGGATTGCCATTGGGTAATTGATGACTTGAACTGGGTCTTGACCTGTTATTTTTGCAAAAAACTTGAGACTTGGACTTGAGTCTTTTCTCAAATGACCTTACTGGGACAAAAGTCATTTCAAAATGACTTGTTTACAACACTGATGATATCTCGGGCCTGACGTAGGACCTCACGTAAATACAAACAGGTACCCGACGCTACTTTGGTGTCCCTGCTTGCGGCCCACCGTGTTTACGCGACGCATAACTTACCGCGTGTCGCGTACCGCCGAAGACGTGCATGCGCGGTAAATGTGTCGCGGCGCGGCCCAAGATTTCAAAGCCGATTATTGCCCCGAGCGAGATACCTTTAACGCTCTACTCTATATATCTGGCCTATTTATTTGCGACGCTATGAATCCATTTTTTATCATTTCTGTGCTCTATTCTAAATAATTGGATATTTTAGTTCTTTGAAGCCAAGATATACGTTTACAGACTGGCCCATTTAACTTGAAATGCAGCGAGATACTTATTTCCTAGCGCAATATGGTATTCTGACTTTCTTACTGCTTTTACCGTGTTCTTGAACATCATTAACAAAGGCAAAGTTATGGCGTATCTACATCGATAAATCGCAAAGTGAGCACAAATCAATAAACAGTTTAGCAAATCATTGTCATTTACCAAACAGAACAGTTACTGAAATGGCGGTCCCCCCGTTCTTTTGCCGAGTCTTGTTTTCGCTTGGCGCGTGCGGCAGATTTGCTGCCCAGAGAGATCGTTTCTCAATGCCAGATTAGATTGGATAACGTCGCTTCGTCAGTGTTTTGGCGCTTAGGCAATTTGAGCATCTTTAGGCGCTTATAGGCCCGATGCCACTTAGCGCTGTGACTAAACCAAATTTGGCGCGCCGAGTTTGCTTATCTTAGATTTCGTCTCGCAAAAGTTACGGGCAAAATGGTTTCGAGGCGTTATGGGCGATTAATCAACGGAAGTCATTGAGTGAAAGTTGTCTTTCAATCGCATTCACGCTCTATTTGTGTGATGGAAAGTTAGCAGTGCTATAATTGACATTGGTTCCTTTTGTTAGATTAGGCTAGTTACGCATACGTAGCGTAATAGTACAGTAGCTGCAAAATATTTAGGATGTTGCTATTTATTCAATGGATAAATAGTAGCAAATTGAGCAACGTGGTTGCTTTTCGACTTACTGAACTATACTGATCGTAGCTTGGTTTAAGTCAATGACTTGTTAAAATTAAAATAATCTTAATTAAATTAACTCAAATGTATAAAGGGAGTTAATCATAGTATTAGCTTACGCTTGACGATTCCATTGCCATATAAATTATTGTGACTCAGTATTAAAGATGGAAAGTTAGCAGTGCTACGACTGACTTCGGTTCCTTTTGTTAGTCTAGGCGAGTTACGCATGCGTAGCGGTAATACTAGCTGCAAAATGTATAGGATGTTGCTATTTAGGTTCTAAGAAAATGGAGTCAATCATAGTGCTAGCTTACGCTTGGCGATTCCACTGCATTATAAATGATTGTGACTCTGTAAATTGGCTTCCTTGAAAAAGTGGTCCGCATTGCGTCCGTTAATAAACAGGCAAGCGCTAACAGTGTTAAACAGTCGTCATCTGTTATAATCTTGTAGGAAAATGTTTGTTGTCGTGCAACGGATTTATTGCGTTTTACCAAGAACGAGTCAGCTTTTGGTCGATTACGTCACAATGCGCTGATGCTCTTTTGCGTGACGTAAGCATACGAATAAACGTGAACGCTGAGCGGCTTGATTAACACTGGCGTGGATTTCCACATTCTGAATGTAACTTCCGACAGTGCGTCTGACTACGTAATGTGCTTTGTGTGTATATTCTGGGAGCTTTGCTTTGTAAATTAACGATATTATCCGTGGTATAATAGGTATAATAATGACTGTGTGGTGTTTATGCGTTTTTTAACCCAACTAGAATTGTTTCACCATAGCCTAGCAAAGCTTACGGCAGAGGTGCTTTAACTCTGTCTTAGAGTTGCTATTGTTAGCTTCAGTCTGCGGTTGGTATTGTGAAGCCGTTACGTCACAGGGATATATCCAGCCAATTTAGATATTATTGGTCGCATATGTAAACTACAAAGAGACAATGTATATATATATATATGTAAAGGCGTATCTTTATGAAATTCAAAACCGTTGGTAGCAGGTTTCTGCTTGTCGATCACTGTTCCGCTTGCGCGTGTATAAACAATAAAACTCAAAGTTTAAAAACCAGAGTAAAATCAGGATCAGAAAATTTTGAAAGGAAGATATGTTTCGCCTATACTGGCATCATCAGTTGTTTATTTGATTTGGATTGGTTTTACTCGTTTTTTTAAACTTAAGTTACATCTACTTTACTTAGAGAAACTGACGATGTACATCATTTCGAATTAAGGAACTGACGATGCCAATGTAGGCGAAATATATTTTCCTTTAAAAAGGTTTAATCCAAGTTTTACTCGGGTTTTTAAACGTTGTGTTTTATTGTTAACAAAGAGACAAGTGTCGTCTATTTATAGCTACTAAACCCAAGGCTAAAGCGATAGAGTCAGTAACATTAGCGCAGCATTTCACGAACGCTGATTTTTACGGCAGCGCTCGAAAAAGGCTCTAAACTTCGCCCGTTTTTTCGCTAAACACTGGCGCGCGTCTACCAGGTAAAAGGGCTTAGCCCAACCCCGCGACGCCCGGGTGTAACCTTATTGTTCGCTCATTCGCAACCTCGCCTTCTTGGTCTTTTACATCTAGCCTTTCTCGTGTTTGAACGGACAGAGCTCAACGGGTCGGTAATGTTCGCCGCCGACAAAACAAAGTGCGCGGACCGCCGTGTCTGTACGGATGGAGGCATTTGAGCGTTGACAGCTAGTTACAGGACAGTTGCACGCGCTTTTGGACCCGTAAGGCGCTATATTGAGACTCCGGAGCCGATTACAATTGACGAGGCCTATGGTGAATAGACGAATATTAATTTAGCCCAATGACATGGGTCAGTTAGACTAGTTAAGAGTAGTTGGCCTATCAGTTGACAGCGTTAGTTTTATGTTTCGAGTAGTTTTGTGCTTAACAAGCGTGTGAATGCGTTTATTTACCCGGCCTTAAATTGAATATTTGAGATTATTTCCTAAATAGTTTATCCTAATTAAAGAATCTCGCGTATATTTTAAAACAGTTGGCAGAATCCAGTTGAACTTACGGCTGCTCCAGCCTTGAGTTTTGTTTAATACGTGCAAACGTATATCAACGATTTTATGTGATCCACATAAGATATGTGTGTATTACGTTGAACGTGCTTGTGTACTTTGTTGTCACTATATAAAGACAAATTGTATTGAGTTCTCGACAAGCTTTCGCACAACCGACCGTGCTTCATGAGGCCTTATCGAGAAGTCAACTCAATTTGTCTTTATACAGAGCCACCCTATTACCCTATTTAGAATTAGACAAATACGACCACGACCATTTACAATGATTGATACTTTGTTATTGTATTAGTTCTGTGTGACATGTTGAAAATATAGTCGATACGTTTGTTACGTTTCACAATCGCAGTCAATCTTAGCCTATTTTTGAACTGGCGAGCGTTCCTTTAATCGGGCGCTAGTGTGTAACGCCTGTATCCATCATCCAGTCTGTGTAGAGCGCTTAATTAATCCCCAGACGACAACCATTCCCAGTTAGATAAACGAGAACGGCGTACGAGCGGTGTTTTGTGGGTTAAATAAAGGGCGAAGGGCGCCTGCGCGTGGGATCAATTAACTCCCCAACGGCAACAACAGGTGACAACAACCCGATCGATATAAATTACTGCAATCTAGAAACGATTTGTGATTCATCGATGTATGTGATTCCGATAGATAGCTTGTAAGAGCATTTATAGAGGTAATTCGACCATCGTATTTGTGAGAAATATTGGAGAAGTATTGGGCTTCATTGCTAGTCAATGCATGTCTGTCTTTTAACTATAAGCGTAATTTGCGGATTGAAGCAGCAATAAAATATATTGACCGTTTTGTACCCCGCCGTGTAACATCTCGTGTTCAACACAAGCTTATTATAGTGTATAGCGCGCGCCGCACACACCAGCAGCAGCTACAGCAAGTGTTCGTGAATTTTTTATAACCTCATAACTGCCAGTGGATATTGTTTAGACTTTTCTGTTCAGTCAGTCATTAATATGTTCTAGTCATTGAAAAGAGAAATATATTTGGCCACAAAATAAGGCATTATTAGTCTCCTAATTCGAATGAATCATTATTTTGTGGCGAAATATATTTCTCTTTTAAATGACTAGAACTTATTAATGACTGACTTTTACTAAGACAGGAAAGTCTAAATAATATTTGCCCCCATTTAAAGTCATTGTCGTCATTTTCGTGTAAGGGCGAGAAGATATCTTCATATTTTACATATTTAGTTTGCCAACGGCCAGCGGCTTTGGAGCTTGGTGATGAAAACAAGCTTTCCGAGCGCTTTTCTCTCCATCCCAGCCACAGCGCACGTCAGCCGCGCATTTTTTAATGGATTTTCTGCGCGCGCCTTTCATTAATCTGCACCTCTGGCCGCGGCTCGCCCGCTCACCTTAAAGTTCAGCCAACATTGCGAACTGAGAACGCGCTCTTGGCTTTTCGTTGCCCTACGCCTTAGTTTAAAAATGGAATATTTTTCGATAGAACTCGAATTTAATTAGAATTTTCTTTGGAATAACAGAATCTGCCTGAATCCGAATGGTGAAAACAAACGATTCTGGTTGCACATCAATTGTAAAGATTAAATAAGTACAGAATTTAGTAAACCTAAAATCAGTTTGTTTTGGTCTTATATTATGACAAATATATTTCGCTATAAAAGCATCATCAGTATCTTAATTCGAATAATTCATTCAGTACTTAGTTTAATCTTTATGAACTCGAATTTAGTTGAAAAACGCTTTGGCGCCTACTAAATAAATGTGTTCAGACTTAAAACAGCCTGAAGTTTGTTCTGTATAAAAATTTTGGCACAAAACCTGACATCCAAAATTTTGAAACGATCCGCCTAGATATGTAACTTTGTTTGCCAATTTGAACGGGAATAAACTTAATTGACTGTAATTGGTTATTAACGCATAACGCCAAAATTTTGTTGACGAAACTAGTCGTATTTGGCGTTAAAGAGAAATAAGTTTTTTAACTAAAATCTGCTGTTAAAGTCTTTTTGTATTGTGACGTCATCTTTGAAAAGTCTTTGCCTACCGTGGTCCATGCGGAGCAAAAAAAAATGAGGGGTCCACGGTAAAAAAAGTTCCAAGAACCCCTAGCCTGTAGTAATCAGTCACCTTATTATTAGAAATAATTGCGTGATTCACACACTTAATGACAACCGCCGTAAAAAATGCTGAATAACTCGTGGCCCTTTCCGTGTTAAACAGTTTATAAGCGCACTCTCGTAAAACCGTGATTTTCTCCCGAACTTAAATGTTTAGGCATGTCTAGCAAACAACGCCAATGACCCAAGGGCGCTAATCGTTACGTAACATGTCGCATTTTAGCTGATGCTATGTTTTTTTTACTCTAGTCCCGACATAACTGCGTGAGTCTAAATGTGCGCCATTTCGCTCCAATTCGTAATTGACGAAATTACTCCAGGTAATTGCTAGAGACCTAACGAACCTATTCTCAATTGCACCCGGGCTCGTGTTACGTCTAGTTTTCGGCCCACTTAATCTCCAGTAGGACGGGTCAACCAAACCAAAATAATCCCATCGCTTTCTCTCATTTATCCAGCAGAGATGTACAATTTACTCACCGCACCCTGATTGGTTTAACGAAAATCAAATTAAGGAAAATCGCCATATTTGGCTTGTTAAAGAAATCGCGTGGTACTGCTTGTAAAAAAACACACCGCTATTTTTATACCTTTATTATTACTTTTTTCACGAAATATTCTGTTAGATCATACTTTTTAGCGTGGACAATACGAAGCGAAAAGAATATTGCAATAAATAAGGATTTGTAAAATGTCTTCGATTATGCATGGAAAATTTTTCCCCAATATGCAATAGGGTATGGATAATGCAACTAAAGGATTTTACGTGACTAAAGTGTTTTCAAAAATATTCAGGGTGGGCAACAATCGATCAAAAAAAAAAACTGTAAAAAAATGGGATTTTTCTTGCTTCCTATAAGCAGTAAGCCACGCGTTACGGCCATTATCAACCTTGCGTCGCAATTGGCGCAGCCCGTAATTGTATAAGCATCAGTATCGCTTCGGTTTGTAACGGTTCTGGGCCGCTGAAGGGGTCGCTTACACAATCGATTTGTCTTCCATTGTGTCCCGAGTGTCAATTTAAAACGAGCGTGAAACCGAACTCGAGACCCAATCACCTAACTTACACTGGCTCAGGGCCTACCGTAAAGCTTATCAGGAGGGCGTTGATAAAGTTTATGTCCTTCTATGCTATTGCTGTGTAATACTACAACATAAAATAATGCGCTTTTAGTCTGTGGGCGGTAAAGGAGTGACATAATTTTCAAGACCCCTTCAAACCAAATAGCGTAAATCCTATTCAGGGGTAGCCAACACGTCGATCGCCACATTTCACCTGGTCGATCGCGTCAAATATGTGTTGCGTTATTACAGTAGCTGTCGCACACACGCGGGACATTAAAATGACCAAATATTGTCTGGATAAACCTATTAAAGCGTTCTTTGGCGTAACAAATTAACTTCAATCGCTGGCTTGTAATGCAATTAACGCTCAAAATGTTTAATAGTGTTCTTGTGAATTTTTTGCCGAACCAGAAGTTGTTTGAGAGTCTTTAAAAAATATTTCAGGTCGATCGCATTCAAATAAAGGTTGGCTACACCTTGGCCTATGCTATTGCTTTGTTATATACTCGAACATAAAATAATGCGTTTTTAGTGTGTGGATGGTAAAGGAGTGACTTTCAAGACCTCTTGAAACCCTAGGGGTGCTGTTATCCCCCGTACATATAAAACATCCCCTCCCCTTCTTGCAAACGAGCCCTTGCGAATTGCTGTTCATAGTTTCTGGCCGAAACGTTGTCGAACACACAGGCCTATTGTCGCCTACAATATCACTCTGTTGTTTGATTGTTTATGTTGCTGGTTTGTGAGATGGTGTACAAAAGACAGCTAAGTGAGGTCGTTCAGTGGTGATTCACTTGTGCGGTTTAGGAATGGAATGTCATTTTGCGGCCCTATTGGTAGTTCGAATCCAGTTGCACTTAACACAGCCTAAAAAAATGCCGTGCTTTATTGTGAACGGCCAAGTCCTTACATTGTTCGGTTTTAATGGGCTGCTGTTTTTGTCGTCTCGACGCTGTGCAAATATTATTTACAGCACGAGGAGAATAGTGGCCGTAAATCTGCACTCACTCGACCTACAACAGTAAAATCCTAAACGCGGATGTGTAAGGCAATTTTTTTTCAGCTGTCAAGATTAAAAAGCGGCTATTGAGATATAAAACCGCAACAGACCAATCTAACGCTATCAATAATAACGGAAGCGGAGATAGTTTGAAGGGGTCTTGGCCCGCGATCACTTGCCTTCAACGCCAAGCCGTTTCATTGATGCTCGTAAAACTCCAGGGGGCTTAAGTTTTAATGTTCTTATGTCTGCGCCCGCTCCAAGTGCAATCCATCAAGATCACGTTCGCAATTTTGCCACAGACTCGCCGAAACTTAACTTAGCCCTTGGCCAGCGATTTCGTTTTTGGGTGTTAGAAATCGACAGAGATTTGCGTCTTGATTTTTTGTTTAAGAGTACCACAAGTATTTTGCGACGCAAATTTTTATTAGAAAGTATCACATTAGTAATTTCGATAAGTAATTTAGACTTGCGGCGTAAATTGCGATTTCAGGCATTTCTTGATGAGATAATCGTGCGGTGATTTGCGCAATAGGCGTTGGCCACATCGCACATTTGACCTCGATCGCCAATTTCCTGTTAAATTTGCATACAGATAACTTTTAATCTTTTATTATTAACTTGGTCGCCAAGTATACGACCACAGTTTATTTTGTGTTTAGCCTTTAAAGTGAAAAAGCGAAACGCTTATACTGAAACCAAGTTCTTCTGGAAGATCCAAAAGAACCTGTTTTCAGTTTGTAGTATGTCTGCCAGCAACAGCATATTTTAAAGGACTTACGATGAGCACAGGAAATTCACGTAGCCTAAAATTTCCATTAAAACACGTTAAACGACGTTAGCCTTTGCAGACCAAACCAGGCATATATTCGTTCGAGCAATTCATTATATGCCAGCGGTACACGTTCGTCACACTTCATCGACTTCCACGAAACCGTAGCGCGCCTGTGGCAAACTGTTAGCGAGAAGTCCACAACCTTATATGGTTCGTAGCGCAGCCCGAAACCGACTAGTTTAGGTTTCCGTGCTAATAGCTGCCGATTTTCAATCGCGTGTTGGAAAATCGGCTACTTTTGGACAATTTTTTACAAGGAACGGAAAATATTAGATGAAAAGCAACTATGGCAAACTGAATGTGTTAAATATATAGATATCTCCTCGACCTTCCACGTAAATGTGGAAAATGACTTCATATGGGGGCAAATATTCCTTAGACTTTCCTGCCTTGGTCAAAGTCAGTCATTTAAAAGAGAAATATATTTCACCTCAAAATAAGGCATCATCAGTCTCTTAATTCGAATGAATCTAAGAAAAGAAACTTTTGGATGTGCTGACGTAAAGGGGCTTATTTGAGAAAGTTGTGGGTCGTTGCGTGTTTTCAAAAAAACGGGTACTTTTGAACAATTTTTCAAAAAATTCAGAAAATATTAGGTGAAAATGAACTTTTGGGAGTGCCTGACGTAATATGACACATTTAAGAAAGGTGTGATTGTGTTGTGGGTTGTTTCGCACCCTTGCGAATGGGACTTTACGTCCTGGAGATCCACACCCACTGTAAACCCACCGAGGCTACCCCGGCGGTGATTTTATTAGCGTTCGTGCGCTTCTCTGGGAACTTTTAACGACAGTTTGTTCCCAGAGCCTTACACGCCATCTTACTCAATGGCAGGTGACGTTAGTTGTACCGTCGCGCTTTGCTTTTCATAATCTGTCGCCTTTCAGTCGCTGCGCCTTGTTTATTTGTCTTTCCGTCCAAGCGTCCGCGCTCTTTCTGTTCCGCGGCCAATGTACACATGACTCACGCACCAAGATCCACCCGAACCCACAGCCATTAGCACGCGAATTCGCAAAAGGGCTTCCCCTGCCTTACCCGTCTTTACCATGGTCCCCTACTCTGCGGAAGTGTTCCTATGCGCGCCCTTATCTATTCGCCTTTCTTTGCGTGTTTGCTTTTAACTCTTTAGCGACATAAAGCCACAGGCAGCTTGCTTTAAGCGCGCGGATTAGCCGGGATAAGGTTATGTTTACACTCGCCTGTCCAAACAGTTATGCTGGTATGTAGTTAAGTGGTACGCGGTGCAGCCACCTATCACCTGCTGACTAACCCTTTCCCGGAAATGAGCAAATCTTTAAGCATTATGGAGCATAATGGTTTGAGGTTGCAGTAAGACGTAATAAAAATATGATAAGCCCAAACAGAAGTATTTTCAACATCGTTGAAAATGAACAAAGTGATATTCGAAACGCTCAAAATGCCACCTACTTCTGTATGGGCTTTGATATTCTTATTAAAGCTTTTTTGTTTGCAAATAATGGTTTATGGCACATATTTTCTTCTATGTTTGTTTATTAACTAAAGGTGGCGTTTGGTAAATAGTGACAGTGTCTTAAATGTTTTTTGTCAATATTAATGCATAACTCGCCAATCAGGCAACACACAGGTGAAAAATGTTCATGTTTTTAGAGCCGTTTATTCTATTTTCTATTGCAAGTTGCTAAAAACACCGGTTTCCATTTTACAGTTAGTAAAAAAAATTTAAATCTGCTCGCGTCTAAAGCGAAAAAACACAAAAAGAAACGGGCGTTGGAGCCCAAAACAAGCAGCAAAAAAACAAAAAAACTGTCCCCGTCGCAACTGGAATGGAACTTGCGATGAAAGGACTTGGCCACCGAGCACCACTGCGCTTTGAGGAATACAACTACAACAGCAGCAGCAGCCAACACAACATAAGCAACCAGCACCAGCGTCGAAACAGCGCTGACGAGCTGCCTTCGCCCGCAACAAGCGGCTACAGTGAATTCGGTAGCGAGGCGCCAGATAGTGGCCGTGTCAGTGAGGTCGAGAGTAGCCCCAAGATGGCGCATCATTCACGCACAGGCCGTACAGTGAGCCGCGACGACGACAAGGTACAAGTCGACGTTCGTACGCTGCGCGCGCTCGCCGTGTGTGTGCGCGACAACCAGGCGCGTTTGGCCGCGAGTGAGCGCGCGCTGCGACGCGTTGAAGGAGAGATGGAGGAAATGCGAGAGCGATTCCACGGCAAGATGCTAGCTGTCGTCCGAGCCCTGGTGAGCGCGCGCAACCAATCAGCGTGCGCCTGCTCCTCCTCCTCCGCGCGCAACCAATCAGCGCTCTCCCCCTCCTCCGCGCTCGAGAGTGAGAGACCTCGCGCCAACAGCAGCGAGTCGACTCTAAAGCGAGCTGAGCACGATGACAACATCGTAAAGAGCCAAGTGAACTCTTCGGAATCGTCTAATCAACAAGACAACAACTGTCACCCTGTTAATCACCCACAGCACCCTAAGAAACCAGGCGATGACAAAGCCGCGGTGCCCGTGTACGCTGTCGTGCGCAAGCAAGGCAAGAGCTCGCAATCTCAGCCTGGACCTTATTCACCGACTAGCGCAGCGCTGGAAAGTGCGGCCAGTTACGGAGCAGAAGAAGACGCGCAGCTTGATCTTGAAGTGCAGGCAGCTTGCGGCATGAACGCGAACCGCGCAAGGAGCAGAGAGCCGCTGAACGCCTCGCGGAACAACATTTGCGATTTAGACGCGAGCGCGCCGCAGAATAGCCGCCGACCTTACACGACGCAGCAATTAGCCTCTCCCGAAGGTCTTCATATTCAGCGCGACTCAAACTGCCAGGGCCTGGCCGCCATTAGTGACAGAATTTCCCCGAAACCGGACGCACTAAACGTTGGCAACTTTAGCAGTTCACCGAGCGACAGATCGCCTGTGATGGATCCGCAGTTAGCCAAGCCAAGTTCAATCGTCACCAAGCTAAAGCGAAAGTTCAAGGAGAAGAAAAAGTACAAGCTGGGTCGCGGCGAGTCCAAGGACTCTTTGGGCGCCTGTAGTGTTCAATCGGGCGCCGAGAGCGACGACTCCTGCCTGAAATCGCCGAACGGCGTCGTCGGCCGTGAAGTGCTCATAGCAGGGCTTAAGCTCCAGCAACGACAGTCGCTGTTAAGCTACAGCGGCACTTCGCCGGTTCCATCGCCGCAGCGTCAAACCTTTCAGCGCCCAGCCTTGGACAGCATCGGCGGCGACGAAGGCGATGTTGATTCGCTGCGTAGCACCGACGCCGCGGAGTCCTACACGTTCGCGCATAACCAGCACCTTCAAAGCATTGACGACAAAACAGGCGACCCACTGTACGAGAGAATATCATTCCGGCGCCCGAAACAGCAGCGTCCGCCTTTACGCTTGCCGCGACCGAGCGACAGCAACACTCCCGAATCACCTGAGCGCTTGTACAGTGTTGTAGTGTCGCCTACTCAAAGCGAGAGCGAGAGCGACTCTCCCTCCCTTCCGCAGACTGTGGACAACGAGCTGTACAAGCCAGCGAAGGAAGACTTCCGTTCGCGTTATGTTAACAGGGCTGGAGGAGAAAGCTCTGTGAGCAGCGGTAGCAGCGCCGACGACGTTTTTTCTGCCAAGCAAAGCGGGTAAAAGCGGATCTGCACTTGTTGTTTAGTAAGGCGAAAATCGGCGGGTTGTTGCGGTATGCCCCGTTTAAGGTCAACGAGCTTTCCGTGGCTTGTTCGCTCGACCTTAGTTCGCGGAATTTGCCCTGTGTCAATTTTTTTTTAAACTTTTAGGAATTAACTTGGCGTTAGTCAGTTCCGAGGCGTATTGATTGGTAAATAGAGTCCGACAACAAGTTGTCTAATAATTTCGGCTAGCAAGGATTATTTCGTGAGGAGAAAATACCAACAACAACGCCTACGCTCTGCCATTCGCGATAACAACTACTTACCGAATCAGCACAAAAAATCGAAATCTGATTATGCCAATGGAATTCGAAATTTTAGTATGCGAATGATTGTGAAAGCTCAAATTGGCAATAAGCTATTCTTTCAATTTTCCTACTTTTAACCAGCTGTGTCATGACATGTGGGTTTTAACTCCAGCATTAAATCCAATCTACTTTGGTCATAATTACGAGCCGCAATTTCGATTGCAAAACAACAAACCGTCCCTGAAGCACTCAAGCTTCTGCAATAGTATGATTATTATTTAATCGTCCCCCCCCCCTCCCCATCTCGTCACCGTGTGTCATTGTTGTCAGTAATTTGTGACGTCACAGTAACTCTGGTGATTTCAACTTAGCGCTGCTTCATCGCGGTTGGTGACGCATTCAAATCACTCCTTCCGGTCCCAAAGGGTTGCTGGCACGCGAAAGCTCGCTCAACGACCCTTCTGTGTACAATCTTGGAAGCCTTTGTTTTTGCTTTCGTTCTTTGGGTTTACTATGCACGAATTTGTAATGCAGCTTGATGAATACTTTAACTAAAAACAATTAAAACGCCAGATTTGTATTTAAATGGTTTTGGTAAAAAAGGTTACGAAAAAAACTTTTGTAGAATTTCAAAACATCCACCGAAGTAAAACACAGTATCGCAATTTGCAAATACCAATAAGGTAGATTTAATTAAAAAACGATAAGAACCGTTGCCAATATCATAACATTTGCCCGTAACTGCAGCAGTCTGAATGTAACTGAACATACAAACAGTAAAAGTACACTATGTAGTATGCACGGATCTTTAATGTAGCTTGATAATGACATCAGTTTGATTATGAAATCTCGATACGAACTTGTATCACATTAATTAAACATTACACAAGTGCGTATCAAAACGTCTTTTTAGCTTTGTAATTTATTATTATCAAGCTATATTACAAATCCGTACATAGTGTACCATTTTATATTACGAGCTTGTATCATCCTCAGTTGGTGTAACTGCGAATTAACTCATGCATCACTTAAATCGACATTATCTTAACTAAGACGTTTCAAAACATATTTAACTGAAAAAGATGTAAGTTCAATATAAAAGGGTACACTATGCACGGATCTGTAATGTAGCTTGATAATGCATTGCAAAGCCAAAAAGGTCGAGTTACTCGAATATATTGACGTCATCTTGATTAAGACGTTTCTATACTCATTTAACTGAAAATGTTATAAGTTCGTATCGAAACGTCTTAATCAAACTGATGTCGATCTACTCGACCTTTTTGGCTTTGAAATTTATTATCAAGCTACATTACAGATCCGTGCATAGTGTACCCTTTTATATTACGAGCTTGTATCATCCTCAGTTAATGTGACTGTTAATTAACCCATACATCACTTATAAACGGTCGGACGCATTTGTTATCTTCCTTCTTTGTTTTCACAGTGTAATCTTGGATGATGTGGAACAGGAACAAGAGGACATCCGGAAGTTGGAAACAGGAGGAATCGCCGGACAGTTCCAACCCGACGAACAACAACCACCACCAAAGGTATGTTTCTCAATGGCTTATAATAGGACGAGTTTACTAGTTTTAATAGGTTAAAGTTTTATTTTTAAGACAAGGACTTGACTTGAAGTTGTCTTGACCAAGGTAGAATTCATGGCGTATTTGCCCCTTGTATTATATTAAAGGGCGTATCTCTATGAAATCCAAAACCATTGGCAACAGGTTTCTGTTTGTCGACCACTGTTCCACTGACGCGTATATAAGCAATAAAACTCAAAGTTTAAAAACCCGAATGATTCTTTTGAATTAAGGAACTGACGATGCCAGTGTAGGCGAAATATATATTCCTTTAAAAAATGTCTGATCCTGGTTTAGCTTGGGTTTTTAAGCTAAGTTGTATTGTTAACATACGTGTCAGCGAAACAGTGATCGACTACTGCCAGTGGTTCTGGATTCAATAAAAATACGCCCTTTTAAATTTATATATTTACAAACAGTGGTTACGACGTCCTTAAGCGTACAGTAAGCACGCTCAAAAACCTAGGGATTGCAACAACATTTACCATTTAAATTCGTAAATCGCTAAACCTCCTGCGTTAAAAAATTATTTTAAAACTGCTTAACGGCTTGCCGAGGTCAAACAATCTTGCAAGTTTGTTTTGCGAATTCGTGAAATGCGAGCCAGCCAATTACTGTGTTCGAATGCGCTGGTCGTGCCTTCTTAATGCGCTTTACAATCATCTGATCTTTAACGTACAAGGCGCGTGGCGAAACATCCTAAAAAACTCGCTTGAAAACGCAAATACCCAGCAACTTGCGTTACATACATCGCTAGTATTTGTCGAGTGGTCCTATACCTGTTTTATAGAATATTTTTTCAAAGTTATTATCAAAACCGATTTACATCGACATTTGTTAAATATTTCATCCGCCAGGTAGCGCTAGAACAACAGCACTTTGAATTAAACTGGATCTGACGTAAAGTTTAGTTCGGTTCTTAGTAGAATGCTGTGATTTCGAAAAGCCCGACCCGACACAAAAACCTCTTGTGGGATTCGTTACGAAGAATTCAAAATTGTTGACCGCAGTATATGAAACATAGCTTAACATAACTTAACCAAATATATGGAGCATACCTTAAAGTAGTGGTTTTCAACCAGGGTTCCGCTAGTACAGGCCAGGGGTTCCGCAATTTCTAAATTGTGTAGTTAATTGGGGTGTGTTTATTACACTGGGGTTCCTTGAGCCAGTGGAATTATTGCACAGGGGTTCCTTAAGGCTTAAGCGTACTCTAGCCAAGTCACACGTTGAACGTGATGTATGCAGGGTCTCTGTTATTTTAGTCACATTTCCTCATTTTTGACTAAATCCGCTTTGTTTCCCTCCGAGCGTCAAAAACACTTGAACTTTTCAAGCAAAACGACATCCCTATTGGCGCTGAGTAAAAACGCCGCTGCTAATTACGTCGCGATAGCAAATACCCGACAAGCGTCGCAATGCTAATCCCATCAACACATGTACAAGCGTAAATGCCAAGCGCGACAACGTAAAGTTCACATTCGTCGAAAAGCGCAGTCCCGACATTGCGCCTAGGCCACTATTGCTTCCGTCGACTGCAAATTCCCACCGAGCTTGACGCTTTTTCTCACCAGGATTTGCGCGCAAACAACCTATTACGTCACGTCCCGTGTGTCACGTCCGCTCTTTGCGTCTGATTCGGTGTCGGTTTTGGAAAATTTGCGACACCCCGTGTTCTATGTGTTATATATATATATATATATATATATATATATATATATATATATATATATGTGTGTGTGTGTGTGTGTGTTTGTGTTTGTACAGGACCGTCGCGTCTCTACTACACAAGCATTCACTACACGTACGCCCAATCGCCCATACTGACGTTTTGCGTGCGTGTTGTGATGCTGCTTGTGTAGTAGAGACGCGACAGTGCTGTCAGTTAGAGACAGTCTGTCGCTTCTTGTTCCTTCTCAGCGCCCTTAAGTCGCCATATTTTTAACACCAACCTATACCAATGGTTCTTATTTGAGGTGCCGCGGCACTCTAGTGTGCCATTTTAACGCTCAAGGGTGCCGAGAGATATTTCAAATTCTTTAGGATTCCGATTTTTGCTCTATTGCTAAGCTTCTTGATACAATTTTTGTGTGCGATCAAAGTGCCAATAACTAAAAAAGTTTTTTTCAACCTTTTTGCACAGTTAATCTGCTGTTTTAATCTTGTTTATTGTAACGTTACAGTTCACCACTAAGTAAAAATACGAGCAAAGGTGCAGCGAACTATTTATAATTTCTGAAGGATGCCGCGAGCCAAAAAAAGTTGCGAAACACTGGTCTATACAGTTTCCTGAAGTATTAGCTACAACTTAAAATCTGCACACGACACACTCTTTCGGACGACCGCCCAACCCACGTGACTTACATTTCGCTACGTTGTGTTTGTTTACGCTTCCGAAAAGCGCGTCGCCGTTTGTCTGTTACGTCACAAGGTTCGAATCGCCGCTTCCGCGACGTAATTCATCCTTGGATCGAATCTCGTTCGAGCTTGACACGGAAATGCGCACCTGGCGCGAGAAACAAAAACGCAACAATTGAGCTTGACTCCTGAAATTATGACGTCATAGCCTTGACGTTGCAACGACTGGGATTTTCTCATACTTTAGAACCCTCGGTGGACAATTTCATTTTGACCAAATTACCCAAAGATTAGAAATATTTGTAGCATAATGGTTGGAGAATGTTGTAAGGCGTAGTAAGAATGCCAAAGCCCATACAGAAGTAGGAAGCATTTTGAACGTTACGAATAACTTTATTCGTTTTTTAACATATCCTGCATTTTCAACATATGTTGAACATAATCGGGTTTTTCCTATTTGGAATATCATTTAAAAAGCTCTTGGTAGCGTTTCGCGGCTACAAATAACTACAAATAATGTCAGCACTTACATAATTGCTAAACAACAGTCATCACATGCACCCTCGTTAGCAGCTGTATATAAGCATTAGCGCAGTTATTTCGGTGACTGTTTGCAGGAATCGAAGCCGCTAGGTCACGTCGCTCGCATTTATAATAATGAGGGAATTCCGCTGCTGTAATTAGGCCTGTCCAAGTCATCGGCCACGTTTATCCCGGTCCGGGCAACAACGAAAGTCGCGAAATGCAGTGCTGACGCAATTGCAAAGGCTTCAATGTCGCTTGTAGAATGTCACGCACGCTTTTGCTTGGAAACTGCTGTCGCTTTTTGTTGTTGCCTGGAAATCTATTCCGCGAAGTGAAGAAATAACTTTGGGCCCCCACCCTTTGCGGGCTACTACTAGGAAAAAGAAAATGCTTCCCCATTACCGCTAAAGAGTTGAACGAACGGGGAACGATAAGGTTGATTCCTTGAAACTCGGAGTAAAATCCCTACTTTTGTGTCAAATACATTTAAACAAGAGGTTCCCAACTTAAACCTTTCTTTACGCGGACCCCTAAAAAACCGTTCGTTCACGACTAATTTTTTACAATATGACGTCATATATTGACATCATAAAAAAAAGATTTAAAAAAAAACTACTGTTTTAGGTCAAACAATTGTGAAACTGAATTAAACTCTAAAAGAGCCTAAAGTTTTTATCTTGATTACGTTTTTTTAATTACCTACTGAGAATTAATAAGACCTTTATGGCCCCCAAACTAGTCCACCCAAAGTGGTCCATGGTCTCTATCATAACGAAGGATAGGTGCTTCCTGTGGCCATTTACCGACCAAGTTCGCACGGCAAAACAGCTGCAAAAGCGCGACATTCTCTTGCTGCCAAGTCTCGATGCCGCCTGTCCTGACTTCAACTTTCAGTTTTGTCCTTTCCGGCCTGGTTTTCGCAATCGCTTTGAACTGCATCGATCCCTTTTTTCCTTTCTTGGTGTCTAGTACCACAACGGTGGTTGTTTGTTCAAAGCAGTAATGAATTTAATTTTAAAATTCACAACAAAAAATTAGGCATATTTTATATTCGGGAATTACATTTTAAGGGAAAAACTCACTTAAACAGTAAAATTGTTCACAGAGATGGTAAATTTCATCTTGGCAATTACCCGAGGTTACCAAACCCTCCTTAGCTAAACTGCAATGATCTAATCGTGTATTTGCGTTTTACCGCGAATGGCTTCTCAAAATGTTAATCGACAAACGTCATCGCTAAGTCGACTTATTTGTGTGTTTGTTGCGCTACAAGAACTACTATGTTGTAAGCAGACTTAGACAACTAGATAGTTCCAGTTTTCTAATTCAATGAATTAATTCTAGTTCGAATCTAATTTGGATTCTACTAAAAATTCTACTTTGTCCTACGGCATTTTTGGTCTCTCAGTCGAAACAACGAAGTTCGACTGAGAGGTGATTTTTATAATTTTAAAACCATAGGCTATGCTATAACATATCAAAATTAGTCAACAAATATTTAACATTCACATTCTTATGAAAATAAATTACAATTTAAATTAAATTGATTATAATTGATTAAATGTAATTCTAGTTTAAAATTTGGTTTTAAAGAATTCGGTAATTTTTATTTTAATCTAAAAAATAATCTAATGTGGAAAACGACTGTAATGATCTAATTCGAATTCGAATCTAAAAGTTAAAATAAATCTAGTTGTCCAAATAAATCTAGTTGTCAAAATAAATCAAGTCTGGCTGCAAAGCGTGTCTTTTCCTTCGGGGGAGCAGATCACGTGTTTCTTGGCGTGATAGTTCGCTTTGCATTGTCATCCCGACAATAATACGCCACCTTAAAGTACCTTCGTAAGGTAGAACACGAATTAAAGCATGGGATGCTACCGTCACGTTGCATTTTCATTGCGACACTTGTGTTGCATCTTAACTATCGGCTTGCTTGAAATCGAGCAGAAATGTATTTCGTTTATGGCGTAACCTTGTATTTCAGGGTATATTCGCGTTTCAGCACTGTTGGTCATTCGTGTGTCAGTGTTTTTCATGATGCGAATCATTTTTGTATTCTGTTAAAAACAATTTTTCATCTTGAATTTGACCCTTATATAAATAGCAAACGCTAAGGCGGGTTTAGAAAAGGGCTTTCATATTCATATTACGTCTTACTACAACCCCAGTCATTATCGTAAGATTTATTTAAAATGTTCACGAAATGCTACCTATTTTTGTATGGGCATTTATATTCTTATTACGTCTTACTACAATCTCCAACCATTATGCTCAAAAGTTGAGAAAATTATTTGATGATTAATCACCGAGATTAAAGCTTCCTACTTCTAAAACTGAAGCGTGGAAACGATCAGCAATCAATTTTTTTCCGAAAGAGTTCATAAGGTGGCAAACGGCAGCCACTAACTGGTTTATAATTGCCGTTTTGCGTTGGCTAATCGCTCTCAGTGCACCATCGCATGCCAAGATGTACACCGTATGGCACGTTTCTTAAATTACCGGAGCTCGAACTTTTGCGCTCGCAGAAAGCGTGTGTAATTGACTTCACCTTGGAGCTAGTAAACGGTTAAACGTTATAAGGCGTTTAAAAATCACCAAAAAAAAAAACACGAAAACGTTAAATGAAACCCAATCTTCTTAAATCGTTAAATGCGATATCACTCTCTCAAAACGTAATGTGATCCACATCAAATCGTTAAATGCTGTATGAACCTCCATAAAAAAGGAAAATCCAACCTTTACCGAATCCTTTCCATGACGAGCCATCCCACAACCTCGCTAAATTCAAATGGTTTGTACGGTTCGTCTCCAAAAAAAAGAACACAGTTAAATTAAACGTGCATTTGCATATTGTGGATGCAGCTGGATGCATAGCAGGTTAAACCTTATTTGGTTGTTTTTACATAGCAAAACGGAAAGCGACTTGTTTAAACGCAATTTGAATTTTAAAACCCATACTAGAATGTAGGTATCATGAATGTTGAAAATGAATAAAGACTTCAAAACGTTTAAAATGCTACTTACTTCCCTATGGGCTTTGATATTGCAATTACGATTACTACAACCTCAAACCATTATACTCTTGACTTGTGCAAAATTAATCTTTTCTCCAACCTTTCGTTTCTTTGTTTTTAACCCATTACGGGCAGAGGAGCAAATTGAGAAGAAAAGTCCTTATATTTTTAAATGTCCATTGTTACGCGACCCGTTGTCGGTTTTCGACCAATACGAAGAACACATATTGTGATGACGTCATATCGCGTGAGCTGGATTAGTGCCTGGGCGGGAAATTTTGCTAGATCGCCTAATGACCAAAGCATTTACCTCTGCACCGGATGCAAGATTTAAAAGACGAAACCTGGCGCGATTTTTGAAGGATTTCAGTTTTGATACGCGACTGTTTTTTTTCATCCCGTCATGGTTTACGCAAGAGAAAACGCAGTCTAAATCAGGGGTTTTTAAACTGGGTTCCATGGACCCTTTTGGGGTACGTGAAGTAGTTTTGGGGATCCATAAAGGCCTAACTGAAATATTAGTGTATATTTGAAAAGTAATCGGATTTTTGATAAAAAAGTTGAATTAAAAATAAAACCTGTTTCCACTAAATGTATTTAGACCCCATTTCACTTTCACCTTTTTGGGTCATAAACATCCTATTTCTGAAGTTCATTTGGATTGTGACGTCAATTTTTGACGTCAAAAACTTCTTGCCTCCCCTGGTTCATGCGAAGCAAAAAAATTTGGAGTCCGCGTCAAAAGCAGTTTAAGAACCACTGGTCTAATTGATATGGTATTGGAAAAGTTTGGGTCGTATTGCTTATGATTGCACAATTCCTAAAAAAATCTTATGAAATGAACATAGTTTACTTACGCAGGTCGCGTGACTTGAGTAAAGTCCTTGCATCCAGCATTACTTTGGAGTATCAATCTGCTCAAAATTCAAACAGTCATTTTTTCACATTGTAACGAAATTAACTAGCGTCTTCGACTGCGGGAATAGCGTGGCCCGAATGACCCTAACCGACGCCGGCCCTAATCCCACCAGTTCATCGCAATACTAGAGCCCATAGCGGTCGATGTACCGGGCTCGTTGGCCCCAAATTGAGATAACGGCAAGTCGCCGAACTCTGGATGAACCGTCCGTCCCTTAATTTAGCCACCGGGAAGCGATAAGGGGCACGCGAACCAGGTAATTGGCACCCGGGTCGTCGCCTGGCATCAATTCGCTACTTTGCTGCGTTGGGAATTTTGCAGAAACTTTAGCATTGGGAATGCCGAGGGTGGATTCAGCACGAGACGTTTCTCAGTCACTGGGCACTTGAAGTTTTGATGATACTGCTTGTGATACTTCCAAAGCATGCATGCCGTGTTGTAAACCACAGTCAAGTCAGTCTTGAAACAACTAAGTCCAAGTCAAGTCATTTTTGAAACAACTTAAGTCCAAGTCAAGTCATTTTGAATATAGAACTAGTCAAGTTCCAGTCAAGTCATTAAAATTGTTAAACTAGTCCGATTATGAAAACTCAACTAAAAAATAATGCAAAACGCAACATACAGCAAGCAAACTGGCTAATGTAAGCACTACATTTCAACCCAAAAAACATTTTAGTCAAGTCAAGACTTTGTTTAAAAGACTTAAGTAAATTCAAGTCAAGTCATTTTGTCGAAAAGTCTTAAGTCAAGTCATTGCAACACTGCTGCATAGCCAGACCTAACTGCCGTGCTTTCGAATTTGTGGTTTGGCAGAGAATTGTGAAAGGTTCAGATCCATACCTTTCAACAACATGGGATCTCTTGTTGTTGTGCTTGGGGTTTTGCTAATTACACACGCCACTGGTTTGCATATTAGCCTTTAAAATTTCCACTCGGATTT
This sequence comes from Ascidiella aspersa, assembly GCF_963924565.1. Lineage (NCBI taxonomy): Eukaryota > Metazoa > Chordata > Ascidiacea > Phlebobranchia > Ascidiidae > Ascidiella > Ascidiella aspersa. The sequence continues at coordinate 31,872,867 of NC_139450.1, forward strand.
GATCTTTAACGCGATCGCAATTTGCTTGTCGTTAACTCGCATTTGGAAGGCCAGCGCCAATCTCGTGATGCAAAACGTGGCTCTCGTTCGGGGAGGAAAGTTCAAGTTATGTGAGTGCAATGATAAGTTCGTGTCATAGGACAATTCCAACACGCCTAACGACCCTTCGCCTTCTCAACCCTGTCCAGTTCATAACCATGGTTAGTTGCATGCTGCTTGCTGGAAGTTATACAATCTCGTCTGTGAACGGATCATTTTGATGAATTTCTTCTAACTTTGGACACTTTCACGTCCCTTTTTGCCAGATCAAAGACCGTAACGCATAGATTGTCCGTATAACACTGCACGACGTACACGCTTGTTTACGTATCTTTTATCAAATTGGGCTAATGTTGAAGAAACGCCATTTTCTGATACTTGCAATTCCTACACGCTTGCAGTATCGAAAGGTTGTCCCGAAATTTCGTGTTGCAGCAAAACAAACACGCTCAAGAGATCCAAGCGCTTGTACAAAGTCCAACCAATGCACGAAAAAAACAAAAAATAAACACCAATTCTGTCGTGTCCGTATAAGGAAGAAGCCAGCACGGCACACCACACGTAATCACCACTCCATATTGCCGTCGTATTGCAGACGCTAGCCACAGTATGTATCTCTGTCTCACTGCATCGCCGCTCAGTATTGAATAAGCCTTCCCCTTGATGGGCTGTTGTATGGGCGAGCACACGCAAATCGCCAGGACCCTGCGTCAGGCCGCGGCAATCAGACTTGTTGGGCGCCCCGTGCATTGACTTGTTTGTGAGTTCGCTTGTCAAAAAGCCAGACAGCACCCTTTCCCCTCGCCAAACGGCGCCTTTCTACTGTAAAGCTCTTCTTTTTTGTTGCGAAACTCTTTTTTTCGGGTTTAACAAGTATTTTTATTTGTCACGACGTCGGGCTAAACTTTTATTACGCCAAAAGTCCCGCGGGTTGTTTTCCTATAATGAAGATAAAACAATCTATATATATATATATGTCACTTTTAATACACAGAAGCAATATTTTTAATTTTGGATCACAAGGTTGATGGGTTTCGCTCTATCGTTGCTGTGAGTTGTTGTTTGACGTCTGCAAAATATTTTTTTTCCGTTATCAGGTTCAGAAAGTCCAACTCTATTTTTGTTCTCGCAAAAGTTTGTAAACACCAAAGAGTCGACCCCCGAAAAACGAAACCGACTAAACGATTTACTACGTTCGAGAAAATACCCCTTAACCTACCGATCTGGGTAATCCTAATGTCGTTGGTTTTGTATTAATTTACTATTTTCGTTACTTAAACGATTGCACTATTTCCCTTTTAATTTTTTTATTTTGACGTATATTTTTTTAAATGACGTTGTGTCGAAAGTCAAATGTCGAAATTTCCCATTTTTAACCAATTACACTCAATTGAGATTACACGGAGTGGCGAAATAAGAAAAAAATGAAAAAAAGTGCCCTTGAGTGAGCCAAAATAAATTTAGTACCCTTTGAGTGAGCCAAATGACATTTTGTAACCACTGATGGTAAATTGAATGACATTTTGTAACCCCTGATGGTGAGTTTAATAACAGTTTTTAATTTCGCTCCGCACATCTTAAAATCCCTGAAGTTGCGACCGGATTTGCAAGTTTGCGCTTAATATTGCCGAGTCATGTGGCAAGCGACATCGCACAAACGCCTTTTGCGGACATATGCTGGAAAGCACGCGAAACACTGCTTACTGTTAACTACTGTTGCGATTGCAAAGTCCAAGACGCGACTTTTCACGCGACCGGATGTAGCATTCTTGCCCATCACGTGACCGGTGCCTATGCAATTCGAAGCAAACATAGTTTTTCTTCAGTCGCAAGACTGTTACCTGATTGTCGTTAAATCAATAATAAAAAAATCGAAGCCAGCGTGTTTTTGGCACTTTTTGCAAGTTGTGAAATGAGAGTCTGCTGTCTAGTGCGATCTCGTGATCTCTTGATTTGAGCAAGCCAGTATACCTAATCATTTCTAGGCTTTATGTTTTACATATTTTCCAGCCGTTAGTTTGCATTTCTAACCGCTTCAATGTCACCGGCCTTTTTCAGGATTGTATCTTTTCGACTACGCTAAGGAGTTATAAAGAACTGGGAAAATAAAAAGACTAAAATTAAACCAATTTTGTTTCTGATTATTTCTGTGAAAGCTATAGCAATCGCGTGGAAACAACAGCACAAAAGTGGATAAACTAATCTGTCGTTTTTGTGTTTACGGCAGAAGCATGCAAGTTTTTGTAGTCAAATGCCCTGGCATATCTTTGTGTTGTTATGTACGTAATTAGGCAACGAAGCTGAATTGTTTTGTCCTGGCAAGGCCCCACTGTGAACGCGCTTGCCCCCCATTTGTTGCCCAAATGTTAATTGCAATGGGACGATCAGCCAGTGCGTTTGCCAAAACCTCACTCTGACAAATGGATTAGTTTTATCTCGGATGTAATGACGCTGTTTGTCCAAAGATGGCACAGCCCCTTGCCTTTCTACGTCATATGTACAGGTTGCGCGTCATACGTATAGGTTAGCCGCAGCTCCTTGGGTCACTCTATTCATGAAGCATTGCCCGCCAGGATTTTTGCTTTCGTGACCGTCCATCCAGTCCTGCCTAAATATCGGAAACGTGCTGAAAAACACATTCAGGCTCTAAATTCGAGCTGTCCAAGGCACGACTTCGCATTCGCTTCTCTCTCTTGCCGACGTCTCGGGATTTGCCTTTTTCTTTCGCTTCTCTCGCCACCGAGCCTCGAAAGTTTAAATTGGCAAGGGCTTACGACTTCCCGCATCATAACCAGTGAGATGTTGTCGCGTTTATGACACAAGTGACAGTTGTTAGGCAAAAGTTTTACCTGCACTTTGTTTGACACGGTCAGGAGGGCTAGAGTATGGTGCGAGATTTTCGCCTAGAGTTTACTATAGACAGGATTATCCATTGAGTGATGACTTTAGTGTTTTATCGCTGTTGCCGGATACTTGATAAACCATATATTAGTTACTCTAGCCGTTTCATCGCCAAAATCGGGTGCAACTTTATTTGGCGTTGGTCTAGAATCCTGGAACAACATTGAAACAATTATTAAAGTAACGTACAATATTTGGGTTAGGGCGTCGGTTATTGTTTGGGTGAGGGTGGATCAAGTATTATTATATTTGTTATTAAATAATATTGCTTGACCTATTCAAACGCTAACCCGCACCCTAACCCAAATAATGTTCGTTGTGGTAGCTTCTAGATCATCCCCCTTTATTTATTAAAAAGCAGCTATAGGCAAATGACGTCGCCTTTATGTTGAGCCCGGATACAGTTTTTTGAAAATACTAGTTGAATCGAAAGCAAGGCTGCTGCTGGTTTCAACCAAGTGCGTCTGCTCAGAGCGCGATATTCGTGAATAATAAATTACATTATAATGGCGAATTGCATCGAAGTTGAGGCCCAGATCGTCTCGGGCGCGCAAATGAGCTTCCGACAAGCCAATATTGCCCCGCTTGTCGCTCTTGCAATCGCTCGAAAAGGAAACCGAATTAACGCGGCTGGTGCCCAAGCAAGTGCGCTAGGGTTTTTGGATAAAAAAGTCGAAATGTGTGTTAAATAAAAATTATAAATGTTTGTTAAACAAAAAAATTATAAATATTTGTTAAATAAAAAACTATAAATATTTGTTAAATAAAAAATTAGAAATATTTGTTAAATAGAAACTTTAAACTATTAGTTTTCTCAAGAAAGATTTTCAATGTTTTTTTTTATATATGTCCCAAGATGTATTTGCAAGCAAATTACGCGTTGGTTATGGCGTTCATACTTTTTCTAATTAGCACCATCGCTGCTTGTTAAGTTCGCATTGACCTAAAATTCGCCCGTTTTCGTTTTAAAACCGCAATTTGTACACGTCGGTCTGTTTTGGCCGCTGTTTTAACCTTACCCATAAGAAAAAAACACGAAAACGGGGTTTAAACGTGAAAGGCGGCTAATGTTTAAGTGGTCATGCAAACTGACACCCTTCGCCGGTAGCATAAGTCGGGGTGGTACGGGCAGCGTTAGCTAAGTGTGATGGAGTTTTTTCACTTGACCGCGACGGCTTATCGCCTTTACTTGTTTTGGCGATCGACGTGACGGCCTAGCGTTCGAAAGAAAAGCCTTTTTGGGCGAGTAGCTAGCTGAAAAGCTCAGTCTGCAGGGATCGGTTTGCAGTTTGAGCAAAGGGCGCACGCAATGTTCACCAAAGTTGTTTTTACAATCTGGTTCGCAGTTCTTTATTCCAACGCTTTTCTTTCAAGAAATTCCCCAAAACAAATGTCAATTCTGATGCCATTTTCGCCAAAATCCTTTCTTGCTTTTTCTGTAATGTTTAGCATTACGCTGGTTAAGATAAAGTTCTTGGGCAAGTCTTTAGTCAAACGCTTTTCTTCTTTTAAGAAATTCCCCGCTGCAAATGTCAATTCTGATGTCGATTTCCCCAAAATTTTATCTTGTTTTCTCTGCAACTTTCAGCATTCCACTGGTCAAAACATAACCGTTTAAAAAAACTGCTTGTTATTTGCGTCTGAACCCGCATCGTCCGACCAAAAAACATGAAAATGTCGATCGGCGTCTTACCGCCAAACAGCAACGACATCGAAAAACTCAACGAAACTCTCCAACTCCTGGCCCAAGTCTCCCTCTCACTGGTGCCCTCAAGTGACCGGCGCGACGAAAACGACAACCATGTCACAAAGATGACATCACGCGCCGCCGTGTCCCCCCCGGATCAGCACCCCCAACAGCAAGCCGCTGCCCCAACGGGCGGTGATGACGCGTTTTACGCGTGTGTGCGCAAGATACGGCGCGGCAACAGTGGGCGTGTTACCAAGAAAACGACGGTAATTGGCCGCTCAGCAGTTTGCTTGCTGGAACACACAAAAAGACCTAAAAAGCAACAATACCTTAAGCAGAACTATATATAAGAACTAAAATGAACTTAAGTCCAAGTCAAGTCTTTGACTCAATGACTTGGTCATTGACTTAAATCTAAGTAAAGTCTTTCGTCCGAAAGAGTCCAGTTTTTCCCACAAAATCGGATTTGCGTCCACGACAGAATAAAAACTTAATTGTCTAATTAAGACATAAACCTAAATTCGTCAGATTTAGGCCTAAATCGCCAAAACATTTTTTTTTCAAAATTCGAATTGCGTAATGACGTGCGTCTGATATGACGCATTGCTTGCAAGCAGATATTAAAATCGTGAGCCTCGCAAATTCCCCCGGCCCGTTTTTGCGACAGTGACTGGCGTGAATTATGTAAAAACACGTCCCGCGTGTTCTCAGTATAGCTGTTTGGAAACCACGGAGGCGATACTATTCAGCGCTTTAAACTTTGGACTTTTCGGTTTGCTAAAACACACATATGACAGAAACCATGTCCCAACAACAATATTTAATCATAATAAGAATATCAAAGCCCACACAGAAGTAGGTATCATTTTAACATTTGAAGTGCTACCCACTTCTGTATGGGCTTTGATATTCTTATTAGGCCTTACTACAATCTCCATCTATATGTTCCAAAATATTAAAGCAGCATCATAATTTGAATATAACGATTTCCAAAAAAAACAAAAAAAACACTTGCATAGAGCTTTTGGTTAGTTAAACCTCAAGTTTTTAGGTGATGGAATCTTAGTCTATACGTGAAAATGATATTTATATATTCAACGTCGAGTTAAACCGTTTCTTTTTCTCTTTTCCAGCCATCTAGACCCGGCTTTCCAGGCAACAGAGGGTACCAACCCCCAGGCCCGGTGTACCAAACCACCGCCCCCCAGCCCGGAATGTACCCGCCCCACCACACCCCCGCCCTGCCCCAGAAGACCGGACCCAAGATTATGACCTCAGAGGTATGTAAATTTGCTGATTTAACGCAAACTAAGGATTCATGCGGAATTAAATTTGGAGCAGGTTGTAGTAAGACCTAGTAAGAACATCAAAGCCCATACTGAAATATGTGTATAACTGTACACTTAAAATCACTGCCTAATCACTATGTTGGAAATTAATAAAGACTTATTCGAAACGTTCAAAATATTACTTACTTCTTTATGTATGAGCTTTGGTATTCTTATCACGTCTAACTACAACCTTCAGCCATTGTAATTAAGACTTATTCGAAACGTTCAAAATGCTACTTACTTCCGTGTAGTCTTGATATTCTTATTAAGTCATACGAAATAAGTTCGCCTAAAAAACGATTATGAAATAATTTAGGTTAAAGGCTGAAAATTCAATAATTAAGATAAAGATTCATAAGAAGAAGGCCCTCAAATAAACAAAAAAAAATTATATTATTTATATTCCTTAAGAAAAAAAGTATAGTGTCAATATTTGCAAAGATGCAAAAAAATAATTTAATCTTGAAAACATCTTGTACAAGAGTGCTAGTAGCCAAGCTTTAACTGTGACGTAAACGAAAAAAATTGTGACGTCACAACAGGAGATCATACGTCACGAGGCGGAGGAGAAGCTACGTCATCGAATGCGCGTCGAGGCGTCGCTGGAGAAGGACCTTGAAAAACAGAAGTTGGAAGCTGAGAAGGACAGCCTCTGGTTGGAACAAGAAGAACAGATCCTGGTGAGTTTGGACCGCTTCTCCTGATTGGTCGAGATTTGTTTTTGTTTGAATCGCTCGCATTACGTCACCGGCATCTTTGAGCATCGGTAGGATACAATGCGAGTGTTTTAGACCATTTACACTTTAATGCGTAAAGTTACCAAAGTAAACTGAATAAAATAATAATATAAGGTTTCTATTTTTGTACGAAAATCAATGTAAGAGTGTAATTTGCGTAGTAAGAATATCAAAGCCCATATAGAAGTAGGGAGCATTTTGAACGTTTCCAATATCTCTTGATTCATTTTCAACAAAGTGTGAAGGCACTTATTCTAAATGTTGGTGGTGCCCTTTCACTATGTTGAAAATGAATCAAGTGTTATTCGAAACGTTCAAAATGATACTTCTGTATGGGCTTTGATATTCTTACTACGTTTTACTATAAAATAAACTAATAAGAAAAGTTAACTTATTTTTGTACGAAAATCAATATAGCCCTTTGAGAGTGTATTTAGCTGGTGTGAGAATCACTGGTTTAGACGTGTACATAAAAACTTCCCATTTAAATAACAATTTTGAACAACTACTGACAACTATGGAATCCTGCACGTTCGAAATTAATTTGATTTAAGTAGTCCACATGATAGTGCACGTAACTTGGTGAACACAGCTAATTGATTAACGAAATAATCGACTAATTTGTAGTCCTAACTTTTTAATCGATAACTTGCATGCACTTGATCATAATTCATAACAATAAGCTAATGAAAGCAGAACATAATATCTCATGCATGGAACCTATTTTCTTTTTTCCTTCGCTCATTTTCCACCAATTCGACTTACTTGGACACGCCCCTTTCAACCGACCAATGACAACGGATTGTCGACGGGCATCGGTACTTTCGGTATATTTCGGTTTCCCCAACAACGGTACTGTATGGAATTTGTTGTGTTGTGATTACGCATGCGTTGAATTGTCCAAAAAACGACACTGTTTTTCCATTGCATGTAACCAACTTTTGCTAAAAATAAAAACACTAATATTAACTTTACTACCCAAAATTAACAAATGCATTGCCAAAAATACGCCGACCTTTTTTACCCATTGCATGTAACAAACTTTTGTTAAAAAATAATAACACTATTAATCAAAACTAAAACTTTACCACCCCCAAAAATTGCACGGCATTTCTTTGCCTTTCTTTGAATTCCGTGCGAAATCGTTGCTCTTTGGCGCCTACTAACGAGCAGTTAAACCACCTACAGAACCCGCAGCAGACCACAAATGGCGACGCCGACACAAATGACCCAGACCACCTCTACCAGAGTGCCGACGACATGAGACGGCAGCGACAAGCAAGCAGTAAGTTCTGCAATTTTTCATTCGCGTAGCACTTTTTTTTTAACTTTTTTGATTGCTGTAGTAAGAATATCAAAGCCCATACAGAAGTATAGGTCTTATTTTTAACGTTTTAAATAACTCTTTATTCAATTTCAACACGTTGTCTTCTGTATGGGCGTTGATATTCGCACTACGTCTTACTACAATCTCCAACCATTACGCTCCAAGTTTTTTGATTGCCATTTTTTAACAATAAATTTTTCGAAATCTGGAAGTCAGTTAAAACTGTTGTGCAACGAATTGTGTTACATTTGTGCAATGTTGGCAAGCTTTCGCACCGCCGTGTTTTACCAGCTCAAGGATTCTTACTTTTTAACGATTTTTTGTAAATGGCCGTATTTTGTCTAATTGATCTACTTAGAACGGTTGTGCGAAAGCTTGTCGAAAATCCAATACAATTTGTCTTTATATAATGCCACCTGATTCCTATATTTACTTTTTTTACTGAAAGCACGTCTGTGTAAAATACTGTCAACATTAGTACACATTGTCGTAAAAACACTGTTTTCATGGCCTAATTAAAATCCACGTAATGTTTATCTATCAACTTTACACGTTTCCTGTTTTTACCAGTTTTTAATTAGTTTGCGTTTTACCCATTCTTAAGGTATGGAGGCCCCACCCCCGCCTTCAATGGCCCCCGCAAAACCCCCAAGGAACCAACAAAAAGAAGTCCCCATTCCACCGATGCCTAAGGTGAGCGCTTGTTTAGCCAAGGGGTCCATGGACCCCAGTTTTTGGGGTCCATAAAGGCCTAATTGAAATATTAGCGTATATTTAAGAAGTAATCAATTTATTAAAGAAAACAATTTAATAAAAAATAAAACGGTTTTGCACTGAATGTATTTAAACTCTATTTCACTTTAACATTTTTGGACTAAAATCAGAAAATTTATGATGTCTATTTGTACTGTGACGCCAAATTATGACGTCATTTTTTTTTTGCCTACAGTGGTCCACGCGAGGTAAAAGAAAAATTTTAGGGTTCCGCTGTAAAAAAGAGTTCAAGAACCCTTGGTTTAGTAGGTGTTTATCTCGTTTTTCTCTCCTTGTAGTTTAGAACGTGGTCCATTATGTTTTTTCTTTGTTTGTTTAGTATATATAATATCTTGCTTTTCGCCTATGATTGCAATTATATTGCCCCGAAGAAGATTGCCCGATTACGAATCGAAACTTTGGTACTTAATAAAATTTTGCCGGATGAACAAATTTACAATTGAAACACCTGGTAGCAACAGTATATTCATTCTACAAATCGCTGTTGCGTATGATCTCCAACAAAGCTTTCCCCATGCAGGGCGAACTGTTCGGTTTTCTACGCAAAGTCACAGCAACAATATATTCATAAACCTAACATCCAATCAATTGCAACTCACCAGTTTATAGCCAAGATATTTTTTTTCTGATAATTTTCCGTGATCGCAGTTCGAATCCCGCGTTGATACTTAAATAAATTTTCGCCGGAAGAACAATTTTACAATTGAAACAATGCCTGGCAGCAACAGTATAGCCATAAACCTAACATTCAATCATTTGCAGCTCACTATCGAAGAAGTGAAGCCCACCCCGACCATGCAGTTGGACCGCAACGGAGACACAGTTTACCGTGACACGATGAACGTGGTTAAGTCGGTGCTTCAGGCAAACCAGGACGTAATGCACTCACAGCCGGACGATATCTTTGAACTGGTCAAGGTGGGAGACAAAATAACTGAGTTTTTGATACCTACTTATGTATGGGTATTTCTGTTTTGTGCTACAACCTTCAATCATTATGCTCCAAAATTAGAGTAAGCGTAATATGAATATCAAAGGCCCGAAGTAGGAATCATTTTGAACGTTTCAAGTAACTCTTTATTAAATTTAAACATAGTCAAGATGATACCTACTTCTGTATGGGCTTTGATATTCGTATTACGTCTTAGTTAGTACAACCTCCAACCATTGTGCTCCAAACTTAGTTTTTTTTCGTTGCTGTGCGGTATGTCAAATAAAGCAATAATTAGCCTTTAATTGGTGATAAGGACGCCACTTCCAAGTACGATGTTTTAAAAATCCTTTTCTGTCGATGTTCGAACAAAAGTTCTAGGGTTAAACTTAAACGTTAAACAAAAATTGAGACACCTGGTTTTAGAAAAATTAAGTGGCGGCAGGACAGCAAAGCTAGCTATTTAGGAAACACTATTAAAAGAGATAAATATATTCCGCCAGCAAAGGCATTGTCAGGGGATTAAAAGATCATTTTAGTGTCTGACCTGAATTTTTAGCTTTGCTGCCGTATTCTGCTGTTACTGATCAGGAATTCAGGTCGACAATTATCTTGTAACGGTCAAGGTGATTTCCATTATCACATATTAAAATATAAAAATACATTTGTCATCCATTGTTGGAGTCATTTTCGTTTTTTGTCCCAGCGAATCACATTGAGTTTGATAAAAAACAACGCACACCGTCCTTTCATGGTCAAAAAATCTAAACCTACCTGTATTTTGTTCTTAAGAACATTGGCAAATCGCTAAAAGAGCTTTGCACCAGTCTCGACCAGGAGATGACCACATTACCCGGCAAATACCACAAGGAGATTGACATGGCGCAGAAAACCACCAATAAGGACCTTTCGCAGATCATCAACCAAACCAAGCTCGTCAAACGTTTCTTCGCCACAACACAAGTCACCGAGTACAAGAAATGTAGGTTTCGGCGAGAATTCCGCTTTTTACCTGTATTCTTAGACTACAGCGTTTTTAACACGAAAAAACTTCTGCAAAAAGGCTGACTTCGTCGATTTACTTCCAAGTCGTCCAAGTGTAAACGCCTTATGTGGCTATTTGGTTTTAATCATCGGAATATCCTGCCAATAAAAACAAAGATTAGAAAACACAGACGCAAAATATAATTTCCGATTTTTATTTATTTATAAACTACAGCGGTTTCAACTTCTGTTAAAGGCTGGCATCGCGTAATCACGACCCGAAGAATAAGTGTTATTGAAACTATCTCAAGTTTAGTTAAATGGTACGTAATATAAAATCCATATAGTGCGAGAAACTTCAAGCTTTTGTGTTTATGTTTTCCAATCGTTGTTTGAGTGCTCGTTTAAGTGTAATAGCCCCATGTAGCTACCATTTAGTTTTGCCTATCGAAAAACCCTGCCAGTAAAAACAAAGATTTGAAAAGACAAATCCAAACACTTGGAACTTTCTCACACTATACGGATTTTGTATTGCGCATTGATCGTACCATTAAATTAAATGTGAGATAGTTTCTATAACAATTATTATTCGGTTAAACTTATTTATCGCGTTAGTGCCCGTTGCTTAAAAGTCATTAGACGTTTTTTTATATATTGCGATTTTAAATGTCGCTTGTTTGGTGATTGTTGATATACAGACAACCCTTCTCCACATAAGTTATAATTATCACGCTACACTTTTACAGCACAATATCAGACAAAACTGGGCACTTGTAAATAGTGTTGTTCGAGCAGATGTCACTAAAGTTAATAATGGCCTCAAAAAATACACAGAACTTTTTCAACATTCAAAATTTTGTATTTTATGCCACTGATGGCAATCATAGAAAACCCTCACTTTTAAACCTGAATCCAGGCACGTAAAAATTAAAAAAAACATGCTTTTCATCGCAGGCCTGATGTCAGCCACACAAGTGCTGTCTAAAATAACCTTTTAAACATTCGAAATTTTATGTTATATGCCCACTGATGCCCATCATACAAAAACCCTGACTTTACAACCTTTATAAACTATTAAAAAAAATCATCCACTTTTCATTGCAGGCCTGATGGCAGCCACCCAAGTGCTGGCAATCGACGCCAAAAACCTGCTGGACGTCGTCGACAAGGCAAGGTTGCACAAGCAATCGTCCAGCGACGGTGGCCATTCGTCTGAGGAGGGTTCTGACAGTTTTCCCCCCTTTGACCCCGCACTGCCACCGCCCCCTTCTGAGTTTCTTGAAGAGGGGTGAGGCCACAGCCACGCCCCCTGCCCGCCCCCGAGAAAACACCCGCGGCTTGTTTTCGGCGCCGCCCTAAAAAAGACGCAAACGTCATTAATGAAAACGTCGAAAGAGTGGTGGGAAAAAGCGTGACGTCATAGTGATTGTGACGCAGTAAGGGAAAGCGCGCGGTCGCTCTCGTTTCCCTGGCGGAGCGTAAACCGCCGACTAGCGTTGACCCAAAATAAACGACTTTTATTGTGAACAGCCGCGCATTTGTTTCCAAGTTCGGCTTTTTCCACTGAACAAGCCAAGAATGTGTTTTTCAGTCTGTTGCTTCTATTTGGTCTTCTCCAAGTCATGACAGTGTTGGAACAAGCATCATCAGCTACCTTCAGTTTTATGCCGTGTATTTTCTTTATTGGGAAAAACATCCGTGACAAGTAAGTGCACTGCTCCTAATTGGAAAAACTCAAGTTTTCTATTTGAGGAACCGAAGACATTTAAAGCCATTTGATTTACGTGGACCGCCTTGCTATTGTTTTCTCATTGCTTCGCGTGCAAGTGCAAAATCTGTATGTTTTTTTCTCCAATACATAGATTTATATCTTCTTTCGTTTATGCGCTGTTTATGAAAGTCCTGTATGATGTTAATAAAATTGTGTACGCTCTTATGATCCAATATAATTGTAGGCCGCCGATCTCGAAAACCCTTCTATATGTTTCGAGGCGATTTCCGTCGACCGATTTTGCGTCACAGTATAATTGTAAAAAAATGAGATTGCATTCGATGATGTTCGACCGAACCGCGATTAGACAATATTCAGAAATTATAGAGTGAAACGTTCTGTTCCCCTTTTTTTCGCTTTTTGTCGTACACCGTAGCCAGACTGACTTCCAAACAGTGTTCCTAGTGCCCCATATGTCCACCAGCATTGTCCAAGCTAAATGAAATCGGTTTTTAAGCGATATATATAAATAATAATATATACCTTGTCCACTGGAGTAGGCCACCTATAAATTGCTGACCAAAAACCTTTCTTTTTTGCGTTGCTATTATTATTCTTATTATTCCTGTTGTTTTTATACTTCATTCGCAATCAGCTGGCCTGTAGTCAGATTGTGGCAGTTTTTTTTTGTTTGCTCCCGTTGTTTATCATCCCCCCTACCCATCATTGTTTTAATAATATTTTCTCTTCTGTTTTTTCGCGAAGCAATAAAGTGCGGCGCTGTGTCACTCGTGTTCGATTAATTATTATAAGCAATTATTATATTTCTAGTCTGCTCTGCTTGCATCATAGATCAACAGATTCGGTGAGTCTGCGATGGCTTTCGGTGTACTAATTATACGTCAGTCGTAATCGTTGGTCAAAAAGCAGCTTCGAAGGGCTAGATCTCAGTTTTTAACACACATTTGTGTGAATGTTCATTGAATAAATGATATGGTACTGTGCATCCCCTTCAATGAGGTTGCTTGTACTAACAGATTGAGCAAGCATTGGCGTATAGTTGTTTCTCGACTTGTTCCCTTCTGAGAGAGCACAGCTCAGTTGGTAGAGCGACTGTCCCGGCTTGACTGGAGGTCGTGAGTTCGAACCTCACTGCAGGCTAGTTGTTTTTCCAGTCTGCTCTGCTTGCTTCATAGATCAACAGATTCGGTGGGTCTGCAATGGCTTTTATTATAAGCATTGAGGAAATGCAAATTTTAAACCGATTCTTGCATGGCTCGTTAATTTTTAGTGTCCAACCTTAAAGGTGCAGAACACTGGCTTCAAACCATTTCTAGCGCTAAAGGTTGCAGAAGGTTCTATGTTAAGTTCAAAGTTAATTACTTAATTAGTTCTTTCTACATTTTTCTGTTAACGAATCGAGTACAACACATCAGTTTTCAACGTTGTACACAGTTTGACTACTGCTGTAACCTATTAGAATGTAGGGTCAATATAATCAAGGAAATTGCAAACATTTTAAATTCAATGCAACAGTGATTATTACATTACGGAAAATTCCTACTTCCCAATATGTACTTGGTAATAAGCTTACGAACTTGTTTATTTCAAAAGCTATAAGTAGATGGCTGTTGACAGAAAAGTACGCTCTGAGCTGGCGAAACACGTTTGCGGGAAATACCCAAATACAATTTGCATGTTAAATATGCCACCATATAGCCCTTTTTTATTATCAGCTGATTTTTGCTTTACGAAAAATGACCCCTTTCGTAAGTGTAATACTGATCAATACACTGATTTGTGTAATTCGAAGGTTGGAAATTACAAGCAATTCTTGACCGGAAAGATGGTTTTCACCTTGTGAAACACGGTTATGCTAAACGCTATCAAAAATTCTAAAAACATTGCCTGTAAGTATAGAAACCGGTGCTATAAATTGGCCAAAAAATATTCTACTGATGCTAATTTAAGTGGGAGGCCAATTGTTATCCGCTGCGTGCACTGAATTTTCACAAACCTACGTTTGAATAGAGATGTCAACATACAGCTCTATATACTACTGCAAAAGTTCAGAAAAAACAAGCGGAAATTTGCAGCGTAGCCTACAAACTGTGCAGTTTGCTCAGTGCTTAATTTAGAACGGTGGCTGGCAGATTTTTCTTCTGCCGTTTAGAAGAGCATCAGTTGATTAAGCTAAAGCATTAAAAACAGGGCACAGTTTGCAGTTACAGTATAAAAATTGTGGTTGTAAATACAATTTGTGGAAGTCGGTAATGTATTAAACCTTGTTTTAGTTGTGTAGCAAAACGTACAGCATTGCCAGATTTGATAAGATGCAATTTCCTTTCATCTGTTTTTTAATTAGCATTTACAATCCCCAAGTTTAGACTTTAGAGCCTTAACTCAATTTAGTTGGGTTGGGGAAAACGGAAGCTGTAACTTATTTTTTTGAAAAGATGGTTGAAAGGCACTGACATGCTTTCCATATGACCCAACTTTGGTAGGCTTTCAGTAAACATAATAAACATTATGCATTTTTTTAAATACCCTACTTACAAGAAAATTGTAGGCTTACCCAAACTTAAACTTTTTATTTTTACCTTGATGTGAGACACTCGTTTGAAGAGTACACCCTTCACTTGTAAGCATTGGACGGTTTATAGGCAGCCAATGGGTAAAAGACTGATCTTATTCTTAAATTCAGACATTTAAAACTATATTATCTTGACTTATTTATACTAATAGAAAACACAAATCCGCCAATTAAGAAAGGCAAGATCACAGTTGTTGAACACGCATTTGTATATATCTTTCATTACTCATAGAAAATCCCAAATGCCTCATAAAACCAGTTTTGAAGTTTAGAAACGAATAGCCAATGGTTAATTGAAATGTGTTAATATACTGGACTTCATGGAAATCTTAATGAATTTAAACTACGTGTTTTTGTCCCTTAGCTATGTACTCAGTTACAGCATGTAGGCTATTTGCTTCGCGTAGTCATTTACGCGAATTGTATCAGGTTTTTTCTCACGACTCTAAAGTCCCGTAACCGGTGTAACGTGACATCCGTTGTTCGCATTGAGCGTGGTTCACAACTCTTTCTTTGCAGTCACGCCTCGTCTTGTGTTTAGCAGAGAAGCTTGCTTGTTTCAATCAACAGACAGCCTTAACAGAGTGGCAACAGGTTTAAAGTATTGTTGCCTTGTACTCACCGATTGCCGCCTTTCAGTCTTTATTGTAAGCTACTCCACCGGGCGTCGGCCGTCGAGTAATACCTTAAGGTTGTCACCTACCTAGGAACTGAATTGTGGTATTGTTGCTAGGCCTGATTTTTGTCTTAATAATTTTATTTTGAAGATCGTTTGGCTTGGTTAAGAAACCAATAGGCATGTATTTTCCTTTTTTAGACTACAAAACGCACATTTCTTGTGATTTTTACTTCTATGCAGGGAGTCGAACCGGAACCGAGCCGGAACTTTATAAACCGGTTTTGGGTCAATTTTTTTCGAACCGTAACCGAACCTGAACCGTTTTTTGAACGATTTTAAGGAGCCGAACCGGAACTGAACCAAATAAATTGAAAGAACCTTAACCGAACCCGAACCTGTTAATAAAAACGGTTCGCTCCAGCATGACGTCATAACTTGTATTTTGAACAACTGATTGGGTGAGTAAATAGTATCAAGTGTAAATAAGATTTATTCGGTGCGTCGAATAACTGTATACTTTACAGCAGTGGTCGGCAAACTGTGGGCCGCGGCCCAAATGTGGGCCGCAGAGCCATTTTTAGCGGGCCGCGAGTTACTTTTGAATAGCTTAGTGTTATCATGCAGTTGTGTGCTGCACGATAGCCCTACAATCATTGCACTTTATTTTAAATCTTGGTGTGGCATAAAATTTTTAAATCGGCTCAGCTTGGAAAGGCCCACGTGCCAAATGTGGTCCTGAAAGCATGCCGAACTATATATTTCGCCAACCAATTTTTTTCGCGCTTCGCGCGTACACTCTTCTTTTATATAATGTTTTACATTACGGCATGGCAGTGTTTTGGTCATCAGGGCGCCATGAAATATTGCAACTTAAAATCAAATATGCTGAATCCGCCACTGGTTTCGTAGGCCTAGGTACTGGTTTTACGAAGTGGGCCAATAGCTCTGAAAAGAGTACTTTATGGGCCGCGACAGAAAAAGTTTGCCGACCATTGCTTTAGAATCTAGATTAGCAAGTATACCTATTAAAATATGATTTTTAAAACTACTAACTTTGGAACGTAATTGTTTGAGGATGTAGTAAGACGTAATAAGAATATCAAAGCCCATACAGAAGTATAGGTACGTATCATTTTGAACGTTTCGAATAGCTCTTTATTCTATTTCAACATCTGACTTTATTGATTTTCAACAACGTTCGAAATGATACCTATTTCTGTATGGGCTTTGACATTCTTACTACGTAAACAGCTACTAACGTTTTATCGCATCAGAAGTATTTTAAACGTCTGTCTTCTTGTCAGTATTGAAACGAATTAAAAACATAAATAGCCTGTAAGACGCGGTCACAATTTTACAACATAATATTGTCGATTCTAATGCAAATACAACAGATTCATACTCAAAAAAATTTAAAGTATTTAATTAAGAAGCGTTTTTATTTTGTAAAAAGGTTTTTTAGCTGAGCAAAGATTGGATAGAACTAATCAAAGGAAACTGTTAAATATTTGATTAGGTTTTATTAGCGCTGTTAAAACCATTACAGTCGGTGTCTATTAATTTTATGTTTTTGTTACAGCAAGTATGCACAAAGTGTAAAACACTCTTTAACTCGGAAATTAAAAAAATATTTTGACCCACGTTCTTTGTTCACAAAAAATAAGATATATATACTGCATCTATATTAGTTACAGCTGATTGTGAAGGCAAATCGACATAATACGTAATGCTTTCATTTCATATGTTTTTGACTTTTTTATTGATTTTATCATGTACGTGTGTTTTACTTTACTGATAGGAACTGACGATGCCCGTCATTTCGAATTAAGAATAGAGTAGGCTAAAACAGGTTCCGAAATTTTTAAAGGAATATATATTTCGCCTGCTCCTTAGAATTAGAAACTGACGATGCCTGTATAGGCGAATATACATTCCTTTAAAAATTGTCTGATCCTGGTTTTACTCGAGGTTTGAAACTTTGAGTTTTTTATTGTTAGTATACGCGTCAGCGGAACAGTGATCGACAAGCAACCTTGGACAACGTACAGCAAACTAAAGGCCAAAATAAAGAAACAATCTGTCGAAAATAATTGAAGGAGGCGCGAGGAAACATTCATGACGCGCATAACACAAACATAATCTTGCGACAAAGTGTATCAGAAAGTCAAGGTAGGTAATTCGAATTTACCCGCTTCCAATAGAGTGTTATTTAACATTTAACACAATAAACTGACCCCTAAACACTACCTCTAAATGACCAAGTGCAATCGTTCTTTTCTGGTTGTATTTTCCTAGAACCTAAACATTAATAAGTGAATTTTAAGAGCCCAAGGGCGTTCTGGGATTTGTGATGGTCAAGAGGTTTTAGTACTCTTCAGCATAGATCACCACAATGTATCTGTCGGCTCACAGCACCCGCATACGCTGTTCTGTCGCGAGCAGCTGTAGAAATGCAGTAGCAGTCCATAAGGACAAAGTCCATAACGTGTACGTTATGTACCGATCTACTTGTCGTCTTTCCGTTAGGTTTACCTTGCATTTGCGTTAAAGGTTGAACTAAAGAGGTGGATACTTTGACCTGATGAGGCGCGCTTGTGCGAAAGTTTGTCGAGAATTCAATATAATTTGTCTTTATAAATAGTGCCACCGGATTAGTCTCTTTAGAATTGGACAAATACGGCCATTTGCAAAGGTAAAGAGGTAAAAGTGGGGGGACCACTGGTTGAGAACCGCTGCTTTAGACCTTAAGTCACACAACTTGGAACAATCTTAAAACTTTCTTGTTTTAAAGAAAAAAATACGTTCATATTTATTGTTTCTGTCTGGTTGAAGTCGAATAATGATACATCATTATTGGAATTCGCGCATATTTAAAGATATGTTCTATAAATAGTAGACAAGCCGGTTGTTGCGCGCTATCCCCTTCCGACTGAAGACACCCCTTACGACACTGTATATACGATACGTACATCATAAGGGTGAGTCACGCATCCTAACTGCTCGTATATGATTTATATTATTTACATCCTGTACACGAAGCGGCCTCGAGTTTTGTAGAAGTTGTTTTGGCCGCAGACTGCGCCGCGGAAAAGAATAGATACAACCGCTGTTTACTCGATTAGTTTTATGTTGTTGCATTCTATTATAAATGAACTTTTACGAGAATAGCTGCAATCTAGTTGATGACTGTTTCAAATCCGGCTGCCTCCATTAAAGTTAAGGTTGTATAGTTATGTATAAAATGAAAGGTTATTGCTATGTAATCGAGAGTTTATTTGGATTCCTTTTTGTTATAAAGGCCGTATTTTGCTTTCTATTTGTGCACGAGGCTATTTTGTGTCGTTTTTTTTGCCCATTTTCTTCTAAGCCTTTACCTCCTGAACTTGTTTGTTGTCAGATAAGGCTTGCGAAAGTCAAGATGGGTCGTTGGAGTGTGCGTAATGAATGTTTTTATAGGATATTAGTTAAAGTTTTGTTAATTGTTTAGCATACTGTTCAAGGAACAGGTTAGAGCAATGGTTCTCAAAGCTTGGCTCCCGTAGGGAAGAATTGTTAAATTTGGGAGGAAATTTGTTCCAAGGAGGAATTGGGAAGAAAATAGATAAAAAAAGTTGCTTGTTTGGTTATATGCAATAAAACTGTAATATTGGTATTGTAAAAAGTCTGTTACGCCCATAATCTAAGTCTAATATTTCGTGGGTTTTTGCTGGGGAGGAATTGGCAGTTTTTGCGCTTGTAAGGAAGAAATACGAAAAAAACTTTGACAACCAATGGGAAAGATGTAAGTTACAAAAAAACGGCACTGTCAAATTACATTTACGTAGAAAGGGTGTTTAATTCCAGTGTCCTGTAATCCTTAAATCTAGCTCTTAGTCTTACGTCCTATTTTTGCGGATGATGTCCTATACGTGGTATTGACAAGTAGCTGTCATGTACAGTTCACAGTTCACCTCGCTATCATGTGCATTTTACTAAAAACAGCTTTATATGACAGTACTGCGAAAGCCGTAAAATAAATAAAGCAAGGTATTCATTCAACCAATTTTGATTGTCAGATAAATTGTACAATAAAGCAGTGTTACCTAAACAGTAGGTCGCGGCCCATTGGTGCGTCGCGAAGTTATTCAGGTGGGTCGCGAAGCATTTCTAAATGTTTCACTTTTTAATAACATCGAAAAATCATTGCATTATCATTGAGTAAGATTTCTGCAACAATGTAACTAACTCCGTTTCACAGCAGTAGACGTTAAGTACCACATATTTTGTGCTTTATTCCGAAGCCCGATCTTTTTTTCATTTCACGCGTTGAAAAATCCAAATACTTTGATAAGCGTTTCTTAAAGGCGTATTTGGATTTAGCGTGAAATAAACTTGGGTTACCTTAAGTTGAGAAATTATTAATTTTTTTACAAATTAGGAACCTTACCGCGGCTCTCAAGGCATTTTAGAACGCATAACAAAAATACAAGCACTTGAGGGAAGCTAGCTTTTAATGAGTACGGAAAAGACGTTAGCGTTCTATTGCGATGATGGATAGAAAACAATCAATCAATCAGCTGTCATGCGACAATTTTAGGTCAATCACCGTATACATCCTTTCGCGACTGACTGCGAATTATGGAAAGCATAGTTGCCATTTGTTTCTTACAATAAACATCTAGAATTACAAAAAATTTAATCTAGAAACATTTAGATGTTTTATAGAAAAATCTAAAAAAATCTATAACGGGTTCTTGAAAATATTCAATACATTTGGCAAAAAATCAACAGTTAAAGCTTAATGCCGTATAAAGTTGCTTAAAGAGTCTTTTTTCAGTTTCAAAAAAAAATTTTACTGAACATGACCAGCTATGGGTGTTTTGATTTTATAACACATTGATTAATTAATTATTTTTCAATTCGTAAAAATTTAAAATTACTAAAACATTGATCGTCGACAGTGAATCTTTCTCCAATTTAGATTATACAATTTTTTTATACTTGTAATAATCTAAAAAAACATCTAAAATCTAGATTGCACATCTAGATTCTAGAATCAAACTAAAGCATCTAGATCTAGATTAAAATAATCTAGAATGTCAACTATGACGGGAAGTGACGCATTGGAGTCACGTTTGCGTTCGACGTTGTTCCACCGTACCCTAACTCTTTGTTTTCTTTTCACCTTTTTTCGAGGTAAAAAGAAACAGTTTCGACATTGCTGTGTCGATTGAACCGGACATTACGTCACATACTGCCTTTAATTGAGGGACGGAAGTCACCAAAAGCCCTGGTAGACGAAGCTAAACATAAACAGCTAAATCAGGCATGTAGAGTGTATAAAGTAACAATTAGGTGGATACTTGAGACAATAAAACAGCAAAATTTGAACATTAGTTTTGTGTTTTTCGTTGGTTGGAAATTCCTCACATATGTTATACATGTTGGTTAAAAAGAATAAACCGTATAGGCGTTGACAGTGCTTAACCCTAACCATAAAAACAGCAAAATTGGAAAATTAAGCAAAGGTAAATACCAAATGATAACCCGGTATATCAAAACACAAATGCAAGATAATTAGATCGCAAGTCTAGGCAAGAAATACCAAGGGAATCCTGTTTTAATGCATATCACCTTTTTGCTTTGCAAGTAGGCCTACTTCCTTAAAACAAACGCTCTTATAACTCCTAAACGTGCAAACCTGGACAAGTATGAAAGTAACTTACACCTCATCTGATTTTACTAAGGCCGCTATGGCTAAAAATACAGATTGGATCTTATTTTGTCATTCGGTTTAATGCAGTGGTTCTCAACCGGGGTGCCGCGGCACTCTAGGTTGTAATTTTTAACGCTTAAGGGTGCCGAGAGATACATTTTTAATTCTTTAGGATTCCAAGTTTTGCTCTATTGGTAAGCGTTTTGATACAATTTTTTGTGTACGATAAAAGTAAAAAAAAATAAACCTTGTTGCACAGTTAATGTGCTGTTTCAATCGTTTATTGCACCGTTGTAGTTAACCACTCAGCAAAAAGTACGAGCAGGGGTGCCGCGAACTATTTATAATTCCTGTAGGATGCCGCAAGCCAAAAGAGGTTGCGAATCACTGTTTTAACGCAATAAAGGGGGGCGCCGCTTCATAACACTGTGTTGAAAAGCGACCAGTTTTAAATGAGGCTAAGAAATAAATGTTGCAAATTACTAATTGCAACTTAGCCTGTTGTTTTTTAGTTTCGGTTACGAAAAGTATTTCCATAGTAAGCATTTCATTTTGTTTTGTTCTTGTTGAGTTGTCATTACTTCAGTGATCCGGAATTGTGTAAGCAGTATTGATGCCGCTAAACGGAAAATGGCGTAACGACTCTATCATGTGTTTATCTTTTCAGAATTGTGGCCAATGGAGCGTCCACGCTTATATGAAGGTATACTGTTTAGGTTAACTCTGGCCGTCGTCACGTGACCTACTAATGGCAGGTTGTGCAGCCTGTAAGGTGAACTTAGTTTAGCTGACGGTGCACAGCCAGCAGTTACTCTCCATTCGCGCATCGCCGATCCATCAGCAACTGTTGGCGTTATAAGCCGTGCAGTCAACCGCTGGCGACAGGCCTAGCCTCATTGTGACGTCAAAGCCGCTTGGGTACAGCGCCAGCAATATCACTGGCCCAACTCAATGCTAGTCATTATATTTCGAGTTTAGCTTTGGTGACTGGTTATCCTGTGCGCAATAGAACGTGCATCCGCAGCGCTAGAGCTTGTTTATTGTGCCCTCGTCGAGAAAGTTCGGGAATGTAACGGGGCGTGATGTTTTTCGGTGTTTTGTTTCACTAAAGCTATGCGTCAGTTGAAACTGGATAGGTATTCTCGCAAGTTGGCCGCCTTGTCAAGTTCTTGTTTTTGCGAAGTTGTTATTCGTGTTTTTACCAGATCATTAACAGCTAAACTATTTCTCAGGTTTAAATTACCTTTTATAGAATCCCTTAAACGTTTTGTTTCACTAAAGATACGCGTCATTGGATAGGTATTCTCGCAAGTTGGCCGCCTTTAAAAGGCCTTGTCTCTGCGAAGTTGTTATTCGTGTTTTTACCAGATCATTAACAGCTAAAATATATTGCTCAGGTTTGAATTGCCCTTTATAGGATCCGTCAAACGTGCTGTTGTTTACGAAACGTTGTCGCTACGGTTGCGTTGAATTATTTAAACAGAGCCGACAGAGTTTAGGTCATGCCTATTGGAATCCAATGCACACGTTTGCTAATTGCTGCCTTTAGCCTTAGCGGTTGTTCTACAGAATATACACTGCACATTCGTCAACTTAAGTAAGATGATCGTTACATGTACAAAGTGTTCACAAAACAAGTTTGTTTTGTAATTGTAGTTGGTTTGAAATTCCTAGCATCTGTTATACATGAATATACTGTTGCTGCCCGGTATTGTTTCAATTGTAAAATTTTACGTTACAAATGAATCTGTTATACAAGGTGAAATGAATCTGTTATGGTGGTAAAGAAGGATAGGCCGTATAGGCGTTGACAGGACTTAAGCATATCCCGGCTAAACTATTTAATGGTTTTACCGTTGTCTTCGGGGTAGGTATACATAACACAAATAAAAGTGTGTCGTTCATTTACACGCGAAAGCCACTTTATGTACATACACGGCTTGTTTTTGTGCTTCGGTCACTCAGCGAAGTTACTCGCTGTGCGTCATCTTCACGGTTGCATTGCTTTAAAATGTTCGCAACCCAATGGTATAACTCGCCTTGGGTTGAATGTTAAGTGTCTTGTCTACGCCGCCGGCGATTAAATGACGAGCGAATTTTCTGCAAAACATCAATTTCTGAATTAATCAAACGAAAAGTGGAATTTGTTACGGTCGTTATTCTAGATATCGTTTTGGCGCCAACGAAATATAAAACAAAATAATTGTAAGTAAGAAATAGTATTAGCGGAGTTATACGTATAGTAAGAATATCAAAGCCCATACAGAAGTAGGTATCGTTTTGAACTTTTAAATAAATATCCATTTTGAACACCGGGTTTATTTATCGAAGTTACGCGTTTAAGGATTTAAAGAGAGGTTGTACATCGCGGGCAAGTTTGCTCGTGGCCTGTTAAATAAATAGGTATTCGACAGCACAACTTCAATATTCTCTACAGACGCTCAACTTTATTCACGGCGTCGTGAGCCTTAAGGGTAAATCTGATATAAACAAGCTACAAATTCGTCAAAGTATTGTTCGGCGAAATTAAAGATTTCTGAAGAAGATTTAAACAGGCCTTAGCAAGCAATAATAAAAAAAGGAAAGATAATATTATACAGTAAATTGAAAAAATGGCACTTAATATTTTAATGTTATTGATTTTCGGACGCAAATTCATGCGGGTTCCTCATAACTATCTTTTAAAGCTAACAGTTGTTTAAAAAATTGAAATTGATACTTTCAAAATGCATAAAATGGTTGACTTTCAGCAAAATGTTTGTCTGGTGTACAGAGACGCCCGCAGAAAATTTTCCAGGAAGGGGACAATATGAATATGTACACATAACTTAACTTCAGTACCTATGATACTAATATGTAAGCAATAATAATAATCGCATGTTGAAATTCCAGAGGGGTTGCTCAACTTTTGCGCATCTGCATGAAAGCAAGTGTTTTTCAACAAGAAGTTCATTTTTGTCGGTTTTACGTGCCAGCTGCGAATTTCATAAGCTGACAAAGTTTTAAAAACGCAATTCGCATTGCAAAGTTTTAAAAATCCGATTTTGATACTGGGAATTTACAGAAACTTACTACTCACAGCCAATCACTAACGTTATGAAGGTTAAATTAATTTCCAATCTTAGGTGTTTTTACACACGGAAACATATTATTTAGCCTAACATTGGCGGAAACGCAATTTTTCCATATTCAGTCGTCTACCATCGAAAGCTATCTGGCGGTTAAAAGTAATTCATTACCTTTGCAAAGTCATTGCCGCTCGGCAGCCATATAATATGTTAATGTGTACTTATCTTACTCGATAAGCTCAAGTAATATTTACCTTTCCTACAGTTAACTGCTGACGAAACAAGGTTTAGCTATAGCCTGTCGTTGTTATTGCAGTAGTTGTAGTTTCTTTGTTTAAATATCGAACAAAAGAGTATGCCCTGGAACCTTTAAAAAAGCTTGCCCTTATAACCTTTCCAGATTGTTGTGTCATACACACTACGCAGCTATAGGTGTTAGCTATAGGTTGTGGCTGTTAATTTTCAATGGCAATATGGCAATATTAAGTGGAATGCTGTTTTATTTTTGTCCAGCTTGCAATTCAAATGCTATACGCTTTGTGGACTGTTAAACGGGCGATTTTCTTACAAATACTTTTCTTATGGAGCCCTTTAGTTAGGTGTGCGGAATCTCATGTTTGCAGCTTTAAAATGTGCTGCAGTCAGTTTCCCAATTCGTCAGAATTAAACACTCTCCAGTTTAGAGAGTGGTCCGCAAACTGTTTGTGCTTGCGGCACGTTTCAAATAGTAAAAACATATTCGCTGCTTACTTTCTAGAAAACATTGATGTCATACGGTAGTAACGTGTAAATCGCCCCTAACATACGGTAAGGAATGTGAACAACATAATATTACTGGTACCAGCTATATAGGCTAATATTGAGTGTGCATTCTGTGCATTTTATTCTTACATGCTTACCCGCATGTCTAATTGTTATACGAAAATGTTAATTTAATTTCTGGTTTAGAGCGGGTATTCTTAACCCTAAATTTATATTGGTCAATAGAGAGTTCTATAAATTACTGATAAAAAGTAAAAAAAAATGTATCAGTTATTATAGTAAGTTATTCAAGAACTGGACAAAATTTTGTATCGATTTGACCAGTGTTTATTATCACTATGCCTGGTAGCAACATTTTATATGCAGGGTGGGCCAAAAGTAGGCTTACAGTTATTCCACAGCGTTGGCTTGGAAGAAGTGGTAGCATTGATTGGCCACCACGCTCACCTGACCTGACACCAATGGATTTCTTTTTGGGGGGTGTTGTAAAGAACAAGGTGTATGAGAAGAATCCCAAAACAATAAATTTAGACCCAAACCCTACTTTTTTATAACTGTAAGCCTACTTTTGGCCCACTCTGTATTAAAAATACGTTATATTTACAGGCGATACGCGACAAGCGTTTAGGCGGTGCCAAATGCGGCTTAAACATGTAGCCAGTCTGTTGCTGGCTTTCCTGGAGAACCTCTTCTACTCAGGGATACTCTACGGGTGGCCATTTTTGGAGGACGTTTTCACCAGCGAGGGATACTTCAGCGAATACTGCTCGGACGCGAACGCGACAGCGACAGGCGACAACGCGACACGACCGAACGCGACAGTCACGCGAAGCTGGAGCGCGCCAGCCGCCAACACGTGCATTGCACAGACAGAGCACATGAACCTCATCTTTACGGTTTCAGCAATGGTCAGCATACTCCTGTGCTTCGCCTCCGGATATTTGTACGACAGGGTTGGAACCTGGTTCTGCAAGACGCTCAGCACCACTTTGTACGTTGGAGCATTCGTGCTGTTCGCAGCCTCGTCCAGCACACGATCATACCTAGTGTATCCAGCAATGCTTTGCCTAGCAATTGGTAGCTCGGTTATCTACATGGTTAACTTCCAGTTTGCAAACCTTTTCCCATCCTCACGATCCACTATAGTGTCAGCTCTCAACGGCCTCTTTGTATCGTCCTCATTCGTATTCTGGCTCGTACAGGCCGCATACGTTGGCGGCGCCGAGCTCTCTACACTGTTCTACGCGCTCTGCCTGCCCATCATAGTCCTCTACTTCACATTTTTGTTCTTGTCCCCGCGCGGACAGATCCCCTACCCTTTACCGCCTGATTTCGAGTACGGCTTGCAGCTTTGCGGCGGAGAGGGGCGCGCGGTCGACTATAACCAGAACACGGCCAAGGCCACGCCTCCACCTGTCGACGTTACGCGTAAGCTCTCTGTGTTCTCCAAGCTGGGCGCCTACCTTTACGCGTGTAATTTCTGCCAGTTCGCCATCATGAACCTGCGCAACTTCTTCTACATCGGCAGCTTCGACGCTTGGGCCAGCACAGTCGAGCAAAAAGAGGCAGAGCACATGACTTTCGTTTTCGGTGTGATCTCGGCCATAGGCGGCTTAGCGGCGCCGTTTGTCGGTCTGGTCGACGACCTGCTGACCAAGTACTACAGGCGAAAGAGCGGCACCAGCACTGAACAGGCGCGCATCCAGTCGTCCAAGGTTTTCGCGCTTTTTTCGTCGCTTGTAAGCATCGCGTTCTCAGGCTTTGTGCTCGCGTCGCATCCCTCGCTACAGTACGCCGCTTTCGTATTGCTTCCAGTGTCTCGCGTCGCCTGCTACAGTTTCTCGTACATTTCCGTGTCGACTCTCTACTCAAGCGGCGACGTCGGAAAACTGAGCGGCATGATCTACGCCCTTGGCGGTGTAGCCTCGCTCCTACAGAACCCTATACTTCGCTTTGTGCTGCGCGACTGCGGCGGCGACTTTACGTACGCCAACATACTCTTCTTGGCGCTGAGCACTGCCACACTGCTCTATCCAGTTTCACTGCACCTGGCGCGTCGTAAGATCAGAGCTGTGCGCTCGGAACGGAAGGACTCGGACGCGGTAAAAGAATCCGAGTTTCAGCGCCGCGAGTCCGGCCAGCGGTTGATCTTGACTGCGCAAGACGAAGATGAGCCATTCGCGTAGCGGTTTGGGGAAAACAATCGTTTATGCGTATATACTTTTGACGTCCCCCATAGTTGCAGACCTGAGCAAACTTGGCGCGCCGAGATTTTTTTAATAAAGCAATATCTCCCAAAAAAATCTCCGAAAGTTGTGACGTTAGAGAGATGAAAATTTTCTACGCCTTTTCCCAACACCATTCAAATTTCGCTGAAATTATATTTGTAAATAATGTTTTTTTTTCGAAATTTGTTGCTATAAGAGTATTTGCTGGAAAGGTGTGGCCAATACAAGGACTGTGCAAAAATTTCAACTCTGTAACGTCACCATTAATTGCTTTTGGCGTACTTTAATTGCAAAGGCCATTTTTTGAACTTGAGCAGTTATGAACTTTGCAAAGGAACATTAAACACTCTTCCTAACGAACTTAAACATGATCAATGACTTTCTTTAAAGATGGTGCCTCCTAGTTTATATGGTTAAAGTTTGAACTTGTTGGCTCGACAGTTAACGGTGAATATCGCTGAATATTAATATTTATATTTTTATCATTTTTTAGGCCTAAAATGTGTTTGCTGGAAAGGTATAGCTAATATAAGGACTTGTAAAAATCTCAACTCTGTAACGCAGTGATCCTCAACCTTTTGTTGTTTACGGCACCCCTTAAAATAATAAATAGATTTTCGACACCCCGACACAGAATTTTCGTTGAGTATTTTACTGAAATGTCACAATAAATGGAAATGGAACAACACAATCAACTTAAAACATGTAGGGAAATGTCATTTGATATAATGGTCTCTAATCGTACACAACTATTTTAAGCTAACCATTTGAGCAAAAATCAGATTCGAAAGAAATTCTCAA
This sequence comes from Ascidiella aspersa, assembly GCF_963924565.1. Classification (NCBI taxonomy): domain Eukaryota; kingdom Metazoa; phylum Chordata; class Ascidiacea; order Phlebobranchia; family Ascidiidae; genus Ascidiella; species Ascidiella aspersa. The sequence continues at coordinate 31,901,058 of NC_139450.1, forward strand.
TCACCTATCGGCACCCTTGAGTATTAAAAATGGCACACCAGGGCGCCGCGGCACCCCGGTTGAGAATCACTGCTGTAACGCCACAACTGTTGGAGATATTGTTCTACAGAAATCTCGGCGCGCTTAGTTCGCTCAGGTCAGAATGCCAGCACCTGCATAGAAATTTGTACGTTTTTTAATCGTATACTTGTGGTACCCAACATTCGAAATCGCGACGATTTGTTGTCCAGTATAATGTTCCACTGCTGGTGTCAGTCAGAACTACCTTAATTGTACGTGTTTCTACTTGTAAATACAAACAGGGTTTATATACTGCTTCATAGCGAAATATTGAAAAACTGCAAATGTGTTTTTGTGCAATTTCAGCTGTCATTTCTGGATGGCGAACTCGTTTGACACAAGCGCCAATTTAATTCTTGGCGCCTTTATAGGATAACAAGGCTTTACAAAAAAGAAAATAAAAAAATCATTTCAAATTCAAAACTATATAGGCTTCGCTTAAAATCGAACAAACATCGTATATAATACATATAATTTAGAAACCTTCAGTAATTTATTATAGTTTTTTATTAGAAATTTACTGGTACGTAACGCGTTATGTAAGTCCATCCATTGACGGTTTACCGTTTGGTTGATAATTTAACACAACTATTTTATTTTCAACCTCAATGCCCTTGAGGTTCATACAAAGAATGGTTGATTGCCATTCGCCATACTCACTACTATGTAATTCAAAGAATCGTTCAACTTCGGCTAACTCCAATTTAAATTGTTTACAGTTTATTATTATTCTAATCTAATGTGAGTTTTCCCAAAGATATTACTATAGAAATATTTGAAATCCTGATTGCTTTGACAATAAAGTCTGATTTAAACTAAATTGACTGTGAACTAGTTTATCTAATTGTAGTTCAAATTCTGATTTTTGCTGTTATTTTTTTTTTGGTTTGCTATGGTATGTTTCAGACCAATTTTTGTCTTGGGCTTTATAAAAAAGTGTACATCATAAAGCTTTCAAATTTTCAGACATGACGTAGAGTGGAAGGTGCGCACAATAGGTGTGTGAGTCTGTATCCCTGGGGACCTTCAATTGGGGGACAAAAAATCTAAAATATTGTGACGTCATTGTTTTAGCTTTCTGTAGCCATCGACTTCTATAGTTTATTTTAACTATTAAGGAATTCATTAATATTAATTCTTGTTTATTTAAAAAAAAATAAACGCTCTAATTTTAATTTTAAACTAATTTGAATAAAAAAAATGAAAAACCCTTTTTGTGCTTCGCTACACCCCAAAACGAACACGTGGCACCGGTTCGTTTCAGTAACGCGGCGTACTATTGTTGCGCAATGATTATTTCCCGTGAGACAAGCAAACCATCATTAAATATAATTGTGTGGCTTGTGGCCCTACTTATATAAGCTTCCGTGTCACCTGTTTTCGCCTATATTATAGGTTGCTAAATAAAGCGTGTAGGCTAAAATTTACAGTTTTTTACCGATTTTAAATTTGTGTACTGTAAATTCGTTTTCTTTTACTTTTGTACGAAAATGTTTGTTGTAAAATGCATCTCGCAGCACACAAAATCCGTTGCCTATTAGCTCGACCCACCATTGTGAAGAACTATGACTTTTTCTATTGTAGGGACAGCACATGTATTTAGAATGTACTTTTTTTACAAGTAATTGTGTATTTTATCAAGCCGACGCCTCTGCGTTTATTTTTGTCACTCCATTTGCTTTTAACTAAACAGATTAGGCTGAATGAGGCTGGTATTTGCACACAAGGACGTTTTCAAAACGTCGCGGCTATTTTAACACAGGCAGTTGCCCAGCGGTCAATTATTTCCTGCATATAGCTGCTAGCCAATGCCAAACTTAACAAGGTCTCGGCGGACTGCAATACATTTCCAGTAACGATTTGCTGTTAAAACATTCGCTTTTAGGTAATACATTACAATACCTGGTTCCACGCTTTGAAAACGCTATATTAGATTGCAAAATTAGAATAGAATTAATACAATTATGCCTGATTATACCAGCGCGGAATAAATGGCAAAGAGGGTGTAAAATATGAAGAAATCTCGTCGCCCTTACAGGTAAATGACGACAATGACTTCGAATTGTAGCAATATACTTTTAGACTTTCTTGTCTGAGTCAAAATCAGTGTGAGATGACTAGAACTTAAAAGTGACTGATTTTGACTTGTACAAGAAATTCTAAAGTATAGTGCGGAATAAAGAAACAGTAAAGAGTTTTTGTTAAGCACCCAATGGTCAACTCCAACCAAAGCACGCGAACGATCTCGTTCGCATTTTATTGCTTCAGGAGCGTGATTCTCACATGATTAGAGCGTGATCGCCAAATGTCTTGAGTGTGTTTCCAGCTGCTAAAGAAATGCCACAGTTAGTTAGGGTGTTGCGGGCCGAATGATTAACTTTGGCGGGCCCGTGGACCGCAGTGTCGTCAACCCCTGCTATTGACTTTTTTAAAGTTAGATATATTCGGTTGTATCGCTACTAGTCCGATACTAGGTTGGTATCGGTGCCGATCCGGTACCAAAATAATAGAGTGTTGGTTTTCAACCTTTTTTTGCTCATGGCCCACTAAATTAGTAAAAAAATGGCGTTGGCCCATTATTAACTTTTAATGAAAAACACACAAAGTTTCAACAACACAATAAATTTTTAAAGCTTGTACATTATTTGAAATGTGTTACGTCCCCAATACTTAAATGGCGAGCCCCATGCGAGTAGCTCAATAAATGAAATGGGGAAGCAAATATCAAGGGCAGCCATTAGAAAAGGAGCAGTCCATAATGAAATGCTCCGAAGGCGCCGAAAATTTTACGTATTACATTCCTTTATCTTCCGATTTTGCGGTTTTACAAATTTTCTGAAAACTTTGAAGCAAGTCAAAGTTCTAAAAATTGTAAATTTTTCGCGTTAATTCGACTGATTAAAAAGTAAAAATTGAAGCACAAGTTACACGGCACGCCGGTTGCAGAGCAGTGGGAGCACTGTCCTAAACCAGGCAAAATTACTGCTCGCAAACCAAACAATAAACGTAGCAAAGAATAATACGTAAACAAGGCGCTTGCTACGTTTGAACAACCTTCCCGGCATCCCTAGCACACGTTGGGTGGCGAGAAATCTAACATATTGCAAAAAGAAATGAAGTCACAAAGATAACAATAGGTCGAAGTGTTTGGTATTTATCTTTTGTGTTCATAGTGACATGATTTCTGATATCGCTATGCCAAGCTCTGTGGCCCACTGAAAACAGCGCCATGGCCCATAGGTTGAAAACCTCTGTAATAGAAGAATTTCAGACATCGCTTGCAAAATACAGTTATTCTACCTTGCATGGTAATTCTACCAAATATTAGTAAGTTAAGAACTAAACAAACTGAGCTAAACTTATAGTAAAAATATTAAAGCCCATACAAAAATAGGTTTTATTCACAATGCTATCTATGTTTTACTACAACCTCAAACCATTATGCTCAAACGCTTATTCCTCACTAAGCAAATAAGCAGTCTTAAGTAAATTTCTGGTATCACTATACGAATTAAAGTAAGTTGAAAGGAGACAAACTTGTATAATTTAATAAAGTGCAACACAAACTTCTTCTACATGTGGTCCATCCACTACGATTAGCAGTGGACGATGCTGCAGGGTTTTGCATAAATTTGTTGTCCACCAGAGGCGATTAAAGTTTGTTGCAGACAAGCCAAACAAAATGACCTTTTAATGCGCAAATTGAGAGATCGCTTTTTAAGTGCTACAATCAGTGTTTTAAAAACTTAATTCAAGTCATTGAGCTGTTTTCCAATGACGTGGCTTGACTTTAGTCATTTCGGGTAAAATAACTTGATTTGACTTGGGTTTAAATAAAGTGTTTCCATTTAAACATTTTATAAAGTAAGGGTATTTATATTATTTTTTGCACGTGAAACAATAGGTTTGCTATATGTTGGATTTTTGTTTTTAATTTTATTTCAGTACCGGTACTTGTTCATAAAGTTTATAATTTTAAGATTTTAACATCAATGACTTGACTGGAGACTTGGGGTTAAGTTACGTTACAAATGACTATGACCCAAGTCAGTCATTTCTAACTAACATGTTTACCACCGTGGCAACAATTCATCATCAAAAGTAATCAATTGTTAGGAGACAACAAATTGAGAGTGTCTTGGTCTCCAGAAAAACAAATGGGCCCATCAGCTTGATTCACCCTCGATAAACGATTGGCGAATACCTAAACGAAATTTTTGTATAATATCAGAAGATAGCTACGGACGTTGTGACAAAAAAAAACAGTTATAAGTTATAACTGTGTCCAGCATCCGGTATTTTAAGAGTAACCCAGACCAGTGTTACTTAATCAGGTGAATGGTTCAACCCAGGGTGATGAAAATTTTTGCAGGGGTGAACCAATCAAAAGGGGTGAATAAGGGTGAACCATCAGAAATGGATGAAAGCCCATTATTTTTCTAAACCTTGTGACTGTGTTTTGTGCTTTTGTAGCTTTATATCTCTGGACTCGTGAAATTGTAGATTTGCAATGGTAAAATTTAGTTTGAGTTATTTTACCAAAATCGAAACAACCTAAGTCATTTTGTGCTATTATATATGGACGAGATAATTTTATCATATCATGAGACAACGGTGAATGAGATAGATGCTAGGGATGAACAAAACTAAAAAAGTTTAAGAAGCACTGACCTAGACAATGCTATAGCTGTACCACGGTGTTACCTAATTTCGTAGAATTTTGACGACATAACTATACGCAGCAGTTAAGATGTCAAAGTTCAGCTCAATATAATTCTAGAATTAAATAGCTTAGAGTGGTAAGTATGATATATAAACCTAAGTTGCAGTTATAAAATTAGATTTAGTTGCCAGTGCGTTTAAGCGCCTTGACACGAGTCAACCAAGAAAGGCTGCGGGGTTGGCGTTACATTTTTACAGTGTTGTAATGACAATGACTTGACTTAAGTGCACTTTAGTCACTGTTTTCAAATGACTTGACTTGACTTAAGTCATTTGGGCAAAATAACTTGACTTGACCTAAGTCTTTTGGACAAATGACTAGGGTTATAATAAAATGTTTTATTTTAGTATTTTTATAAAATTGAGCTATTTGTCCAAATGTTTGCACATGAAACAAATTACTTGCTATATGTTACGCTTTTCTTATTCTTTAGTTCAGTTATTGTTCATAATCGTACTAGATTAAAAAGTCTGATAGTTTATAGTTAATTTTTATGACAAGGACGTGACTTGAAGTTGATTTGCCCTAATTATGACTTGACTGGGACTTGACTTGCGCAACTGATGACTTGGACTGGGACTTGACTTGGTATTTGTTCAAAAAGACTTGGACTTGAGTTATTTTGCAAATGACTTGACTGATACTTAAGTCATTTTCAAATGACTTGTTTACAACACTGCATTTTTACTTTTTATTCTGGTATAAAAAAAATGTTCAACTCCAAAATATCTTGCGTTCTACATATAAAAATTATACTATGTAAATCGATATATACTGCTGCTTAAATATTATGCTTATGAAATCATATGCCGGGCAAAAATATCAAAACCTAACAACTTTGCACAGATAAAACTTTGGTAAATTTGCCCTTTAAACAGAACAACTGGCAAGTCCCTTTAAAGATCTTGGAATGTAATTTGGCGGAAAACTGTGACTTGATTGCAGTTGCGGGCTAGAACGTGCTTCGTGCTACTAGTAAGTTCGGGGAAGAACTAAGGCCGCATGGTTTTCTTGCTGTTATGACATCGCCATTTTTGCGGCTCGCTTTGTGGTTTTGTGGCATTTTTTAAGAATGTCTTGCAGTAAGTTGCTGACTATTTACAAATTTATGCAGCATTTTGCAAAATATTTACAACATTTTTTACCATTTTGCGAACTACTTACAATTTTTTGCAGCATTTTGCGAACTATTTTCAACTTTTTGCAGCATTTTGCGATATATTTTCAAGTTTTTGCAGTGTTTTTCGACTATTTACAAATTGTGCAGCATTTTGCGAACTATTTACAACTTTTTGCAGCATTTTGCGATATATTTTCCAAGTTTTTGCAGTGTTTTTGACTATTTACAAATTGTGCAGCATTTTGCGAACTATTTGCAACTTTTTGCGAACTATTTACAACTTTATGCAGCATTTTGCGAAATATTTACAACTTTTTACAGCATTTTGCGAACTATGTAGAATATTTTGCAGCGTTTTTTACACATTTTTGCAGCATTTTGCGAAGCTTTTAGTAACTTATCTGTTTTGTTTTTTTAGGAATGAACTTTGCATCATTTGTACAGTTCTTACAGGTTATCCGTTGTAATATGACGCATTTTCTTTTTCAGGTGGTTCATTATTCATTGTAAGGATGTTTTGCTAAACGTTAGCAAGACGATTTGTTTGTCAAGGTTTTTGTGCTTTTAACGCATTTTCTTTTTCAGTGGTTGCTTTGCTTATATTGAAGTTGTTTAAGGGTGTTTTGCTGGAGATTAGCAAGAGGATTGCTTGTCAAGGTTTGTTTTTTTGCAGGTGCTTCGAACACTGATTATTGCTGCCTATAGACTACTCGCTGTTTGGTTGTAATTACCAAAGGCTTGTCTTATTTTTGGTTCTCCAGTTCGACTCATTTTTGACGGTTTGTCTTGCTTTGCTTCTTTCTGTGTCTGTTGCAGCAGTTATTGTTATATTTGTTTCTTTGTCGTGATTTATTGTTGATTATTGTACATTTTGGCTAGTGGTTGATTGGAACTTTAATTATTGGCTACGCACAAGCCTAATTGACGTTAGGTGTTCCGAAACAACTGCAAAATGTAAAATCTATACATTTAGCAGTAGTCATTTCAACAGCATTAGATTTTCAGAGGATAGATTTTTTTTTCCATTTCAGAGGATAGATTTTTTTCTGTTCGTTGAATGTTGGAGTTCGTTTCTGTGCAGGCGAACTATGTTTATGGTGACAACTTTGTTTTTAGGTTTTGTTACAGCTTCCGAAAGGTCAAATTGTCCTCTAGCACTGTTTACTAATTTGCAGGCCTTTGACATTTTGCCTGCTGACTCTGTTTTCTTAGCTCTCTACTTCTTACATATGTATATAATTATCAAACTGTTGCTTTGCAGGGATTTGTTACTTTTGTTATTATTGTTTTCTATAACAATCTGTGTTTTATTTCAAGGACACCCGTCGAAAGTTCTACGGAAGAAGTACAACATTAAGAGAAGACGGGAAAAGTGCATCAAAATGAGTTCATGGCGGAAAATTGGATGCTTGGTAGATTTAAGTTAAAAAACTTAAATTAAATTAGGGAAAAACTTTTTAACATTTTATTTATTTATGTGTTTTATGTGTTACGCTATTGTGGCCAGACCATTTGTTTTGCGCCTTAATGAGATGTTTTTCTGTTTTTTTTTAGGATAGCATTGGATAAAGGTCACAAGACAAAGCTAAAAAGCTTCAAGGTGGACAGTTGGACTCTTGGTTTGTTTATTATTGTAGCAATATTCTGTGGTTAGGACGCTACTTATGTGTCTTATTTCTTTAGGACAAGGGCGCCGGACTCGATCAACTGGAGAAACTAACGTAAAGATTTATTCTTTCACAAATATTCACTGGTAATCACATTGTTTTGGAGTTAATGTTGAACTAGACCAGTGGTTCCCAAACTGTGGGCCATGGCCCAGTAGTGGGCCATGGGACTGTTTTAAGTGGGCCTTAGAGCTATTTGAAAACATTACAACTATACATTTTGCCTTACTAAAATAGTTGTTGGCGTATGTAAAATATCTTGTGACTGCGATCACTGTGCGTGCGAGTTGTTAAACTTCAACAGATTGCAAACTTATCAAAGCTCCGTTTGTTGTTAGACAAATGGTATCAACGAATAAAATCCTTGTAATAATAAAAAAACTTTTGGTAATTAATATGAACTAGTCACTAATAGAGGTGGAAACAAAATGGGCCACGATCAGTTTTGTAAAAAAAATTGGGCCACGGAATAAAAAAGTTTGGGAACCAATGGACTAGAGTAGACTTTAGTGAGCATTATCCTAATATATCCTAATCTGAATAATTTAAACAAAAACAATGTGATTATGACGTCACTTACCGCATTCTCTGTTCCAATAATGAGCTGTGTGACGTTGAAATTGCAACTAGGATTTTTTTTTTAGTTTGTTTTGTCTAGACCAGTGGGCATTGGGGAAACCGATTAAGCGGATCGGAGCCGATACCCGATACCTCGAAGCCGTCCGATACTATAGGGTGGTATAGGAACCTATACCGCCTATACCAAATTAGATAGAAATGTTTGCCATAATTCACGATCTACCGCAGTGTTTTAAACAAGTCGTTTTGAAATAACTACATAAGCTTGGATTTTAAGACCAAGTCAAGTATTTTCGCAAGTTCTCATAAGTACTCTAAAGCAAAGTTTGGCCTACTAACTTTAAAAACACTCCTTGAACGTTCAATTTAATCTATTTTGCTTGTTAGAGCATACCGTTGACGTAATTTGGATCGGGTCGCGATACTTTACGTCCAAAATATCGGTATCGGAATAAATGTCATCCCTGGTGAATAATATTTTAACAAAAACTAAAACATTCTGAAAAGCAAAATGGAATTCGCGTGAAACAGAAAATACACAAGCGATTTTTTAATGGTTTAAAATGGACAAAGCCTTTTGGGACAGGCAATGTTTCAGAAGATTACAGATGGTTGTTAACGTTTTAGTTCAGATAACCCATTTTTTATTATGGTTTATGTTATTTTCGGGGGAGTGATAACTTTGTTTTTTTCACCATATTTCCCGCGGGGTTAATTTATCCGGCCAGCAACATACTGTCTCCAAAAAAGCATGCACCGCCGGTATTTTGCCATGTCGCACTTTGAGAGCCACGTATTTAAACTAAATGTTTGTCGATCCAATTCAAGTTGCAAATCAAAAGAATAAAATATAAACGTATTCTTATTATAGATAAGCTTTATACCGGTTTTGATAATATCAACCGATATTTTGCTTCCAACCATTTATCGGTATCAGTAAATTTTGGAGGTATTTGGTCTGAAGGTTAGCATGAAAATCTGATAACTTATTTGCCTAATTTTTTTTTAATAAAACTGAGATGTTATTTCGATTCTCTTTTCAGTTATTTCAATTTTTTGCTATATTCCATGTATGGACAAAAAAACCTATCGGCTATGGGATATCGGTCTGAAAAAGTAACATCGGTAGATCTCTAATTCTTAAAATATTACCTATTTACCAATAATAATAAAATGCTTCCCTTGGAGTTGTGATTGCTAACCAACGTTTCGGCAACCTATTCAAGTCGCCTTCTTACCGAACGCTCGTAGTACAATGCATGTAATATATCTATCCAGCGTGTAAACTCGTGACTGTAGCAAAGGCAAACTACGTTATGTGACACCCTTATTTTAGAGACTATACTTTTATTTTACGATATTGTCCCATACTGAATTTTTATCTTTTTTAGATTGCAGTGTCTCCAGACTTCCAATCATCGCCTTATCCTTTTATGACGTCACAAGGTCATCGAATCGCAGTCCACGCGTCACAAGTACCTTTGTAACGTTAGAATGGCTGTCGCGCGTCAACTTCGATTGTGGGATAAAACAACTGGGGGTGTCCGGTATTATCGGAACAGAATCGATACGCGATAAACTTATAAGGGAGGAATTTCAGCTGTAGTTTTCGATCTATAGACGTAATATTTCGTTTAACTCAATTTTTAACTAAACTATACTAACGATAACGTACATTTTTTTGTGTTGTAAGCTGTTAGCCATCTAATCTTTGCGTGATAAAAAAATCCACCCGCTCTCTTATTTAAGTAATGTAATAGAATCATTCGGTATCCAATTTAAAAAGCGTGTAATTCGTAGATAATATGGGATAGCGGTTAAGGGTAAAATATCAGACATCCCTAGTGAATTGCATCCACCGCTTGTTGTAGTTAAATGTGGACTTTGTATCCACGACGAACAGCAGCAAGCAGTGAATGCCCATAACCGCCTTAAGAGGCTTAAAATTTACGGAAACCGGTAAACTAGCAATTTTTGGCGTTCGGACGCTTAACATTCGCACTTTTTCGCGCACAATTTCGGTTCCTGGCGGATTTTTCGCGGTTCACGACGATGAGCGTTTGTCCCAGTATCGCGCAGACCCAGTCACGCGCAAACGTTTTAGCCTTCTTTAATAGAAATAGATAGCTTCCGCCGACCGCAATCGTTGCATAGGGGCAGTATTAGTGAGATCAGTCTTTTAGTTTAAACAGTAAGGTCTGGGCGCTTTACAACCTTCGTTACCGAAACTCTTTCGAAAAACTCTTACTACTAAAATTTGCCCGTAAACGTCTTATTCTGTTAAATATGCCAGAGTCGAAGTTGAACCTTGTCTTTAAAATTTTCTTTAATTAATTAATTGATTAGTGCTTTTGTAAAGCATTGCGCGACAGCCATTGGTTTTGTTAGTGTATTATGAGATATGTGGTCCAGGGTTGGGGTCCAATTTCTACAATTACCATTGCGTTAAATAATTTCTTATTACCTGCGATATTGTAGGATTTCATAAAACAATTTCAAGATCGCCTAATCCTAATAGTCGCGTCATTTTTACATAATAGTTCTCTACATTTAAATGTGGAGATCCGTAGCTAAACTTGAAACTATATCGAGGGTATAGTTAACTTCTTTAAAAGGCGCTTGAGGGCAGTGATTTACGATTACACCAGAAGTTTATTTTGCAATATCAGGTCTCAGGCTTCCAACAGAGCTAGGGAAAGAAGGTCTTAGAGAATTAAAGCAATTACCAGATGTAGTTGGTAGCAGGCTTTCATAACGATAAAAATAATGTATAGGCCTAAATCAGAATTATTATCAAGTTATAAAGACGACCAAGGAATGAAGAAAAAGGACTCCCAACGCCAGGTCAGTCGAGTCATACTTGGTTTGATGTTTTCAACAAAATCTTGCGATTTCTTTTACATTTCAGAACCAGCAGAAGGCCATTCACCAGCACCAGCACCAAAAACCACCAGAAGACCATTTGTTTCCAGCTGCCTGTACATGTGTTCTATATACGAAGGGTAACTACGCGCTGCCTTGATTTAAAATGTTTTACTTACACTGCTGTAAATTGTTCAAAAATAACTGACGGTGGAATGCAATTTTAATCAGTCAATAAAAACACGATCGACTTGAGTTCTTTTAGGTATGTTTTGGTGACTAGGGCCGTAGTATTCATTTTCGACTTAAAACGCTAAAATAACTGGCAGGTTAAAGTTCGATGTACTACCGTTACAAATGGTTGTGAAATTCTTGATATTAACATACATTTTTTTTTTCGGTTCAATGCTACATTTCTAATGCCAGTTTCACATCTTTAAATTTGATGAATTTATGTGGGTTACACTATCCTGTAGTTTTGTTGGAATCTAAAACAAGCCAGTAAAGGTACGTAATACTTAGCGTGAGCGTGATTTCGTGTTTAGCCGGAGAAAAGCTATGGAGGATAAAGTGGAGAGATGTACTTCTAGAAAAAGAAGGCGACAGGTTTATCGGTGAGTAGGCAACTAAACGTAAAACTTTTATTTACAACCACTAATTTTATTGTGAAGGTTGGTTGAAGGTAAAGACACGGCGACGAACCTGGCTGTGGAAAAAGAACTACGGTCACCAAGGATGGATACAAGGTGAATATAATTCTGCTCTTTATCTACAAATCTAGGATAGATTTGTTTAAATTGTCATGGATTGACATGTCATGTTCGACTCTAAACCTTGAAATTGGCAGGCTAAATTGTTCAAAAGAATATCTATTTTATGTTTGATATACTCCCTATAAGAAATGGTTTTAAATTGTTGATATTGACTTACATTTTGTCTTTCGAGATTTAATACCTACTTATACCTACTTCTTTATGTGCTTCGTGATATTCTTATTACGTCTTACAACCTCCAACTACAACCTCCAACCATTATGCTCCAAAATCTTTCGAGATTAAAAAGCTAATTTGCCACATTTTTCAAATTTGGTTCAATGCTACATTTCTAGTGCCCGATTCACACGTTTTTAATTTAATACATTTATCTGGTTTGTACCATCCTGCAATTTTGTTGGAATCTTCAAACTAATTCAGGCACAGCATACATTTTTATCTTATCGTAATTTCGTGTTTAGTTGGAACATATCTATGGAGGTTAAAGTGGAGAGATGTACTGCTGGAAAAAGAAGAAAGCGACTTGTTTTATCAGTAAGTAGGCAACTCAACGTAAAACTCTTATTTACGATTACTAATTTTATTGTGAAGATCCTTTGAAGACACGGCAGACGAACCTGGCTGTGAAAAAAGAACTACGGCCACCAAGGATGGATAATAACAAGGTGAATATAATTCTGCTCCTAGGATAGATTTGATAAAATTGTTTACAATGTCGTGTTGTCAGGAATTGACAGACACGGTTTTATGACTTTTGTGACTCGGTGGCTCGTATGACCAGGCAAGGATTGCCGTGGCAAGTTGTCACGCTTGCCGTGGCAAGTGGAAAGTTGTCAGAATGGCATTGGCAATTGTCTCCGTTTTCTGTGACAAGCTAGCTTGTCGGATATCATGTGGAAGGCAATTGTCACGTTTGTCATAGTAAATGACAAGTTGCCAGCATGGTTTGTCGGATGTCATGTGGCAATTGTCGCGCTTGCTGTGGCAATCTGTCTGATGTGCTGTTGTAGGTTGCCAGGATTGCAGTGGCAAGTTATCCCGTTTGATGTGGCAAGTTTGTCGGATACCCTGTGGCAAGCAATTGTCACGTTTGCAGTGACAAGCTGGCACGATGGCATTGCCAACTGTCGCGTTTAGGCTGGCGGGCTGTCGTGTTGGTTGTGGCAAGTTGCCAGTTGTGGTTTCCAATGTTGTTTCGAATCTGTTACCTTGGGTCAACAATGGAAATTAAGTCTCCTTTTTTAGGTTTCCGTACTACGGTAATTGGTATTATCTATATATGGTAAGGTAGCTACCCTTCCTTTCAAACATTTTTGATTTTCAGAATTTGCTTTCCAAAAAGGAAGGTAGCGCAAAAGTCAGTAACCTTAAAAATAAATTTGTGTAGACTTTTCTCTGTTTCAGGTCTACAATCAATGGGATAAAGAAAAGCGTGTAGCAAAAATAACAGCAGAAAAAGCGAAACTCTTGTGTATCGTGACTGTTTTGCGTTCTGTACCTGTTCTGTTTGTCGTTTAACAATAAAAAAATGTTTTTGTTACCGCAAGGTACCGCTGTCGCACTACGTCTTGTTGATTATATGGAAATATTCGAAAAAGAAAGATTGAAAAAAGGTACCCTATATTTTCCGGATTACCAGGTGTCCCTATATTTAACAAGCTAATTTTATTGAAAAATAAAAATGTTATGCTTTTGTAAATTGCCACCTAAAAATTTTGCAATACAAATAGTGGTAAAACGGGAACATACAATAAGACCTAAAAAGCAAACCTAAACCTACAACAATAAAATATATAAAAGCATAGTATTAAGACCAACGACCTAATACAGCCAGATAAGCAGTAATATCCAGGACAGCATAAGATCAAAATCGTCTGAATAAATCCCTAAATTTATCGGAAGAAGCCTAAATGGCGAAAATAACGCCCGAACCGGTGGGTTGGGTAGAGGGTATGTGACGATCGGGGTCCATCGGTCTGGCATCGGCCGTTTTGGTGACTAGTTTGGACGCCCTAGTGACTAGTCTGACCGGCGCTGTCAGGGCACCGCTGTTTTGGCACCGGACTTTTGGCCCTGTTTGGGGTTAATGGTGGGTAAAGGAAGGGGTTAGAAAATGGGTTAGTGATGAAATTATTAGGGAAGTTAGTGTTGTACTTAGTGGTGGGGTTTAAGGTTAGGTAAATTCGACCTGATTCTGACCTTTTAGGTCTTATTTCGACGTATTTAGGACTTCTTCTGTTTTAGACGATACTTATACCCATTTTGGCCTTATTCCGAATTGTATTTTATTGTGAGGTTGGTGTTGTTGGTGTTGTTCTTATCACGGTCTTCTAGCTGGAGTCCGGTAAAAAACCCTTTATCGCATTTCCACTAAATCGTGGAAGTTTTACCTAAAAAACAGGATGAAGTTTTTGAGTAAAATAACTGTTTTTTTTTTATATAAGGCATAATTCTAGAATTGACTCTTTTTCGTACTTGACTGTATATGAAAAGATATTTGTTAAATTAGGCATTACTGTACTAGGCCTGATTTTTAGTAGACTTGGTAAAGTTTTATTAAATTCAGTTTTACTAATACGAGTGAATGCTTAGCTGTCCTGGACCAAACTTGACATCACCAAAGTCGACGTGCAACTGAGCGTCAGTTGTCAGGTGAATCGTTCACCCCAGGGTGAATAAATTTTTTGCATGGGTGAACCAACCAAAAGGAGTGAATAAGGGTGAACCGTCAGAAATGGATGATGGCTTGCGAGCAGGGCGGACATTCTGGGTGTTCAACCTGTTCAGCGAACAGGTAAGAATTTCTAAAAAGAGAAGGGTGAATGAAATGTGGAGATAGATGCTAGGGTCAGTAGGTTTGTTTTTGCTAAAACTTCCAAGTTAGTCATCGCGGCAAGTTTGTATAACGGCCGTGTTAACAGATTTTGCTCCGGACTGTTGTCAAACGCAAAAGCTGAATCTAAAACATTTATGTTTTGTATGACTGAGGAAACTAAGATAATATTTCAAGCAAAACAAAGCTTCGAATTTACTCCAAATAGCGTGCACGATATTTTGTGCCATTGGGTCTCAGTTGATTCCTTAAATAAGCAATCTGGCATTGTCTATAGCGTTTAGTTATTTCTATGCATATAGCTATTTTTAACAAGGCGATTTTAGTTGCTGTTCGCACCATCCGCGATAGTGTAAGCAATACCAGTGTGGTATATAGTCATGGTTTTGAGAAGTGCTGTTTTATGAAATGCTTTTTTTCGCAGCGAAGGAAATTCGCTGCATGCGATACTTCCGTTTTGTGCAAAACACAACAAAGTGTAGCGCTAGTATTATCGATGACGAAGTTTTAAAACCGATTTTAAACAATATCTCGGAGTTGTTATGCTAGTGACTTGTATTTTCGTTTTGCATTATAAATTAGGCCTGCGAAAAATTTGGTTTTGTACCACTAAACTTGTGAAATAGATAATAAAAAGTGGCAGAAAAGAGGCTTTTAGGCTATAACGCAGGGCACTGTGAGTTTTGGCCTATAACGTAGAGCAGCCTAATCATCCCGAATATGCTGTTGCTACCAGCAAGCATATATTGAAAAGAACTACCGGTAAGAAACTGATCATCGTAAGTTCGAAACGTACGAGCTGAATTTGCTGAAGGCTGGCCTTAACCTACCCATTTGGTTCGACAAGTGCACCGGGGTTAACAACACTGGGAATATGTGCACTTCAGCAGCACAAAATGAGCTGTAATCACAGGACATTTAAATACGGTGTAACCGATAGCATAGCAAGTATGAAAATCATTGTCATACCTGAGCTTGTGGGTAGTTGAAACAAGTCTGTCGTAAAAGATTGACTAAAATTACAACTGTAGTATAATTAGACGAATATTGGTACTTCGAAAACGTAAACTTGCCTATTGCAAAACGTCTGGTACTGCTAGTTTTGTTTGGGTTTCGTTAAAGTTTTTGTTTTGGGTTTCGTTTTTGTTTGGTTTTCGTAAATACGATTTATAAAATGTTCGGAGCTGACACAGCTTTTCAACATGTAGGGATAAGCGTGTTACCTATATGATGCAAATTACGAAAAGCACTCTTAGTTCTAGCATCAAAGTACTGGTACATCACCATGCACTACACATTTAGGAATATAGTGGAAATACTGTCAGCGAAATTTAATAATTGCATTGTACAAGATTTTATAATATTCTCACTTTTTCTAGTGCAGCAATTGGAATTATTATTGCATATATTTGCAGTGATTGCAGATTTGAAACTTGCTTTGTCATTCCACGACTTGGCACTTTGGCCGAAGCATAATCCAATATAAGTTTACTTTCTAGAATCCAGTATGCGTTGATTTTTTTCTGGCAAAGCCCAGCATCTGTTTCAGAAACGCTTCGCAAAAATATTAGCAAGTCTACGGCGGTTGTTTTCCAGGAATGTTTCTATACATGATTGAATTTTTGAAGGTTTTTTCAGAGGGTTTATAGAATGGCAAATCCGTTAGAAAAGATTGCCTTAGCAGGTTCAATTTTTATACTAGCTTGGGCCATTTTGGGGAGCTGGGATCCATCATCGAACGTAAACGATAAAATTTCTGAACTTCTAGAATCACTGAAGAGAGCAGAAAAAGAGGTATACGGTTGCTTGCATTTAATATAGTGTAATAAGAAATTACGTTTGGATCGTTTTTTTTTTTAACTTTTGGAATACTGTACTACAACTGTATTTTCTCTTTAAGTTAACTCCGGGAATGCGAACTATATTACAGTAATATTTGTCTATTAACAAATTAGTACTATATTTCTTGCATTTAATATTTAAAAATATTCTAATAACAAACGACGTTAGGATCTTTTCTGAAAACTTTAAAATACTACAATCTCTTTCGATATTTTAAATATAACATGTCATCTCCGAAAATCCGAACTATTACAGTAATATTGTCTATATTTAAAAATTTGTCTAACAAACTACGTCTGGGTCTTTTCTGGAAACTTTGGAATCCTACATTTAACATCGCCTTTTAACAAATTTCATTCTGGCATTTCTGGAAACCCTGTGGAGTAATGCAATGTTTTTGAATCTCAAAATTTTGTGTTTTATTTTTATTTTTCAGGTTACAATAACCACTCCCCCGAAAATTGCGATCGGTTTTGGCGCATGCAGCGATATTTTTGTCGATGCAACAGCCCTGCTACAAACCGTGGGTATAAAACCGCTAGAAGAGACCAACAACTACGACATAGTGTCCAACGTGGATGAGCTGTCTCAGAGTTTCTCGCGCTTCTTTCAGCTCGGCGCCGCGGCCGAACGTTATGTGGACAACGCAACGTTATTCGCCTTGCTGGTGCGCAGTTCCTATGGCGTTAAAGGTGTTAAAACCTCAATAGGTGGGGTAGGGCCGCTCATGGCTAACAGATTAGCCCTAAGCGGTGCCAAAGTGCTGGTTGCTGCTCCCCCTACGGAAGAGTTTAGAGGCGCTATTGACCCTAGAGTGAGAATAGTAGGAAGCAGTGCTGGACCAAGTGACATACACCTGCTGATGGAGTACAAGGTTGGTGACCGTTTTGGAAAGTTCAAGTCGCCTCGTGCGAATAGATTCAGTCTCCACGCCGATATACAAGGCCCGTTGATCCAATCGCTCGAACCTTTTATGGAGGAGTACAAAACGTTCAAGCCTGATTTGCTGGTCATCGGTGGCTTGCAAATGGACAACTTTCCATTCAAGTATGTTGATCTTATTTTATGTAAGTTTAAGTAATTTTGTGTGCTTATTGGCTCAAATTTCGCAACTGTTAAATGCTCGCTTCAGTTAGAATCATTGCATTTTGCGACGTTCATTGCTACGCGTTTTATTTACGGTTATAGCTGTAAAAAAATTTTACCTAACGTTGTGAGTGTTACGCCGTTTTTTAACAAATGTCAACCAATATTTAATGGTCAAATTAACAAGTTTTTAATAGACTTTTTTTTCGGGCCACACTTCCGACGACATATGTGAAGTAACACTTATACAGTTTTTTTGATTGGAGACCGACAAGAAGTTTAAAGGGGCCGCAACGACCAAAGACCGTAACCAATTTGTGGAGCATAATGGTTGAAGGTGGTAGTAAGACGTAATAAGGATATCAAAGTACAGAAGTAGGTACAACATTTTGAACATTAGTGCCTTCTTACCATGTTGAAAATGAATAAATAGTTATTCGACACGTTCAAAATGATACTTACTTCTGTATGGGCTTTGATAGTCTTATTACGTCTTACTATAACCACTAATGGTTTAATTGTCTGTTGTAGGCCTCAAACACCTTTAAAAATCGTTGGCGCCACCTCCATAACTACGTATTATATTTTATTATGTATTTTACAGGTCTGGAGAACGGGAGGCACGCCTGAACGCTTTGCAAGGTCTCCTGGTTGATGCCAATAGCAACAAGATCCTCATCCACTTCGAGATGACCTCGTTGGTGGAGGAAGCCCTCATGATCGAGCTCTCCCAAAAGGTTTTCCCCTTCTGTGACTCAATAGGCATGAACGAGCAGGAACTAGCAAACCTGGTCGGATTCCTACGATCAGGCGAGATCACAACAGTAGCCGAAGCTTACTCAGCACTACCAGAAGTTTTGGATCAAATCCGAGATACTTATAAACTCCTGTGGCGAAAGAAGAAAGCGACTTGTTTTATCAGTAAGTAGGCAACTCAACGTAAAACTCTTATTTACGATTACTAATTTTATTGTGAAGATCCTTTGAAGACACGGCAGACGAACCTGGCTGTGAAAAAAGAACTACGGCCACCAAGGATGGATAATAACAAGGTGAATATAATTCTGCTCTTTAACTACAAATCTAGGAAAGATTTGATAAAATTGTTTACAATTTCGTGCTGTCAGGAATTGACAGACATAGTTTTATGACTTTTGTGAGTCGGTGGCTCCTATAACCAGGCAAGGATTACAGTGGCAAGTGTCAAGTTGTCAGAATGGCATTGGCAATTGTCTCGTTTTCTGTGACAAGATCATGTGGAAGGCAACTGTCACGTTTGTCGTGGCAAATGACAGGTTGCCAGAATGGCTTGTCGGATGTCATGTGGCAATTGTCGCGCTTGCTGTGGCAACTTGTCTGATATACTGTTGTGGGGGTTGCCAGGATTGCAGTGGCAATTTATCACCTTTGCTAAGGCAAGTTTGTCTGATACCCTGTGGCTGGCAATTGTCACGTTTGCAGTGACAAGCTGCCAGGGTGGCATTGGCAACTTGTCTGATATATATCATGTTTGCTATGGCAAGTTTGCAGTGATAAGCTACCAGGATGGCTTTGGCAACTGTCACGTTTAGGCTGGCGGGCTGTCGTGTTGGTTGTGGCAAGTTGCCAGTTGTGGTTTTAATGTTGTTTCGAATCTGTCATGTTGGGACAACACTGGAAAATAAGTCTCCTTGTTTTGTTATCCGTACTGCAGGATTAGTATTACTTATATATGGTAAGGTAGCTGCCTCTCCTTTCAAACAATTTTCTTTTCAGGTTTTGCTTTCCAAAAAAGGTAGCGAAAAAGTCCAAAAGTAATAACATAAAAATAAATTTGTATAGAGTTTACTGTTTTTCAGCTCTAGAATCTGGAAGGAAAAAGGAAAATGTAGCTAAATCAACGGCAAAAGAAGCGAAACTCTCTATATATCGTGACTGTTTTGCGTTTTGAACCTGTTCTGTTTGCTGCTTATTAGAAAAACAATGTTTGTTACGCCTTATTATTGAATGTGGATATATTCGAAAAAGAAAGATAAAAAAGGCAGCCTATAGTTCCGTTTTACCAGGTGGCCTTATTTAACAAGCTACATCTCAATTTTAGTCGAAAATAAGAATGTTCTGCTTTTCTAAATTGCCACCTTTCATAACTGTTTTCTGAAGAGTTAAATGTAGAATTGACTGACCAAGTTTAAGTTAGTGCCGTGTTAACAGATTTTGCTCCGGTTTGTTACGTATATTATGTTAGGACTACGGCGATTATTTTTCAACCTAAAAATTAAGGAGTTTTGACCTAAAAATAATTTATTTTGACAAAACTTTGGCCTGTTAGAAATGCATTAATTTAAATAACCTAGGCGTCGTTATTCCACATTTTTTTATACCGTATAATGAAGATATAATACGGTTAAAATGACTTTGAATATAAATCAAATTTTTTTGATCAAATTAAACGATAAATTAAAAAAAAAACTGAACGACCAATTTCGAAAAGCTGACTATAGTTTTTTTTTTAATTTTGCGACGATTTACGTGCATTTTTATTCGTTTTTTACTTCGGTCAAAATTACGTGTAAATTGTGACAAAATTTTGACTTTTTTTTGACCAGTCAAAAAATAATCGCCCTAGTTATGACAGGTCATAAAACGCCAAAGCTGAATCTAAAACATTTATGTTTGGTGTGACTGAGAAACTAAGATAATATTTCAAGCAAAACAAAGCTATGCACTTGTTTTGACACAAAGCTTCAAATTCACTCCAAATAGAGCATGCACGATAATTTGCGGCATTGGGTCTCAATTGATTCCTTGAAGAAGCACCTGGAATTGTCTTGGGCGAGCAAGCGTTTTGTTATTTCTACATATAGCTGTTTTTAACAAGGCGATTTTAGCTGCTTGTAGCACCATTCGGGATAGTGTGAGCAACACCGGTGTGATATAGTTACACGGTTTCGAGAAATGTTGTTTTTTGAGGAGCTGTTTTTTTTTCGCAGCAAAGGAAATTTGCTGCATGCGATACTTCCGTTTTGTGCAAACCACAACAAAGTGTAACGCCAGTATTTTCAATGGCGAAGTTTTAAAACCGAATCTCTGAGTTGTTATGGTAGTGACTTTTATTTTCGTATTGCATTATAAATTAGGCCTGCGACAAGTTTGGTTGTGTACCACTAAACTTGTGAAATAGATAATAAAAAGTGGCAGAAAAGAGGCTTTTAGGCTATAACGCAGGGTACTACGAGTTTTGGCCTATAACGTAGAGCAGCCTGATCATTCCGAATATGCTGTTGCTACCAGCAAGCATATATTGAAAAGAACGACCAGAAAGAAACTGATCATCGTAAGTTCGAAACGTACTAGCTGAATTTGCTTAAGGCTGGCCTTAACCTGCCCATTTGGTTCGACAAGTGCACCGGGGTTAACAACACTGGGAATATGTGCACTTCATCAGCACAAAATCAGCTGTAATCACAGGACATTTAAATACGGTGTAACCGATAGCATAGCAAGTATGAAAATCAATGTCATACCTGAGCTTGTGGGTAGTTGAAACAAGTCTGTCGTAAAAGATTGACTAAAATTACAACTGTAGTATAATTAGACGAATATTGGTACTTCGAAAACGTAAACTTGCCTATTGCAAAACGTCTGGTACTTCTAGTTTTGTTTGGGTTTCGTTAAAGTTTTTGTTTTGGGTTTCGTTTTTGTTTGGTTTTCGTAAATACGATTTATAAAATGTTCGGAGCTGACACAGCTTTTCAACATGTAGGGATAAGCGTGTTACCTATATGATGCAAATTACGAAAAGAACACTTAGTTCTAGCATCAAAGTACTGGTACATCACCATGCGATACACATTTAGGAAGATAGTGGTAATACTGCCAGCGAAATTTAAAAATTGCATGTACAAGATTTTATAATATTCTCACTTTTTCTAGTGCAGCAATTGGAATTATTATTGCATATATTTGCAGTGATTGCAGATTTGAAACTTGCTTTGTCATTCCACGACTTGGCACTTTGGCCGAAGCATAATCCAATATAAGTTTACTTTCTAGAATCCAGTATGCGTTTATTTTTTTCTTGCAAAGCCCAGCATCTGTTTCAGAAACGCTTCGCAAAAATATTAGCAAGTCTACGGCGGTTGTTTTCCAGGAATGTTTCTATACATGATTGAATTTTTGAAGGTTTTTTCAGAGGGTTTATAGAATGGCAAATCCGTTAGAAAAGATTGCCTTAGCAGGTTCAATTTTTATACTAGCTTGGGCCATTTTTGGGAGCTGGGATCCATCATCGAACGTAAACGATAAAATTTCGAAACTTCTAGAATCACTAAAGAGAGCAGAAAAAGAGGTATACGGTTGCTTGCATTTAATATAGTGTAATAAGAAATTACGTTTGGATCTTTTTTTGTAACTCTTGGAATACTGTACTACAACTGTATTTTCTCTTTAAGTTAACTCCGGGAATGCGAACTATATTACAGTAACATTTGTCTATTAACAAATTAGTACTATATTTCTTGCATTTAATATTTAAAAATATTCTAATAACAAACGACGTTAGGATCTTTTCTGAAAACTTTAAAATACTACAATCTCTTTCGATATTTTAAATATAACATGTCATCTCCGAAAATCCGAATTATTACAGTAATATTGTCTATATTTAAAAATTTGTCTAACAACTACGTCTGGGTCTTTTCTGGAAACTTTGGAATCCTACATTTAACATCGCCTTTTAACAAATTTCATTCTGGCATTTCTGGAAACCCTGTGGAGTAATGCAATGTTTTTGAATCTCAAAATTTTGTGTTTTATTTTTATTTTTTACAGGTTACAATAACCACTCCCCCGAAAATTGCAATCGGTTTCGGCGCCTGCAGCGATATTTTTGTCGATGCAACAGCCCTGCTACAAACCGTGGGTATAAAACCGCTAGAGGAGACCAACAACTACGACGTAGTGTCCAACGTGGATGAGCTGTCTCAGAGTTTCTCGCGCTTCTTTCAGCGCGGCGCCGCGGCCGAACGTTATGTGGACAACGCAACGTTATTCGCCTTGCTGGTGCGCAGTTCCTATGGCGTTAAAGGTGTTAAAACCTCAATAGGTGGGGTAGGGCCGCTCATGGCTAACAGATTAGCCCTTAGCGGTGCCAAAGTGCTGGTTGCTGCTCCCCCTACGGAAGAGTTTAGAGGCGCTATTGACCCTAGAGTGAGAATAGTAGGAAGCAGTGCTGGACCAAGTGACATACACCTGCTGATGGAGTACAAGGTTGGTGACCGTTTTGGAAAGTTCAAGTCGCCTCGTGCGAATAGATTCAGTCTCCACGCCGATATACAAGGCCCGTTGATTCAATCGCTCGAACCTTTTATGGAGGAGTACAAAACGTTCAAGCCTGATTTGCTGGTCATCGGTGGCTTGCAAATGGACAATTTTCCATTCAAGTATGTTGATCTTATTTTATGTAACTTTAAGTAATTTTGTGTGCTTATTGGCTCAAATTTCGCAACTGTTAAATACTTGCTTCAGTTAGAATCGTTGCATTTCGCGGCGTTTATTATTAACCAAGTTTTTACCGTCATATAATTTATTTTACAGTTGAAAATGTCCTTGACCTAACATTTAAATGTTTCGCCATTTTTAAGAAATGTCAACCAATAATCGTAAAATAAATCAGAATTTAATAAATCGTTTTTAGGCCTAGGCCTAACTCTTGAAGACATATGTTAAGTAACAGTTCTGTAATTCTAAACATGCGTCCGCTAATCAGTTTTTTTAATTTGGCTTATTTAACCGCCAAGAAACGTTAGGAGGCAAATCTACTAAATGTTTGCTGTAGCTACAAAAACAAGGGATGTTGTAAAATATTTTTTTTGAAATTTAAGAGATTCTTTCACTCCCTTAAAACTCCTTTGAAAAAGCATTGCCGCCACTTATATGTTAACGTATTATATTTCATTACGTATTATTACAGGTCTGGAGAACGGGAGGCACGTCTGAGCGCTTTACAAGGTCTCTTGAAAGATGCCAATAGCAATGAGATCCTCACCCACTTCGAGATGACCTCGTTGGTGGAGGAAGCCCTCATGCTCGAGCTCTCCCAAAAGGTTTTCCCCTTCTGTGACTCAATGGGCATGAACGAGCAGGAACTAGCAAACCTGGTCGGATTCCTGCGATCAGGCGAGATCACAACAGTAGCCGAAGCTTACTCAGCATTACCAGAAGTCCTGGATCAAATCCGAGATACTTATAGACTCCTGTGGCGCCTCTCAGGTCGTGTATCCCGCCTTCATGTTCACACGTTGCCGTTTCAGGCAATTTTAACACGTAAATCTTCCCAATGGAAGAACTGCGCTTCCGCCGCCGCTAAAGCCGCTCTGACTGCACACCGCTACGTTTGCGGCAGCGAGGTTGTCAACGCCTCTGACTCTAAACTTCTGATGGAGGATTCTTTCCTTACCTCCGGGGATGCTGATCATTCGCGGAGGATTTCCCTGGACCCGGAGAGCCCAGTTTCGTGCTGGGAAGAAGACTTTTCTTCTTCGTTGGGCGTCCTAGGAGGAGCAGTGGTGATTTGCGTTGCGCCGAACCCGGTTTGCACTAAAGTTACGAGAACGGCCGGCGCTGGTGATAATATTTCCGGGGCTGGACTGGTTTTGCAAATCTAGTGGAATTTTTTGACATCGTTTACATTTTGTGGTACTGTATTTTCTAGTAAAAAATCAAGTTGTTAAAATTAGAGTAACAAAATTGTATATTAGGCTACCATTTTTTATGACAAGTGTTTAAAACAGTGGTTTGCCAATCGGTTACTTTTTCAGGTACGGTACTATATTTTTCTGGTACAAACTTCAATTGTTAAATATCTTTTCCGTGACTGTAGGCCACTGTTTTGCATATAAAGTAGAATATTTTACAGGTGTGTAAAACAATCGTTTTTCAAGCGTTTACATTTTTCTGGTAAAAAATTAAATTGCTGAAATCTGAGCAAAAATTTGCTGATTCGATTGCAAGGTTTCAGATAATCGTTTGTCAATTATTTACTCTTTCATGTACTAATTTTCTTGGTATAAATTTAATTTCCCAATTTCGTGTGAAAATATGTATACAAAGCTACAATTTCTGCTGCTGAATCGATTGTAAAATATTGGGGTTAAATAACAATTTATTATTTTCTTAAAATAAAAAAAATGTCAGAATACAACATGGGTAGGCATTTTAACTAAACCTTTATTTATGCGGCAAAATCTAAAAAACGCTAGTTACTATGGCGTTGCAACTTTTTGTGTTTTAAAAAAAAATGCGTTTTTCTCTTTACCTCTACCGTGCTGCTATATAACCCAGGTATTCGATCTAAATATTGCATTTTTAATTTAAGCTTGTTTGTGATGACGTTTTAAGGGAAATCTAAACTATTTTTCCGTTTAGTTTTTGTCTTTTAACTACTATTTTTCTGTCGTTTTAATTGAAATTTATGTTGAAATTGTGCTCTAAGTTTATTTAACTGGGCTATTAAATCTTGTAAGTACTCTTTATAATTCATGTTCTAGGAATAAATATTTTAGTCAACTATTAGATATATTCTTTACACGTTTTTCCTTCTGAATTGTGAGTGAAAACAAATCATTATACACGCACCTAATCTATATGAAACTTTTGCACCAGTCGCTTTATTAAAACAAATCCACATAACGATAATTAATTTTACTGTTGTACGCGAGGGCATTTAAAATTGCAACCTTGCCTGTCAGCTATAGGTGCACCGCTGACACGCAAGCCTTTTAGTCAATCTACTAGATCTTTTCAATCCAATAAATCAAATTACATAGCGACTTTTAACGGCAGGGTTGTGGACCCAGACCTTGAGATGGTTTGGCAAGCTCGGGAGCATTTTCGTTTAAGCGGTGCCCGGAACGGGAGCCGAAGCCATTTTTTGGGGTGGAGGCGGAGCTGGAGCAATTTCTAATTTGTAAGAACTAAAAGCAATGAAATTTTATCTGCTCTAGCTCGAAAAGATTTTAAATTGCTTATAGCAGCTTGTACGATGTGTTCGGGTCAACCTCTGTTCAATCTGTTAACAGTTCGAATTCCTTATTTCCTAGTCGATTTATGTCTCACACATTATAACGAAACAGTAACTACTAACACCTGGGAGATGTAGGCTATTTAAGAACCAGCAAAGGTCGTTAAAATCAGCAGACGTGGAGTCGATTGCGTACGTTTACGGTGATATATTTTTAAACCTACCGTAGGCCAAAGTAAAACCGTAAACAAAACTGTAAGCATGAGCTACTGATTTACCGTTTGTTCATTCGTAATAAATATTATTTTTTTGTGGTCACGCACCCACTTGCTCAAATGAAAAAACTGAACAGTTTAATGAGGCAAATATAACTAAATTTAGCCTGCGTGGAAGCAACTTAAAAAACGCTAGCACCGGGGCCAGAGTCATTAGTCTTGAATATGTGTTTGATCGCGGCACCGGAGCTGGAACCGGACCAATTAGATATGTTTAGTAGCTCTAGTGCAGGGAACGATGCTCTCTTACAGTGGTTCCCTCGTCCCTCTTGAAATCTATATAATTTAACAGTGAAATTGGAATTTATGTCTTTACAATGTTAAAAAATGTCACTTCGTGAAAATCTGTAATACTTCTGGGAAAACAATTTATACAGTTTTATGTTTAGTAAGGCAAACATGAAGAATAAACCTAATTACTTGCTATTTTTTAATATAAATGAACGTATTTTTAAAATTACAGAATACCTTTGTTGTATATTTTAAAGTTGTTACATTTTCGTCATTCGGGGAATTTTATTATAAACTTTAACAATGAATTGCGGGGGGAAATGTATTCTGTGGCTAATGTATATGATTTAAAAAAAAAATTAAATATGTTAT
Organism: Ascidiella aspersa; assembly: GCF_963924565.1. Classification (NCBI taxonomy): domain Eukaryota; kingdom Metazoa; phylum Chordata; class Ascidiacea; order Phlebobranchia; family Ascidiidae; genus Ascidiella; species Ascidiella aspersa. The sequence continues at coordinate 31,927,480 of NC_139450.1, forward strand.
GAAAAACGTGTTTTAATCATCTAACTATATTTAAGTGAAATCAAAAAGTTATTCAAACTTTGCTTACGGCCAAAATTATATTATTTGCCGGGGTGTTTAACAATTCTATATACGCAGGTTACATTGCTAAAAAAAATAACCATGTGTGTGTTTTTATTATTGAGGAATAATTTTGTTTGCGTGCGATATTTATCAAAAAAATATGAGAAAACGTAGGAATTTTTGTTGAAATTTAAAGACCTGTTAAGGGCCGTTTGCCCTAGATGATTTAACCACTTAAAACGCCAGAAAAATATAATCAAAGTTTAAACTACCAATTCCGAATTTGAATGGCGTTGGTCTGGCATCTTATCACAGCCCGCGTTCAAACTTTAAACAATTATAAAATCAACACACGATATATTGGTTAGGGTGCTGGTTATCGTTTAGGTGTGGGTGGGTTTGGTTATATTATATTTACTTGTTTATTAATAATCCTTTACCCACCCAAACTCAAATTAATAACCCTACCCAAATAATGTTTATTGTGGTACGACTCTAGGCCAGCACCCCAAAGATCTTGGCGCAAAGGTACTGGAATGCAAATCCGGGTGCTGAAATGCCTGGGTTAACATTGCTGCAAAGATACAGTGATGTTTAGGTAAAGTGAGCATGTTTTCTATAAATTTACAAAAGTTCATAGCCTTTATTAAGTGTGAAACTGAATTAATATTTCAAAATGACAGGTTTTTTTAGAATTTAATTTTTTATTTCTGAAAAGCTGTATTTTCTCAAGTGTATATAGTTCATTATAATATTTTTAGCTTGAATTTAATAACACAGGTTATGTTGTTAAAAAACGTTTGTTAGGTTAGAAACTGTGTTTCTTAAATCCTAATCTTTGTAACAATGTCATATGGAAGGGCATGCCAGGTAAGCAACCAATTTTTCAATTTCCTGTGTGCAATTATTTATAATATAGTATCAGTTTTAAGTAAGTTTATAGATTGTATTTACCTGCGCTAGACTCTGCATTCTGTGGCAGGTGCACACCTAAATTGCTGTTCAAAGCAACTTATGTGCACATCAAAGTTTTAAAGTTGTAGGAAAATTATATTCAGGAGTTATTAATGTATTGTCACGCAAGTATTATCTAATAAATGCATTTCAGCCATGCTATTTTAGGCTGTATAAATATCTCCCCCGCGCAATATATAAAGTTTCCAACATTTTATTGATGTGTGTATGTAACACAACTACGTTTGCTAATTTGCATTAATTTTTTTATTCAGACACCTAAAGGTTGCAAACGATCAAATAAATTCACTATGCCATAGATCAGGGTTTCTCAAACTGTGGTCCGCAACAACTGCACAGGTGGTCCATGGTCAAAAAAAGTTTGGGAAACCCTGCCATAGATACACCTGCATCAGAGTTCAATATTTCAAAATTTTGTTTTTTCTTTCATAAAATGGTAAACTCTATTTAAAACAAACATTAGGCCAAGTTTGTGTTATACTTGGCCGTTATACAGATTTGTTCTGGCCATGGCTGGGGAGTCCAACTAGGTTTGTTTTGATGGAGTAGGATTCGAGTAAGACCACGTAACACTACCAGAGTCCCTAGTCTATCATGCGCAGTTCTAACTTTTAAAACTGCTTTGTCGCCAACTGTGAATTGTAAAGGCAGAAGAGCATATGGTGGAATATTTTCCAACCATGTATTGTGAGTGGATAATTATATGTGACACCCCCTATGAGGGGATTGCTAAAAGTCCACCTTGATTTAACTACGTAAATAAGTGAAATAAAGACTGTAGGACGCAGCTAGACTCACAACTCAGCGAATTTGCATATTTGGCCGGTGTCCTACTCGGGAGTTGAAATTATTTTGTTTTCTTTTTTTCACAAACGAAAAACGGTTTGCACATTTACAGCAATGGACGACTTTCTCTCGCGTTTGGTACATTCTCAACGTTGACCGGCAACCAGCGGGGGGCGCTGCAGACCTGGTTTCAAAATACCTCCAGGGTAGACACAAGCCAATCTATCATCCCAGGAGCGATATCGGGGACCACATCGTTGTTATTAATGCAGGAAAAGTTGCGTTTTCTGGAAATAAATGGGAGGAAAAACTGTTTCGTTCTCGCACCGGGTGAGCATGGGGTAATTGTTTTTTGGATTTTTTTTTATTTTTGACAGGAAATATAAATATCTTCTGTAAACTATAAATGGATCTGTAATGTAGCTTGATAATATATAGCAAAGTCAAAAATGTCAAGTAGATGGACATGATCTGATAAAGACGTTTCGATACGATCTTGTATTATCTTCAATTAATGTGACTGAGAAGTAATTCAAGCATCACTTATAAAAGACGCTTATAAATCTTTATATTTTCTACCAGACGAAGAAAGGGAAAAACTGCAATGCCCGCCTACGCAGTTCACCAATTGGATCCAACTTGGGTAAGTATGAAGTTATAATTGTGTAAAAAGCTTGATATTAAATGCAAAAAAATATATATATATTTTTTATTTGTTTTTCTTAGTTTCAGTATGAGAAAAGCTCTGTTAATTTTTTTTGTGCAATTTGATAAATATTGGATGTAATACTTAACTCTATATTTACTGACAGATTATGAAGAGAATGATTTATCGCCAATTGCCAAACAACTATTATCGCAGGAGTTTGTTCACCAGGGCGCATGTTTTTGCAGATGAGGTTACTTTTTGTTCGCTACTTTATTTTTTAGTGTAAAGGGTTATTGAAAACAAGATGTTCTTGAATCCACTTAAACACTACCCTGATTTTATTTTCTGTAACTTTAAAATGTGCATGATCTAATAAAGTGTAGCACTAAATATATGATAATAAAGACCGCCTTGGCCCATGCAAGATAATGTTGACCTCAATTCCTGATCTGTAACAGCAGAATACTCCATTTTGATTGCTAAAGTATTCTGTTGATATAATCAATTGTATTTTTTCCTGTGTCATTGCCTTCAAGACAGCAAATTTCATACTTTTTAGAATGTTCCTGATAATATCATGGAGAATGTATCCTGTGTATTGAAACCACCGCGTATGGTCCCTAAAGGAATAAATGATTACACTCAAGAAGAAATATTAGATTTTCCCAAAATACTAAAGAGGTAAGTGTTTGTTTTTGTTATTAGGCAAATAGGCAATTTTAATGTAAAATCAGATGAATGGGAACAATACTTTAAAGCTTTGGCTTTTGTCTGCGAAAATACAAGTCTGCAACTATTTTTTCTTATTGCGTAAAACAAAACATAGTTACTAAGTTACAGCAGTAGGTTATATGTTGAGAGACATTTAAAACTGTTTTGGCCCTTCTAAAATACTCTATTAAAACCCTGCCTAGGAACACCATTTTGGGGGGTCTGCTAGGGTAAGATATTGTAAGACCTAAATAAGAACAATAAAACACACTTCAGAATAAGGCCACAATATGACTAATACCTAATAAGACCCAAACCCGTCAGTAAGACCAAAAGAGCAAGAATTGCCTATGCTTTATACAACCTTTTACCTAACCTCAAACCCTAACTTCATTACTAATTCTAGTAATTTCAAACCTAACCCAATTTTAACTCCACCTTAACGAACGGGTGGGAATCAATCCATCCAGTACCGAAACAAACGGTGCTATTCAAACTAGGTCTCCCAAACGTTGCCCCTTGAAATGGCCGATGTCAGACCTTAATTGTGCTATACCCTCTCCCAACAGTTTCAGGCAATATTTTGGACTTAATGCCTTGTTTAAACGATTTAGATTTTATTCTGTCATGTATGTTATTGCTTATTTGGCTTTATTATATCCTTGGTTTTAATGCTATGGTTTTATAAATGTTTCTGCTTTATATAATTGTTGCTTTGCAGGTCCATTTAATGTGTTATTAACATTACAATTCTTATTATTGTAGGCACAAACTGGCACTAAAGCAGTGATTAAAGCCAAGACAATCTTCTTTATAAAAGGCAAGAATGAAGTGGGTTACAGAACAACTTCTGAAGAGAGTGCCAGTGGAATTTTGGTTGTCGTCAATATTGCCATGCTTGTTTTTGTGACTTTTTCTAATAAATCAATATTTAAAAACTATTTTTAATGGGATATATCCTGTGAAAATAGAAAATACAATAACTTTGTTTTTTTTTAATATGTTTAACGTTCTTGATTGCTTATAATTAGGCTTGCAAATAAACCAGCTGCAAAGGCAATATTATATAATCTAGGAGTAATACCCGGCAATATAAATGAGGGAGTTGAACCGGAACATTATATTAACCGGTTTTCTGAAACGAACATTAAAAGTTTTTTGAGGAGCTACACTGGAACTGAATAATTTGAAAGATTACGAACATTAACCTAACCTGTAAACAAAAGCGGTTCCCTCCAGCATGACGTCAAAACTTGCATTTTATCCAGTCAAGTTTTGACATGTTCAAAATTTTATGAAAAAAATATGAATATTGATTAAATAAAGCGTTATTTTTTTATTTTCCAGATATTTCAATAATAACTTGCTGTTTTTTTAATACGTCACGAAACTTAGATTAAATTACTTACAATTCAAAGATTATTCTCTACAATAATTGACCCACATTTTTAGATTTAACGCAACTTATTTTGTATGCGAACCGGAACTTAATGAACCGGTTTTGAAATAACATTGGTCGAACCAGAGCTGAACCGAAACTTTTAAATTGCTCGAAACCGGATTCCAAAAAAATCTTGAACCCGAACCGGAAAAGTCAAACGGTTTAACTCCCTGATATAAATAGATGATTAGAAGATGTGTTTAATTGACCAAATATTTATGAGTGGTATTCGTCGTCCGACGGTAAACTAGTTAAATATATAGTTTTATTCAGTACTTCCAATGCTACAAAATCATATTTTAATGTACGGCACTTTAGCTTAATTTAAAAATTCTGACCATGTCAACATGGTTCACCCGTAAATTAATATTAGTTTGTTAGTATTCTATGGTTTTATTTACAATCGAAAGCGTTCAAGCGAAACGACTCACATTCAAGTAAATATATTCTCCCGTAATTTTTTTTCCTATGGCAATTAATACAAAATAGATCACCAAGGTATATCTATAAAATGTATTTATATATGAAGGTGAAAACTTAATGCAAATTGTTTAGTATACAATACCTATACAGTGATATAACCCTTGGTATATATTGCCAAACAAATTTCTTTGAAACAGTCTTCCGTAAATTTAGCGTCCGCTAAGTGTCCGGCTAACAGCGGGTTTGTTTTGATTTCCAAATGCGAATTTAGTTTTAAATTTCACCACAAAGTACTTAAACAATTAAAACTGTAACTATTAAAAGAAAGTTTTATTTTTATTCTGTATTTTGGTATGATGTTTTAGAAACATATCTATTCACAACATGTCTGACCCATCTGGAACTAAAGACGACCCAGCTGTCAAGGTTGGTGAAATGATTCTTTGTAAAATAAATTGATTTCTAAACGTCTGCAAGCACAAAGCCACATTCAACAGGATAGTTATTCTAACTAAAATAAGGGCACTGGACTAGAATCCTACCACAACGTTAAAACTATCAAATCAGTGCACATTATTTGGGTTAGGGTGTGGGTTAGCGTTGGGTTTGTTGTGGGTAAAGTATTATTATATTTATTTTCCCAATTTTCAATTTTTAAGACTGGTTTTGTAATTGTATTTTGTTACTGTAAAAAGTGGTGTTAGGATTCTAGACCAGCGCAAAAATCAGCATTAAACGCTGGTCTAAAATCTTTTTTAATCTAGGTACAGAGTAACAAAACCAGAAATTAAAATTGCAAACTGAGGTAATAAATATAATAACACTTTACCTATGCGCATCACCAAACTATTAAATTGTTCCAAACCTGTGTCATATTAACTTCATGAAGATAAAATGGGTAAAATGTTGGTTACAAATTCAAACTGTATGGTGGTGAATATTTAAACTAAACCTCACTAATTTTTTTTTCAATAAACATTAAAAACCAATTAATGTTTGACACAAAATTTTTATCCGGCCTGCAAGCTTCAACCCTTACATGGTTTTGCGGTTATCCAGCTTTGGTGATCACTTCTATAAAGTGCTAATAACCATTAACCCAAACCATGTTTTAGTTGATGAGAGAACGGCTCATGGGTACGGAAAGAAATGCTGAAGAACTTGCCAAAATGTTGGTCGACCTTGGAATAACTCCAAACGTGTCTCCTGAGTGGTATAAAAATAAACATTTTAACATAACAGTGAAATATCGTAATTAGAAGCACGCTGCAACAAAAAACAGTAAACAGTGTTAAAATATAAATGATTAGTTTTCTTAATTTTTGGCTTTATTCTTTATAAAATCTATTTTCTTGGAAATTGAACATCTAAGATTTTTATATCACTTGATGCAAACTATGATCATGCAGAGCTGTTTCAACTGAATCTTCCTATACCTTGTTAATATTTATAGTCATGTTTATATTTTGTTTTGTATGCCTAATATTGTCATTATCCAAAACTAGTGTACTACTAGAAGAAGCCCTTAGCACAGGGTTTCTTAAACTTTTTTTTTTTTTTTGACCCCCTAAAACTAGGTGACGGACCCCTAAGGGGTTCATGGACCCCAGTTTAAGAACCCCTCCCTTAGCATAAGATTGATTATTGCAAAATTGTGTTGACAGTTTGATGACAATTTTTTCAGGATCCCTGAATCTGCTGGCAGCACCCCAGATTTTCTTGCTATGACGGAAAACCTTTTAAAAAGTGATTCAGGTATGTCATTAGGCATCAAACACTTGTAAAAAATGCATATGCCTAAATAATCATTTAAAAATAACACTGCACTGTTTACTATTTGTTTCCAATTGAACTATAAACTGTAACAACCCTCTACAATTTTGTTTACTTTTGTGTCGAGGTTTAGATATTGATCAATGTTATTTTTAATATTTTAGCTATTAATTCAAAGCCCAAAGTCAACAAACATGTGACGTTTGATTCTTTGCCACCTGATGCAAAAAACAGGGCAAGTACTGCATTTCAATCCATCTTGAAAAAAGACCCAATCAAACCTCTACAAGTTAATTTTGTGAGAAAAACATTTTAAAATATATATACTGCTTGAGTTTATATAATTAGCTTCTATTTTATGTGTGATAAAAATTATAAACCTTATATTTTTAACTCTTATTGGAGCATAATGGTTCGAAAAAAATTGGGTTTTGATTTCATTCAATTGGCTTAATTGCAATTTAGGAGGCTTTTAGCATTGGGCACACAACAAATTGATGTGCTCGACACATTGATTTTTATCGGGCTGATTTTGAAAAACGTGTTGTGAGTAAATTGACTCCACAAGTTGTAAGGCTGTGATGTGGAGCGCAAAAAAAATCAAGCGCAAAAATTAAACATTACGTTCTCGTTTTTTAAAAGATGTGACGACATACAATACAACGGCAATATTACAAAGAACGTTATAGATTTGCGCAAAAAAGAGTCCCCTGTTGCTAGCCTGTTATCATATATAAAATATGGAACAAAAATAGTTTGAAAGGGATAACTTTTATCATTTATCTATTAGTTGGCAAAACTGAATTATTTCTTTGATGATATATATATAACATATAGACAGAAAACATGCAATGGCACTCTAAGAGAATTTGTACTTGAAAGGAAAAAAAGTAGATAATTGAAATTACGCGCATAGCACACCAATTTTGGGCAGTTTCAAAGGTAAAGTTGGAAAAAAAAAACAGAGTTTGTCCATTTGTAGGAGTGGTGCCTAACGTAAACGAAATCATTAAAATCACTGAGGGAAATTAAGTAAAGCTTGCGCGCCCTTGAATTTTGCTTGGTCTGGGGGGCGCGCCCCCCGGTTAAGAACCGCTGACATAGGCGTTATTTAATTCGGCTATCAGCTTTTGATATCGCATCGCAAAGAGTAGAAGCGGGTCAAAGAAACTTTAAGACTGCCTTGTCCTCACCCGAATGCTTCGCGGGCCACACAAAATTCTTTTGCGGGCCACGTGTTAGTCACCCCTGTTGTAGTGAGACTTAGTTAGAAAAAGTCCATTGTGTTCATTTTCAATGAATCAAAATTTTTTCCAAACGTTCAAAATGATACCTACTTCTGTATGGGCTTTGATATTCTTACTACGCTCTTGTTAAAATAATTTCATAGCTATACGTTTGAGTATTTAGTTTTTTATTTATATCTCTTGCTGGCTTGTACCCTTAAAATCATTTGTTTAGAGATGCTCTCATAGTTCCATTTGTTAATGGACACCTTGTTGTTAATGTTAATTTTACAGCAATAATTTTATAGCAAAGGGCCTTTATTGTTTTATAGAATTCCACAAATCTTGACGAAAACAAGCAGGTTTTATCGCCTGAAGACTACTCGAAGCTCGTTAATCGCTTGTGCAAGACTGAAAGTGTGATCCAATCTCTTAAACTCAGTCTTTGCTCGATGAAAGCAAAGCACGAGTCTTCCGATAAAGAGAAACTACTTGTTATTACAAAGTACGCATAACACTTTAAAAAGTTTGCAAAAAAAATGACACTAAATATGTTTTTATCGCAGAACAATAAACAAATATCCAGTCATAATATGGTTGCAGTTATACTCTTTAATTTCTCCGAAATTTTTATTAATTTAACAATCTGTTACACAGAATGCAGTGCTTCTGTGAAACAGATTGTTGAATTAATAAAAAATTCGAGAAATTAAGAGTATAACTGCAACTATATTATGAGTGGGTATTTGTTCAGAACATATTTTTTTATTTTTTTGCAAACTATTGTTTGCGTTATGCATAAAAAAATTGTTTTAAAATTTTGACAGGTTGAAAGATGAAATTAAGGAGCAAGATGCGAAACTCAAGGAGCAGCAAGATGAACTCCAGGAAGAAAAGAAGAGAAGAGGAGATTATCATCAGAGATGGGAAGATGCTGAGAAGCAAGTAGTCGATCTGCATCAGAGAATCGAAGATTTAAACAAGGTTTTTGGGCATAGTTTTGTATCCCTGTTGGTATTTTGTTAAGTTCATTAACAAATAAAACTTTTCTACATACATTGCAAAGCTGTTTTACTTATTTCAAATTTTGTTTACTTATTCATACAGCTTCCAATGGCATAAAAATTAATTAGGACTCCCAACTTTAAAGACACTTATCTTTCTGTTGTTAATACCAAATATACCAATAAACAGAATTTGTTAATAACATCGTTTTTTTATTTTGGGAAAATCAAAATCATTGAATATGGCTTTTCAATAAGTCTGTAATGATAAATTTTAGACTTTTACTCTAATAATATAATAGTGTAATGTAAATTTTAGACTTTGCTGTACATAGTTTTAAAGACCTTGCTTACCTATTAAATTATTATTCTTTCACATTAAGCAGTTAAGTTAAAACAATTTTACATGAAATGCCATATTTGTCCTACACAAGTACTCTGTAGTTTCCAACCTGCAGATTTAAAGCAAAAATACGTTGTTTAGAAGGTTTGTAAAACACTTATTCCTACAGAAACTAATGATACCTATTCATAAGGCCAATTAATATACTTGTGCAAAATGTTAAGAATTAATTACTTATTATGTTTTAAACCTGTGTTGCTAAACAGTCTAAACATCGCTTGTTAGACTTATGTTATTTCCGATTGTTTTACTTGGTTGACCAATGAAAAAATGCAATTACCTAAACAGGATATAAGAGCCTAATGGTTAAAAGTTGCAGCCTTAACAAGATGCAGCAATTGATTTGTAATTTATCCAGGTGTTGCTTTATGGTATAAACATGTTTCTACCATTAAAATTTGCAGAAGACACACTTGGAAAGTCAAGAAGACGGTCAACTCGAGGAGAAGTTCAATCGTCGCATCGAGGAAGCAAGGACAGAGGTCGCTAGAGAGCGTGAGGTTCGGGAGGTCGTTGAGAAGTCGCACATCTCGCTCCTGTCGAGAGTTCATGACATGGAAGAAGTCATACAACACGAGAGAAACCAGGTGCACATTACTATGACAATAACTTTGTAACTTATGGAACATTATGGCCGGAGGTTGTAGTGTGATGTTCATATCAAAGCCCATACAGAAGTAGGTAGCATTTTGTAAACGTTTGAATTAATCTTACGATAATTGCTAAACTATTTAAAGCCACTTTTAAAACAACATGTTCTATTTAGTTGTTATTTTCGAACAACATATGTTGAGTTTTTTAAACGTATATCCTTCGTCTATCTACAACCTCCAGCCATTACCTTTAAATTTTTTCAAACTTTAAACAAGTGCTACATTTTTCTCTTTTGGCATTGATTCTCATTGTATGTCAGAAGCCTGTGTTTGTTTTTTTTAATGCTAAAAATCTGTGGTGAATTTATCTCAAATTATAATCTTGAAAAATAGAATAGAAATATATTGGTTAGCTACGGTAAAACTTACACAGCCCTATTCACCATTTTATTAGCTGAGTGTATGTAGTTACTGTTAACGCAAATAAGCCACTATCAATTATAATCCCACTGTAAGTCTCATAGTTTTAACAAATTGTTTTTTTTTTATTAAAGATGCATTAATAATAATGAAAAAGTCGTTTATGCACAACATGAAACTTTTTTTTTGTTTTCTTTGAACATTGAATCTTATAGTGTGAGGAGCTTCGTCAAGAAAACCAAAAGTTGCGAGAAACCAATTCAAATTACTCGGATCAAACCACGAATTGGACGACGAAAGCGGCCGAAATGGAAAACGTTCTCGTAAACCTAAAAACAGAACTGGATGCAAAAGAAAAAGCGATCAAGAGGTTCGTTATCATTTTTGTTTAGTAATTTCAATGCAGCTAATTACAATCAGTGAACTACAACCTAAAATAATGTTTCGCAGCCTTTTTTGGCTTGCGGCATCCTACAGAAATTATAAATAGCTGGTCACCCTTGATCGTATTTTTGCTGAGTGGTTAACTGTAACATTACAATAAATGAGATTGAAACAGACCATTAGCTGTGCAACAAGGTTGAAAAACCCTTCTTAATTTTTGGCATTTTCATTTTAGACATTGGACGAAGAAGAAATATTTTAACTAATAAAGCAAAAATTACAATCCTAAAAAGTTTGAAATATCTATCGGCACCCTTGAGCGTTAAAAATGGCACCCTAGAGTGCCGCGGCACCCCGGTTGAGAACCATTGCCCTGAAAGTATAAAACGCATATCTGTACATGCATTCACCATTTAATTACCATATAAAATTAAATTGCTTGTAATGTAACAGGCAATTTTAGAAAGTAAGCAAGGCCTTCTCCATTAAACTGCAGTTTAGACATAGTTTTGTGATTCAACAGGATTTTTAAATGTTGTTTAATCCAGGTTAATAGATGAACAAGACCAGAATGCAAAGGAAAGTAGCGACCTTGCTTCGAAACAATCCACTCTCTCCAAAGAACTAAAGCAGTGCAACATTCTTATGGATGCACAGAAAGTGAGGAAATATGTTTTTAAGTAAAGCTTTAAGACTTAATATTGAGCAAAGTTCAAAACTTTTAAAAATTTTGGAAATTATTGTTTATTTTAAACAGCAAGTTATCCTTAAATATGCTGTTCCTACAACTTACTGCAAAATTGCTCTTCCAGTTATTTATTTTAGGCGATGTTTCGTCTACCTATACAAAGTAAGAGCTTTTTTTGTAAGTTGTCCTTATTTTTTTTTTTTGTGTTGTCAAGTTATGCCAAATCCCAAAGGTTTATAAGCAACTTTAACAATTTCAATATTTTTAAGTGACATTTTACAAAAATAAAGCTGTTTTTGTGCAAACCGTCACCATTGTTGCTTTGGGAGTTCGCTGTTCAGTGTTCTTAGTGTACAAAACTTTTAGATTTTCGGTTGTGAAAATGCACAGAAGTCGGTGATGTAAGCATTAGGGTGCTGCGGTTTTAAATTAAATGTTTTATGTGCTAATGAACTTGTAGGATCCCAAAGTTAAAATTTTAAGAAACTTTTACATTTGTACAATACAACTGTTATAATAAAATTAAAAATGAATATTAAACTTTGGAGCAAAAAGGTTTGAGGCTGTAGTAAGACATATAGTAAGAATATGTAAGCCCATACAGAAGTAGGAATCATTTTGAACGTTCGCTTGTTGAAAATGAATATAGAGATATTAAAAAAATGATACCTACTTCAGTATGGGCTTTGATATTCTTAATAACAAACTTTGTGATGTCCTCACCACTTTTCTAAAAACAATACAAAACAACTTTCAATTCATTTTTCTGCAGTCGGCATTTTCTCAAATCGAAGCTGAAAACAAGAAGTTGTCGGAGGAGTTGGAAAATGAGAGGAGCCTCCGGGAGCAATTGGAGGAATGGAGGAGAGGAGCGGAGGAAAAAAGTGGGAAAAATAGCGAGGAGGAGAAAATGAGGAGAAACGAAATGGAGAAGAAAATGAAGGCAGACATGAGACAGGCGAGGCAATTAAAACGTTAAAAAATCACTAGTTGATTTGCTGTATGTAAGTGTTTTGCCTCGATAGCGCCCTGGTTTAACTTGAGGTTACCGAGAAAGAGCCGGGCCCAAGGGAGCCGTGTCGAGCAGAAATTAGACTCAATATATATATATATATTTTTTTTTTATTAATATTACACCATGGACTTACTTAGTTTTGTATGGGCTTTGATATTCATTCTACGTCTAACTACAACCTCCAGTTATTATGTGCATTGCAAGTAATTTTCTTTTGTAATTCTTTTTGTGTTTAGTATTTCTACCAAGCCTTGCAAAAATTGTAGTTCTTCTTAGCAACGTGCAACAATCACCTGCTCAGAATATAACATTAATTATGAAATCTAATAAAATAACATATTTTTATCATGATTTTTTATTCGCTTTTTGTTGCTCTAATAAGGCATGGGACACAAAATTACAACCCGCCGGTTCAACTCTTCCACTATGCAGCGGAATACTTCACTAAAACATGATTTTTAATAATTTATGAATAATAAACTTATCTAAGTTTTGACGCGATTTTAACTAAACTACAACTTCACAAAGCTCACTATATGTTGGGCCTTATGGTTTTGGCTCTATATGAATAAAGTTTAATCCGTTTCTTTATGCTTAAAGGCTGTGAACCGGGAGAAGAGGAAGTTTGAAGAAGCGGAGGCGAGGATCTCTCTCCTGGAGGAAGTGATTAAGAAGCAGGAGCAGTCCATCAAGGACAAGGAAGATGAGATGGAGGCGAAAGAAACTGAGATGGAAGAGCGATTGTTCCAAGAGAAAAAAGTGAGATATTTCAAAAAACAGTTGAAGCAGTCCAAATTTGCCTGAAGCAATTTGAGCTTGCATTGGCGAGTGGGCGAGTGGTATATTCAAAGTGCAATAATAGTTTTGTGTTAATAAGTTTCAGAACTCTTACCGATGCTCCGCCAGTTATAGACCAGCCAACTGTTACCCTTTTTTAATTGTTCTTTTTTAGGATTAAATACGTGGATAAGTTGTAAAGATTTTATTATTTTACAGAGTTTAAATGCGTTTAGAATCTAATTAAAATAATTGCTTTGTGGTTTTAAAATTTATTACTTTTCTCAATAAATAGCTGGAAAATTAACTGGACTAAGCTATTTTTCTGTGTTTTTTTTACACATTTTGAGATTAGGGCTAAGTTTGAAACAAGTTAATATGCTTTTAGAATCTAATTAAATGATTGCCTTATTGTATTTTAAAATTTATCACTTTGTTTCAAGATATGCAAACTTGTTGACTGTGCCTTTTATTGTGCACTTTTAACGTTTAAAATAATTTATACTGTAATGTTAAAGTGGTGGTTTATAAAAGATTTATTTTTATTTTTATGTATTCTGGACATACACAAAAGAGTACTTTCAATTTAAACTGTGCCATGCTAAATTAAAAAAATTCCATTAAAACCTGCAAATTTAATTACGATTTTAACATTTTTGCAACAAAACACCCGTATAATCCACACTTTTCTAAGATCTGAATCTTACATTACAGAAAGTGAACGAGTTAAGTAAAGAACGCGACCAGGAAATCAAAAGCAAAGAAAACCTGATGAAAGACCTGAATAAAGCTGTGGGGGAGGTGAACAGAGAGAAGGAATTCCTGCAACAGCAAGTCGAAGAAATGAAGGTGTTCTATTAGGATCGATACAAGCACATTACTGAAAAAAAGGGAAAAAATCTAGACAAAACTTGACTGAAATAAAAATAAATATATAATCCGAGCAAAAAATAAGACGTCTCCCCTAAAACGGTTTCGATTTTTTGGCCGATATTTTACTTGATTTGAGAATATGATATAATTGTTTCTGAAAAAAAAAACTTTGTAATTTATTAGGAAAAAAATAATTTAGCATCAGAGTTTAATAAATTGATACTGGTAGATTAACTTAAATTTTATTTCGATTTTATTTTCAATTAATTCAGATTTGCAATGTTGGACCGGGTTTCAGATATATAAAAAATGTCGGTATCGGTTATCGGTTGGCAAAACGTTAAAAATCAGGTTCCGGCATCGGCCAGAAATGTGATATTGGTAAGAAATCATGAGCATTACCGTTTTATCTCAAATTCAAACTACGTTTAAAGAATTTTTGACAACGATTTTTTTTTGTTGAGGGCAACACTTCTTTTTTACCAACGAGTTTTCCTACCACAATAAAGGTTTTCGTCGGAACCTAAAGAACACCTGTGGTTCCTTTGACTTAGATTGCAAATCAACGAAGCATAAACTAGCGGCAGACGAAAATTCAAGAAACTGTGGTTAAACTTCCTGGTCCACAATTTTTTTATCATGTGAATCCCCTTGGAATATAAAGGAATAAAATGTCCAGTATCAATATCCCTAATTGCGAGAAAAGGTGAAAAAGTATTAAGAAATATTTAAGGCTTCGCAGACTGTATAATAACACACAAGTCGTTCCAATCAAAGAGTATTAATTAAAAGCGGCTGGGCAAAGCGGAATTATTATTCAAATAAAGACTTTTTACCGAAACGAAGTTTATCAACCATGACTAATAACGTTTATTCGGTGTAATACCTTTACACTTCCTTGGGTTCCTTGGGTATCCGATAATAACAGAAAACCCTACGACACTACCATGATTTCTTTCATACGAAACCCTCCTTTAAATTGACCCGGGGTCAAAGTTCAAACATACGTCACTTCCTTCCCACTAGCTCGAGCAGGAAGTGACGACAAAGGAACGTCATCAACTTGAAGAGGAGAACAGTCGTCTGATGGATCGCATGGCGTCGGTCGAACACCAGGAGGCAGCATACAAGCACGCACAAGAACTTGCCACCACCGCCAATACGGCCAAGAGTCAGCTGGCATACGATAATGGAAAATTGCAGGTCTGTTTCATTTTCTGCTTGAATACAGTACGATTTTTTGTGAAGCCAGTGGTTTAATTATGAGTTTGTTTCCAAAGTGCTTGGAAACAGAAAAATTAATTGATGTGTGATGGAATTTAGCCTAAAGAGACTAATATTGAAATTAGTAAATGTCAAAATTACAATTTCAAAAACTATAAGAATTTTTTTAAGAAATTTCTTATGACATTTTCTCAGTAAAATCGATATATCGGCACAAGCGTAATATAGATCGAGACTATCGGTCTACCTCTATGTGTTTAGTATCGCCGTTTTAATATATAGTTAACTATAGTTCAAGCGACATTCCCTACTTATTTTCTTTTCAATTTTCCCCAGTCACCACCTTTTTTATCGGTTTTCTCACTCTTGTATTTTATCACTCCTCTTCGTTTTTCTCCTCCAGACGCGCGTCGAGCATTTGGAGGAGGAGTTGCGAGCAGTAGCCTCGGTGCAGTCGCAGGCGGTTCAGCTTCGCGCCACAAACCGAGCCCTGGAGCAGAAATACTCGCAGCTTTCAAGCGAACTCGCATCTGCCAGGGTAGAAAACGGCAGAACTGCGTCACATATCAAACAGGTAAATGGGGATAAAAATGTGTTTGTTTAAAACGTTCACAAAATGCTACCTACCTATGTATGGGCTTTGATGTTCATTCTCCGTCCCACTAAAACCTCCAGCCATTATGGAGTCCATGACATGAAACAGGTTATACAGCACGGGAGAAACCAGGTGCAACTACTGTAATAACAACCTTGTAATTTTTACCATAATGTCTGGAGGTTCATCCTGGAGTAAATCATTTAAAGTATTTATTTAAAATAACGTTTACAATATGCAACCTACTTCTGCATTGGATTAGATATTTATTCTATGTCTAGCTGCAACCTCCGGCTATTATGCTCCACAGCTTTTGAAGTAACTTCATCAATCCATTAATTCAACAATTTATTGTGTGGTAAATCACAACCTTGTAGTGTTGCAATGACTGAAGTCAAAACTTTAGTCATTTTTTTAAAATGATTTGACTTAAGTCATTTAGACAGTGACTTTGCTTAATATTACATGTTAAGGTGCTTTAATTGAATATTTTTAGGTAAAATTGGCTGATGAAAGCCAATTATTAAATGTTTAAAATGTTAACTTGCCATTTTTTTTTTGTGTATACTTTGCGAAATATTGGTGGGAATGAATCGTGTTTACCATTTTTTCTCCCAATGCCGTGAGCTTTAATTGACTTTCATAACTTATGACCTGGACTTGGGCTGTGACTTGACTCGTTGTTGGTTAAAAAATTATTTGGAGAGTTATTTTGCAAATTACCTGACTGACACTTGAAGTCAGTTGAAATGACCGATTAGAGCACTGCAGCCCAGTACCGTGTGATAAGTGCTAAAATAGCTATAGTGTCAGCATACAGGACTCGTCGTATTGAAAAACCCATCCCTTAAGTTCTCTTGCCAATTTAAAATTTCTTGCCAATGACTTATACGAGACCTCTTTGCAACACTGGTATTTTAAAGACTTTCTAAGGCAGGGATGTCCAACCCATATGACGTCAAGATATGACGTAACTTATGACGTCACCCATTTAATTTAATAGGTTTTGCCGCCTATCGAAATTTCTAAAGTGGCAATGCGGCCCATTCTGCCAAAAGGTTGGACATTCCTGTTCTAAGGTATAAATATATTTTTTTAGTTATAAATTCTGACCCTCAATATAATCACAATAAAACGACACAAAAACTTTTAAAGACGTATTTTCAAAATTAAATAACTTGGATGCACTAGACTTTTGAGTCTCCGGCGAGTTCCGAGTCCCGAGTTTGACTGCAGCAAAGCAAACCGACTCCTCGAGTCCCGAGCCTGACTCCGACTCCGCAGCCCTGGTAGACACTAGACTTGCCTCAAATTGTCGGATTGATAATACAAAAAAAAATGTCCCAGCCCTTTATAAGCCGGTCTTTATTTGTTGTTCAGTTGCAGAGCGGAATGTCGCGCAAGGAGTCCGACTTCCACCTCGCTATAGCAGCAAGGGACGAGGCTCTGCAGGAAAAAGAAGCAGCTCTTGCTCAAGTTGAAGCTGTGAAGGTAAAGGGGAATGTGGCATTTCTGTGTGGTCCACCTACATTTACTCTCTCGGCAATTTTTGGAACGTAGTTTGAAAGATTTAAACGAAGTCTTGTTGGGGGGGGGGGTTGTGCTGTTATTAAGAAAAATCATCTTGTTTCATATAAAAAGGGCAACTCATTCCGTGAGCCAATGGCAAATGCTGGCGCGAAAATCTTGATTAGGCCAACTGATTTTCGCCATAGCCTTTCCGAAAACATCCAGTACAACCTCATATTGTTCAATTGTTCCTCTTTCCATCTAGGAGCAGGAGAGAAGTCGTTCCTCCCAGCTGATGCGAGAGTTTTCCTCCTGTCGTTCAGACAACGAGCGCCTCTCCTCGGCTCTCTCTGAGGTCTCCTCTCGCTTCCAGGACCTCCAGGAGCGGCTGGATGCTGCTCAGAGCCAACTCGGGAGGAAAGATGCGCAGATAGGAGCGCTACAAGAGGAAGGGTGAGAGACCGGGTTAAAAGTGAAAGTTGAAATCCCATACAGGAGTGTATTAAAAGCCATCGCAGACTTGCCGAATCTGTCGATCAATGATGCAAACAAGGCAGGCTAGAAAAACAACTAGCCTGTTGGTGTGGTACGAACTCACGACCTCCGGTAAATTAAACTGGGACGCATAAATACCACTCACAGATTTACATCTATAATATATAGTGTACTTGTTCTGACGGGATAAAATTTAAAGTGGAAATTATTAATTTAAAAAATAAAATTAACCTTTTTTACTAGAAAATTCGTCATGTAATTTAAACTGGGGCGCATACATTTTACAAAAAGATTTAAATCTATATTCCATATATAGATATTGTACTTTTTCTGACTTTAGTTAGCATGTAAAAACCAATAATACACAATCTCTAATGAATTCCGCATTACTTTATTACCCATGTGCGGGTTTTTTTTTTTGTTGTCAACTTTTTGGTTTGGCACGCTAGACAATCGAAAAAGTTGCGGCGCACTTTCTAAAAACAAGAATACCATTTTGATAACAAGCGTTTAGAAAACAAGCTTTCAAAATTAATTTTCCAAGGGTGTCGCACAGTGATTTCAATTTGTATGTAAACTCCTTTGCGGTACAATAAAATTGATGCACGATCCCACTCAGAATTTTTGTTTGTTGTTTCGCAAATTTATTAAGAAGGTAAGTTAACATATTGGGATAATTGAACTACGTAAGCAAATAAAAAATTGGCCTGGAAAAATGACCTTTGGTCGTTTCAATTTAATCTATTTTGCTAATGTGAGCATAGTTATGACGTCATTTAGTATCGGGTCAGATCGCGATACTTTTGTCCAAAATATCGGTCATCGGTATCGGAATAAAACAAACATCAGACATCCCTATTAACCATGGTAAACTGAATATGTAAAATATGAAGATATTTCCTCGCCCTAACACGTAAATGACGACAATGACTTCAAATGGAAGCAAATGTTATTTAGATTATCCTGTCTTTTTCAAAGCCTGTCGTTAATAAGTTCTAGTAATTTTAAAGACAAAAATATATTTCGCCACAAAATAGGGCATAATCAGTCTTTTAATTGGAATTCATGTGAAATGGATTTTTTTTAAATAATAAAACTTATTAATAAACGACTTTGACTAAGACAGGAAAGTCTAAAGCAGTGGTTCTTAAACTGGGGGGCGCGTCCACCTTTGGGGGCGTGTGAGGTTCACAAGGGGGGTTGACAAACTCTGTATGAATTGTGACTAAACATTAAGGCGAAGTGATGTTTTGTTAAAATTGTAAAAGGGGGCGTGCATCAAAAAGTTTAAGAGCAACTGGTATAAAAAATATATGTTAAAACAAGTAATTTTATCTTTTTTTTGACCAGTAACAAATTACGTCACGAGGCCGGCTTGCTCGAGGGCGACCTCCAGCGGGCCGAGGGCGAGTTGCGAGAGCGCGACACGGTTGAGCAGTCACGCATAACGCCTGCGCTCGATGCGCTTGAGCAAGCACGGCGAGAGAACCAGCGATTGGCTGCGTCGCTTGAAGATGTTTTGAGGACGAACGCTCAGATGAAGGAAGATGTGGACAAGTACAGGGTGGGAAATGTATTAATTGATGGTTACGAGTGTTTTTATGGAAGTATAGTTTTATTTGTTAAGTATAGGGCACAGTAACTGTATTTTTTTTATGAAAAAGAACATTTTTATCTTGTAAGTATAGGGTACAGTACATATTTTTTAAACATTTCTATCTAAAAAAAAATTTTTTGAATGATATTTTCTACGAAAAACTGTTTTTTATGTCTTTAAATTAAGAGTTTTAAGTACCTAGTTTTTTTTATGGCAACATGATTGTTAAAAGGCACATATACAGGTTTAGGTAAAGTACCTTTACAAATAAATATACTTTATGTTTGGATGATTTTTTGCTATTTGTTGAAATTTCAACGTCAGTTGAAGTGACTTACTGTATAAATAACTTTTCCAATCTTTCTTTTTTCCTTTGTTCCGTCAGACCGACCTTGAGATTCAGCGCGAGCGTGCCGACATGTTGTCACGGCAACAGGAGGCGCATGCGCAGGACGTGGCCATGGCAACCAGGAGCCAATCGGATCGCGTCAAGCAAATGAAGGAGCAGTTTGACCGCGAGAGGGCGACGTTGAAGCGTCAAATGCAAGCCAGGATCGGAGAGGTTTGGCGAACGCGTTTTAAAGCGCTTTGTGACGTCATTTTACGCGTTTTTTAAGTTGTGACGTAACGTTTTTAATCGAATACTTAAAAAAATATGTTCATACATTTGATTTAATTTTGAAGATAACCCTTTGTCTATAATTTCTCTTTTGGTAAATTTTACTTAAGAAAATCATTTTCTGTAAATTCTTTTTTTAGATGATTTGTGTGCAAAAGTGCTTTAAAGGTCATATTAGCGTGACCCTTTGAACATTCTTTCGCAAAATAGCGTCTTACATTTTTTGCCCTACTTTTAAAATTAAGAAAATTCCCGTTTTTTATACAAATGCATTATCTGCAAAATTGCCTTTTTTACGATAAATTGTTCTGTAAAAATGCCATAATTAAAAAAAGTTTTGCAGACACTTTAAAGATGATTCCTATTTAAAAAAAGTTATCATTCTACAGTTTTACATTCAAAAACTCTTTTTTTTTAAAACAAAACGCACAAAAACTGTTTTTTGTGAAAAAATCCCATTTCTATTTAAGTTTTTGACAGAAATCCCTTAATTGACTTTTTAAGGTTAAGAAGGCGAGCGAGGCGACCCAAACTCGCAACAGCCAGCTGACTCGCGGCAACTCCGAGTTACGAAGCAAACTCGCCTCCCAGGAGCGAGTAGTCGCCAAACTCCGCGATAGAGTCAAGCAGCAGAAGAGCGTCATCGACCGCCACCAGGGGAAACGAAAGAGCAGCGTAATCACCGAAACAAAATTAAAGGTGAAATAAAAATAAAAACGATTTATTTAATTGGACACAAAATTCTACGTACTTCAGAGAATGAAAAACTTTTTTATTTATTTAATTAATTATTCGCAAAATTCGACTTCTGTATGGACTTTGATATTCTTACTACGTCTCACTACAACCTCCAACCATTATCTTAAGATTTGTTCAAAACGTTCAAAATGCTACTTCTGCATGGGCTTTGGTATTTGTTCCAAGTCTAAATACAACCGACAGACATTATCTTAAGATTTATTGGAAACGTCTAAAATTCTGCTTTGTCGTTACCGTTCATTCTAATCCAACTACACCAGTGATTCCCAAACTTTTTTTCTCGCGAACCATTTTGAGCTTTTGTACAGTGTTGATGTACCACCTAAGTTACACCTTACCAGAATATCTCAAACTTTAACTCAGTGGTTCTTAACCTTTTTTCAGCCGCGCCCCCCTTTGGTAATTTTCTCATGCCTTGCGCCCCCCTAATATTTCGACATTTTGCAATTAAATATCACTGAGAAAACAGGAAAATAGTGAAGGAAGGGGTTGTTGGTCGCGCGAAGCGCGAAAAATTTTGAGTTTTAGTTGATCGAATTGGCTAAACTGCAACCGAAGAGGCGTTTCGCATTGGGCACGCAACAAATTGCGCGAGCTCGACACATTGATTTTATCGAGCTGATTTTGACAAACGTGTTGCGAGGGCATTTACTCCACAGTTGTAAGAGTTATTATGTCGAGCGCAAAAAATGTCAAGCGCAAATATTAAACATTGCGTTATCGTGTTTCAAAAGATGTAACGACAGACAATACAACGGCAATATTGCAAAAACAATACAGTTTCGCGCAAAAAAAGTTCTTCCCCCTGTTGCTATAGCCTGTTATCATATATAACAGGCTCCCCCTGTTGCTATAGCCTGTTATCACATATAAAATATGGATGAAAAATAGTCCGAAAGGGCGATAGCTTTTATCGTTTATCTATAAGTTAATTTAATAGGACGGTGATACCATGGAATTTCTAAAAGGGGACTATAAGATTCGCGCGCAGCGCGAAAATTTTTGCAGTTTTAATGTTAAAGTTGGCAAAAAACAGAGTTTGTATGTAGGAATTATGCCTAACCCAAACGAAACCATTAAAATCACTGCAAAAAGTTAAAATATATAAAGTCGAGTTCGCGCCCCCCTTAGAATTCCTTGGCGCACCCCTAGGGGGGCGCGCCCCCCCGGTTAAGAACCGCTGCTTTAACTATTTTAGCATATTATACAAAATAAAATGAGCATGTAAGCAGAATTAAACTTTACCAAACGCCATACCAGGAAGACAAAGAAGCCATAAATTAAACAAAACCCAATTCAATGCGATAGTTGTTTTTTCTTCACCAGCTGGTCGATACATACGACAATACTACACCGCTCACTATTAGTTTATTACTACACATATATTAAACCAGCTAACAATTAGCGTTTTATTATCTTGAACAAGATAAGTGTTACGTCATAAACGTGCGAAACCTCAAGTTAAAAGTAACTAAAACGCAGCACGGCAAATTACCCAATCTGAAAGTTTAAAAAGTTGAACGTTTTCGAAATTTATACGTATGCTGAAGTTAGTGGCGTACCATCTGAAAGACTCTCGCGTACCACCGGTGGTACGCGTACCACAGTTTGGGAACCACTGAACTACACAAATAGATTTTGAAGATTACTCAGTTTTATTCGCTTACTCCATGGCTTCTAAACTGCCAATTACTATCATATGTTACCTTTTTTTGTTAAGTACTATAAAGTTATACGCACTAAAATGCCCAGCTATAAAACATTGCCCTATAAGTTATTTTTTTATAAAAAATTCTTTCTAGGAAATCGACCACGATCTTGTGGATTTGGAGAAGACAAAAGAAAGCTACATGAAGAAAAACAAGGACCAGGCCACGATTATAGCAACTTTCAACTCAGAGGTTTGATGAATTAACATGAACTACGATTGTGTGTTGTGCACGGCACGGCCCGTCACGTGTATAAATGGACTTGGTGCATAATCTGGATCAGTGGTTCTCAACCTTTTTTAGCTTACGGACCGGTAACATTTCAAAACAAATTTTGCGGACCGGTGGACCTTCAAAAATCAAAATCAACCCAAAATGCAAATATGACAAAAGTATGCAACTTAAAAGCAAAGAATGGAAACTTAAATTCAATAAGCATTTCTCTGCTGTCTCTTTGATATCATACGTGTTATACGTGGTTCTATTAAAGTTTTTCACGACAACCGGACCTAAAATTTAAGATTTAAACGATCTGTAGCCTACTTTTAAACAGTTGGGCACAACACTTGCATTGTGTCACACGATAAAGTCCAAAGTAGACCATTAACTCTATGTTACGTCACAATGTTGCAAATTACGAAGCTGGTGAAGTTCTAAATTTGATGGACAAGCCTTCAGCATCTTGTATTTTGTAGTTGAGATTTAAGATTGTAATATATTTGGCGGACCGGCGGTTGAGAACCACTGATCTGGATCATTACTATCACTGAAAGAACTTTCGTCACTCTCCACTATGTCGTTGCTTGCATTTGTTTTAAAATCACTACACTCTGATAAGTATGGAGCAGACGACGGTGCTATGACTGGTTTTCTCCTTGCCTCCGTCTGAGCCTGTGTAGCTCAGTCGGTAGAGCGACGAGTTCGTTATTACTGGAGGTCGCAAGTTCGAACCTCATTGCGGGTTAGTTGTTTTTCTAGCCTCGCCTTTTTTGCACTACCATTCTTGATAGGCTGACTGATTTCGGTAAGTCTCCCTAGGCCGTGGCTTATGTTGTGTCGTTTTGGTTACTTTCAGATATACAACGTTTAATCTTCACTTGTTTTCGAAAAATATTTCCAAATATACTTCTAAAACTAAAAAAATCAAGAACTTCATCCCTTTTAAACTATAGGTATTTTAATGCTTTAATTTACAGACTTGTAAGCCTAAGTTATACTATAATTAAGTATTTTTTTGTTTGAATTTTAACTAAAAAATTGATTTATCTGCAATTCCTTATATTCTTGTTTGAACGCTAGTTGCGCAAGGCACCAAAACTTTTGCTGTGATTAAACATTTTGGTTTCTTTTCTCATTTCAAGGTGACGTCACTGAAAGATGACATCGCCGCCTTGAGCCACGCGCAGAAGGTTGCCAGGGAAACGACCTTGAAACTGGAGGCGGAGGTCAGCCGCGAGAGGGCGCAAAAGGAAATGCTGGTCAACAAAATTGACGTAAGAGAAAAAACGCTATGTTTTGATAAAAAATGTGACAAAAACGGCCGCGCGGACCTAAGGACAATATAACAACGTAAATTTTGCCTAATTTTTTGAAATTTGGCTGCTGAGATAACTTTATTATTCAAAAACCCAATGGTATTAATGGAGGTACAGTAGCAAAAACAGTATTTTTTTGTTACCACTTAAACAATTTAAAAACTCGTTATTATAATGGAGATACAGTAGCAAAAAAACGGTCCTTTTTACCACTTTACCAATTTCAAAACTCGTTATTATAATGGAGGTACAGTAGCAAAAAAACGGTCTTTTTTACCGCTTAAACAATTTAAAAACTCGTTACTATAATTGATGTTAAGTAGCAAAAGCGCTATATTTTCTACATCTTAAACAATTTGAAAACTCAAGGTTAGGGATGAAGGTACAGTGGCAAAAAAACTCTCGTTCGCTACATTTTAAACAATTTGAAACTTTGAAATCGCATAAACGAAAGAAATTATTATATACAAAGACGGGTAATAACATTGGTCTTAAACCAGACTAGGCTGTCGATCACTGTACACATTTAGAGCGCACTCAGTTCCTGTTGCAGATCTGCGGACGAGATTGCGTTGCAACAAATGCTGAAAGTAATAAGACGCACATTTGTCTATGTCTGTGCTTGGATTTTTCTTCTGTGTTTTCAAGTGGTTCTAAAAAAATAGTTTTGGGTTTTGTTTTATTGATATCGACTGCTGGACTTAAATTTAAACAATTATGCTTATAATTCTTTCAGACGTCTGCCTCAGCGGTATATATACACTTGCTATCAGTGCCTTCTCTCTATGTTGAAAATGAATAAAGAGTTATTCTAAACGTTCAAAATGATATTTACTTCTGTATGGGCTTTGATATTCTTATTACATCTTACTACAACCTCCAACCATTATGCTCCAATGCTTATAATATTTCAGTTTCTTTGCTGTTCCTAGGCAAATTCCATTTCTGTGTACTAAAACAGGTATAGCTTGTTCATACATCAAGTGTATCAAAACTGAAAACAGATAAAAATGTTGCAACCGGGGAATATGCGTTTCGTCAACCGCAATAATATTAATTTAATTTGATAAAAGTCCATGCGACCTAAACAGAACTGTGCGAAAGACAAATCTGCATAAGTGCTTTAAAAATGTCCACAGGAAATGAAATGTAAAAATGTAATGTTTGTAAAAAATGTAAAAAAATTTGTTGATGAATGTAAAAAAACATGTAAAAAAAAAAAAAAAGATTGAAAGCATTAAGATAAATACCTAAATTTTATAACAAAATGTAAAATAAAAACACTTAATTTTAACCCAAGTCGTGACTTAAGTCCAAAGTCAAGTCTGTGTCCAATAGATTTTACCAAAACGACATAAGTCAAGTCAAGTCAATCATTTTACCACACAACAAATCATTGACTTAATTCGTCTTTGGTATTGTTAAAAAAAATGTAAAAAAAATGTGAAGAATACCAACAAGAACTGTCGGACTCCAACCATAAGACAGAAATAAGCCCAAGCTTTTATATCGTTTTGTACAACACCATAACCTCGCGTCAACTGTGTTTTATTTTAGTCGCTAGACGGCGCCCTGAAGCGTGCGTTGCAAGAGAAGCAAGAAAGCGAAGAAAAACTTCGCAAAGTTCAAATCGAGTCGATCCACGTTCAGCAAAACCTGCAGGTCGGTTGCGGTGTACGATATTATCGCATCGTGGCCGATAAATAATCTATTCAGTCCACTTTATCTAAAAGCTCCCTGATTTAAATTAGGTTAATCAGGTGGCACTATATATAAAGACAAATTGTATTGAATTTTCGACAAGCTTTCGCACAACCGTGCTTTTTAGAACGATTTAAAAAAAAGGTACTTTAATCGTTTTTTTGAAACTTAATTTTACCTGATAAAGCACGGTTCATCTTGTCGATAATTCAATACAATTTGTCTTTATATAGTGCCACCTGATTTCCCTATTTAGAATTAGACGAATAAGGCCATTTAAAAATGTTAATTGAAATTAAAATACATAACCAAAAACTCATTGTGGCAGTTTGCCTAATGTTTTTTTGTGACAAATCGCAATAAAATGTGTAACTTAACCTCTCAAAAAAACTTGTATTTTGTAAGCTTTGTAAAATTCATTTTCTTAAAAAATTAAAAGCAATTTTATTCTTCTAAAAAATTAAAATTCCCACTCGTCAAAGTTATTTTGTTATTTTTTCTCATTTTTGTCAACAAGTTAGGTTTTAAGTAAGCCCAACATAAGCCTTAAACAATTTGTTTACGTTTTTAATATTAAAAAAAAACTATTGTAAGTTATTAGTCTTGAGTCTCAATCGTTTTTTAATTATTCAAACCGACTTGTATATCCGTTAACGTAATAAAATGTGATTTGAGGCCTTCTCTGAGCCGTGAATAGAGACTTGTTTTATTTCAGGAAGCCCAAAGCTGGTTTAAAGACAAGTTTGAAGTTCTCCAAGGAGAGCTATCAGCCCGAAAAGACGATACTGGACCTCTCTACTGATTCGAACATTTTTATTATGTAGGTTGTTTTTCGCGGCCATTTCATTAAAGCATTCAGTGCCAATTCTTTTTCTTTCGGATGCACTTTAGTCACAAGTTGACAAGTTTTTTTTAAACCAGGGCTGCGGAGTCGGACTCGGGACTCGGAACTCGATGGAGTCGGTTTGTTTTGCCGGAGTCGGACTCGGGACTCGAGTAAGACCGCGTAAAACTACCCGATTACCGATTCCGACGTTCGCATGCGCAGTATCAAATTTTAAAACTGTTAAGGCGGAAAAATGTAAGTTGTAAAAGTGTAATAGCAAATGTGAAATATTTTTAAACCATGTAATGCGGGTGGATCAATTATGACACCAATATGAGTGGATTGCAAAAAATCCACCTTAAATTAGTTGCGTAAATGGGTAAAATACAGGCTGTAGGGAGCTGGACTCAGAGCTGGACTCGGGACTCGACAAAATCTTACATTTGGCCGGAGTCGGACTCGGGTGTATTTTTTTGGCCGGAGTCGGACTCGGGTTGTTTTTAACCGACTACGCAGTCCTGGTTTAAACAGGGAAACACATTTAATAATAAAGAATTTAAGGCGGCAAATTAAATTGCCTTTGTATTGACGAGGAATTTTTTTTTCTATTACGTCTTGTTTGATCTCTTGTTATGAATTTATTAATCGAACTCAAATGTTGGCCAGCCTGTTTTGTGTTTTAAAGAAGTCATTTTGAAATGACTTTACTAAAGTCTCAATCCAAGTCATCAGTTGCCCAGGTAAAGTCCAAGTCAAGTCATTATTAAAGCAAGTCATTTCCAGTTCAAACCATATCTAATATAATAATAAAACAATAAACCATTCAAATTAGTGAACTCGTCCGATTATTATGAGCAATAATTCAACTAAAAACAGCCAAAACCAGCATGTAGCAATCTAATGGTTTTGCTTGCAATACCTAGATAAATTTTTTTTTTAATAAAATGCTAAATGAAAACATTTTATTTTAACACAAGTAATTTGACTCAATGACTTAAGTCCTAGTAAAATCATTTGTCTAAAAGACTTAAGTCAAGTCAAGTCTTTTTACCGAAAAGGCTTTAGTGATGTCAAGTCATTTGAAAACAGTGACATAAGTGCACTTGACTTCAGTATTTCCAAGGTTTGTCATTTTTTTATTTTCTTCAAAGAAAACTGTGGGAATCTGACCGAGGTCTGCGAAAATTCCCAGCAGTTGCAAACATTACACGATGTTTTTTCTGGACCCCCAAACAAGGCAAATGCTAACATTTACCTATTCTATTCTTATCAAGTGGTACGCGGAACTGCTGGTGATGGAATAAGAAATATATTTTTTTGTTAAGATTATATTTTAGAAGATATTTGCTATTTAATTATTTTATTCTTCTGAAGTTTGTAATCGTCATAATTAAAGTTTTATGACGCAAGTGCGTATTGCTTTAAATGTTTTATTCGCGTATCCTCAAACGTTATGTCGCATTATCATGAGAATTTTTTCAATACAAATTTTTATCTGTCTAAGACTAATTTATTTTTATTCAATATTATGGCTAGTTAAATAATTTTTTGCAAGCCAATCATTTTTAGTTTGGGAAATTTAACTCATAATGCGTTGCTAATTGAACTTTTTAAATAATTACCTGAAGCGTTGCAATTAAGTTCAGTTTATTTACAATCTGGCTGAATGATAAAACGTTTAAGACTGATGCTCCAGATTCGTGGGCCCTCTTTTGCAAAATCACTACTTTATTTAGCTGTGAGTATGGACGAAAAATTACAAAAGTGCCAGTAGAGATGATAGCATGAATCACTTAATATTATCTTTTTTTTTGACTTGCATACAGTTTTCAGGGGCGACTTAGAACATAGATATCCTACTTATACAAACACGGGGCTCAAATTTTAATGAAGGTCAATAATAACTTTTTTATATATACATAGGTTTCGTTCATTCGCTTCTTTTAGTTGTTTTTCTGTTGTTTACCACAGGCAATTTATGATTAATTATAGCACAACATACATTACAACAACTAGAGTAGAAAGAAAAAAGGGTATAGACACACAACGGCTAAAAGCGAAATACTCAAAAAGTGTACGAACGCGTTCAGTTATTCTGCCTGTTGATCTGGGTGTTGAGCCTTTTGTACAAGGCATCTTTGCGTTGATTAGTCTCTCCACCTGAATGCGGCTCGGCGAAAATCACCTCATAGCATTCCTCAATCTGAGGATTCTCTTCAAGTCGTTCCGGGTGACATTTCACGTAATGAATACGCGGTCCTAGATCCCTTGGGCTGTTCCACTCAACGCTCATTCTGTACCATCTTTTCGCAAACGTTTTCTCAGTGAGTCCAACCAGTTGTTCACCGCAGTTCTTGCAGTTGGCCACGTAAAGGCCGGAGCTCTGGCAGGTGAGGTGTTCATTTATCGGTATCACGACCCCCACTCTGGTTTTCGACCTCAGGTGCTCTGTGGATACGACCATGTTCCTTATACAAAGCCAGCAGTTCCATCGTAGGCACGGCCTAGAGGAACCACCAGCCGGCGGCGGATCAGGAATAGGTGTTTGAGCGTCACCGCCTTGGTCATTTGTAGTGAATCGCTGAAAGGCAATGTGACCTATAGTTTGAATCTCTTGCGAACTTAAAACCTTAAATTGTCTCTGGCAGAGCTGCCGTGTCGGACTCGACGGAGTCGGTTTGTTCCAAATAAGGGCTGTAATTTCTTAATTAATTCGGTAGCGGACCGGACCTATATCATCCTAGTATCAGGCGAGTATTACTACTTTTATAGCCTATTTCGGACCAAGTATCGGCTGCGATATTTTCAGACCATTCTATTGTACTTTTTGGAAAATTGTAAAGCGGATATTGGGTGATTAGGCTTTAGTCACAAGATGATAACATAACACAAGGTGGTAATATAAATCACAATATTTTTTTCGATGCAATCTCAAATCACGTCCTTGCTATAGTTTAACAAAAAAAATAGATTAAATTGAAACGTTAAAGTTAAAACTCCTATTTTTTGATGAAATTACCTTTTAAATCCCGATTTGAATCGCAAATCATCGTTTAAATCCTTATCATAAGTTAAAGTGGCATCGGCCGATACACTCTAGTATATTATGAGTACCGATAATACCTTTTGGTATCGGATATCGCTTTCGATTCGATATTATCGGACGCCCCTACCTCCAACTGTTGTCGAAGTAGTTCAATTTCATCTGCTTGACCCCTGATTTCATCTGCTTGACCCCTGATTTCATCTGCTTGACCCCTGATTTCATCTGCTTGACCCCTGATTTCATCTGCTTGACCCCTGATTTCATCTGCTTGATCCCTGATTTTATCTGCTTGATCCCTGATTTCATCTGCTTGATCCCTGATTTTATCTGCTTGATCCCTGATTTCATCTGCTTGATCCCTGATTTCATCTGCTTGATCCCTGATTTTATCTGCTTGATCCCTGATCAAGGCATCTTGTTCGGTTATACATGCTTTTAAGTCCAAACATTCGCCCTAGAAAGCAAAATATGATTAAATGGTCGCCTTTTTTTTAATTGTGTCATACAGTGGACAAAAGTTCATACAATAAGCTGTCCTTAGCTACTTATTAAGAACAAAATAAGTAAAGTTGAATAAGGACTAATAAAATCCATGTAAAGAATGGCAAGATGCATAATTCAGTTGGGAGCGCGACTGTCCCGGTTTGAGAGACAGTTTTAGCCTAGAGATCGTGGGAGTTGCTGAACGCGGGTTAGTGATCCCCGTTAAATGAGGTTATATGTACGAACAGTATGCAGCAGGAAACGGTTCCATTGTCGTTTCTATACCAGCTCCCACTGAGCTTTGGTAGCTCATTCGGTAAAGCGTCGGTCCTGGGTTGACCGGAGGTCGAGGGTTCGAACCTCAGCACAGCGTAGTTGTTTGCCTATAGCCTGGCTTACACGCAACCCTTATTTGACCGCCTGATTTTGGTTAGCACCTTTTAAGGCGCCGGGTGTAGACTACTATGATATCTGTGCCGTCATCGTTAGTCAAGTACGACTTCTGAAGCACTAGATCAGGGGTTCTTCAACGTTTTTTCACCGCGGACCCCTAAATTGTTTTTTTGCTTCGCGTGGACCACGGTAAGCAAGGAATTAAAAAAAATGACGTATCATAAATTGACGTCGTAATACAAATAGACAGTAGAAATCTGCAGTTTTCAGTCCACAAAATGTGAAAAGGGGAATAGAAATAGAGACATTCAGTGCGAAAACGTTTTATTTTTAATTAAACTCTTTCCTTAGAAAAATTGATTACTTCCTAAATATACACTAATATTTCAATTTGGCCTTCACGGACCCCCTAAAGCGAGTTCACGGACCCCTAAGGGGTCCATGGACCCCAGTTTAAGAACCCCTGCACTAGATCGTTGTATACAGTTTTATACGAAAGTTTAATCAGTTTTTATGAAAATAATGAGTTTAAGGGTGGATTAAATTTAGTTTAAGAAAACTTTAAGAGCCACATTCTTGAAATTAAATACCAGATTGTTTTACTGAAATTTGAAAACTGTTTGTGTTTGTAGGTTCCTTAAAAAACGAGTAAAAAATTGTAGATATGTTAACTGGCATGGACCTAAATTACTACAGCATTCTCTAACTTTGAGAACAGCCGTTCACTTACAGTAGAGGAAATCAGGTGGCACTGCATAAAGACAAATTTTATTAAATTCTCGACAAGCTTTCGCACAACCGTGCTGCATATGTTATACGTCACCATTCTTATCGCCTTTTACTCGCGCTTGTGCCACCTACATGCTTTTTAATTGCTCTAATTTCTACTTCGACCTGATGAAGTACAGTTGTGCGAAAAATTGTCGAGAATTCAATACAGTTTGTCTTCATATAGTGACACCTGATTACTCAAATTAGTGTTAACAGATTTCAACACAATTATTATATATTTACAAAGATTTTAACTTACAGTAAGTTTCTCGATCAACTTTGTCGGGTCATCACCTGTTTCCGATGTAGCGGCTTCTGTAGCATCTGGCTCTTTCTGTTAAATTTAAATTCCGGTGTTATCATACTAGGGATGTACGATAGTAACGGATCGGATCTGATATCCGATGACAAGAGTATCGGTACTTGTCCGATAATAGAGTGGTATCGCTGCCTATCCAATACCAGATTAGTGCATTACAACCATGTTTGGCGACCCAATTTAGAGTTTACGTCATTGAAAGGTAATTTTTTGAGCAAACACAACATCAACAGCAGAAGAATAATATGCTTCCTAAAGAAAAAGAAAATTTGGCCTAATGCCATGAAAATCATCATGATTTTTTATCAAATTAATAAATTTTGCTTTTTTGACAATAGTAATGACGTCATTTGGTATCGGAATAAAAAAACCAAGTATCAGATCTAACTAAATCATAGTATGTAAAGAATAGCATACCACGGTATTTGCTTTGGCTCATTTAGTTTGTAGTATATAATACCTTCACTTCACGTTTTGACAACTAAATACTTTACAAAAAAGTCAAGCAAAGACTATTTTCAAATGAACGCACAAAAAATTAATTCACAAATAAGATGAGAGAACTTTTAACTAACCGAATCGTTTAAACACTCGTTTTAAAAGCCACACGCAAACTTCTTTACCAAACAACTCACCTTAATTTGCAGATTTGGATTTTTCCGCGGTGCCTTGTCCATCGTAAGCCTATATTATTAAACAAGAAGCAAAATCAAAACGCTACAGGAAGTAAAATAACAATTTTCACGCCTTGGCGAATCGATATAGAATGAAAGGTACGAACAAAGAAATCTACTTTCCCCCTAAGCCTTGCTTTCAATAATTCGACGGGAGACATAATATGCGAGGCCAGATTTAACTCTGTGAAAAGTTCGGCATTTTGCTGGATGTTTAAAAGAAAGTGTTTCTATCTTGTAGACGTGAATAATTATTTTTGTGCAAAGAATGCTATTATAAAACATTATCAGAAAACATTAGACTTTGTTTTTGATCACTGGCAAACAGTTAACCTTGGTGACAATCCTATTCCAAATTAATTTGCGTATTCAGCTGGAGTTTACGATCTAACTTGAAAGCATTAAAGCAAATTTTTGGTGATCAAACTGAAAACATTACGTTTCCGAGTTACAATTATGTTAATTTTTCTTATTTTACCATAGAAATGAAGTCATTTGATATGGAGAGCGGAACTTTTTCCCGAAATTTCAGATAACTGTATCGGAACAAAATGATATGCATCGGAAAAATAAAACGCCATTTTTTGCTTTCCAATGATATCTTATTCGCCCATGGATACACAATGACGCACTTTTAGCCATTGTGAATAAATAGGCGTCAAAACATTAAACATTGGACGTAATAAGAATATCAAAGCCCATACAGAAATAGGTATCATTTTGAACGTTTCGAATAACTCTTTATTCATTTTCAACATCTTGATACTTACTTCTGTATGGGCTTTGATATTCTTATTACGTCTTACTACAACCTCCAGCCATTATGCTCCAAAATTAAACATAGGGTTATCGTATTTTTGGCAAGCTACAGCAATATTTGTGGTTATTCGAGTATGACCTCACCAAAATACGTCATATCTTGACGTCACGAAGCATGTAATTTAAAGAGGTTCTTTTGGCCATTATTTTGTCGCGCGAATGTGCAAATAAATGTAGGAATAAATGTATTACGGACGTTTACGACAAATTAAAAAGTCAGATAATAGTTTGCGCGCGAAAATTCGCCTTGATTCGTTTATTTATTTTGACCCATTGTTCCTACAGAAAGCTAATATCTTGGCATACAGAAAGCTTATACATCACAAGCTGTATTAGTCTCCCGCATTACTAACAATTACGCCTGACTTTATTATCAGTAACGCAAAACTTAGCCGCTGCCTACTATCGTGTATTCGGTGCAACTTGCGACAACCAAATTGCTAAACTTGGCTGTAGGCTTTTGCTGTAGGCCTACGTTACACCGCTACTGTTGCGCAGAGGCTGCGACATTTACAAGTGAATTTTCCCTTTTTCGCTAGTGTATTCACTTCGTGCTTGACTGACTCGAACCAGGAACTGCGTAGTTCAGCTGGAGACGTGGCTGCGTTTAAACCGCCGTTGTTATTTCCTGTTAAAATTTCCCAACTCAGGCTGGGGGGAATGTGTGAGTGCATAAACTTAGCTGTCCTAGTCTTATTATCCTGAATCGTTAGTAAGTGTTGTAAGATGTTGGTTTGTTTGTTAAGCTACAACCACCATTCTGCTCCATTTAATATTATCACTGTTATTTGAATGGTACTATAAGTAGCAATGTTAAATATTTGGATTTGACACTATTATCTCGCCATTCTTGTTGTCTATAATGTCCAAAGTTAACCGGCTGACTTAGTCTTTGTGTAAACGTATTTATTTAGGTTGACGTTACAAACTATAGCCTACATTAAGAAAAACATTCTCGTAATTTATTTGGCATAAAATCGAAACATTCGCCGACACAAAACACCAGTCTTGTAATGACTTAAGTTATTGACTTGGCTTAAGTACACTTAAGTCACCGTTTTCAAATGACTTGATTTGACTTCAGTCTTTTATGCAAACGACTTGGGTTCACAATTTTCACGCCTTGGCGAATCGATTTACAATGAACGGTACGAACAAAGAAATCTACTTTCCCCCTAAGCCTTGCTTTCAATAATTCGACGGGAATCATATTATGGGATTTTGAAGCTAGATTTTAACTTTGTGGCATTTTTCTGGATGTTTTAAAAGAAAGAGTTTCTATCTTGTAGGCAAGAATTATGTTTTTTTTGGAAATTATAAAAATTATGTTCAAGAATGCTATTATAAAACAGTTTATCTTTATCAGAAACATTGGACTTTGTTTTATGGTCGCTATCAAACAATTTAACATTGGTGACAATCCTGTTTCAAATTAATTTCCGTATTCAGCTGGAGTTTACGATCTAACTTGAAAGCATTAAAGCAAATTTTGGTTGATCAAACTGAAAACATTACGTTTTCGAGTTTTAATTATATTAATTTTTGTTATTTTACCATAGAAATGAAGTCATTTGATACGGAATCTGAGAGCGGAACTTTTTCCCAAAATTTCGGATAACTGTATCGGAACAAAATGATATGCATCGGACAAATAAAACGGCTTTTTTTGCTGTCCAATGATACCTTATTCGCCCATGGATACACAATGACGCACTTTTAGCCATTGTGAATAAATAGGCGGCAAAACATTAAACATTGGACGTAATAAGAATATCAAAGCCCATACAGAAATAGGTATCATTTTGAACGTTTCGAATAACTCTTTATTCATTTTCAACATCTTGATACTTACTTCTGTATGGGCTTTAATATTCTTATTACGTCTTACTACAACCTCCAGCCATTATGCTCCAAAATTAAACATAGGGCTATCGTATTTTTGGCAAGCTACAGCAATATTTGTGGTTATTCGAGTATGACCTCACCAAAATACGTCATATCTTGACGTCACGAAGCATGTAATTTAAAGAGGTTCTTTTGGCCATTATTTTGTCGCGCGAATGTGCAAATAAATGTAGGAATAAATGTATTACGGACGTTTACGACAAATTAAAAAGTCAGATAATAGTTTGCGCGCGAAAATTCGCCTTGATTCGTTTATTTATTTTGACCCATTGTTCCTACAGAAAGCTAATATCTTGGCATACAGAAAGCTTATACATCACAAGCTGTATTAGTCTCCCGCATTACTAACAACTACGCCTGACTTTATTATCAGTAACGCAAAACTCAGCAGCTGCCTACTATCGTGTATTCGATGCAACTTACGACAACCAAATTGCTAAACTTGGCTGTAGGCTTTTGCTGTAGGCCTACGTTACGCCGCTACTGTTGCGCAGAGGCTGCGACATTTACAAGTGAATTTTCCCTTTTTCGCTAGTGTATTCACTTCGTGCTTGACTGACTGGAACCAGGAACTGCGTAGTTCAGCTGGAGACGTGGCTGCGTTTAAACCTCTTGTTATTTCCTGTTAAAAATTCCCAACTCAGGCTTGTTGAACGTATGATTGTGTAAACGTTTCTGTCCTAGTCTTATTATCCTGCATCGTTAGTAAATGTTGTGAGATGTTGGTTTGTTTGTTAAGCTAAAACCACCATTCTGCGCCATTTAATATTATCACTGTTATTTGAATGGTACCATAAGTAGCAATGTTAAATATTTCCGCCATAACCCAACGACCAACGTTTGGTTTTGACACTATTATCTTGCCATTCTTGTTCTCTCTAAAGTCCAAAGTTAACCGGCTGACTTAGTCTTTGTGTAAACGTATTTATTTAGGTTGGCGTAACAAACTATAGCCTACATTAAAAAAACATTCTCGTAATTTATTTAGCACAAAATCGAAACATTCGCCGACACAAAACACCAGTGTTGTAATGATTTCATTATTGACTTGACTTGTGTGCACTTAAGTCACCGTTTCCAAATCACTTGAGTTGACTTTAGTCTTTTATGCAAACGACTTGGGTTGAAATTTAGTGTTAATTTTTTGTAAATTAAGCTATTCATAAAAATATTTGCACATAAAACATTTTGCACTGCGGTGTTTTTGGCTGCGAGGATGTTATTATTATTTAATAAACAGCAGTCGGGCACGTATTTGGAACTACCGTACTCAAATAAATTATTTTATTGTTTCTCTGGTTAAGGTAATTTATGATCAAGTTTAATACGGCAAGATTTGCTTCTAAGGGGTCTGTAAGTAATTTATTACAAAGATTGTTTTCTAAGTGCGTTACCGATCTCTTTAAGGACAAAAATTTGCCGTTTGTGGACCAACATTAACCAACACTGCACTGACATTAGCTTTGAATTGCGCATTGCAAATATAGCTTCTTTAAGCTACAAGTTCTGTGACGTCATATGGCTAGCCTATGACATATATTATTACGTCATGTTTGAATACCTACCTCTAAAATTCTACTTTGAAACGTGCCAGTTTGAAACTTAAAAATTATCGTACCTTTTTGCCTTACGTCCCTAGCGTTAGGAGAAAATAAGTTTACACACAACGATCGTTAAATGAGTAAAGATGTAAACTATTCTAGTGACGTTCGATAAAAAAACATATTTTTTATGCATACATACATATACCACATACCATATTCCGAATAGTTCACTGGGGCCCTTATGTAACATAACTTTGGGGCCTGTGCCTATATAATAATATATATAGGTTCTATTTAGTCACTGGTCAAACCTGTAGAATATACCTACTTACAGAAAACTATTAGCCGTGATCACGGTCAACTAAGATTTAGTTTTGTTATTGCTTATTATGTGGCATAAAAAAAATGATTTTCTTCAATTTTTTTAAAGACTACCTTTATTTGTATATTAGTTGGTTTCCGCTAAATTTATTCCGTAATCCGTGAAGGGATTTTGTGTCCACAAACTTACCGGTCCATGTTTAACTAACCGGCGCGAAACAAAAACAAAGTTTTAACGTAAAGTTGTCGTTTTTCCTTCACTTTATGCGAATAAAAACGATTTCATAAGTTTAGAAAAAATTAATCACAATTCATAAGCAAAAACATAGATAATAGGGGAGAATTTTTTCCAATTTTATTGATATTCAGCTAATTTCCATCCGTAAAGTGATTTTGCGTCCACAAACTTACCGGTCCATGCTTAACCAACCGGCGCGAAAAAAAAACAAAGTTTTAACGTAAAGTTGTCGTTTTAAGTTAGCTGTCATTAGGAAACATATCTCGTTAAAGAAAATATTGTCATGTTCTTTATTTAAATGAGTGCTATACCTTTTATCATCCTTACTTCGTAGCCATGTTCACAGAAAAATATCCTAAAACAAGTGCTGCTAAATAGAGATGTAAAAACAAAAATCTATAAATGTCTCCGTTATTTGGATTAAGGTGTAGGTTAGCATTTGGATGTGGGAGGGTCAAGTAAAATTTTATTTATATTTAATAGCAATACTTGACTTGCCCAAACGCTTACACAAATAGTACCGTACTGTGCGTTGTAGAAGTATTATAGACCAGCGCCAAATTTAACAAAAAAAAATAATCTACTGTGGATAGAAAAATAAAGGATCTTTTAAAACTTTACCTAAAGGAATAGTTTTATTTCGTTGTGTTAATTGTACCATCAAAATCATGTGGTTATTTAAAAAAATATATCTAATTCTTTGTTGAATAGCTAAACACATCATTAATAATGGAACCTTTAAACAGGTTTAGATGTTGCTTTTGATTTAAAGAAGGATTAATTTTGGCGCTCTTTCACTATTGTACGTGAAAAGTTATGCAAAAAATAATAATAATAATACCGCATACCATAACGCATATTGTTTGGGTTAGGGTGCGGGTTAGCGTTTGGGTGAGTGAGGGTGGGTCAAGTAATATTATGTTTATTATTAATAATAACTTGACCCACCCTAACCCAAACAATATGTGTTGTGGTAGGCGTCATTTGAAGAAAATTTTTTTTTATTAATTTTTACGTACAATAGTGAAAGAGCGCCTTAATTTTACTCTATTGATTTTATTATTTTACATTCAATTTGGTTATACATATATATATATGTATATGTATATAATATATATATATATATATATATATATATTGGGCGCTCTTTCACTTATGTACATGAAAATTAATAAAAAAAAAACTTTCTTCAAATGGCGCATACCACAACGCATATTGTTTGGGTTAGGGTGCGGGTTAGCGTTTGGTTGAGGATGGGTCAAGTTATTATTAATAATAAACATAATATTACTTGACCCACCCTCACCCAAACGCTAACCGCACCCTAACCCAAACAATATGCGTTGTGGTATGCGGTATTATTTTGTTTTGTTTTTTGCATAACTTTTCATGTACATGAGTGAAAGAGCGCCATATATTGTTGCTGAGTGCTATAATAGGCTGTAATTATATTAACTATATGCATTACCTTATAAAATATTTCTTTAAATAAGGTATCTAATAAGTAATAAGGTATCTAGATAAATCTTATTTTTTCAATAAATTGCGTTAAAACAAAAAAAATGTTGCATGACTTGATCTATGCCTTAAGTGGCAATCCTGGCAGCGTTTTCAAGGAAATGGCAATGGGAAAAGTTGAAGTGATCCCCGGACTTACGCACATATCTCCGAGTGAAGAGGCAGCCCTCAACAGACTGCTCCATTTGGCCACGAGGTATCTGTACTTCCAAAAGTTCATGGCTGCCCACATGTCCACTGTTTATTCGCCTGGAATTGAAGACGACGTGGTTTCGAGCGAAGGACTAAAACCGGGGTGCTACTTGAAATCGTTCTGCTGCGGATTAGAAACAGTTTTGTCAGAGTACCGGAGAAATCTTCTCGCCATTGAAAAGGAAATTTTAAAAGACGAGCATCTTTCTTTGCTGTACATACAGCACGAGACCGACCACTACCATGTGCTCTTTGACGTCATTCACGAAGTGATCATGACCATACGTTCGCGTCGGGCTCACGGATGCCAGATTTTGGATGTAGTTTTCAAGGCAACTCGTAGCGGAAACGCCCACGTTCGCGACAGCTTGCTTACGATCCTACAACAATGTCACTTAGTGATGTACAATCAGCTTTCGGCATGGCTTTTGCACGGTTTACTTATCGACAGACACAAGGAGTTTTTTATCAAGGACATACGCAACGAAGAAGCGGAAAATGCTTCCAAATCAGAAGAGGCTTTGAGTAGGTCTGGTGGTAATGGAATTGGAGATGACTTCCATGTTCGGCTTGACATGTTACCCTCTTACATTCCTAACCGAGTGGCCAGCGTGATTTGTTTCGTCGGCACATCACTTCATCTTTTTGAGGTAGACAATCAGGGGCAATTCGGCGCCGACCCGGTCGCCAACAAGCAGCTAGTCGATGTCAAAACTGCCGACTTTTCGCTGGCGATGGAAGGCGTGCTCCACGACAAAGAGAGAGAATTCATGGGCGACTTGCAGAAACTCCAGCGTGCCAGAGAATTTGTGATTGAAGACTTTGACGTCTGCATTGACAAAATCCGATCCGCCGTTGCCAAAGAACTGTGGCTTTTATGCGTAGAACGAGCGCAGCTTGTTTCGCATCTCTACATGCTCAAGGACTTTTTTCTACTCGGTCGGGGAGAGCTCTTCCTCGCCTTTATAGAAGAGGCTGGTCAGCTTCTAAAAAGCCCTCCTTCCAGGGTGACGGAACATGACGTGCAGCAGGCATTTGTACGATCCGCGGCTAAAGTCCAAATGGAAGATGAACTTCCATTTCAGCTGTTTCAGCTCACTATTAGCAAAACTTCAACCATTGATCAATCAGGTCCGTTTGTCAATATTAACACTATAGATGATGGATGGTCGCGCCTTGGAATGACGTTTAAAGCAAAGTGGCCGTTACACACCATTTTTAAGCCTGCTCTTTTGGAGAAATACAACCAGCTGTTTCGTTTTTTGCTCCGTGTAAAGCGCACCCAATCAGCACTGCAGAAAATCTGGTCCATACAGATGCGATTTAAACAGGATGCGGACATCGATTGCGATAGGTACTCGCTACCTAAAGATACTCCTGCAGATAGGCTCCAATGGAGATGCAGAAATTACATGCAGATTTTCATAGATAACTTACAGTACTATTTGTTGGCCGATGTGCTTGAATCGCACTTCACAAACATGCTGGAAAAAATCCGCAGCACCAACGATGCCCAGCAGGATTTTGAGTCCATCATTGCGGCTCATGACAACTTCATCCATTCGCTTCTGGCGCAGAGCTTCATCCTGTCCAATACCGTCTGCAAAAACCTGATGGAGATTCTTGACATCTGCCAGAAATTTTGTGACGTCGTCCAAACTTCGTCACTGGTCATTGCAAAGTCGACGTTCAACGATCAAATTGCTGAAATTTGGGACTTGTACTACAAAAAGACCCTGGTTTTCTTTCATTTTTTGACTGGTGTTTCAACGCACCAGTGTAACCCGCACATATCGCAGCTTACTCTACGGTTGGATTACAATCGCTACTATTCCAAGCTTATTTTAAAGTCAAATGAAACAAAACCAATAACCTTTTAGATGTTTCGGTTTTTGTTTATTGTCAAACAATATTTTCTACTAAATAATAGAAATTTATTTACCACAATATGTATGTGTATTTTTTTAGAAAAATAATTATATATAAATATAGTTAGTTATTGGAAATTGTAAACTGCTGATTACTGATCATAGATTAAAGGATGCCGGATCAGAATCTAATTATTGTAAGTTTAATTCATTTACTTAACAAATATGCACATGTGTTTTTATAATGTGAACTGACTATCCCAAAGCTAAGTTAGCTAGCATCAGTTTCGTAATGATATTTATAATGTCATTAATGTATGTATTTGTATTTGATTAATATTTAATTGGACTTAATTTTTAGTGCGAAACATTTACTATTTCATATTATTCCTTAAATGTTTCATCAGTTGATTCCCAATAAAAGATTGATAATGTTTGCTTAAAGTTAACAGTCAACAAATATATGCTAATATTTGCAGGAGGAACATGATTTACCTTACGAAGAGGAAATTCTCCGGAATCCATATTCGGTGAAATGCTGGCTGAGGTATATTGAACACAAGGAGGGCTCTCCACCAAATCAAGTTAGTTTACCTTTCAAAATCACTGTCATATACTTTTATTATTGGCTAATTCACCACAATGCCCAATCCATTGGATAAAATGGTTTCAAAATGAGTGTGATATGCACAGTTACTTTGTAAAATTTTGTTACATTAGTTGTTTCATTTTCGCTAAGCATGTAGGAGTAATTTTTTGTAAAACTAATTTTTAAATTGATTGTTTTGTGAGCTTTTTTCTATGAAAAATGTAAAAGTTTTTTTTTTTTGTCTAATCATGTCTGATTTGTCCCAACTTCAGCACAGAAAGTATTCAGGCAAGTGATTGTCAAACATTGGCTTCTTTAAGATAATTGTTGCCCTATTAATTTTAAAGTACAAAACATAAATATTAATCATCCATATCATTTGGCATACCAACTATATACTTATGATACACAAGCTGCCAAGTGCCAAATTATTAACTTAAAGTATGTTTTGCTGGGCTATAGAAAACCTTTTATAGGCTGATTTGTTGTTTAAATTAAATTTAGATAAGGTCTGTAGAATTCACATGGCGAGTTAAGCAACAGACAATGCAATTTTAGGCAAATGAAAAGTATCCCTCATCTTAAAACCACCTCATAAAATGACTGATTTTGTGTATTACAACTAGAGTTGTGCGATAAACCTTGTACAGGTCATGGACGACAGTTTGAGAATGACTTAATAGATGTACAATAGTAAATCCTAAAATCTTATTTTTTTAATGTTGAAGATACTCATAAATTGAACAAATCAAGTTTCATCAAACAATTTATTTAACTCTATCCTAACATACATTCCCGCCCCCAGATCAACATGGTTTACGAGCGAGCAGTGAAAGAACTGCCCGGTAGCTATAAGCTTTGGTACAGCTATCTACGTGTTAGGAGGAACCAAGTGAAGGGAAAATGCATTAACAACCCACTGTTTGAAGATGTCAACAACGCTCACGAAAGGGCACTCGTATTCATGCACAAGGTAGTTTAAGATTTGTAGAAAAATAATAACTTTTGATCGAGCAAATGAAAACTTTTAAATAGTGATATTTGTCTTCACTTTTATGTCTTTCTTTTTAGTATAAAGTTTGTTAAGTTTTAACAAGTCTTTGAATAGAGTTCAAATTTACCTTTAATTATCTTTTTTGAACAAGG
This sequence comes from Ascidiella aspersa, assembly GCF_963924565.1. NCBI lineage: Eukaryota > Metazoa > Chordata > Ascidiacea > Phlebobranchia > Ascidiidae > Ascidiella > Ascidiella aspersa. The sequence goes on from NC_139450.1 coordinate 31,970,058, forward strand.
TTTTTACCTTTTCTTAAAACAGGTTTTAACAGTGTTTTCTATAACTTGCTGAATGCTGACTACAGATTTTTTTTAATTTAACCCTCAACTGCCAGTTTGTTACATTTTGAACACTTTTTTTTTTTTTCAATATATGTAAGAGTATATTTGTAACTTAAACCAGTCAGTTTTAAATTTAACTAGCCTTGTGACTTGTGAGTAAAGGTTTTTATCTTATTTTTTGTTATATTTTTTTAATAAACATATAAAGTTTAATCAAAGTTGTTTCTTTCAAATCCAGGTGGTGCGGTGCAGTAGGAAGTACGTTACCAGAAAAGACAATCAATGACCTAAAAACATGCTTTATATCGTTGTTTAAACTAAGACAACCACAACTTAAAAACAACAAAAACTTTTTCCCCAGATGCCCCGGATTTGGATCGACTACTGTAAGTTCCTGGTGGAGCAGAGGAAGATCACAAGGACCCGGAGGACTTTCGATCGAGCGCTGCGGGCACTTCCCATCACACAACATCACCGCATCTGGCCACTCTATATCGCATTCGTCAAACAGCATCCTGTGCATGAGACAGCCGTTCGTGTATTTAGAAGAATGCTTAAGGTTTGTAGAATAATGGCTGGAGGTTCTAGTAAGACGTAATAATAAGAATATCAAAGCCCATACAGAAGTAGATGTCATTTAAACGATTCGAATACCTTTTTATTCATTTTCAACATAGCTATGTACATGGCTTACGACCTTCGGAATTCGAACTCACGACCCTCAGAATTTAAACTCTCGACAATGACTAGTCATAGGGGCAAGATGGTTGGAGGTTGTATTAAGACGTAATAAGAATATCAAAGCCCATACAGAAGTAGGAAGCATTTTGAACGTTTTGAATTACTCTTTATTCATGTGTTGAAAAAATGAATAAAGAGTTATTCGAAACGTTCAAAATCATACCAGCTTCTGTATGGGCTCTATGATATTCTTAATTACGTCTTACTACAACTTAATGCTTAAGGTGATTATATTAATGCTTTAGGTGATTTATAATAATTATATTGACCAAGTGGTGGTATCAGTACTCTTCTTATGCAAGTTATGTATAATGCCGATTTGATACTAAATTAATAGAGAAATTTCAGCCATGGTATGCGATTTAATGCAACCGTTCTAAAATGTAAATTTATCCAAACATGTATGTTAACAATAACAACTGAAGAATTGAATTTTATCTATTTAGCTTTTTGGACACCGTAGAGACTCCATTTAATATCAGATCAAAAAGCAATACTTTTGGATCAAAATATGTCAAATATTGAACATCGCTAGTAGAAACTTTATGAAATATGTTTTAACAAACCAGCTATAACATAGCATTCCTTTGAATGTCTGCGCCGTTGTATATTCCCGTTATTGCCTGCACTTTTGTGTAAACAGATATGTTTTTTATAAATATTGTAGACTGTTCTATGGTGTTTTTTCTCATTTATCTTTTTCTAAGCTATATTTAAAACTGGATTTGCTTTGAGTCCGGGCTATTTATGTTTTTGCAATATTACAGATTTAATCGAAGTGATTTCCTAATGTGCTTTTACATTCACAGCTTCTACCTGAAGATGCCGAAGCATATGTTGATTACTTGATCTCCATCGACCGTTTGGACGAAGCTTGCCAGAAACTTGCAGACATCGTCAACGACGAACACTTTCTATCAAAGGTGAGACACCATTACTGTGTAAAATACAAATATTTGAATACCAATGCTGCAGTTTTCATGATCTAACATCTCCGAATTCCATGGCATTTGCAATAACGGCATCTAGCTGAAATCACTAAAGCCACAAGTTTAACACTTGTATTTCACTAGTGCTTTTCAATCTGTTATTCTTACCTTTTCAAACGAGTACCCGTTTTTGAGAGAGTAAGCATTTCATCTAAGAAGAATTTTCCCTGCAGTTCAAAATCGAAAAAAAAAATGCAAAAATGCTTGAATATAAGATTTTTTTTACTAAACTATTCGCAGTGCTATTTAACATAACCGTTCGGTTTATTGGGGTCTTTTTATTCTAACAACAACGATAAACATTTCTAGTTCTTTGGAGCATAATGGTTGGAGTAAGACGTAGTAAAAATATCAAAGCCTGAACAGAAGTAGGTTGCATTTTGACCGTTTCGAATTACTCTTCAATAAAGAGTTTAAGGATTTATTCAAGACGTTCAGAATGATACCTACTTCTGTGTGGGCTTTGATATTTTTATATTTTCTATTTTATTATTGTTTGTCGATTTATAAGGAATCTGTTTTACATGATACGTCAGTATCCTGATGAAGACGTTCTGTATAGCACGTCGAAACGTCGATCTATTATATAATATTGCTGGAAGAGCAACACTCCGTTATATATTATGCCTGGCAGCAATAGCTTACTTCTATTATATAAGTTTAAATTTTTTTTCTTATTTAAATGCAAAGTATTGTTTTTTTAATTGCAGAGGGGAAAATCAAAGCACGCTTTATGGCACGAGTTGTGTCAGTTGATCTCAAAGAACCCGGACAAAGTGCATTCGCTCAATGTGGAGGCGATCATTAGGGGAGGGCTGAAGCGGTTTACCGACCAACTTGGTCAACTCTGGTGCTCACTTGCGGATTACTTCACCAGAAGCGGACTTTTTGAAAGGGTGAGAACCTCTGGCCACACCAGAACTGTTTCTCTGCCAACTGAGCTAAACAGGCTCAGATGGAAGCGAGTTGATAAAAAACTAAGCAATGAAGGCTAGACAAACAACTATCCTGCGTTGAGGCTCGAACTCATGACCTCCCTAAGCCGCTAAAATTTTGGCATCACAAGGTGAGAAAATCAGAGGCTTGTGCAGGATTCCCATTTTTATCAATACATAAAAATCTCTCTTCTGGTAAAAGCGAAGTTTTTAACGACGTTTCGGCAGCAAAGGTTTATCGTTTATCTTTAGTCTTTTTATTCCGCTATTTCTACAAAGCTGGATCACTTATTTTTCGTCTTGACTAGTTACCTCGCTAGGGTCAGCAGGTATCTGCTGCCGAAACGTCGGATAGTACCTTCCTTTACACCAGAAGAACGATTTTTATCTATTGATGTGTTGACTGGTGGTCAAATGATATTTCCTTTTTCAGGTTAAGCCAACCAAAGCCAACAGATTGTGATTTGGTGACATATTCATCACAAAATTTATTCTGGCCTTGTCTTTTTAGTATTCTGCCATGGCTTCCAGTGTAGTACAATATACGTGTGTCGTTATCGTTGGTCGGCATACAAATTCTTAAGACAACAGTTGTATACATGTAATAATACAATCTGTCAAAAGTGCGACTTGTTTTCAGTTTTTGAATAAGACAAATGCTACAATCAACCAAGATGGCTGTAAATGCATGTGTGTGTATGAGTGTTTTCTGTAAAACGGACAATTCCTAACCACTCCTACCCTGTGTTGTAAGGCGCGAGATATCTACGAAGAATCCCTTGAAACGGTGACCACTGTTCGGGACTTCACCCAAATATTCGACGCTTACGCCCAGTTTGAAGAGTCGGTCATCAGCTCGAAGATGGATCAGATGGCTGAAGGATCCAATCAAACGCAAGAAGGTGAAAAAAATGTTAATGTAATATATTTTAAATACCTATAATAGGTTGGTTCCAGCCAAACAAAAGAAGGTAAGAAAAATGTTTTTTTCAGAGCCCTTTTTTAAATTATATTAAGGGTTCAACTTATACTTTTTTTTCGATTGACCCTAACTAATTGTTTTTTTGCAAAACATCGACAATCGACAAAAAAGTAAACTCTAAAGTTTAATGCAACAATGTTGTTTAAATAAAATTAAAAAGAGCTTATCAAATTTTACATTTTAAAAATGTTGCTGTCTTATTTTTTCGGGAATTTTCATTGCACTCGCTGTCTATTGCAACCTAGCCCGGGTTGTGTATCACGGTTTTTAGAAATTGCTTAGATTCGCAATCAATTTAAAAGAGAAAAGGTTAACATGATTATTCAAAACGTTTAGAAAACTCTTCCTACTTCGGGCATAATGGTTGGAGGTTGTAGTAAGATGTAATACGAATATCAAAGCCCATACAGAAGTAGGTATCATTTTGAACGTTTCGAATAGATCTTTATTCATTTTCAACACCAAGATGTTTATCAAAAATAATTAAAGAGTTATTCGAAATGTTCAAAATGATACATACTTCTGTATGGGCTTTGATATTCTTATTACGTCTTCCTACTTTAGTATGGGCTTTTATATGGATTTCAAGTCCAGGAGGTTTAACCTTAAAAAACAGGACCTTTTGTACACATTTTGTCCAGTCTTTACAACAGCGCTCTTAACACTTTGCAGACGACGTTGACATCGAACTACGCTTGGCTCGCTTCGAGGACTTAATGGACCGACGACCTCTGCTACTAAACAGCGTCCTGCTCCGACAGAACCCACACAACGTACATGAGTGGCTTAAGAGGGTTGAGCTTTATAAAGGTACGCGCTGATTACCAGGAATCTCGTATACTTGAAATTTTATTCCTAAACCCATACCTTTTATTTTGGCCAAAATGTACAGCGATCATTGCAAATGGTCAAATATAGAGAACTCGTTATGTGCTAAGATAGTGATTGTAAGGATATTTTCCTTTAGAAGCCTATTTATATTCGTTTTTTATTGTAATGTTTTGTCAGAAATTTACCTTCAAATGTTTGAAACTCAACGTCGTATCGCAAAACGTAATGCACAGTAATTTGGTATCGGACGAGTACCGATACCAGTAGTCTAGTATCGGACGAGTACCGATATTACCACTTGGCATCGGGTATCGGCTCCGATCCGATATATTTGCGAATTGCGATATTATATGACTTCCCACTCTTTCCATATAAAGCCAAAAAAATGCAAATAAAAAATGCCGTTTTTTACGGTCTCTTAAGGTTAGCATGTGCCAATTTAAGTTATATTTATTTCTAAATTTTGCAAAGGTTTCTATATATATATATATATTTATTATATGTATGGCTGTGTGATGCTGCCAAAATGGCAGATAAATTCTTAGGTTAGTGCTGGCTGTTTTTGTCCATATTTTTAAAAATTGCAAAAATAAATTTTCAGACCAGCCTCGCGAGGTAATTAACACTTACACCGAGGCAATTCAAACGGTGGATGTGGCACAGTGTGTGGGCAAGATGCACACATTGTGGGTGGCATTCGCTAAGTTCTACGAGGAAAACGACCAAATTGACGACGTGAGTGCTCCTCGAACCTTGCACATTTTTAGGCAAACTTTTTAAATAATGTTCGTTTAATTCGGGCCTCACTTCGTCTTTCGTCCGTTTTTGGCCTTTTCGGACGTTGTAAGCGATTTTTTACAATGTTTTTTTTTTTAATTTTCATTGGAATAAAAAAAAACATTTTTTTTCTTAAAATGTATTGTTTTGTGGCAACTTTGGTAAACGGGTAAAGCGTTAGCGTGACACGTTTTTTGGTTAATGACGTGAGTATTTGTACCAAGTTTACCCTATTTAGACGCATTGTGCAGAAAAAATATTTCTATTTAAATAAAAGAACACTTTTTTAGTTTTGATTTTTTTTAGTTTTAATATTAGAACAACCTGGTAACCTCCCGTCTAGTGTTTAATGTAGCCTTTTTAAATCGATCAATTCTGGCTTAAAACATTTGACGCAAGTTTTGTTACTTTTAAGGCTCGCACTATATTCGGCAAAGCGACGGCCGTTCCCTACAAGTCAGTTGACGACCTTGCTTCAATTTGGTGCGAATTTGCTGAACTGGAAATCAGGTGAGTTAGTTTATTTTTCTTGAACAGGGTTCGCCAACTTTTTTTCACCTAGAGCCGCGTAATTGTAAGGACGGGCGATGCCGGATATAAAATTTGTTGTAGAACTTTATTTATTACCTTGATTGTTCTCGTTAAACAAAGGAAAATAAATAGCCATGTTCTTTCTTAAATAATGCCGTCTTTCCGAAGCTTGTAGAGCGCTTTATTGTGCAGTTTCGAAATTTATTTAAATCAAGAAAGTATCCAAGAGTCGTTCGCACTTTTCTTAGCGCTCTCAACTAGAAATATCCGATAATACCTGTCAGGAGCCGATATCCAGTGGTAGTATCGGTTTTCGTCCAATAATCTGGTGTTATCGGTTCCAATCCGAAGGAAATTAATTTGTGCGTGTGTCATTCGTGTGTTTTTAAAGAGCCACGTAAGAGTTTTTTTTTAATTTTAAAGGGAAATTTCAAGATAAATTTGCTTTCGAACGCAAAACTTCGACCAAGTTTCCTGAAAATCATTACAATCGCACCTGTAAATTTAATCAAGTTTGCTGAACAAAAGTTATGACGTCATTTGGTAGTGCATCGGATCTCGATACTTTTTGTAAAAAACGTTTTTTTGTGAAAACAGTTCGAAATAAATTCTGACTATCGAAAACCCTTATTTTAATTTTTTTTTTTGAAATTTTTACATTTATGTTTTGAGGCGGCTTTGCGTATAATGAAGCTAGCCACCGCTGTTTCACCGCTCAACCTATTTTCCTGGAAAATCATTACAATTGCACCTGTAAACTTATTTAATTTTGCCGAACAGAAGTTATGACGTCATTTTCAACCTTTTCCAGACACGAGAACTACGAGGCGGCTTTGCGTATAATGAAGCGCGCCACCGCCCTCCCCACAAGAAGGGCCGGTTACTTCGACCAATCCGAACCAGTACAGAACCGGGTCTACCGCTCTCTCAAGCTCTGGTCCATGTACGCCGACCTTGAAGAGAGTTTCGGCACTTTCAAGGTCATTGTTCGCTGTTTTTTTGTTTTTTATATTTTTAGTAAAATGGTAAAATTGCTGACCTTGAAGAGAGTTTCGGCACTTTCAAGGTCATTGTTCGCTGTTTTTTTGTTTTTTATATTTTTAGTAAAATGGTAAAATTGCTGACCTTGAGAGTTTCGGCACTTTCAAGGTCATTGTTTGCTGTTTTTTTGTTTTTATATTTTTAGTAAAATGGTAAAATTGCTGACCTTGAAGAGAGTTTCGGCACTTTCAAGGTCATTGTTCGCTGTTTTTTTGTTTTTTATATTTTTAGTAAAATGGTAAAATTGCTGACCTTGAAGAGAGTTTCGGCACTTTCAAGGTCATTGTTCGCTGTTTTTTTGTTTTTTATATTTTTAGTAAAATGGTAAAATTGCTGACCTTGAGAGTTTCGGCACTTTCAAGGTCATTGTTTGCTGTTTTTTTGTTTTTATATTTTTAGTAAAATGGTAAAATTGCTGACCTTGAAGAGAGTTTCGGCACTTTCAAGGTCATTGTTCGCTGTTTTTTTTTTTGTTTTCCTAATTTGAAGTGCAAAGGTGAAAATTTCGTCCATACCAGTGTTTAACCTTTCTTACTTCAGGGCGCACCTAGAAACGTTTTATAACTTGGCTGCACACCTGCCGAGCGAAGCGAACGCGAAATTCTGGGGTATATCGGTATTTCTCATGAATAGCTCGCATAGTTTCACTACTTAGGCTTCATAATTGCATATCTTGAAAGTGTTGTAAAATCAATATGCTAAGTCGAATAGAAAAGTAAAAAATATGTGTTTTTCATATCAAAATATTTTTTACTTTGCTTGCGGCCCACCTGGCAACCTTCCATGGCGCACCAGTTAAGAAGCGCTGGTCTATTCGCACGCAAATAACATTTTAAGGGGTTTTCGCTGCACCACACTTATTTAAAGAAAAGTTTTAACTCTCTAAGATAAAAATACACTAACTCTTCATGGTTTCGCATAATTTATACAAATCGTGGACATTGATTTTTTCAAATCGTGGGTTTTCCTCAAAAAAAAAAAGAAGACCTTCAGCAGTGTGGACTGTGGATTTACTGTGCTGTACTACAGGGCTATTAGTAAAAGGTTAAAAATGGTAATATCAGGTAACCTACTCCTTCTAGTAACTAAACAACTGATGCATTAACAAGGTGAATTTCTGCTCGTTCTAATTATTATTTAATTTTTTTTCACTTTAGACTTGCAAAGCGGTATACGACAAGATCTTGGATCTGCGAATCGCCACTCCACAGATAATCATCAACTATGGAATGTTTTTGGAGGAGAGCAACTACTTTGAAGATGCGTTCAAGGTGCTTACGTTGGCTTAAGTGGCAAAATAATTACTCACATTACATTTTGGGAGCACTTTTTTTACAATATTGAGTATATACCGCGTTTGAACATCTGCTATAGTTTTTTTTTCTTTATTCGCTAAAAACGTTATTTAAATACAAGTTGTTTACAGCCGCCTAATTTATTATCCCATGTATAGTTACTTAGTTATTATGGTTCACCACTCCTCTGTACGTTGATCTAGATATAAATCTGTCAAAGTTGATCAAAATGAAAACAAAAATATGCTCTTGTTTAAACAGCAGAAAAAAATACCACGTATAAACACTACAGTCCTTCATTTAGTAAAGCGTTGGTTATATCAAGTAATCTTGTAATGTGGAAGAAGTAAGTTTTTGGTCAAAATCTTAAAATTTTTACTTTTTAGTTCAAATTTTACATTTTTTTTTCAAAAAATAAGCCTATCAGTTATAACGAATTCAGTTCAATGCAATCACAACAACTTATTTTCCCGCCAGGCTTACGAACGGGGGGTGGCGTTGTTCAAGTGGCCGAATGTGTTCGACATCTGGAACACCTACCTGACCAAGTTCATAGCGAGGTACGGTGGCAAGAAGTTGGAGAGGGCCAGAGATCTATTCGAACAAGCACTCGACAAATGCCCGGCAAAGTTCGCGAAAAGTGAGTCGAAAATACGGTAGATATTAAATGAATTTCTCGTAGAGGTTATTTGTTTATATTGTGTAACTATTAGGAATGCTCACAACTTGACATTCTCTTCCTATACCTCTACTTCTGTATGGGCTTTGTTATTCCTATTATCGTCTTTACTACAACCTCCAAGCATTATGCTCCAAAAAATACCGATACCCAGGGTTTTTAAGGTTTGGTTTGGGTGACCGCTAAGTAGTTTTAAGAGACCGCAAGTGTTTCATTTAAATACCAAAAAGTTGCAAGTCCAAAATTTGGGAAACCGCTGGAGAAAACACCTTAAAAAATCACTGCCGATACTCGATATTCACTGCCGATACTCGATATTCACTGCCGATACTCGATATTCACTGCCGATACTCGATATTCACTGCCGATACTCGATATTCACTGCCGATACTCGATATTCACTGCCGATACTCGATATTCACTGCCGATACTCGATATTCACTGCCGATACTCGATATTCACTGCCGATACTCGATATTCACTGCCGATACTCGATATTCACTGCCGATACTCGATATTCACTGCCGATAATCGATATTCACTGCCGATACTCGATATTCACTGCCGATACTCGATATTCACTGCCGATACTCGATATTCACTGCCGATACTCGATATTCACTGCCGATATCGATATTCACTGCCGATACTCGATATTCACTGCCGATACTCGATATTCACTGCCGATACTCGATATTCACTGCCGATACTCGATATTCACTGCCGATACTCGATATTCACTGCCGATACTCGATATTCACTGCCGATACTCGATATTCACTGCCGATACTCGATATTCACTGCCGATACTCGATATTCACTGCCGATACTCGATATTCACTGCCGATACTCGATATTCACTGCCGATAATCGATATTCACTGCCGATACTCGATATTCACTGCCGATACTCGATATTCACTGCCGATACTCGATATTCACTGCCGATACTCGATATTCACTGCCGATATCGATATTCACTGCCGATACTCGATATTCACTGCCGATACTCGATATTCACTGCCGATACTCGATATTCATTGCCGATACTCGATATTCACTGCCGATACTCGATATTCACTGCCGATACTCGATATTCACTGCCGATATCGATATTCACTGCCGATACTCGATATTCACTGCCGATACTCGATATTCACTGCCGATACTCGATATTCACTGCCGATACTCGATATTCACTGCCGATACTCGATATTCACTGCCGATACTCGATATTCATTGCCGATACTCGATATTCACTGCCGATACTCGATATTCACTGCCGATACTCGATATTCATTGCCGATAATCGATATTCACTGCCGATACTCGATATTCACTGCCGATACTCGATATTCACTGCCGATACTCGATATTCACTGCCGATACTCGATATTCACTGCCGATACTCGATATTCACTGCCGATATCGATATTCACTGCCGATACTCGATATTCACTGCCGATACTCGATATTCACTGCCGATACTCGATATTCACTGCCGATACTCGATATTCACTGCCGATACTCGATATTCACTGCCGATACTCGATATTCACTGCCGATACTCGATATTCACTGCCGATACTCGATATTTTGGACATAAAGTATCACGACCTTGTCCGATACCAAACGACTTCATTACTATCCGAAACAAGCAAAATAGATGAAACTGACAAATCCTTAGTAAGCAATATTCAACTTAAAATATGAATTTAACGAGTTTAGAATAAAGCGTCAAGAAAAATAACAGAAAGTCCAAAGAGGGGACCGTGAAGCGGTTTAGGATTTTTTTAAATTTTCAGTCCTAAACCCAACCCGAAACTGTAAAAAATGAAGCAAAGCTACTAAACCCATTTAAAAAATAAAAATGATGTTTTTATTTTATTTTACATCCTTATATAATGTAGTCTGTCCTTTCATATTATGTTTATAGCAAGGGTGCACCATCTTAAAAAAAGGTTGCAAGGCGTCCGCCTCGTGAAAATTAAAAAAAAAATTTAAAACCACTTAGTTATTCTCCATTTGTAAATTAATTAGGCAGTAACCTTTCAAAACCTCAAAATATTTCTCCAGATCTTTATTTGTTGTACGCCAAACTGGAAGAAGACCACGGTCTTTCTCGCCACGCGATGGCGGTATACGAGCGCGCCACAAAATCTGTGCTTCCAGAACAAAAGTAAGGTCGACCACTTATACAAGCAAATCAGTCCAAGTGCTTCCAAGCGTGTTTTAGTGATAAAGTCTATAAAACACTCTAAGTATATCTTTGCTTTAAATTCTGAAAAAAAATCACAAAGTTAAGTGGGCTGGCCTTTAGCCCAACCTGTCGCTTCTTGATAAGTGCTAATTTCTCGTCCGTCTTTCTATTTTGTTGTTTCAGCGTAATAATAAAAAAAAAGAACAAAGGTAAGTTCGACCACTAATACAAGCAAATAAGTACCAGTACCTCTAAGCATGTTAGTACGAAGCAGAAAAGCCTACCACATTTTAAACTAGGAAAAAGAGATAAAATTTATAAGCAATCAAAACATTTATTCATCTCAAAAGTCAAAAGGTTACCATTTGATGTATAAGATTACATCCTGTAGATGGCGTCCTCGAGTCACAGATTCCCCATTTCTAACGAAATCTTCTACAATAATTACACGGTGCTCGCCAGTCCTTGTCATTTTACATTTTGAAAGTTTGCACAAAACATTTTATACTTATAAAAACGAAAACCTGAACCACAAATGGCAAATCCTTTGCTGCAAAATTTCAATTCAACCTTTTGTCAGACTGCTACACAACTTTGGTACAAGTTTAAAATGTGGTAGGTTTTTCTGGCGCACCCTGTACAAGAACTCTAAAGCGTTTGTAAAATAAAAATGTGTTGTTTTTTCTGACAGACACGAGCTTTTCAACATCTATCTTCGGCGAGCGGCAGAATTGTACGGGGTGACGCACACAAGACCCATTTATGAGGTAACAATGGCCCGGTAGGGTTCCTCTCCTGGAATGTTTCGACGGGAAATTCCCGGGATTTCCTGCGAATTAACAATCCCGAATCCATCCCGAATCCCTGGATATTTTATTTTATCCCAGTTATTCGGCAACATAGCAAAACTTAAATTGTCGTTTTTGACTGATATAAAGAAAAAAAAATATTACCAACCATGTTAATGTCGTTGCCTGAGTTGATTGATTTGCACTTACCAGCGAAGAAACTTGATTAAATTTATAAAAACAAATAAGGCTGCCAACTTTAATACGAGAAGATCTTGCAAGATTGCAGAAGCAAGACAACAAAACAAAAATAAAGCTTGATTGAATCTTTAGAGCTAATATAAAATAATTTTAACCGTCATAAGGACGTAATTTCAGGTATAATTTTTTTTGCCGGGAATCCTGGGACTCCCGGGAATTTTCTTTTTTTCAATCCCGTTTGAAAAAATCCGGAAAAAAGAGAAACCCTAGGCCGTGTTTACATTGCATTTTCGCATGTAATTTTGGTTGGTTGTAAGATTTCAAGCCCACCGTAGAAAGGCGCCCAAGAAAGTTTCCCTTCCTCTTTTAAAGGCTCCTTTGTTTGCGTGTTTCTAAGGGCTTAAAAAAGTTGGCTTTTTTGTCAGGATATTAACGATAAAGCTGCACAACCTACGTAACCTCAATCTGTTAATTGTCAAGTATCCTTCACATCTTATAAAAAGATCGACATTCCTTTTGTCAAAAAAGTTAAAATATCTTTAAACGTTCTTTAAAAATGTTTATGTCAAGCTCAAGTTATATGTTTTAAAAGTATTGTTAAAACAATTTGGTGATGACCATGGCATTTCTACTTTTTTGATTTTTTCTAAACTATACTCAAACTTGTCGAGTGATCCAATTTTAGGAACCTATAATTTTCCTAAAAAAAAAAAAAATTTAAATGTCTTCCAAAAAAAAAAGAAAATTTTTTTGTGTTGCAACCCTGTATTATAAACATTACTTTTATAATACTTTAATTGTACATTTTTGATCCACAGAAAGCGATCGAGGTTCTCCCGAACGAACACGCGCGAGATTTCTGTCTCCGCTTTGCCGACCTCGAGAAGAAATTGGGAGAAATCGACCGAGCAAGAGCAATCTACGCTCACTGCTCGCAAATTTGCGACCCAAGGGTAAGTCACGTCATTTATGTTTGTTCTGATACATTTTTTCATCTTTGCGAGGGATTTCAGCGTAAAATAAACGTGTAATATTTTTCAGACGACCGCCAACTTTTGGGAGGCTTGGAAGAAGTTTGAAATCTCCCATGGCAACGAGGACACGGTCCGCGAGATGCTCCGGATTAAAAGAAGCGTGCAAGCAACTTTCAACACAAAGGTAGACTCTTTTAAAATAATGGAGTCAATTCGGTGTGATTGCGATCTCGTTAAAGGCCCGTTTACACTACACTGAGCTTCACTGGGCGTAATTTGCATTTAAATTATATTGTGGCGGGCGTTTCAAGCTTTGCTAAACTCAAGCCCAGTGCAGCTATAGAAACACATTACGTTTGGAGCGATTTTTACGCCCAGTGCAGCTGTAGTGTAAACGGGCCTTAAGGAGCTGTATATCCCCGCAAACTTTTTGGGAATTTTCTTTTTTCACAGTGTTGTAAACGAGTAATTTTGAAATGACCTAGTCAAGTCATTTGTAACATAACTTACGCCCAAGTCAAGTATTTTCGAATAAGGGGAAAAACAATCACTCCAGCAGCAAATCTTAATTTCACTTCAATACGAAGTTGTTTCCCTCGAATTTCGACGAGTGTTAATATTGGAAATGCCACAAAACACGTAATATCAATTAATTTCATTCACAAAAACGGGAAAGTGTAATCAAAAGTATGCCGGACTCCTTTCCAACCACGTATTTGCATTTCCAACTTTGATTAATCTTATCTTGTATGCTTTCAGGTCAACTACATGTCGGCACAGATGGTCGTGGCAGCCAGTGGTCTCACAGGTAACGTTATTCATGACTTTTATAAAACATGAAACGAGAGTGCCTATCGTGTAGTTTAGAATTAATCGGAACAGGTTTAAATAGGGATACACCAATGTTGCAGACTTGGACAACTAGATAATTCTAGTTTTCTAATTGATTAAATTAGAGCAAAATGCGGCTCTTATTCTAATCTAATTGTGAATGGCTTAAACGGTCTAATTCTAATTCTAATCTAATTCGGATTTTACCAAAAATGCTACTTTTTCCAACGGCATTTTTAGTCTCTCAGCTTAAACACAGAATTTCATTTATAATTTTTTGGTTGGAACGAGTTTTATGTAATTTCTACAGTCTAAAAAACATTAAAAGTCATAAAAATTAGCACACACATAACTACCATTCACGTAAGAACAAATTGCGATTAAATTAAATTGTTTGTAAATAATTGATTCTAGTTCAAATTCTAGTTGAAACTTCATATTTTAGCAATTCAGTAATTCTAATTCTAATTTAATTTCAAAAAACTCAAAACGATCTAATTCTAATTCTAATCTAATTTGGAAAAACTAAAATGCTCTAATTATAATTCTGATAGGGAAATTATGATACAAAAAATGAAGTGCTATGTATTCTAGTTTTAACCTTAAATTTTCCATCTTTGTAAGTTAGCTTATAGCAAAGCATGAATTCAGGTTGTTCAAACAATATTTTTGAAGAAGTTCAAATCAGGGCTGTGGACACGGGACTTGGGACTCGAGGAGTCGGTTTGTTTTTGCTGGAGTCGGACTCGGGACTCGAGTAAGACCTCGTAAAACTACCCGAGTCCCAAGTCCGACATGCGCATGCGCAGTACCGAATTTTAAAACTGATATGGCCGCCAACTGAAAATTGTAAAGGTGGAATAGCATAAGGTGGATATTTTCCAACCATGTATTGTGGGTGGATGAGTTACACGACACCCCTATAAGTGGATTGCTAAATATCCACCTTTTTAGTTACGTAAATTGGTGAAATACAGGCTGTAGAGTCCGAGCCGTACTCGGGACTCGGACTCGGGTTTAGTTTTTGGCCGGAGTCGGACTCGGGTTATTTTTAACCGACTCCGTAGCCCTGTCTTGGTGGTTAGTGACGTTTTTTTCTAAATTGTAAACAACGGTCACAGTTATGCTGTATAAGCCTTATGCAATACCAGACGAAACTGCTGAAATACAGACATAACCCACCCAAAAACACCTAATACATTTTTCCAGGCACTGCGTCTGACTTGGCCCCTGGTGAAAACGACGGGATGAAGCTTCTCGAGCAAAAAGCGGCGGCTCGGGCACTTGAAGATACGACAAAACCCAAGCAGGGGATTATGTTTGTCAGGTCGGTGGTTAGCCTAATGCTGGCAGTTTTTTCTTTTGTTTGATTAATTATAGGTCCTACAATAGAAGAGCGATTTTTCGATTTTGAAGATACGGCCTAACCCAGTGGTTCTTAACCTTTTTTCTTTCGTGGCCCATTTACGTTTGCAAGAAATTCTGTGGCCCAATAGTTTTATGAAAGAAAAAAACTGTAAAATAGGTTTAGAACAAAACACAACAGAACATATTTTAAAACAGATTATCTATTCAACCGTGCATTTGTGACATACTTGCGGCTATACAATAAATTTACTTTTCTTTTTTATTCCTCCCCTAAGCCATTATTCCTGTAAAATTAAATAGAATGACACAAATGAAACCAAATCTAGTTTTTTTAAATTGGTCTGTGGCCCACCTCAAATGTTCTTAGGGCCCAACAGTTAGCCATGGCCCACTGGTTGAGAACCGCTGGCCTAACCAAAAAAGGGGATTTTGTTTGTCAGGTCGACGTATAGCTTAACGTTGATACACATTGGTGTACACTTGTGTATGGTGATCTAGCCCTTTAGGAGATGTAGTGTCTATTAAAAACAGCACACACATAGATTATATAGTACATGCGATTCGACCCTTAACAAATTTCCCACTATATTGCATTGTGTTAAAGACTTGCAACCGTTGTTTGTGAGACAAAATATATAAGCAATATGCTATTAGTTATACAAATAAACTTAAATGATAAAGTATTGCATTTCTCTTCCAGTTGTACATCAATGCTTTACATTTGTCTTCATCTGTGCCAGCAAGCCAAGTTAAAAAAAAAACTTTTCGTTGCAAAGTTCACAAGTATCACTCATGTTTGTGACGTATCAATCGGGGTAAAATATGGGGCCTTTATAACGAATCCTTTAAAAGTTTTTGTTTATTTTTCAGAAGCGACAAGAAACCCGATGACATCACTGATGTCAGTCAAGTACAAAATCCTGACGAGATCGAAATTGATGACCTCAGTGATGACGACGAAGGTGAGACAAATAATACAAACAAAAGTTTTCACTGGTGGCCACGATTTTGTTTGGTCACTAGAACTTACACATTTACTGAGGCCAATTCGTATTGGGTTATTGTGACTGCCAATTTAATTTTACTTTGATGAACACGTAAGGAACCTAACCCTTATTTAATATCACTCCAACGCAAACGTCTGAAAAACAAACGTTAATTTGAGTTTAAAGGGAATCTTTTCAGCATAAAGACGCCGTATGTTTCGCGATCCCGAGTCGGTTCGCCTAAAATTTTCATCATATTGATGAAAATTTCATCATAAACTCATCATATTGCTAAAATGCTAGGTACTGTTTTAGTACGATTTATGTATTTCGTGTTTTTACGATGGCGTCACACTAATAATGTGACTGCGTGCACTAATAATGGGGCTTCAAATCGAATTTGTTAGAACGTTTGTTGCGTTCGTGTTTTTTTACCATAACCGGAATAGTAGATATTCTTAAAATTTTCGCTATTCACCTACTTTGTAAAAAGATTTCCAAACAAACTACAATTTTTCAACAGATCCACTTCAAAAACTCTAAATGTTTTTTATATTTTAAAGCTGTTCCAGTTATCCAAGAGAAAGTTGTTCCAGACGAAGTTTATGGAGGAATGAAACCAGAATCTGAACAAGCTTAACACGCCTACTACCAATTTGTTAATACATTTTTCGCAATACAGTCATGTGTTTATTCATTGGCTACTGAAATATAGTGAAAGCATTAGATCAAATCTGTATATAACTAAAGGAGGCTTGTTTAAAATAAAAACAAATCGAGCGAAAAGCAAGGCTTACGTAAAAGTTAGTTATTGAAAGTCTTTGTAAATATGTTTAAAAACAAATGTAAACATGTTTAAACAATGAGGCATTTGCGCCTTTTATAGTTTTGCATAGCTATTTATTTATTATATAAACTCCTATATACTACCTGTTAACTTTAATTTATAATTAAACACACGAAAAGTAATCAACCAAACAGTGCGAAGAAAAGAAAGGCGTTTTAGTCTAAAATTCAACCCTAGCAAAATAAAAAAAATACACGACCGGTTACCGCGCACTTTGAGCAGCAGCACGCTCGTCGGTTTTTTACGAATCTCAGTTCTTTCCAAAACGAACCAAAAGTAATCAGGTTGCATCGAGGACTTTGAGCGTCAAGTCAAGGAAAAAAACATGTCTGACACCGAAGGAGATGCCGCCCCCGCCCCTGTCGAGGTCAGCGGGCCCATGGACCTCAACACCGCCCTGCAGGAGGTCCTCAAGACCTCGGTTATTCACGATGGTCTTGCCCGCGGCCTAAACGAAGCTGCAAGAGCCCTGGACAAGCGCCAGGCCCATTTGTGCGTTCTGGCCAACAACTGCGACGAGCCGAGCTACGTGAAGCTGATCGAGGCGCTGTGCAACGAGCACCAGATCCCCCTGATCAAGGTCGACGACGGCAAGAAGCTTGGCGAATGGGCTGGGCTTTGTAAAATCGACCAGGAGGGCAAACCTCGCAAGGTTGTTGGATGCAGTTGCGTCGTCGTGCGCGATTACGGCAAAGAAAGCCAGGCGCACGACGTGCTGGCCGAGCACATGAAGAAGATTTGAGTTTTTTCTGCTCTCGTGGCGGCGGTGGTGATGGTAATGGGTAAAACATTGTCGTTTGACCCCGACGAATAAAAATTAAAAATACAAAAAAGTGTGTCGAGTTTTTTTGAATGTCAGATTTATACTGGCTGTTAGAGATACTGGCGCTCTTTCACTTATGTACGTGAAAATTAATAAAAAAAAACTTTCTTCAAATGCCGCTTACCACAACGCATATTGTTTGGGTTAGGGTGCGGGTTTGGGTTAAGTTATGATTAATATTAAACATAATATTACTTGACCTACCCTCACCCAAACAATATGCGTTGTGGTATGCGGTATTATTTTTTTTTTGCATAACTTTTCATACATAAGTGAATGAGCGCCGAGATACTATTGTGTGTACAGAAACAAATTTTGAGTCGTGCTAGTCGTTTTTTTATTTGAAAGCTGCACATTGGTCTAGATTCTAGAATCCTACCACATTTTCGTATGGGTGTTTCTGTTTTTTTAACATTACTTGGGTTTGGGTGGGTATAGTATTATTATCATATTTATTTATTCCTTGCAATTACCATTTTAAAACTCGTTGCTTTACTGTAAAAGTATTGTGGTAGGATTGTAGACCAGCGCTGTAGGCCTTTGCAGAAACTTTAAAAAATGAGTTAATTTGGCCAGTGTTAGTATAAATCCATTATTCATTCAAATAACAATATCTTCATCTAAATTGAAATTAACAATATTTCAGTAAAATCTATTATTTTCATTAACAACACAAGAAAAAAATTATGCAAAAGTTTAACATATTTATGTGTTGCAAGAGTAAAATGATAACATTGTTTTAACAAAAAAACACCTAAGAGTTTCAAAATATGTGATTTAGACAGTTAAGCAGTATTTAACCCCATAGTTATTTGCATTTTTAGATATTAGGTGAGATTTTTAAAGTCAATGACTTGCTGTTTATAATGGGAGCTGTCGAGAAAGAAATAAAGGTTGAATTTCAAAAGTCGTTGGAGGAATTGCAGAGAATTCAGAAGGAAATTCAAAACTGCGTTGAAGCTCGTGAAAAACTTGAGACGCAACTGAACGAAAATAAAGTTGTCAAGGAAGAACTTGACTTGCTTGAGGTTTGTAATGTTTCGTCGTTAAACTTTTCACAGGTTTTGGCAAAATGTGCTGTGATTTTAAGGGCTTTTTTGGTTCATCATCCCTAAAGTACCCTCATAACTTTGTGCCAAATTTTTTGTGTTTATAATTCACGTTTTTAATAAATAGGAATATTAATACCAAAGCCTTTTAACTAAATATTTTAAATACACGCATATATATATATATATATATATATGTAATTACTTTTCAATAAATACATTTAACCTTGTCAAAATTATTATTTTTTTACATCCTGTCCAAACTTGATTTATAAATGTCTAGCAATGCCCCTGGTCTTGGCTTAGACAGAACTTTACCATATACTTTGTCATGCCAAATGGTTACCATTAAAGGTCGGTTGAAAACATTCTTCTGTATGCTTAATATATTTCTCCTGTTCTTGAAGCCAAGTGGTCTATTTAAAAGAAAAAGGTAGCAAAACCCAAACAAACAAATCTACTTACATGTATACACATTACACAACTACAAACTAATTTGTTTCGTTTTTGTAAACACTTATAGTCTAGCGCCAATGTTTACAAACTGACCGGCCCAGTTCTGGTGAAGCAAGATCTCGAAGAAGCAAAGGACACAGTTTCCAAGCGAATCGCCTACATCAACGGAGAGGTGAAACGTCAAGAAACGTCCATCGAAGATTTCCAGAAAGAACAGGAGAAGCACCGGGATAGTTTGACACAACTCCAAGGACGACTTCAACCTCCGCCCGCGACTGCATAAAATCTTGAAGATGAAGACAATGAAAATGTCCGACTACTCGCTGATTATTTCATTTATCGAAGCGCAGTCACCGAACAATTTGTTTGAAACTGTTGTCCGAGATGTTAAGCAAAAATACGAGTCCACGTTGGACGCTGACACCTTGTTAAGCATATGTCTCACTTATCACCAAAATCAAGTTAAATCCACATTTTCGGTGGGTATTTACTAAAAATTGTTACTCCTTTTTTAAATGGTTACTCCCTTTTTTAAGGTAATTGTTTTATTTAAAGCAATAATGCTCAATAGAATGGGCGTTGGGCCAACTTTAAATAAGCGACACCTACTATACTGTGAACCACAACTAATACTACTAGAAATATTTTTTGCAGTGTGTTCCTTGCTGTGCTTTTTATTTAAAAAAATATCTGTTGTTAACCAGGCTGCATTTATGCAAATAAAAAAATTTCTAGATGATTTTTGTTTAAGGAAAAATATGCTTTAGCATTCGTAGTGATTCTATTTTTACCCCACTCAATATTTTTAGGAAATAAATAAAATATTGTAATGTATGTGTTTTACATTAGAAGAAAAAATATTATTATTTTTTAAATGTTTATTTCTTTGTGCACCGTATATAAACGTCCTGGTTGTAATTTCTGTTTACATTTCTGTTTAGAAAAAATGCAGTGATGAGATGATAGACAAGTATTACCAGTTGTACATTCAGCAAGTAGAGAAAGAAACAGAAACAGGTAGGTCATTTTTTAAGTTTCAAAGCAGATTGAAGGGTGTAATTATTATGTGGTGCTCATATGTGCTGTGAAGCATTCTGTATGGACATTGTTACAGATTTGGTTTAATTAGCAGGGCTTTGCTTGGAAGCGACTGTGATTGCGATCAATGTTAATCGCATTATAAACATTACATGTCGATTTGACGTAGTACCAAATTGTACAACTGTTTTTTCCAACCTAGTAATTAAAATTATACTTTCAATGTTTTACAATTTTGCATAGAATAGGAACAATTTGAGACTACAGTAATTAACCAATTTGTACACATTGAGGATCTGTTCCTTAAATTGTGTACCAGCCATTTATAATATATATATATATATAGTAGTTAAACTGTTTTCAGTGGATTTTACAAGAAACATTACTCAGTACCGCGACTAGCAAACAAACTTTTCTTGGACTGCGACTTTAACTTTGAAGATTATTTATATTACAATTGCTTGAAGTAAATGTAATTAATACTCTTAATTTAAAAATACAGTTGCTACCCTATTCCTTGGCGAGATTGTTTTCACAGTTTAAAAAAAATGACCCCATATTATTCATCCTAAAATTTGTTATCGCACATGATCTAAATATTTTTTCTTAAGTGATTCAAGAGACATTGATACTTGTTATTCTAACATTTAAGTTAGTGGTTCTTAAGCTGTAATAATAATTCGAAAAGGCTCAAATGTAATAGCAGAAAGCAGTACCAAGCCTTTTGTTAAACTAAAATTTAACAGTTTATTCAAATGCAAATTTAATGCCATTCCAATGTTACTAAAATTTTATGCCATTGTAAAAAAAACTCTATCATAAAATTATAGCAAAGTATTAATTTTATAGAAATGGGTAAATAATATCCATAGGGTGCTCTCAGAGGTAACCCAAAAAGGTTAAAAAATACTGATTTTGATCAATTCTATTTGTATAAAGGAAGTGCAACAAGTGAAAAATCCGCCCTTATTGAGATTTCGAAGCTAAACGAAATTCCACCAGCATTGCTTGCAAGATTTATATTAAAGAAACATTTGGCTATGGAAAAGGTTGACACAGAAGAATTTATATTTAAAGAAGGTACTTTAAACTTAACCACTTGCAAAACGATTTATAAAATCTATTTTTAACACAGGTTTATGTTGTAGATTTAAATTAAAAAAAATAGACAACTAATCTGAAAATTGCCATTTTCGAACTAATGAATTTTTCGAAATAAAGTTGATTAATGAACTAAACACACGATACATATATACTTATACAAAAGTCATGCAAAACGTAAGTTTATAGTATAATCGGCATATATAGTGTTGCACCAGTCTGCATCAAAATACTAACCATAAGATATTATCCCTTTGTTCTTCTTCTTCTTTCGTGTTGCCTTAGATATCTGGGCAGTGGCTTGTGAGCCGTAAGTATCAGAGCATATCAGAAAAACGCGAGTTAATCTAAGAAACAGTCCTGAGAAACGAAACTTGTTACTTATGCGAAGATATGAAAGGTCAAGTGCTTCCACGAATCCCACATTGCGCCCCTTTTCAGGGCGGACAATTGTCAAAGATGCGAGGATGTCAGTTCTCCTGTTGAATGCAGAGGGCCTCACCAACGCTAAGCTGGAAGTAATCACAAGACTGGCCAAGAAAATCCCTTTGTTAATTTTATTGAAAAACTCTTTTTTTCCTACCTTTAATTTTTATTTTAGAGGTGACGTATAGGACAAAAAATTGAGGTGGCCTTGTTTTAAGTCGCCTACAAAAAATATAAAAAGTACTCAGAATTTTGTTTTATTTACTCTGAATTTTGTTTTATTTTTAGAGGTGGCCCGTTACATGAAAAGTCCCCACCTTATCCAAGACAAGCGGCTCTCTTATGAGGTCAGACAGTGCGTCATTAATGACGTAGGCTACGGGCCGATAACCGACTCAATACGCCACTTAGTAGGACTGGAATACGAGCAAGAACTTGTGGAGAATGTCAAGAAGCTAAACGTTCCTTTTCAGGTGAAAAAATAGCATAAATAACCAAAACATTCATACGCGTGTGTGCAAAACTATAATATCGTAAACCTTCACGAGATAGTTCTATCCAATACTTTTTTTTAAACTGTATATTTTAACAAACGTTCTTAAAATATTGTTTACCAAAGCCAAATAGTATAACGAAATTATCTCAATAAAGAGGTTTCGATACGACTTTGTACTGCCATCAGTTTATGTATCATTTTCAATATAAATTACAGATCAGGTGCGAATCAGCATAAATACCTAGCACAGCCATGGTAAAAATCTTCCTGAAATTCGCTGATATTTAATTATTGGTCAGTTGAGCTTAAATTTGCGTATTTTATTATAACTTTAGAGACCTCCTTGTAAAATTCCTTGACGAATTTTTGTGAAACGTGAACGGGGGGCACAAAATGTTAAACGTCCATCGAAGGGGACAGCAATGTCTGGAAAGTTAAAAACCACTGGTCCTAAATCACTGCTTTACCTTCTATAGAGCCACCTCTTCATAGGTCTATTACCTTCTCAAGGTCTGCTTTAAACCTATTATAGGGCCATCGCTCCGATAAGCCAAACCCTTTTTTACCACTTTACTACACGAGTTAAACCAGGAGCTCCGGAGCCATTTTTAATATTTTTGTGAAGCCCAAGCCATTTTTGAATTTTGAGAGCTAGATCTATGATATTTTTATGTGCTCTAGCTCGAAAGAATATTAAATTGCTTAACTTTAAACAACCAAACGGTTTAGTGTGGCAAACGTAACTTTATATGACTTGTGCTGAAGCAACTTGAAAAAATACCGCTACTGAACCGAAGGCATTGTACTGTACTGTATATGTTTTTGGTGGCGCCAGAGCTGGAGCCATTGTATATATGTTTGGTGGCTCTAAATATGTAGGCGGAGCCAATGCTGTTTCACTGTGGCTCCCCAGCCCTGGGTAAAACCACAACTTAAAAACCCTTCTGGACTTAAAAACCTAAAAACTTAAAAACGATGTTTTTTTATCAGGATGAGAACGACCTGCGTAAGCTTGGCTACGACAAGACTCCCGACATTAAGCTTGAGATTCCGTTCGCTGTGAAAGGCCAGGTGGTCTGCTGGATTGAAAGCAAAGCATCATTTGGGTCTCCTGAGGCCCACAAGAACTATCTGGACAACCAGTACTACAGCTACCTTAACAGGTGAGCTTGTTGATTGATGCGTGCAATTTCTTCAGGTGTTTTCGAAGCCCAAATAAGGACATAGTAATAAAGTATCATTGTTTTGTTCAGAATATATGAAAAGTTAACGACTGTTGCTGAACGGCGAATTTTCAGGGTTTTCAAAGTTGGAAGCTTTTGAAAAAAAAATAGTTCTGCCAAGAGAGTCTCAAAAAAACGCCAAAAAGGGTTTAGATTTAGATAGACTGGTCTATTCCGACGTTAAAATAAAAACAATCTTTAAAATACCCTACTTTAGACAAACAATAAACATCAAGACCCATATATAAGTTAGTAGCATTTTGAACGTTTCGAATATCTCTTTTTCAAGTTGTCCATATCATTTAATTTTCAAAATTTATCTTTCATTTTTATTTGTATATTTTAATTTTAAAGTTGTCTGATCAAATGCGACCCACTTATTGGCTTTGATATTCTTAAGTTAAGGTAAAACCTCCAACCATTATGAACCTCCAACCATTAAGTTAATTCACTTTTTTTTCAAGGTTCGGTCCTGGTCTTGTGATCTACTGGTTCGGGTTCGTGGAAGAATTCCGTGTCGAGCTACAACACAAGGGCATAATGCTGATGGACCACTTCCCCGAAGAATCAACCATCACCCGCTTTGACCCAAGCTCAGCCCGGAACGCCAAACCATTAGCTTAAGTGCACCGGTCAATTTTTGGCACCTAGATTTGACGGTGGTCTGCTGTTTATTTTTCGCTCGTTTTACAGCAAATCTCCAACTAAACAACGTGTTCTACTTAGCTGGTAATTAGGTGGCAATATTTGGGAAACGGCAACGATGCTATGGTTATTTCTCGACTTGCCCCCCTCTGAGCCTGTGTAGCTCACTTGGTAGAGCGACAGCCCCAGTTTGGTCGAAGTTGTAAGTTCGAACCTCACCGCAGGCTAGACTTCTGATTTCTCTTGCACAAAAATCTTTGAATATTCGACGCATTTTGGTGTATTTAGTCTAAATTTGAAATAATATATTGTTTAATGCATATTTTTTTACAGTTAAAGTTAGAAAAATACGATAAGGCGTTATTAGTCGAATGTTTTACTATGTTTAGTAAGCAGGTAAGGTTTTTGATTTGTTTAGTTGTAAATTCAATGGGTACATTTAACAAAAGCACGGTTTTTGTTAAACTGGAAAGCAATTCGTCCACCTGATTTTCAGCTTTTAAATTAGATGAGCACGGCTGCTAACTAATACTGACACTGGCATCAATATATTTTGTATTGCATATAATTATTTGCAAGTAACGTTGTATTTTTTTGGTTGGAAATATAAACGAACATTGGTTTAAAAACAGTTTCTTTATAGTGAGTACCGCTAGGCTGCTTTATGTTACCGAGAAGAAATTTGTATAAAAGCCGCTTTTACATCAAAGAGTTTCATGTAGTGTTGTTTTTTTCGAACATCCATTGTGGGTTTAACGAGAAATTGCAAACGTTGTTTTGCATGAAAACTCATCTTAGTGTCTACGAATTCGTAATATAATCGGCGATTACGGCCTCTCTCGTTTCCTTTTTATCGTATTACAAAAGTAATTTCGCCGTAAGCCCCCATTAATGCAGATCAAACTAGGACAGTAAATTTATACGATATAACAGCTAATCAGCATGCCAGCAAAACAATTTATTGCTGAGTTTGGGTGTGCCTTAAGAAAAACGCAACGTTGTGAAGCACAATATTTTGAAAGAGTTAAGCTTCAGTCGAGTCGTTTGCAAAACAATTAGTAAAGTCATTTGCATGAAAATAAAATGATAAACTATTAAAATTTGTAACTTATGAGTACCTAAACAAGAGTTTAACTAGGAAACGAAAATCTAACCTAAATTAAGCAAGCAGAAACCGGGCTTTAAGCTAAACTAATTTTACCATATTATGGATTTAGTTACAGTCAAATTGTTTGCCTCAAAGACTTAAGTCCAAGTCAAGTTATTTGTCTCAAAATATTAAGCCAAGTCAAGCTATTTAAAACGTGTAACTTAAGTCAGGTCATTGTCTCAAGTCAATAAAACACTTTAACCCCAATTTAATATTGCAAGTTGATTTATTTTATTATTAGCAAGTTGTGTGTTGAGTATAGGTGAAACAATAAAGTTTTGATTGTTTTAATTACCGCAATACAGATTAATACTCTTGTTAATAAATAAGTTTGACGTTAGTATTTTAACCTAATAATAAAGCTGTTCTGATTTAAGCCAAATAGTTGAACTTTAAAATGAAGCTGTCCAAGGAAATATTCGATTCACTATCTTCGGACGTTGACTGGTGCGAACCAAACTACATCCATTCATCACATATCGCCGAGATGTGGAATACTGTGAGTTAAAAATAAATGACGTTATATTGGGCTTGATTTTACTTTTGCCCACCGTATTCTTCAGTGCTTTGGGAAACAACTAAAATTAACCACATGGCTTCTACTTATGTTTTACCTTATAATAATCAAGTACAGGCCCTTTATATTTCTTCCATTTTAAGTTTAAAAAACCTACGGCAATTAGGCCAGTTTGCTAAGTTGAGTAAGATTGTTCGAAAACATTAACTAGTCCAGTAAAAAGTTTTTGCCTAATAAACATGGGTAATACGTCTTATATATTTTAGAATATATTAGGTCCGAAAATATTATAAAATATAGCACGTATAAACCATATGACACAAAGTTGATGCGAAATCACATTTGGAGTCAACAATACGTCAACTATAATAAGAATAAGATATTCTACTCTGGTGAACTACAGTGTTGTAAACAAGTCATTTTGAAATGATTTAAAACCCATTAAAGTCATTTATGAAATAATTTAACTCAAATCAAGTGATTTGAAAACTTGACTTAAGTCAGTACAGCACTATACTTACAGTTGCGTTAATATCCAGTGTTGTAAACAAGTCATTTTAAAATGATTTAAGTTCCAGTCAAGTGATTTGAAAAATAACTTAAGTCAAGTCATTTGAAAACAGTGACTTAATTACACCTAAGTCAAGTCAATGTAACTTAAGTCATTTACAATACTGGTTATTTCCCTAGCAAACTTGAAGACACACGATCAAAGCCCTATATAAACACTTGGTAACTGAAAAGAGAATAACTGCTAATTTATTTTCATCCATCCAGGTTTCAAGTTTTTCGCTGGTTCTATTCTCTCTAATCCTGATGTATCTCTTCCAAGAATACGCCACAAAAGTTCCAAACTGTCGCCACCTTAACTTTGTTTTTTTCCTGTTTCTGATTGTAGGTGCGTATAGCTGCCACAGTTTTATGTTTTGTAATACCTACACACGGACAAAATTCGCCGTTAATTTTAAAGCCTAATATTTTTACTAATCTAAAATACTTTTTAGAAATACTGTTATTAATATTGACAAACATAACTTTTTCTCAGCGGCCTATTTCTACTATACAAATTTAATTAAAAGTCTAACTTTTCTCCTGTTAGTAAGCATGTCATTTGTTAGCACGTCATTTTCAAATGACCCAAGTCCCAGTCAAGTATTTGCAAAATAAATTAAATCCAAGTCAAAGTCATGTCAAGTCAATTTCAAGTCAAAGTCATTGGCATCAAAAATAAATGGTAGCCTAACCCTAAAGTAATAAAATAAGTATCGAGGTAATTAAACTTATTTTGACGTTTACCTTAAACTATAGGTTCCAGTCGTTTTGGCAACATTTCGAAACGTTTGTAAACTGCCTCGAAAATAAAATATTCCATATGTCAAAAATATTTATTTTCTAATAAATGACTTGAGTTAAGTGTTTTGGCCAAATGTTATTTATGTTAATGTTTGCAAATAAAACAAATTGATTGCTTCATGTTTTGAGTTTATGTTACCTTTCACTCGAGCTATTGCTCATAATCGGACGAAATTACCAGCGAAATTAAAAAAAATTGGGGGCTTGATTTAAAGTTGACTTGCTCCAATTATGACTTGACTGGAACTTGCCTTGAAAAACCGGTGACTTTGGACTTGACTTGTTATTTATGCGAAAAGACTTGACTAGGACTTGAGCAATTTCGAAATGACTTAACCTTGTGGCATTCATCTAACTCAG
Organism: Ascidiella aspersa; assembly: GCF_963924565.1. NCBI lineage: Eukaryota > Metazoa > Chordata > Ascidiacea > Phlebobranchia > Ascidiidae > Ascidiella > Ascidiella aspersa. The sequence goes on from NC_139450.1 coordinate 31,997,732, forward strand.
GAGTTCTTAAACTTTTTTTACCGCGGACCCCTAAAATTTTTTTGGTCCTTGCGTGGACCACGGTAGGGAAAAATATTCAAAAATGACGTCATAAATTGACGTCACAATACAAATAAACTTAATAAATCTGCTGATTTCGGTCCAAAAATGTGAAAGTGAAATGGAGTCTAAATACATACAGTGCAAAAAATTTTGTTTTATTATTATTAATTAAACGGTTTTCTTTGAAAAAATGGAAACTTCTTAAATATACACCAATATTTCAATTAGGCGTCCATGGACCCCAGTTTAAGAACCCCTGATATAATCATTTAAAATATTACTTGAATGAACTTTAACAATTTTTTCAGGGATAGGCTCCATATACTTCCACGCAACGCTGAGTCTGTTCGGTCAATTTCTGGACGAACTCGGAATATTGTGGATTTGTTTGGCGGTTATCGCATTCTGGTGGCCGAATGAGTTGATGATAAAATCGCTTCGAAACAACAGGTTTAGGCTTAAAACATTGTCGAAAAATTCCACTTAGAGATGAAACTTTTAGAATATATAACGTTTCTTTTTTAGAATAAAAAACTTGATACCAGTGTTGCAATCAGAGTTGAATCAAATACTTTAATTCAGTTCAATAACGCTTACAATTACAATTACTCCGTTAAATGTTTCTGTTACATTACAGTTACAATTAAATTAAAAACTGTAATTATTATATCAATTACAATTTTTGGCATTAAAACTTGATTTTCTCAATATCAAAGTCAAAATTTTAGCCAAATTAGAATTACAAAGAACAAAAATGCTTCAATTTGATGCAATTACAATTTCTCCCTTAAATGTTTTAATGTACATTAAAAGCCTTAATTAATTACAAATTACAATTAATCCAACTGTGGTTGTAATCATTTAACTCAGAGGTTCCCGACGTGGGCGGTACCGCCCCCTTGTGGGCGTTGGCGAGTTACAAGGGGGCGTTTTGGGACTGTTTCTCATTTGGGGGGCGCTGAACGCACATAAGGGGGCGTTACATGAAAGTACTTATGACTATATTTTATAAAAAGATTCACATAAACATAGCAACAAACAGCACTGTAGGTAACTTTTAACCTTAAATGCCAACTTCCGTACTGCGAACTTGTAGTAGTTTCCCGACCATTGTTACGTAATAGTTGGCTTTCTTATGTAAAGTTGTTGGTTGCTCTTGCGCTTCACCGTTTTATTCGCGGTAAAATGTTTGTATATTTAAAGCAGGGGTCGCCAACCTACGGCCCACGGGCCAGGTTCGGACTGCCGCCTCTTTGACAACGAGACACGAGTCCATTTCAAATACTTTTTGACTATTTTACCTTTAACGGTCGGAAAATTTTCGCGCTTCGCGCAGAATTTGAGCTCTATTTGTTAACCGATCAAAACGTGCTGATTACACATCATAGCGACTTGCAGCCTTGGTTCTCAGGTTCTCAAAGCCCGTGGTTCTCAACCTTTTATGGCTTGCGGCACCCCTCAGAAATAATAAATAGATTGCGGCACCCCTACAAGATTTTTCCGTAAGTAACATACTGAAACAACACACATCAACTCTAAACAACGTATAGGAAGTTATAATTAGATTCATTGCACTTTAATCTTAAACAAAAAGTTGTAAGAGTTAAGCAAAAATCAGATTCTAAGAAATTGTCAAATATTTTGCGGCATCCTTGAGCATTGGAAATGGCACCTCGGTTGAGAACCACTGCTTTAAGGTTTTTTTGGCAGTTTTATTTATGTTTTTGATATACCTCACCAGGAGCGGCCACCATTTGTTGATGGCTTATTTCAAAGTTCAATGTTTAACCTTTTTCGAGTTTCGCCCTTTGTAGATTTTTTTACGCCTGTAACAGCTACAAATTCAACTTTACCAGAAAATGATTGTTTTTTTCACTTTTTTTTCACCAGGAGCGGCTACCATTTGTTGATGGCGTTGATCGGCGTCGTCACAACTTGTCTTTGCTTCATCAAACCCGAAGTAAATCACGTACTTCTCTTTATATTCGGCATTCCTGCGGTTGGTATGCTTATCCACTTGGCGCGAAGGTGAATGGTTGAATATTCCGGTTTTTAACAATCTGGTGTAGTTTAGTTTAGAAAGAACATCAAAGGTCATATAGAAGAAGGTGGCATATACTTTGAACATTTCGAATAAATCTTAAATAAATTTCAACACAGCATATTGCCATGAATTTTACATCTCGCTACCACTTCCAGCCATTAAGCTCCAATGTTAGGTTCTTGATATTCGATACAGGCTTATATGCTAGTCATTTGGGCGAGTTGGTGACCTGGTCTAGGTTTCGGCTAACAGTCCTCAGACCCGGGTTCGATTCCCGGTAAAGACAAGTACCATCTCCTTTCAATGTTTTGGCATATTTGGAAGATTACAGCCGTTCTCTCACACACACATTCATGCATTTACTCACACACATTTTGTGCAGCTTACAAAGATTAGAAAAAAATACCACAAAAGTAAATTTTCAAATAATAATATGAAACAACTAAATTCGCACATTTCAATTTAAAAGCTTTTTACTGCTAGTGATGACGCCATTTGGCCTCAAATCGGACATCCGCACTTTTGGCCAATATGGTATCAAATTTAAACTACAGTTTATTGATGTGTTAGTATATAATTAGACATTCCTATATAGTTACCAGTGTTGTAATGACTTCAGTCATTAAGTGCACTTAAGTCACTGTTTTCAAATGACTTGACTTAAGTATTTTAGAAAAATTTCTTAACTTGACATAAGGCTTTCACCCAAATGACTTAACTTAACTAGACTTAAGTCTTTTTTTGACTTATAATATACTTCGCGTTTTTGTTATTTTCAAATTAAGTTATTGCCCATAAACGGACGAGTTTACAACAGGTAATTTCTTTATGACTTGACTGGGACTTCCGCGGTATTAACAAATGACTTGATTTGAACTTAAGTCATTTCAAAATGACTTGTTTACAACACCGATAGTTACAACGAGCAACTTGATTTTTGTAATATTCCCTTACTTCTTTAGGCATAAAGACAATTACGAACTCCAAGCACTGGCCATATCCGGTTTAAACTCGTTCCTTGTAGCTGTTTCTTTCTGGATTCTCGACCAAGGCTTGTGTCAGTTTTGGCTCAACATTCACTTTCCCTATCTACACGGATTCTGGTAAGTTATATCTACACATAAAAAGCGACATGCTTTATTGTTCATATTGTATGTCGTAGTTGCTATTCACCTGTTTCGTCCGACGCACACTCGCAGGTGGCTTACACCTCGCTTCTGCGCACCTTTATATCCATCGTTTTTGCGTCGCTTGTTTCGCATCTTTTTATCATTCCTTTGTGCGACTAAAGTGTATATAAACGAGTGTAACTGATGTGGCCTTCATATCAACTGATGATGGCATGAGCATTTGCCGAAATGTTTGAACAATAAAGCATGTCGCTTTTTATGCCTATTTTGGCCGTTATTTTCACCATTAAATTTCATCCATAAGTTGTGATTTAACGTAGCGACCATATGGTGAAAACAAAAAAAGTAGGTTAAAGCGATAAGATTTAACTAATTGAAGGTAGGTATGTCTGATAATATCGGATCGGAGCCGATACCCGATTTTAAGTGGCATTCGTCCGATCCCAAATTATTACAAAAATTTCGTTCATGATTTCTGATTCACCGCAGCGACCATAATGTGAACGGTAAACTTAAAAATAGTAATTAGGTTAGAAGCCGGAGATAACTGAACTGTTAAACGCTAAATAATGTCTTGGCCTAATGAATTGGAAACATGACATTTTAACGTTTTAATTTTGTCTATTTCTTCAAAATTTGTTTTAACGCGCGTTGAGTAGGTCATGTAAAAAGGCATGTAAAAAAGGGAAAAAAAGCACAACTAACCATACCTACAGAACCGATTTACTCTTTTTGGGCGATAGACGTCTCTTGTTTATTTGAAATTACTTTGCTTGACATAGTCTACGAAAACGCCTGAAAACCGCAGCAGGGGCCAGAATGTACGTGGTCGCATTTTCTATATGTTTTCACAAAACGACACACACATTTTTTTCTCTACAGGCACATCATGATAGCCAGGGCTTCGTACCAGTCATGCGTCGCCTTTTCTTACCACTATGCCTTCACCGAGATGCAATCGTCCTGCTTAATGCCTTACCTGAAATACCGACACCTGCCTTTCAGTAGAAACCTTGGGCTTTGGTGCGTCGGATTTCAACCGAATCTTAAGGAGAAAAAGGAATTTTGAGAGTAATACAATTGCAGATTGCTTTTTCACCAGTGACAAACACATTTTTCGAATATTGTTTTTGCGTTTTACTTTCGCATATTAAGAAAATACAATAAATAATTAAATATCTATCTCATGGTTTTGTAAAATTTTACCGAACCCTGGCCGCAATCTGGTTTCACTTATTCATGTTCAACCAATGACTTGGAGTCTTTGGGTCAAAAGGTTTGAAATTAAATGTTTTATTTAAAATTTCATAACAAAAATAAGCTATTCATCCAATTTTTGCTAGTGAACGACGATATTGGTAAATAATATTTTTGTTATTTTTTAAATAAACTAATTATTGCTCAAATTTTCCAATTTTAAAGGTTTATCGATATAGTTTTTATATAGTGATTGACTTGTATTTAACTTGTTCTAAAAATGACTTGGCTGAAATTTGACTAGTACAAGTTGGACCTTTAGCTTAAAAGTTCGTTACACTTCAAAATCATAGCGCTTGCAAAATAGACTATTTCTAAGTGATAGACACACGTTTTTTCATGACTAACTAACAATTATGTGTCAAAATAGCGAGAAATAACTTCTGGGAAGGTACCTATGCTATATCTTTCTATCCAGTATAGACTTTTTCGAGAATATGTTTTTAAACAAATTAAAGTGTTGTTCGCCAAATGCAAGACAGTCTGGGTTACGGGTAAACGACTCTGAATGTGCCACATCGCTGAGGCCTTTCTACGTATACCAGATGCCCTTTTAAAGGAGCTAGTAAAAGAAACTATTGGACAGACGAACTGCTTTTGCGAGAAAGGACAGGCGATACGCGGGTGTGTAAGTCAAGCTTAGCGTATCTTAACATTTGGTGAACGGCAGTTTTTGTTGAACCTTGCAACGCCTATCTTCATAATGTCGTGAAGTCAGTTCAGTTCTACCACGTTTTGAAACAGCAAGGACGTTAGTTGTAAACGAAATACCAATGCCCCCTTTAAAACTTGGTACCAGTGTGTGGGGCTAAGGGTTTAAAATAGACGTTGGTTCGTTTTTAGTATTTTATTGATTGAGTTCAGGTGTTAATAGTTAACGCTAGGAGTATTTTTGCAACTGTTTTAAAAATGGAAGATGTTAATACACCCTCACAAAACTCCTATAGTTATGTACCGTTTGTTGTTTTGTATTTTTATTAGAAATCCAACGACAAACTTCAACCAATATTATCCAAATAGTAGCTTAAAATCCCAAGGTCAATAACGTTTAACGATTGATTAAGTGTCAGGAAAAAGCTGTTTGGTTTTCCTGTAGCATAGTTTAGTCTGCACCCGATAATGAGACATGTACAAAAACGAGGTGAGAAACTCCTATGGCCATACTCCAGCAAAGGTTTGTATGCGGGACTAATAAACCCAAATAAACGTGTTATTCTGGAAAACTACAGCAAGAGTATTGTTTTTTTCAATTCAACCAACCCTGTGTCAAAAATTCTCATGTCTTCACAAGAATTTATGGGTCATTCATGTGACCATAATCCTCACATCGCTGAAAATCCAAGGCCCAAGAGTCAAAAGACTTGTGGCTTTGTGACGTCACAAGATGGTGGTAAAATTCTGTTTGTAAATTTTTATGATTTCGTGTCTCACTGGATCTTTAGAAAAGTTTTTTTTGTAATTTGAGCTTTAATAAATTGAGAAAAACTGCCACAATTTTGTACTTGGGATTTTGTTGTTTATGATTGTAATTGTTTTGTTGTTTATTGTTGTAAATGGGAAAGAGCTTTTATGGTGTCTCGTTTTATTGTTTATCGATTTGTACAAAGGAACTTAATTGTATAATTGTGAACAAGCCATGTGCTTGGCATTTATCGAATCGCGAAGTTATTTACAAATGCAATATTTACCCTAAATATTGTAATATAGCATTGCATATTTAAACAACCACTGATATTCTTCTAATTAAGTTTTTAAACAACCCTTTAAATTACTACAGGATGATTTCTGTATCACGGTCTTACTGCTTTAGGCCATATGCCTTTCGCAGCAATAGCTTGAGTTGCGCAACCATACCTTAGCAGCCTATACCCTTGGACCACTCTTTAAATTCTCAAGAGACACTTTGCTCGAGTCTAGTGGACTTTAACTCAAAGTAAAGGATCCTAAAGCTTTTAAAATCCGTAACTTGTGCGGGAAATTGCGACAGGCTTTAGCGCTTTTTATAGACTGGCGGAGGTCGCCATCTATTGTGGTTTATGAGTTGCAGACGGTATTGATTTTTGTGAATGAATGACTATAGGTCAAAATTGTTGAGTATAGCCAGACTGATTCCTGGGTAAACCCTTGGTTTACGGATATATAATAAATGTACACTTGATATAATATGCAGTCCATGTTTAATATTGCAGGCTAGTTACTTTTTTGGCTGTCTTATTGCATCATTGATCGACAGATTCGGTGAGTCTGCGATGACTTTCGGTGTACTAATAATGATACGTAAGCCGTAAAAAAGCAGCTTGGGAAGGGCTAGATCCCAGTTGTTCTACACATATGCGTGTGTATTTTTCATTGAATGATGATTTGGTACTGTAGATCCCCTTCAACGAGTCGATGGCTTTCGGTGTACTAATGATACGTAAGCCATAATCGTTGGTTAAAATTCAGTTTAGGAAGGGCTAGATCTCAGTTGTTAACACACATATGTGTGTGTATCTTTCATTTCTATAATATATAAGTTTTTCACACTTGAAAGTTGTATAAATGTATTCCAAGTGTTATGAATTTTGAAGTTGAAAATGCGCGCGAAAATTGGAAAATATTCTTCGCGCTGTTCTGACGCAATCTAACTCAGTCATTTCACGATATGTAGAAGATCATTTTTTATTGCCCATATAATGGCATCGTAAATTCGACATAAAGGGGGTTGGCAATAAATGCTAAGTAGCATTATCACGCATATCCGGTAAATTCGTGACAGTGAAAGACCAGCATGCTATAAAAGTGCTCTTACGCTTATGCCAGTCTATTTTGATAAAAAACTATAATTGTCTTAGGTCCAACTAAAGTAGTGGTTTTTAACCCTTTGTACCCTTAGCCTCTTTATATAGTTGGCCTACACGACCGACCCGTCATATGCCGAGTTAAGGAATTAGCGCAAGTTTTAATATAATTGCGGCTACTATAACTAAGTTATAATTTCTCTTTTGGCCACCCCAAATTAATGTAATGTAGCATTTAGAACTGGTTGTTTTTAATTCATTATTGTCTACACGGTATATTTAAGTAAAATTGTTTCTTCTGAGCGTATATGGCACGCAGCGATCGTTAGAGGAATAGAATCAGTGGTGGTTCTTAAGCTGTATGCCGCGACACACTAGTGTGCCTCGAGAGATTGTTAGTTATGCCGTGATTTATTTGATTTGCAAATAGGCACAGACATCCAGTCAACTATTTGAGACTTGAATATGCACTATCGAACACAAAATTGATACAACTTAACCTTTACATATCGTTTTTCCTGTGTTAAGGGCAATTGTAAAACATTCAGCGTCTTATAAAACGTGTTTAATTTTGTTTTTATTTATTGTATTACTACTATAGCTTACATATTATGAAATTCCCCTGGGTTGTCGAAGAGCGGTATACTTCTTAATAAAAACATAATTGCCAGAAGATGTTGTTCTGTAACAAGTGTGCCGCGAAACATTGATGATGTTTAGTTTGCCGAAAGCCAAAAAAGTTTGATAACCACTGCATTATTTTGTAATCTGTCATAAAATGTTGATTTTAAGCGAAGCTGTGGAAATTTATAACCTAACTGTACAACGCACATATGAACATACGTCACATACTTTTTGGAAAGCATGTTACTGGATTATGTTTCACATGGTTTATGTTGAAACATTTACTTAAAGGTCTACCCTTGTCATTCTGACGTTTCTATGACAACCCATAGCGATTGGATAGTGTGAATTTAAAGGCAGAAAAACAATATATATAGTCCAGGTTACTAAATTCCTTCAAAATGAGATTAAGAACAACTTGCAAACGTTACTTTGGGCAAAAAAGACGTCTCTAGTATCCTGCGATTTCCAAACCATAACACTGTACTGTTCGCACATACTAGGCTAAAACATGTTTGTTCCAACTGCCACTTAGTGAAATCTAGCACAGTGGTTGGAAAAACTTTCAGACTATAAACCGTGCGAATATCAGACTGGCGTAGGCTATTCGGTGAATCACCTTTTTTCACAAAGTCGTCAATGAACGTATGGACGCACCGGTCACAGTCGAGTAATTATTACAGCCTGACCTATATGAGGTCACAGATGGTCTTTGTTGTTGTGCTGTTGACTGTGGGTTAGGTCTGAGGATGGTTTCAAATAAATCCAGTGTGGGCAGAGATTAATTCTGTGTTGAAGCGTTTACTTCCTCGTTTACAACTGAAGCCGTGTCTGCGTTTTATGCGTGGCTAACTACAAGTCCCACATGGATAGACTTGTTTGTGTTTAAAGGCTTATTTGGTGAGCAATTTAAGGTGTGTATAACTGTTAGTAAAATAGTGATTTATACAGTGTAGATTTAGTTTTAACTAGTTTATCTCGTTTTGTGGCTCATTAGCCAAAAACAAGGATTGTTAGGCAATGATTTCTGCTTTAATTGCATTTACACGCTAAGCCTTCCGCTGAATTAAGGTCAAACGGAGCAGATTATCTTGTCAATTTCATATTTGTCCTGATTTTTTTCCGTAAAAAAATTGGGTAGACTAATGAGCGATTTGATTTTTTGTCATTTGTTATCTAATAGAAGTTCGAAAACCATTTTAATTCTACGCGATACAATATAGCGCTATTTTTTTATGATATAACCCTTCAGTTTACTAGTTTTTTACTAGGTCAAAAATAACGACAAGCATAATGTTTAACATTTTCATGTATAGGCAACACAAAACCATCAATGCAATATAAGTTGTATTATTTCCTCTATGCCTGTTTTATACTCTTTTTCATTAGATAAAACGATTCTCCTGTAAACGAGCATTAAAAGAGAAATTTGACCACTATGATCAGCAATTTGAAAATGACGACCGTTTAATTACTTCCGTTCGCGCATAGCTTCCCTCTAAAGTTTAATTCCTAGACTGGCCTTTAAAATTGCGACTTGACAGCACATAGTTGCACTTAAAACGCCGTATTAAGTGCAGGTTTGGTTGGGCAGTTCACAGCAATTTAAAACAGCTGATACAGTTTAGGAATTAAGGAATCTCTCGCAGACAATAAAATGTAACAGAAAAATCCTTGTTTTCGTATCAAATGATGTTAAAACTTAATAAGAATATCAAAGCCCATACAGAAGTAGGTATCATTTTGAACGTTACGAATAACTCTTTATTCATTATAACTATGTTGAAAATGAATAAAGAGTTATTCGAAACGTTCAAAATGCTTCCTACTTCTGTATGGGCTTTGAGATTCTTATTACGTCTTACTACAACCTCCAACCATTATGCTCCAATGTTAAAACTGTTTATAAAAACAGATATAAAACATAAAATCAGTTCTTGAAATTTTACAGAAATACATATTCTGCTTTTTATGAATAGGCAATCTAAAACAGGCGAACGAATTAAAATCTAAAACAGGTGAAAAAAAAAGGTTTACTCGTGTTTATTTTTCGACCAAATTATAAGTAAATAAACTGTATACCCGCAATTTTGTTTGCTTATTGGTCGGGTGTAAAATTAAGAGCGAAACAGGTTGAAAACTAACCTTGACGTTTAAGCATTTCGTTTTATTTAGGTTAGTATATTTAAACTGGCGAACTTTCATTAGGAAATAGCATCGGAATACAAGACGAAAGACCAAACCTTTGACAATCAAGACTCGTTCGAATCAGATTTTTTTGGGGTTAATGTCATTTGTATTTTAACTTAAAAAAAAAGGAAATAATTTCGGTTAAAATTTGGTGTAAAATTAAGACCAAAACAGGTTGAAAGCTAACCTTAACGTTTATTTTACTTACTGTATTTATACCAGTGGATTTCATTGGGGACTAGTAACGAAAACAAACAAATATCTGACAATTAGGACTCATTCATTTTTTTGAATAATGTTACTTGTATTTTAACAATTCAATTGTTATCTTAAACTTATCTTATTGCAGTCGAATTTTATTCTCATATAATTTTCCGCCAAAACCTAAATTGTATGACGTAGAGCCGCTTGCTCTTTGTGTGCTACGTCATAATTTCAATAGTCATTCTTGCGTCATCTCTCATTGCAGCGAACCATTTCCGGCCGTGGTGCAATAAATATGTTCATCTTTTACAAGCCTTTCGAAACGGGAAACAACAGCCGATGTTATCTTTTTATAGCAGCATTAAAGTCTTAACTGTGTGGCGCAACATCAGCTGCCTTCACAGTTCACGCGAAAAAGCCATTTCAAGCCGGAAAAAAACACAACAAAAATTGATTAAATGCCTCGAGGGCAAGAAATTTTTACGCAAAACTTTTTGACTGAAATTTGACGTCACTGCCCGGGGTACTGACGTTTTTTTTATTTGACCTAATAAAGCAGGATTTTGCCAAAGCTTTCCAATATTGAAATACAATTTGTCCTGATTTCCTAGATTTAGAATGAATAAAGATTAACGTATTACAGAGTACGCATTTCAACTACTGTGGTTCAACTTCGAAACGCCAATGTTTTCAAGCGAATTGTTTACAGATAGGCCTAATTCCCCATTGACACTGAATCTAAGAGAAAGCGTTGGTTTCCTAATATTTTACTGATTCGTCATTACGTTTTAAAAGTCGCTCAGACGAGGGTTTACCATTTTATAGGCCTGCAAACCGTTTCATTATATCGATTTAAACAAGATTTTTCAGAGTAAAGACTGCCTATAAGCGTATTTGTTCAAGCAATGACGCAGTTAGCTGTTCCATTTTGCATTAGTTTGATATTTGAGTATCAAAATGAAAAAGACAGTTGTGGAAATTGCTGAAGGCTTACTTTATGACGACTACTCAAAACATCTTTGTGTGCCCCCGGTTTGGCAAACTCTGGCCTATACAATCTGCGAAGCGACAAATTTACCTAAAAAGACTTTGTTTTAACAGAAACGTTATATTTCCCTTTCTAGGGTGATTTAAGGTTTAATTTGTCAACAAATGTCACGCGGTTCCTACACAAAAATACAAATAGAGGTAATTTGTATACATATAGATTATGCGATAAATATAAAACGCATATTATTATTTCCTCGACGACTGCCACCGACAATGTTACTGCGCGTGTTTGATCCTAAACTGCGGCCCGCTTACAGTTAATTGCCCTCATTGTAAGGCGCCGTATATTCGGCTGCGTCAGGCATTCGGACGGTCGGTCGATAAAAACGGCCGAACGTGGAATCGTGGATGTTGAATTAAGGGCGCAGACCACATTTGCCATTGCTAGCAACAGCTGTGCGTAGTTGATCGCGGCAGAGGCAAAGTCTAGAAACAAAACGATTGCATTTGGAGCATAATGACTTGAGGTTGTGGTTAGATGTGGAATGAATATCAAAGCCCATACAGAAGTAGGTGGCATTTTGTAAAGGTTTTGAAAAAATCTCAAAATGATGGTTGGAGGTTGTAGTTAGACGTACAATGAAAATAAACGACCATATAGAAGTAGGAAGCATTTTGAACGTTTCGAATAAATTATAAGTGAAAGGTTGGAGGTTGTAATTGGACGTAGTAAAAATACCAAAGCCCATACATAAGTAGGAAGCATTTTTTAAACGAGAATGAATAGATATCAAACCTTACACCAAAGTTCATGACTGCATGGGTAGCATTTTAAAACGTTTCAAATAAACCCTAAGGTAATAGATGGACGTAGAATGAATAATAAAGCCTATAACCCTATACAGAAGTAGGTAGCATTTGTGAACTTTTCGAATAAAATCACTTTGTTAACTTTTTAAAAGGCTAAGTTGTAGTTAGACGTAGAATGAACACCAAAGCCTATGATGAATAACGTATATCATTCTGCGAACTTTTCGAATAAATCTCAGTTTGTTTTCAAAGTGTTCATTTTGTATGGACTATAAATATTCATCCTTCGTCTGAAACGGTGTCGGTTTATAGGCTTGAATTGGCCACCGCAGCTCTTCACAGACACGCAGACAGCTATACAGATTGCGGTTTAAAAATTGGGAAATTGGAAATGAAACTCCCAGCACGCGTCTGGTATATTCACTAGAAGGGAATTCACTGTCTAGGTGCTTTTTAGGAGTTCGGTTCCCCTTTAAGTTGTCGTGCGTGATAACATATGCTTTCCACTTTGTTTACTGTTTGTATATCACTGGTTGGGGTTTAACCTTGAGGTGCTTTTACGCAAGATGTTTTAGTCTTAAATTGGTGCTCGTTTTCGAGGGTCCAATTTTGTTTAGTCCATGTATGGTCGCTAGTCGGTACTTTACCTTTAAGTTGCTTTTACGCAAGATGTTTTAGTCTTAAATTGGTGCTCGTTTTCGAGGGTTCAGTTTTGTTTAGTCCATGTATGGTCGCTATAGTCGGTACTTCACCTTTAAGTTGCTTTTACGCAGTTCGTGTTTGCTTTCAGTTGGTGTGCGTGTTGTACAGTTTCGCTGTTCTTAAGTTTCGAATATTAGCTTCAGTCATGACTTTACCTTGTGTTCCATACCAGTAGAAAAGTTGGATTGACCTAAAAGGGTTTACATATAAAGGTGTTTTTCATATGTGGTGTTATTTGGTTAATGGTTAAGTATTACTTAGTTGTGTCTACATTCGCTAGTTGCGAATTTCATGTTGGTGTAATTTAAGACAGTTTCTTTTCGCCGTAAATTGTAAGTTTATATATAGCTACCCTTTATTTTGCAAGCTGTTTTATATCTAGACATTCGCAAGGGCCGGCGTAATAACACGGATATGTAAAAATTGAAAACATTTTGTACGCGTGTATTTACGTACGTTTTCCTACAAAACGGACATAATATCATACGTGCGAAAAAGCTCCCTAAAAATGTCAACAATCCTTACGACTGAACAAGTTCAATATTTGCAATAGCATTAACGCCCGGCGCCTTTATTCCACATTTTGAGATATCCGCCTCGTTTCGTTCATGTTATACACTTTTGGTCGTTTTTTTACTTGCAAAAACACAGCTGTTGAAATGCACATAGCAACAGTTATTATTTAGTTGCAACAATGTAGTTGAAAAGTGCAGTTAGCGCTAGCTTTGTCCATTTTGAGTAAATTTCACCCTTTTGTTTTGTAATGCACCCAACATAGCTCTTTGTACGGTTATTAAACAGCTTAAAATTCAACTAAAGTTTTTCTATTTAAGCGCTCTACTATATGACGGAAAGCGTTACGTACAGCTAACAGCGATATTCCTTTTATGAGAGCATTGGTGGTTTTATGAATCTATGCGGTTTAGTGCAAACTATTTCAACTTGTCTTTTTGTAGCTCTCCGGACTTAAAACTCATAAAATACTTCTCCCGAAATCCTGAAAGTTCTGAAATGAAGTTGTCCCACGAAATCTTCGAGTCACTATCTTCGGACGTGGATTGGTGCGAACCAAACTACATCCATTCATCACATATCGCCGAGATGTGGAATACTGTGAGTTTTTAATGCTAAAACGGTTTATCGCTTTCTTTTGATCGTAATTTGTGATAAAAAGAATTGCAAAGCCGAAAAGGTCAAGTAAATCGACATTATCTTGATTACAACGTTTCGATACGAGCTTGCATCATCTTCAGTTAATGTAACTGTAAACTGAGAAGTAATTTAAGCATCATTTTTAAAAGATGGGACGCAATTCTTATCAGTCTGAGTTTCTAAAGTTAGAGCATCAATGAGCACCTTCACTCCCCAGGTTTATAAGTGATGCTTGACTTATTTTCAGTCACATCAACTGAAGATGATACAAGCTCGCATCGAAACGTCTTAATCAAGATGCTGTCGATCTACTCGACCTTTTTGGCTTTGCAATTTATTATCAAGCTATATTACAGATCCGTGCATAGTGTACACAAGTTTGTTTTTCACTAACAGTAGAAAGCCGTTCGAGCGGACTAATTTTGCTTTTTTTAAGGGTGGCGTCCTAGTATTCATCTGAATGAAATAGCAAGTATCGGATAGTGCCACTTTGCAAGCTGTTGTCGCCACCGCCTTCGCAGTACTCAGTCAGCACTCGGAACAGCTGGTTAGCTTTGCTCTTGACTTAAGGGTAACCCTTGGTCGGTGTATGGCACTTTTAACCGGCGGTACGTCGAGGACCATTTGAAACTTGGGGAACGGAAATAAAGCTTGAAAACGTTCAAGGCCAGAGGCACTTGACAGTTCCAGATTGCACCATTGCCCGAAGTTCAGTAAAACCTCGGAAAGAGCTCACTTAGAACTGAAATTATACTTTGTATTAAAAGCTGGTTAAAATATAACGCTTAATCCAATCTTACCCCAAGGGAACTAATCATACAATAATGATTCAAAGGTGGTTATTGTTGGTTTGCCTTGAGAAAACTTGCAGGTCGTATTAGGAATCAGGTATGTTCGATACTTGATACTTTATTACGATACCCGATATTTTGGACAAAAATATCGCGGCCCGGTAATAAATGACGTCATTGCTATGCTCCAACAAGCAATATAGGTTAAATTGAAGCATTCAAAGTGATTTTTTCCACGTTATTAAGGCAAAAAACATACTGTTGCTACCAGTGCATTGTATGATTAAAAAAAAGCTATTTGTGATACCTCAGTATCAGGACTCAAGATGTAAGTGCCGGAAAAGCTTCTTTTAAATATTGCTCCAGAATTTTGCTTAGAGTTAAGCAGTTCAGTTACCTCCAGTTGTTAGCCTGCTATAGTTTTACATAAATTTACCTTTCAAGTTTGTTGCGTGATGGTAACAAGGAATGACTGAATCAAAAACTTTGAAAATCAATAAAAAATGACTTAGGCAATTTGGTGATGAGATGCTATTCAGCATTTGCCATTAACAGTTTGCGGCCTTTTCAGGTTCAAAACTTGCTATTGATCATGCGCACTTGGAACTTAGATTAACTATTAGGCAAAGCAAGGCCGTGCCTCAAGAAAATTGGTTTACACAGAGTTTTATTTTTAAATTTTGCGTTGGGACGCAGATCATGGCTGAAATTTCAATGTTAGTTTGGCATCGATACCACCCTAGTATCGGACGAGTACCGATACCACTTGGCGTCGGGTATCGGCTCCGATCCTATTCTATCGGACATTCCTATTAGTAATATTTTGGCTGCAAAACGGCCTCTAGCTATATTAGGCTCCAATTTCCTTCTCCTATTTTCAACTAAACATGTTTTACCTGTAACTAAAAAATGCGAATTTGTTTGGTTCAGGTTTCAAGTCTGTCGCTGGTCCTAACTTCTCTAGTTCTGATGTATCTCTACCAGGAATACGCCACAAAAGTTCCAAACTGCTGCCACGTCAACTTCGTTTGGTTCCTGCTTCTGGTTGTAGGTGCGTATAGCTGCCACAGTAATATTGTTTGTTTTTGACTTTTTAGGATGCGTCACATGCTTTCTGTTCGATTATAAATTGTTACATTTTGTATATCGTGGCCGATAACGACATTACATATTCTACTGTAGATCAGATTCAAGTCAGGTCATTTCACTAATTACTTAAGCACCAGTCGAATATTTTGTTGTTTAAAAAGGCAAGTTAAGTTTTTTTTTTCCAAAACTTTGGACGCTTACTCAATTTAATTGAGGTTTGTTTCACCAAAGTGCAATATCGTGACAGCAAATACTTTCTTATTAAGAGCGAAAATATATGATTTAGAATTAGGGTCAACTACTACTAATTAATTTAATTACAACGCGAGCCTTTCCCGCCAAAACGATTTTTTCGAACTATTTTTGAAGACTATAGTGGATGTTGGAAATGAATAAAGAGTTATTCGAAACGTTCAAAATGATACCTACGTCTGTATAGGCTTTGATATTCTTACTACGTCTTACTACAATCAAAACATTATGCTCCAAAGACCAGTTGATTTGTTGAAAAAATAGGGCTAAAATTAAATAAACTTAACAAGCCACTTTAGTCGAGTCATTACAACAGTGAATATTCCGGCTTAAATTTGCTCCAATTTTTTCCTGGTGTCAAACAAAAACACGTCAAGCAACCTCGAGGATTAAAGCTATCGGATTTCGATTTGTCCGAGAACGTTGGTCAGCGTAATTTGCGGCAAAGAGCTTGACCGCTTGACCGTTTGACCGCACATATGCTCGGGCGATCATCAAGCAAGTTTACCATTATTTCGGCGTGCTAATTGCGGCCTACTCATCGCTTATGGCCGATCATATGTCGCGTGTATATGGGCGGTCAATCTGTGTCATTTGGGGGTACTAGGATTCAGCTGTTACTAGGAGGGCTACGAAGTCGGTATTAAGTGATAAATGTAGGGGCCAATGAGCTTTAAACCCTCGTTTAAAATCGGTTAACATTGTCTTTAAAAATGGAAAATAAGTTTCGAAAAAGCTTAGTTCCAAATCAAGTTAATTGCTAAATAACACATGTTCAATTTTTTTTTAATAGCATGAAAATAAGTGTTCTAACGCATTCGATTCTAGGCAATTATAGACAAACTGCTTAATGTGTAAACATTTAGTTGTATATGAAACGAATTTATTTTATACGTTGAAGTTAAGTCAAGGTATTTGGTAGCAAATAAGGTTAATTTGCCCAAAGTCATCTGCCATGTCAAGCAATTTCAAAACATTTACTAAAGTTGTTATACAGTTGCCAAAACACTGTACGAACATTTCTAATTCAAGAGAAAACATTTTTCTAATTTCTTTTCGTTTAGGACAGCCTTTCTTAGCCTGGGGTAAATTTTCTCGTTTTAGGGGGCAAATGAGCTATCAATCAAAATATCCACATCAGCTGACAGGACAGAAAAAGTGTGCAAGCCGTAGGTATTGGTGGCCTACTTCTCTAGTTCAGATTAACTGCTAATTTGAAGTTAGCCTATAGTAGCCTATTAATTCTTTATCATCTAGTGTCGGTAACATTATTTTTCGCGATGATAGCTATTTTAGTTAATTGGCAACATCCTAATCTCTTAGTATCTTCATTGTTACATCATAACTGATATAAATTGCTACTCGTTATTTAAAAAAAATAGAACCATTTTATATATTGGGGGAAAATCTGATATTCATCCTTGTTAAAAGGGTAAAACATACAAAAAAGGGTAAAAACCCCTGGTTTAGGACATCGATCGGCAATTCTTTGCCGGTTGTGCTCAAATTTCAATACAATTTGCCTATTTCCTTGAACCGATTGCGCCGATGCATTAAACGCGACTGTTTTTTGGTCATTTCCTTGCTTTAAAATTAACGCGGAAATGAAGAGCCAAGACGAGCGATCAATAGGTTGTCTGAAAATCGTTATTAGTGCTGCGCCATATTTTCACCTAAATTAAAACTTAAGCGTGCACGTAACTTTTGCATTTTCGTTTAGTTAAAATCAGGGAGTCAAACCTGACCCGGATCAGAACTTTATGTACCGGTTTTGAACCGTACCGAACCGAAACCCGTTTTTGTAAGATTTTAAGGAGCCGAACCGGAACCGACAATTTTTTTTCAGATATTTTAATGATGAGCTGCTCTCTTTTTAATACGTCACGAAACTTAGATTTAATGCGGGTTAAAATTTATTAAATGTACAGTTGTTGACCAACATTTTTAGATTTAACGCAACTTTAATTGTATCCGAACCAGAACTTTATGAACCGGTTTTGAAATAACGACAGTCGAACCGGAGCTGAACAGGAGCTTTTAAATTGCTCGAAACTGGAACTGAACCGGATTCCGACAAAATCCTTGAACCCGAACCGAACCTGAACCGGAAAAGTCAAACGGTTCGACTCTCTGGTTAAAATAGTCAAAACTTGGCATGGCATCGCAGAGGTGGCGGGATTGATAATTTACATTGGTGGGCTGATTCGACCCGCGAGCCGAAGGTTACACAACCCTGGTTTATGACTGCCAGAAAAGCGCATTACCCTGCTACTATTGTAGCTTATTATCAGCCCAACTTTCACTGTATCATCGTAAATCGCCACGATTTAGAAAACTGATTAAAGTGTGTCAAAGGTCGCCGAGTCTCATTTAATTATTATTGCATTCGCATCATGTATCGTGACAACCGTGCACACGACTTGCAATCCATTTCGGTGAACTAATACCTGTATTGCCAGGAAACATGTAGACCCAGACAGACTGGTGGATAGGTCGGGAAAGTGCCATGCAAATATGTTCGCGATCATTTTGTGTTCTTATTTGTGGTAAATGACTAATTTACGTTCAACTTTTTTAAATGTTTCGTAATCATCGTCTAGAATTTATTCGCATACTGGTTAGAACATTTTATGGAAATAATTAGTGCATTTTTATGGAGTTGTTTTTATTGTATTTTAATATCTAAGGGCACTTGGTATCAAGCTGCTATATTGACTTTTCCGTGATGTTTTCAGAAAGGTTATTCTTGTAAATATTTACAATGTAAATATATATGTTTTATTAGCAGTTGACTTAAACTTAAGTCATTGACTTGACTTACGTGCACTTAAGTCACTGTTTTCAAATGACCTCAATCAAGTCTTATGAACAAAATGACTTGGGTTGAAATGAAGTGTTTTCATTAAGATGTTTAGTTTAGAAAATTGAATTATTTATCTAATTTTTTGCACATAAAACAATTTGCTCGCTACATGTTGCGTTTATGTTATTTCCTACTTAAGGTATTGCTCTTAAACGGACGAGTTTACCGTTTTATTTCCATGACAAGGGCTTTACTTGAAGTTGACTTGACTGGGAATTAATTTGGGCAATCGGGGGCTTGGGGCACGTAGGGGTCTTGGGGATTTCCCTCAACGTTAACTTGCGCGTCGCACAAAAGCCATTGTTTGTCGAAGCGAGCAACGAACAAACATAATCCAAGCGATGTTTATTTTAAACCGGAACGAAAATGTTTCAGGGCGAGGATTAAGTTAGATCAATTGTAGGGAAATTATTTTTTACGCTGGGCCAAATGGGTATCAAAAAATATCGATTTCAAATAATTTTCAATTTAAAAAAAAAATCGATTTCAAATAAAAATGCAAAAATACCGCTGTTAGCAAAACAGTCAAGCTTTGGACTTTTTATTTCTTTTGTTTCAGTTGAAAACATTAATTGGCAAACAATACTTGGAATTCAGTTATTTTACAAATGACTTGACCCGGACGACAGTAATTTCAAAATGACTTGTTTACAACCCTGATTAATAGTCATGATAAAAATCGCATACCTTACTGATAATGCTGCCCTTTTAACACATAGCGTTGATTTTTTCAGGGATAGGCTCCATATACTTCCACGCAACCCTGAGTCTCTTCGGTCAATTTCTGGACGAACTCGGAATTCTGTGGGTTTGTTTGGCGGCTGTAGCTTTCTGGTGGCCGAACGAGTTCATGATTAAATCGATGCGAAACAACAGGTTAAAAGCAACATTACACTGTATACAGAATACATAAATTATACTATAAGAAGATCTCGTTAAACCTAATAACAATTCCCAAATATACTTAAATTACTAACACATGGGAAATGTATTTCTCAGTATATATTTGTTTTATTCTCTGGAACAGTTTTTTTTTTTGAAATCAGAGTACGTGGTTTTGGGGGGTCAACTAGGGTCTAATTAAAATATTGACATAAAATTAATAAAATTAAATTTCCTAAATGAACGGTTTAATGGTAAAAAAGCAAAAATCTGACATCGTAAAAAAAAGCTAAATTGCTTTAGCCCATTTTTTCCACGTCTGAAATGTTTTTTAAAAAACCAAAATCGCGCAGTTTTAAAGCATATATTTTCTAGTTTTGCCCATTGTTTTTTTCACGCTTGTAACCACTACAAATTCAACTTTACCAGAAAATGATTGGTTTTTTCACTTTTTCTCAACAGGAGCGGGCACCATTTGTTGATGGCTTTTATCGGCGTCGTCACAACTTGTCTTTGCTTCATCAAGCCCGAAGTTAATCACGTCCTGCTCTTCATATTCGCCATTCCTGCCGTCGGAATGATGATCTACCAGATGCAAAGGTAAGACCGCTGATACACATTTACAGTGAATCACGTAAGGTCGTAAACCACAGCGATATAACGTTAAAACAGTGGTTCTTAACCGGGTGCCGCGGCACATTTGGGTGCCATTTCTAATGCTCAAGGGTGCCGCGAAATATTTGAGAATCTTTAAGAATCTGATTTTTGCTCAACTCTTACAAGTTTTTTTGTAAAGATTAGAAGGGATTAAATCCAATTATAACTTCCTACGTTGTGTAGAGTTGATGTGTGTTGTTCCAGTTTATTGTGACATTCTAGTAAATTACCGTCGGAAAAATATTGTAGGGGTGCCGCAATCTATTTGTTATTTCTGAGGATTGCCGCTAGCCATTAAAGGTTGAGAAACACTGCGTTAAAGAATGAGTTTTGGAGATAAACAGTTTTTTTAAATGGTTCCTTTGGGTTCGTGTTTTAAGCAGTCCACGAAGACCTAGCATGAAATCTTTATGTATAATTTAAAAACTTGAATAATTTTTTTTAAAGAAAAGAGTATAATTGACAAAAAACGCTTTGACATCCTTTTCATAAAATGTGTTAGACTACATTTCAGTTCAGTAAATCGGTGCTCGTCCGATGCTAATCCATTTAAACACAGATCTTAATTTCACAACTATGCATTTTTTATTGGAACTGTGTGGCAACCCTCTATGTCTATACCAGTGCTTCTCAACCTTTTTTCGCGGAAACCCAAATATTAACATAAGTTTGACGGCTGAACTTTTACGACCCAATTGTTTTTTTCTTGTAAGCGAAATAAAAACTATATCTTCATGCAAGCGAACAAAAAATAGGCATTAGCATGAAGAATTTCCAATTTTAATATTTATTCTAAGACATTATTTCTATTGCTTCCTTAATTTTGTTAATTGATAAATGTGACTAGCGGTCGGCGACCCAACCAAATCATACAGCGACCCAATTTGGGGTCGCTACCCATAGGTTGAGAAGCACTGACTTGTACCCTTCACGAGCTCACGCAAAGTTAGCGATACAACACAATACGTTAAAATATACTTTTAAAGGGAGATAGTATCCGCTAACTGGAGTTCTGTTATTCTTCCGCAGGCACAAAGGCAACCAAGAATTCCAATCCGTGGCCAGATCCGGCACCAGTTCGTTCCTGATCGCATTTTCCTTTTGGCTTCTCGACCGAGGATTGTGTCAGTTTTGGCTCAATGTACACTTTCCCTATTTACATGGCTTCTGGTGAGTTTGTAAATAACAACACACTGAAATTTAGTGTTTCTTATCCTATGGTTGCGACCCAAATTGGGTGGCTGTTTGATTGTGTATAGGGTCGCCGACTACAGTTCTTCACATGGTTAAGTTTATTGAGTTTGGTTCTAAGAAAGATTTCTCCAAAACTTCAGAATATTGCGGACGCAATACAAATAAATGGCATATGTTGAGGCTTCGTTGCTATTCTTGCGCCTAATACTCGCCGAATAAAAAGGTTGTGAAACACTGCACTAAATCGACGGGTAAAATAATAGATGACTCGAATATTATTAAATAAAATTTTATGCGTGTTTTGCCCGTTATAGATTATTGTGTTTCTCTGAAATTTTTTCGAATTATATTTATTTTTTTAAGTATCTCTTTTCCGCCGTCTAGCGGTTGATGTATTTTTATCTTTTAAAGCGGACAAGCAACACATTTTATCTCATCACTCATGTTACATACAAACAAGTACGGTATTTTTGTTTGGTGTCGATTTGGAAATAAATGTGCCCAAACCACGGAAAATCGCCTAATACTTTGCGAACTTTTACCCTTGCGAAATATGCCACAACAAAATGTACTTTTAATTTTCGATTTTTTTTTTAATTTTAGTTAATTCTAGGTTTTTTACGAGCACTTATACAATAATATGACCGATTTAGGAACTAGTTTCGTAGATTTTCGCGTTTCTAATTTTAACTAAAGAAATGCAATTTTTCTCTTCAGGCACCTAATGATATCCAGGGCCTCGTACAAATGTTGCGTCGCATTTTCCTACTGCTACGCTCTCAAGGAATCATCGTCGTGTTTGCCCTACCTCAAATACCAGCACTTGCCTCTGAGTAAAAACCTGGGCCTCTGGTGCGTTGGATTTCAGCCAAAGCGGAACGAAGAAGATTTTAAGCAAGAAAGTTGGTACTGAGAGAGTGCTGCTGCCGTTTTGCGACGGTCTTCCGTGACTTTTTCTTTGCTTATTTATTTGCTTGGCTCGAACTTGCGTTTTTTTGTGCTTTTTATCGCCTACATGCAATACACACGCAATGACTGTTAGGTCAAGCGGTTTTTTTTAAATATTTTTTGCCGACAAACTTCGTTTTTTAAAGAAAGTAACCTGAGAAACAAAGTGTGCTTTGACTTTAAAAACGTTTAAGAGAATTTGACTGGTTTCAAAACCGTACAGTTTTGTAATGTGTACATAACAGATACATCTAGTTCCCTTACTCTTTACTTGTAACTTAATTTTAGTACTTGTAACTTAATTTTGGCAAGGCGAAAATTAAAAAAATAAAACGAATTGAACGATGAAACCCAAAGTTTACGATAATGTTATTGCGTGCTTTTTTGCTTTTACTCTCCGTTTTTAATTTATTTTAATTTTTTTTAATTTATTTCAATTGTTTCGTCAGTGTTATATATTTTAATAAGCGACGATTAAAAACTGCGGTAGCAAAAAGTTCACCGAAAATTATTTACGAACACCCTAACAAATATGCTTCCACGTGAACCCAATCTAACGTAATCTGTTGCTGTAAACCAGTTGTTATCAAACTTTACAGCTTACATTTACTCAGAAATAAAATCGCAACACACTTTATCATAGCAATACTATTATAAGACGTTGTAAGAATATTACATACAGAAGTAGGTGGCATTTTGAACGTTTCGAATATGACATCCACCTTAATACACGGCAAGGAATTTAATACTGCTGTAGTGGTTTAAGTCAATGACTTAAGACTTGAGTCACTGTTTGTAAACCTTTTGTATTTTTTGTATTTTGGGTCAAATGACTTCGCCATACACTTGATCCACTATTATAAACGACAAGAAATTTAGTAAAATCGTTATATTATATATCAGTTACGGATCTTGCAAATTCATAATTATTTTTGTCCGACCCCGGCCAAATGTGAAAGTTTGTCGAGTCCCGAGACCGGCTCTTACTCTACAGCCTGTGCTTCACCCATTTACGTAACTAAAGTAACGTTGATATCTTGCAATCCACTTATAGGGGTTTCGTATAACTCATCCACTCACAATACATGGTTGGAAAATACAGTATATACACTGTACAGTTATAGTTTGAGCCTTATCAGTTTTTAAATTTGGTACTGCGCATGCGCACGAGAGACTCGGGACTCGGGTAGTTTTACGTAAGTCTCGACTCCGACTCGACAGCCCTCATTCTGAGGCGTTGTCGAAAGTTTTACCGTATTCTATTTTTTCGCTGCTTTATAGGGTCAGCCATATTGTTATTAGAATAAAAAATATGTTTTCTATGTATGTTTTATGTTGCGTTGATTTGACTGTCAGAAAGAATAAATCTTTCCACTTGGAAGTATTGGGATGGTGCTTTATTACGTCATAAACTATTTTACATCATACTTTAAAATTTCGCAACGCGAGAAAATTCGTTTTTTTCTGAAGTTGATTTACCTTTGTGTAGCAAGTCTAGAAAATTTTAGAACGGAATACTTTCCTGTTCAAAGTCAATGTTTTATCGACGGTATGTCGTATCTTGCGCATTGTTTATATTTATAAGCTGATGACAATAAAACTTTCAAGTTAGTTTATAGCTAGCGGTTTGTGCAGCAAGCTGTTTTGGTTGGATGCTTTTTCACGCTAAAAAATGCTAAGCTATGCAAAAGGCGAACATATTAAAGGATACGGGAAAACCAGTGTGGTAATGAATTTTACTATAATCACTTAAAAAAGGGTTATTCAAGCTGAATATTTAACTTTTGTTTCGTTTTTTGGTGTTTGTTATGCTAAATAACGCCCACAAGGTAACACGTTCACCAATGTTGAAACTTTTTAAATTCCAATGCTGTGACTTGGATTTGGCGTGGATTGACAATGATTTGGACTGAGACTTGACTTTATTTCAATGACCTGACTTAGCTCAAGTCATTTTATAATCATTTGTTTACAACACTAAGAAGAGTTAGTCAGTTATTTCATTTCACATAATTTTATTAAAGAATTGACCTGTGCCAAATAGATATTTGAGGTTTATTACTTTTATTGGCGATGCTAAAATCTCGAAATGCGCAAAAAATCGCTGTTAAAAATGTTGGTATTCAAGGGTCACGTTGCTTTGTTGGAAACATTTGCGTTTCGTGTTTGCTGGAATCCGACACACCAGAGTCCCAGGTTTTTACTGATAGGCAAGTGCTGGTATTTGAGGTAAGGCAAGCAGGTCGACTCGTTAAGCGCATAGCAGTAGGAAAACGCTACACAAGACTTGTACGTCGCCCTTGATATCATGAGATGCCTGTAGAGAAAAAAGGGTGTTAATAGCCTTGTTGTATATCGTTAAATATAATTGAAAAATATATTTATTTACGAAAATCTTTAATCTTGTTTTAAATATGGATGATAATATTGGATCTGTACCGATGCCCCATTGTCCAATTCTAAGTGACAATATTGGTACTCGTCCTATACTATAGGGTGGTATCGGTGCCGATCCAATACCAAATCAATTCAGCCAATGGTTTGCAATCAAACGAATCTTTTATTTAACAGAATTTCTTAGCGTGATAACAACCTCAACGTATTACTTTTGCATTTTTTTTTTGCAAAAGTTAAATCTTTTTTTTGCAAAAGACTTAACCCGGACTTGAGGTATTTCGCAAATGAATTCACCTGGACTTAAATCATTTAAAAATGTCTTGTTTACAACACTGTGAAATCGTACGGCAGTGGTTTTTGCAGAATATATCGGGTATTGGTTTTGCTAACTATTTTAGCTTTGAACTTTTTTTAAACCCGCAATGTTGTCGTTCTACATAGTTTAAAGGTTTATGGCGAACTTACCAGAATCCGTGTAAATAGGGAAAGTGAACGTTGAGCCAAAACTGACATAAGCCTTGGTCGAGAACCCAGAACGTCACGGCTACAAGAAACGAGTTTAAACCGGACCTGGCCAGTTCTTGGAATTCGTGGTGGCCTTTAAGCCTGCAAAAAACAAAGGCAAGAATTCGTTTAAGCAATATATGTAGGCCTATAATGTATTTTATCACAATCGTTGGAAATATGCCTGAAATTGCTGTTAACCGAAAAAACTGCAAAAATGTTCCAATTAAGATCGAATTAAGTAAGTCAATTAAGATCGACCCAAAATTTTATATCCGGTCATCATTCTTCAATTCTTTAAGGTAGTTATCAGGGCTTATAACTTAGTTTGGTGACCACTCTTCGGTCGGATAAAAACGAGAAAAAGTGCTTACAAAACTGACGAGTTCCGTTAAGTTTTGTAAACTTTACCTCGCACAATTCCGGTTTTATAAACGTTTAATGTTTACTCAGCAGGACAAAACAAAGCAAAATTAAGATTTCCATCAAAACACTTCAGAAGAATAAGGTAAACACACCGACCGAAAATTCCTTTGTCTTTTACAACATGTAAACATATTTTTTAATTTTGCTTTTGTGTGTATATATGTGATGTAAAGTAGGCTTAGGATAATATCTCACCAAAAAGTCAACTAAATTAACGAAAAATTAAACGATGTGAACAATGCTTTATGTATAACATTTAAGTCCGAGTCAAGTCATTTTCAACACAAATTATAAGCCCAAGTCATTTTCAACAATAAAATGTTTAACAGGTAAACTTATAACAATAACAAAAAGTAAACAGCAAGTTTTACAATGTATTTATTTGCATGCTTAACGACAGTTTTAGTGCTATTTTCTTTAACCCTACAAATCATAGGTAAATAAATGTCATTTAGTATACAGCACATACTAGTGTTGTAATCACTTAAAATGACTTGACTTAAGTGCACTTAAGTTACTGTTTTCAAATGGTTTGACTTAAGTCGTTTGGGCAAATTACTTGTCTTGACTTAAGTCTTTTGGGCAAATGACTTGACTTGACTTAAGTCTTTTGGGTAAATGACTTGACTTGACTTAAGTCATTTGGACAAATGACTTAACTTGACTTAAGTCTTTTAGGTAAATGACTTAACTTGACTTAAGTCATTTAGGTAAATGACTTGACTTGACTTAAGTCATTTGGACAAATGACTTAACTTGACTTAAGTCTTTTGGGAAAATGACTTAACTTGACTTAAGTCTTTTGGGCAAATGACTTGACTTGACTTAAGTCATTTGGGCAAATGACTTGACTTGACTTAAGTCTTTTGGGCAAATGACTTGACTTGACTTAAGTCTTTTGGTCAAATGACTTGACTTGACTTAAGTCATTTGGACAAATGACTTAACTTGACTTAAGTCTTTTGGGCAAATGACTTGACTTGACTTAAGTCTTTTGGGCAAATGACTTAACTTGACTTAAGTCTTTTGGGTAAATGACTTAACTTGACTTAAGTCATTTAGGTAAATGACTTGACTTGACTTAAGTCATTTGGACAAATGACTTAACTTGACTTAAGTCTTTTGGGTAAATGACTTAACTTGACTTAAGTCATTTAGGTAAATGACTTGACTTGACTTAAGTCATTTGGACAAATGACTTAACTTGACTTAAGTCTTTTGGGAAAATGACTTAACTTGACTTAAGTCTTTTAGGCAAATGACTTGACTTGACTTAAGTCTTTTGGGCAAATGACTTGACTTGACTTAAGTCATTTGGGCAAATGACTTGACTTGACTTAAGTCTTTTGGGCAAATGACTTGACTTGACTTAAGTCTTTTGGGCAAATGACTTAACTTGACTTAAGTCTTTTGGGCAAATGACTTAACTTGACTTAAGTCTTTTGGGCAAATGACTTAACTTGACTTAAGTCTTTTGGGCAAATGACTTAACTTGACTTAAGTCTTTTGGGCAAATGACTTAACTTGACTTAAGTCTTTTGGGAAAATGACTTAACTTGACTTAAGTCTTTTGGGCAAATGACTTGACTTGACTTAAGTCATTTGGACAAATGACTAGGGTTGCAATAATCTGTTTTCAATAAGATTTATTTATAAAATTGCGTTATTTCTCCTAATCTTTGCACATATAAAGTTTTCTTGCTATATATTGCGTTTGTGTTATTCTTTACTTGAGTTATTGCTCACAATCGATGGAGTTTGCTAGTTTTCATAATTTAAAGTTTTATTTATTTTGGGTGACAAAGGCTTGACTTGAAATTGACTTGGTCTAACTGTGACTTGACTTGAATTGGGCAACCGATGGCTTGGACTGGGACTTGTTATTTATTCAACAATACTTGACTTGGACTTGTTATTTTACTTTGACTTTGGACAAGTTATTTTACGTATGGCTTGACTGGGACTAAAGTCAATTGAAAATGACTTGTTTAAAACACTGGTATTTTCTCCAACCTTACAAATCAAAGGTAAAAATTGTCAATTATTATACAGCACATACTATCGGCGACAAAATACCTCTTTATATGATAGATAAGCAAGCCTACGCCGGGAAAAGCGAATATCGACAACATCAAATGATTGACTTCTGGTTTGACGAAGCAAAGAAGCGTTGTGAAAACTCCAACCACCAACATTAGCAGATGATGTCGGCTTCTGATTTGAGAAAACGTGTACAATGTTGCGGTGTTATAAGCAAGTCATTGGTGACTTCGCCGTACTTGGCATTCTGTTCCGATACTGATGCCAGTGTTGTAATGACTTAAGTTATTGACTTGACTTAAGTGCACTTAAGTCACTGTTTTTAAATGACTAAACTTGACTTAAGTCTTTTGGACAAATGACTTTACTTGTACTTAAGTCATTTGTCAAATAACTTGGGAGTAAATTAAGTGTTTTTCATTTAAATTTATCTCAAGTTTTGCACATTAAACACTTTAATTGCTGTGTATTGCGTTTGTGTGTTTTTTTAGTTAAATTGTTACTTGTAATCGGACGAATTAACCAATTTTAATAGTTTAACAATTTACTTGAAATTGACTTGCTCTCATAATGACTTGGACTGGGACTTGACTTGTTATTTTTGCAAAAGACTTGACTTGGACTTAAGTTATTTTTCAAATGACTTGACTTGGACTTAAGTAAATTCAAAATGACTTGTTTACAACACTGACTGATGGACTATAAACTTTAGGCAAAAAGACCCACAATCCGTCTGATATTAAATGCCCCATTACTACGGATAAATGATCAAAATATATAATACTTTCTATGAGGCCCAAATTTACTTTTCCTTACGGGGCCTATTTACTCTGTTTTTTGTTTAATATTGTATTAAAATCGCAAAACATGCCTAAAATGCGTAAATAATTTGGTATCGTATAGACAGCAATATCTTCGGCGTTAACCTCATAGTTAATACAAGATTTAATTTATTGTTATGAAACTCTAATACAGTGTTTCCCAACCTTTTTTGAAAAAAAAGTGCCCTTTTCATGAAAAATAAAAAAGTGAAAAAGTGCCCATTTCATGAAAAATGATATATAGCTTTCACAACGTTAAATATTATGCGACGGAAATCATAAATCAGTGTTGTACACGCATTTTTTTTATAAGAAACTTGGCTCAAGCCGAGTACTAAAAGTTTCTTAAATTTTCTATTGTTTTCTATTGTTTAAGAGAACAGTACCCCCGGACCCCCCAATATTTCGGCTCGCTACGCTCGCCTGCGGTCTATGTTGCCCCCCTTGCCCTGAAATCGCTCCGGCGTCCCTGACTATCTTTACAGAAATCTCTGCATTGTTTTAATAGTTTGCTGCACACCCCCTTCACGAATTATTTGGCTATATCACTGAATTCCGTTACGATATTACAAAGACCGATACTACCGATAGTATCATGAATCGGGCCCGCTCTGATAAAATACCAACTAACCGTCTATATCTCATTGATTTGACCAGAATCCATTCCGTGGGCCACCAGAAAGCTATGAGAGCCAGACAGATCCAGAGAATGCCGATTTCGTCCAGAAATTGACCGAAAAGACTAAGGGTGGCGTGGAAGTAGATAGAGGCCACACCTTAATGGATAAACTACATTATAACTACTGTATTTAGATTGTGATTTTGTATGTTGATAAAACACAATCACTATAGGGACACCGTGTCACCGTATAAGCACTTAACTGGTATTTTACAGGAAGTTGGAATGATAATAATCGACTGATTGTGCAAACAATGAAGTGTGAACACAGGTAGCCTATAGACTAAACTAGAGCCATGGCCCACTGGTGGAGAACTGCTGGACTAGACTAGAGTCATATGTACTATAAACAAGGCACACAAAAACAACATGGTTAGATTTAATGGGTTGCTGTGTGGTAAAAGACAATTATTTATTTAATGGGTTGCTGTATCGTATGGTAGCCCTTCGACTCTAATATTTTAGTTTAAATTAATCACTAAAGCAAAAAGCTTTGCCGTGTAGCTGTAGCATGTTCGAAAGACTAATTGTGAAGAACTCCCTGCAAATATGTGGTGTACGGTACTTTCTTTCTTACAGTATAACTAAATTAGATAGGTCTACCTCTCAAATTAATAACCTTGTCAAATGTACCAGGGAGTATATATGACCTAACTCTAGTCTTATTTCATTGACAAAAGGTTTTAGGCTGTAACTTACCGACTAATAGCAACATAAACCAGACGTAGTTGACGTGGCAGCAGTTAGGGACTTTTGTGGCGTATTCTTGGTAAAGGTACATCAGAATTAGAGATGTTAGAACCAGCGAAAGACTTGAAACCTGAACAAAACAAAACCAATGATGCTCGTCTGTAGTAGCCTACTCAGGTTTTATAAAAGGATTAAAAAAAGAACTATTTCTTTAACACAAATGCCGACATAAATGCGTTAGTTTAATAAGAGAAGTCTAAAATTGTTTGTGTTTTGTTAACACCTTAAGGCTAGTTAATCACTTTTAAGGAATTCGCAAAACAAGCATTTTAAGGGGGCGGTAGCAAAATTATCTATATCAGTTTTTGATTACCAACCTGAGATCGTTTGGAGAACAAAATTGACTTCCAAAGAAGATTTTGTGTTTATTCCTTTTATGACATAGAAATATCAATGGTGGTGTTGCGCTTTATTATATATATATATACTTTTAACATACGGAGATACCTGAGCATATTACAATCTCTATAAGGCGCCATAATATTGCTATCAACAAACGGCCGACAGTTCTTAAAATGTTAAGCCGTTTTTCGACTCTCATATCAACAACATCAGGCCTTTTTCCACGCTCGCTCCTGCAGTGCTTAAATGGAAACTGTATAGGCGCCTTACTGGAAACGTCGCGCAAAAGTGAGCAAAAACACAACAGGCTGATTAGGCAGGGGCATAGCTTACAATGGGAGGTTAAACTAATGGAATGGGACATATTTTTTCATGATATTTACAATTGCCTTTCTTTTATTTTGTTTTTAGAAAATTGTTATGGTTTTATACAATAAAGTGCTTAATCCCTGCAATAATTCCGAAATGCCTCTATTAATGATTTGACTTTTAAGTTGTTAGACCGGAGGGGGTTCCCCTCTTATTTGCGGTAAGGACCTCATATACATTTAAAGTTTTTACTGTTCGTTTGCCAGGAAAATTGTCATATTTTAATACGAATCCTAGAGTGTTTGTTATATTTTCCGTTTACTTCCGTGAGCCCCTACTTATCACTTTAGCGGACCTTATTAAAATAATCCCGCTTCTTTAATTTAGTGTTCCTTAACGCATGGGTTGCACCCAAAATTTTGGCTGGGTCGCCGACTGTAGTAGTTCACGTGGCTCATATTAATAAAGACAACATGGGTTCTCTAAAACTTTAAGAAAATTGCTTAAGCACTTCGAAGGCATGGTTTATACAAATCAAATTTGCACTGATTATTTCTAATTGCTTGATCGTGTTTTACATTGAGGTTACAAAAAAAAAACAGTGAAGAGAATTGAATCGCCAAAGCTTCACAGTTAACATGGCGCTTAATATTTGGGTCGCCGCGTAAAAAGCTTGAACAACACAGCTTCGATTAAACCCTGACCGTCAAACATCCAAATCTCCCCGCGTTACAGCTTTCGCAATAACTCACAGTATTCCACATCTCGGCGATATGCGACGTGTAGATGTAGTTCGGTTCGCACCAATCAACGTCCGAAGACAGCGACTCGAAGATTTCCTTGGAAAGCTTCATCGCGACAACAACAGTTGCTTATGGTCGGTTTCGCTTTTGTAAAAGCACACACAACAATATAGCATACGGAGCGGCGCGCGGCAGAGAAAGCGGGCGCTAAAAAACTTGCAACAGACTGGGGTTTACGCTGTAGCGCTGCTGAATAAATTGTTCTTGTTAATTGGCCATGCAGTACACATCAAGTTTAGTGGAGTCATACACACACGCGATAGCCTGGGAATTGCCAGATTCGAACGAATAATAGACAAACAGCTTGCAATATTCGACTTGACAGAAAATCGTGACACGCGTGATAAGATAATGCCTTTCTGGTAAACGTGAAAACTTAAAACAAAACTACACAATACATACTGAAATGCGCTACAAATGGCGTTTAAACTTAAACAGTGCGTTATGCGTCAAGTAATGCGTACTCGATAATTAATGCTATTTACTAACATCTCAAAAGTAAAAGATAGAAATCAAAGTTCCATCTATACAGAGTATGTTTGCACCAACAATTTTCTCATTTCAAAAACTCAGTAAAACTATGTAGTTAAACTTCTATTTGACCCTCTTAGCTATTTTACGCCTACCGTGGCCACGGACCAAAATCGACGAAAAAAAGGGCAGATGTTGAAAATGAATAAAGAGCTCGAAACGTTCAAAATGCTACCAACTTCTGTATGGGCTTTGATATTCTTACAACGCCTTACTACAACCTCCAACCATTATGCTCTAAAGTGCAGCAATAATTGAACAAAAATCTCCTTTAGATATAACAACACCATACGGACAAAATAGGCTCTGCATCGAGTCAAAAATATCGACGAGTTATTGCAAACACACCGGAAGGTCTGCCGCAATCGTATACGATGAGTATACGACGCCCTAACTTAAAAAAACTGCCACAAAAAAACGCAGTTTATCTAACCGCCCTTCTGGCGCAGGAAATGCGCAGTAGGATTACTGTACAGCGCTCAAGGGTCATTTTTCCCACGATTATGCATTGTAGTATTATATCTCTTTATAACTCTGTGCAGCTGTTTACTGTTGTTTACTGCTGTTTTGCTGCTTACAGCGCGCCGATGCCCCTTCAGCCTGTTTCCTCTTAAAGTGTAGCGTTTCCGTCGAGAAAATGATAAATGCTGAGACGGTGAACCATAAGGGGTCTTGCGGCGCACAACTGTTTCGCTTTGTTTATGTTAATATACTGCTTTAGGTTATCTAAGGCGGATATCACGATTTTGAAAAAGGGTCATCAATTTATCTATTTTTATTTGCTGAGATAAATCCACTTTCTTTTAGTAAAGCTTTGGCGTTTTCTGTACGAATTTTAAACAATTAAGTTATTGTAGCCTAAAAACACACCAATGAATCCATATCCTGATAAAAAATAAAGCGTTGGGCCTATTTTTTTCCAAAAAAAATAATAATTTTATCGCAAAAATTCTTTTAACAAAAGTAGGCTACCTAAATAGGGGTGATTGTTGGTAATTAATTCCGATTTTTTGGTACATCGCATCGCTAGAAAGTGTTTTCTTTTTTCCAGGCAATCCAGCTCTAACTTTGAACGTTTTTAAACTAGGTTTTTCCTGGCATATGTGTGCACTACATCCAGCAATAACCAAGGTTTACTAAGGTTAGGTTTTATAAGCTCAGTAATGGCGTAACTTTGTGACGTCATCTCTAAAAACTCCGTGCGTTCCGGTCAAAATTTCCATTGTCCCGGTAATTAAATTATTCCACTTTTACCCCTGCATAATACAATATTTCGTATGTACTTTCTGATCGTGTCATGTCCTCTGCTAATGGATAAATATAATTACTTGCACAAGCCTGTGGGTATTCCTTTCCGGCGTGACCTATTCTGAAACCATACGATGCAGTGGCGCGACCCACACAACAATAACCAGCAGTAGTAACAAAATAAAGCCTTCCGCAGTTTGTTTTAACCGTTTAATTATCCTTACCAGTAACAGAGTATGAACCGTTTCTTATTGACTATACTTAACCTACTTTATCATTTTTAAAGGCGTTTTATTTTGATTACCTTGATCACACAACTAAAGTTAGCTAACACATTGAAAAATAGAATCCCGTCTATTAACGAACTTTTTCCCGATAGTTTCCACTTAACAAGTGGTAATTAGGTTGTGCGTTCCGTTCATTAATGCATGTGTGTTTTGTGTAAGCAATGACAGTGCTTGCATAAATGTGTGTAAATTTGACAGTTTATTTTATCAGGAAAACCCAAGAAAGTATAACCAACCGGACATAACACAGTGAAACATTTATGAGCGTCCAGAAAACGGTTTAAATTTATTAAAATCTAAACCTCACATAGAAACGTTATCTAGATTTGCAAAACGCGCGCTGATGCGTGATTATGACAACATAAACCATCGCATGACGTCACTTGAAAAGAATATCACTCGTGTGGAAAGTCAATGAACCATGACAGACCTTGCAAAACGTAAATTTATTAAAAATAACAGTCGAAATTTAACAAGTATGTCAAATAAACGAAAGCGAATCCTCAATTTGATCACGCAACTAACATTACATTGTTTTATCATGATTATGTAGGATTGAAATATAAAAGTGTTTTTATTTATGACAAATTTGAAATTCCTGCAAATATGCAATCCTATTTTTGTGTTGTTTCAAGATCTAACTACTGCCTAATACTGCCAAAGGGAATTTTCCTAATTAAACAACGCCAACTAAACTCATTGAATCAATCTCTTTATCCACTGTACAGCTAAAACGAACTTAAAGAGCTATTAAGTTATATAACGATTACCGTTTACAAAAAGTGTAGTCCTATTCCAAATAGATGATCAACATATGTCAATATGGTTTTGTTTTGTCCGTTATCAGTAAACCCTAACCGTGTAAAATGATAAACTTGTATATTGTTGCCATAATTCCAAGTTCGTATTGGGTAGTTCTGCTGTTTTTGTTATGTTGATTCGAGCTTTGAGCAAGTTTTATTTTCTGCTTGAAATATAAAAAATGTTTTCTTTTTAGGGCTTAATGGGAAGTTAAACTGGCATATTTGAAGAGCAGAAATACTTTGTAATTGTGGAAGGGTTGCCTGGTTACAGAGAATGAAAGATGTCAAAGCAGAAAATGAACACGGAGACCCTGGTGAAGAAACTGAAGGCTGTGTCCAACACACAGGACAGCATCCCCATGTTCTCGCTGTGGATTATTCACCACAAGGCACACCACAAGCTTATCGCCGATCAGTGGCTCAATGTTTTAAAACACTGTGAGTTTGTTAGTGTTTCTACTTTATCCTGGTGGAGTAGTGGTTTGAAAAAAAACACAGTATACTCACCATCCAGTCTGCATACCTGGGTACTTTTTAGTAAGGTATCGGGTGTGCCAGATTGGAAAATTTGGATTTTGCGCGAGTGAGACGATTTTGCAGCTTGAAATTGTGCGGCTGTAATAACATTTCCATCCAAATTTGCGCGGCTGTAATCTCCTTATTTATAAAATTTGCACGGCTGAAAATGGAGTACTATAGTGAAAACCGTAAAGCAACGAAAGTTTTACGCGTTTAAGCGATTTTTCGCGGCTGGCTGCATTTAACGCTGATTTTACACAAAATGCGCGACTATGACCGTGGCTGAGCGCTAAAATGCGCGGGGGATTTTACCCAGGCCTTAGTTTCCAACCTGGCGGGTGTGCAGGTATCAAGGTTCCATGCGTACTTTGGGCATGATTGTATTTTACTGCTTTTCCACTAAAAATCTCACCAGTGACATGATTTGGCATGAAACATCGCTGACCTAGTGCTAAAAAACAAGCTATACCCTCAGGCTGCATTCTGTAAATGGCGCACACCCAAGATTTGTTTTGTTTATAAGCAATTTGTGTGCACACCTCAATTAGTAACTTGCACATCCAAACTGATACCAACCAGTATTGTCGCTCTTCGTCTGATACTAAAGTATGATCGGTGTCAATTCCGAATTGACAAAACCATTATATGAGTTTAAACACAGTGATTTCTGTTGGAAACATTTAAGCCTCTACTTAGTCTATATTTAGAAACTTGAAAAAACAATCAATTTTGAGCTCATTTTTTGATAGCATACAAAGCATAACAAACCAATGCATGGTAATTAGCACAAAATAACCTAATGGTTAGTGGGTGAATTGTACAAAAATGTACCATTGCTGATGGGATTATGCAGTGTCTAACCAAAGCAATGCAGCTAAAAAGCCAAGTGCTACGTACTTCCGTGTGGTTTACAATAGGAAAAAGTGATTTTGAAAATCGTGATTTGGAAAGTGTTAAATAAAACATTTTTCAAACTCTTTTAATTTTATTGCTATTCTTTTATTTTTTAGCTAAAAGTGCTCATCGTTTGACATTGCTTTATCTTTGCAACGACGTCATTCAAAACTGTCATCGAAAAAATGCTGACATCTTTAAAGAAGCATTCTGTGACGTCTTACCTGAAGCCATAACTTTGTTAAGGTTTGTAATGCTTTAATATACTTTTTTGTTTAAATTGTTTATCATTAAGGTTTATAATATTTTGCGCTTAATTAAGGTAAAAACATACCCATTCACATTAAATAAAATCACACTACACAAGTTACATGTTTCTTACATTCACAAAATGTGATTTTAACTAGATTTAAGTTGTTTCAAGTAGTGCCAATTAGTCATGAAAGTGCGACAGTTTATCTAAACAGTAAAACTTTGTAAACAGGTATATTTAGCGTATTTATTTGGTATATGCACATTGTTTTAAACCAAAACTGAATGAATTCCTATTAATTTTAGGGATACCCTTATCAAAAGCAATGCTGAGCGCGTCGTGCAAATCTGGGCGAAGAGAAAAATCCTGGAGCCGGAGATAACGGACCAACTGTTAGCAGGACTGCACACCACAAAACCGCAGCAGAAGCTTAGAAACAAACTCTTGGTGGAATATAAGGTGGCTGATATATTTTTTCGCCTATAGTTGCAATGATAATTGCCCTGAAGAAGATTGTCCGAATATGTTGTCAAAACATTGGTACATTAATAAAATTTTGCGAGGAGAGCAATTTTACAATTATGGCTTGAATAAGTATCTATAGTTCCTAATTAGAGATTTTTTTCTAAATGGAGTTTTTCTACAAAATGTTTGAATAAAGCAAAAAAATAAACTATTTTCTTAATTAGTTGCAGCAGCGTTTACTTACTTTTATATAACCTTTTGAATTTTAAAGATATAGTTATGCAATTTAAATGTACAAAAATGCATTATTTAGTTAGAAAAAAGTTAGATTAAAGTTTAAACTATAATTCTAATTATCATAAAATATATAATTTTGGAGTATAATGGACCAGCGGTTCTCAACCAGTTGGCCATGGCTCACTGGTGGGCCATAAAAACATTTGAGGTGGGCCACAGACCAATTTAAAAAAGCCAGATGGTTACATTTGTGTCACTATATTTAATTTTACAGGAATAATGGCTTGGGGAGGAATTAAAAAGGAATGTAAATTTACAGTTCAGCCGCAAGTATCTCACTAATGCACGGTTGAATAAATAATCTGTTTTGAAATATGTTATGCTGCTGTGTTTTGTTTTAAACCTATTTTACAGTTTTTTCTTTCATAAAAATATTTTGGGCCACAGACATTTTTTTGCAACGTAAATGGGTCACAAAAGAAAAAAGGTTGAGAACCACTGGGCTAGAGGTTATCGTTCGACATTGAGCTTATTTAGCCCATACAGAGATACATCTGTTAAAACTGAATAAAATATTAAATGGATTTATTGATTCTTTTTTTAAAATACATAGTTTTATTAATTAATACGTGAGTTCGAACCTCACTGCAGGCCAGTTGTTTTTCTGGCTTGCTCTGCTTGCATCATAGATCAACAGATTCGGTGAGTCTGCGATGGCTTTTCGGTGTACTATTGATACGGAAGCCGTAATCGTTGGTCATAAAGCAACTTCCGAGGGGCTAGATCACAGATGCTATTAAACACATATGTTTGTGTGTGTCTTTCATTCATTTTATTAATTAATTTTTAGTTTAACATATTTCACGCTCTTTGCATTGGATTTAATTGTAAAACTAATAACTTTTAGACATCTTTGCTGATCAATGAAGTCAAGAAGTTTAAGGAAGCTGAAGATGAAATTGAAGCCGACCAACAGCGATTAAAAACTCTCCGAGTTGATGTTTCCAGTTGCGATGCGATTAGAAAGTTGAAAGGTAATCCATAGGACAGCTATAAAAGTTAGTTTTTGCACAATTTAGTTTACACATCACACAGTTTTGACGATGTGTCATCATTAATCTTGCCAAAATTATTTGCTTTGATATGGCCTGCAAAAAAATCTAAATATTAAAAAAATTTTGCATATAGTTTAAAATTATTAGCCTTGAGGTGCACTCAAAAAATAAAAAAAATAATCTAAAATCACTTAGTTTGTATAATTTTCAGCTTTTTGAACAGTATAAAAAATGCTTAAAAACGTTTTTTTATTTTAAGATAGTTGTTTATATAGAATTCATTACATTTCTAAAATAATTAATGTGTACTCTCATTCGGGGTTGTTGTGTACACCACACGATAAAACCAATTTAGACAAAAAAATTGTTTTCGTTACCGACTCAAATTTATTTCAAGATAAAATCGGTGGCGAAAAGTTCTCCAAAGACTTTGAGGAATCGGCAAGTCAGGTTGAAGTTTTTCTCGGCCGCTACGAAAAGTTTGTTGAGCGTCGAAAACAGCTTTTGGAGTTGCTGGACAAAGGAAGCGTCTACTATCACGCTCAGTATCATGAAGCTAAGATAGTTGTCAATGTAGGTTATTTAACAACTGTACAACCAAATTAAATTCTATTTAAATAAGAGTAATTTATAACCTTGTCCAGTAAATACTATACAGCCACAACTTGTTTATATACTTATTTACACTAGAAAAGTGATTAGTTAAATCGTAAACTTTGTTTATATTTTGGACACATTTGGTAGCCTAGGATTATGAAGCTAATTATTAAGTCAATAACAATGTATTAACCCAAAAGTCCCAAAACGAAAGCTGTTTTAATGGCTACCCTGAAAAACAAAATTTTTTTGCTTTCTTTCTTTTGGTTTTATTTAATACTAATGATATAACAATGCATTAACCAACCTATTTACTTGTGTTGCATAACAGGGGTCTTATTAATTTAAACATTTGTAATTTCTTAAAAAAATAAAATGCACTTTATTGTAAGGTTAAAACCCCCTTTGCAAATAAACATCATATGATTGTGTATTTATAAAAAAAAATACCTTATTTTCTAATTGTCATGCAAATTTTACCCTTTCTCATGCATACAAATATCGTTTTATTGCACTTTTTATACAAAAACATAGCTTTGATTCTCACCACAATGCAAACCTTTTACTTCATATTAGCAATTTTGGGTGGCTTAGCTCTAAGAACAAACATCAATTAATGGTAATTTTTCATATTAAAACAGAACCTTTGCTTCCCATCATCATGCAAATATTATGCTTTCTTCAAAAAAAAAACACTACATTATTTTCTCACCATGCTGCAAATTTTACCCTTTCTCAGGCGTACAAAAACTTTGAGGGCCGTGTGAGCAAAATGAAGCGTGGACTTGACAAGGTAAAGGAACGACTGCCCGCTCCGCAGAGGGTTGATGACGCTTTTAACCCCGACTCGATGTTTAAAGTTGCAGCTGCCCTGGACAGCCAGGAAGACATGGAAATGTCCGATGATGATAAGGAATTGGGAAGGTGGAAAATCCAAAGTTTTTTTTCCGACCTGGGGCGTTTTTTTGTAAAAATTGCTGTGAATTTTTACAGAATTAATGGCAATTTTTTTCATGCCCAATATTTTTTTGGTAGCGATTACACAGTTTCTGTGTTTGTTTTGGGGTACTATTGAGTAAAAAAGACAATTTTAGGTGCAAATCTTTTTATATGCGAGTTTATATATTTTATTTTTATTTTTAGTGTTCTTTTAATAAACAATCATTATAACTGTTAAATCGCAAGGTTTTTGTAATCTCGTTCAATTGGTTAATATTTTACTTTTTTATTTATTTGCTTTTATTTTAGTGTATTTCTGAAAATACTATGAAGGACTAATAATGCCATTTCAATGACGTCCTTTATTTAGTTGTTGCACCTATTTAAATACTATAGGTAAATATTTAATATGCTTTTATCGTTTGCCTTTATTTCAACCAGTGTCTGACTGATGTTCTATTATCTGTTTTAGTAAACCATCGAAGATCGTTGCTGTTGATTTTGTGAAACCTACTTCGAGGAACTCTACTGAGTCGGTTATGCCCGCTTTGCCGCAACCTGTTGATAACACTACAGAGAATGTCGTATGTTGTTATAACGTTACGTCTTTGGAGCTAAATTTATTTGGTTTGCAGACTGTCAGTCGCTGACACAACAGCTGTTTCTTGTAATAGTAGTCACGATGGCTATAAATGTCGAAATTGTCCTATTGCAAAAATGTGGTGTGGTATTAATTGGACCTAATCTATTTTTTACAGATTTTAGAAATTTACAGTAGACCATTTGATGCCTTTGTTACCGACCACGATTTTTTCACAAAAAATCAGTACCTTACAATTTTAGTTTCCCTGATATCACTATAAGGAACTCTTATTGTCGTTGGAAATTGTCCAACTTATTGGTCGTTTTGAAGCAATTGGCTCAGTGTTAAAAACCTTCTTTTTAAATTTTTTCCAGTATTTTATTTTTCTAAAGCCGTTCTTGGTCTTATCGTATTTACACCTGACAAATTGTATATTATTATTCAACTTTGGCATATGACAAGAACAAATTAGTTTTTTTCACATTTGACTCAAATATTTCTTATATTTGCTATTGCTTTATTCAGAGTGGTACTAAGTCTTTAAATTCATGTGTTTATAAAGTGTCATTGTAAAACCAATTTAAGTGTTTTTGCGCTGACCATAGGATTTATCCTCTTTTGTTTTCGAATTATATCGAAAAAAAAAGTTTAAGCCAATTTTAGGTCTTTAAAAAGCTGTAAATTTTGCTTAAAAAGCTTTAAATTTTTCTAGAAAATTCTTTGATTTCCCTCAGAATTTTTTCATAAATTTGGTTGGAAACCCTGTGTTTCGATTTTAGCAAAAATGTCAAATTTTACAGATCAAATTGATAGCAACTGGGCTTGGAGCGGCCAAAGATGTCCCAAAAGCAGCTGAAGAGTCGCTAAAACGAGTAATGACCGGCCTGATAAGCAGACCTGGAATGAGGGGTGCTTCTACCGCGAAAATAGAACCTTCTGTCGTATGTTATACTATGTATTTTCGCAGTTAAATCAAAAAAAATTTTAAATGTAATTTTATCAGAGTTCTGTCGTATGTTATACTATATATTTTTACAGTTAAATAGAAACAATTTTTAAAGTGTAATTTTATCAAAGTAAAAAAAAACAGGTTAAATTATTGGAAAAACAATTTGGTTGGACAAACTGCAAATTATATTAAATAAATAAACCTTATAAAAATTGTGTTCTATAAAAAGTAAGTCAATTTCTGTAAAATATTTTTTTTAACAGTTATATTTATATGAAACAATTGGCTTTAGGAAATTTATAAAGTTTTTATTTTTTAAATTTTGAGCAATACTTGAAATTTGAACCATGTGTACCATTTTATTGTTAGTTGTTATTACCATTAATTTTGATTTGTATTTTATTTGTAGAAAGCTGAAACCAACTTGGGCTCCCTCACAATAACCCGGTCAGTTCAAGTGATCGATAACGCTAAAGCAAGGTTAGTTATTTTTATTGTTCTAATGAAATGTCGTTAGCTGTGTTTTCATTCACAGAACAAACGGGCCAATTGGGATATTTTTTTTTGGGTCAATCTTTTGTAAATGAAATTTTCAGTTTATAGATGCCCGATTTCCTATCAGTTATTTCGAAAAATTTAAAAAGCAATTTTCGGAGTTTTTTTTTTAAATACACGCCCAATCGTCCGTAGTGTTAGTTGCTTGTATAAATTTTGGCAGGTAACTGGGGTAATCTTTAACATATAATTATTGCCACAAATTTCTCAGCTGACGCCCACAGATCAATTGGAGGAATTATACCCGAAACCAGTTACTATAAGGTTCACTTTTCACATATGACGTCACTGAAACACGTCGCTGCGTTACAATCGTTAATAAACTGCATTAACTTGAAAAGTACACAATATTCGGTAAAATTGTAATTATGATAGACCCATCATTGAAGCTTTAGCCATCGCAGACCATCCGAAATGAAAGACAAACCTGCTGACAATGGTTTCAGATTCAATTTAGATACAGCCATTTATTGTTCTATATATCATAGCAGTATATAAATATTCCTGCTTTTTATGGCTGATTTAGTTTTATTGTTCTCTCACAATGCTTCATTGTGTTATTCAGCGATCCGGACATCCTGACTCCGTTAGGGAGCGAGTCTCCCCCTTCTCCGACGGGATCACCGGAGCTGAACATCTCGAGTCCTCCTCGTCAGCAAAGTCTCGACTCGCGACTCGCCGACCTCTTCAATAACCCAGCGTCGGCCGGAACCGACAAAGCGCAGGCGACCAGCGACAGCGAATCGGACGTCGGAGATCTGATAAACAACGTCAAAAAAGAGCTGGAGCCTCAGGAAGCGACTCCGACACCTCCGCCTCCGCTTGTGGCCGAAGCGGAAGAAAAATTCACCGAGAGTCTTCCCGGACTCGGCTTCTCGAACGAAGTCAGCATCCCCGGCTTGTCGGATCTTTTTTCGCCGAAAAACTTGGCCTTTGCGACTCCAGAAAGATCGCTCCCGCCGAACGCCAATACTACGACTCCGAATCACCCCGCTTCACTGGAGCGGCGGAACAGTCACGCGATTCCTGTTATCGGAGGTTTCTTCAGATCCACTTCGCAAACCGACGGATCCTCAACTCCGACTTTGGATGAAGCTCCGTTTAGCGCAACGCAAACGTCCGCTTCGATGGAGATTCCGTTTCCACCTCCGCCATCATTTCTTTCGCCGCCACGTTTCAGCGGAGACGCTTTAAGCTTTCTAAGCAAGTTCATGGGTCAAGCGACAAAAACAGAACTGGACGAATCGGAGCCCACTACCAGTGCGCCACCTCTACGACAAGAAGCACCTCCTTCGCAAACCTGGGTTCCCCAAGAGGGAAAAACCGTCGAAGCACAACCCAACAGTAACTGGATCACTCGGTCAAACGCGATGCCAACGAC
This sequence comes from Ascidiella aspersa, assembly GCF_963924565.1. NCBI lineage: Eukaryota > Metazoa > Chordata > Ascidiacea > Phlebobranchia > Ascidiidae > Ascidiella > Ascidiella aspersa. The sequence continues at coordinate 32,040,700 of NC_139450.1, forward strand.
CAAGTTTTCGGAGGACCCGACCAGCACTGTCCAGTACAACGTCAGCTCCTGGGAGAGCAGCTACACTTCAGCTCCTTCCTATCAGAAGCACAGCGATGCACAGATTAACTTCCCCCATCAACAAACATCCGCTTCCAAGCACAGTTCGATCACTGAGGATTTAATTGAGTCGCCCATGAAAAAGCCGCGGTGGTCCACTGAAGAGCAACAGAGACCAAACGTTTTCAGGTAAATTTCGCGGGTGAAAAGTGCAATGCCCAAACAATTTATATCAGTATATGAACTGTTGCTATCAGGCATAGTTTTAATCGAAAACAGCTCCTCTGGTAATTATAATGGTTAACCAACGTTTCGGCAACCTAACGTCAAAGGGTTCAATAACGACTAACCATGGTGAACTTGATAGCTTCGTTAATGTTACCGACAAGTCACCTTTAACATAAGAATTTTTTTTTAAACTCCATATGTTATAAAGTACATAAATACAAACGAAAAACTTTGTTCGAAAACGCGGTTGCGCGTATTCAGCTTATTACAATTTTACAAGTTTTTAACTTTTATCGTCGGCTTAATTTACTCTGCTGGAGGGCAAGATTCTGATGTTGAAAACACACTTAAGCTTAAGCGTCAAAGCTTTCGTTGTCATTCACCGACTTTGATAGATTGCCATAATATAGCTTGCCATAAGCTTTGAGCGTCGAAGCTTTCGGTGTCATTCATCCTGAAGAAGGCGATTTGCATAGGTTGTCGAAACGTTGGTTAACAATTACAATTACAGGGGAGTTGTTTTTGATTAATTTTATATCAATACCTGATATTTGGGACAAAAAGTATCATGATCCGACGATCAATAAATGGCGTCAATACTATATTCTCAAGCTAGCAACCTAATGTGGCCAACCATAGATGACCTGTTATCCCGACATTTGATCTTCCTACATTTTTTTTTCAAATTCCGTACAGAACTTATTTCGACAGGTTAAGTTTTTACTCCGACGAGTTTTGGTCCCGTCGTAGATCACTACTGCGTATTTGACTTTATTCTGTCGTTGGTCTTAATCCTATGGCGTTATAAAATATTCCTCTTTATATATTGTTGCTTTATAGCTGGGCTTCCCAAACTTTTCAGTCTGCGACCCCTTTTATTTTTTTAAAACTTTTCGCGATCCTCGGTTCAGCTGTTGAAATCAGGGGTGTCAAACTCAAAAATGCCGACGTGCCAATTTTTATCTTATAACTTCTTCCCGTGCCAAAGTTTCGTAACTAATCCTTTTTATTCTTAAAACCGCTTTTTTTACAAAAAAATTAAAGCTTTATTTACACATGATGTTTATTTAATCAAGCAAAGCAATTGCCCAAACTGCTTCTTTGCAAACGTTTGTTTTCAGCCAAACTAATGCTATAAGTAGGGCGATTATTTTTTGACGCGTCAACAATATGATGTTTAATTTGTCGAAAAATTAAATTTCAAGGTCAAAATTTGTCAAAATTTCCAATTTTTTTGGTCAAAAAATAATCGCCCTAGTTATAAGGTAAGAAGTAATTTGCTAGTTGTCCAAGTAACTGTTAGTTGTTTTACATTGTGAATAAACAATTGCAGTTGGCTGTATAACAAATTTAGCATTTTTTGACAATTGGCAAAATAATAACAAATTTAGTATTTTTCGGGGGTTTGCGCGCCATTTTTTATTAGGCCGCGTGCCAAAAGTTCCGCGTGTTGGACACCCCTGGTTTAAAGCATAACATTCCGCGTTGTCTGCTTTGGTACGCATTTGAAGTAATGTCCATTATAAGAGTTCAGGTTTGCCTTAAAATTGCCATTAGCAAACCAAACAGAAAAAAATGCTAATTTTATAAATGTAACACTTTGTATAAAACGTTAAACGGACTTACCCGCGCCCCTTAAGGCCCGTTTACACTACAGCTGCACTGAGCTGAGCAAAGCGTGATTTGCATTTGAATTCTATTGTGGCGAGCGTTTCACGCTTTGCTAAACTCAAGCCCCGTGCATCAACTGCAGCTAGCTTGAAGTTACGCTTTGGAGCGATTTTCACGCTTTGCTAAACTCAAGCCCGCAGTGCAGTTATTGAAAGTGCGATTTTTACGCCCAGCGCAGCTCACTGCAGCTGTAGTGAAAACAATTTCACGCCCAGTGCAGCTCAGCTCCGCTCAGTGCAGCTGTAGTGTAAACGGGCCTTTAAACCCGTTGAGCGCCCCCCAGTTTGGGAAACACTGCTTTATATTTCTAATTGTGTGTACATGCCCTTTGCCGTGAAATGAAGCTGATTTGTTTATTTTATACTCGAAACTAAAACCTCTTGGGCCGTTTTCCTTGTTCCAACTCCAGGAGCGAATCCCACGAAGCACAAGATGTTGGGAATCCGAGAAAGAGCAACCTCATCACTTTATCCGGGATGCCGAGGGTCGCAACGGGAAACAAGGCGCTCCCGAGTCCGGAAGACCCGATTCCTCCTAGCTACGAACCGATGGCGCATTTCGCCAACGTGCTTCGAAAGAAGTCGGCAGAGTTTGAAGGAAGAAATATCCACGCAAAACAAGAGATAATCCCACCTCCGGTACCAGTTAGCGATCAGGCTGCGGTCGTTTCAGAACCTCACCAGCATGAAAATCATCTGTTAGATTACAAGCGCGAGCAGGTGAGTTAGCGATACATAAATGTTATGAATATGCTGTTGCTGCCAGGCATTGTTTAAATTGTAAAATTGCTCTACCGGCAAAATTGTATTAAAGTGCCAACGTTTTGATTACCTATTTTGCAATCTTCTTCAGGGCAATTGCAACTGAAAAAATATATATACTAGACCAGGGATGTCCAACCTTTTAGCAGAATGGGCCGCATTGCCACTTTAAAAATTTCGATGGGCCGCAAAATCTCTCAAATTAAAGGGGTGACGTCATAAGTTGCGTCATATCGTGACGTCATAAAAACTTATAAACACCCGAGAGTGAACTTATGCGCAAATATGCAAAAATTTAAGTTTTCACGTGTTTGGGCTGACATATTTCCTTAAAACGGTCCGGAAAAACACACATTCAGAAAAACAAACATCTTACTTAGCAATGATGGGTGCACAAAGTGCTCGATGGATGTTGAAATGCGACATTAGACTCGATTATAAAAAACACAAGATTATGCCTACATCAAATACTGCGCGATCTTCACGTTTTGATGATATTCGAAACAACTGTTTTTAATAAAGGTTACTGAAAGTGAGAATTAGTGGTGGGCCGCACGTAAATATCATGCGGGCCGCAATGCGGCCCGCGGGCCGCAGGTTGGACATCCCTGCACTAGACAAACGATTAAAGAAAAACAACAATGGACCACGTTCTAAGGTTTAAACCACGATTAAAATATATACCATATTGGACATCAGCACGACCGTGGTCAGCATCATCCACAGCAGCATCTTCAAACTTCACAGCAACAACATCAACAAACCTCTTCGATCCTCAATGTGTCTTCGCACAATGAAAACGCCGGTGCGTTTAACTATGAGAACATCTACCGGCGCGAAGCGCACCGCTCTTCCAACGCACCAGTCGATACCCCAAGGCCGAGAGCGCCGGAACCGCAGCAACATCAACAAGAGGAATTCTTCGAGAGAGGATTTCCTCCACGTCCGAGAGGGCCCTCGGAAGGATTCCGCCCTCCTCGAAAAGCTTGGCCCGATAACAATGGTTTCGCGACAAGCAACCGACTTCGCTTCGCTGGAGGAGCGCCTCCGCGGAAATTCGCTCCTCGTCCAAGGTTTCCCGGACATAGAGCGCCTCCACCTCCGACTCCTCCGCATGTGCGAAGAACAAGTTTCCGAGAAGAAGAGTTTGGCGACATGGATTTCGAGGAGCGGCGTACGGAGTCGATGTTGCCAGGGAACCTGTCAGAGCGACATCCGAGCCCGCGTCCATGGCGTCCGAGAGGACCGAGTCATCCAAGAGCCCGTCCTCGTTTAATCCGATCTTCAGGAGGACCTCCTCCGAGATTTGCAGGAGGCATGAGGCCGCATCGAATGCGCTTCCGATGAGAGTCCTAAGATGTTGTTAGGAGAAGGATAAATGATGAAAAGATGCTGCGATTGCTCTTTGGTAAGACATTTTAGAGTCCGGGTGCTTCTTATCTATGTTCGAAGGTTTTAAATGCTGCTCTGTTCTTGTAACACGAGACCTAATTTTGAAGGCGTAGGTTTTTAGAAATCGTCAAGGTGTAAAAACACATCCAAAACCTTCCATATGGGTAAAATAAGTTACCTTAAATTAGAATATTTGCCTAATATATTTTTTTCTAGGATTTTTAAATGTTAGCCATGGCTTGTAACAAAAATTGTAGAAGTTTAGTTTGGGTAAAAGGTGTTTATCGAATATTCAAATCACACCACATTACTGTAACGTTTTATCGTTCACAACAGTGCGTGCTACTTTGCTGCCAAAAACAGAGTGTTCAATGATTTTTAAATAGTTGAATCGAAATTTTGAATCCAGTGCCAATAGTTTACTTCAGCCAAGTGTAGCTTGGTTGAAACAGAACCAAAGCCACCTTTTCTTCGTTCTGTGTCTGTGGTGATTCAGCTGTCAATCTGATTTGTCCGTTGTGAGCGGAAAGACGTATTTTTTCCACGTATTTCACGCTGTACATAAAGTGCTTTTGCTATAGCGTCGTGTGGCGTACCCATGTACAATATGTTCTGGGGAATCAAATATTTAAATAAAATGCCCTGATATTAACTGTTTAAAGGCTTTTGAACTCCTAGTTACACTGCGAAATAATTTGATGTTAAATTTTACCCATTTATAGCAATTCAAACCTGCCGTACATGATCTACATCAAAGCACGTCTGAACCACTGCAACATTTCAATTTAAGTTAAATTTATTTATGTTTCTGTTTGTGATTTAAATCCACAATGTCAACATGCTATGTAGACCGCGTAGAAACGACCTAGTTATAGAAACTGTTTCTATCAGGCATGTTATTAATACAAAACAACTCCTCTGGTAATTGTAATTGTTAACCAACGTTTCGGCAACCCTTTTTAGTTGTTGCAATTAGGTACCAGAGGAGCTGCTTTTGAATAATGGCCTGGTTATGCCACACACGCAATTTTTCGCTTTCGCTTGTAAATATCGCTTCGTTTTTACCGCATTGTTTTTTGGCGTATGGCTGCTCGCTTTACCCATTGGAGAAAACGGAATTTTGCGGTCAACTGGTTTGCTGCTTTTCTCTGGGACAAGAAGAAATGCATCCAGACTCGCGGTTCGGCGAGAAAAACAGGACAAATTTTTCTTGGAAGTATTGGAAGGACTTTCGTTCACCTTTGTGCTTTTTCTTCGCTGCAAGAAACTTCAAAATATTCGTGTGACGCACGCAAAACAGTCACTTATTAGTTCGAAGCCTAACTAGTCAGAATATCGACTTTTGCGTTATATTGAGACAGTTTACATTCCTCGACAAAACAAAGCACAATTAGAGCTGTAATTTTTAAAAAAATTAATATGAACAAACTAACGAAAAGCTCATAAGCGAACTGTTCACACAAAAATATATCAATATCGAACAAATCCATTATTTAGACCTGTAATAATCAGATAACGTTTATAAAGAAGCTAGGGTTAGCTTTTAACGTTTTAGGTAAGTATGTGTCAGGCGGGCTTGCAATCAAAAGGTTATTTACACACGTATATTAGCGGTCATGACACTAGAAATGTTAAACCGTTGTTTCCAAAAACATATTGCCTTTGTGGTCTATAGATGACTTTAAATAGTACAGCTTAGTTCAGGCAGTTTATGGAAATGTATTTTGTTATTTCTAAATGTTAACATTAACGACAAATCAATTTTTGGACCAATTTTGTGGTCACGTGACCAAAGTGCCTTTGTATCATCTTACTATCCGTATTTCTGTCTTTTTGCTGACAAGTGTATTACTTTAAGGTGAACAAGAAGGAGTCGAAACTACACCTAGCAATTGTTTAGTAGGAAAAGTTTCCGATGTGACCTTCCCAAATAATTTACCTATTTATAAATTTTATATTTACCACGTGTCCGCGGATTGCACGCATGACTGATTTACTATAATCGAGTAAATACGAACTTACTCGTAAATACAATTAAAAATCGGGAGAATTCAAACGACAACCTTGCCTTTAAATTGCGCTACGCAAAAACGTTATGTACTTAGTACGAGACCCAAACACGTTCTGATGAAAAACCTGCGCGACCAAAATGCTGATGCAACAAACCATCACTACTTTATTGGCGCGTGCACCTTTAGCAAATATGTCTTTGATTTTATAAGGCGCGTTAGGTAAACTGAATTGTCACATAGTTAAATTAATATCATGAGCAGTAAAATTAGAACGTTTGTATTTGGATATATTAAGTTCCGCTAGTTATCCGTATGTTGTTTAAACACCATTCGTTCTGCAGCGCGGTTTGGGAAAACGTTTTACCGCATCACTGTAAAGGTTGTCATTCTTATTACGTCATAAGTTGTGTTAGCTGCAATTTGGATAAATTCTTATGCATTTGTGCTCGGGCATAGATCAACATTTGGCACTGTTTTATAGAATCCGAAATCGTTTTTGTCTGGGGAGTTATATTGCTAGGAATATTTGGGTTAGGATGAGAGTGTGGGTGGTTCAAGTATTAATATTATATTTATTCTTTCATATTTATGCCTTCCTTGCAATTTCAACTTTTACAACTAGTTTCGTTAGTGTGAAAAGTTTGTAGACCAGCACCCTATATTTTATTAGATTTTTATGGACCTTGGTATAGCTACAGCCTATAGGTTTTAATAAAATACTCTAGTTCATCCTAAAGTCTTCAGTGAATTTACACACTTTTCTAACTATGCTTACTGCATTGCAAATTTAATGCATGGTTTGCTATACTGGTCAGAAAGCTGTCCATATTTAGATTAGTGTGAGTTAACCAGTCTAAATTAAATGCCATTGGGTTGGCACAATTTTAATATTTCGTAGTAATTTAATGAAACTCCTCAAAGTTATTTGTAAAAGACCCTTTACATTTATTTGCTTATTACAGCCTTAATAAATTCCTAAGAGAACAACATTCAATACTATCTTTTGCATGATAAATTTCTGAAAATTCCCTTTCCTCTATTTTGTTGCAGATAGTGTTTTTTTTTAAAAACGTAAGGCTTTTATAAATGAACACTTTCTGTAAGTTGAGGAGTTTATTTTTGAGGGACGGATTTTCGCATCATAAAAGATTGGTACGAGAGTGTTTTTGTATTGTTTCGATTTTAAGTTTGTGATGTCTTGCAGGCAAAACATCATAGGTCTTCTGTGGTTGTTTATTTCTGTTATGTTCTGTTAATATTTCTGAATGGATAGGCCTGGTATAGCTCTTAGTGAACAGCCTTTAACTGAAGAAAATCTCGGAAAATTAGACAAATACCTACAAAACTATAGCTACATTGCTGGATTTCAACCAAGTGAAGCTGACGATAATTTAGCGAAAAAATTGCAAACTAGCACTCCCAGCTTGGCGCCCTATCCTAATCTGAACCGCTGGTATTCTCATATCTTAAAATTTGGAAAGTTTAGTCTGCCAAGATACGCTGAGGTACCACAAAAACAGTAGCTTTTTTACGTTTTTAATGCAATAGATTAAGATAAATATATTCCTAATTTTTTGTGATGTTCGTTTAAAACTAAAAATATGGATTTAACTGTCCTTGTAATTAAAAAAGCCTCTTTTTTATAACTTTTAAATTTTGTTCTTCTGACTAACTTTAGGTAACAGGCTTACTTTTCTGCTTTTTTAGAAATCGATTATTTTTTAGAAAACACAATGTATGTGCTTTCACTTTTTTAATATAAACTAATCCTAATTACCTTACTAAAGCCACAAAACATTTAATACATAAAGGCTATTTTACCCAAAGGAATATCGCATTTTACAGGCCGCAATGTAGATATATTCATATTTTAATGTTACTTTTATGACTTCGAGTTGGCCAAATATAGTAGTATACTTTAAAAAAAAATACCAGTTTGTTTACAGTTTGATTATATTTTCAATCTTCTTATCATATCGGGATAAACAGCATTTAATAGATATGTGAAATTTTATTTAAAAGATGAAGGCTTCCATTAACAACAAACTTTTCTCGTTCTGTTATGTGATTCTTGTGTTAAAAACTTGTGTACTATTTTAGATATCAACCGAGTCAAAGAAACAACAGGCCAAGATGTCAGAACCGGAAAAAGAAAATAAGACTCCTGCCCCTAAACCTGCTCAGGGACAAAACAAAAAATCTAAACAGGCTAAAGGTAAGTTATCCCTGTGTTTTGACATATTATGAATAAAGGTGATCTAGTCCATTCCAGCACCCGACCCGTTAGAAATTAGTGCATTTCTAAGGCAAAAGGTCTATGACAGTTAGGGCATCGAATGGCAGAAAAGTCTGACTTTTAGACCTTGCGGTCCTGGCAGTGCACTAATTTGGACCTTTAGGTAAACTCCCAGGGTAAATAAATTAAAAATATTTGTTGTATAATTCACAAAAGATAACAAAATATGTGAGATAGGATTACTAACACTTGACCTACCTGAACCCAAACGCTAACCCGAATCCTAACCCAAATAATGTGCGTTAATTTAATAAGTATTTGAACGCTAAAAAAAGCCCAAACTCGGGTGGGCATAAGATAGTTTCTTGTCCATTGTATATAGGATCAGAAATTGAGGGTATTGGGACCTGAAGCGTTATTATTAAATTAACGCACATTATTTGGGTTAGGGCGCTGGTTAGCGTTTGGGTTTCGTTGGTCAAGTAATATTAAATTTAATCTTCTTATGCACATTTGTTAAGTCCATTTAGTGCATTGTCCAAGACCTAAAAGTCGGACTTTTTGATCCTTTGGATGCACTAATTGTCGTCGACCTTTTGCTTTCAACTGCACTAATTTCTGACGGGTCGGGTGATTCCAGGGTGTTTTTTTACACCAGAACAAAATGCTTAATCACCAACCAAGCGTAATGGCTCTTTGGAAACCATTTTTGCACTTTGGCATACTTTTAATGGAACAGTGCACTGTGTCTCCCGTAATTTCGCCAGAACAAATTGTGATTTACTAAGTGAAAAATGGTCCTGTAATTTCAGTGCTTCCGTTTATATATTTGGATTCTTTTGCAGATGTTACCTCTAGGGATGCTCACCCAACAATGCTTTTAAAAACTGTACCGAATTGCTAAAGAGTTCTGTGTGCAGTGTTGCATTGTACTCACAATTGGCAAAAATATAAGTTTTGGCAACAACCTGGACAGTGGACATGTATTACAGTTTACACAACTGCTTCAAGTGACAGTTGTTAAGAATGTAAAACATTTTTTATTATAATGTACACATGTTAGCAAATTGTTTAGGCGATTAATTGCTGTGAATGTGAGCCCTGTAGGGTAGAAAAAGATTAATCCATTCCCCAAACAAAATCGAGGTTAAATAATTTAATAAAAATATACTAGGATTCGCTATTCTGGATTCGTTATTCTAGATTCAAAACCTATTATTCTAGAATACCTTGGTATTCTACTTTGAACATCCCTAGTTACCTCCCCACTTCGTAATTCTGGAATGAATCGCACAGTGTTGTTGGACCTAAACTATGTTACTGAGGGCATATTTTGCGTTATCTTTATAGTTTTCTCGCATTTAACTTGATCAAATTTCAGGGCATTGTTTTTTGAGGTTTAGGTAAATTATGTTTTTGTAAAAATAGTCATAAAAATGTGAATATATATATACTTTTTTGTTTAAATAATCTTATTATTCCTTTCCTGTAAATATAAAATTGCTAGTAAATGCTGGCTTAAAGAAAGAGCAACAACTCACTGGTTTAAAAATCATTCAAAATTCCGGCCTAAAAACTGACATATTTGCTCACAGGTAAAAAAACGGGAGGCGATGCGACCGGTTTAAAAGAGTTGACTGTTTTGCCGTCGTATATTCAGGAGCGACTTGATCTTTACGACAAGCTCAAGAAGGAATCTGATTTACTCGCCCTAGGTTTGGACCCCAACGCTATGATGTAGTAACCAACTAAGTTTTTGGAAAAGAGTGAAAAGTGTATATTTACAATTAGTGATAACAAGTCACCACATTCATATAAATCAATGTTTAAGGCTTTACCTTTTAATAAAACCTTTGGCTTCCTACAGTCATACTTCACTTTCTGGCTACATTTCTAACTATTGTTCATACTTATGTTCAAAAATCACTTTCTCGAATTTGATATTGCACACTTTTTGCTTTTTCAAATGTGTTTAAACTGTTGTGTTTAAACTGTTGTGTTCTTGCTTTCTAATATAGCGATGCTTTTAACTCATCAAAATGAACATACATAATTATAGATATCAATGTATGTATATATATATAACAGTTTATTTTATTATTTTTTCAGAGCGACAAGAAACGCAGGCTGCACCAATTGTCGTAACGCTGCCAGACGGAAAAACTGTGGAGGGCAAATCGTGGATCACCACCCCTTACATAGTGGCTCAAGAAATCAGGTAAGTTACAAAGTGCAACAAAATTGTAAAGGAATTGCGAGAATAAGAATTCCTTAGAGAAAACAAAGTCTATAGAATAATGCTTTTTACAGCTCCCACTTGAGCAAAAAACACACAAAATATTTTACAAATCAAAACAAAAATCACCGATTTTTTTAGAAAACCTTCTTAAAAACATTTTTGCCGAGCACCCCTTACATAGTGGCTCAGGGAATCAGGTAAGTTACAACTTAAAGTGCAACAAAATTGTAAAGGAACTCTGAGAATAAGAATTCCTTAGAGAAAAGTCGATAGAAAGATGCTTTTTTACAGCCCACGTGAGCAAACAAAAACACACAAAATATTTTACAAATCAATTAAAAATTCCTATTTTTCATTAAACCAAATTTTCGCCAAGATTTCTTGTTTATTTATTTTGTTAGCAATTTTGTTTACTCAAGATAGTTGATTGATTTTACCAAGTCTTCTTTTTCTTCTGTCTCTTCATTTTTTGAGTCCGTAAGTTCGTCCAGATTTGCCCCTTTGCTTTCTGCTGCAGAAGTTTTCTCTTTAAAAAGCATGGATTCCAAGTCGCTGAAAAGGTCCATGTTGATTGGTTCCATTTCACCGACCGAACTTGGAGTAAGACTTGTCTCCAAAGAAGGCTCTACATCAACTTCAGTTGCCTCCGAGTCGTTTTCAGAGATATTTTCGATTTCATCCCACCTTGTAGCACGGTCAGTGCTTGAACTAGATTGACCACTGAGACTTTTTTGGACTTTGCCCAACTGGTTCAGATATTTTTCTGTGTCTGATTCCAAACTCTGGTGGCTGTCGTGGCTTGAATTGCTTCCCGCATCCAATTCCTGTTGTTTACAATCTGTTTCTTTTACCTCTTCTTCTTCAGATTCTTCTTGTGACACTGGAGGCGTGTCCTCTTCATCTATTGAATTGCTGTGATGAATTTCATCCTGTGATAAAGAATCCGGAGTTTCCGCTTGTACAGGAGCATCATTTTCCGGCAAAATGTCGTCGATTTGTTCCTGTGCGTTGTCAGATGCAGAATCGTTATCAATTTCCTCGTCTTTTAGTGGAACCGATGTCTCCCCCAAAGCCACATGCTGTCTGTCTTGCTCTACTCTGTACACAAGTACCGGAGATTGTGGGGTAATAATTCCACCTGTCGGAGGTTTTTTTTCCAGTTTTGAAACAGGCGTTTTTGGGCTTTCATTATTCTCAATTGCTTCACTACTTTCTTGAATCGGGATGCTCATTTGGGATCGAAGTAGACTGGCCGTTTGCTTTGATGTCAGTTGTTCGCTGTCGTCAAACGGTTTTGACCTTCGTCGATTTTCTGCTTTGAAACTTGATTCTGTGTGTTCGTTCAAATCACTTTCTACTTGAACTGAGGTGCTTGGCCGACTGCTGCGCAAGTGTAACGGAATATCTGTCAAAAAAATATAATTTACTTAGCGTTAAAAGTAGTAGGACCTAATGGTTGGTTTAGAGATAATAATTCAGACTTCTTGGTGAACTAAGTAACTTAATTATTCAATCAACTTGCATACCTACATTTACTATGTGACATTTAACTATTATTTATATTGGTCAGAAAAAAATATTAGCATTTATCATTCTAACTTGTATACATTGTTAACCCTTGTATGAACACTATAAGTTCAGTGCTGAATCTCTTGTTAAACCAGTTAAAAAACTACAAATCTACCTTTAAAATTTGGAATTTCGAAGTTATTTTTAGTCATTTTAAAACCAGCATTTTAGGTTAAATTTCAACTTAGCATTTCTAGTCTGTTTATATGGTTTATTTTCTCAAAAACATTATTTTACTAAGTTCAGGTTCCATTACCTTCGTGTGAGGTTGGCGTTTGTCCTCCAGCATGACTTGGTTGTGCTGAATTTCTCTGTTTAATACATGTTAACAATTATTAGTAAAAATGTTTTATTGATTCGTTTCCTTTCAATAAATAGCAGTTTTTTTAATAGTAGTTCTATGTTATTTAGCCTTTACTGAATATCCACCTTAAATATAAAAAAGCTGTCTTCCATAAAAAAGTTAAACAAATAATTTCGTTACATAACTTGCAAAGTTGTTCAGTTTGTAAAACATTGCTTAATTACCTGTTCTGCTATCCTGCTTGCTTCAATTGACTGGTAGATATGATTGGATGGCAAAGGGGCATTTGGTGATCTCCTTGTTGTTCCACTTGCTGGTGACATTGCAGTGTAATCCAGTGGTGGGACTGGTTGTAAAAACATGACAGATTTTATTAGGTTATTAGAGTAGCAAAAATAATACTGTGCATCCCTCCCAAAACTGGTCCTTCGAGGGTCGCTGGTGTGGCTATATTAATGTACACAAAGATTTACATAAATAGTTTTTTGTTAATTTAAATATTTTAAAATGTTTAGGGCCGAGGAGTCGGGTAAATAAGCCCCAGTCTAAATCCCATCAAATTTGCCAATTTTGAGTTTGGCTTCAACTCTACCGCTTGTTTTTACCCTTAAAAAAAACAAAAAAAACAGGGATATGCAGCAATCCACTCATTCGCGTGTTTTATCTATTCTACCGTTTTAGTTGCATCCTTTTAGGTTTCAATATCGCGATGCGCTTGTCGGAATAGAGACTCTGTCTAGTCTTTATTGATTTCCGAGTCTGACTTGGCTGGTTTGACCTCGAAGTCTCAATTACCTAATGCAATTTCTTCGATCTTTTTGTTAGTCTTATCTTTGCAAATGGCCGGGTTTGTCTAATTGTAAATCAGGTGCCACTATATAAAGACAAATTGTATTCTTGACAAGCTTTCGTACAACGGTGCTTCATCCGATTATAGTAGAAATAAAAGCAATTCAAATGCTGTTTAATCTGTTGGATCCTTACTTGTTTGGTATACTGCACAGTGCACATGTGTAATCAGGGACTCTGTTAATCTTACACAGTCTTTCTCGAGTCTCAAGTCCAACTCAGCAGCCGAATTGAACTTGTTTTGGTTTAAACTGCTAATTCCAATTTTCATAATACAATCTTTTGGGTCCTTACTTGTTGTGGTCTTGAGATTGGGGCTAAATACTTGTTTGTTAAACCGCACATGTCTAATCAGGGACTGTTAATGTTAATGTTACATAGTTTTAAATCTAAAGTCTAACTTAGCAGCCAAGTTGAACCTTGGTTTAAACTGCTAATTCCAATTTTCATAATACAATCTTTTGGGTCCTTACTTGGTTGTGGACTTGCGACTAAATATTCGTTTGTTGCTGGAAGGGGTTCTGGAGGGGGGGAAACAGGCGGGGGTGATGTAGGTGGAGCCTCGGCTGCATACGGCGGTGGCATTGTGTCTAAAATAAAACATTTTGTTTAATTTAATAGGCATCTTTCGAAAAACTAGTTAGAAAAGTTCTAAATTCTATGGAAATCATTACAGAAACTGGTTAGAATAAGCTAATAAGTTTTTCTTAATTTTAATAACAAATATTTTAGTAAGAATGTGACTTTTTAAGCTTATTAATAAAATGACATTAATTTGAAAAGCATCACTTTTCTTAGGGTTTTGCAAAAATCTTGGCATTTGTAAACATTATACGACAGTCGGAATGTAAGGAGCCATATGCCATGTTACAAAAATTAAACACTACTTGGTTTTTTGATACAAGTGCAGCTTTAAAAATTCCAACACTTGCCTCTTCGCTCCAATGGTTGCTGTGCTAAAAGCACAACTGGAGGCACTGGAGAGACAGGTGGTGCTGTTGGCTAAAAACAAAAACAAAATCCACGTTTATTCTTACTTTAAATTTAGTGTGCAGCGGAATAATTATTCCTTCGAAATAAGAACAGTGAATTTATATGATCTAAACCAGGGATGTCCAACCTGCGGCCCGCCTGATATTTATGTGCGGCCCACCACTTATTGTCAATATCAGTAGCTATTAAAAACAATTGTTTCGACTATCATAATATCATGTAGAACGCGCAGTATTTGATGTAGTCCAAATCTTTTTGCTGAGACTAATCAAGTCTAATGTCGCATTTCAAAATCCATCGAACACTTTGTGCACACACCATTGCTAAGCAAGATGTGTGTTTTACTAAATGTGTATGTTTCCGGGCCGTTTCAAGGAAATGGATCAACCCAAAGATGAAAAAACTCAAATTTTTGCGCTTCGCCATAATAAAACTAATAAATAAGGTCAAGATTACTTATTCGCGCATAAGTTCACTCTCCAAGAGCGGGTGTTTATAAGTTAAGTTGTTTTATGATGTCACGATATGACGTAACTTATGACCTCACCACCTTTAATTTGAGAGGTTTGGCGGCCCATCGGAATTTTTAAAGTGGTAATGCGGCCCACTCTGCTAAAAGGTTGGACATCCCTGGTCTAAACCATAGAAATTGGAAATCCTTTAAATCAATATGATTTAGTTAGCCTAGCCAGATTTTTTTTTAATAGTGATCATTTTAATATTTTTTTAAACTATTTACTTACAAAAGTGCAATTATTATTAGCAAAATAATTTTTGGACTTACTATGGTTTCTTCAGGTATGAACACAGGGTTTGCAGCACCCCTAAACATAGTTTCAGTTAGAAATATGGTAAACAATGCACTGTGGCATTTCAATCAAATCAGAAACTGAAAATTGTCTTTTTAAGAGACGATCCTGAAGCAAGAAGTGACCTGTTCAAAAGATTTTTTTTTCTTTTAAACTAATATGAGGATGATGTCAATTTACTCAACCTGTTTGGCTGCGAGATTCACTGGTAAAATGTTGTTCAAGTTTGTAAATAAAACATTTTAAGTAGACAACACTGTGTAATTATTTTTCTACTAATAAAGTGACAAAAAAAAAGTATTTTCCCTAATTGGCTCAGTAATCTTATAGTCATTGGTAAAATTAGGTACACTAAGCACGCATTTGTAATGTAGCCTCATAACAAAATACCAAAGCCAACAGGGTTAAGTATAATGACATCATCACTGATTTTGAAATATGTTGATGTACATTAACTGGTGATGATACCAGTAGATATTAAAATGACTTTATCAAGATGATGTTTCGACTCAAATTGATTGGTAAAATGTTGTGCATGTTTGTATGAGCTTTGATATATTTTCTACATCTCTAAACTATCGTAATCTCACCTCTCCTGTTGCTCGTGACCTTGTCTTCTCGCCTCTTTTCTTGCTCTCCTCCGAGCATATTTCATCACCCCAGTGTCTGCAAACACAGCACTGGATACGACAAGCGACACCAACACAACCACCCCTCCAACTAAAACATTAAAAAACGTTTTTAAAAAATTCACCGACTAATGTGAAAATATGCCTTTAGGGTACTGATTATTTTATTTAATTTATAAAATAACAAAACTATCATCTCTTCACATAAATCATAAAAAAACATTTTTGAAAGTCTTGAATGAATTTTTTCACCAATTGATCGAAAAAAAATTGCATTATTGGTTATTTTATTTATTAAATAAACTAGCAACAATTCAACTAAAACATGAAGAAAAAAACGTTTTGCAAAAGGTGTTTTATGCTTTTTTTTAACAACTAAAATGAAAAATTGCCTTCTTGGTTATTTTATTTTTTTTTACAAAAAGCAAAATTTTTTTAAAAGAAAGTATATCGATTTAGGTTTGGTCAAATCATTTGCCCTAAACTTCATAAAAATGTATACATATATATATATATATATATATGTATGTGCTTTTTTTATTTCAAACACAAACAATAATGAACAATTTTAACTAAAATTTGCTTTGTTGGCCACAAAATAAATAAGCATTAATAATTTATTTTGTATATTTTTAACAGAATTAAATGTGTACTTGGTTTTACAGCCTCACCTTTAAATAACCTCGTTACAAAACTGCAAGTATATATAACTAAACTAGAAAATTTATATTACATATAATTAATTTAGTTTATTTAACAAGCTGATAAACTTACCTGTTGCATATGCATAGTACAAATACTCCACTGCAGAAATTGCCATTGTTTTGTCTGCAAGGCCTCTTATTATCTAACGGTTCATAGGCTATTATGAGACAAAAACTTGATGTTTAGTGCAGCACGAAGATTGATAAAAATAAGACACACCTGTAAAGCACTTAAGCTCATGTGACTTCAATTTCACGCTTCAGAGAATGCTATGTGCTTCTTGAGCTCTCTCGATTTAAAATGCAGCCAACCATTTTACAAGAGCTCTGTCGTTGAACGATTTCACAAGACGTAATTTTGGAGCAAACAAATTTCCTTTTTCCTTTCCTTTCAACACTTGACTTGGGTTTTCCCAGGGGAATTTGGTCTCTGTATGTAAATAACCACTGTTAGAAGTAATTTATTACTAAGTAAGTAGTAAAAAAGATGCAATAAATACTTCTGTTGAACTTAAACATATTTTTTAAAATTATTTGATTTACTAGAAAATAACTTGTAAACTGTGGTTTGTTACTTCAGTCAAGAAAAATTAAAAATGGTTGATATTTTACTTTTGTTTTTGTACTAGTTAATATTGTGTTCATAATCTTAAATTAAAAACAAAACATTATTTTTGTTAAGCATGAGATTGTGAGATCAAGACTTAATTTCTGCTTACTGTAAAACAAATGACAAATTTTCATATATTGTTGATTTGTATGGTTGTATTGCATAACAATTCATTCTTTGCAGACACTAAACAGCAAAAAGCAACCTTGAATACCAAAAAAAAATCAAACATTACTTCCAGCCTAAAATTTAAGATTAGACTTTTAAGTTATTAAATATTTATTTTGTTTACTTTATGTGCTAGGCATTAGTTTTAAACATATTTTTTAAAATTATTTGATTTACTAGAAAATAACTTGTAAACTGTGGTTTGTTACTTCAGTCAAGAAAAATTAAAAATGGTTGATATTTTACTTTTGTTTTTGTACTAGTTAATATTGTGTTCATAATCTTAAATTAAAAACAAAACATTATTTTTGTTAAGCATGAGATTGTGAGATCAAGACTTAATTTCTGCTTACTGTAAAACAAATGACAAATTTTCATATATTGTTGATTTGTATGGTTGTATTGCATAACAATTCATTCTTTGCAGACACTAAACAGCAAAAAGCAACCTTGAATACCAAAAAAAAATCAAACATTACTTCCAGCCTAAAATTTAAGATTAGACTTTTAAGTTATTAAATATTTATTTTGTTTACTTTATGTGCTAGGCATTAGTTTGTTTTTTTTAGCTAAGAATTGCGATATCTTTCTGTCCATCAACGTATCATAAAAGCTGTGATATTAAGTTGTACATTTTATGGGTAACCTAGCTCTCCACATAAATTGACATAAAATTAAAAAACCCTGTTTTGGCATTAGAGGTATTGCTAAAACTGTTTTGGTGATGTCATTATAAAACTTCACATAAATGTCAAGTATTTCACCATAAAAACACTATATACCAATTTATTTTCGTAACTCTACAATATTTCTTCTGTTATGTAGCGTTTAAATATGTTGTAAAATGCTACAAAGCCTCAAAGTTTTGTTAACTTATTTCAGCCAAGGGTTGGCCGACAACTGCATCGTTGCAAAGGTCAACGGAGTCGTGTGGGACCTTGATCGACCGCTGGAATGCGACGCAAAAGTTCAACTACTGAAATTTGACGATGAGGAAGCTCAAGTAAGATTATTATGAAACAAAATTTCTTCTCTGAAATTTATTCAACAGAAATTTTAAACCAAAAGTTTCTGCTTTAAATTATTTTCCTTATTTTATTTTTTTTTAAAAATGAATTAAAAAATTATGCTGCAAAGTTTTAGTCTCCACTTTTTAATTTAGATGTAAATGTTGTGTTTTTCTTAATTGCACACGCAATATATTTTAATAAAATCAGCCAAAAGTGCTGGAAATTATACAAATCCTATCTGGAATAACACATTTATAAATATTTTTTTTTAAATGTGACGATCTTAGTGAGAAATAAGTTACTACCCTCAAATCCTTTTTTCATAAAAATAGCGATTTTAATGACGTCATAAACAAGAAAAACAATCATCCGAAACAGCCAATTAACGTCCAGCAAAAGCGAACATTTAGACGCAAAGCGAACACGTGCGTTGTCGACGCGATTTTTTTTTGGTATAACGGCATTTGTTTTAAATTTCTTGCAAATTTTTATTACATTGCCGAAAATGAAAAATGTTAAAAAATATATGTTAAATATTTTTGAATACGTTTTCGGTTTGTCCGCGACGCACTTGGCAGATTTCCACGGCGCAACGGTAAAGAAGCGCTGATCTAGTTCAAAATACAGCATCAAAACGTTGACAAACCGGACGTAGCAAGATCATTCGCGCGAAGCTTTTCGCACTTACGTAGTTAAAATAGTCAAAAAGTATTTAAA
The DNA here is from genome assembly GCF_963924565.1 of Ascidiella aspersa. Lineage (NCBI taxonomy): Eukaryota > Metazoa > Chordata > Ascidiacea > Phlebobranchia > Ascidiidae > Ascidiella > Ascidiella aspersa. Next base: position 32,059,640 of record NC_139450.1, read on the forward strand.
ATGAACTCGTGTATAGTTTGTCAAAGAGGCGACGGGCCCGATGAATTACAGTAGGTTGCCGACCCCAGTCTTACACCAACATCTGATATTAACGCAGACAACAAACAGCGAGAAACATCAGCACCGTCTAACTCGACGTTTTCAGAGAGAAAAAAGCGGAAACCGCTTGACTAATATTATTAATTGTCGAACACACACTTGTTGATTAGCCAACCCGAACGAATAACGAAAGGTGAAAGAGAAAAACTAGCGTTTACGGTCGACCAAACAAAAGACGAAAAACGGCGTTTTGCGTTTGATTTTGGTTTCGCATTAGCTTAGAACGCGTGACCCAATTACATTTAAAAACACGCAGCTTCGGACGGTGAGTTTAAACGCTGACAAAAACGATCAAAAAACGATAATGACACTCACGAAAAGGGGGGGTCCGAACCCCCAAACCCCCTCTCTGGATACGCCACTGCTGGTACCCGTTTCAAAATTTAAGACAGACCCCAGTTTAAGAACATCTGTTCCATACGATGCAATGATTTGTAGGCGGTGTATTGGCATTCAACGGCTCATATCCTCGGTGAAGCGATGGAAAGAACATACGGGGGATGTCTCTGCTACGGACCTCCGATTGAACAGGGATTCTACTACGACATGTTTATGGATGACAGGTTTGCCGTTGTTGAGCCCAATCATTAATGCCCAAATGTACGTGTTTTGTGTATAAAAATATGGATGGAATCTGATTATATTTTTCAGTCAGGCTTTGTCAAACCATTACAAGCCTTTATTCTCAATATTGTTGTAAAAAATTTGGCCTAAATAGTAAATATGATCAAATTATTTTGCTTAAAAAAATTGGCTAAAATATTAGAAATATACTATTTAGAAAATTAAATTTAAAAATTGACTGAAATATTAGAAGTATACTATATAGGAAATTAAATTAAAAAAATTGACTGACTGAAATATTACATGTATACTATTTAGAAAATTAAATTAAAAAATTGACTGACTAAAAAATTAGAATTATTCGATTTAGAAAATTAAATTTAAATAAATTGAAATATTAGAAACAAATTGTTCAATGACATGTCCTAATAGTAACTTCTTGTGAATAATTATTTCTTTTGTGTTTCACTTTTTTATTCAAATGACAAACTAAATACGATGCTCTTAGAATTGTCTCGGACAAGAATGACTTCCCGGTTGTTGAAAATGTGATGAAGTCGATTTTGAAAGACAAGCAAACATTTGAACGGCTGGAGATCACTAAAGAAAACTTGTTGAAAATGTTCGCCTACAACAAGTTTAAAGTATGTTTGATGTAATAACTCTCTATTACAACATCTCAATTTCACTTAACCCAGAGGATTTTTGTTTGTCGTGTTTGTTCTCTATTTTTTTTCTATTTTTTTTTATTTTAGTCAGGTATAGTTAAATGTTCTGATTTGTCTTATAATACCAACATAAGGCTTACTCAAAAGGCACACCTATTTAAAAACAAATATTTGATTTTAATAAAAAATAAACACAAGACTTAATGTATTTGCGTCACAGGCATATGCTCAATTCTAGAATCCAGGAGCATATATGCAAAAAAAGTTTGAACTTTTTTGTTTAGCTTTTGTCATTGTATTAACTGCCGTACCGATCACAAATAACAATGCTAGCAAACCGTTTCGAGCAGCAACTGACTGAGTGTTACGCAATACTCAAAAAACATTCAAAGAGCAAAAATTTCTAGAAGTAGTAAAAATACATTAATGTATATCGTTTGTGACATAACAGTGCATGACAATTAAAAGTGTGGCATGCCTGTGATCGACTGTTGCGGTACTGCTCACAAATGCTAAAAAAAACAAATTATTAAGAATAACATATTTATAACATTTTGGGGGGGCATGGCCCCTCAGCCCCCCTGGATACGCCTATGAATAAACCAGTAGTTGTTGTTGCATATTATACTTTTGTTATTGGTTCTGTAGGTGCGAATCCTCAACGAAAAGGTCACAACCCCCACTACAACAGTATATCGATGCGGTCCACTGATCGACCTTTGTAGAGGACCTCACGTCAGACATACAGGAAAGATAAAAGCATTCCAGCTGTACAAGGTAAACACTGGGTTCGAATCTCACCCAAAGGTATTCATTTATGGCGGTCAATAACTCATTTCAATGGAACTGTTGACGACGAACTACTGAATTCCAATAACCCTTTCTGAGATTTTTTTTTTTTTTTTTTTAAGTTTCTTAACTGCTATTTCTATTTGCTGCTACTTTCATTACGACGTGCTTTGCAAAAAAACTAAGAAATGCGTAATTTAACGAACTGCTATATATTTGCAAAGCAAAAAAGTAATTTTTCAGTTCCGTGTTTTCAAAAGTGTTACTTTAAGTAATAAAATATTCAATGTCAGTGTTGTTTAAGGTAAGTTGAAACAACAGGAAACTCTCAAATATCTCAAATAGTCTTAAAATATATGCTACACACAAGTACCCTGTGAAGCTACAATGGAGAATTGGTACTTTGATAAAAAGTAGCAGTAACTTAATTTTTTGGTGCTCAGTAAAACCAAACCTTAAAAAATGCCTGAAAATGTAAAAAACAAGATACAAAGCTTTTTTGTTATTTTCAGAACTCGGCCACATACTGGGAGGGAAAGGCGGATATGGAATCACTGCAGAGAATTTACGGAATAAGTTTTCCAGATAAAAAGGAAATGAAGCTCTGGCAACAATTTCAGGTCAAATACATAAAATTTGCCATTTTGCGTGTCATAAAACCAGAGAATGTTTTAATCGTTTTTCATTTAAAGCGATTCATTTTAAGGACGTTTGTCGCTTTTAAAATTAAACATACGATTATGACATTACAATTACGATTACCAGAGGAGCTGTTTTTGATTTATATTACCATGCCTGGTAGCAACAGTTTATATATTGAATACAATTATGACGTTGTGACCAGTGGTTTCTATCCGGGGTGCCATTTTGAATACTCAAAGGTGCCGAGAAATATTTTGGATTATTTAAAAATCTGAATTTTGCATCACGTGAGCTCCAAAGATGATGCCACCGACCGGAACTCCATCCATCACGAGTCCGTTGATGGCGAAAATCGGTGTCAATGATATAATCGTTAGCATGGGCATGTTGAGGATTTTTCAGGCCATGCTTCTCCACCTAAGGCAGGGGTTCTTAAACTTTTTTCACCGCAGACCCTGATTTTTTTTGCTTTTGCTTTTTGCCGACACAGGCTATGGTAGCAAGACTTTTAGATCACGATTTGAGCGTTAAAAGCTCCGGGAACCGCGACATTATCTGGGCCGAGATTCGAGGATGACTGTTTGTCGAAAAAAACACCAATCCGGCATCGGCACATTTGGGGCAAACTGATCGATGCTCGCATACTACATATCATGTGTTCATTTGTTTCCCGAATTTTGTAAATACTCACTGAATTTTGCTGAATTGATAAGGCCTTTGAAACACCTCTTTGTGTAAGTTTAAAGTTCGATGAATCAAATTATTTTTTCTTACATTGTGCACATTTGATTTGTATTGTTCCAGTTTAGTTTATTGCGACATTTTCGTAATCTACTCATAAAATTTAACGTTAAACTTAACTTGTGCGAATATGAGCTCAACTAAATAATAACTAGGGCGATTATTTTTTGACATAAAAAATAGGAAATTTTGACCTGAAAAATTAAAGTTTTGAAAAATTTTGACTTAAAATATAGTTTATTTTGACAAAATGTTGACCAGTTAGAAATACATTGATTTAAATGAGCTAGGCGACGTTAATTTTTGATAAAATTGAACGATAAATTTCAAAACAACTGAACGACGATTTCAAAAAGCTGACTATAGTTTTTTTTTAATTTTGTAAACGGTTTATGTGCGTTTATATTCGATTTTGACTTAACGTGTAAATTTTTGCAAAATTTGACTTTTTTTGACAAGTCAAAAAATATTCGCCCTAATAATAACAAAAACGCGACCTATACAGAGCAAATTGTTTCATATGCAAAAATGAAGATAAAAAAAAACAATTTAAAAAAAAGTTGATGTAGAACTACTCTTTATTTTAACCCGATTATTTGTCCGAAAGACTTACGTATAGTCAAGATATTTTTCCCGAAATACCAAGTCAAGTTATTTTGAAAAAACAGCGACTTCAATGCATTTTAGTCAAGTCATTGACTAAAGTGATTACAACCCTGCTTAGCAGCAATATCTAGTGCAGTGGTCGGCAAACTCTTTTGTCGCGGCCCTAAGTACTCTCTTTAGAGCTATCCACTACGTGAAAGTACTTCGAAAAAGTGGCGGATTCAGGATATTTTACTTTAAGCTGAAATGTAGCACGGCGCCTTGGTGCCCAAAACACTGCCATATCACAATGTAAAGCATACTACAAAACGAAGAATATAAGCGCGAATTTTTTATTTAAATTACATACAGTTTAAAATGGAAAAAAATATAGTTCGACAGGCTGTCAGAACCATATTTGGCACGTGGGCCTTTCCAAGCTGAGTCAAATTAAATATGCCACACCAACTTTTAAAATAAATTGTAATGAATGTACGACTATCATGCGGCCCACAACTACATTATAACACTAAGCTGTTCAAAAGTAACTCGCGGCCCACTGAAAATGGCTCTGCGGCCCACAGTTTGCCGACCACTGATGTAGTGCAATTTTACGAATAAAACCCTTAAACTCCGATCCCTGATTTCAATAATAACCAAACTTCTCGTTTTTTTTTTTTTTTTTGTATTATTACGTGATAATAAGTTACGGCGGAAGAAAAAGACGCACGAGAGATAAAAGGTGGATAGGACTTAATGAGAGGCGACAGGTATACGACACGTTTACAGACTGGACCATTTAACTCGAAAAGCAGCAAGATTCTTATTTCCTAGCGCAATATAGTATTCTGATTTTTTTACTGTTTTGACCATGTTTTTGAACATTAATAAAAAAGGAAAACCCAACTTCTCGTTTGACTATAGCGATTACAACACTGCTTAACAGCAACATCTAGTGTTATTTTACGCGTAAGCCACCAAATTTCAAGACCAGCTTTTGATTGACATTTCGATCCCTGCTTTCAATAACAACCAAACTTATGGTGTTTGCAGGAGGAAGCAAAGCAGCGAGATCACCGGAAGATCGGTCGCGATCAGGAACTCTTCTTCTTCCACGAGCTGAGTCCTGGAAGTTGCTTCTTCTACCCCAAGGGAGCATTCATCTACAACACCCTCATCAAGTTTATAAGGGTGAGTTGGATCAAGCGAACCACTGCTATTGACACGATTTTTTAGAATACCTCTATTTCTGTTAAATTATTGTTTAAAAGTTTTTATTACATCTTTTTTAAAGTAGACATTATGCTTAATGAGCTACATTAAATAAGAAAGAAAAAACATGATGACCAAAAATTTATATTTTTGAAAGTTTTTCTTTAAACACCCTCATCAGGTTTATAAGGGTAAGCTGGGGAAGAACTAATTATCGATGAATACTCTTGTGAAATCTTTTTGTGATTATGGAGTTTATCGTCGGGCAATTCTACAGTTTTACGACAGTTTAAATTTAAAAATAAAACAAATTAAAAGTGTAGTTAACTTATTTTTTTTTCGAAATTGTATTCTCGGCAAGACAAAATTGTAGCAAGGAAGACGCATGCTTGGTGTTCTCTTGTGTTGCTGACTTGCTGTTCGTTAAAAAATGTTTCGCCAACATTTGCGGACTTACGCTTGGCTTCGCTTGAAGTAGTTTTATGCGTTAGCGTTTATCCTCTGGTTGAACTGCTGGTTTTCGTCAGTTTATTATGATGCCAAATATAACACTGTCAGTTTAGGACGGTGTCGGAAACTATGGTGGAGTTTGTTAATCTTCAGCAATTACAGCAAAGGTTTAAAATAACTCTTTATTCATTTTTCAATACAATGTTGAAAATGATTTATTATATATATATAACACTTCCCAACGCTGTAAGTTTCGCACATTATTTTAGTGAATTTGAACTGAGCAACTGGCGGCGTATCTTCGTTATAATTTTTTCCAAGTGAAAATTGCACACTATTTACAAGAGCGTCTTGGTCAAATTCCACCGTCAATTGATATCTACTTCTATGTGGGCTTTAATATTCTTATTACGTCTTACTTAAACCTCCATCCATTATATGCTACAAAGCAAAGAGGTTGCGGTTAAAAGAACTAAGCAAAATACTTGTCCAAGCTTAGTTTTCAACTTCGGTTTATTTTTTGTTTAGGAGGAGTATCGGCGCCGGGGATTTCAGGAGGTGATCTCCCCAAACATCTACAACTCGAAGTTGTGGATGACCTCGGGTCACTGGCAGCATTACGACCAAAACATGTTCTCGTTTCCTTGTGAGAAGGAGACCTACGCCCTCAAGCCCATGAACTGCCCGGGACATTGGTGAGGTTTAGAACAGTGTTTCTTCTTAAACAGGCGAATGGGTGAATAATATTTTTGCAGGGGTGAACCAACCAAAGGGGGTGAATAAGGGTGAACCGTGAGAAATTGGTGATCGAGAAATTGTAGATTTACAATAGTAACACTTAGCTGGAGTTGATCTTAACAAAAATCGAAACAACCCAAGTCTTTTTGTGCTATTATATATGGACGAGCCAGTTTTATCATATCATGAGAAGGGTGAATGAAATCTAGAGATGGATGCTAGGGGTGAACAAAACTAAAAAAGTTTAAGGAGCACTTGGATAGACCACCAGTGCTTCTCTACATTTTTTTTCTACGACCTAAATACTGAGCGTAGGTATAACGGCGAAGATTCGGCGACCAAATACTGAACTTTTTGCAAGCTTAAAAGTAAAACACAAGTAAGAAAACAGCTTTAACAATTCAAACTTAATAATATGCGCCATGTACAATTACTACGCACCATGGCTATCGCAAATTTTCTCAAATTTTGGAAAAATCAAATTTTCTCAAATTTTGGAAAGCTTCAAACCAATGTCAATAAATCTAAAATCTTACCGAGTGAATTACTGCAGTCAGTGACTCGCCCAAATTAAATGGCATACAATTTTGGGTCAGCAACCAATTGGTTTAGAAACACTGCTTTAGACCAATGATTTTAAACCCGTATCTTCCTATAGAACCCTCCCCCCCCTATGAATTTTACCCCCCTTGTTTAAAATATTAACATCCGCGACAAGGGGCGGATTCAGGGGGGCATCAGACCATAGCCCCCAAACTATATTTTTTGATAACTTTTACTTCATAAAAACAAAAAATATTAGCGCTTCGCGCAAAATTTTATGAATTTTTACTACCTTTTTATCCGCTGTAAGGAATGAATTGAGGCCAAAGACGCCATGTATACTGTGGCGTGTTACGCCGTTTGTTTCAAACTCTCCATAAAGTGCAATTTTTGTTGAATTAAAATCCTGTTATTTCTTAAATATTCCTAATGCGTCATGTATCCTATTAAATTGAATTTTTTACCAATTTAATACAGATTAACTTTAAAGAATGACAGGTTAATTTATTTCATTTGTGAATTTAAAAAATCAAAATTAGTCTGTGTTTTTATTTTCATTTTTTTAACTTGTTTTCAGCCTCATGTTCGCAAACCGCAACCGCTCATGGCGCGAACTTCCCTTACGTTTCGCCGACTTCGGTGTTCTTCATCGTAACGAGCTGAGTGGGGCGCTGACCGGGCTCACCAGGGTGCGAAGGTTCCAACAGGACGACGCACACATCTTCGCACGACCAGAGCAGATTAAACAGGTCGGTGGGAATAGAAAGTGAGCGAGTGTGAATAATTCTTATTAATGCGAAAAAACACTTATACCATTCCCAAGTTTGAGTTAAACTTTAAAGAATGTTAACTTAAACTTAAGAATTCTAAAAAAGATTTTTTAAGATCTAATCAAAAATTTGTTTTCTGTTCAACGAAATGATGTTACGTCATAATAATGCTAAAAAATATCAAACTTCGATTTCACTCTTAAAAATATTAAGTTTACGACATAAAATATATTGTCGAGGCTCAATCAGTAGTTCTTTTAAACTAGGGGTGCCACAGATCTAAAGTTTAAGTCTTTGAATTGATTTGTGCTTAGACTGTAAAAAAGTATGAATTTTCTTTAAAAAGCCTTTCAATGTTTCAAATGTTTTTTTTTATAATAGTGTAGTTCAAGCCCTGTTCAAGGTTTTCACCTGGCGAACCGTACTGTATTTCCGACCAGAGTTTAAATGCCCCCAAAATTACAAATGTGTTTCTTAGCATGGTCTGCTCCTATTTTTATAAACGTTAAGGAATAAAAAACAGCGCTATTTTTGAAAATTTTGCTTCAGCTACAAGTTGCAATAAAATAACTGTACGCTTCTATATTTCTGCTCCCTGTTAGACCGATTGTAATAAATAAAAAATAGTTGTGCGATAACAACTTTAGAAATCACATAACTTGAAAGATTGCGTGAACCACTTAAAACTCCCTGGCCAAACCGGTATAAGAACCACTGCTCTAAATCGAACTAACTTCGATAAGAAAAGAAAAAAAATTGCCTAATTACCCGGAAAAAATTGCCGCTGAACGTTTCAATTTCGTATTTTTTTGCTTGTGCGAACATAGTAATGACGTCATTTGGTATCTAATCGGATCGCCGGTATCAAAATAAAAATACCAGGGTAACGGTATCTAAAATAAAAATACCAATATTGGACGTCCCTAAACGTTAGTGAATACACAATTTCCACACGTTATATTTGCAGGAGATCCACGGCGCCCTTGACTTCCTCAAGACAGTGTACGGTACTTTCGGCTTCACATTCAAGCTCTTCCTTTCCACGAGACCCGAGAAGTTCTTGGGTGAAGTGGAGATGTGGGACGACGCTGAGAAGGTGCTTCCCCTGATCCTTGTTACTTGTGGGGCTGTTAAGAAACTAATTTTTTTTTCTTAATTAAACTATTTTTTTTCGAAAAACTATTTTTTAAATAACACACTAATATTTTAATTATGCCCTGGTGTATCTAGTGGCCAAGTCTCTGTCCTAAGCAGTTGTGCTTGTGTATTTTAGATGAAAATCCGCTTGAAAACTAACCTTCTTGATTTTCTTTGATCGGCTTGCTTATGCCCTATCGTAACTATAGTATTGTACCCTTCTTGAAAAAAGTTGATTCAGTTGTTTTTTTATAACCTTTGTGGTGTTGTTTGGATCTTACTATATGGAAAAAAAGATCAACTAGAAGTGTTGGAACAGGCATTCTAAAATATACAATAAAAATAAAAGTAATAGTAATATTGTTATTGTAACAACGTACTCGCTTACTCGTTTTAGCAACTTGCTGAATGCTTGGACGAGGCCAAACATCCCTGGAAGCTTAATCCTGGCGATGGAGCTTTCTATGGACCGAAGATAGACATCCAGGTACAATACGGTCCTTCTCGTCGTTTTTTTTTTACGGCGACGCAAAAGTACAAGAGCGAAATTATTTTTTCAGTGCTCTCCACTCAATTATTTGTAAGCGTAAAAGTCAACAAACCACGAATAAGACGTAGCATAGAATAAGTTCAAATGTTATATTAGGCATGTCTTTGTATTTTGCCTACGAAACTATCATATACAAAAAAAAATCGTGCTCCGAACCCAATCTCAATTAATTTAAAGTAAACTAACACAATTTTTTGGGGGGTCGTCAGTGTTTTTTTTAAGGTGTTTTCTCCAGCGGTTTCCCAAATTTTGGACTTGCAACTTTTTGGTATTTAAATGAAACACTTGCGGTCTCTTAAAACTACTTAGCGGTCACCCAAACCAAACCTTAAAAAAAACCTGGGGGTCGTAACCCAGAGGTTGAGAGACAATGAGGTACACTGAATGCTCGACAGGTTGAGGCAATACAAAAATTGCCAACAGTTCTCACGATTTTTATAATTACTCAAGTGTTACCAGGTTGATTTTTATAAGGTTATCAATAAGATGCTTTTTCAGTTTTGCATTACATTACATTATTACTCACATAAATCATTTAGTTCTGTAAGTAAAATAATGTTTTAAATATTAGCTATTTTAAGAAAATCATTTTTTGAAATACTTGAAATATCTATAAGCCTATATAAAAATCCTATTACGCATTCATGCTTTTTATTCATGTTGCCCATTTACCAAAACAAAAAACAGTCCCACGGAATGACAATCCTACTATTACAAACCAAGTATTGCTATTATGCAACAAGAAAAAGCGAACTTAATATACTGACTCACGAGTAACTATAGACAAGGGTTCTTAAACTTTTTTAGCACGGACCCCTAAAATTTTTTTGCACGTCGCGTGGACCATGATAGGCAATTTTTTCCAAAAATTACGTCATAATTGACGTCACGATACAAATGAACTTCATAAATCTGTTGATTTCGGTCTAAAAATATGTGAAACTGAAATGAAGTCTTAATACAGCCAGTGCAAAACTGTTTTGTTTTTAATTAAACTGATTTCTTTAAAAAAATGATGACTTTTTAATTTAAACTAATATTTCAATTAGGCCTTCATGGACCCCAGTTTAAGAACCCCTGTTATACTGACTCACGAGTAACTATAGACCCATTTAAAAAAATAAATTTTCCATTCAAGCTTTTTGTTTATGTTCCCCATTTACAAAAATAAAACCTGCGAAATAGAAGTTGATATGGATAACCTAATCTTCCGTGTTGTCGCCAATCAATTACTTTAGCCAGGATTTGACACGTGAAATAAGACAATGCTTGTATTGTTGGTTAGATAATGGACGCCCTTCGTCGTCCACACCAGTGCGCCACAATCCAACTCGACTTTCAACTTCCAATTCGCTTCAACCTCACTTATGTCACGTAAGTAGCAAGCCATTCATTTGCTTGGTAATGGAATGGGCTGTTTTTGCTATTGGAGCACAATAGCTGGAGGTTGTAGTAAGGCCATCCAAGCTCATACAGAAGTACGTAGCATTTTCAACAACTCTTTATTTGTTTAGAACACAGACTATGTAATACTTTTACATTATTTTGCATTGAAAATGCTACCTACTTCTGTGTGGGCTTTGATATTTTTACTGCGTCTTATTACAACCTCGTACTAAAATATAGGCCATAAAATTATGCACAGGAGAATCGACACTGGATATTATTAAAAACTCTGAACGTCCAAAAACAACGCACGTAAGAGCCACATGCGTTAGGTCACTAAACTATCTTGGAACACGCCTAAATGCGTTTAACTAATGAGGGATTTAAATGTGCACCTAAACGAGTAACCGTGCACATATAACAGTCTGAAACGAAAGATACAAATATACACGTGTACAACGATTACGGCTTACGTATCATTAGTACGTTAGAAAGCCATCGCAGACCGAATGTGTCGACCAATGATGCAAGCAGGGCTAGAAGAACAACTAGCTTGCAGTGAGGTTCGAACTCACGACCTCCGGTCAATAACCGGTGGGTGTTTGCTTTGCGGTGCACACTGCACAGTAGGGTTGTTCAAAAAAAAACACTTGGGGACCCCTGGAGTTGATAGTTTGCGTCTAAAAACTAACAAATGTTGTTAACATGAAACATTTATACAATGACTACTCATTTTTAAACTGTAAAACAAGTTTATTTATAGCTATTCAATTGCAAAGCAATGCAAAAAAGTAGAAAACATTTTTTTTCTAGGGGTGGATAAATTATTTTTTCCCAAAATTTTAGCCTAAATCTGAATTTTCAAATTGACTTAGCACAGTCAATACTGAACCAAACGTGCTCAGATTTGTTTTGTGGGTTTTTTTAGACGCAACCTAACAATTGCAGGGGGTCCCCACTAAAATTTGACAAAAAAAGTGTTTTTTGAACAACCCTATACTGCACAGTCTAAAATTCGTTTAACCAATAAGGCTTTGTGTTGTTTTACAGTGGTGAGGGAGATGAGAAGAAACACCCGGTGATCATCCACCGAGCAGTGATGGGATCCATGGAACGGATGATCGCTGTTCTCACTGAAAACTACGGCGGAAAGTGGCCGCTGTGGCTCTCGCCAAGACAGGTGGGTGAATGCTTTGGTGGTTAAAAATTGCACCCAAAGGACAAAAAGTGCAATATTTTTCGTGATAGAAAACTACACTATTGCCCGAATCGCAACCTATGGTATACATTGAAAAAAAACGCGACGTTTTTGTCGAAGTTTGACAATTTAAATGTTAAAAATTGCTGTCTTTACAGTGCATGATTAAATGCGAAAAGTGCGACATTATTTTAAAAGAGTCGTCACTTAGGAATTAAGATATTGTGTTGCGACATTTTCAGGATTCGTTTCTCGGCATGGCTGTGTGCAAATCAGCCTATTTTATTGTTGTCACTTGTTAGTAAAAAAAAAAACGTCATTTGGTTTTTGTCAATGTCACTTAGACCAGCTTTTAGGTTGCTTTAGTTTAAACGAGTTTCTTAGTTGTCGAAGCGTGTATAATGTTTGCAGTTTGTTCATTTCTCGTTAATGCGATTACGGTGAATCCTATTTTTATTTAAATTTGGAAAAAAATTGCAAAAAGTTCGATTTTGTATGTTAAGTTGGTAAGAAAAATAAAGATTTTTTGCTTTTAATACTTGCTTCTCGCACTGTCACTGTGTTTAATTTTTATAAATATATATTAATTTAAAATGGCTACATCTTTCGAAGATCGGTAATTTCAAAAACAAAAAGCATTTTCCACTTTTACTTTTTTTATATTATTAATTTTAACAATAGTAAAATTGTTCTTCAGGAAAATTTTTATGTAGGTACCAACCTTCTTCAGGGCAATGTTATTACAACTAGTAGGCGATGGAAAATATATGTATTTACCAGGGCGTTGGTACTTCAATTAAATTTCGCCGGAAGAACAAATTTAATGTCTATTCTTCAAATACAAGCTCAAACTGTCAAATTAAATCGCATATTAACTTAGGATATCCAAGTTATAAAAAAGCATTTCCAACTCTTAGGTGATGGTGATCGCTGTGTCGAGTAAGTTTGATGAGTACGCCGAGTCAGTCCGCACTCGCCTCCACTCAGCCGGGTTCGAGGCTGACCACGAGTGTGACCCTGGGTTGACCTTGAACAAGAAGATTCGCAACGCCCAGCTGGAACAATACAACTTTATTGTAGTCATTGGAGAAAAGGAACAAGCAAATGAGACCGTTAATATTCGCACCAGGGATAATAAGGTAGACGGCTGCTAATTCCTTTATTCATTATATGGATGGATATAGCCATGTGAAAATTATTGTGCCTTATGATGAAGACGTCCTAGTTTACAAATAATGAAAACCAGACTGGTAATATTGGCACCAGGAAAAACAACGCGGATATAGACATTCAAAGACATTGGTGCCTAATTAGGTGTAAATATAAAAATAAACATGCTTTACCTGAAATAATGAAAGATAACCTAGTTTACAAAAAAGGCAAACGAGACCGTTAATATTGGCACACGGGACAATGAGGTAGGCCCCGGAGTCCTGATGGTTTTTTCAGTTGAAAATATTAGCATGCAGTTAAAAGAAACAAAATGCGTTTGCGTTTATTTGGTTTAAAACTCGGTTCCAAAAGGTGTAATAAAGATACTTTAGGAATACGCGATAAATTGAAATGTTAATCTAGTTTATGGCGAAATTTGAATAGGGCCGTTAAACATTTGATTGTGTGTTTATATGAAAAGATGCAATGGCCTTGTGCGAAGCGCAACAAAATGCATTTAGATACACTAAGTTGGCAAAACTTACTTTGTTAATTATTTCAGGTTATGTATAGGGCGCCTTTAGGCTTAAAGATTCCTTTCAAACGCAAACATACTAAATGTGTAAACTAGATTCGCGCAAAGAGATAATTTTTTTTTACATTTACCTACGTATTTCGCCCTCCTAAGCTGTAGGTTGCCAACACCCGAAAGTAAACCAACGCACTACATAAAATATCCGTTTGTCTTGGAAATCCAGTCAAATTAACAAAATTGACTACCTTATGTCAAGTTATTCGACACCTGAATTCTAAAAAACAGGAACCTAATTTTTTGATTATTTCCGGGTTCACGGTGATGATCGAATCTCGCCCACTATATGAATCAGACAACAATTTAAGGCAGTGTTTCTCAACCTGTGGGCCGACTGCGGTAGTTTACATGGTTAGGGATTTATAGAGATCGGTCAAGAAAAATTTATTTGAAATTTTTAGATAACTGTGTGAGACATACGAAAATATGGCTTACATTTATTAAATTCGACTATATTTTTGCTAAGTTAAGTGAGGAGAATTGGGTCGCCAAAGCTTCGCTGAAATACTTAACGTTTAATATTCGGGTGGCCGCAAAAATAGGTTGAAAAACACTGACTTAAGCTCACACTTTGATTCTAAAAACAAGAAACTTAATTTTTATCATTTACAGGTTCACGGTGAGTTCAAGGTCACGGCCATGATCGATCGTCTTCGTGAGCTGATCGACTCACGGCATCAACACGCGGAAGATTGCTTCAGTGATGGATTGAAGGCAGATGAGAAGACGGATCAGTAGAGGAATAATTACCTCGTTTATATAGATGCTTGTCATAGGCTGCGCCCCTTGCATTTTTTTCTAATGTTTGACCCTGGTAATTGTTGATATTTTTATAATGGAAACTGGAACTGTTTCATCTAATATTGATTAAAGGAATATTCGGAGGAGCCTGAATAAAAACCTATTTAAGCTGCTAATTTTCTTTGTTGAACCATATAAAAACACCTTGTCGGGCTTCGAATGTTTGGTACATTATTTCGAATCTTGTGCATGTTATGCAATGTGGAATGTTTACAGTCAAGGTGAAGCCTATATCAAACATAGACATAACGTTTCAAGTATTACAGAAGTCTTACCTAAAAATGACAATTTTCGCGTGCTTTATGGCTAGTTATTAAACAAATTCTTTTTTGCCCTTTTATTCAATATAATTGCATATTTTTGCACATTTTTTTCAAGGCTTAACGCTTTGTAGCATGTAGTTTCAACCATCTAATGCTCAATGATAAATTAACATAACCACATCCCACTGGATTTGTAAAAAACGCATCGCTAGAATGAACTTATTGGATAGGCTGTTGATGGGCTGGGTGGTAGCTGTGTATCCTGTCAGTCATTCTATCGTGTTGCAGTAATAAATTCCTAAAAAAAAAATTTGTGTGCGTTTTCTACTTCTGACATCTAGCAGGAAAGATTAAAGCAGTGGTCTTCAAGCGGGGTGCCACGGCACACTAGGGTGCCGAGAGATATTTGAGAATCTGATTTTTGCTTAACTTTTCGTGTAAGATAACTTCTATGTTGTTTAGAGTTGTGACATTCCAGTGAATTTCCTATGGTAAAATGTTTTAGGGGTGCCGCTGCAGCTAGCCATAAAAGGTTTGGAAACACTGGATTAAAGTAAATTATTTGATCCACTAAGCTGAACTTTCCAATTTGTATATACTGCAGAGGCCATTTATAAAACATCAGTGTGACATAGATTTATTGTTTTTTTTTAAGTCTGCACTTTCTAGCAATGTTGATATCAACCACATTTGGGTTAAAAATCTCCGCCACATTTATGGAAGGAAATTTTCTATCGGCAGTAGTCCGTTTCAAAATGGTTTCATCTTTTCTTGCCGAAGCCTTCAATTTTGTTCCACGCTTCCCAATTTTCCACCGGTCTGGGCATACGTTCAGGGTAGCGCTCGGGAATTACGGCGCGAGCTTCTTTTTCGAACTTTTGCTCGGGTCTTTCCAATCCCCATCGTTTCCACCTGAAAATAAATTTTAAAAAAGTCATTTTTTTAAAAAAAGAACAAAGGCAAAAAGAGTACATTGACATCATCTTTATTAAGACGTTTCAATAGAAGCTTGTATCATCTTCAGTGAATGTCAAGCTTGTATCGCAACGTCCTAATCGAGATGATGTCGATCTATTCAACCTTTTTGGCTCTGCAGTTCATTATCAAGCTACATTACAGATCCTTTCATAGTGTACCCATGTTTTATGTAATTTGGTTAAACTTTATTAAAAACTTTGTTGTTTGGCTTTTAACTGGCGCTTCATCAGCAAAAACAGTGCAAATAAAAATTAAATAATTTCAAATTACTAACAGCAAAAATGACACAAAACAAGGAAAATTTATTCAACACATTCAGGCAATGAATATGTTTCTATAATTATGCAAAGAAAACTAGATGAATTAAAAACAACCCAAGTCATTTTCAAAAGAGCTTAAGTCATGGAATTAAAACACTTTAAATCATGAAATTTAAACTTAAACCTACTGTTCGGTGGTTCTTAGTCTGCCCCAGATATCTTCAAAGCGCACATCTTGTTTCATGTTTATGCGGAAGCGCTTGTTTTTAAACTCATAATTGCTCTTGCTGTGCTGTATTGTTGGTGTCCCTGGATGTTTCTTAATGATTCTGTTTTTTAAAAATCTAAAAAACATGCTGTTGCATTAATACATACTGAAAAGTAATTGTATTTTTAGGACAAAAACAAAAATTGACACCCACATGTTATAAATGAAATTATAAATAGGTTGTTTTATTTTAAGAGCAATTTAGATATTTTTATTCAAGATTAAATATATAATATCTTTGTCACCTACATTTTATATATATTTTTGTGAAATTATTTTTTACTAATTTACACTTCAGTGAGACAGTGACAACCAGTCGATAAGTCTAAAGATACAATAATCCAGTGTGAGTAAGATTTACTTACACATCCATACTTCAGTATGTTTACAGTTGTAAATTCAAAGAGCAGTGATAACTAGCTTTTTAGCCTTCCATAGGTGTAGCAAACTTATGTTTGATTGCGGTCGATTGAAATACTTTATCGAGACTCGCAGCTGACTGGTTCAGTAAAAAAGTCACTAGAACACTAAACATTCTAAGCGTCATTTGCATTCCAAGCAAGCGATATAGCTTAATGAATGCTTTATTATATTAGGCTTGTCCAGACAACAATTGGTCATTTTATTGTTCCGCTTGTGTGCTACATATTCAACGTGATCGCCCAGGTGAAATGTGGCGATTGACGTGTGTGTGATTTCACGAATAAACTGTGGCAAGAAAGTTAAACAAACACTCGATATTGGAAACTTGATATTGTGCAAGGAAAATACTTAAACAGCTTTTATGAAGCACGGTAAAAAAATAAAAAGCTTGTCAAGATTTCAAAACAATTTTTCTTTATATATATGCATTGCCGCCTAATTAACCTAATAAAAATTATACAAATACAAACATTTACTGAGACCTTTCGCTAGTTGTGTTGAGGTAAGATCTTGTTAGCCACATTTCATTGCAGCATTCTGCTTTCAAATTCTTTACAAACTTCTTGCGGTGTTTCTGTTGGATAAAATGCGGAACCTGAACCTTTCCGATTTCCTTGGAACCGGGCACACGTCCGTAGGGCAAAATGTGTAAACCTAGAACCATAGTAAGTCTCATCTTGACTGCTTTGCAGTACAAGTTGTCGAATTACTTTTTTAAACCAATAGATAGATGTCCTGAATTAAAAAGATTAGTGAAAATGTATTTTCATAACTATTTCGTGGAACTGAATCCTTTACTCCAGGTTGGAAAGTAAGGCCTGCACGGGGGATTTATCAGTTTTTAGTATAGTACTTCATTTTCAGCCGTGCGATTTTACAAATAACGTTATTACAGCCGTGCAATTTTTAGCTGCAATATCCAAAGTTTCCAATCTGGCACTCTATACTCTGGCCCAATGTGCTATTTTGTCAAGACCTGGTGAGTTCAATCTGACTACACAGACTGTACTTCATCTATTTATGCAACTAATATCCGGTGGATATTCTGCAAACAACCTATAGGGGAGTCATACATAAAATTTTCCATAATATGCCATTCCAACCATTTTTACAGTTTGCAGCCTTATTAGAAGGAGGGTTCGTGACGTTTTATCAACACCCTGTCACCGATTTAGTGACACCAAACTCAGGACTTGGTTAGCCTTACTTGGTCTTATGTGTTCCTACCTTTGAATCACGAGTTTGTCTACCATACATGCAGATAAATAGAAAAGTATGCCACTAACAAAATATTGGAAATCCTGTTTAATTTGTGAGTTGCTTCACGATTATTGCAAGTGATTAAGTCTGATGAGTGCAGGGTTATTCTGTTGTAAAACGTGGAGGTGAACCTGCCATACTTTCCATGGTGAGCACATAATACAGACTGGTCTATGGCCAGTCTAGTGTTGATTAAACAATCATAACCTGATTCAGGGTGCAATTCCATTTGGTGCTAAAATTCTAGAATTTAATTGAACTCATTCAGGAGAAGTTTGTAGTTTTAGCTTTAAGGAAGGCTATGATGCACAGAAAATATTTTACAGACAATGACGCTTTTTTACACACTTTAAAAAATTTGTACCGTTTTAATTACAATTACGAGCCGCACAACTTTTTTTTTTTTTGCGTTCATTTCAATTTTTGTAAAAAGTAAAGGTGTCAATTTTGTAAGAAAACTAAACTTTATTCCGTAAAGTTTGCTCTTTTTTAAAGTTAAAAACACTAAAAGCATTGTAATGTTGTGGTGTATGTCACGTGACGTGGTCACGCTTTAACACATACGAGATTTTTTTTACATAAAAACATTAGTTTACGTAATATTATTTAAGAGTAGATTGTTTAGCTTGGGTTGTATGTGAATATGCATGTGTTTAAATACTTTCTCGCTGCCATTGCCGCATAAAAAGCTATAAAGAAAGCACAGTGCTAATTACGTTAATTAGGCGCAACATCTGATAAAACAATCCAGTTTGACACACTGATTGTACATTTCATAATAGTAGGGTTAATTAGAACTTGATTAGAAGTACGAACGTCTTTCCTCGACCTACCTAAATTACGTAGGTCTATATCTAACTTTTGATCGCTCTGTCCCTAAATCGGATCGTTTAGTGCAGGTTTATCAGTTGGTAGGCCTAATACACCTTTCACAATTCGCTGTATTTAAAATGGTACGCCAGGCAAAATTGTACAAAATATCACATGACACGTCGTGCCTTCAACAAAATAATCCCGAACAAGACACAGTGTACAAAAAGTAAAACGACGCGATTTCGCTTTGTCAAGTTTGCAGTTCCGAAATGAACTCGTCGAATTCTGAAACGTCATTTTCGAAGTCTTTCAACTCTTTGGCGAGGTCCAGCTAAAAAAGTGAGTAGGTAACAACGATGATTAACAACGATGGACATTATCAGTGTTGTAAACAAGTGATTTTGAAACGACTTGTCAAGTCTCAGTCAAATCACTGATATAATCGTAAAACGATATACCAATAAAACTCTTTCGATAATGAGCAATAATTTGACTAAAAAATGACAAAAAATAACATGTGGCAGTTCAATTGATTTACGTTCAAAACTTGAGAAATGTCCTAATTTTATAATAAAGGGTTAAATGAAAACACTTCATTTGAACTCAAGTCATTTGACGGAGGTTAAGTCCAAGTCTAGACGTATTCTGTCAAAAGTCAAGTCATTTGAACACAGTGACTTTAAGTGCCCTGTCATTACAATTACAACTTTGAATATCATAACCCAATAGCTTGACCAGGCAACTTATTAAAAAATGCATTTATAAAATTTTTAGTAAACTATGCACCATCAATAAAAAAACTCAATTGGTATACTCAGAGTCAAATACGCATTTTTTGACAAAAGATGCCAGGTTAACTCAGGATAAATATTTAACCAAAAATACCTTTCCATATTTTTAAGCTATACATACCAGCGTTTCTTCTGTCTCTGTTCCGTTGTTGTCCTGAAACATTACCAGGTCAGCAATATTCTCACATTCTCTGTAGAACGTTGCAAGGTCACCAACCGAATCATCCCGTCCAAATGCCGGTTTCTAAAGGATATCAAAAAATGGATATAAAAAAAAAGAAAAAAGATTGCACTTATTTTAATTGCATATAATGCAATAAATATGCTGTTGCTACCAGTCATAGTATACTACAAATATACGTTCTTGTGGTATATATTATTTGGTAAAGTTATTCTGGTGTATATATTGCCATCCTTGGTGAAGGCATTCTGAATAGTTAGCCGAAACGGGGATAAACAAAGACCAGAAGAACTTGTATTTGTAGTATATTACAAATGCATTGATAATTTTATCCAAGTAGCTTAGAACGTTTTACTTCAGTAGCATTTACAAATACACAAGTTGGTGAAGGTGTTCCATAACAGCCATAAACTATATGAGCCGGCTCTGTTTTCTTAATTAAAACGTTTTAGCTATTTTATTTAAAAAAGTTAATAAGATGGTGTACGTATTACAAATGCATTAAACATATATAAACTAGATATTGATAGTTGTATTTTACCAGATTATAATGAAAAATTTAAGCCTATTCATAAAACACAAATATTCACAGTTTAAAATACACAAATTAGTAAAGATGTTCCATAACAGCCATTAACTGTTCGAGCAGGCTCTGTTTCTTAATTAAAACGTTTTTGCTTTTTTATTTAAAAAATATAATTAAATTGTTATTATTGACCAAGGTGTGTTTAACAAATGCATTAAACATATATCAACTTGATATAGATAGTTGTGTTTTGACAGAATATACTAAAAAAATTATGGATAAAACTTTATCTCAAGCTCTTAATGTTTAACATTGTTTAATTTCAGATCTACAAATCAGAATACACTTAACCGGTCTACTGATTTCAAACACAAAAGTATTAAATAAAAAACGAACTTACAAGATCAACCATGACAAAATCCTCTTGCCCATGAGCTGGTGGTTTGTCCCAGGGGTTGCTGTCGGAACTTTGTTTTGATGACGACAAGCTATCAGTGCTTTCACTTCTTGTGGGCAAGAGCCTGTCGTTGTTCCTTCAACATTTGAATACACAATATGATTAAATGTTAAACCAATAGTAAAGGAGGGCAAGCCAATATTTTAACAAATAAAACAATTGCTTTACAGGCTGTGGGATTAAAAATAAAAAATACAAATTATATGGCAGAGTTGAGATTTTGCACTCGCCAATGTAAGTCCAGTTCGTTTTAGGCCAGGGGTTCTTAGTTTTTTAACCTAAACCACCTAAAATATTATTATGCTTCGTGCTGGTGAAAGTTTGGGAATAAAAGACAAGTAGTCTTGAGAAACATACAGTTTTTGGTCCCACAAATGTAAAACTGAAATAAAGTGTAAATACATATAAGGAGAAGGTACCAAAAAGTTTTTTTTTAATTAAGCTTTTTCATTTGAAAAATTCATTCCAATTTTCAAATTATACAATGAGCTTTTGTTTAGGCCCACACAGATCCCCCTGAAAACTAGTCCATGTACCCCAAATTGGTCCACAAACCCCAGTTTAAAATCCCCTGCTCTAGTTAAATGCTGATTAACACCCACTAGCCCTGGCAACACAAGTGCAAATTAAGTAAACCTAAGCAAACTTGTCTTATGAGTAAAAACCAACCCTTTTTCGTCCAGACCATTGTCTGAATCACTCTTCTGGGAGAGATTGTCATCTGACACTTCAGCCATATTGACCAAATCGCTGAACGGCAGTTTCATTGCCTCGGCTGCTGCCAGAGTCTGCCGAGCTCGTGCTGCAGTTTTACTGCCCGACACAAAAGCTCCGGAGACAAGATAAGACGGGGAAACGATTGAGGGCTTTGCGTTTTCAGGGGCTGCAACTTCGTTACTGTTTTTCCAGCCCAAGATCACCTTTCCTTGTGGCGGCGCTGTGCTCGGCGATTTGTGAGTGCTGCTTGAAACAAGCACTGAGTCTGCTTTAACTTTGGTCGCTTTTGAATTATTCCAATGACAGTAGGTTGTGCCCTGATGTGAAGGTGTGGCCTTTCGATTGGGTGAAGTTAGCGGAACGCTAGGGGTGACGGTTGGGGTCTGGGAAGAATCGCCGGCAAAGTGGTGCGAGTTCATAGCAGGGGCCGAAAAACCTGCAAATAAATTTGACTTTTGGTTAACATCGAAATAATCTTTCGCATGTAAAAAAAAACTGAATAAAGCTGAAGGGTAAAACACACAAATCTGTTTGTACATCAAGTGATGTTCGGTTTTTTTACGACCAAACCAAGTACAAAAATATATTTTAGATGTTACTATGATAGATAGCTCTTATGAAAAGTTATATATTTATGTAAAATCTGAACTTTCAGAAAATTTGTACTTGTAGTAGAATATTTAGGGGCGAAATATTCATTTCTTTTCTCAGTCAATTGTAAAAGCTGTTAGTTTAAATATAAACAGTAATCATTATGTTTTTAAGGGGTTTACTTCACATTTCTCCTTGTAAATAATAATTATTGCCATTACGATTCAACAATATGTTTCAAACTGGAAAAGTAAAAAAAAAAACATAATAAGCTATGTTAATTAAATCTGTTCTTTGTTCCAAATTTAGCAAAATTCAAAATTTATATGAACTTTACATATTGACAAGATCTCTGCAAATTCCAGTTAAAATTTTTAAACTAACATTTTTTTGTTATACTTACCATGAGCAATGGTTCTTTCTTTGTTTGACCTAGAATTTGGAACTCCAACTGGATTTGATCCACCGATAGATTTCTGAATGCTGGGTAAGAAAACATAACAATTCAATGAAAAGAAATGACAATCAGAACTACATAGTGCTTTATATATTATGACTGAAGGTTGTAGGTGGATGTTCAAGGAGTATCACATTATGTTGAAAATAACTTATGGCTTAATTGAAACTTTAAAATATTCTACCTACTTCTGTATGGGCTTTGATGTTCAGTCTGCATCCAACTACAACCTCCATTCACTATTTTAAGATTTATTCAAAGCGTTCAAAATGCTACCTACTTCTGTATGGGCTTTGGTGTTCATTCTATGTATATACTGCAATAAGTTAGTTGGTGTTCTTACCTGTTTGAGCTTACTGTCCTGTGTGGAATGTAGTTTTGTGGTGATTGTGAAGGCATGGGAGGTGTGCCGATCGTAAAAGTGGCACCAAGGTCCTAAAAATGCAAAAAAATATACAGTATTTTAAGATCGGTCATTTTTTTGTTTCGTACACTGGTGGACATCGACATTTCAATACTGGGTAACAAATGAGGATTAACACAAATACAAACAATAAATAAAAAATTAATTGAAACCAGGTGGCACTGTTGACAAATTTGTATTTCACTGGTGTCAGATAGGAATATTTTTGCCTGTTTTCACCGTTCTTATTCTTACTCTGACCTGGTGAAGCATGGTTGTGCAAAGCTCAGCAATATTAAATACAACTAGACGGGGGTGCGGTTGTTGTATATTTTGTCAGGGGGTATATTTTCAGGGCTGAGTGTTTATTTTTTTTTATTTTTTTTATTTTTTTTTAATATTTTGTATGGTGTACTTTACATTATATATTTTGTTTTTTATTTATCCGTAACTTGTTTCTGCAAGCAAAAACAGATATGGGCCGAAAACTTCCCCACCTAAAATATGCCTTTGATGCGAAAGGGTTTCAAATATGGCGTAGAATTTGGGGAATGATCGAAACATATGGTTGTGCGAAGCTCAGCAATATTAAATACAATTTGTCAACAGTGACACCTGTTTTTCAGTTTATTTTTTATTAAATAAGACAAATATGGCTATCAACCAACATCGAAACAATAAACAAGATTACAGCAAAAAATATGATAAAAGTAAATCAGCACAATATGAAACTGGGGGATTATAAAAAAGTTCTCAAAAGTTTGGAAATATGTTTTAATATATTGATTGATAAATCAAATTACCTTGGGTCAACGCTTTTCAACCCGTGGGATGGTACGCACTCGTGCGGATGAACAAAAATTGTAATGCAGATGACACACGTTGTGCAGGTGAAAACGGTGCATGCTATTATTTTTATTATGTGTAATACAGTAATCAAACAAGCTGGTGCGCCCACTAAAGCGTTGCAGGCTTAGTAATATAGTCTCGTATAGTGGTTCATTGCAGATTAAGCTATCTATTTTATATCGGTCAAGGCTTAGGCACACGGTTTTAACACACAAACCCTTACATTGTTATTTCACAAATAAAACTAAAGCTTGCAAACTTACTGTGCTTGTTTCGTGCGGATGGAGATTTTCCAAAATAAAAAAGTGCAGATGGAAATTTTAAAGGTTGATAAGCACTGACTTGGGTATATTCTTTTTATATAGTTATAATAAATGATTTGATAGTTTTTGTACAATTATTTTCTCGCTTTAAAAAATGTTTGCATCCTCTATTACAAAAGGGGTCCACCGGGTTAAGTTTAAAAACGCCAAATTAAAGGTGTATGTTACAAGTAAGTGAGCACTTGTATAATTTTAAGGACACAAAAAGCTGAATCGGTACAGTTGCAAATATTACCTTATCAACAAGGGATGATCCGGAAATAGAAGCGTTAAAAATGTTGAACGATGGAGAATTTGAGCCTTTACCAAGCACTGGCATTGTATCAGAATTGCCACTCAGCCTGAAAAAGGTAAAATTTTAAGAAATCGTAGACATTCACGCTTCTCTTAATGTAAAATCTTTCAAGTATTTCATGCCTTTGATTTTGAACTTCTCAGTGTTATATAGGATGTTTAAAACTTCTGTAACTAAATCAGAGAAGAAAAATAAAAGCAGTTAATTTAAATTTTCTTAGCGATCCTGCAAACAGGTGACACAGTCCTCAAATTTGACCGGTTTAAATTTTGACAAACAGTTCCTTAGCCTATTTCTCTGTAACTGCAGCTAAAAAAAAAGAAATTACATACTTTTCTTAGAAAAATTCGGGCTTCTGGAAAAACAAAACCTTAGGCGAAACAAAATCCTAAAATTTGACTGGTCAAATTAATTCAAGATCATGGCAAATTTTGATAAAAAAATTGAGATAAGAGTAGTATAACAACAAACAAAATTAATTTTGTTGATTCGAAATAAATGAAGTTTCACTCACGTCCTGAGTCTTGATGTAAGAGTGTGACAAGGTCGAGCAGCAGATGCATGATGGTTTGAGTACATTTGTGGACTTCTGCAAATTACGGGTGGTTGAATGTTAAACTACACAAAGTTTCAAAACAACAACAGGTAAATCAATCATTTCACTCTTCGGCGCAGAACTTTTAAAATTCCAGGGTGTTATTTTCTAGACAGTGCAAATTTTAGATAGTAATGTGAGCTCTTAGATAACAGCAGTTATCTTTTTATAATTGAGCCAAAACTTCACCGTTTAAAACTTTATTTTAGCATCTTTAAATGAAAAAGTTTTCATTAAAATGAACAAAAACATAACAATAATTTGAAAAAAATTGCAAAAAACATAGTTCGGGGATCTATGACCTCGTCCCTATACATGGTAATTCAGGAAAATCACGTTTTGGTTAAACTAAGACTGTGTTACAGAGATTATTTTGCAAATTGATTAATAACTTGGTCGAATTCCAGGGCGTTTCGACGCTCCACGAGAAATCCAGGGCGTCTAAAAGCGCTTGTGCACTACTACGTTCAGCGTCTATGATTTCACCGGATATGAATAAATTAAGTCTTTGGGCACTAAACAAAATCCCATTCATAATATTTTAAAATATAGCATAATTACTTGGCAAAACATTGGCTTACAAAAACAACTTCTGTTATATATTTTGGCCCTAGATTAAAAACATAGAGTTATCATAAGTCTGTTTAGTTTTACTTGTTCATTTAAATTTAGGTGTGTTCACTTACATTTCCCGTGTCGATACGTGGAGGTTTTTTGTCGTCCTGTAAGCAGCAGACATGGTAATAGTTCCGGCCGGACTTCCAACTGAACCAACCCTTAATGTTTTGAAGCCTTCACCAAGCCCACTCAGACTGACTTGTCCCATGTACACTCTTAAAACCACCAAAAAACATGCACTCGGTAAAAAAATTAAGTGATAGATATGTTTATTGTGTTTTATTGCATTTATCTTCACTTAATTTTACACTGAAGATGGCATGAAATATTGCCGAAACAATTGTAAACAAAAAAGATCGATTTTATTAAATATTATATGCTGGCTTTGTTATTTTAATTGAAATTAATAAGAAAACTTAAGTATTGTGTTCCAAAGCTTCAGCAAGTTTAAAAAAAAAATTAAAATTTTACCAAATATGATGTTTACAATATTTAAATTTCTAATTTTTAGCCAATCTTGTTTTTCCATTTACCTGTAGCAGATTACATATTCATTTCCCTGTTGTCTTGATAGTTTGTAAGCGGGGGTAACTCGTGATACACAGAGCAGGGATCGAAGCAGCATCGACATTCGGTTGTAAACTGTGTGGTGGATTCGAACATCGTCGCATCTAAATTGAAAACAGAATTAAATCTATATTTGCAAAAACTCATCATTTATTATGCTAAGCCATTATCTTGTGTCCTATATATGGGTGTTGTTTTAGTTCAGTATGACTCCTGGAGAAATTGATTACAGAATACACATTGTATATGTGTGTATCAGTTCCAAGGGACTAAATCAAGTTGTTCTACACATATGTTTATAAATTTTTGTACATTGTTGTTCATTTGCTACATTGGTTGTCCAAACTTTAAAGTCTTACATGCCAACAAGAGAGGTTCTGTGTGACCAGAACAAAATACAGTCTCCCTAAAACTAACCACATTTTTAGTACACTGACAAAAAGATTCAACTGCAAACAAAAGAGTGTCAACTTGAAATGACCAGCCTAATTGTATTTGAACCAGGGCTGCGGAGTCGGTTAAAAATAAACCCTAGTCCAATTCCCGAATCCGAGTCCGGTCAAATGTGCGATTTTGTCGAGTCCCGAGTCCGGTCTGGACTCTACAGCCTGTATTTCACCAATTTACGTAACTAAAATAACGTGGATATTCAGCAATCCACTTATAGGGGTGTCGTATAATTCATTCACTCACAATACATGGTTGGAAAATATTCCTCCATATAATGTTCCACGTTTACAATTTCCATTTGGCGGCTATATCAGTTTTAAAATTCGGTACTGCGAATGCGCTTGTCGGACTCGGGACTCGGGTAGTTTTACAAGGTCTTACTAGAGTCCCGAGTCCGACTCCAGCAAAAACAAACCGACTCCTCGAGTCCCAAGTCCCGTGTCCACAGCCCTGATTTGAACTGCTTCAAAAATATTGTTTGAACAACCTGAATTCATTCTTTGCTATTAGCTAACTTACAGAGATGGAAAATTTAAGGTTAAATAATAGAATACATAGCACTTCATTTTTTGCATCATAATTTCTCTATCACAATGCCAAATAAATGAACCCGTTTAATTTCAGATCAAGTTCAAATTTTAAGTCAAAGCTATACCAAGCTATAAATTAGAGATATATCACTAAAGCCACAGCTAAAAAAAGAATTATATCAACTCTAACATAAGCTATCCAGCGATGCTTACATAGTGTTGTACCAATTTAAATATATAAAAAATTTAGGGTGTCTTACTTATTTGTCAGTCCTACAGACCACACTTCCAGTACCAGGGAGTCAGCATCACTCGTTCTCAGTGAAATTTCAATCACCAGCGACTGGTCGGCGTTTGGCACACCACTGCTTAATGCCGCTTTTGCTTCTCGCTGAATTTCTGGGTAGTCTTTTATGGCCAGATTAAACTGAAAAAAGAAAGTGAAAGTCGTTTTGTCAAACATAGTTTAATATTTTTTCTCTAAAAGCTTGCAAAATAGTGTAGACATTTTTACTAGTCTATGACAGAAAACTAAACTTTAAAAATAGGAAAGAAAAGTTTGTAAAAATCCTAATTTTATTTTGTGAAAGAAATTAACATTGTACACTATTTTTTCACTTATTTTTGTCTTACCCATTCTGCACCGGATGGAGTAGCAACTGAATTTGTGCAAATTCTTTTGCCCAGACGGCCTTGTACTATTATTTGCGTTGCCTTTAGACACAGAAATTTTACAAACTTGTCCATTTCCTTTCGTTCTTGAGACGTTATACCCATTTTGTATATTGCCTTTTGTCACCAAGCAGTTTTGTTTTAACATAAATAAAAACAAATACCCAAATTATAGGTCACACCCTAACGTATTTTTTAAGCTATAATGTCAAATAAAACATCAGAAAACTTTTTTATAACTAATTTACGAAGTCTGAGTTATTGGAATTAGTTAGAACAAAACGTTGCTTTATTAATAACATTAAATATATTAACACGTACACGGTTTAATTTGAATATTAAATTTACCTGTCTTGGTGAAATCGATTTAAAGGATTACATTGTGTGATCAATAACAAAACGATCCTATAAATAGATTTTTTTAAGATAAATAGATTATTGGCCGTGTACACATCTAGTTATGTTAGTAATAGTTAATTATTTTTGTCAAAGTTTATCTAAACCACGTTTTTAAAATTATTTTTCACTATTCGGAGTAAAATTTATTATTCTGTTTACGTTTTTAGGCATGAAAATTGTAAACAAACGCATTAATCAGCTGTAGAGAAAGAACGAAGTAAATCGTTCTCATTGGTCGACTTCGCACGGGTCATTGACTTTAAAATTGGCAACGTTAATCGTCGTTTATTTCATAATAACATTGTATTTGCTTTAAATTTTATCGATTTTGAGTTAAGTTAGTTACAATTCTAGTCAAATAAATTTA
The DNA here is from genome assembly GCF_963924565.1 of Ascidiella aspersa. NCBI lineage: Eukaryota > Metazoa > Chordata > Ascidiacea > Phlebobranchia > Ascidiidae > Ascidiella > Ascidiella aspersa. The sequence goes on from NC_139450.1 coordinate 32,088,310, forward strand.
AAGATAACAAATACTACTGTTGGTTTTCGTTATTTTGTTAAAATTAGTTGTCTCAAAACAGGGTATTTACCTATACTGGCGCGTAATTTTTTTTACACAGTGCAGAAAACGCGTGTAAAGACTTTAATAAAATTAGTGCTTATTTCATCACAAAATCATATAAAACTTCGGCGTTTTACAAAATAGTTATTTTATTTATTTTTAATTTATTTTAGTTTAACTTTTCCCTTTTTTGTTTTTATTTTTAATTGTAAAGTCCGGCCCACTTCTAAAAATAATTTATTTAAGGCCTTGTGTACAACTACAAATGTGCGAAATTGTTGTTATAGTAATTTTTTAGCATTGCAAATTTAAGAATCAAACTTATTTTAACCTGGTAAATTTCAGCAGAATTTTTTTTAACTTTGCACAATAATAAGCCACATAAACCACTCCCCACACAATACCCAAAGTATCCAATCTGGGTTGTAATGAAGTTATTTGTTAGTTTATTTGACCGTAAATAAATACTTTTAAAATACATAAGTGCAACTGACGTTTTTAGTGTTTAATTGGCTTTTCGCAACTGAACACATTTAATGGTGATTTTTTATGAAATGTGCGGCTGAAGCTTAGTGCAACCGTCGACCGATTTATCCCCGAGCAGATTACCAAAGGGGAGCATGCAGCCTGAAATTTCTTCGTGTAAATATCTCAGTAAGTAAACAAGATATCCAACATATTTGAATTTTAACGCCGAATATGACTGTATATTTGTATTCATAAATATATTAATATTATTTTAATCAAGTCTGATTGCTGGCTAAGGATATGCCACAATGAAATTTCGAGTTGCATGCTTCCCTTTTTTGTGAAGACCAATAATTCTAATTTGGTTTATTTATGGTTATTATTTGTAGTAAAACATAAATTGATGCACAAATTTTTCGGACAGTTGTGTGCAGGTATTTACAATGGTCAGGGTAGAACACAACCCCTGCTTAGCACATTCAAGAAATATCATGTTTAAGTTTTAACAATAAACAACAACAATGGATCATCCTGATTACGGAAGAGAGTTCTACAGCTTTTTGCTTCCGAACGGGAGAAAATCTACCTGCACAAACCATCAGGATGTTTTCTCGGAGTATGGGTGTATGGAAGCCATCAATTTGGAATTTGATGTCAGTTTATACTTACTCCCCTAACACCAGTAGTTTAATGAAATGTATGATAAATAGAGATCAACCGATATCCATTTTTTGGACCGATACCGATACCCGATTTTTTACAATTTTTCAACCGATACCCGATACCGATACCGATTTTTTTATATACCTGGGAAATGTTCAAAACTTGAATAAATTGAAAATGAAATCCTAATAATGTTTTGTTTATACACCTTTATTAATTATTAAACTATTATTTTGCATATTAACTTGGCGTGATGCTAAAACCAAAATGTTTTTCATAAAACAATTGACAAGTTGTTTGTTGTACAGGAAAAATTATACCATATTTTTGTACTAAAATATCGGCAAAAGTATCGGCCTACATTTACCGATACCGATATATCGGTAGAAGCCAAATATCGGCCTATTTTTAATAATGAACAATTGGTGTATGAATACCAAATAAACAATCGGCACCTTTCGAGGCTATTTAACTGGTTTCAAAGTTAATTTAAATGATTAGGAAATAAATCATGAAAATAATAAAGAACTCAGTAACATAAATTTAATTAATACCATTGTTGGTTGAATGGCAAATAGCAACTTTGTAGTTTTTAAATTTTGTAAATTGAGTATAGTTGTATATTACTTTTGAGTTTTATCCTTTACCAACAAAAAATTTGCTTATTTTTGTATTACAGTCTTTTGCATCAATATATATTTTTTAATTGTAAATCAATGTATTCACCTAAAATTTTGCAATTTTGTGTAAGATTTTTGTTTTTTAACTTGTTGATTCATTTACTGTTGTTTGGTTTATTAGGCCAACAAAGAAGAGTTCACTTTCTTTGCCAAAAAGGAAATGCCTGTTAATCATGAAAATGATCATTTTCAAACAAGGTGGGTTTTATTTTCCCTTCAGTGATATTAGAAAATGTGAGCGGTCAGTTCAAGTAAATAAAGTAGTCATAAGCTGTATAACATTTTTATGTTCACAGCGATATAAAACACTTGTTTGAATTTCTTGGTAAAAAAGTTCTATTGTCTTTTCTGAACGTAACTAGTTAAATCCTTACAAAAAATTCCATTTCTGCTAATTGACTTGGCCTCTATGTTAAATGCTCTGAACTCCTGAGTTAAACAGGTTTGTTTTTAGTATTTTCAAGCCATCTTGTGAAGTGCTGCCCATCGGAGAACCAAATAACATTTCTCGAGTCATTTCAAACCCAACTGACAAGGACTTGTGCTCAAACTTCAGTGATAAAGGAGGTAATGGAATATTTAATTATCAATGTCATACCAATATTTACATTTTGTTTCAAAAGCATCATCAGTCGTTTAGCATCATAGATTGTTTTGCTTTCTAGCCTTCAAACGCCAAACCATAATTACAAAAGTGCCACTGCATAAAAAAGCTATTTCCTAGCCATGCTCGCTTTAAATTATAATAGTAACAAAAATGTTAGGTTTTGTCACTTAGGAGTTGTTGGCAGGTATACTTTTATATCTTAAACTTTTCAGTCTGCATAATTGTCAAAACTTTCAAAGGCCTTTATGTTTGCTTGCAACTGAATGCATTTCTTTTTCTGCTTCTAAACACTTTTTTCAATTGGTAACTTTTCAAAATTTTCAAGGACTTTAGGTTTGTGACCGCCAGTCTTTATATTGCGACCGCCAGTCTTTATATTTTTTTGTAAACAGTTTTGGCCTTCGCTGCATATCATTTTTAATGAAAAATACATAAAAAAAAACCAAAGTTGTTTTATCAGAAACTTATTAACCAATACCTTTTAGGCATGGTCCTTGATATTGAAAGTCAGCTTTTAAATTTGCTCACCGACCATCCAGACGCATATCATGGAACATTTCTAAAGATGTTTGCCAAATATTTCCCAGATGGCACCAAGTCAGCAGGATATGGCTATGTGCCTCCTAAGGTTTGGCATTTATTAAGCATTAAATGTTTGGGGGATGATGTCATAAAGTTCACGACACAACCAGGGATGTCTGATAATATCGGACCGGATCTGATTCCTGCTGCCACGGTGTAGTATCGGTTCTTGTTGATACTAGGGTTGTATTAGATTGACGGTCTAATACCAATTTGAAAGAATTTTTGGCCATGATTTGTGAACGTAGTGATTTCTAATTTAAAAGGTAAACTTTGTCCCAAATACCATTGATATTAGAATAAATAATTAGGTATATAACACTTGCTGTTCTTAAATTAAATTGACAGGTAGAAAAATATGTTGTTCTGTGTATTTTTGTGATATTTTTTTTTGTATATACAATTGTTACTAATCTGCAAATATAATTCCAGGATGCCATGGCTGACATGAGCAGACTACCAAAGAAATTTGCACTCATTAGACGGCTGCCTAATTTCCACCCCTCAATTTTGGACATTTCACATGACTTGCTTAACGAACTGCTGCTTGAGGAGCAGATTGAACAACGTGCAAAGTCTGTGTTTGACCAATCTTACACTGGAGGTTGCCTTACACATCACACTGTTATGGAAAGGTGTGGGTTTGTGGCAAAAATTATTGTGTGGATTAATACAATGTTTTTCAACAATGCACAAATTATTTAATAGCTATGTTCAAAAGAAAGGCTAATTAAGTACTAACTTTTTTGTCTTCTATTTACAGTGGATGAATTGTATAATATTTTCTAAATTATTAATAACGCTGTTATGCTTAGTGCACACTGAGTAATGTTTTCTGTTTATCAAGTTCTTTGTTAATCAAAATTTAATAAGCGTCAAACTAAGAACAACTTATACAAATGAAAATCAGTTTGTTTTGATGTTATTTGAAAAAAGAGTATCACCAGTATCTCAAATAAAATGAAAGTGAATTTGAAATTCTTACTTTAATCATCATTTAGGTTATGTTGCGGTCTTGCAACATCTTTAGCCGTTAGTAATTATACTTAAGGAATTCTAAATTAACACACTCAGTACCCCGATGGGTTTTTAAATTCGTGCGTTTCATAGGCGCCGGTTACCACGCTACTCACCTCGCGACTATGTGTATGACTATAGCATGTGAGATCATGCGATTGTTGTGTATATGAGGCGAAATTATTTGATTATGTTTGGTTATTTTAATGGAATGGTAAAGTTAATGTTAGAAAATGTTATAGTTTGTTAGCATAGTGTTGCTATGTATTGATGCAGTTTTAAAGATTTATTTTATGATTAAGGAAAGTGTTATGTAAAAGTCTTTGATTAGTTGTTGATTGTTTAGTCGATAATATATGTAAATTATTGTAATGCGCAAGCTCGTTGTTGTTGTCAATAATTAATAATGGTAATTACGTTTCTTGGTATTTTTGAGAATCAGGCAGATAGTCTTACTGAGGCAGAGCGCTAAGATTAAACATACCAGAACTCGCTAATTTGTTATTTACGATAAAAATAAGGTCATAAAAGGTTGCTTAATTTAAAAAAATATGCTTTATTTAAAAAATTGTCAAGTTTTATCTAAAAGATTAATTGATGCTTTTTAAACGATTTCTGTTATCCAAAAGTTTTTCGGATGTATTCTAACAGTATTTTATTTATTTTTTAGTGAGCGATATCACTGCGGTCTCTTGGTTTATCCTCAGGGCAAAGCAATGGATGAATTAAGTTTGCAGTTGTTTTCAACTGAATCTTCTCAGGTATTACATATTGGCGATGCAAGTTATTGATGCTCATAAGTATGTTCGTTTCTTTGAAAAGATCGATTTTAATTTTGCTTCTTTTTAGGAAAATAAAAAAAATGTTTTTTCCATTTTTTTCTTCTATGGCCTTTACTTGAAATCCACCCCTATATTTATTTATTGAATATATCATCTTCTATTTCAAAATTGTTTTCTTTTCTTTTATGCAGCCCACCGACTCAAATCCTTTCAATCTAAAAATTGATGTTGGGTCTTCATTCAGGTACGGATTTAACATAAAATTTTGTCTGAAAAATCAATGCAAAATAACATATATTGTTTTTTTAAGAGCATGTAAAATTCTAGTATTATGAAATAAATTTAAAATTTAATCCACACCCTACTTATATTTTATTTGTTTATGATTTTCTTGTTTAGGATGAAGTTAAACGGAACAATTCTTCAAACTTGTGCCACCCAGTCTCGGGTACAGGAAAAATCATGCATTTTTTCTGCAAGGTCGCATTATAACGCGGTAATGGCTTGCTTGGACGAAAGTCAAATTTCCATCCCTGATGCATCTGAAAGTTTAAGGTATTTGATTTTGTAGTTAGACTATTTTGTTAAAATTTTTGGGGTGTTTAACAGTCGACATTGACTGATATCATCCATATCACTTCTTTGAACTAATACAATAGCCGATTGTATTTTGAATTTTGCCAACCGATATATTCGCCTAGCTCAAGTCTTGAGTTTTGTTTATTTGTTAAAATAAAACACAGTCCTATTAATTTTAAATGACTAATAATAATTTTAATTAAGCACATAAAATTTAAGCAGTATAAATTATTGTTCATATATGCTTTCTCTTTAAATATATTGTTGCCAGTTTTTGTAACATTTATAATTTTTATCACCACAGACCTACGTTTGACTCTGAAAATGTCGTAAATGAGTTGGGTGCTCTGCAAAGTACAACGTTGATAAGTAGCATGTCTGTCAGCCCTTATATACCCGGGGAAAGTGTTGTCGCACTCTATGACGGATCTGTGCATTTGTGGAATGCTAATCTGGAAACGAAAGTAGATGTCGAGGTAGAATACAAAATTAACTGTCATCTTGTAGTTTGTTTTATACAAAGAATGTAAAACCCTCTACAGAATAAAGCGTTCACAAAACATTAACTACTTCTGAATGGACTTATTTATTCAATCAATTCTACCCCTCACTACAAACCACAGTTGTTATCCTAAGATTTATTCGAATCGTTCACAAATGCTTTCTACTTCTGTATGGGCTTTGGTATCTTACCTAGAGCCATTATGTTTTTAATTTTATTTAGTTTTTTTATTTCATTTTTTTTATATCTTTATTCAGCATCATTAGTAATTGTCAAAATGAACTCCTTTTGTGTGTTATATCATTCTTTAAAAAATATCAAGTACTTGCCTAATTGTTTTAATAAAATAGCTACTTTAAGTAATGCCCTGGCTTTCATTGACATTTCGTTTTTTGTCTGTTTTATTAATTGCGATATATTTATCGCAACAGCAAAATGGCGCTGGACTTCAACGCGTAATGTTGACTTCTGAAAGAAATCCATTGAAAAACACTTGGATTCAAGCAATGTTCGCAGCCCATCCTCGACAACTTTATGTTGCAAAGAGAAGTGAAGTGGCTATGATTGATATGAGGACCACATCTGTGTCGCCATCAAGGTGCTAAAATACAATATTATGATTAGGCTGAACCAAAAAAATTAGATGATTTGTCATATGCGTTCAACCAACCTTAATTTTTAACCTACACGTCGTTGTTTTTTTTTTTTGTTTTTTTTAGAATTCTACGAATAATGTTAGAAGAATTAAACTTAAGTAATGGACCGTTTTTTCTGCAGTCTACTAATATATATCTTATTTGTTTATGATATTTTACCACACAAAATGTGTAATTTTCCTGTCACTATATACTTGTGAGTGTGATGCTTCTATGTTATTATCTTACACTTAGTCGGAATTAATACCGTGCAAACCGCATTTCAACAGAAGGAAATTATTATTTTTTTTTATATATACCACTTGGCATAGATCCGTTATTATCGAACAGCCTAGATACAACTATATCGAACAAAACAATGAATTTCTCTAAACTTTAATCTTCCGCTTTTCAGAGTGCTTATAGTTCCACCGAAAACGACTTTCGCCGGCGAACAAATAATGACAATATTACCGGGAAATTGCTTTTCAAACCCTTCAAGCTGCGACAAAGAAAACCACTGCGTTGTGGCCACACAAGCACACTTGATGCTGATGGATCGAAGGTTTTGCAGAAACCCGCTGCTGCAGTGGTCCATTTCTATGAAGTAAGTATGTGTAGTGAAAACAGGTGTATTTGACCAGATACTGAAGCCTTTGTACTGTGTAGTATGGTTGGTCAAAAAAACACTTTTCTGTCCAATTTGAGTGGGGACTTGAATTGTTAGGTTGCGTCTAAAAACCCTACAAACGAAATCTGAGTACGTTTGGTTCAGTATTGACCGTGCTAAGCCAATTTGAAAATTCAGATTTGTATAGGCATTTATTATGGACGCACTGGCCTACCCAACTGGATTCGGACTCCAGCCATAAGGCCGAAATTAGAACAACATCAACGTCGGAATAAAACACAATTCGGAATAAGACCAAAATAGTACTAATAGCTAATAGTCGTAAAACCTAATTTGGAACAAGTCCTAAACGTATCGGAATAAGACCGAAATGGCGAGAATAAGGCCTATACAACACTTTACCTAACCCCAAACCCATAAGTACAATACTCCCCTAATAATTTAAACCCTAGAGCAATTTCTAACCCCACCCATTAGCCACCACGTACCCCAAACATGGTATTGTATGTTCCCCTGGATTCAGATCTTATTTTGATAGAATGCTTACCCAATTAAATTGGCAAATAAATGAAATAAAGAATAAAAAATAGTTACACTGAAATGCACTGAACAGATACCATTTGCTTTTTGTAAAGATAGGTTTCCCAATTATTCGTCTGACCAAGGATTTAATGCAAAGCACGGCTAGGCTTCACTAAGCTTGTGTGCGCTTCGAACTAACGACCTTGGTGAAACCGAAATCAAAATTTAACACACATGCTCAGTTGGGAGCAATTCGGGAAACAAACATTCCCACCGTAGCCTGCTGCACACATTTCGTAAACCGAGCCTGTGCTGAGATTCGAACTCACAACCTCTGCCGTACTGGGACCATCGCTCAACCAATTGAGCTACACAAGATGAAGAGCCATGCACACACCAGATAAGACAACTATAGCTTGCTGAATGTTTGTAAGTGTGTTGTTAGGTTCGCGGCGTTAAGTTTTTTTTTATTTCATAAAAAGGATGATTTTAATGCAATCCGGCTGCTGTCTTAAAAAGACAAACAAGTTCGTTGATTGTTGCATTTTATCTTATTTTTTGTCGAGGCATTCTAGGTGGTGTTTAAAGTGTTGCTGTTGCATTTCCTGATCAATCCTGCATAAGAGGTACTAGGTAGCCGAAACGTTGGATAAAACAGATAAGAAATTCCGGAAGCTTGTTTTTAGTAAGCTCTTTTTATTTTGCAGAAAACCCTGTCAGCACTTGGCCCACGTGAGTTTCCCCGACAGAAACGAAAACGTTTCGCTGCTGGTCGCCGCAAACCAACTACCCCAGGAAGTCCACTCTTTCCAGTACAAGACAACAACAACACTCACACCACAAGGAACAAGCCGAAACCCACCGTCGTCTCAAACCCTTCCTCGATCAATCGGCAGCTTCAAATCTCTGCGAAGATCGGCCTCAAGTTTTCCGCTCCCTTGTAGCACTCACATTGCTGGCAGACTGTCGATGCCCACTGTAGGGTTAGCCGCCTTTGGTTTTAAACGCAAAGCCGTTGTGTTACAGCTATCTGAATGCGGCGACTTGCTGTACCAGCCCATGCACTCCGTTTGTAAAATAGCGGAAGAAACCGACGTTTTTAACGTGACGACTGGATTAAGAGAGCCCTCCGTGTCTAAAGAGTCCTCGGCGGTGAAAAGGCTTCAGGAAGACTGGGCTGGCAAAATCGCGGCGCAGAATATTGAGCGTTCAGAGCGGGAGAGCTGTTTTGTCGCGCAAGGCAAGCGCCCTGTGCATTTCGTCCGCTACTCGGCGCCTATAATGAAGCGAAGGTTCGAGAAGAACTTCCGCGTGCGCACTTCGGCAAAATGCCCGCTCTGTCAGGACGAGTGCATTCTGAGAACGCGCCATCACTTCTTGCCCACCAAGTTTGAAAACAGCAGCAGCGGCTCGGACGACAGCGATTTGGAAAATTTCCGCCGCCTTCAGCTAGAAAACGCTAAGAACTGCCCAAGGTGCGGAGTTTGCTTCGAGTACGGCTCCTCGCTGCTGCACTGCCATCGTTCCGGCGTTCCAATCACGTCGGGAAGTGTAGAAGGTCGCCCGGTGATGTTCGATGAGACTGTGACAAAACACGAAGTTAAGCCGCTCCAGTTAATAGACACCAGCAACGCGACTGATCTTGGTCGAGTGTTGGTTTCCACATGGGACGGATCCTATGAGGACGTTTGGATTGAAAAGGACGAACAGAAGCAAGCGCTTCAGCTAGAAGAACAAAGACGAAAATCGATGTCGGCGTTCGATCTACGCTCACCTAGAGCGAGTCCGGATCCTTCAGATGCAACAGGCGAAATTTTAAATCCTCCAGCGGAAGACAAAGTAAAAAATTCTTTGCAATTTAGTCAAAGCGACGTTTTAGCAAACCTAAGTCCAGCAACCGCACCTCTTCAGGACGAGTTGGATAACGTTGAAATCAACAAACTAAGCCTTGTTTCTCCTTATTCGTCTCCAGCTCATAACAGCTCTATTCAACCTGGCATTGAAACCGACGCTATCGTTTCCTCTCCTCAGAAAAACTCAAAGCATTTGAACCAAACCGGTCCAAGTCAGTTCAGCTTTTTCCAGTCGACTTCGCGATTATTTTCGCCTGCTAAAAGCTCCCCTGCAGCTGGTGCATCGTTTCAATTCAGGGGCAGAGATGGTTCTAATGTGCTTTCCCCATTTAGAACCGCATCTTCTGCCAAAGTAAAGGAAACCTATTCTCCCAAGTCTACCTCGCGCAGAAAAACGCCGAAAAAACGAAAAATTATGATGGGTTTTTAACCATTCAATGAAAGATACACGCACATATGTGTTCAACAACAGTGATCTAGCCCTTCTGAAGCTGCTTTTTGACCAACGTTTACAGTTGTTGAACACATAGATCCCCTTCCATGTAAAGCTACTTGTACTAACAGAGTGTAGCAAGCATTGGCGTATGGTTGTTTCTCCACTTGCTCCTCTCTGAGCCTGTGTAGCTCAGTTGGTAGAGCGACGGTCGCGATATGACCGAGGTCGTGAGTTCGAACCTCACTGTAGGCTAGGTGTGTATCTAGCCTGTCTTGCTTGCATCATTAAACGACAGATTTGGTTATTCTGCGATGGCTTTTGGTTGAAGAGTTTTTAACCGAATATATTTTTCCTAATTGCTGCAATAAAAGTTTCGTTTTTATTGTTTCACACCACTTCTTCATTTTCACGCAGAGCAAAGATTTCGCCCGGTTTTCAAAATTTGTTCTGTCGTACTTAAACCTTTTTGTCAATTTTCCTTTTTTTACTATTTTAAATTGTGTAATAATAATTTATTTCGCAGTTACAGTGGCACAAATAAAAAGGCGATCGTTCGTTGAAACATTAAAAAATACGACTGCGCGAACAAAACATGGAAGACGAAATATATGATAAAGGTATATGGTGTAAAAAATGGAAAAAAACAACACCATTGCACTTGATCAAAGCTCGTGGCTCTATCTATGACCATGGCGAAAACGCTTTTCTTGCACATTGTGGGCAAATTTGATTAAAAACAAGCGTTTCTATAATAACGCGCTGTCCAATAACCCTTTATTTTTGCACTTGTGAAGTTATTTAAGTTTGGTAGACGGAATAAACAAAAAGGGAATTCACCCTCAAATAAAATATATAGGCTGTACTTAAATTCAGGTTTCTATTTTGTAAAAAAATAGTGAAATTTATGTTTTCACTTTGTAACAGTAGTTTGTTTTATTCAGTTTAAAACTTATTGCCATTTCAACTGTAAGACACAGTTTAGTTTTTTAATGAAGTTGTTTGATGCCATTTCACGATCTCATTTTTTAACTGCTATAACGAAAAATAAAAAAACATTTGAAATGCCTGGTACTGCTACCAACAAGAATTTTCTTACTGCGTTTACTCTATACCAGTGGTCGGCAAACTTTTGTTGTCGCGGCCCAAAGTAATCTTTGAAGAGCAAGTGAAGGCCCACTAAGTAAAACTACTACGAAAACAGTGGCAGACACAAGATATTTGATTTAGAGGTGAAATATTACACGGCGCCTCGATTCCCAAAACACTGCCATGCTATTATGTAAAACATACTAAAAACAAAACAAATAGGCGCGAAGCGCGAAAAATTTTGCGTTTACATATAGTTGAAGTTGGCAAAAAAATATAGTTTGACAGGCTCCAAGGACCACATTCGTCACTTGGGCTTTTCCAAGCTGATCCAATATAAAAAATAAAAAAAAAGCTGATCCAATAATAAAAAAAAACATGATAACATTAAACTATTCAAATGTAGCTCGCGGCCCACAAAACATGGCTCTGCGGCCCATATTTGGGCCGCGGCCCACAGTTTGCCGACCACTGCTCTCTACGATAAAACAATCCAGTCGATATTAATCGTTTACAAAGCCCGGGTTAGCATTCGACTGATGCGCCTCGCGACTCAAACTAAACTCGTCGTAAACCAGTCTTCTAAGCGCCTGTTCTTTGGTGGGAGATCTACCAGAGTCGGTTTTGCGATGTCTCTGCCTATTTCTAGATTCACCGCGTGATTTGTGCGTAAAATCGCCGCCGTGTTTTGCAAAGGTGTCCAGTTCGTATTGCTCTGTCGTGTCTCGCTGCGTTTTAATTCTCCGCTCCAAATCAACAGCCACGTCGTTTGGGTCCATCTGTAGGGTCCAGGCACTTTGCTTTGGATGTTGTTGGCGTCGTTGTGGAACTGTGAGTTGTCGGTTTTGCTTGGGCGAGGAATAGGTCACTGGGTTTTTTCGCCTCGAAGGAGATTCGTCGACTTCTGTGAATGAACTTGACGAGTTTGAACGGTTGTGAGTATAAAGCTGACCGCCTTCGCTTGGCTCAAAATCACTTTGCTGAAAAACAAAATAAACGGTCTTGTCAGTCCTATTGTTTTTTGTGAAGTGTCGCATTTAACGGATATTGAAAAGTCTTTAGATCGTTCAAGAAATAAATCAAATTCAGTTAATTAAATATGTAGGCCTATACCTGTCAAAGCACCAACTTAAAAGATTGACTGAGATTTAATGTATATTGGCCATACAAAAAGAAGCACCTAAATGAAAAATGCCACTCAATTTAGGACACATTTATTTAGTCTAAACAGTTGAAAATTAGTCTCAAGATTATTTCTTAAGTGGCCTTCCAAAATAAGCATTTAAAGAAAGGGGACTTATTTTCATGATCAAAGCGTGTTGAGTCGCTTTTGTTGACAATTCACTACTAAAATGTAAGTTGAAGAACTTAATGGTTCCAATAGTGCATACGAATTGACCAAAACAAATAATAGTAACTTTTAGACGTAACATTAATGCAACGTTAAAATATGTGTTTAAAATCAAAATTTCTTTCTACAAAGCTAATAATTTTGCTTACTTCTTCCGAAGGACTTCCTACGGACATTTCTTCATTGTCTAGAGCCTTAACAGCAGAAGTGTTGGGCAGAATAAGGCTGCTTGACACAGAGGCAAGTAACTTACTGGCAGACTTCGGTCTGTGTTTGTGCCTTTGATGATGGTGACTGCTTCTTCCGCGAGTATCTGCAGATAAAGTAAAGTTATCGTATTTTTTCAGAAGAATAAAATTTACCATTAAGTGCTTCTAATTGTATTCAAGCCAATACAGAAGTAGGTAGAATATCTTTGAGATATTGGAAACGTTCAAAATTATAGGCTACCTACTTCTGTAAGGGCTTTTTAAATAGATTGAAATGCTTGGGTAATGATTATGTCCACATCTTTCTAATGATGTGATGAATAATGATTATGTTCACAATTTTCTAATGATTCATTTTGGGGTGAAGGGATGTAGACTAACAAAAAAATCATAAAATTTTACAAATAAATAGTTGGACGCTTTTTAAATTATAATGTTCCCTGGTTTCGTATCTATAGCCTTTTTTATGGCAGGTTAAAACCATAGATTTTGTTTTTTTTCTTATCACATTGATTCTACCTACTTACCAGTCTGTTTCATCAATGCAGGATTGTAATAGTCGCTGGTCAGTTGTGGCATTTGTAGTCCTACATTTTTATCCCTGCAAAATAATAGATTGTTACATTTGATTTAAAATTGAGAGGCCTGTCATTTTTAAAAGTACTGTAGGACTTAAATTCTACCTGCGTTTAGTGGAATGAACCTCAACCCGACTTAAGCCTGCTGAAATAGTTGGAACACCGATGGGAATTTTGTAGGACTTATTTGCATGACCAACGTGTGTTGAAACGCTTTTAAGTGACGATTCACTGCAACAGCATAAGTTGAAGAACTTAATGGTTTGAATAGTTTTTACAAACATTGGAGCATGATGGCTGTAGGTTGTATTAAGACGTAGTAAGAATATCAAAGCCCATACAGAACTTTATATTTAACACCGAAAAAGCTATTCAAAACGGTCAAAATGCCACCTACTTCTGTAGGCTATAGGCTTTGATATTCTTACTACTTTTTACAAACAATTTAAACAACAATTAACTTTTTTTCGCTTTAAATATATGCGTTTAATAAAAACAAATTTTAGGACATATAAACTAATCTAACTGTAAATATATTATTTAACCATACCAATTAAATATAAACTAAGAAATGCATCTTAAGACTTGTGCTTTACAAGTTGTAACTTTTGCTACAGAAAAAATACAAAATTTGTATTACTTGTATTTTACTGCCATTTCGTTTTCTAAATCGTCATCGATTTCAACATGAAGCAAAACTGGAGAAGTTACTGGCTTTGATCTGCTGCTTGATTTGTGTTTAATTTCACTATCACTGGCACATCTGTATTAAAAATAAAATAAATAACAAAATTATAAGCACCCACTTTTTTTCCTTTTCGAAGGCTTTAAATTTACCATATTTAAAAAACAAAGTTTTGAAGTTCCTAAATTTCTAAAACATTTTGATTTTACCACTAATAACCTTTTAACCACAAGTAATTAGGGCACATGTGTTAGCCAAGTTACTTTATACCGGTATATTTACAAGAGTAACACTTGTGCAAACGATAGAATCCAACAAATTTAGTTTTTTACCAACCTTGGACTATTTTCTGGTTCATCGTTTAGCAAAGACATCTCTATTTGAACGCTAGGATCGCTGTTAAACGAAGGATTCGATACGCCACTATGTGACAGCACAGAGTCAAGCTGATATGATTGTCTTGTAATTCCCGGGACTTCATGCCTTTCAGCTTCGTATGATTCCTATTAGAAATAGACTCTCAATATTATTTTCTCACTTCTACAAAAGAACAGATAATAATTTAGTTTAAAAATATTTGTTATACATACAGTGTAGCAAAATGAGAAATATTGTTTTGATGTTACAAAGAGTGAAAAGAATTTTAAAATATTCCCTAAATTATTGTCGTTTAGGAATGATGTAAAAAGAAAACTGCTGTTTTGATATATATATACAAGCAAATTGTCATTAATTTACCTTCATTAGACGCTTTACTGCCTGTGATAAAGGCATTTCTGTACTTGCTAAAACTGGATCCGAAGGTAGTTTGCTTTTATTTGATATAAATGATCGCTTTGGCTGTACACATAGTGATATCTGCAATAAATTTTGCATAGTTATAAACAGGTTTCACTTTATTTTTGTGGAGTGTCATAAACTCAATTGGTTTGAAATGGGGGCGAGAGTAAATTTGACTTTTACAAAATGATTTATTAAATTGGCCAAAATTGAAACAAAAAGTACATGAATAACACTGTTTAGCCACTGCAATGTAATATGTAAATGTTGCTAATAGTGCAAAAAACGATAGTTGATTTTTAATAACTCCTTAAATGAACACAATTTATCATATACATCTATATATTTCAGCATCAAAATAAATTTTAGCTTAGGCTTATTTTGTGCCACTACATCTTTAACTTAAATAGCGGGCAAGGAGCCACTTGGCTGACACTTGTGTCCTAAAAGACTTGCCACCATTTAAAAGGTTGCCCTCCAATTGATGGGCACTCTTTAGCGTCTCAAGCTCTCACCTTAATGCCACTTGGCTCTACAAGTTGTTTTGGCACTTCCCTGTACTCAAGAGCCAGTGAGTTTTTAAATTCCAGCTTGGCTTCCCCGTCTAGCCAAGACAACGTGGTACCGCTAAAAGTAAACAAAGCTAATTGAGCAAAATTCAAAAATATATTTTAACGATCAAGTTTTATTGACTTTTTTGGAGTTAATGAAATCTATTTCATTTTAGACTAGATTCATTACATGCCATACATGTAAAATTTAATAAATGTTTAAATTAATTTAAAAATAAATGTTAATAAAATTAGGCATCAAAGCTGACATTTGGTTTATTCTCTTTTATTTGAAACAATTTTACACTTTTAGAGATACAATGTCGTGTTTGGGAAATAAATTGTAGTTTTTAAAACAAATTCAAATAATTTAGAACAGCTTACAGTTGGTGTTCTTGTTCTATTGTCTTGCCCGCATGTAAATTGTAAATCCCTGTTTTTCTTTTGAGATTGGTCGATGGCTCATATTGATCGGCAGGCAATATGACGGTTTTAATGTAAAGATGTATGCTTGATCCCTATAAAAGAAAATCTCTTTTTTGTTGGTTATCTCTCTACTAAATCAGTAATTTTGACCTTTTAGCTGTTTTCAACATTTATTACCTTGATAGTTTATAAAAAACTGTAATTAAAAAAAAGGTGTTGGTTTAAAGGATTTTTTTAACATGTTTTAAATTAGATGGTTCATGCAAATTAGAAGAGTTGTCATACATATCTACAGGTATATAATTTGTTTTACAGTTAATAGATGATGCATAATATACAAAATACTACAGAAATTATAAAAATGTCTGTATAAAATTGATTTTAACCGCTACCTTTGGCATTTGCGAAGGAGGTAGAAGGCTTAGAATGCGAATTTCCCAAATGCAAACTTTCAACTCTTGCTTTTTGCTGTTGTAACGAAATGAAAGTACAAATTCTCCAGCACCTAGATAAAAAATATCACTATTTAAGTAATTTTTTTTTAAATATATACATATTCAAATTCAGATTCATTATATGTAATGTAAAAACAAAGTATTAAACATAAAAGTAGTAAAGCTAAATACCTTGGTGTATTCTAGTTAAGCTCACTTTGAGAAAATTTTGACAGCAATCTTTACAGCAATATTAAATGAAACGTATAAAGTGCAGGTAAAACAACTTTAATATTTTCTAATTTGTTCGTAAGATCTTAAAAAAAAAACTGCCTGAAATATTGAAAATAGCATCCAATATTTAACAAATTGAAAGTTACACACAACATCTTGTTTGACTTAGCCACTGACTGAAATTAAATAATAAGTTTACTCACAATCATCAGAAAATGAACATCCTGATGACCCAAGCGAAGTTAAACTTCCGTATGAACTTCCAATTGACCTAACAGGCGATGAAGGAACTTTAAGGTGGACTCTTTCATTTCCCAACAATTTACTTCCATTCACAGAATGAGTTGGTGAAATTACACCGCTGTCAATACTGTCCATTGAGGCTATTCTCTTTGTATGTTGCTGAGGTAATCTGCTGTGAGGTTTTGATTTCTCAGGTGTTTTGCAAACCGGTGGTTCATGAACCATTGCCGTTGTCGTAGTGTGAAGTGACTTTTGTGAGGTAAGCTGTTTGCATTTTGTTTCTTCTTTGCCTGAAAATATTATTGTTGTATTTTGGTGTACATGGTTGCATGTTTGTTCACGTGCATAGATGCAGGAAATTTACTTTTTTCGTATTTTGCTGTCGATGCTTCAAAGCATCAACTGCTTAGTGCCCAGTTATTTAGTTATTTATTTATCATTTTGCATATTAAAACAATACAAAACACATCATTTTATTCATAAGGCTGTATTTTATGTTTGCTAACAAATTATTGTATTAATGATGTCACACATAGAAAAGCTATCATGACCCAGGTTAACATCCACACAAAACATACAACATGATTTCAGGCCCTAATGATAACCATGTTTTTTCTTATTGAATCTTACCTTTTTCTAAATTCTTTAGCAGTGCCAGGCATTCTGTATCTTCCACTAAATCAATACAAGTTTTTCCCCGACGGTTTTTAATGTTAATGTTTCCACCTATTTAATTAAAATATTTAAACTTTAATATGCTGTTGTTACCAGACATAGTATACTAAAAAAATAAACTCCTCTGGCACTAAATGAGTATACAGATGCCTTTATCAGAGAATGTTCATTTGTTATTCAATTTTATTCCATTTTTTGTTTAAATTTACTTTGTGTGGTGTTATTGCTGCCTAAGAGCTTCTTTTTCTATGTTTAAATATTATTAATGATAAACTATTCACAAAAATTAGAAGCGTTATATGTTCATCTTGATGCTTGCTAAAAACTTATGTAACAGAAGTTAAGTATGTCAACACTGTTCCTGTTTGTTAGCAACAGCAAACATAACTCACCATGTTTAATCAGAGCTTGTAGACATGAAAGATGACCTTCTGAACAGGCGTAATGCAGAGATGTGTTTGCACTAACCAAGTCAGGATGGTTTGGATTGCCGCCATGCTCAAGCAAAACCTTTAAAACATACAATAATTTTATAATTTTTCTTTGTCCAACTCTTTTTGTTACTCTGCTTATATTGACTTAAAAATCGAAATTGGTCAAACGCCTTAAGAAAGGAAGAGCATTTATCCATAGTTAAATTATATTTGTTACCAAATTAGGTTCGAGTAGGCACCAGTAAAACGTATTGCAAAACAGTAATGTTTGAATTTATTGCATGAAAATTTTCAATTATATATTGTCACATTAAATCATACCACGGTGACATGTAGCTTTTTCGACAATATCTTTCTGTTATATCTTATTGGATAATTAACATACATTATCCATTTTTTTATATGTCTACTATTAAAGGTGTTGTGAAACCAGATAAGTGATTTACCTCAACTAGTTCAAAGTCTCCATTGTTTGAAGCTTCATGCAAAGCACTCCACTCAAACAAACCAATTTCATCAGGCTGGTAACCTAAAAGTAAATAATTATTCACGCTACAGACTTTGTATTTTCTAGCATTGGTTTAATTGAGATACGTATTTAGCCTGATAGCTCTATTGCTTTCAAGTAAAGTACACAGCCTTAAAAAATTTTGTTTAGCTGACTTTTATTATTAAAAAGTCAAATACCAAAATCAAAACATCATAGTTTTCAGTTTACAGTTTTCTTATTTTCTAAATAAGTTTTGTTTAATTGAAATTTTATTTATATTTTCTTGTAAACAAATTCAGACAAAACACATTATGAATTATTCATATTCATAGTTAGGCTAAATATATATATATATATATTAATAACTAATTAGTCTAACCATTGTTCAAAGCTGACTTTGTTGCCTCAACATCACCCAACCTCACTGCAATGTGAAGGTCATTGTCTTCAAGTTCCTTTTCATCTTGTGTCATTTTTTAATTTCATCAGACAAAAGTCATGGTTGGTTACATTTCAAGCCCAGTTATTTTAGAAACTCTAAAAAAGGAAATTACATAACCAAACAACAAGGATTGTTACAACAGATTTCAGTTATTTTACAAGTCTAAACTTTATCTACTTTAAATAGACAACAAGTGTCAAGAGATATTTTCTTGTACAGAAACAAGTGTATGTTTTTCTCAAACCTGACAAAAATGGACTACATACAACCATTTGTTGTAAATAAAGCAAATATTCTATGTTCGTTTAAAACCCAGAGCAAAAATAATTTAAAAAAGTCATGTTTAAGTGAGTCACTAGCTTTTCGTCTAATGATATCCAAAATAACATTTGAACTAACTTGCCTAAAATTCAACATTCTTTACCTGACATAAAATTTACCGAGATGCCACTGTAAGCAATCCCTTAGAACTCTACTAAAGTTCTGATAAAATCTGACAAAATAATTCTAAAAACCATAAACTGAAGGAACATAACAAGTTTACGATTCCAAAATACGTCAAACTACATCCTAGGATGGTTTCGCGCCGCTACCACATTTCCACCTATCTCTAATACCAGCCTATTGTTCAAGCTGAAATAATAGCAGGTCGATTGGCGGCCTCTTTACATAGAGGCTCCAGCGCACATAGGTACGAGACACCTCGCCTTTTGTATTGGTAAACATTCAACACGCAGGTTATCGCTTTACGTAGTAACCTTGTAATTTCATTGAGTTTTGTTGGCGCTCAAGATGGCCGATCGCCTGTAGCAACGCGCTCGAATGAGAGAGAGAAGAGAGGCGAGCCTTTCTCTTTTTTATTGAAACTTTCCTTTTTTCTTGTTTGGCGAAGATCGCTCTTTCGGCTGCCAATGTATTTGTTTCGGGTTTGAAAAACTGGACGATGTTAAAATGGACACAAACAGCAATGTCGTGCTTTTGTGTTAGGGTTTATTGCCCAAGCTCACTGATAACACAATGTTTGGATAGCGCGTCTTAAGCTGCCACCCTTTGTTGTAGCACAAGCCTACTGAGAAATTCCTTTATTGGTGCGGATTTTATTCTTGTTTTGTAGGGGCCCAAATAAACTCTGTTTACATTTCTCTTTAAACCTTTATCTGTTAATAGCTATTTTAAGGATAGCATTACAAATATGTAGGCCTACACTCAAAAATACCTTTAACCAGGTCTATGTCTAGAAGATTATATTTTCCTTTTTTCCAAAACTACACATGGTAGCCTACTTAAGCTTTTTCAAATAAACCCCAATTACATTAGGATTGCTAACATCCGGTTTGCTTACGTGCGTATTATTATTATTACTTAACTGTCTATTATACTTATGCACGTTTGGAATTTTAACCCAGTGGTTTTCAACCGGGGTGCCTCGGCACCCTGGGGTGCAATTTCTAATGTTCAAGGGTGCCGAGAGATATTTAAGAATCTTTAAGAATCTAATTTTGGCACAACAACTTTTGTGTAAGATTAGAATGGAATAAATTCCGTTACTACTTCCTACGTTGTGTAGAGTTGACGTGTGTTGTTCCAGTTTCGTTTATTGTGAAATTCTAGTGAACTACGTGCGGTCAAATCTTGTAGGGAATCTATTTATTATTTCTGAGGGGTGCCGCAAGCCATAAAAGGTTGAGAACCACTGTTTTAACCAAACCCATTTAACGTATTGTAATCTGATGTAGACTTAAATAGGCTACACATAAATCTTTTGGTGACTGTCGGGCGCCTACCGCTTGTTATTGCGAAAATATGCGTTCAACCAATGTTTCCTCAAATGATTTTCTTAAATAGCAATTTTTTTTAGATAGAATGAATATATATAATAACGCTGATTTAGCAAGGTCACGATGAGATCACTAACTTTGCAAAGTAATCAAATTAGATCGAAATATTAGCGAAATATAAGTGATACAGTTATATTACAATATTACACAGCCTCTGTTTTTTTATGCTTTTTCAATGTTAATACACGTTAACTAATTTTATTGCCGAGTGGTAATAGTACACATTTACCGCTTAAATTCCTTAAATCAGGGGTCGGCAACCGTTTTGGCCCTGCGGACCGGTTTAAAACTAAATTTATTTTCGCGCACCGGCTTAAAAAAAATGCAAATTTTCAGCAAAGGTAATACCTTTTTTTCAATGAACGATGTAAAATTTTTAAGTTGTTTATGAAAACTTTTCAGCCTGAAAATCAAAATAATGAATCATTTTGCAATGCATCTCATATGGCCACAGCACACTGGTTTGTTTTGAATCTCACGAGTGCTTAATACTAATAGAGAGTTTTTTATTAAACCAATCAACCATGGAGTATGTTTAAACGAAAGGTAATGTGTTTTGAATAGAAAATTTGTTTACTTATTTTTTACTTTATTCTGTTTTTTCCGCATTTTACGTACGGTTTGGGTTTAAATCAATTTTTTTTGGCAACCCTGCTACGGACCGGTAACGAACTCCTCCAATGGTTGCCGACCGCTGCCTTAAATGACAATGTGGAAACAATTCATTTTAAAAGGACTGAAGTGCATCTCAAGTCATTTCGGATAAATAACGAGCCCAGTCTGTTCATCACTATTGCACATTACAGTAACATGTTGAACTGCTATAGCATCGTGTTAAAGCCCATGATTATGAGAAATAACGTGGCAATCAGCACGTTGACTTTCACCACGCTTTTATGATCGCAGGGTGGGGATTTCCACGCTATAAATCTCATGCTATTGGTGTTGGTGAAAAATTACTCTTAGGAGTTTTACTTCTACCTTTTGTCGCATGATGGTGGAACTTGACACTATTTTCGATCAATGTCTACCCCAAGGTGGATTATTACATCCTCCAAATTTTACAGTGACCCGAAAAGTAATGTTACGGATAACGTAAGATCTTCGTAAGAGGAATAGATAATGCGAAAATACTTTTTCAAATGGTGTAACTGTTTAATTATGTATAAACGTTTGTACTACGTGCCAGTGAATAGATATTCTATATCATGTTATGTGTTTTTATGCTTTACGCGGTGATCAAACGGTGCTAGGCCTACACTGTAACAAGCAAAGCTGTCTCTGGTCGTTCCTATTCTGTTTGACGCTAAGTGTGTTTGAAATCGGTTAACCTAATGCTTCCACACAACAATCAGAGTAACACCCCCACAGCGAACCGTAACCGAACCTGAACCGGTTTTTAAAAGATTTTAAGGAGCGGAACCGGAAGTGAACCGAATAATTTGAAAGTAGGTAGGCCTACCTAAACTTAACCGAACCCGAACCTGTAAATAAAAGCGGTTCGCTCCTGCATGACGTCACAACTTCTATTTTACAGAGTCAAGTTACGCCATGCTCGAAATTTTATGAAAAAAATATAAATATTGAATGAAAAAAATCGTTTATTTTTTTATTTTTTAGATATTTCAATATTGAGTTGCTGTTTTTTTAATCAGTCACGTAATTTAGATTAAATGACTTACAATTCAAAGATTATTCTCTACATTTATCGACCCACATTCGGTTAGGGTTGCTGTACGTTGTCTGTGTAAGTAGTGTCTTGATGCCTAATAAAATAATGTCAAGAACCACGCTGCGATAAACGCGATATTTGGCGAAATCTTATACGTTGTTAAAAAACTGCAAAAAGCCATTAAACATAAAATTCTAAACTTTTTTTAAAAATACAATGTAGGTTACCTATACATACTTGACTTGATTTTTACCGGCAAACAGTGACGTCAGCAGAAGAGTTTCCAGGGGGGGAGGGGGGGAATATGAAAAATAAACGGAATTTAACTTCGGTACCCATGATATAAATATGTATAATCGCATTTTGAAATGCCAGAGTGGGCAAGTTCCCACGCGGGCGAGCATATGGCGTCGACCGTCGACAATCAACAATCAACCGGCAACAAAGTCCGTAACTAACAAAATAAACGCTTTTCATCCAAAATATTCCCATCGCGATTAATTTCGAGCAAACTTCCTGTTTCCTCTATAGACATCGAGCCGTTTCCTTGTATTCAAGTTTAGATTGGAAATCCCACGTTAATTTTTCCACTTAACTTCCTCTTGTGCGAAGTGCACTGTTTGGCGTTACCATATGTTTTATTCTGCATCTGAAGGCCAGTAGGCTTTCTGCAAGTGTTGTGTCAACTCCAGGACTGCCAAGTCGGTTAGAAAAAACCCGAGTTCAACTCCCGCTTCAGATTTCAGCAACCACCTTATAAGAGTGTCGTATAATTCATCCACTTACAATACATGATTGGAAAAATATTCATCCTTCGCAATTACCCATTTACAATTTACAGTTGGCGACCATATCAGCTTTAAAATTTGGTACTGGGCATGCGCATGTCGGGCTCGGGACTCGGGTAGTTTTACGTGGTCTTATTCGAGTCCTTAGTCCGAGTACAGCAAAAACAATCCGCAGCCTTGGTTAAGACGCATGACTTTGGTAAGAGCAGAGGTTGGCCATTATTTTCGACCGGGCTGCTTAAGTAATAGATAATGTCCTGAAGCAGGGCTGCGGAGTCGGAGTCGGACTCGTGACTCGTGACTCGAGTAAGACCACGTAAAAACTACCCGAGTCCCGAGTCCGACTTTTGAAACTGATATTACCGCAAACTGAAAATTGTAAAGGTGGAAAAGCATATGATTAATATTTCACAACTATTTATTTTGAGTGGATGAACTATATGACACCCCGACCTAGAACTGAATATCTACCGTATTCAGTTACGTTATTGGCGAAATGCAGGCTGTAGAGTCTGAGCCGGACTCAGGACTCGACGAAACCGCATATTGGGCCGGCGGACAAGGGTAATTTATTGAATGAAATATTCTAAAATCAAGAAAAAATTTTAAATTCCAATTTTTGCTTAAACTAGCTTTATTAAAAATGAGAAAAAAATAGCAGCGTAACGAAATAAAATTGCTTGGCAGACCAACTCGTCTACATTGCCGCAGACCCAGGTTAGGTTTGCAAATGCATTGCTCCATCAGATGCATTAACCACTTTAGGACGGTGTCATAGCACATGGGTGGGTACCAGCGTAAGCGGAGTAGTGGGTTGTGGGCAACAAAACAGAGAGTTTTTGAAAGCACGGCCGCAGTTGACGGGTATTATGGAGCTTAAAACTCTATGCTCTTCAAAAGCCATTGTAAACTAGTTTGTAGATCGTAAAAGTTTTATTTTGATTTTATGAAGCACGGTTGACGGTTGTGCAAAAGCTTCTCGAGAATACAATTCAATATGTGTTTATATAGTACCACGTAATAATAATATTTTTGTATCAGGTCTAAACCTATATTTTAAAGTCGCATAAATTTTGGAACGATCAAGAGAAGAGGTTGGCAATTATTTTCACAGAGCCGAAAATGGTGAATAATTTTCAATTTTCAAAATGAGTTTTTCGTTGCTTCTTTCTTTTCGTCTATTTAATTACTTGTATGCAATTTCGTGGACAATTTACGAGTATGTTTTTGCGCAGCCGAAGCATTTTTCTTTGTTTATTTTTCTTCGTCGTCACATGTGGAACTAATAAACCACAATTATGGCAATAATTAAGAATGACGTCATATCATTTTTTACGACCAAGGTATGACGTAATCAGGGCCGATCAAAACGCAAAGGCCAGTATCGGGGACACATTGTAGATTACCCATGGAAAGTGAATTAAATAAACGATTCGCACATTTTTCGATGTAATAGGGATGGCGAAATAATAAAATGACGGAACTTTAATATCTTGCAAGGCGAAAGGACTAACTTACGATACAGTGAGCGCATAGACTAGATTAAGATGGCGTAAAAAGTTTTTCTTAAAGAGAAATTTGAAAAGGTTTTGCGTTTTAAGTAGGCAACAAACTATAGTTTGAAGGGGCTATGGCCTTTCCCACTCTTCTGTAACCGCCCGTGAACAACGGTACTGTCTACCTTATTGTACATTGAAGAAACACCCATTACTATTATATTCACGCAGCTTTTAGTCCAGGTATATTGTCAGTTTTTCAGGCGCCGTAAGTTTAGTTTGTTGTGACGAGCTTATACACACAAACACAAAAAATATGTTTGGTTCAGATGATTAAAATCTTATTCTGTCGTAGAAATTGCTGCGTAATTGGCTTTATTATGTCATTGGTCCTAATGGTATTATAGATTACTCTGCTTTAAATATTGTTGCTTTGTAGGTCTTATAACTTATTGCGTGTCCCCCCTCTAGCTTAATGCCACTTTAAAGATCTTTTGAAGTCCTAAGAAAATACACAGTACACTTCGAAAGGTTTTATTATGTCATCTTTTTTCGTTGAAATTCTTCTTTGCTAATGACATTTCTGAAATGGAAATACTTTAGTGTTAAAGAGTCTAACATTTTTTACAATATGAAAACTAATAACTCAGTAACCTAGTCTAATAATTCAGTAGCCTAATAATTCAGTAGTCTGAAAAATGTATTATAATCACCATTTAGAGTCCTTCGAATCTTCCATAGGCGCTTCAATGTCTGGAAGATCTATCAATGATTAAAAAATGGTAATTGTAAATAAGATTACCACAAAACTTGGAGGATAGAAGCTTCAGTTAGGCGCTTATGAAACCTCAAGAAAAAACAATAACAAGAAAAAAATTCGGGTGGTTACATAGAAGAGAGAGAGAGAGAGAGAGAGAGAGAGAGAGAGGAGGGGGGGAGAGAGAGAGATAATAAGAGAGAAGAGAGCTAGGGAGAAAAAGAGAAAGGAAGAGCCCTCCAGGAAAAAGGACGCTTGAAAACATGTGTTGAGCGCATGACAGGGAAAAGGCTCAGGAAAGTGACAGTAGCACGTTTTGGAAGTCAGCAGATTTAGGAAGTCTTTTTGTATTGTGACGTCAATATATGCCGCACATTTTTAGTTTTTTTGGCTACCGTGGTCCACGCGAAGCCCAAATAAAATTTAGAATCCGCGGTAAAATAAGTTTAAGAACCCCTGTTCTAAGAAGATGGTTCGCCACCTCATTGCTCCCGCGAACCCATTTTGGGCTTTCAGAAACTTACGCGACCCCTCAAATTAATGTTGATATATTATACATAAAAAGGTCATATCATTTTCCGTGTCGAAAGATTGCCACGCAGGACAATAACCGTCAAAGCCGCCATTTGTGCATAATTTACGTTTTTTAATCCTATAATAGAGTAAAATTATCGTGTGATTGTGGAATTTAAATTCACGCAACTAAGTTGAATTAATCCAATTAATCTTGAGTACCACTGTTTTTCTTTTTTTTTTCAAGCATATATTTGACTGAAACCTGTTCCTAATCAATTAAGCTGAATGGCGCCGGCCTAAACGATTACAAATCATAAACACAAGTTGTTACAATGCCGTACTTTGTTGCTTAGTTTTAAGTTTAAATATCGGTACCCTCATATTTCGCAATAAAATCACCTACAGTTTCCAATTCTATTTGAATACAAGAGTGTAAATAAAAGTCTACAGAATAATTGCCTTAGTTTGAAGTCATTGTCGTCATTTACTTGTAACTAATAGTTTGTCAATGTTAAAGTACTTAAGCAGTAACGATCTTACTTTTTTTGCAGTGACCAAGCCAAAAAGACACTGGGTAAGACATTTGTAATGTTCGCAAGTCTTCTAATATATAATTGTTTCAAATTATTATTCATAAGTCTTCGTAAACATATGCTTCGATTAATCCCCGCTCGAAGTTTTAGCATTCTATTGAGTAATTTAATCACGGATGTTATCAAGGCTTCCTGTATAGCACTAAACGATGTGCCAGCTTCCAAAACGTGCTACTGTCACTTTCCTGAGCCTTTTCCCTGTCATGCGCTCAACACATGTTTTTAAGCGTCCTTTTTCCTGGAGGGCTCTTCCTTTCTCTTTTTCTCTCTAGCTCTCTTCTTTCTTATTATCTCTCTCACACCCCCCTCCTCTCTCTCTCTCTCTCTCTCTCTTCTATGCAACCACCCGAATTTTTTTCTTGTTATTGTTTTTTTCTTGAGGTTTCATAAGTGCCTAACTGAAGCTATTATCCTCCAAGTTTTTTGGTAATCTTATTTACAATTATCATTTTTTAATCATTGATATATCTTCCAGACATTGAAGCGTCTATGGAAGATACGAAGGACTCAGTAAAAGATGTTGAAAAGAAATGGTGAATATAATAAATTTTTCAGACCACTGAATTATTAGTTTTTAGATTGTAAAAGTTTTCAACTCTTTAACACTAAAATATTTCTATTTCAGAAATGTCATCAGCAAAGAAGAATTTCAGCGAAAAAAGATGACATAATAAAACCTTTCGAAGTGTACTGTGTATTTTCTTAGGACTTCAAAAGGTCTTTAAAGTGGCATTAAGCTAATGGGGGGACACGCAATAAGTTATAAGACCTACAAAGCAACAATATTTAAAGCCGAGTAATCTATAATACCAATAGGACCAATGACATAATAAAGCCAATTACGCAGCAATTTCTACGACAGAATAAGATCTAAATTATCTGAACCAAACCATCGTTTTTGCATTTGTGTGCATAAGCGCGTCACAACAAACCCGAAAATGCACGGCGCCCGATATAACTGACTTGGACTATAAGCTGCGTTAATGTAATCGAGTCTGACTCCGGTCAAATGCGCGATTTCTTCGAGTCCCGAGTCCGGGCCTGACTCTACAGCCTGAATTCCGCCAATTGACGTAACTAAAATAACGTGGATATTCAGAAATCCACTTATAGGGGTGTCAAATAATTTATTCACTCACAATACTTGGTTGGGAAATATTCCACCATATGCTATTCCGCCTCTACAATTTCCAGTTGGCGGCCATATCAGTTTAAAATTTGGTACTGCGCATGCGCATGTCGGACTCGGAACTCGGGTAGTTTTACGAAGTCTTATTTGAGTCCAGAGCAAAACAAACCGACTCCTCGAGTCCCGAGTCCGACTCCGAATCCTCAGCCTTCGCTGGAACACGCAACAAGTTATACGACCTACCAAGCAACAATAGTTACAGCCGAATATAATACCACAGTATTAAGACCAACGACATAATAAAGCCAATTACGCAGCAATTTCTACGACAGAATAAGATCTTAATCATCTGAACCAAACCATCTTTTTTGTGTTTGTGTGCATAAGCTCGACCCTAGAAACTGACAATATACATGGACTAAAAGCTGCGTGAATATAATAGTAATGGGTGTTTCTTCAATGTAGATTAAGGTAGACAGTACCACTGTTCACGGGTGGTTACAGAAGGATGGCAAAGGCCATAGCCCCTCCAAACTATAGTTTGTTGCTTACTTAAAACACATAAACGCAAAACCTTTTTTAAATGGCTCTTTAAGAAAAAAGTTTTACGCCATGTTAATCTAGTTTAGGCACTCACTGTATCGTAAGTTAGTCCTTTCGCCTTGCAAGATATTAAAGTTCCGTCATTTTATTATTTCGCCATCACTATTACATCGAAAAATATGCGAATCGTTTATTTAATTCACTTTCTATGGGTAATCCACAATCTGTCCCCCGATATTGGCCTTTGCGTCTTGGTCGGCGCTGATTACGTCATACCTTGGACGTAAAAAATTATATGACGTCATTCTGAATTATCGCCATAACTGTGGTTTATTAGTTCACATGTGACGACGAAGAACAACAGACAAAGAAAAATGCTTTGGCAGCGCAAAGCATACGCGTAAATCGTCCACAAGATTGCATACAAGTAATTAAATAGGCGAAAAGAAAGAAACAACGAAAAACAATAAAGTAAAGGATTTATCTGTGAAATAGATTGGATGTTGTAGCAATATTAAATTCGCTGCATAAACGTATCGGTGGTTTTAAGTTTCTTCACTGGTTTTCAAATTCCGGCTCATCAAGGTTCCAAAATCCGCCCAAAAAATCCTGCAAAGAAACGAATCGTGGTCAGTATCTTTGCCTTTTTCTCAATATAAACCAAATCTTGACAATCGTTACTAGCATAAAATGTTGTGTACCAGAGCTGTGGAGTCGGTTAAAAATAACCCGAGTCCGACTCCGGCCAAAAAAATAAACCCGACTACCGAGTCCTGAGTTCGACTCCGGTCAAATATGCAATTTCGTCGAGTCCTGAGTCCGACCCTGATCCCACAGCCTCTATTTCACCTATTGACGTAACTAAAATAACGTTGATATTCAGAAATCCGCTTATAGGGGTGTCGTATAATTCATTCACTTACACGGTTGGAAAATGTTCCATCCTAAGCTATTCCACCTTTACAAATTCCAGTTGGCGGCCATATCAGTTTTAAAATTTGGTACTGCGCATGCGCAGGTCGGACTCGGGACTCGGGGAGTTTTACGTGGCCTTACTCGAGTCCCGAGTCCGACTCCGCAGCCCTGCTGTAAAATTTTGAAATGACTTAGGTTCCAGTCTAGTCAGTTGTGAAATAACTTAAGTCCAAGTTTAAGGCTTTTAAAAAAACAGCAATTTAAGTTCCAGTTCAAGTCATAAGCTGCCCAAGTCAATTCATTATTCGAGCAAGTCATCTCCAAGTCAAACCACTAATATACTCATTATACGATAAGACCATAAAAATGAGTCAACTCGTCCGATTAAGAGCAATAATTCAATTAAAATAAACAAAAAAACAACAGCAAATATAATGGATTTACGTGCAAAATTTGAGATAAATAGCTCTATATTTTATAATGAAATGTTAAATAAAAACACTTAAGATAAGGTTGGAATTTAGATTTTTTAATTTGTTTAATTATTTAGTCATTTGAAATAAATTTTTGGCAGTGTGATTATCAATTGTCCGATATTATCGTTGCTTCTCGGATATTGGGGTTGTATCGGTTACAATCCGATACCAATTTGATCATGTTTTCATCGTCCATTTGCAATCCAACTCACTTATTTTTACCTTGAAAGATAGATTGAATAGCAGTTAACAACTGAAAGTAACTTGACTGACTTGATGCTAAAGCTAATTCAGAAAAAAACTGAAGATTAACTTTTTAACGTTTCATTTCACCTATTTTGCTTATTTCACCATAATGCAGGAATTTGGTATCGAATCATATGGCGATACTTTTTTTAAATATCGGAAATCGTTATCGGAATAACACATTAATTAATTATCGGAGATTCTAACTTTGATCATACTCGTCTCTGTCGGTTTCCACTCTGGTATAAACTTGGTTTGAAGCTTGAGCGTATTTTTAACTAAAAATCAATTTTAGTTCTTTACTTGTTTAATTTAATATGCATCACGTTTTTTAGTTTTTTTTATCCTAAAAGCTGTCAATTATAAACTCACAGAGGCAATTTGGCCTTTAAATGTGAAACTTCAATTTGTATTATTGCCAATTATTTACCGGCACGCAATTTTTGTGAGTTTTAAAGCCTAATAAACCTCATAAACCAACCTTGATTTGGGCGAATGTCGGCCTTTCGCAGCTTTCCTTCCCCCAGCATTGCGTCATAATGCTGTACAGCAAGTCATTACAACCAGCTGGTTCTTCCAGAAAATTCCCGTTACAAACGTAGGTCGTTACTTCAGCGTTGGTTTTATCTGTAATTGATTTGTTTATAAGCCTAAAATAAAAGTCGAACTCTAAATTGGAAGAAATAATTAAAACACATAATTTAAGATATTGGCATAAAAAAAAAAAAAAAAAAAAAAAAAAAAAAAAAGTTTTGAAAGAAATGCTTTTCCGCCTTGTGTTCAAGAGAAATTTTTCCTATGGAATGGTTAATTACCAGTGTTGTAAACAAGTCATTTTAAAATGACTTAAATCTCAGTCAAATCTTTTGTACAATATTTTATGTCTAGCGATGATATTTTTATTTTTTTTTTTATTTTTTTTTTGTAAAAAATGCAAATTTCGTCATAGTTTGATGCTTACAATAACAAGCCAAGTCTCAGATCATGCAGTTTTATATTAGGTTACCTCCACGTCAAGCCAGTGATGAAAACAAAAACTAACAAAAAAGTAACATATATGACGCAACTTGTTTAAGGTGAAAAAATTAGATAAATTACCAAATTTTATGCAAAAGAATTTTATGAAAGCCCCTAATTTCAATCCGTGACGCAAGGATTTAATTCCAAGTCAGGTCATTAAAACAGTTTTATAATAATTTACAACATTCAGCTCTCGTATATATTGAACAGTAATACATTGTGAAAATATAACTTCGTATATTTTACTCCTTTAAATTTACATTTTTTAGTTTAAATCAGGTTGTACTTTTAAAATACATTTTTTTGGTGATTAACAAAAATGTTGCTCATCTATTTT
The DNA here is from genome assembly GCF_963924565.1 of Ascidiella aspersa. Lineage (NCBI taxonomy): Eukaryota > Metazoa > Chordata > Ascidiacea > Phlebobranchia > Ascidiidae > Ascidiella > Ascidiella aspersa. Next base: position 32,119,253 of record NC_139450.1, read on the forward strand.
ACTCGATAAAAATAAAAAATCTTTTATTATTTGTGGCCTTACGAATTAAACAAATGCGTTTCGCCACCACTATTAATTACCCTCATAAGGCAGTGCGCCTTTGGTTGTGATTTCGTAGAGAAGGACCCCGTAGCTCCATACGTCCGACTTGTGGGTGTGAGTGTTGAAAGCTAGCACCTCAGGGGCAGTCCAACGTACTGGAAACTGACCGGCTGAAACAAGTTAAAAATCAAGTTACAATGCTGTAAAATTTTACGCAAAAATTTGCAGTATAATGGTTGGAGGTTGGAGCAAGACGTAGTAAAAATATCAAACAGAAGTATTTGCCATTTTAAACCTTTCCAATATCTCGTTAGTCATTTTTAACATATGCTGCAAAAGGTTCTCAACCGACTAAGGCATTCAGAACACATATGTGGGTTCGTAAATAAATTGGAAGGAGTGTATCACACAAATTTGCATTCGGAATTTTGCTTTTTTTAACAATAAAATCGACCTGCTTATGTTTTTCGTAGTTATAGAGTGGTAATTATGTTTTGGTAAGAATTTGCTTGATGCGATACATTTAAAAAAACTGTATATGATTGGCAACCCTATCCAATCACCGAACCTTATAATTGAAGAGTCACGAAAGATTGGTCAACTTGGTTTACCATTCTTTCTAAAGCTAACGTTTTAAAACACACAAATTTTAGTACACATTTTCATTGTAACTGACCCAGACGAAATATTTGCAGCATAGGGCAAGATGTGTTCTGCACGTCTGTGGTAACACTTGACCGTTTGCTTTTCCGGGCAACACCAAATATTTTGCCTAATAGCTAAGCAATAGAAAGTAAATAACCAGGACTGGGGTACTTTCTCACTTGTTTTGTACTCGGATTCGGGAATGAACCTTGACAATCCAAAGTCGGCGATTTTGCAGATAAAGTTTTCCCCGACCAAAACGTTAGCAGCCCTGAGATCGCGGTGGACGTATCTCATCTCCTCCAAGTAAGCCATACCGTTTGCAACCTATAAGGAAAAAGTATGCACGTACGGACGCACTGATAGATTTACGCACGTACGCACATACATATACGTATATACGTCATTCAGTACCAATACAATTTAGCATATACGCATATACGCAAGTACATGAACGTATGTACGCATCAACCCTCATTGAATTAGCCTCCTAAACCTTAAATTTCGTGTTAGAGTTGTAAGAAAATTAATCTTACCAACTATATATGAAATGTTTAGTTTATAATTTCTCTCGCGGCATACGTTTGTCAACATGTAAATCATTGACTTTTTGATGGGTAATTGCAACATTTGCTTAGGAGGCTGCCAAGGTTTGCTTAACACAAGCACATTTTTTACATTCCATCTACAAAGGCATTTCGCTTTGAAAATCGAGACCCGAGTCTGGCTCTGACTTAACGTCCTGTATTCCACCCATACATGCAACCCAAATAGGGTGGATAGAAGGCAAATCCATTTATAACTCTTTCACTAACAATACGTGGTTAGAAATATTCAACCCTACAAATGTAGCCAACTTATGTTTGATTGCGATCGATTGAAATATTTTTAAAGACTCTTGAACGAATGGTCTAGTAAAAAAGTCACAAGAATTCTTATTAAACCTTTTGAACTTTAATTGCATTCCAAGCAAGCGATAGAGGTTAATTTGTTACGTCAAAGAACTCTTTTTTGCTTGTCCCGACAACAATGGAACATTTAATGTTCCGCTACGCGATCGACCAGGTGAAATGTGGCCCCTGCGTAATGCAGTTCCACAGTAATTTACAATGTGCAGCCTTATGGGTTGCGAACTTTCTACTGCAGACGCCAACTTCGGACTCGTGACTTAAGTAGCCTAGATAGTCTTTATTTGACTCTCCGACTCCCGACTTCGCAGCCCTGTCTTTCAGTAGCAATCCTAATTAGCGTTATACCTGCACGGCTGCGCTGATGGTTTGCGACAAGCTTGTTTGCGTTCCAGTTGAATTTTTGAGAAAGTTTGACAAACTGCCGTTCCGCATGAACTCCGTTATGATGTACTGCGGGTCCTCTGCTACCTGGCGTTATAACAAGTTTTCAATGTGAACAAAAAGTAAGAAATTCAACTAGTAGATAATGTATTGCGCAACTTTCCGATGGCTGACATTTTTATATTTTCCAATGTGTAGGATATCTATATATTCTTTTGATTAAACTATTGCCAAGAACGTAAATTATTGTTGTGTTTAAGGTAAACGCCTGCAGAAATCTTTTTAAAATGAGAAAAAAGTTTTTTTTTTTGTTCCATATTTGTTGTGAAAATGTTCATTGAGGTAATTGTTTGTTAATTTAGAAACCAATTTTGTATGTGACGGACTCTTGCAATTTTGCTCTGAAGATAAATTAGGGAATCTATGTTATATTGTTTTGGTACGTATTTGATGTAAAAAAATGTCCATGTATTTGATGTTCGTAAATTTGGAAACGAATAATATCAAGGTGACCCGAAAAGTCATTGCAGACTCACCGAATCTGTTGATCAATATCAAGGTGATTGTTCATTTCGGTAAAATGTGTAAACAAAAAAAGCACAGGATTATTAAAAATGTTTTTTATGAACTACCGTACTCTCCAATAGCCTGCTTTCCTTCAAAGAAAACACAAAAAGGAAATTAAAATCTATGGATGTCCGATAATATCGGATCGGAGCCGATACCCGATACCATGTGATAGTATCAGCACTCGTCCGATACTAAGGTGGTATCGGTGCCGATCCGATAGCAAATTAATATCGAAATTTAGGCACGAAATTCTACCTTAAAATGTAAATTTATCATACACAATTGTAGTTTAACAACTGGCGGTAACTAAACTCGTCGCCACAGCAAACTTGGGCGAAAAAAATGGTTGTAAATTACCTATGAACGTTTCAATTTGATCAATTTTTTAATAATGACGTCATCAGGTATCGGATCGCGATATTTTCAAGCCACGATACCGGGGTATCGGAACAAAATGTCGAGTATGTGATATACCTATTTAAATAAGAGATAGACCGATATATCGGTTTACCGATAATATCGGCCGATATTTGGCTTCTACCGATATATCGGTATCGGTAAATGTAGGCCGATATTTTACTACGAAAAATATGATAAAATATGGTGGTTTTAGCATTACGCCAATTTAATAAAAAACAATAGTTTAATATTTAATAAAGGTACATAGACTAACACTTTGTTAGAATTTTATTTTCAATTAATTCAAGTTTTGAGCATTTCCAAGGTATATATAAAATAATCGGTATCGGTATCGGGTATCGGTTGACAAAATTGTAAAAAATCGGTATCGCTATCGGTCTAAAAGATTGATATCGGTCGATCTCTAATTGAAATCCTTGCATTACCACTGCGAGCAGCTTGACGATATTTTCATGGGTCAGATTCGCCATCAGTTCAGCTTCAGCGATGAATTCCTCTCGATCAATTCGACTTTTCGGAGTTTTAATCGCGATGTCGAACTGATTCCAGCGTCCTGGAATCGAAACAAGTTTTATATGACATCACGAAGTTACGTCATCATAGCGTGACGTCGCAGAAAAAATTAAAGATTAAACACGCCAGCTGTTCTCGAGAAAACTCTTGCGCAAATGTGCGGATGAAATTCAGGCTAATCACGCCAGGCACAAAAATGCTTTTATTTTATTCAACTTCCTAAAACTTTGGGATTCACATGTTGTTCGGAATAACGGCATTTCTACTTTATTAAACAAAAAACTGACAGGGTTACAATATTGTATTTAGGTTATAATTACCAACAAAATAGTGAAAGCCATTTTTGCTTTCTTGCGTTGTTAATATTTTCGTAGGTCATTTCGCGTGTGTTCAAATTTGTCGCGACTTTTATGGAATTACTTTATAAAGGTAAATCAAAGTTTTGCCTAATTACAACAAACAACTTTTAGTGCTTCAATTCTATGCATTTCGAGTGTTGGCGATATGAATGACGTCATTTGGTACCTACTATCGTATATCTCTATATTTTGAGTGATGCAATAATTTGATGTTTTATTTGCAAGAAATATATTACCAGGGGTGCTGTTTCTAACGTTCAGCCTGGTAAAACAGTTTATATAAAGCACGCCACTTGTTAAAACTGCGCTGAAATCTTTGAGTCAGCTGCAAACAACACATCCGTAGCGGCCCTTTATGCTTATCGACGCACACTTTATTATTGCAACGAACCGGACAGATTGCCTTTTCTCTTCCTGTGCATCGCATTGTGGAATTGACTGTTTTTTTTCAAAGCTACATAAAGCGTCTCGCTTCAATACTGTTATAATATAATCCATCAAACGACATCTTAATCCTTACCTTGGTAAACTTCCCCGAAATTTCCGGAGTCCAGAAGCTTTAGTTTTTCCACGCTCGAGCGATTTACCCTCAATGACGTCAGACCTAGCGACAAGATGGGGGGAGTGGCTTTGTGACGACATGGTTCGATCAGACGACCGATTATTTCGCTCGCGTTTTCTAAAAAATAGAAAAGGTATTTAAAAAAAAAAAGTTGTTTAAAGATATTTTTTTTTATTCTAAAAAGATTTTTTAGTTTAATTCGCTGTTTCAAAAAAAATTTAAATTTAAACAGCTTAGAAATAATCCAAAAAATTATTTTTTGTACCGGTACATTCAACTAAAATTTGCTAACCAGTTTAAACTTAAAATACACGAAACAAGCATGATCCGCCTTGTCAAAAGCTTAAACGCTCCGCCATTTTAACAAACAAATTTTCAACAACCTTAAATTTGAACCTCAAAACATAACACAGTATAGAATGAAAGAAACTGAAAAATTTAACATTGCTAGCCATTAAAGTAACACAGGAAACTTGAGATAATCGTTCAACGGGAAGTGTAATTTATACACAAATACAATTTAAACAAATTAAAAGTAGATGGTGGGATGGACTGTTAAATAAAACATGGCTCGGTAAGAAATTGAAGTTTTTTTCACCGGTACAGCGTAGCCTACCTGCAAAAATTATTTACCGAAACGGCATAGCGGACCATTGGATTCAAAACTATTTTGAAATATATTTTTATCGAAAGACGTTAAGTGCTTGGTCTTAAGAGCTTGGGCCAATAAAAGTATGAAACAAATCAGGTCACCTTGATAATATTCGACCAGTGACAACAGATCCGGAAACTTCAAGCGTTGCTGGAGATAAAACTGTCCGTTCTCGTTGAAAACAATGCAGTGTACAACGTTTTCGTGCGTTTGATAAACCGACAGCGAATAGTTTCCTGAACGAAATAAAACAAAGTTTTTTAAATAAAGAAACAATAAGAAATAGTCGTCGTTTAAACTTTTGTTCTATACCAACTAATGAAAAGCAGCTCGTGCATTTCCTAAAATGTATAATAAACCCACATTTAAATGGCTACCATTCATTCGTCTCCATTTGCATCATTTTTCTTCGTCTAAACCCATTTATCGTCATATAAGTGTTTTAGTGTTTTTTTATTTATCTGTTGGTCTTAAAATCAAAACAATTTTCGGACTGCTTATCATTTCTTTGTATTTATATCATTATGATATACAGCTTATCATTCGGAAGCTTATTTTTCAAGTGCTTGTCATTGGAACACCTTCGGATTCTATTCTGTTTTTGTTAGTTACCTGGCCTTGAAAGACATTTCCGCACCATGAAGGTTCCACGGGACGCCGGTGGAAGGCTGAGCAGGCGGACGCACTCTTGCCGACCCAAGTTGCCAAAATACCAGCTGTGAGAGGTTGGTATACATTAGAACAGTGCTTCCCAACCAGTGGGCCGCGAAGCATTTCTATATGTTACAGTTTTCTATTGGATCGGGAAATTATTGCATTTTCATTACGTAGCAATGCAAGAATAACACAAATTCCTAACAATTAGATCTATTGTGTCGCATTAACTGTTTCAGTGCGTATGCCAGTAGTAAATCTGCAGGAACTTTTATATTTTGGCCATATCTTATTGTAGGTCGCACTATAAAACTTGCATTAAGAGTGGGTCGCGAACTGAGGTTGGGAAGCACTGCATCAGAAAACGGTTTCTGTTCAAATACGCCCTTTGTATATCAAGAAACGAGAAGTTGTTGTAACAGAACGACGATGAGATGTTGGTTTTAAAATAGAAATATCTGGTCAATAATAGGGTGAGATAAAAATAGGGGGCTCTTTCCATTTGGTACGTAGAAAGCAACGCAAAAAACGGTCTACAAATGCCGCATACCGCAACGCACATTATTTGGGTTAGGCTGCGGGTTAGTGTTTGAGTTAGGGTGGGTCAATTATTATTATATTTAGTATTAATAGTAATGCTTGGCCCACATAAACCCAAACGCTAACCCACACTCTAACCCAGATAATGCGCTCTGCGGTATACGGTATTTGTAGACGGTTTTATTTCTACGTACCAAATCGTTGGAGCGCTAATATCTGGTCAATAATATGGTGTGATAAAAATAGAAGCGTTGTAAATCAAAAAGTATATTACCTGGAAGGTGTTGTTTGAAAAAAACAAGCAAAACATATATTGAGGCACAATCCAGCAATAACAACAACTTACGGTTGTCCTTCCAAACTGTTTGGTGCAGCTAGGAAGTTTGTGGGGACGAATCCCTCTCTGTTGCTTTCACTGCGAACTCGACTCCACTCTTTCCCGCTGAAATTCATAGAAATTGTATTACTTTCATAGAAAGCCAACACACTGGAAATTAATGTTTGGAGCATAATGGTTTGAGGTAGTAGTGAGCTGTTATAAGAATATAAAGCCCATGCAGAAATAAGTATAAATTAATTGTTTGTGAAGCCAATTGACGCCCTTCTCTAAAATAATAAACAAAAACACCCAACTCCTTTCTAAACCTTTTAAAGAGGGTTCTATTAAGCAGCAAGATGCTGAATTTATTTATTTTTTCATAAGTCTACACTCGTTAATCGGTGGACAACTTATGAATGATTGGAAGAAGTATATTGCCATTTGTAGTGCTGTCGAGTGTAAATCAAAATAAGTTGAATTAAATTCTTGTTTTTACACCTATTGCATGTTAAATCAAATGCTGCTATATTCTGTGATCACTCTGATGTAAGTACATTCAAACGCTAAAACCCACATTTCCAGAATGGTAAGGTTTTCTCCTCTCAGACATTGCAAGTGTTCCGTAGTTGGTGCGTCAAAATCATACGATGTCCTGTAAATTCCTGTAAATAAAATATATAATAACCTTGTAGTTACCATTTACAAAACATAGTTTTAGGGTAGGAATTTCCTCAAAGGTGCGCAATCATGTAAATTTAATGTGTTATCGTTTTGGTTAAATTAAAAACTAATTTGCTAATCCTTAAATTTGAAATTTCGCATAAAATTTTGTAAAGGAAATTAGTCCTGTTTTTAAAGACATACACATCTATCACAAGAACCACAGCCCAAAACCTTGCTATATTCTGACAAGCTACCAATGTTATTTGACTTTTTTTCTAATTATTTTATATAGTTTCACCACGAAAACATGACCAATGCAATTAACAGCGGGTATTTAACAACGCAGTTTCTCATTGCGTTCAATAGGCCTTGAAGTAAATAGAGAGCCTAGCCGAATACCTTTAAAATTAATTCTGAGCTGTTTATACAAGGGATATGATCTATTTGGGAATGTTTTGATAATCTTGATTATAATCATAACACGTTGTGTGAAAATTGTTTGGAAACCACAAGACTTAATAGGCCCGATAATAAATTTTAAAGCCAAAAAGGTCGAGTAGATCGACAGCATCTTGATTAAGACGTTTCGATACGAACTTGTATCATTTTTCAATTGGTTTCATTTGGCTAGGGCCTACACCAACTGAAGATGATACAAGCTCGTATCGAAACGTCTGAATCAAGATGCTGTCGATCTACTTGACCTTTTTGGATTTGAAATTTATTATAAGCTACATTACAGATCTGTGCATGGTGTGCCCAATTAATAGACCCGTTTCGTGAATTCTTTTCATTACCGTCGGGTGACGTAATAGCGAGCGACGACACTGGGTTATCAACTTGCTCGGTAGGTGACGCTGTTCTGGGTTGCTCTGTTCTCACTCGAACCGGTGCGCTTCCTGGAATGGTAATGAGGAATCGTTGTGAATTTAAGAAACTCAAAAAAATTATTAGTCAAACTGTAAAAAATAACACAGAAAAATAAAATTCAAAGTTAAATGTATTTTTACAACAGTGTTGTAAACAAGTCATTTTGAAATCACTTAATTTCAGTCAAGTCATTACTACAAGTCATCTCCAAGTCAAACCATTAATATAATAATAAAACGACAAACCATTAAAATTGGTAAACTCGTCCAATGTGCAAAACTTGCGATAAATAGCTCAAATTTATGATAAAATGTTAAATAAAAACCTGTGACTTCAACCCCTTAATTTTTTTGATGTAATGACTGTACAAGTCAAGTCATTTGTCTAAAAGACTTAAATCAAGTCAAGTAATTTTACCAAAACGACTTAAGTCATTTGAAAAAAGTGACTTAAATACACTTCAGTCAAGTCATTGACTTAAGTCATGACAACACTGATTTATATCATTTCAAAGTGCTATTGTTGAGGAGTTATTCTTGTTTTTGGAAGTTTCAAATAAATAGTCTTCAGTTCTTTTAATAAAGACAAGTATTTTTTTACTTATGGTATGTCAGCGGGAGAAACCTTAAATACGTCAGCACGAAGCAGTTTGGTTTAGCTTTCTTATTTTTAAATGTTTGTATCATTTGTTGTTGTGCTTTGTTCCAAAAGTAAAAAATTGACTAAAAAACAATGTAATTAAAAGAACTGTACGCTTTGCAGCCATTGATAATAAAATGCTTTCTGATTTATATGTTGACGCAATAAATGCCTGACATTCATACCTGCATTTCTAGTTGGGGTTGCGTTAACTTCCCTCAGAGGTAATGCTGTTGGTTCTGTTGGATATAAAAATAAACTGTGCTACTTACCAAAGACAAAAACAAGTTACCGGAATACGATGTTCCGGTAATGAACAAAATCTATGTTACGGTAATGAACAAAGCGAGGAAAACTGCAGAGTTAAAGCTTCTCATTACACGAAAAAAAAGTTAAAGATTTTATTTGTCACCCGGTTAAACAGGAGCGCTATTGACATTTTAATATTACACGAAAAAAAGTTAAAGATTTTATTTGTCACCCGGTTAAACAGGAGCGCTATTGACATTTTAATGAGGGTAATAAAATGTAGGCTACACAGTCGTGTAAAGCTGCAGTGTTTCATTCGAACATTATTATTTTTTTTACACAATCTTACACCACTTTAGGCAAGTTTAAAACGAACAAGTAAAGGGAATCTAGGAACTTTGTAAAACAGGTAAAGGCGTGGATCTAGGAATTTTGTTTGGGTGGCCATGACATTTTATTAGAGATAACGTTACCAAGTTACGTCATAATGTGACGTCACACGGTTACGTAAAGATGTGACACCACAAAGTTACATCTAAATGTTGCGTCATTAAAAGAATAACCTTATGAACACATAAAAAGAAAAATAAGTAGATTCGCTCGTAGCGCGAAACGTTTTTAAATTTACTTAGTTAAACTAGGCTAAAACACAGTTTTGGGGGAAAATACCCCCTTGGATCCTCCCCTGGTGAGAATTTTTGCCATTTGTTCGGTGTTTCTTTCTTCTTACTTACCGTTTTCATAGATGTTGTCAATTGCTTGGTTTACATGTCCTCCGTTCAAACTATTCGCATCTGAAGGTGCATATTGGTCTGCCTTGCTTTTACAACAGCAACAGCAGCAGCAAGTTTTACAACACCACTTAAAGCATAGACATGGCATACCCACCCGCTTTCCTTTTAAACATAAAATATATGCATCAAAATCGAGCACATATTCCACGAAATACACTTCTCTTCTAAAATTTACTTAACTTAGTAATTGCCTTCGAAATGGTTTTCTTATCATAACTAAACCTTGCGTAAGTATCAGATTTCAGTTCTGACGTTTTTCATGACAAACGCTTTCAGTTGAATAGAATAGGTGGGAGCACTCCATTGATATCGAGCCTAGCAGAAAAGTTTACACAAAGCCGTGTCTATTTACATTACCCATATAATTCTGATAACGTAATGCTAAAGTCGTATTCTATTTTTAAAACAGAGGAAGAACTAAAACTTGTTTATTTTAGTCAATTTAGTTTTCTTTCAATATTAGAAGAACTAAAATATGTTTAGATGCGAGAAATGCAATTTAATTTTATTTAATTTAAATTATACGATTTCTATTAATGTATCAATGCGTAACAATTTTTTCTGGTTGAATGCGTTTGTAAATAATTTCTAAAATTGTTTATTTAGTGCTTTACAAGTTTTAAAAGTGTTAAAGGTGTTTAATACGAAATACAATGAGTACAATACTTACCGGTACCCCGCCGAGTTTGGTTGTCACCTCTAACATATTATCTTCGGCTGGCAACAATTCAGTAAGACCTACAACAATAGGTTAGTGAACAAATTTTCATATTAAAGTGTTCTTTGCTTAAGTTGTGTTAACTATCTTTATATCTTTAATAATTAAATAATAAGCTATAGGATATTTTCAGGTGTGTAGTTGTATAATTCATGTTTTTTGCATGATCATGTTTTTTAATCTTACAACCTTTTTCTAAAGTTTTAGTGAACTAATTCTGGCGTGCGCCAGATGATTAGAAACTTTGGACATAGGGTAGATGCTTATGCCGCTTAAAAATACATGCCCAAAATCTATTTCTGCTAAAATTAGTTCGATCAGTGTATTAATTACAGAAGAGGCTATTTACCTGGACACAAAACTAGTTCAAATATACAATAATCACTGACAAGTGCAAGCGTAAACAAGCGATAAAGGTAAACAGCCTAGAGGCCAGTCTGAAAAGTATGGCAGATTTGGACGCGATTTCGCAAATGCACGGCCGAAAAAATACAGGTGACCGAGTGCAACAAAGGTAAAAAAAGTGCACCTCTGGTGTACTTTATGATTTTTCCGATGCACTCTGTGATTGCATACATTGCACTGTAAACGTATGCCGCGCAATTTGGGGTGCAGTTCATATTTTTTTAGTGTGCACTTTTAAAAGATTAAAACAAATTCGCTGGTGCTCTTGCCATACTTTCTACATTGGCCTATAGGCCCCTTCTGAGGCTATTAACCTGGCTGTCCTGACTAACAAAGATTTTTAAATCATTTTCCAAAAAAAATTATTGTTGATGCAAAACTCTGGAAACTAAGTCTAAGACTACTACCACCCAAACCCAAATGCTAATCCTAACTCAATTCAATAGTTACCTACGTATTGGTACAAAGAGTAATCTGATTAAATAGCTACTTTCAATAATTACTGCCAACAACAGTATGTGCAACAGAAGTGCAACAGAAGGTTTGCCAGTTTGGGCTATTTTTTGCAACTGAAACACTTCTCAGCAATGTCGCTGCTAAGAGTACAAAACCCTATTTTCCTAAAGCCCCCCCTATTACAAAAATATATGAGACAATGTGTTGCATATTTATTTTTTAGGGGTGCAGGATTAGTCTATTAAAAAAAAATCACATTTGCACTTGCCACACTGTTTAGTGAGAGTGACCTGCGGTGTGCACACAAGTTTATTTAAAAAAAATATTTGGACACAGAATGCAGAATGTCTTGCATGGACGGTAATATATGAAACCACCATTCCACAGTCACCGAAATATTATGAAAAATAATGAAATAACGAAATAATGAAATTTCTTTACTTTTTACTCAGAGGTCCAGCAAGCGGCTTCATCCCCGCCACAACCAAGCGAGGCCCAACAACTTCTTCAACATTTCTGGCAAAATCAATTGCAAGAAGTGCAGCATGTCACATCGGTATAAAAAATGTTGAGCTTTTTTTGCCTTGCTTTGTTTTCTTTTTTGAGCAGTATTTTTATTGGTTTCTAGGTTAAAAATTAAAATTACACCCAGTCTTTTTAAGAATTGTTAACTCTACATTTTGGGTTATGGTAGATATTCACATTGCATTGGACAGTTTGTGGCCAAAGTCGCCAAAGTCAAATCTTTTTCCAACATTTTGTAATATATACAATATCAAGGCTATTTTTCAGTTTGAATTTACTAGACTTTGTTATATTTTATGTTAAATAACTGACTGGCAAGGTTTTGAGCATGCATTCCACATAAAAATCTTTGCGCAGAAAGGAACGGGAATTAATGCAATTCCCGTTCCTTTTCATGGCAATTGCGCCCTCAGTAAACACTTCGGTGTGTGTCACACCCCGAAAAATTATCATTAAATTTAATACTCTCTAGTTTGTGTTGTTTGATTTTGTGTTTGAATTAATGACTAGCATAAGAACATTATGAGCACAATAAAAAATCCATAAAAAACGCTTTTTTCGTAAAATACCTAAATACTTGTGAGTAGGATAAGTGAGGTGTTGTGCATCCTATTTTACTTAGTTTATCATCTTCTTTCTACAGAATGACTTCAAAGTGCAAGACTTACCGCTTGCAAGAATCAAGAAGATTATGAAAATGGATGATGATGTGAAAATGATATCGGCCGAAGCACCTTTGCTTTTTGCCAAAGCTGCCCAGATGTTTGTTACTGGTGAGAAATACAATATTGCCTTATTATGTATATGTATATGTAGTTAAAGTAAACATTGTGTTGTTAGAATTGAGTTTGCGAGCTTGGATTCATACAGAAGAAAATAAAAGAAGGACATTACAAGTAGGTTATTAACTTACTATGTATGCAATTGCTTGGTATGTAATTTGTTAATTTTACTTGATTTTAAGGAGACTAAAAATATAAAAGTAAAGTTATTTGAGTTCTACTTGAATATTTTAAAATGTGTCAAGTTGCATATCATTAAATATGTCCTAGCGTTTTTTTACGAAAATCAGCCAAATTTAATTATTGCAGAGAAATGACATTGCAACCGCAATCACAAAGTTCGACCAGTTTGATTTCTTGATCGATATTGTGCCAAGGGAGGAGCTGAAACCAGCTCGCAGACCTGTATGTTGTTGATTTGTATGTTGTTGATTTGTATGTTGTTGATTTGTATGTTGTGAGTCTTGCAACATTGTTAAATTCTCAATCAACAGTTTAAGGTCACCCCAATAGGGAATTGGTATTGAATTACAAACAAAACTTTGTTAACCTTTTCAACTTGCAAAAAATACAATGCAACTATATAAGTTTTGTGAATCCTGTAAAAAATGAGACCACATACTCGCTCTGCTTATTGCAAAGTGTTAAATATTTTAATCCAAAAAAGTCTATAATGGGATTTTGTCTTTGAAACATAGAATTGCTAAACATTTTTCTAAAAAGAAGGTTAGTTGTTGAAAATGAATAAAGGGATTTTCGAAACATTTAAATATCTACCTACTTCTCTATGGGCTTTGATATTCTTACTACAACTTCAAACCATTATGTGAAAACTGATGATAAATTCGTCTGTGAAATCTATCTAGGAAGAAGTACGAGCATCTACAGCTCCAGAGAACGTCCAGTACTTCTACTCACTTCCCAACCAAGCCCAGCAAACAGTGGTGCAGACCCAACCCACACCTGTAAGCTCAACCGTTGCGAGTTCAACACCTGCTGGACAAATACTTCTCACACAATCCGGTGGACAGGTGAGCCTTTGTATAAGCTACAGGCATTTTTTGCCATTTCTTAAAAATGTTATTTAACAGCTGGACAAACATAAGCGTTACATTATGGTGGACAGGTTATTCATAAAAAAGCTATATTGAAAAGTGATATGCAATGTTTTAGTTTGAAAAGCTAAACACGTGTTAGATTTTTTTTAGGCCTGGCTTGTTTATGAAACTCTTGTAAACTGGGTATTTCAATCTTAATTTGCCTGAACCGACAAATTAAAACACTAACTTAGACAGGTTAAAATCTGAGATCAGACAAATACCTGGGCTTTTAAGTTTAGACCGTGTATACTGTTGCAGTTAATTTCAAAACTCAATTTGGTGTGAAATTGTTTAGATTCTTCAGTTGTCACAGAATGGCCAGCTAGTGTCTGTTGATGGAAACCAACAAATCATTCAAATACCTCAACAACAGGCAAGTCTTGTAAACGTGTTTTTTGTTATGAATTTTATTCTAAAAATCTGTCAAAATCCCACTAAAAATCCGTCAAGTTTGATGTTGGACGACATATATCACATATACCACATATATGACTAATATAGAATTTATACACATATGTAAAAATATGAAATCTTGAACCCCAACATCAAACATTTTATACTACAATGGAGGTCTTTAGAGGGGATAACTAAAACGAGTCGGTCAACAAAGTCTATTGTGCAAGCAAAAAAGAAAAAAATCTATATTATAATGACACCTTCTGACCCCCTCCATGTAATTTTTTTTTAATTTTAAACAAACTTCTATTTCAGTTGCCTTGTAACAGTTTGTAAGTCGTGTTATGTTCTTATACTGTGTTCTCAAATATATAAACCGGTTCTCAAACTATGGGGTTAGTGAGAAAGGTTTACAGGGGTCAACAAAACATATTCTATATTATTTTTAGTTGAAATTTTTGATAATAATTAATCAATTATCCGACAGCTTATTACAGTATGCAATATGCAATTTATGCATAGTTAGTATGTGTACCGAGTGTCAGATTAGCGAACTGAATGTCAGATTCTCTATAGCTCTATGTTGAAAATGAGGTAAGAGTTATTTGAAACGTTCAAAATGCTAGCTACTTCTTCATTTGATATTCTTATTACGTTTTACTACAAGCTCCAGCCGCTATGCTCCAATGTGAGATTAACTACTTTTTGGTAAAATTAAAATCTTGACTGTTTTCAACATTGGCCATTATTTTAAGCTATTGTTTCAAAAAAGCATAAGGGTTTTGCAAAGATAAAAATATTTGTAAACCACTTGAAGAAACTGCTAAAATCATGTAACTTTCAGATAACACAGCCACAGACCCAGCAGGTGAGCGGTACGACCACTGCTAATGTTGGTGCTTCGTTGGTTGTCGGTGGAACTCAGGGTTTTCAGCAGACCGCTACCACTGGAGGCGCCATCGCCCTTGGTGGAAACTTACAGCAACTTGGGACCATCTTAAACACACAGACTGAGGTGTGAGCTTGTTGCTTGACGTAAAAAAGATTTAAATTAAACAACGAATATTATTAGCGTTGTTAGAGAATGCGGACTTTAAGCGAAGGGATAATTTACAAAAAAAAAATTGTCCCATTTATTACAACTATGCGTTTTTTGACCTAACATTAAAATTATTTGTTTAATTGTGGAAAATTGGGAATTGGTTTTTATTGAATCATTTTGTGATTTGTTTTATTGTCATAAAAAAATAAGTTACACGATTTATAAATCCATAACTTTTTAACCACTTGCCCATTTTAGCCAAATGAAAAAAAAAATTGTTGACAGATTTTGAAGCTCTACAAGTTTATAAAACTTGAGCAACTATAAAAACATATAGGGTACTAGGTTGGTAATATTTTCAAAATCAACCCAAAACACAATGACTTGCACAATGTAGAATCATTAAATTCCAAAAGTTTTGGTTTTTCCATCTTTGAAATGAAAATATAGAAATTGTTTTAGTATCGGACATTGCTTTAATATAATCGTTCACAAGTTACTTTAAAATAAAATACAAATTTACTTTTATACTTTAGACATCCCAACAGAATCGTCAACAAAACAACGTGATCCAGCAATTCCTGACCAATAGCAACAACAGCTTAGGAGGAGAAATGCACTCGGTAAGTTGAAATTAATATTTTTGGGTTGCAAGAAGAATATAGGAAATAATTGACTGGCATTTCCGGGAAATTACTGACATTGTTTGAACTGTAAGGAAGGCATTTTAAAATAACCAGCTCAAATGAAAAAATCATTCTCAAGGTATTAAGTTATCAATTTCGATAATTTTTCACAAGTCTGTCAAAATAAATAGCAAAAAGAAAAAAAAATGTATAGTTATGTCCGAGTAAGTTCATTGTTTTACTTTTTTTTCTAATTCCTTCCAAAATTTTGTCCACAAAATAGTTTCACGAGTTAACAAAGGCCTCATTCATAACAAAGAATGTTTTTTAAGTTACAACTTGGACCTGACGGGCAACTACAACTGGTGAAAACCATAGATGTTTCGCAAGGACAAACCTAAAGGAAAGGCGGTAAAATGCTTTTAAAGCTCTTTTATTATTGG
This sequence comes from Ascidiella aspersa, assembly GCF_963924565.1. Classification (NCBI taxonomy): domain Eukaryota; kingdom Metazoa; phylum Chordata; class Ascidiacea; order Phlebobranchia; family Ascidiidae; genus Ascidiella; species Ascidiella aspersa. The sequence continues at coordinate 32,135,529 of NC_139450.1, forward strand.
TTTAAAAGCAGAAGTCCTGTCATTTAAAGTTTTATAAAGTTTGTTGCTCGCAGTTTTGCAATGACTTGACTTAAGTGCACTCAAGTCACTGTTTTCAAGTGACTTGACTCGACTTAAGTATTTTAGACAAAATTACTTGACTTGGCTTAAGTCTTCGGACAATGACTTTGATTAATATGAAGAGTTTTCATTGGGCGTTTTTCATTATAAAATTGTGTTATTTATCTTAAGATTTGTACATATAACAATTTGCTTGCTAATTGCTATATGTTGCGTTTTGTGTTATTTTTTAGTTAAGTTATTGCTCATAATCAGGACCAGTTTACCCATTTTAATAGGTTAACGATTAATTTTTATGACAAGGATCTGCCTTTGGACTTGACTTGTTATTCATTTAAAATGACATTTACTAGTGTCAAAAAAGTTAGTTTTTCGTTATGAGCCTTATTGAGTTAACTAGACAGAAACAAATAAACTTTTTTTTGTTTATTTCCAGGCTTAATTCTTTAATTCTTCCCCACGCTGACACAAGTGTTGCTCGCCTAGAGTAAAGAGAAGATAAGGTGAAAAACGGCACAAAAAGCTTCCTGCCTTAAAGGGACATTTTCCATACTTGTGATAACTTCAAAAAAAGCCCACAACATAAAGAAGAATGGTTGTACTGCGATTTTTTTCTAGTATTTCGTCCGTTTTGCTAATTATGTTAGCATTTTGTATTTGTGCTAAAGATTTTTCGCAAATGTTTTTTAATAATACCGACACTTTTTTGGTGATTCTTTTTTATGAGGTGTAACTTTTTGGAAAACTGCCACCTGACTGAAATATATACTTCGAGTTTTGGCGGTTTAAATGCATAAAAACCCGAATTTTATAACATACAAAAGAGTATTATTTGGAGCATAATGGTTGGAGGTAGTAGGGAGATGTAGTAAGAATATTAAAGCCCATACAGAGGTAGGTACAATTTTAAACGTTTCAAATAACTCTTTAATTCATTTTCAACAGTATATAATTAGGATTATTTGAAATTTCGTTTAATTTCAATTTTCCATCAACTTTTTATGTCTAGTAAATATGCAAGCTGAAGTAGCCTCAGTAATATTCCGCATTATATAAACCCTAAAAAAGTGTATTAAAGCTGAAAAATCGCTGCAGTAGTATAAAGCAGTGTTTCTTAATCAGGTGTATGGTTCATCCCAGGGTGAATAAATTTTTTGCAGGGGTGGACCAACCGAAAGGAGTGAATAAGGGTGAACCGTCAGAAATGGATGATTGATTGCGAGCAGGGCGAATGTTCCAGGTGTTCAGCTTGTTCAGTGAAATATACACGAGATAGTATTATCACATAATGAGACAAGGAAAACTACTTTCAAACTATAATGAGTAAGGGTGAATGAAATCTGGAGTTAGATGCTAGGGGTGAACAATACTAAAAAAGTTTAAGAAGCACTGGTATAAGGGCTTAGATTACGTAGCTTGTCACTTTAGGATGTCATTGGGAATGGAAATCCGGTGTGTATTCATAGATTAAAATATAATATGGTTTCTGGGGTGATTTGCCCCTCAACCGATTACAGTTTTAATTTTTGATCTACAACTACCGGTACCCTAAACGTAGGCTATTCTTGTTTATTGTGAATGAGCCGCAGGAAAAACATATTCACTTCAAGTCTAATAAACAAGGGCATAAAAAATTGTTGGAAACTTTATGAAGAGTTCTTAACATGGCCACCTAAAATTTAGGTCCTAAATAATAGCTTTGGAACCTGAACCTGTATTGTACAGTCAGCCGAAGGGTGAGAAAAACATGGTTAATTTGTAATCTAAATCGAAACATCATCCATACCATTGGTAAAATCAAAATGAGTGTTCACTTTTTAATTACACAAAAATCAGGTAAAACTTAATCACAAGACAATTTTGCGTCACAACTAATTTATCTAAAAAGTTCAGGAAATCACATGACAACCTGTTCCTTACACGGGTATTCCCCAGTTTTGATTTCTGTAGCTTTATAACATCTGACATTCAAAGTAAAGTTTTATTAATTAATTGTGGCCCGAGGGGCTTAATCTTAGCAAGATAAACTTAAGTGGTTAATTTGTATGCCATGAACCACAAGGTCACGGTAAATGTCCTGAAGATACTACGATATAACAAGTAAAAAGGTTTGGAAAACTGGTGAAAATAATGCAGGATTTGCCAATTGAGGTAAGCAAAATTTATCTATTGTTTTGTTTAAATACGTTTTATCAAATACTTGGGCGCTGGTCTAGAATCCTATCACAACGAACATTATTTGGGTTAGGGTGCTAGTTTGGGTAGGTTAAGCAATATTATTAACTAATAAATATAGTTACACTTAACCTACCCTCACCCAAATATTGTGTGTTGCTTGAAAATATTTTTAACGCTGTGGTAGGATTAAAGACCAGCGCCAATTCTTGCCTAATTTTACGTGTGATATAGCTTTTCACGGTTATGGTTAATTTAACTATCCGCAATGTAAGAATCTTCGGCGCGACTTGACTGGAACTTTCAGGGGTTTATATTGCTACCATTATTTAGGTTAGGGTGAGTCAAATATTATTATTATATTTATTTCTTCCTTGCAATTTCAATTATGACAACTTGTTACACTACCATAAAAAAATAGGATTCTAGACCAGCGCTGAATTTTGGTGTAGAAAACTGTTTGAAGATCTAGCAGAATTCTTATCTGCATTCTGTGGCAGGCGCTTGCACAACCAATTTTATTTTCACAGATATTTGTGCACATAAATAATTCAGGTAATTGCACACCTAAATATTTATGCCCTGTCTTTATTGCATACCTGCACACCCAAGATTTGGCCAAGTAATGCAGCCTGGAGGGAATGCTGAAATTGGTTTGAAGACAGCCGTCTAAAAATAGTGGCACAAGTAAAATTTTCGGTCATAAACTAATTGTCTCACATTTATGCGATGGTTCACTATCTTCCTTAGGGCAATATGCGGCTGGCCTGTAAAAATTACCACATTGACTAATTTGGTGACCACTAACTGAAAGCTAAAATAGTATAACTGAGATCACTTTTGTTTTCTAGGTTCTATCAAACATTTTGCGATACTTGGATTTTTCAAGTAGAAGAGAAGCAGCTTTAGTTTGCAGATCTTGGTAAAAATACTTCATTTATTTATTTACCAATAATGGCTGTTGTAAAATGCTATGTGTTACAACAATGTTATCAATATGTGGTATTTTGCCAAGTAATGTTAAGTATGATAATTTTATGCAAACTTTGCCTTCTTGTTGGTGCAACGTTTTTAGAAGTTTGTCAGTTTGTTTGAACCAACATGTTTACCTGGTTCCAGAATGACTTTGTATTTGTAGTGTTGTCATTAGAACAGCCCTATGACACTATCACATCAAACACTGCTTTCTGACTCATACTTGTTCATAACTTATATTTAAATTAGTGATGGGCAATACCTTGGTTTCTATTGTACAATGCTACCCAATATTTTATAGGAAAACTACAGCAGTCTGATCTGAATTCAAATACCACCAATACTGTTACATAACTCCCAGTTTAATCAAACTTTTTTCATACGTCTTATACTTAAAGGTTATTAGTAAGAAATTTGTTTTTGACAGATAAATGATAACATTAAATTAAAACCATGGCTAAATAGTAAAAATTAATCTTTGAATTAATTATTTGCTTGGATCCTATCTTATTGGCATTCTATGATATAAATTGTATTTTATTTAATCATTCTGTCTTCCAATTTGTTAAGGCTTGTATACAACAAGACACCACATGTTAATTGTCTTTGCCAGGTATGAGGCCAGTTTGCACCCTGTACTTTTAAAACACACTCGCTTTGTGTTCGATGCAACCATCTTGGAAGATGAGAAGTACTTTAACAAGGGCAAGCACCTTTGTTATGACTGTATGTCAAAGTCACCCAATGTGCAAATTCTTGGATTGGATGAAAACTTCAATGCAAAGTAATTTTCCTTTTTTGTTTAAACAAAATACCAGGGTTAAGGTATCAAGATTTTAAAAGATGTGCAATACTTGCTGAAATGTGTTTTTATTTTATTGAGTTTAGGTATAATTATGTTTGATGCTTTTTAAGAGTTTTATTGATTGTGAATTATAAATTTTTGCTTTGACAGAAATTTCAATGCATTAGTATTTTTTAAAAGTATTGTTGAACATGTGAAAATAGATATACCACAACCACTAGGGCCTTTAGTAGTTAAATTCCATTTTTTTTATTAAAATAAGTTTATAAATATAAGTAACGCTAACTAACCTCCAAAGTCTAATGATTATGCTTAAATACACTTTTTTTAAATATGGAACAGTTTATTTATTTGTGCATTTTTTAATTGTTTTATCCATACTTCATAGTATAAGTTTTATAAAAGATGTTTTTCACATAATTTCTTGTAGTAGACAATAATATATATTGTTTTGTGAAAGGTATTTCTTAAGGCTGCACAAGAATGGAATGCAAATACTTGGACCCCACATTGAACATCTTTCCTTGAAGAATTCAAGTATTCTTGAAAGTACCTTCATTGAAATTCTGTCACACTGTGAAAACCTTAAGGTGAAAGAATCAGGCTGAACAACCTTATTGCTTACTCACTAACAATCATCAGCATGTTGGTGATTAATTACTCTAAAGCTTAATGTACACAACACCACACAGGCAGCAAAAGTACATTCACATTAACCTTAACTGGTTTCAACATTTTGTTTTGTAAAGTTTTTGTACTTATACTTCTCAATCTGAAACAGACAGAGAGAAAATTTTCCAATGGAGCCTTCCTCTAATTTAGAGGCTACCAAACTGTGTTCTATGGCATATTTTCTTCAATAATTTAAAATATTGAAATATTTGTCAGGTGTAACTACAAATTAAACATTAAAAAATATAAACTAATTGACTGCTATATAAAGAGTGCTATAATATTTTTGTATGATCTGTTTTTTTTAATATAGTTGAAGTCCTAGGCTTTATAAATACCTTGTAATCCTGCTTTCACGGTAATCATGCTCTTTGTTAAAAATTTAGACCTCCACTTTAAATTAGTCTAACTGTTTGTTTAGCCCTATGTTTGCAAAGATAGATTGTTAGAAATTACTTTACCCAGCCCCGCACTAACATGACAAAGTATTAGCTTTATCTTTTTTTTATTTTTGCACTTTAATAAACAAAGGTTTTTAGTTTTAAATTTAAAAATAGTGACCTGTAGTAATTATATGTCTCATCGAAAAGATTTGTACCTCACATCAGTCCTACTTTAATCATTAGCAAACTAAATATTTGCAGAATGGCTGCAATGTCTTTAAAAATATTAAAAAATTATAGAAAGAAATTGTTTTTTATGTTTGTACTGTTTTTTTTTCTTTTCGTTTCAGAGGCTAATAATACCAGTTATAAGTCAAATTTTTTCTCCATGCATTCAGTAAAAAGGCTGACTTTGATTATGCCAAAAAAACTTGTAAAGAATACTTTTCTACTTTAAATCAAGAGTTGAATATTTTTTTTTCTAGAGCTTGGACCTGAGTGGATGCAATTCTCTTTTTATGGCCGGTTCCCACTTTTTGTCGAAACTTGCTCCCGACTCCTTGCCACGACAAATCCTCTCGCAGATTACCTCGCTTGAGTTGTCAGCATCGCGATACATGAACGACTCCATTATCTGCCAGTTCTTCAGTCTGTGTCCCGAAGTTTCCAAACTATCGCTCGCCTCCAACAACCTGTTATGCCAGTAAGAAAAGTTTTTTTTTTAATATTCGGTTTGATTTTATCTTCGTTTATATAGTCTGCCATGAAGTGTTGATATAGTTTTAAAAAAATGTAAAGTTAGTGGTTCTTAAACTTCATAACCTGTGGGGCCCCCTATGCTTACTTAAAATATTTTTTTTATAAAATTTTTACAAAAAAAAAAAAATTGAAACTAAGTTTTTTTTTTGTAAAAAGTAAAATTTAAAAATGTACAATAACTACTCTTTAGTTGAAATCAATATCAAGGATGTGCTTAAGGTAACAAAATTTAGCAAAACATGATTTTAAAAGATAGTGAAGGTAAATCTTAATAAAACACAGCTTGAGGACGTCCAAGTTAGCAAATTAATTTGGTATTTTCTCTTTAACCAATTTTTTAAATTTTAGGGTATTTAAAGTGTGTAACTGAAAAAAGGTCGATTGGATACGTTTACAAATGTTCTGAAGCTTTTATCTCTGTTCAGCAACTGAAAAAAGCATCTAAGCCGTTACAATTGTTGAAAAACGCCTAAAAAAGGAGTATGGTGTATTTTAACCAGTTTTCTTTATTATTATGTTTAGTTCGCTGGGAATTTCCAAGTCCAATTCCCTGACATTTCTGGTTGTCCAGCAGATGATTTCTATGCACGCAACGACCATTACAAGCCTGGATTTCAGCAGGACCTCGATAATGTCTGAAGCCATGGAGATGCTGGCTTTAACCAAAGGACTTAAGCTCAAATCACTGGTGATACAATACTGCAAGTAAGGCGTGCTTTGTTTTTTTGTTTGGTCTGCTGTCCTTAATTTATACAGAAATCAACAAACTGGATTTTGTTCAATTTTTTTTCGGAAATTCGAATTACATAGAATTAAAAGTATTTAATACTTTATGTCAACTAAAAAAGTAATACACACCAACTAGAGATTAAACTAGAGCCTCCTAAGATAATTAAGTTTAACTTGCATGTTTTAACAGTAGAGCAAATCAGGAATTATTTTTATGAAACAAAAAAGGGGGCGCAGACTTGTTCCCAATTAGGGATGTCAGATAGTATTGGATCGCAGTCGATAATTGCCACTGCCAAGTGGTAGCATTGGTACGCGACACTAGAGTTGTATCTGTAGCCAGTGTTTTGGGAACCGAAACGGTCCCCCAAATTTCTCCAGCAGTTTCCCAAATTTTGGACTTGCAACTTTTTGGTATTTAAATGAAACACTTGCGGTCTCTTAAAACTACTTAGCAGTCACCCAAACCAAACCTTAAAAAAACCTTAAAAAAAACCTGGTCTGTAGCGATCAAAAACCAAATAATATGGGCATATTTCAGTCTTGATTTGGGGCCAAGCGCAGCTATTCTATCTTGGTAAATTTAACAAAACGAAGTATGTTAACACCTGGAAGTTACTCAACTTGGTAATGCTAAATACAATTTGGGCCTTAACATTGAAAAATACATTCAAAAACTATCTTCAAGCGTTTAAATTTGTTTTATTTGGTTAGTATGAGCTTTATGATGTCACTTGCTATTGGATAAAAGTATCGGTTTTTGTTATCGGAATAAAGATGTCAAGTACCAGACATACCTAAACCCGGAAATTACTTCGTTTGCAAAATTTTATTTTAGTAAGGGCGTGCTACATAAGTGATACAGTATTATATTTACCCGTTGCCTTCCTATATATTAAGTACGCTGCTAAAGTTATGGTAGTGGTAACATGCCTACATTGTTCAAGGTCGTTTTTGCTGTATAGAAAAAGAAAGCAATTTTTGTGTTAAGTTCAGCAAGTTATTGGGCAAACTTTTTCAGATTAGATTTTTTTGGGGTTTTAATAATAAAAACTGAAAAGCTACGGGAAAATTGATTTGTTACTGTGAAACATCAATTAGTTATACATTTTGTGGACGCTCGTGGTTTACTATAGGCTATAAAAAAGGATGGTGCAAACTGTTTAACGAATACATTCGTCACTTTTACTAATTGGCGAAGTTACGTAACACAAGAAATGAACGTGCACAGGCGAATACGGGAACTATAATTACCCGAGTAGATTGTCATAGTGTTTCGAATAAGCCATCGTTTTTCTGCAAATGTTTGGTAAAAAAATTGCGTATAGTAATTCAGTTTTTAACGGGCTCATAATAATATTGCATAACCTATAAGGAGGCCATAGTTACTTAAAATAAACAGTTAAATTACGGAATAATGCGTCATTTGCAAACTGTTTGCAAATGAAGATTCTATTTAAATGAAATCAACTTATTTTGTTGCCAGTTATTTTGATTTACTGTGATTTTCACTCTTCATTACACTCTTAATTGATTAATTATTAAAACTTTTGCAAAAAGCCCGCTTCTATCAAATGTTAAAAAAATCGGTTAAATTAGTCTTGTAAGGCGTAGTATATCAAATCTCATAAAAAAGTAGGTAGCATTTTAAAAGTTTTGAATAACTCTGTATTCATTTCAACGTCTCTTTATTCATTTATCAGCACCCGTTAAAAATGAAATTCGGAACGTGTACAAAATGCTACCTACACTTCTGTACGGGCTTTGATATTCTTGCTGACCTTAGAATAATTTTATCTAATCAATCTGTAGTCAGTTATGATGACAATTTTCGCACAGGTCATAATGACTGTGCAAAATAGAACGCGCTTAACCGAAAACACACAAAACCCTTCCTACCTAGCGTTATGTGACACGAAACTTTTAACCAATAACCAGTTTAACGAGGAAGTGTTCGATTACTTACGTTTTGTCATCCGTACCATGTAAGGATTTTAGATTTGAATGTACACCGAAAGCCATCGCAGACTCGCCGAATCTGTCGATCAATGATGCAAACAAGGCAGGCTAGAAAAACAACTGGCCTGCAGTGAGGTTCGAACTCATGAACCCCGGTCACACCGGGACCTTCGCTCTATAACTATTTTAAAATGTTTCGAATAACTCTTTATTCATTTTCAACATTTGTTGAAAGTGAAAAAAATAGATATTCGAAACGTTCACAAAATGGTAACTACTTCTGTATAGGCTTTGATATCTCTCGTTAGTTATGATGGCAATTTTCGCACGGGTCATAATGACTGTGCAAAATAGAACGCGACTTTTTATTTATTCAAATTAAACACGCCTAAATGACCGAAAATAAACCCAACCCCTCTAACCCAGCATTATGTAACACGAAACTCTACCAGTTTTACAGTGTTGTAAGTACTCAAGTCAATGACTAGACTTAAGTGCACTTATAAGTCGCTGTTTTCAAATGACTTGACTTGACTTAAGTCTTTTGGACAATGACTTAAAATGAAGTGCTTCCATTAAGCATTTTTTATTATAAAACTGGGATATTTATCTTGCGTTTTGCCCAATCAACAATATGCTTGCTATATCTTGCGCTGTGTATTATTTTTACCAACTTTAATAGTTTAACGTTTAATTTTTATAAAAAGGACTTGACTTGACATTGACTTGCTCTAGAATGGGATATGACTTTTTATTTATTCAAATTAAACACGCCTAAATGACCGAAAATAAACCCAACCCCTCTAACCAAGCGTTATGTAACTCTAAACTCTACGAGTTTAACGAGGAAGTGTACGATTACTTATTATAGGGAGCTGTCAGACGGAGGACTTTGCCTTCTCGTTCGTAAACAGCGAGGTCTGGTCGAACTCAATATATCAGGTAGCTCGGATTTGGGCGACGCAACTGTGTGCGCGGTGTGCGACAACCTGTACGACTTGCACACCTTTAAAATGAGAAAATGCCCTAAGGTGAGTAAAATAAATGATTAGTAATTTTCATGGATGTCCAAAATGCAAACATGTGTTGAGAAGCAACATTCTAAGCAACATTATTTTTGCTCAGTCAGCTGACCGGCGGCGAACTTTCTTTCCAGCTGCCTCGTATTCATCCGCACGCAGCATTTTGCGCCGTTTTTACGTTTTTAACCGTGTTTACTGATAAAGACTATTTGGTTAAATTTTGCTTGTTAAGTTCAAGTTGTATTTTTGGTGCGGAGCGCTATCAAAGCGATATTTATGTGAACACTTTAAAAATGAGAAAATGCCCCAAAGTAAGTAAAATGAAACATAAAAAATACGAAGTTTTAGTGAAGACAAAAAAGTGTGCTATTATGAGTCAAATAACCCAAGTCAAATTAAAATAACTGTATTTTAAATCACTGTTTTTTATTGGCATGACTTGCCCCACCCCCCTTGCCTCCCCTTTGAGAGACTTTGTGGTTTTGTTTGGTTGTTAGATTAAATAAGAGCAAGTTGCAAGTGTTGTTTTTTTATGTGATGAATTGGCATTTTTCGCACAGTTTTATTTTACAACTTCAAGTAATGTGCTTATAGTTCGTTGTTCGTACAAAAGGCGAATTTAGGTACAAGCGTTTTTTATTTTACGATCCGCTAAATGCACTTAGTGTTGTTCACTTAAATCTAATTTTTTTTAATTTTTTTCTGCAATTAATGAAATCTAGAAAATAAAAATACTTTATCGTAAGTTCGTAAAGTCAGATTTAAAATATGTTCCATCCGCTTTCTCTCAATTTAGTAGACTCTTTATTAAACACGCTGTGTTAAACCTCCTCTCTGCTTCTTAGCGTCATAGATAAAAAAAATCCTAAATCATCTGTTTAATGACTTATACAACAGGGCATTACTTTAATTTTCCAGTTTTTCTGTTACTGGTTATCAGCTGAACAGCTTCTTAATCAAAGGATTAAGCAAAAAACGTTACATTTTTAACCGTTTTTTAAGAAAACCAAACACTGATCCCATTTTCCACATTTTCAATGAAGTTAAATTATAAAACGCACACATAATTTTTTTCCAGATTTCTGACAACTCGGTTAAGAACCTGCACAAGTTAAAAAATCTTCGTCACTTGGACATTTCTGAGTGTTTCGACGTCGGGATGGCCGCTCTACATAAGGGAATCAGCGAATTAACATTGCTCAAGACTCTAGAAATGAAGTGAGATTTTGACTTTGCTTGTAAGCAAGAATTTGATTTCAAAGGACCACGACCCTTTTAGTATAAGCATTGCTGATTTTTGTTGTATTTGCAGTAATAGGCTATATTTTGCCAGACGCTTGGTGTTACGTCCGTAACATGTATATTACGGTCATGTCATAAGCGCCTAACGTGGGTGTGCAGAGCGTTTTAGAACGCCCAAGACTTCTGACAGGGCGTCAATGCGCTCTAGAATTTTACCAACTTATTAACAAATGTTTAAAATCAATTCCTGTGGCACAGTTGTAGTCAACCAAAAGTGATTAATACTTTCCTGAATTACCATTTCAGCACGAGGCCTTAGAATCCCCAAAACTATGTTTTTAAAATATATGGAAGCACGTTTTTTTTAATTAATGTTACATTTTGCCCATTTTAGCCTAATAGCGCCGTAAGAAACTTTTAAATTAGGATAAGGTTTGGTTTTTCAAGTTGTCTGCAACTGCAATCTCATAACACAGAAAGTCAGCAAATTGAGAACCACATGACACTGACAGTATAATATACACGTTACGGGTGTAACAGTTGGAAAAATTTGAAAATCCGGTTCGGCCCCTCGAAACAAACTCGTGATGGGCAAAACTACGAATTAGAACTTCTAGATGGTGGTCTGTACCACAAATCACACGTCTACCTACGCTTGACATGCCAATGTACATAACTTCCTTACTATATTCGTCCCTCACTATATTTGTAAAGCGTAGTCTATACCTACGCTATACATGCCATTGTACATAACTTCCTATCTAAACTTGTAAAGCGAACATTTATTCAACACTTGTAGCTTGAACACTGCTTTTGAAATGCCCAACATTCCTTGTTTGAGATTTAACATTTTTTCCATATATTTTCAGAGGTTGCAATCTCACAAAGTTTACCGATGCGTTCACATTACCCGACAACGCCGATACCTCTATTCCTAACAGGTTTTTGGCAAATTGGTGGTTAACCTGTGAAAAATAACATTTTCTATACATTTTGTTTAATACAGATAATATCAGATCAGAGCCGATGCCCTATACCAGTGGTTCTCAACCTTTTATGGCTTGCGGCACTCCTCAGAAATAATAATAGATTGCGGCACCCCTACAAGATATTTCCCTAGGTAATTCACTAGAATGCCGCGGCTGCCCGGTTGAGAACCACTGCCCTATACCAACTGGTAGTATTGGTATTTGTCCGATACTAGGCAGGTATCGGTGCCGATCCGCTACCAAATTCATTTGTCGATTTTAAACCCGTTTTTCGATCCAACGTGTAATTTGATATAATTTGTGAGATAAATATCAAAATATTACCTGAAAATTGACTTTCCGAAGCAAAATCATGTTTCGGCCTATCGCCCTGGAAATAGTTACCAATGCACGTTCTAGTTTGATAAACTCTGTTTGTTTGAGTATTCTAATGACGTCGTTTGGTGTCGGTTCGGACCGCGTTACCTTTTACCAAAATACCGAGTAGTGGAATAAAACATCAAGCATTGAACGGCCCTGATGTGTATTGTATGTCTGTAATCTTTGTAAAGGAGGCATGAATTGCTAGTAAAGATGTTCGACACTTGACATTTTATTCCGATGCCTATAGTTGAAATTAAAGACAAAACGTATTGTAATCCATTTCGAAACCAACTGGCGTGAATAAAAAGCAAATAGATCGTGAAATAGCAATGTTTTCCAGGTTATTTGGCTAAAATTTGGTAAATATAACTTTTACGGAAAAATGCGCTGCGTTCGTCCGCAAATCTTAGCTGCAAAACCCAGATCAATTTGGTGTCCGATCGACACCGATGTCACCCCAGTATCAAACGACTGCCAGTACTAACATTTAACATGGGACATCGGCTCCTATACATTAATATTGGACATTCCTAATACCAACCACTGTTTTGTGTTTCCAGCTCACAGAATGGTCTTGCCACTTCGGTTTCAGTTCCTCGAAATATCGCCGCCCGGTCTCTTCTGCCTTTATCACTCAGGTGTTTGGAAATCAGCTCATCGCAGTACGTCAATGACGCTACAGTGCAGGTGATTGGTCGACCATGAGGGTGGGGCGTGGGTGTGGATCCTCTTTACTTACAATTTGAGGCAGTTTGGGGTTATATTGACGTTATAACCCCAAACGGCATGTGTTTTAAAGGGAATGTTTGGAATTACTAAGACAGGGTTCGGCAACCTTTTCCTAAACGCAGGCTAAAACAAACTCAGTTCTTTGCGGGCCGTAATAAATTTCGTGTGGCTTTCAAGCACTTGTGATCAGGGTACGACCTAACTGTTTTATTCAATTGAAAACTAGTTTCCCTCATGCTATAAAAGTAACAACGCGCTTAGCGAAAAAAAATTGCGTTTGTTAGGTTGAATTTGCAAACCTTTTAATTTACAATAAGACGTAACTCATTGAGCACAAATAAAATGAAAGATGCAAATTTTCTAATTATATTATTGTTCTGTTTATCGTAAAAAGCCGGAATACATCAGCGAAAAAATATACAGATTTAAATAGGAGAAACTTTAAGTTTAGAGAGAAAATATTTTTCGTCTAGTTAAAACGTGATGAGAATATCAAAGCCCATACAGAAGTAGGTAGCATTTTGAACGTTTCGAATAAATCTTTATTCGTTTTCGATGTTGAAAATGAATAAAGAGTTATTCGAAACGTTCAAAGTGACGATTACACCTACTTCTGTATGGGCTTTGATATTCTCATCACGTCTTACTACAACCTCCAACCATTATGCTCCATCGTCTAGTTAACATAGTTAAAAATATGTGACATGAAGTATTGTAAAAGAGTTACGTCGATAAACCTCAAAATAGCGTAAAAGCACTTCTGCTTAAACGTCTCATCGCACGTTTACAGGCTGTAAGCATGCATCTAGTCAACCTCCAAGTGCTGAAGCTTTCCTGGTGTTCCTCCGTCACCGACTTCGGCTTGCTCGGCATCGTGAAGAAAACCTTCAACGGGGTGAACGACCTCGACGAAAAAATACCGATCGAACTTTGTGAGTACAAGTTGAAGTGAATGTCATGATTAATACATTGGGCATCTTAAGCTAATGTGATTTTCGAGGTAAATTTTCCTGTTATTTAGTCGTTATTGGCCTAATGTTAAGTCGTTGGGAAAGCAAGATTTCTCACTGGTGTTTATTTTCAGCGTGGTTTCATGAGTACTCGTGATTTGTCACATGTAATTTATGATGGCATGAGGTGATACGATTTCGTGATGTCGCACGTCCACATATGATGTCACGTGTGATTCCACGTGTGAATCTTGTAAGATGAGCTTAAGTCAAGCCTATAGCCACAACATCTCGTTATTTATAAACTGGCGCTTTCCATATTGTTATTAGTTGTTGAGTCAAAATTCACACAGCTGGCTACATTCATTTGCAAAACTTGTTCCTAATGAGCAAAACCTCGCTATTTGACATTTTAAATTGTTTTAAATGCTTAAAGCTTTGTGAAGCCGGTTAGATGCTTTCCTGTTGTGTTTATATTGTGTTTATGGTGCCCTGTATAAGCGAAAAAACGTAAAACCGTCTTTACAATGACCTTTGCGTTAACCCAGTGGTCGGCAAACTGTGGGCCGCGCATAGCCGTACAATGTACGGCGTACATTCATTGTACTTATTTCAACAGTTGATGTGGTATAGAATTTTTATATTGGATCAGCTTGGAAAGGCCCAAGTGACAAATGTGGTCCTTGGAGCCTGTCAAACTATATTTTTTTGCCAACTTCAACTACATGTAAACGCAAAATTTTTTGCGCTTTGCGCCTATTCGTTTTGTTTTTAGTATGTTTTACATTATAGCATGGCAGTGTTTTGGGAATCGAGGCGCCGTGTAATATTTCACCTTTAAATCAAATATCTTGTGTCTGCCACTGTTTTCGTAGTAGTTTTACTTAGTGGGCCTTCACTTGCTCTTCAAAGATAACTTTGGGCCGCGACAACAAAAGTTTGCCGACCACTGCGTTAACCGGAGCAAAAATATCAGACGATTTCTGATACAAAATCTAAACATTCTGCGGATTTCCGTATGGCCGAGGTCGTGAGTTCGAACCTCACTGTGGAAAAGAAACGAATTATTTTGGCAAGCTAGCGATGTACATTAGCCGTTTACTTTTTATTTTGCTTTTTTACAGTGACGCTAATCACATCTGGCAAGCACAGTACAAACCACAGCTACAGTGGCTTGATTCAGCAACCAGGCTCACAGTTCAAGCAAAAGAGATCAAGTGAGTGACTTTTCCTTAGGAGATTTGTTCTTTTTATGTCTAGTTTGTCCAGAATTCTGTAAAGACATGAAAAATAAAATTCAAAACATGAAAAAAGCAACAAAGAGCCAAAATTAGGCAATTAAAAAATTTTTTTTTTTAAATATACTTTAAACTTTTTTATTTAGCTCTAATCAATTTACAATCCTTTTTATTTTAAAACACATTTTTTTCCCACAGCAAATGTAAATGGCAAAAATTAGTGCTTCAAGATATACACATAACTTGTTCTTTTGAGAAAAAATCGCAGCAGTTTTGCTTAAAACTGAAATTGGGTGAGAACTAAAACTAGATTAGAATTAAAATTAGCAGCATGAGGCTCCAACTCGTCGCAACAGAACACTTGCGGTGCGCCTCAACCGTTGTGCCGCAGACATATGGAAAAACTAATACAACAATATTATGTAAACATATATTTTTTAATATAATTTTTTCCTTTTCTCTAAGTCGTTTTTGGAGTTCTACAGGTCGCCTTTGCGTAACAAAAGGTTAGGAATCACTGGTTAGGAATTACTACGTGAAGGATAAGCTTTAGCTTTCTATTGGGCATAAAAAGGAAAAAAACATATATAGTCCTTATGAACATGGAATAATAACGCATTTTAGGTTTCATTGCATCCCTGTTTTGGTATGCACTTTCAAAGATTTGAATTTAATGGAGTCTTGCAAGTGAAAAAACAATTTGACTTTTTACTTATCCAGTTGTCCAAGTCTATTGGACAGTTTGGTGTGCGTCCAACAAAGAGGTGTTGTTTCAGGCGACAAGCTGCAGCTTCATAGCGACTTGTTGGACACGTACATGAGCCAGCGAGGAATTGTTCGACTCACCAAACTACGGGAACTTGACCTTTCCAACTGCCGCAAGGTCACCTTGGGAGGGCTGCGATGCGTGTTCGGGTGAGATTCTTAATCGGGGAATTCCAAATCAAGTTCACGGCCTTTTTAAACAGACAATATTTGCTAACCTCTCTTACCTTGGCCATATAATGTCTAGAACCCGGTATTGGTTTATTTATTGAAAGTGGTCTAAATTATGCTGCGTTACAAGGTTTATCAATTAAAAGGCGACAAATTTAACTTTAAAAAGCGAGAATAAGCAAGTTTACAAACAAATAAAAGGGAATGTCCGATACCTGGCATTTTATTCCGATTTCCGATATTGAGGAAAAAAGTTTTTCCATCTGGTCTGATGCCAAATGACGTCATCATTATGTTTATACAGAAAAATGAGTAAAAAATGAGTTTTTTTTAGGATTCTAAGCCAAAATTGCTTAAACGTTAGATAGTTTAGTTACCTCCAGTTGTTAAACTGCTTTTGTTTCGTAAATTTTTACCCTTTGAAGTAGAAAACGCCGCGTTTTACCGCAAATCATACCTGAAATAACAATATAAATTTTCTGGTCTCGTCAGCGATCCGATATTATCGGACATCCAATGTTCCGGCAATAACCTTCGCAAAGGCACACGATACACTACTTTATGTATATGTCATAAACGTTGGTCAGTTCTGCTTTAGAGGGGCGAGATCACTGTATAGTGTATATACCTATGTATATTCCACAGCTCAATTGCTATATAGGTTCTTGTTATTTAAAATCAGTAGCACTCGTTCGAAAGCTGGTCTTCCATTACATAATTGGATTTTTAATTAGGGCAAAAAAGTATATTAAAAATTAATGTTTTTTGTCACATTGATCATTTTTGATAATGAATTACCAAGTCAAAAAGGTCGAGTAGATCGACATCATCTTGCTTAAGACGTTTCGATACGAACTTGTATCATCTACAGTTATTTATGTGACCCTGAGTGAAGATGATACAAGTTCGTATCGAAACGTCTTAAGCAAGATGATGTCGATCTACTCGACCTTTTTGCTTTGCAATTTATCTACAAGCTAAAGATTCCTGCATAATGTAGCCTTGTTTATTTTTAGCAAGTTAAACTTACTGTTTGTTCAGTTACAAAGGTGGACCGTTCAAATACCTTGAGAGCCTCAACCTGAATATGATGCGTCACGCTGTGAACGATGACTTGGCAAATATTATTGTCAGTGGATGCCCGGATATTCTTAATCTATCGTTAGCATTTGCCGACGTAAGAAACTGTAGCTTTTAATCGAAAAAGTTCTAATAATTCTCCGATTAACAAGTTCCATATCAAATTTGTTGGCGGTCTCGCGTAACAATTAGTAGTTGGAGGGATATAATGATATAGTACTGTAGATCCCCTTCAATATGAAGTTACTTGTACTAACAGAATGTGGCAAGCATTGACGTATGGTTGTTTCTCTACTCGTTCCCTTCTGAACCTGCATAGCTCAGTTGGTAGAGCGAAGGTCCCGGCTTGACCGGAGGTCGTGAGTTCGAACCTCACTGCAGGCTAGTTGCATTTCTACCCTGCCCTGCTTGCATCATTGATCGACAGATTCGTAGTCCACAATGGCTGTCGGTGTACTAGTTGGAGGGATTAGAAATGGAAATTATATTAAGCTCATATCAAACTAAAAATAGTGTGTATAGTACTGTTCTATAAAGGCTTCAAAATTATTAAATTGTGTACCATGTTTAGAAATAATGTCAATTCAGCCACTATTCCTAGCTTTGCTATTTGTAAGGAGCCACATACAGTCGTGCTACAAATGTTCTTTTGCTTTCAAAAATCAAAATGAAAAATGGAAAACAAAACACTTGCAGCTTTAGCCTTACCAACGCCAATATTTTAGTTTTACATAAAATTGCCCAAATTTTTTTTATTTTTCTGTATTTCGACTGCAACCTCTCCACAACATAACTGATTATCCGTCAACCCTTAAAGAAAGAATTTCTTATCGGACGGGTACCGATACTTCCACCTGGCGTTGCGTATCGGCTGCTATCCGATATTATCGGGCATTCTGGTTATATCGAAGGGGAGTATCCCCAAATCGTTACCCCTGCCCCGCCCTAATTATGACGCTACTTTGAAAAAGTTGCTGCGGGATTTTTACGATTTTTACAGAAAGGGAGATTTCAAGTTCTTGACTTTATATTACACAACAAACAATTTACGACTTTATAATTGTTTGCAGATAACCGACGTTGGTGTGCTTCAAATAACAAGGTACCTCCGTAACATCGACAACTTGGACCTCTCAAGCTGCGATGGAATCACTGACAAGTACACTTTGCTTAACTCAGAACTTTTTTAACTCCTCAGTACCAGGAATGTCCGATAATATCGGATCGGAGCCGGTATCCGATACCAAGTGATAGTATCGGCATGCGTGCGATAATAGGGTGATATATCGCCGCAAATTCGTTACCAAATTGAGTTGGTTTCGGTGCCGATCCAATTAATGTAGAAATTTCACCCATGGTTTGCGTCCAGCATAGTGATTTCTACCTTGAAACGTTGATTGATCAAAAAACTAACCGGTTTTACGCTAAAACAAATTTTCGCCTAATAATATATAACCTTTGGGCATTTCAATTTTAAATTTTTGGATTACTTACCGATAGTAAAGAGTCATTATCGCATAATTTTTTGTCCAAAACATCGTGTATCGTTATTAGGTCTTAAAAACCTAGAAATTTTGCTCTTAGTTAAATAAATGCAGTGATTATAAACACCGGACTATGACCGTATTTTTCCAGCAAGGTTTCGTTTTTCTTTGGGCTTCTTATTAAGATTTTTCTCTCTTTTAAAGTCTTTGATTGTCTTTCAATTTATTTCATAAAAATATACGACAAACCTAACTTTACTCATCGTTCAAACCACGTCAAGTTCACGTTCTATATCAGGGTTGGGCAAATGTATTCAATTAATGACCCATTTGCAGAAAATACAAGTACTAGAGAGCCAAAATTAATTCAATACAAAAACAGTAAATAATGTAAGTTCAGCAATAATAGCACAATTTTAATATAACCATACGGTAATAACAAAATACCACACACAAAATTTATCAATGTCAGTCTTTCGTTTGAATGGCTAATCTCTGAAACCTTGGCGAATGAAATTGCGTTAACTTGCTGTCTCGGATTCTAAGTATAGTTTACGTCATAACCGAAATGTTTGTCTAAATAAAGAAAATAAAAAGACAGAAACGTTAATAAATGGCACTATGAACGTTTCTATTGGTAGCCTTTACAATTTTTTTGGAATTTTACGATTCGACTAGAAGAGCCACAAAAACATGCCGGCGAGTCGCCCACTCCTGTTCTATATCATAAAAACGTTTTACTGCTTGCAGATCGCTGGACTACCTGGCGTCCAACTGCAAGTGGCTGCGTGAGTTGGACCTTTCCATGTGTCGCAACGTAAGCGCTGCTGGAGTCCAGCGGCTAAGGGATCAGCTTCCAGCCATTACAAGGCTCCAATCGCGACATTCTGGTGGTGCTGGTGTCAGTGGAATGCTTAAGTTGTGACCAAGTGATGAAATGTGGACCGTGAGACTGTTACCAAGTGTTAAAGTGCTCGGCAGGCTGTATAGGTCAGGGCTACTTCATAACGTGAATGCTTTTTTTTTCGAAGCGCAAGGCGAATAACTGTTCTACTAATCAGCTCGTGGAATTTTTTTCCATAAGCTTTTCGAGAATGTCACTCATCGTACCACAAAGTAGTCAGTCATTTTTTTAGATAACTAGACATTTGTTGCTTGATAATGAATTTCAAAGCCCAAAAGGTCGAGTAAATCGACATCATCTTGATTAAGAGGTTTCTATACGAACTTGTATCATCTTAAGTTAATGTGACTGAGAAGTACTTTTTAGCTTTGAGATTCATTATCAACATTACAGACCCGTGTATGGTGTACCCATGGTCTTCTGTTGAGCTCCACATTCAACAACTCAAAGGTTCGAATACGGACCGCGGTCCGCAAGTTAAAATGTCTGCCGCCTAATCTAAACCGTTAGTGAACAAGTGCACCGTCTAATTTAATTTAAAATTTAGTGAGACTATATATTCCCGTATCTTGGCAAGCTGTCGCCTAATTTATATTTTTTTATTTAAATAAGGCTAGATTCAAAGCTATGCGTTTCACACCTATATTCTTACTATTATGCCTATATATTTGTATGCCTATATTAGTTAAGGATTATAATTGCAAAACAATTTTAAACCACGGCATTTAATCAGAATATATACCAAAACGGTTAAAAGCCCAACATAAAACTATTGACATACTACAAGAATTTATATCTTCGCGTAATTCTATCACCGAAAATTACACACGAATCAAGGTAACTCTAGCCGCCTTTTTAAGTAAGGCTTACCAAAATAACTGTTCATACTTCTCTTTAGGTTCCAATAAACTGGGGCCAAGCTAGGTTGAACGAATAGTAGATAGCGCATTCGTAACCTTCTATATGTTCCTAACCTTTGCGGCTTGTTTACAAGTATTTTGTTTTTGGATTTCTGTATTGTTGCAATATGTAGAATTTCAAAAAATCTAAAAATATGCCGCATCCTGGTTAAAAACTACTACTCTATATTTGCGTTACATATATATGAGGCGATATTTTCACGATTGAATTTCAATTCGTCTATAATACTAGTGTTATATCCTAGATGCTATGATCATTTAATCTCTTGCCAATATGTAAGAAATTTAGAATATACAGCGTTTTAAAGCTATTTTACCGTCCAAGGTACTATTCAAAAAAAATAAAAAAATACCACTCACAAAGGCCCGTGTTACTGATAACTTGTTATTTTTGCTGTGCTTTATTCAACGACGAAACTTTAATTTGAATTGTTTTGCGGTATCTCATTTAAACCGACGTTTCATTTGACTGTGTATATATTTTACTGTTTTATCGATAGCTGTGACTCGCGTAGGTACTATTGCCGTTACTATGGCGCAGCATATCTGTAAGAGAGTTCATTTTTAACTGCCCTACACGTTTGCATTTCTACTAAATTGCCTTCAACGTGATTTCTGAGTTTATTGTTGATTTTATTAAAGTGTCTTTAAATTATATATAGCCAATTTGTGTTCTATCTTATTATTTCTTGTATTTATTTGTGATTATCTTTGATTATAAACAACTTACTGACTCGAGTGTGTTGATTGCAGTTAAGCTAACTTTTATATTCATTTATACTAGAGTAAACAGACATGTTTAAAACTAAGACGAATATCTTTTCTGTACTAATCATTGCAAAATCCACCCTACTGTCGGGGATATCATATTGTGTAGGAAACCGCGCAGCGTTTGTGACCGCTTGCGCGGTTTAGCTAAGTAACCGCACAGCGCTGCGTAAATAAATCTAAAAAAAATTGCCGCGACATTCCAAAGTTTTCATTTCAGTTAATTGAAAAAAGATAGCAAGCAGTTTGCACTTTGATGTTTGATCCCTAAAAAGTAAGCTGTTGTCCGTACTTTTATGTTCGAATTAGCTTTTTAGGTGTTTGTAGTATTTTTATAAGTGTTGGAATATATTGCTTATAGTGCTCAAATTTGCGGGCAACGCAACTTTAGATTTTAAAAATAATTTACTGTGCAGCGCAGCTTGCGAACAAATTATTGCAGTGCGGTGCGGGCAGCGAACAAAAATTTTGTATTCTCACCATCTCTATTGTGTACATAACCCGTTGAAATAACGACCTAGTTTTTCCCGAATTTCAAACATTTTTTCTCCAAAGGTAGTTTCCACATACTTTTTTTTTTAATTTTGCGTTTTCAAATAGGATAATTATTGGGAAAATCTATAAAAACAGCTTTGTAATAAGGAGTTGGCCATTTTTGTGTTGGCCAAGAAATTTGGCCGCCCAATACCCTACTGGTTCGGATATGACGCAAAGTTAATAACATGTGCAATTTGTAAACAATAACTTAGGATATTGTAAAATATCAAAGTCTATAGAAATTATTTCTATTTCTATTGTCTGTGGTATGTATATATAGTGTTAACTTACTTTACAGTAAAACTATATGTGTAAAAAAGCCTGAAGCTTAACTTAAAAGCATTGCCTTTCTCGAATATATACCATGCTCTTCATGTTTCTGGAAATAATTTTGGAAGTTATAACTAAAAAGTAACTGTCACAGTCACTTATTAAGCGTTTTTGTTAACTTTATTAACACTTAAAGGCCTATAAATAACCAAGAACGAGAATCACTAACTAACTCAGCAGTTCTTGAGTCTTAATTTGTATCCAAAGATCACACCTATATAAGATCCGAGATTTTTAATCAGGGTGTGTGTTTACCTGAAGTAGTAAATTGCATAACCGAGGCTACGGAGTGTTTAAAACCACTCAAGAGAATAAACTTGTTTGCTACTCCGACCTCGGCGACCTATAAATAAAGAAAGGAAAACGCTATTGAACCAGATGTTCTTTTACGCCAATATGTGATTTTTGATTGATTTGGGAAAGGGTTGGGGTTTGTTGACCTGGGCGAAGTTGGCGCGCTGGATTGGTTTTGGGCAATATCTCCAAAAGTTCAAATTTCTACACAATCCCTATATTGCTTACATCTTTCCAGCAATCACACTTTTGGCGAAAAAATAATAATATTCATTTTTAAGAATATTAATATTTAGCTATATTAACACCCAATTTTTAAATTTTCTCGCTAATTTTTTCACGAAATAAACTACAAGGCATATTCTTCAAAATAAGCCATCGCTTGTAGTCAATATCAATCGGGCCATGCTTTAATATGCGATCAAAATTTTCATAACTGCTCAAGTTCGACATATGGCCTTTCGATTTCAAATGCCCCAAATACCATCTAATATTCACGTTAGAGATCTGAAATTTTCACACACGCCTTATAATAGCTTCAGCAATCCAGCAATCACACTTTTAGAAAAAAATATCGGCAGCTGTAGAGACTTTGTAGAGGCAAAAAGAAGCTTTGGCTGCGCTTACAATTATCAGTAGTAATTCATTTACAGCTGCGCAATTTTGAGCTGCGTAACCATTTCCCCCTCCCCAATCTGTATTCTGTGCACCGCTAAAAATAAAGTAATATACCAAATGCTATTAAACGTAGAATTACTGCACGTTTTAGTATTTTTTTGAAACGGCTAGGCAAAATCATGTTTTCACACCTCAAAATTTTTTGCCCTGCACACCCAAGATCTTGGCGTGAAGTGCCATGAAATGCAGATAGGTCACCTACGCAATATCAAAAGTTTCCACTGCACACTTAATTTAGAATTAGGTTTCTTGTTTTTTTTTTGTTTTTTTCTGGTTACCGGGTCAAATTTGATATATTGTTATTAGATGAATTACCTCTAGTAATCTAGTTGTACACCTAATTTGATTAATTTGTGTTTCAAGTTAAAAAACGCTGGTTGGATCGCAAATCATGACTGAAATTCCTATGTTAATTTGGTATGGCACTAGTACAACCCTAGTATTGGATGAGTTACGATGCAACAACATGGTAGCGCAGGGTTGGCCTTAAGCACTCGCCCGCTCGCCAATGCAAAATTGCTCCTGGCGAGTGCTGATTGGCACCCACTCACCCACCTGGCAAGTGGCTTTAGCGAGAAATTTAACACATTGGTGTAAGACAACTTGTGTTAATACTAAGCGACCACTACTAAGCGAAATATAACTCAGCGCCAGTTATTTTCCCAAACTAGCCGCTCGCCCGGCTGGCGAGTGTAAATTTTTGCTTAGGAACAACCCTGTATCGGATATCTGCTTCAAA
Organism: Ascidiella aspersa; assembly: GCF_963924565.1. NCBI lineage: Eukaryota > Metazoa > Chordata > Ascidiacea > Phlebobranchia > Ascidiidae > Ascidiella > Ascidiella aspersa. The sequence goes on from NC_139450.1 coordinate 32,159,249, forward strand.
TGATATTATTGGATATCTCTGTTGCACACCTGCTCAGAAAGCCTAAAATGTGTTTCATAAAAATTTGAAACAGTTAATTGTTATTGTACACCCTAAATCTCAACAAAATGTGCAATGTACACAGAGTGCCTTGCAGTTGTGTACAGCTAAATAAAACGCTATGTCACACTAGAAGTCATTCTAACAATATTTGTTTTACATATTTCTTTGATCACATAAGCACTGCATTAGTATCTTGTAGAGCTAAATACAGCATTAAACACTTGTGTTACTGGCATTGAAACCATGTCAGAAGATATTTCGGAATCTGATAAGTTGGACCCATATGAAGGTGAAGAAGAATATCTGACCGAAAATGAAAAGAAAACCACCCCTGGGTTAATCTACATCAGTTTTCTCCCCCCTAACATGACCCCACTTCACATACGACAGATCTTTGAAAAGTATGGCGAAGTAGGAAGGATATTTTTACAACCTGAAGGTAAAGAATTAAAGCGAGACTCTAAGCTTTAAATCCTATTTAACCTTTTAAAGACCAAGTTTCACCAGTAAAACTAAACATTTCTTGTTTCCCACATTGACACATATTTGACAAAGTAATTTGATACTCACTACGAACTTGTGTTTTATTACTTTTTTAACTTGCAAACCTTTGAAAGTTACTTTCAAACCTTGAAATTTAAAAGTTAGATAAATGAAAGTACAATTTATGTATTGGCACAAGACTTTGTATGAAATTGATGCTGACTGACTAAGGATCCCTAAAACAATATAATTGTTTGCCCCCGCTCACCAATGTTTGCAGTTTGCTCTCGGAGAGTGTTGAATGACATCCACTGACCAAATTTCCTTAGCGGTAAATAAGTTGTTTTTATCATGCCTACTGGACTCATTTTGTTGATCTGCAACATATTATCTAAAATGCTTAAGACTGAAGGCCAGTTATTGCACAAAGCGCTAACTTTGTGCAAACAAATTAAACAATCACATTAGACACAGCAAAAAAGTTCTATGTATTCAATAGTTTGGTAAACAATTGAGGCTGACGTTACGAGAACTATGTTAACCCCTGTAAAGTTTGATTAAAGCATTGGAGAAAAACTATTAGGTGGAGGATTTAAATTTACAGTCATTGTACCGACATTTACTAGTGGTATTTTATCAAGGCGAGTGCTGATAAATACACTTGCCTAACTATCTAAATTTTGGTTTCATTTTAACCCTGGGACCGTCTGTTTATTATAAACCCTTTTTTTCAGAACATGGCCCGTCTAAAAAGAAAAAAGTTAAGCCGAAATACAACAAGGGTTCATTCTCTGAAGGATGGGTGGAGATGGGAGACAAAAAACTGGCAAAACGACTCGCTATGACTCTCAACAATAGTTTAATAGAAGATGGCAAGAAATCCAAGTTTTCAAATTACCAATGGAATGTCAAATATCTGCACAGGTAATGCATGGAATATATGATTGTAAATTGCTGGTCAGCTACAAGATTTCTAATTTATAGCTCTTTTGAAACAGCTTTTATCTGTAAAAACGTGTATATGTATTGCAAGAATGTTGTCTGCTGCTGTTCGTAAAACAAGCGTGTGGTGAGATTTGAACTTACACCCTTGGCCTTACCGGGACTGAGCCCTTATCAACTGAGCTAAACAGTATACAGGCTTACAGGGTAGCATGTCAAAAAATCACCAGAGCTCTCTTGCCTTCTGCATTATGTCCGTAAAACTCGCCTGTAATGAGATTGGAATTCACGATTTTGGCCATACCAGAAAGGCCGCTTAGCAATAGAAAGTAGTTTTCCCTAACTTACCACTGCGTTGCCGAATTTAGGTCTCCATTGAGGTGTGACCAACGCCCAGGCGAGTGTGTTTGCGGTTTTTTGATTGATTTTACCTAATACTGCTTTTAAACTAGCAGCTTAAATCACTGTGTTCTTTTATTGCGTATACTGAGATTTGTGAATATATACTCAACGGGCAATATCAATTGAGTGAAGTGACTCGGTCTAGAGTTCAAGAAGTTATAAGGACATTTAACAGCTGTAACGCCATTTGGCATGAAATATGTCAGACATATTGAATTTACAATAAATGTTAATTTTTGGAATATATGTGCAAAGAATTTTAGTCCTGAGATTTTTCTGCCTAGATATTTTTCGGCACAAATTATGAAAGGCCAACTATAAATTGCCTGTTCCTTGGAGACAGGTGTAACAAGTAACGTGTTAGAGAATTAGGCAGCTGTCAGCTCTCCCCTGAAGGGCAAGTGCCTACTTATCGGTAGCAACTCACATCTTCTAAAATAGCTAAACCACTTTTAATTTTTTTTAATAATACATTTAACCTTAAATTATACAATTTAATTTAACCTTAAAAAAGGTTAGATATTTTTTACCAAACTTTCCCAAGGTTTCGTTTTTTGATTTTTCATAATAATACTTTAACCCTTGAAATAATTTTTAAACTAAAATAATACATTTTGTTTTTTAAGTTTTCGCTGACAGCATCTGATGGAGCGACAATTTTTTTAATTTCTTTAATTATGATGCTAATACATTTTGTTTTATTGTAATAGTAAATCTTAACCTTCACAAAAAACACATTTTTTCTAAACATCCCCAAGATTCCGCTGGCAGCATCTAATGGAGCGACAATTTTTTTGTTTTTTAACCTTAAACTAAGAGTCTAAGATAATCCATTTTTTTATAATAATAAATCAACCTTAAAAACATCAAAGTTCATCTCAGATATTTTCCAAACATCTTCAGATTTCGCTGACAGTCTTTGACGCAGCGTCTGACTCACAAGCTAACGGATCGACAATTTTTTAATTTTTTTATAATCATACATTGAACCTCAAACTAAGATAACACATTTTGTGTTTGTTATAGTAATAATTTTCTTTAACCCTTAAAAAAATCTTTCTAAATCTCCAGATTCCGCTGGCAGCATCTGACGGAGCGTCTGGCTCATGAGCGCGAGTCTCGGAAGCAGAAGATGCGGATCGAGCAGGAGCAAGCTCGCAAGGAGACCTCCGCGTTCCTCTCCAACGTTGCAGCGAGCAAGAGGATGGCAAGTATCCGGGAGCGGAAGATCAAGCAAGGAGAAGAATGGAGAGGGGACAAAGTGACGAGGAAAGTAAAGCAGAGGAAGACTGTGGAGGAGCTGAGAGCATTGAAGAGGAGGAAGTTGATTGGAGGAGGGGACAAGGTGGATGTTGAGGAGCAACAGAGTCAAGGAGAAGCTCCTTCGCAGCGGAAAACTGTTTTAAGTAAAATCTTCTCGCTGTAGTAACAACAACTGCTGCGTTTTTTGTTTTTTGTAATATGAATTTTTTTGCATTTTAAGGATTAAAGATCACTTAACGTATATGATTTTTGTAGGGTTGTTTGTCGACTCGCCCCTCTCTGAGTCTGCGTAGGTCAGTGGGTGGAGCGATGGTGCTGGCATGACAGAGGTCGTGAGTTCAAACCTCACCAAAGGCCCATTGTAAAATAGTTTGGTGACTCTAGTCCCCTTTTTTTGTACAACATTGCAATTGCTCGTTTTGTTTTTAGTTTGTAATATGAGTTTTTAGGGATTTAAACTATTGGCATTTTGGGGATTAAAAATAACACTTAAAATACACTTCTCCCTATTTTTTGTACAACATTGCAATCGCTGCGTTTTGTTTTTTTATTTGTAATATGAGTTTTTGCGTTTAAGGGATGAAATATCACTTAAAATATGTGTGATTTTTGTTAGGTTCCGTAAAAATTGCGCGACATGTTTAATAATTTTTTTTTGCATGTTAATTCAACTGATTGTCAAAGTTTTGCGGGTTCTTTATCGCCACCTTACCGTGAAGTTTATTAATTCCACAAGCAGATTGGTTTAATTTAATCATTTGAAAAAATCAATGTTTTTTTTTCATAAAGGTTCGAGTCCTGAGTGTGGATAGGTTTTGTTCTTACAAGGTATTTGTTAGTTTGCATTTAGAAAGCAAATATTATATTTTATTATTTACCAAAAGATCCAATTACTTCCTTAATAGGAATTATTACCCGACGGAACGAACTTTGCTGCCGAGCTGCCTGTCACGCAATTCGATTCAAAATGGCGTAGTGTAAGGATTGGTGATCAACCGTGAAGCGTTAAAAAGCACAGATCCTTGTTGAGTTTAGTTTGCTCAGGTAACTGTAAGCTAGTTCCGCATTTCGGCTAAGCAAGCAGGATGACAATGAAGCAAGTTTAAAGATATTTAATATGTAGAAAAATACCGCTTAGTCCAGCTTTTAAACTAAAATAACCGACAGAAAGAAATGTATTTTGTTTAGTGTATAATTCGGTATTTCATTAAAATTCGCAAAGGAGTATGCCTATTTACAGTACACCGCAGTGTTGTAAACAAGTCATTTAAAATAAAAGTCATTTCTAAAATAACTTAAATCTAAGTCAAGTATTTTTGAATAAATAAAAAGTTATCGGTTGTGTAAGTCAAGTCATGATAGCAAATTGTTTTATGTGCAAAAATTTGGATAAACAGCTCAATTTCATTAAAATAAGACTTGAAGAAAACACTTCATTTCAACCCAAGCCATTTGTCCAAAAGACTGAAGTCAAGTCAAGTTATTTGAAAACAAATCATTACAACACTGGCGCACCCAAACACAACTCAAAATGCAATCTTAGTTGGGCTACTTTAGCGATCGAGAGCTGTAGTTACGGGTAAGTAGGCGCTGGCTCTTAATGCGAGAACCAACGGCTGCCTAAAGTCTATCACACGTTTCTTGTCGGTATCTGACTCTAAAGTAGTGTTTCCTAACCAGTGGGTCGCGACCCGCTGATATATTTTCACCGGTAAATTAAACAAACTTCCCATTTTTGCCTATTTTTTTACCATATTGCTAAGTAAATATCTAACATAGTAGCTTAATAAATATAGAAACCAAAATTGTAAAGTGGATTCTAGATTTGAACAGCAGTTTGATTGGTTCACGCTATATAAATTTGAATAGCCTAATACTGCTTGGGTACATTTAGCAAGTTGTGGACTGACTGCTTAATTGGAATCCCATTGGTAGCCTATTGCGTCGTTGAATCTCTTGTATAGCATTCTAATTGTTTTACTGTACATAATTCGCGATAGCATGTCAGAAATTATATGTGTGTAAAGTCTGTTTTATGTTTTCCCTATTACTTAATTTTATTTTGTGTTTTAAACAGAATTGTTCTAAAAACAATAGGAATTAAGATGTCACTTTCCACATTCTCAAGTCACCGACAAAGAACCCCAATTCAAGTGGGTACAATCGAATTGGACGCTCAAAGACAACGTTTTTTACTGGATGGCGGTCCGTCAATGGTTGAGGCTGTAGCAGATGGAGCGCCAGGAGTAATTCTCGCTGGAGGAGCAGTTTATGTTGTTTATAGACTAGCGAACCATCCTGCGTTCCTCGATGGATTGGCCCAAGTCCTGATAGTTATTGGTGAAACAGTGATCGCAACAATTACATGTCTGACTTTGCCTGAGTTTTTAGCCATACTGGGAGCACTTGCCGTTGGCTACGTTGTCTACAAGCTGGCTAATTATCGTCCTTTTCTGGATGCGGTCACCAATGCATTTACCGATGGTTGTGAAATAGTCTATGACCTAGCAAGAGGCATAGGTAGTGCAGCACACGAAGTATTCCAGGCAATTTTAGGGTTGTTTTCCGGTTAGTTGTAGAAAGGCCGTCATGTGACCCTCATTTAAAAATTGGTAATTAATGTAATAATTTCAAAATTTGAACATCGACCATCGCCGTAAAAATCGGTATGAAGAACAAACCGCAGTTGACAGCAAAAATTTCACGTTACCGTCTCAGTCAAGCCATTTCGTTATGCATACGAAACGGACAAAACTGAACAACTTTAGCTACGCATTTACCAGTTTCCTATTGTTTTAATATGTTAAACTTTTTGGGAGAGCAACATGTAAATAAAAAGTATTACTGGAGATTTTCCGCCCCGACTTTTTCGTGTTTTACATAGTGCCATACGTGTTTTATGCCCAACACTTAAAAATCGGTTTATTGAGTTATAGTTCCCTTACACAGATATGGAAACGGCGTCTGCATGACTTGTATATACTTAAAATGATCTTTTTCTTGTCTTGCCGATTTAGGGGCGAATTGAGGGTGGGGTGTACCAGAACACGCCTCTTCACCATTTTACGCTTTAAAAGCATTTTTTCCAACTTTTTTAACTTTTTAAAATTTCTCGTTTTAAGCAAAATTATTCAGCCCAAATTCTCGACGAAGTGCAACTTCTGTTAAAAAGACTATAAATGCAACCAATGCGCCACGAATACTTTTCATCTAAAAGTTTTGCCAATCTTAAGCTGCTCATTTACGCCCTAGTTCGCTCTAGAACAACATTTGCATTTAAGATGACGTACCTTATGACTTAATTAACGTCGGGACGCCATTCTGTAGTTTGTGGTTATGCGAATATATGCGAATATTCTTGTATAGTTTGTGCGCATCAATAGAAATAGAATTCGAGTAGATATAAAGTGTTGCGTTGCCTTTGAAAGTTTTTTTGTGGAGGAAAAAAGTGCAAGAGCAGCTAAAAATGAAATTATGAAAAACACCAAAAGTGAGAACTAGGTTGTTAGAAAAACAAACAAACTTATAGATAAAATATTTCATTCTTATCAGAACAAAAAAAAATATTTGAATTAAAAACGAGACACTGAAACTTAATATTCAAAACATGTTAATAAATATGTTAATATATAATTAGCTTGAAACATAATTACCAGGGGAGGTGTTATTTTTGATTAACATTATACCTGACAACAACAGTTTATATGTTAGTAATAATATTTGCGATTCTTGAGAGCCAATGTTGCCAAAATGTCCCAGATAGAGATGGGCCCATGGCCATCGGCTAACAAACTACACCTGGTGCACTACAAGGTTTCTGATATACAGCTGTTTTTAGACTGCTATTTATCTATAAAAAAAGAGTTTATTTTTTGCAAGTATCCACCGATTCAAAAATCTTACTTACGTTTTTTTTGTTTCATTATAAGTAATGTTTTTGTTTAGTGAGAAAACTTCAACTGAAATTTTAGTTAATCCTTCTTATTGTGCATCAGTTTCTCAGCTTCACCTTTAAAAGTTAAGTTTCTGTCCAAGATAATTACCCCTCCCCCCACCCCTTCGCCCCTGTGTGTCACAAACACAGCCATTTAGGTCGAAATATTAAGTGATACGTCGCCGACGTGGTTCTCTTTTCAGCGCTGTGTTGTTTATTTTGAGAAATATTATGACGTCAGCATTCTTCGCGGGATACAGAGCGTATCGGGCACATTTTAAGCACAGTTTGCCATCTAGTGGTGTAAGACAAGCTGTAGCCAAATGCGAACGCTAGGTGTGCACTTGACTTAAGTCAATGACTTGACTTAAGAGCACTGAACTAACGGTTTTCTCGACTTAATGTTTTGGACAAAATGACTTGACTTGATTTAAGACTTTTGGACAAATGTTTTGGGTTGAAATAAAGTGTTTTCATTAGTATTTTCAATTATAAAATTGAGTTCTATCTTAAGATTTGCACGTGAAACATTTTGCTTCCAATATGTTGGATTTTTGTAATTTCTTAGTAGAGGGTATCGCCCATAATCGCACTAATTACCCATTTTAATTGTTTAACGTTAAATTTTTACAACAAGGACTTGACTTGAAACTCTAATTCTGACTTGACTGGGTTTGATTTGTAATTTATTCAAAATGACTTGACTTGGACTTTAGTTATTTCAAAATGACTTGACTTGGACTTTAGTTATTTCAAAATGACTTGACTTGGACTTTAGTTATTTCAAAAGGACTTGACTTGGACTTTAGTTATTTCAAAAGGACTTGACTTGGACTTTAGTTATTTCAAAAGGACTTGTTTACAACACTGGCAAGTCTAAGCTTATTATAAACCTTTTGTACCCGGTTGAACCATGGTGCGGCTACGTCAAAGAATCGTGGTTAAATGCATTATTGTTATTTGATTTATGAAATAATTGGAAATTTACGAAATAATCGGAGCGTGGCTTTGTGCTGACACAGTTCAATCTAAACTTATAATGTCCATTAAGACGGTGAAATATTTCTTACTTACAATGCGTTTGAAAGTTTTATTTCGGAGAAAAAAGTGCGAGGGCGGGTAAAAACGAAGGGCTGGATTGGAATAAAAGTTAGAGCTATAGGTTGCTAGGAAAGATTAATACTTACAAATAAAATGTTCGTGTCTTATCTGACCAAATAACATATTTAGATGTGTGGTGAACATAAGCCGGAACGGTCCGGAACGGCACAGGGCGACCAACGTTGTAATAATACATAGTAAGAACTCCAAAGCCCATACAGAAGTAGGTAGGATTTTAAACGTTTCGAATAAATGTTAAGATAATGACTGGAGGTTTTAATTAGACGCAGAATGAATATCAGAGCCATACAGAAGTAAGAATAGCATTTTGAACGTTTCGAATATCTCTTTATTCATTTTAAACTTATCATTTCATTTTTTATATTAGAATCATTTAAAATGATAGCTATTTCTGTATGGGCTTTGATATTCTTACTATACGTCTAACTACAACATACAATCATTGCTCAGACAACTTCCAACCAATAAGTTCGAATAATAGTTTAAGCTTTTTGTTTGTGTTAAGTTCGTTTAGTAATTAAGCATCCTGGTAAGTTTCGAATCTGATGAGTCAGAAGGTTTCGTATGCAGCCTCCTGTTGTGGGTCACGTTGCTGAGATGAAGCCGGTAAAATGTTCTCGTAGCAAACTCCTTGATGTTAAATTTTCGGCCCACCAGGGTTGACAGGCATCACATCCTGGTAGTTACTGAAAAAAAAAATACTTGTACAAAATTAAAATATTTGCTAAAAATGTTTCAAGTGCATGGCTAAAAAGATGAACGAAATCTAAGCACAAACGTACAACTTACACCAATACAGCATCAATATATATCACCGATTTATTTGATGAAACAAACGAATCAAACTAAGTTTTGACAGTATTTTGTGTTTTTCCTGAAAGAGATCATTTAACCGGCAGTGTCTTGTTGGTTTGTATGCAAGTAAAATACAACTTTTGCGTTCAAAGTTTTGCACGAAATACCAGCTTAATGTATACCTAAGCGACGTCTTAATTTATCGCTGATCTGCATCATACATTTTTACATTTTTTCAATATACTGTATAAGCTGGCTAACGCATTCTCGTTTTAATAATAGTTAACCGTGATGAGGTCAGCTGGTATCTGCTGCTGTAACTTCGGTTTATAAATTCCTTTACGCCAGAATAGCGATTTCTTTTTTTTTGATATTTTGTTTCTTGTTAGAGCAAATGCTACTGCTAACAAGGCACAGTTGATGAACATTGCTTTAATTTCGTCTCTACAAAGCTTCATACTTACCCTTGGTTTTCAGCTTGCACCCGCACGTTGTCTTTGTCGCGGTCGTAACGAACCTGCAATTGTCCGGATTCTGCAAATAAAAGCAAAATACAGCATAGTGGTTCTCGAAAAGAGTCATTTGGTTCCTTGAGGAGGAATTAATAAATTTGAGGACGAAATTTGTCCCAAGGAGGAATTTGGGAGGAAAATGGATAACAATTAGGTTATTTACAATGCAAAAAACAAGTTTTGACACCGCCGCGCTAGGATAAGCACTCTGCCGGTTTGCGTACTTTTTTGGTTGTTGCTTTTTATCGAAACGTTTGACTACACTTGTGCCGCCCACGTGACAAGTTTACAAACATTAAGCCACAAAAATGTGTAAAATATTAAGTTTTGATTTAAAGGGCATGTACTTACTTGTTTTTTATCAAAAGGATGAAAGCATTTTCCAGAAAACACTTTCTTGGCCTGTACAAGTTTCTGGGCCTGTACTACTAAATCATTTTAAAGTTAAAATATAGGCGACCTCTATTTTAGTCAATTCTCTTTAAATCGCAAACAAGAAGTATAAATTGTCTTTTGTTTGATGACAAACTAAATGTGAAAAATTTGAAAATATCACCTCGGCTTTACACGTAAATGACGATATTGACTCCCAATGCAAGAAAATATCCTTTAGACGTTCCTGCAGTCAAAGTCAGACATTAATGAATGAATCATTAACTGTTTTTGTTTTGACGTAGCCTTATTTTGTAGCCAAAATATTTCTCTTTTAAATGACTAGAACTTATTAATGACTGACTTTGACTAAAACAGGAAAGTCTAGACACTAGAGAATATTTGTCCTAACTTTAAATTTATTTTTTATAGAATTTTTTAAGTACAGCTTTCCAACCACAACTTACTAGCGTTCGGACGCGCTTTGAAGCAGAGCAAGCCGAAATGTTTGAGCAATCCCAGAGTCGTTCCAACCAGAAGCAAGATTGTGACGCAGATGAACAGATAAAAAAACACACAAGTAGAAACCGAAGTTTGGGAGACGATTGTGGAATATGCTGCTGGTAAGTTGCTGGTCGTTGCTGAAAGTGTAGTTTTACTGGTTATTGGTGAAAGTGTAGTTTTAATGGTCATTGGTGAAAGGGTGGTTTTACTGGTCAGAGGTGAAAGGGTGGTTTTACTGGTCATTGGTGAAAGTGTAGTTTTACTGGTCAGAGGTGAAAGGGTGGTTTTACTGGTCAGAGGTGAAAGTGTAGTTTTACTGGTCAGAGGTGAAAGTGTAGTTTTACTGGTCAGAGGTGAAAGGGTGGTTTTACTGGTCATTGGTGAAAGTGTAGTTTTACTGGTCAGAGGTGAAAGGGTGGTTTTACTGGTCAGAGGTGAAAGTGTAGTTTTACTGGTCAGAGGTGAAAGTGTAGTTTTACTGGTCAGAGGTGAAAGTGTAGTTTTACTGGTCAGAGGTGAAAGGGTGGTTTTACTGGTCATTGGTGAAAGTGTAGTTTTACTGGTCAGAGGTGAAAGGGTGGTTTTACTGGTCAGAGGTGAAAGTGTAGTTTTACTGGTCAGAGGTGAAAGGGTGGTTTTACTGGTCATTGGTGAAAGTGCAGTTTTACTGGTCAGAGGTGAAAGGGTGGTTTTACTGGTCATTGGTGAAAGTGTAGTTTTACTGGTCAGAGGTGAAAGTGTAGTTTTACTGGTCAGAGGTGAAAGGGTGGTTTTACTGGTCAGAGGTGAAAGGGTAGTTTTGCCGGCTGGGCCGGATTAAGGGTACTGTAGTCCTAAGGCTATTTACCAGTGGGCCTAATTTTGCAAACGAAGCTACAAAGAAATAACACAAACATAATATAAACATGAAATAAATGTAATTAAGCGAAAGTGTAGTTTTACCTGTCGTTGGTGAAAGGGTAGTTCTACTGGTCGTCGGTGTTGTTGCAATTACTGCGCTGACTCGAACAAGGAAGTGCTGGCTTGTGTGGAACGGAGGCCCCGACTCTATTGTAACGTTGTACTCGCCGAGGTCTGAACGCGAAACCTGAAGAAAGGTACAAGTCTTCCATCAGTATTCGTGCATGCTACAATACCACTAGTTCATTTCAGTTATAAGAAACCAAATTGTTGAAGCAGCATGATTAACTGTCATAATACCAGCTTATAAAAATGTGTTAAATTACTAATTTTACTTACCTTTGGAATGATCAGTGCGAGTTTGTTGACACCTCGGTCGTATCTCTTGTAGATGTTTTCAACCTTTATACCTAGTAATTCAAGTGTATGCACTTTTAATCACTTAATAATGTAATAGGACAAATAGGTTCGCTGTAATTACCTTGCTTTGTTGCACTTACACCAGAAATGGCGGGATTCGATTCAAATTCAATTATAGCCAGGCCATCTTTGTTTAATGTTACATTTCTTGTGTAAACCTTGTTTATTATTGGAGGAACTGCAAAATAAAAAATGGCGGACATTAGACAGGAAATAATCAACAGCGTATTAATCAATCAGCAGTCTGTTGGTCCCATAAAGTGCATTGTAATTACAAAAATTAAAATTAAGTAGAAGCCCATGGGTAACATTAGAAATGGCGACATCGTGATTTCTTTGTACGGCTTGTGTTCCACGGTTTGGACGAAATAAAATTTCAAAGGAATACACTTTCTAAATAAAGGCTACTTAACCTCATAAAAACTAGAAGTCTGTAGAATTCTCCCATTGTAGAATGCAATGTTAACTTTCGCAAATATTTAAGTGCAAAAAAAATATATATAATTACAATACGAAGTGTTGGTCTTTGTGAATGGTGTTACTTAAATTGTAAAAAAATGGCGCAAACTTACATAGCACGTCAAGCTCCACTGATTTTGAAAGTGATGACGTCGATGTAGTTTGGAGACACGTCACATTTCGATTGTTATCTTCGCTCGAAAAGTGAACATAACTCGACGCCATCTGCAAGATGCAAGAAATTTAATAGATATCTTCGAAACCACAAAGTGAAAAGCCATTGTTTCACCATTTCGCCACTAGTGTTAACGTTCCTTCCTTGTATTGTGACGTTGTCAATTGTGTGGTCTGTGACGTCACAGAACAACAAAACCGATTCTCCCGCAGTAAATTTTCTGACGCGATCTCCTTTCCACAAGTCGAGAAACGAACCTGCAAATTGCACAACACCAAGTAAAACTAAACGAACCTGCAAATTGCACAACACCAAGTAAAACTAAACGAACCTGCAAATTGCACAACACCAAGTAAAACTAAACGAACCTGCAAATTGCACAACACCAAGTAAAAATATTATTTTGCTGAAAGCGATTTAACCCACCAGAAAATGTGTCCGTTAGGCGTTTTAGAACGTAAGAAAATCTCAAGTATGCAAACGTCCTCGAAAAAAAAGCCTGTTGCGAGGTTCGAACTCACGACCTCAGACCAACCGATACCGCGACTCTGTCAAATTATCTGAAAATGTTCGGTAATATTTTGTGCGCTGAAAACGGCGGCTGGTGGTGTGACGTGCTTAACAGGATGGGTGTAAGGCAGGGGTGGGCAAACTTTTTAACAGGAGGGCTAATTAGGAAATGTAATGCTTACAGGAGGACCGCACATAAAATAAACACTAATTCATATTTTCAGTTTTACTAGAAAAAACTAATGAGCTACTAGGCTGCAACTACGGTGGTTTTGTCAGTGCGTCTACTTGTGGTTTCGGAAATAACGTTTCCTACAATTCCAATGAAGCCTTGCTCGTACGGATCGCCTCAGTACAAATTAATTAACAGCCTTGATTCAAAACCAGCTTTTAAACATAACATCTCCGTCAATATGCGTGGCAAAAGTCTGTTACACCTTGACCGTACAGACAAATGTAATTGTTGCAAACAATTGTTTATCATACAAATAAAACTTTTTGAATGAAGATTGTTTTGTAATAGATGCTTCCCATTCGAGTTCAACAACTGCATTAGTGTAGCGGTGTAGCCTCTGGGTTGCATAGCACTTCAAACAGGAACTGATAGAGCAAACGTTCCAACATGGTGCACTGTCATAGCCTTATTTAGGGCAAAATGGCTGGAAGAAGGCGAAGGGCCGCACAAAAAATGGATATTGGCCGCACGTTGCCCACCCCTAGTGTAAGGTATCAAAATCAGGGGGTTAGTTAAGGGGGTTAGATGGACCCCAGAATACTAAGACGTTGTATATAAATCCTTCAGGGAATTTCCATGTCGCAAAAAGATAATAAAAGCACAAAATCTAACGTAAGTTCTTTAAACAAAACTCGAAGCTATCAATCGTTTGTTGAAAACTTTCGGGTTTTCCGGGACTTTTACACTTGTGAAGTCCAGCTTTGTCCCCCGAGCGTTTAATAAAGCATTTTTATTGGCCATAAAGCGAAAGTAGCAACGTCTGCAAAAAGTTGAAAGCGCAAAGCAGAAGGAGGAAGTGGTACTTACTCTGCACAAGAAGACATTTCTGATTTGCTTAAACCCCCAACTATACAAACGAGCGTTTTAGGAAAAACACACTAAATTAGAGCTGACAGGTGGCACTTGAAAATTGAAAATATCAAAGCTTCGCTGGAACTATTGGTCATTCAATTGAACAATTTAGTTTTCCAATCCCGACACGGACCGACCTTAATTGATTTCATTTAATATCTTACAACTGAACTCTATGTTTTGTTCCAACTCACCATTCCAGCACTGCTGGTTGTCCGGTCGCGTCCACTTTGCTTTTGCTCCACATCTCAACTTCGCGTATCTCCCGATAACAGCGTTGGTCGTCGAGTCGACATACACCGAGTTGTTGCAAGACACGTCCACTTCGCTATTGTACTTCCACTTGCTTGATGTGTTCGTGGAAACAACACCTTTAGGTTCAGGGCAATCTAAACACCAAGATGATACAAAGTTGTATTGAAGTCATTTCGAAATGACCTGAAGTCAAGTCATTTGTAAAGTATATTAGGTAAAAGTCAGGTATTTCTGAAAAAAATTCATAATTAGAGCGAGTCAATTTCAAGCCTTTCGGTAGTTACAAGGAATTAAGAACCTTTAGATTGGACTTATGAAAATCTGACATAAACATGATCTCAAGAAAACTCTTCTTATTTCCCTTTTTTTCTCTTATTTCCCTTTTTAAAATAAACACGATTTACGATTTTGCATGACATCTTTGTTGACTCGCACTTGGAACGCAGCTGATATGTAAGAAACGTTATAGAAACCCAGGTCTGATAGTGTAGCGAGTAAAAAATACTAAAAATCAACTTACATATTATTCGTATTTTGGGGCTGTTGCTTATACACCTGTGATACTTAAAGAATATTTTGGTTAAGATACTCTGTCCATCAACCAGATCTGATCTTAGAAGGTTCAAAGTAAAATTAAAGGTTTTGTTTGTCAAGGTGTTTGAGTGCAACTTTGCCAGGGTTCTGTTCTTGTGGCTAATTCGGACAGGTTGTACTTGCGCAATCCTTTTGTGGCTACTATTTCTTTGTAAATAAATATCTCCATATTTGAAAGCTGAAGTCGTGTTCATCGTGATCACAATCGTGATATTTGGAACTCCAACAGCCCAAGTGAAAGATTCCAATTCCTTGTTGTCTTCAGAATAAGTCAGGTTGCAGTCGTCTAAAAAGCAAGAGAGTTCTATAGCATTTTGGAACGCCCTTCTATTTTTCTACAGTTATTTGTGTAACCCTGACGGTATTGAAAAAAGCACAGTCGAGCTGTTTCGTTTACCAAAACGAGCAATATTTTTATCGAAAGCGTACTTCAAAAAACATTTTTAACAGGACTCGATTTTCGGCCCAACTAATTATACGCCTCCACAAATAATACAAAAATCGTTTTTTGCAAAACGTTTAGTCAAATTAAACTGTTTGTCTTTCTATGAAGGCAAATCTCCGTGTGGAGTTTACGTTTCCGCTGCAAAACAACTCACGGCGACGCGGCTTACAGAGAAATAGTTAGAGTCGCAGTATTTAACCTACTCCACATATTTTCTTTTTTCATGAACTTACCCGGATGGACTCGAAAGGCACATATGCAGCTCACACTTAACAGCAGAACTAGACAAACGACGGACATGTTGCCTCAATCGTTTCAGTCAAACTAAACTGCAAAATTCATAAAAAGATATGACTGTTGGGCACACTGTCACTCAACAATTTGGTTTCTTATAACTGAAATGAATAGTGGCATTGAACTAAAATTACGATCACAGGCATTTTCCCTAATTAGAAACAAAGTGTTTTTTTCTAACATTTCTTTATACCCTCGCTTTTCCATTAAATATTGTTCTGTTTTTTTGGAGATTTTATTTTAAAAAGGTTAGGCAATAAACTACTTAAACACGAAACGCATATTAATTTATCCATCCATCCTGTAACAAACACACTAAAAGCCATAATAAAAGCCTTTGCGCATGCGCGAACTATTTCCCATCAGTGCTAAATTTGCTGCCACCCTTCGACAAAACATGCTGGAAACAAGTTTTTTCATTACTTTAATTTGTCACCGCAACAAGTTTTAGGCTATACGCTACATTAGGCTATACATTAGGTTCGTTTAAATACAAAACGTTTGATTTTAGCACAACATAACATAAGTAGGCGATGTATGCACTTTTAAAAATTAAAATTACTAAAAAATATGGCACTGGCAAACTGATGGCCACTCCCTACAAAGCTTTTCCAGTGCACCTTACTGAAAATAAACAGTTATGAACAGTTATTACGTTTTCCAGGCACCTTGCAATTGACCGCATTCAATCATACCGAAATTCTAAAACTCATACAAAGGTATAAGGTTCACAATACGTTGCAATGATCTACAGTAGACTGAAGTATGTAAAACTCTTATTTTTTTACCTTTATGTACATAACGTCACATTTTGGGGCATAATCAACATAAAAATGGTCGATAAGAGGTTGAAAGGGTAGTTTTACTGGTCAGAGGTGAAAGTGTAGTTTTACTGGTCATTGGTGAAAGGGTGGTTTTACTGGTCAGAGGTGAAAGTGTAGTTTTACTGGTCAGAGGTGAAAGGGTGGTTTTGACGACAGTGCCGGATTAAGGGTACTGTAGTTCTAAGGCTATTTACCAGTGGGCCTAATTTTGCAAACGAAGCTACAAAGAAATAACACAAACATATTATAAACGTGTAATGTAAGTAAGTGAAAGTGTAGTTTTACCTGTCGTTGGTGAAAGGGTAGTTCTACTGGTCGTCGGTGTTGTTGCAATTACTGCGCTGACTCGAACAAGGAAGTGCTGGCTTGTGTGGAACGGAGGCCCCGACTCTATTGTAACGTTGTACTCGCCGAGGTCTGAACGCGAAACCTGAAGAAAGGTACAAGTCTTCCATCAGTATTCGTGCATGCTACAATACCACTAGTTCATTTCAGTTATAAGAAACCAAATTGTTGAAGCAACATGATTAACTGTCATAATACCAGCTTATAAAAATGTGTTAAATTACTAATTTTACTTACCTTTGGAATGATCAGTGCGAGTTTGTTGACACCTCGGTCGTATCTCTTGTAGATGTTTTCAACCTTTATACCTAGTAATTCAAGTGTATGCACTTTTAATCACTTAATAATGTAATAGGACAAATAGGTTCGCTGTAATTACCTTGCTTTGTTGCACTTACACCAGAAATGGCGGGATTCGATTCAAATTCAATTATAGCCAGGCCATCTTTGTTTAATGTTACATTTCTTGTGTAAACCTTGTTTATTATTGGAGGAACTGCAAAATAAAAAATGGCGGACATTAGACAGGAAATAATCAACAGCGTATTAATCAATCAGCAGTCTGTTGGTCCCATAAAGTGCATTGTAATTACAAAGTAGAAGCCCATGGGTAACATTAGAAATGGCGACATCGTGATTTCTTTGTACGGCTTGTGTTCCACGGTTTGGACGAAATAAAATTTCAAAGGAATACACTTTCTAAATAAAGGCTACTTAACCTCATAAAAACTAGAAGTCTGTAGAATTCTCCTTTTGTAGAATGCAATGTTAACTTTCGCAAATATTTAAGTGCAAAAAAAATATATATAATTACAATACGAAGTGTTGGTCTTTGTGAATGGTGTTACTTAAATTGTAAAAAAATGGCGCAAACTTACATAGCACGTCAAGCTCCACTGATTTTGAAAGTGATGACGTCGATGTAGTTTGGAGACACGTCACATTTCGATTGTTATCTTCGCTCGAAAAGTGAACATAACTCGACGCCATCTGCAAGATGCAAGAAATTTAATAGATATTTTCGAAACCACAAAGTGAAAAGCCATTGTTTCACCATTTCGCCACTAGTGTTAACGTTCCTTCCTTGTATTGTGACGTTGTCAATTGTGTGGTCTGTGACGTCACAGAACAACAAAACCGATTCTCCCGCAGTAAATTTTCTGACGCGATCTCCTTTCCACAAGTCGAGAAACGAACCTGCAAATTGCACAACACCAAGTAAAACTAAACGAACCTGCAAATTGCACAACACCAAGTAAAACTAAACGAACCTGCAAATTGCACAACACCAAGTAAAAATATTATTTTGCTGAAAGCGATTTAACCCACCAGAAAATGTGTCCGTTAGGCGTTTTAGAACGTAAGAAAATCTCAAGTATGCAAACGTCCTCGAAAAAAAAGCCTGTGGCGAGGTTCGAACTCACGACCTCAGACCAACCGATACCGCGACTCTGCCAAATTATCTGAAAATGTTCGGTAATATTTTGTGCGCTGAAAACGGCGGCTGGTGGTGTGACGTGCTTAACAGGATGGGTGTAAGGCAGGGGTGGGCAAACTTTTTAACAGGAGGGCTAATTAGGAAATGTAATGCTTACAGGAGGGCCGCACATAAAATAAACACTAATTCATATTTTCAGCTTTTACTAGAAAAAACTAATGAGCTACTAGGCTGCAACTACGGTGGTTTTGTCAGTGCGTCTACTTGTGGTTTCGGAAATAACGTTTCCTACAATTCCAATGAAGCCTTTCTCGTACAGATCGCCTCAGTACAAATTAATTAACAGCCTTGATTCAAAACCAGCTTTTAAACATAACATCTCCGTCAATATGCGTGGCAAAAGTCTGTTACACCTTGACCGTACAGACAAATGTAATTGTTGCAAACAATTGTTTATCATACAAATAAAACTTTTTGAATGAAGATTGTTTTGTAATAGATGCTTCCCATTCGAGTTCAACTGCATTAGTGTAGAGGTGTAGCCTCTGGGTTGCATAGCACTTCAAACAGGAACTGATAGAGCAAAAGTTCCAACATGGTGCACTGTCATAGCCTTATTTAGGGCAAAATGGCTGGAAGAAGGCGAAGGGCCGCACAAAAAATGGATATTGGCCGCACGTTGCCCACCCCTAGTGTAAGGTATCAAAATCAGGGGGTTAGATGGACCCCAGAATACTAAGACGTTGTTTATAAATCCTTCAGGGAATTTCCATGTCGCAAAAAGATAATAATAGCACAATATCTAGCGTAAGTTCTTTAAACAAAACTCGAAGCTATCAATCGTTTGTTAAAAACTTTGGGGTTTTCCGGGACTTCACTTGTGTGAAGTCCAGCTTTGTCCTCCGAGCGTTTAATAAAGCATTTTTATTGGCCATAAAGCGAAAGTAGCAACGTCTGCAAAAAGTTGAAAGCGCAAAGCAGAATGAGGAAGTGGCACTTACTCTGCACAAGAGGACATTTCTGATTTGCTTAAACCCCACACTATACAAACGAGCGTTTTAGGAAAAAACACACTAAATTTAGAGCTGACAGGCGGCACTTGTAAATTGAAAATGTCGAAGCTTCGCTGGAACTCTTGGTCATTTAATTGAACAATTAGGTTTTGCAATCGACTGGATGTTAAATAGCCTGATACGGTCCGATCTTAATAGCTTTCCTTTAATATCTTACAACTGAACTCTATGTTTTGTCCCAACTCACCATTCCAGCACTGCTGGTTGTCCGGTCGAGTCCACTTTGCTTTTGCTCCACATCTCAACTTCGCGTATCTCCCGATAACAGCGTTGGTCGTCGAGTCTACATACACCGAGTTGTTGCAAGGCCGACCCACCTCCACTTCGCTCTTGTACTTCCACTTGCTTGATGTGTTCGTGGAATCAACAACACCTTTAGGTTCGGGACAATCTAAGCACCAAGATGATACAAAGTTGTATTGAAGTCATTTCGAAATGACCTGAAGTCAAGTCATTTGTAAAGTATATTAGGTAAAAGTCAAGTATTTCTGAAAAAAAGTCATAATTAGAGCGAGTCAATTTCAAGCCTTTCGGTAGTTACAAGGAATTAAGAACCTTTAGATTGGACTTATGAAACTCTGACATAAACATGATCTCAAGAAAACTCTTCTTATTTCCCTTTTTTTCTCTTATTTCCCTTTTTAAAATAAACACGATTTACGATTTTGCATGACATCTTTGTTGACTCGCACTTGGAACGCAGCTGATATGTAAGAAACGTTATAGAAACCCAGGTCTGATAGTGTAGCGAGTAAAAAATACTAAAAATCAACTTACATATTATTCGTATTTTGGGGCTGTTGCTTATACACCTGTGATACTTAAAGAATATTTTGGTTAAGATACTCTGTCCATCAACCAGATCTGATCTTAGAAGGTTCAAAGTAAAATTAAAGGTTTTGTTTGTCAAGGTGTTTGAGTGCAACTTTGCCAGGGTTCTGTTCATGTGGCTAATTCGGACAGGTTGTACTTGCGCAATCCTTTTGTGGCTACTATTTCTTTGTAAATAAATATCTCCATATTTGAAAGCTGAAGTCGTGTTCATCGTGATCACAATCGTGATATTTGGAACTCCAACAGCCCAAGTGAAAGATTCCAATTCCTTGTTGTCTTCAGAATAAGTCAGGTTGCAGTCGTCTAAAAAGCAAGAGTTCTATAGCATTTTGGAACGCCCTTCTATTTTTCTACAGTTATTTGTGTAACCCTGACGGTATTGAAAAAAGCACAGTCGAGCTGTTTCGTTTACCAAAACGAGCAATATTTTTATCGAAAGCGTACTTCAAAAAACATTTTTAACAGGACTCGATTTTCGGCCCAACTAATTATACGCCTCCACAAATAATACAAAAATCGTTTTTTGCAAAACGTTTAGTCGAATTAAACTGTTTGTCTTTCTATGAAGGCAAATCTCCGTGTGGAGTTTACGTTTCCGCTGCAAAACAACTCACGGGGACGCGGCTTACAGAGAAATAGTTAGAGTCGCAGTATTTAACCTACTCCACATATTTTCTTTTTTCATGAACTTACCCGGATGGACTCGATAGGCACATATGCAGCTCACACTTAACAGCAGAACTAGACAAACGACGGACATGTTGCCTCAATCGTTTCAGTCAAACTAAACTGCAAAATTCATAAAAAGATATGACTCTTGGGCACACTGTCACTCAACAATTTGGTTTCTTATAACTGAAATGAATAGTGGCATTGAACTAAAATTACGATCACAGGCATTTTCCCTAATTAGAAACAAAGTGTTTTTTTCTAACATTTCTTTATACCCTCGCTTTTCCATTAAATATTGTTCTGTTTGTTTGGAGATTTTATTTTAAAAAGGTTAGGCAATAAACTACTTAAACACGAAACGCATATTAATTTATCCATCCATCCTGTAACAAACACACTAAAAGCCATAATATAGGCTTTGCGCATGCGCGAACTATTTCCCATCAGTGCTAAATTTGCTGCCACCCTTCGACAAAACATGCTGGAAACAAGTTTTTTCATTACTTTAATTTGTCACCGCAACAAGTTTTAGGCTATACGCTACATTAGGCTATACATTAGGTTCGTTTAAATACAAAACGTTTGATTTTAGCACAACATAACATAAGTAGGCGATGTATGCACTTTTAAAAATTAAAATTACTAAAAAATATGGCACTGGCAAACTGATGGCCACTCCCTACAAAGCTTTTCCAGTGCACCTTACTGAAAATAAACAGTTATGAACAGTTATTACGTTTTCCTGGCACCTTGCAATTGACCGCATTCAATCATACCGAAATTCTAAAACTCATACAAAGGTATAAGGTTCACAATACGTTGCAATGATCTACAGTAGACTGAAGTATGTAAAACTCTTATTTTTTTACCTTTATGTACATAACGTCGCATTTTGGGGCATAATCAACATAAAAATGGTCGATAAGAGGTTGAAAGGGTAGTTTTACGGGTCAGAGGTGAAAGGGTGGTTTTACTGGTCAGAGGTGAAAGTGTAGTTTTACTGGTCAGAGGTGAAAGGGTGGTTTTGCCGACAGTGCCGGATTAAGGGTACTGTAGTTCTAAGGCTATTTACCAGTGGGCCTAATTTTGCAAACGAAGCTACAAAGAAATAACACAAACATATTATAAACGTGTAATGTAAGTAAGTGAAAGTGTAGTTTTACCTGTCGTTGGTGAAAGGGTAGTTCTACTGGTCGTCGGTGTTGTTGCAATTACTGCGCTGACTCGAACAAGGAAGTGCTGGCTTGTGTGGAACGGAGGCCCCGACTCTATTGTGACGTTGTACTCGCCGAGGTCTGAACGCGAAACCTGAAGAAAGGTACAAGTCTTCCATCAGTATTCGTGCATGCTACAATGCAACTATTCATTTCAGTTATAAGAAACCAAATTGTTGAAGCAGCATGATTAACTGTCATAATACCAGCTTATAAAAATGTGTTAAATTACTAATTTTACTTACCTTTGGAATGATCAGTGCGAGTTTGTTGACACCTCGGTCGTATCTCTTGTAGATGTTTTCAACCTTTATACCTAGTAATTCAAGTGTATGCACTTTTAATCACTTAATAATGTAATAGGACAAATAGGTTCGCTGTAATTACCTTGCTTTGTTGCACTTACACCAGAAATGGCGGGATTCGATTCAAATTCAATTATAGCCAGGCCATCTTTGTTTAATGTTACATTTCTTGTGTAAACCTTGTTTATTATTGGAGGAACTGCAAAATAAAAAATGGCGGACATTAGACAGGAAATAATCAACAGCGTATTAATCAATCAGCAGTCTGTTGGTCCCATAAAAATGCATTGTAATTACAAAGTACAAGCCCATGGGTAACATTAGAAATGGCGACATCGTGATTTCTTTGTACGGCTTGTGTTCCACGGTTTGGACGAAATAAAATTTCAAAGGAATACACTTTCTAAATAAAGGCTACTTAACCTCATAAAAACTAGAAGTCTGTAGAATTCTCCTTTTGTAGAATGCAATGTTAACTTTCGCAAATATTTAAGTGCAAAAAAAATATATATAATTACAATACGAAGTGTTGGTCTTTGTGAATGGTGTTACTTAAATTGTAAAAAAATGGCGCAAACTTACATAGCACGTCAAGCTCCACTGATTTTGAAAGTGATGACGTCGATGTAGTTTGGAGACACGTCACATTTCGATTGTTATCTTCGCTCGAAAAGTGAACATAACTCGACGCCATCTGCAAGATGCAAGAAATTTAATAGATATCTTCGAAACCACAAAGTGAAAAGCCATTGTTTCACCATTTCGCCACTAGTGTTAACGTTCCTTCCTTGTATTGTGACGTTGTCAATTGTGTGGTCTGTGACGTCACAGAACAACAAAACCGATTCTCCCGCAGTAAATTTTCTGACGCGATCTCCTTTCCACAAGTCGAGAAACGATCCTGCAAATTGCACAACACCAAGTAAAACTAAACGAACCTGCAAATTGCACAACACCAAGTAAAACTAAACGAACCTGCAAATTGCACAACACCAAGTAAAACTAAACGAACCTGCAAATTGCACAACACCAAGTAAAAATATTATTTTGCTGAAAGCGATTTAACCCACCAGAAAATGTGTCCGTTAGGCGTTTTAGAACGTAAGAAAATCTCAAGTATGCAAACGTCCTCGAAAAAAAAGCCTGTTGCGAGGTTCGAACTCACGACCTCAGACCAACCGATACCGCGACTCTGTCAAATTATCTGAAAATGTTCGGTAATATTTTGTGCGCTGAAAACGGCGGCTGGTGGTGTGACGTGCTTAACAGGATGGGTGTAAGGCAGGGGTGGGCAAACTTTTTAACAGGAGGGCTAATTAGGAAATGTAATGCTTGCAGGAGGACCGCACATAAAATAAACACTAATTCATATTTTCAGTTTTACTAGAAAAAACTAATGAGCTACTAGGCTGCAACTACGGTGGTTTTGTCAGTGCGTCTACTTGTGGTTTCGGAAATAACGTTTCCTACAATTCCAATGAAGCCTTGCTCGTACGGATCGCCTCAGTACAAATTAATTAACAGCCTTGATTCAAAACCAGCTTTTAAACATAACATCTCCGTCAATATGCGTGGCAAAAGTCTGTTACACCTTGACCGTACAGACAAATGTAATTGTTGCAAACAATTGTTTATCATACAAATAAAACTTTTTGAATGAAGATTGTTTTGTAATAGATGCTTCCCATTCGAGTTCAACAACTGCATTAGTGTAGCGGTGTAGCCTCTGGGTTGCATAGCATTTCAAACAGGAACTGATAGAGCAAACGTTCCAACATGGTGCACTGTCATAGCCTTATTTAGGGCAAAATGGCTGGAAGAAGGCGAAGGGCCGCACAAAAAATGGATATTGGCCGCATGTTGCCCACCCCTAGTGTAAGGTATCAAAATCAGGGGGTTAGTTAAGGGGGTTAGATGGACCCCAGAATACTAAGACGTTGTATATAAATCCTTCAGGGAATTTCCATGTCGCAAAAAGATAATAAAAGCACAAAATCTAACGTAAGTTCTTTAAACAAAACTCGAAGCTATCAATCGTTTGTTGAAAACTTTCGGGTTTTCCGGGACTTTTACACTTGTGAAGTCCAGCTTTGTCCCCCAAGCGTTTAATAAAGCATTTTTATTGGCCATAAAGCGAAAGTAGCAACGTCTGCAAAAAGTTGAAAGCGCAAAGCAGAATGAGGAAGTGGTACTTACTCTGCACAAGAAGACATTTCTGATTTGCTTAAACCCCCAACTATACAAACGAGCGTTTTAGGAAAAACACACTAAATTAGAGCTGACAGGTGGCACTTGAAAATTGAAAATATCAAAGCTTCGCTGGAACTATTGGTCATTCAATTGAACAATTTAGTTTTCCAATCCCGACACGGACCGACCTTAATTGATTTCCTTTAATATCTTACAACTGAACTATATGTTTTGTCCTAACTCACCATCCCAGCACTGCTGGTTGTCCGGTCGCGTCCACTTTGCTTTTGCTCCACATCTCAACTTCGCGTATCTCCCGATAACAGCGTTGGTCGTCGAGTCGACATACACCGAGTTGTTGCAAGACACGTCCACTTCGCTATTGTACTTCCACTTGCTTGATGTGTTCGTGGAATCAACAACACCTTTAGGTTCAGGGCAATCTAAACACCAAGATGATACAAAGTTGTATTGAAGTCATTTCGAAATGACCTGAGTCCGAGTCAAGTCATTTGTAAAGTATATTAGGTAAAAGTCAAGTATTTCTGAAAAAAAGTCATAATTAGAGCGAGTCAATTTCAAGCCTTTCGGTAGTTACAAGGGATTAAGAAACTTTAGATTGGACTTATGAAACTCTGACATAAACATGATCTCAAGAAAACTCTTCTTATTTCCCTTTTTTTCTCTTATTTCCCTTTTTAAAATAAACACGATTTACGATTTTGCATGACATCTTTGTTGACTCGCACTTGGAACGCAGCTGATATGTAAGAAACGTTATAGAAACCCGCTACTTAACCTCATAAAAACTAGAAGTCTGTAGAATTCTCCTTTTGTAGAATGCAATGTTAACTTTCGCAAAATTTTAAGTGCAAAAAAAAGTATATACTTACAATACGAAGCGTTGGTCTTTGTGAATGGTGTTACTTAAATTGTAAAAAAAATGGCGCAAACTTACATAGCACGTCAAGCTCCACTGATTTTGAAAGTGATGACGTCGATGTAGTTTGGAGACACGTCACATTTCGATTGTTATCTTCGCTCGAAAAGTGAACATAACTCGACGCCATCTGCAAGATGCAAGAAATTTAATAGATATTTTCGAAACCACAAAGTGAAAAGCCATTGTTTCACCATTTCGCCACTAGTGTTAACGTTCCTTCCTTGTATTGTGACGTTGTCAATTGTGTGGTCTGTGACGTCACAGAACAACAAAACCGATTCTCCCGCAGTAAATGTTCTGACGCGATCTCCTTTCCACAAGTCGAGAAACGAACCTGCAAATTGCACAACACCAAGTAAAACTAAACGAACCTGCAAATTGCACAACACCAAGTAAAACTAAACGAACCTGCAAATTGCACAACACCAAGTAAAAATATTATTTTGCTGAAAGCGATTTAACCCACCAGAAAATGTGTCCGTTAGGCGTTTTAGAACGTAAGAAAATCTCAAGTATGCAAACGTCCTCGAAACAAAAGCCTGTGGCGAGGTTCGAACTCACGACCTCAGACCAACCGATACCGCGACTCTGTCAAATTATCTGAAAATGTTCGGTAATATTTTGTGCGCTGAAAACGGCGGCTGGTGGTGTGACGTGCTTAACAGGATGGGTGTAAGGCAGGGGTGGGCAAACTTTTTAACAGGAGGGCTAATTAGGAAATGTAATGCTTACAGGAGGGCCGCACATAAAATAAACACTAATTCATATTTTCAGCTTTTACTAGAAAAAACTAATGAGCTACTAGGCTGCAACTACGGTGGTTTTGTCAGTGCGTCTACTTGTGGTTTCGGAAATAACGTTTCCTACAATTCCAATGAAGCCTTTCTCGTACAGATCGCCTCAGTACAAATTAATTAACAGCCTTGATTCAAAACCAGCTGTTAAACATAACATCTCCGTCAATATGCGTGGCAAAAGTCTGTTACACCTTGACCGTACAGACAAATGTAATTGTTGCAAACAATTGTTTATCATACAAATAAAACTTTTTGAATGAAGATTGTTTTGTAATAGATGCTTCCCATTCGAGTTCAACAACTGCATTAGTGTAGCGGTGTAGCCTATGGGTTGCATAGCACTTCAAACAGGAACTGATAGAGCAAAAGTTCCAACATGGTGCACTGTCATAGCCTTATTTAGGGCAAAATGGTTGGAAGAAGGCGAAGGGCCGCACAAAAAATGGATATTGGCCGCACGTTGCCCACCCCTAGTGTAAGGTATCAACATCAGGGGGTTAGATGGACCCCAGAATACTAAGACGTTGTTTATAAATCCTTCAGGGAATTTCCATGTCGCAAAAAGATAATAATAGCACAATATCTAGCGTAAGTTCATTAAACAAAACTCGAAGCTATCAATCGTTTGTTAAAAACTTTCGGGTTTTCCGGGACTTTTACACTTGTGAAGTCCAGCTTTGTCCTCCGAGCGTTTAATAAAGCATTTTTATTGGCCATAAAGCGAAAGTAGCAACGTCTGCAAAAAGTTGAAAGCGCAAAGCAGAAGGAGGAAGTGGTACTTACTCTGCACAAGAAGACATTTCTGATTTGCTTAAACCCCCAACTATACAAACGAGCGTTTTAGGAAAAAAACACTAAATTAGAGCAGACAGGTGGCACTTGAAAATTGAAAATATCAAAGCTTCGCTGGAACTATTGGTCATTCAATTGATCAATTTAGTTTTCCAATCCCGACACGGACCGACCTTAATTGATTTCATTTAATATCTTACAACTGAACTATATGTTTTGTTCCAACTCACCATTCCAGCACTGCTGGTTGTCCGGTCGCGTCCACTTTGCTTTTGCTCCACATCTCAACTTCGCGTATCTCCCGATAACAGCGTTGGTCGTCGAGTCGACATACACCGAGTTGTTGCAAGACACGTCCACTTCGCTATTGTACTTCCACTTGCTTGATGTGTTCGTGGAAACAACACCTTTAGGTTCGGGACAATCTAAACACCAAGATGATACAAAGTTGTATTGAAGTCATTTCGAAATGACCTGAGTCCGAGTCAAGTCATTTGTAAAGTATATTAGGTAAAAGTCAGGTATTTCTGAAAAAAAGTCATAATTAGAGCGAGTCAATTTCAAGCCTTTCGGTAGTTATAAGGGATTAAGAACCTTTAGATTGGACTTATGAAAATCTGACATAAACATGATCTCAAGAAAACTCTTCTTATTTCCCTTTTTTTTTCTTATTTCCCTTTTTAAAATAAACACGATTTACGATTTTGCATGTCATCTTTGTTGACTCGCACTTGGAACGCAGCTGATATGTAAGAAACGTTATAGAAACCCGCTACGTAACCTCATAAAAACTAGAAGTCTGTAGAATTCTCCTTTTGTAGAATGCAATGTTAACTTTCGCAAAATTTTGAGTGCAAAAAAAAGTATATACTTACAATACGAAGCGTTGGTCTTTGTGAATGGTGTTACTTAAATTGTAAAAAAAATGGCGCAAACTTACATAGCACGTCAAGCTCCACTGATTTTGAAAGTGATGACGTCGATGTAGTTTGGAGACACGTCACATTTCGATTGTTATCTTCGCTCGAAAAGTGAACATAACTCGACGCCATCTGCAAGATGCAAGAAATTTAATAGATATTTTCGAAACCACAAAGTGAAAAGCCATTGTTTCACCATTTCGCCACTAGTGTTAACGTTCCTTCCTTGTATTGTGACGTTGTCAATTGTGTGGTCTGTGACGTCACAGAACAACAAAACCGATTCTCCCGCAGTAAATGTTCTGACGCGATCTCCTTTCCACAAGTCGAGAAACGAACCTGCAAATTGCACAACACCAAGTAAAACTAAACGAACCTGCAAATTGCACAACACCAAGTAAAAATATTATTTTGCTGAAAGCGATTTAACCCACCAGAAAATGTGTCCGTTAGGCGTTTTAGAACGTAAGAAAATCTCAAGTATGCAAACGTCCTCGAAAAAAAAGCTTGTGGCGAGGTTCGAACTCACGACCTCAGACCAACCGATACCGCGACTCTGTCAAATTATCTGAAAATGTTCGGTAATATTTTGTGCGCTGAAAACGGCGGCTGGTGGTGTGACGTGCTTTTTGATCGGTGTAAGGCAGGGGTGGGCAAACTTTTTAACAGGAGGGCCAGTTAGGAAATGTAATGCTTACAGGAGGGCCGCACATAAAATAAACACTAATTCATATTTTCAGCTTTTACTAGAAAAAACTAATGAGCTACTAGGCTGGAACTACGGTGGTTTTGTCAGTGCGTCTACTTGTGGTTTCGGAAATAACGTTTCCTACAATTCCAATGAAGCCTTTCTCGTACAGATCGCCTCAGTACAAATTAATTAACAGCCTTGATTCAAAACCAGCTGTTAAACATAACATCTCCGTCAATATGCGTGGCAAAAGTCTGTTACACCTTGACCGTACAGACAAATGTAATTGTTGCAAACAATTGTTTATCATACAAATAAAACTTTTTGAATGAAGATTGTTTTGTAATAGATGCTTCCCATTCGAGTTCAACAACTGCATTAGTGTAGCAGTGTAGCCTATGGGTTGCATAGCACTTCAAACAGGAACTGATAGAGCAAAAGTTCCAACATGGTGCACTGTCATAGCCTTATTTAGGGCAAAATGGCTGGAAGAAGGCGAAGGGCCGCACAAAAAATGGATATTGGCCGCACGCCTAGTGTAAGGTATCAAAATCAGCGGGTTAGATGGACCCCAGAATACTAAGACGTTGTTTATAAATCCTTCAGGGAATTTCCATGTCGCAAAAAGATAATAATAGCACAATATCTAGCGTAAGTTCATTAAACAAAACTCGAAGCTATCAATCGTTTGTTAAAAACTTTGGGGTTTTCCGGGACTTCACTTGTGTGAAGTCCAGCTTTGTCCTCCGAGCGTTTAATAAAGCATTTTTATTGGCCATAAAGCGAAAGTAGCAACGTCTGCAAAAAGTTGAAAGCGCAAAGCAGAATGAGGAAGTGGCACTTACTCTGCACAAGAGGACATATCTGATTTGCTTAAACCCCCAACTATACAAACGAGCGTTTTAGGAAAAAACACACTAAATTTAGAGCTGACAGGCGGCACTTGTAAATTGAAAATGTCGAAGCTTCGCTGGAACTCTAGGTCATTAAATTGAACAATTAGGTTTTGCAATCGACTGGATGTTAAATAGCCTGATACGGGCCGATCTTAATAGCTTTCCTTTAATATCTTACAACTGAACTATATGTTTTGTTCCAACTCACCATTCCAGCACTGCTGGTTGTCCGGTCGCGTCCACTTTGCTTTTGCTCCACATCTCAACTTCGCGTATCTCCCGATAACAGCGTTGGTCGTCGAGTCGACATACACCGAGTTGTTGC
The DNA here is from genome assembly GCF_963924565.1 of Ascidiella aspersa. Taxonomy (NCBI): domain Eukaryota; kingdom Metazoa; phylum Chordata; class Ascidiacea; order Phlebobranchia; family Ascidiidae; genus Ascidiella; species Ascidiella aspersa. The sequence goes on from NC_139450.1 coordinate 32,189,018, forward strand.
AAGGCCGACCCACCTCCACTTCGCTCTTGTACTTCCACTTGCTTGATGTGTTCGTGGAATCAACAACACCTTTAGGTTCGGGACAATCTAAGCACCAAGATGATACAAAGTTGTATTGAAGTCATTTCGAAATGAGTCCCAGTCAAGTCATTTGTAAAGTATATTAGGTAAAAGTCAAGTATTTCTGAAAAAAAGTCATAATTAGAGCGAGTCAATTTCAAGCCTTTATGTAGTTACAAGGGATTAAGAACCTTTAGATTGGACTTATGAAAATCTGACATAAACATGATCTCAAGAAAACTCTTCTTATTTCCCTTTTTTTTTCTTATTTCCCTTTTTAAAATAAACACGATTTACGATTTTGCATGTCATCTTTGTTGACTCGCACTTGGAACGCAGCTGATATGTAAGAAACGTTATAGAAACCCGCTACTTAACCTCATAAAAACTAGAAGTCTGTAGAATTCTCCTTTTGTAGAATGCAATGTTAACTTTCGCAAAATTTTAAGTGCAAAAAAAAAGTATATACTTACAATACGAAGCGTTGGTCTTTGTGAATGGTGTTACTTAAATTGTAAAAAAAATAGCGCAAACTTACATAGCACGTCAAGCTCCACTGATTTTGAAAGTGATGACGTCGATGTAGTTTGGAGACACGTCACATTTCGATTGTTATCTTCGCTCGAAAAATGAACATAACTCGACGCCATCTGCAAGATGCAAGAAATTTAATAGATATTTTCGAAACCACAAAGTGAAAAGCCATTGTTTCACCATTTCGCCACTAGCGTTAACGTTCCTTCCTTGTATTGTGAGGTTGTCAATTGTGTGGTCTGTGACGTCACAGAACAACAAAACCGATTCTCCCGCAGTAAATGTTCTGACGCGATCTCCTTTCCACAAGTCGAGAAACGAACCTGCAAATTGCACAACACCAAGTAAAACTAAACGAACCTGCAAATTGCACAACACCAAGTAAAACTAAACGAACCTGCAAATTGCACAACACCAAGTAAAACTAAACGAACCTGCAAATTGCACAACACCAAGTAAAACTAAACGAACCTGCAAATTGCACAACACCAAGTAAAACTAAACGAACCTGCAAATTGCACAACACCAAGTAAAAATATTATTTTGCTGAAAGCGATTTAACCCACCAGAAAATGTGTCCGTTAGGCGTTTTAGAACGTAAGAAAATCTCAAGTATGCAAACGTCCTCGAAAAAAAAGCCTGTGGCGAGGTTCGAACTCACGACCTCAGACCAACCGATACCGCGACTCTGTCAAATTATCTGAAAATGTTCGGTAATATTTTGTGCGCTGAAAACGGCGGCTGGTGGTGTGACGTGCTTAACAGGATGGGTGTAAGGCAGGGGTGGGCAAACTTTTTAACAGGAGGGCTAATTAGGAAATGTAATGCTTACAGGAGGGCCGCACATAAAATAAACACTAATTCATATTTTCAGCTTTTACTAGAAAAAACTAATGAGCTACTAGGCTGCAACTACGGTGGTTTTGTCAGTGCGTCTACTTGTGGTTTCGGAAATAACGTTTCCTACAATTCCAATGAAGCCTTTCTCGTACAGATCGCCTCAGTACAAATTAATTAACAGCCTTGATTCAAAACCAGCTGTTAAACATAACATCTCCGTCAATATGCGTGGCAAAAGTCTGTTACACCTTGACCGTACAGACAAATGTAATTGTTGCAAACAATTGTTTATCATACAAATAAAACTTTTTGAATGAAGATTGTTTTGTAATAGATGCTTCCCATTCGAGTTCAACAACTGCATTAGTGTAGCGGTGTAGCCTATGGGTTGCATAGCACTTCAAACAGGAACTGATAGAGCAAAAGTTCCAACATGGTGCACTGTCATAGCCTTATTTAGGGCAAAATGGCTGGAAGAAGGCGAAGGGCCGCACAAAAAATGGATATTGGCCGCACGTTGCCCATCCCTAGTGTAAGGTATCAAAATCAGGGGGTTAGTTAAGGGGGTTAGATGGACCCCAGAATACTAAGACGTTGTTTATAAATCCTTCAGGGAATTTCCATGTCGCAAAAAGATAATAATAGCACAATATCTAGCGTAAGTTCTTTAAACAAAACTCGAAGCTATCAATCGTTTGTTAAAAACTTTGGGGTTTTCCGGGACTTTTACACTTGTGAAGTCCAGCTTTGTCCCCCGAGCGTTTAATAAAGCATTTTTATTGGCCATAAAGCGAAAGTAGCAACGTCTGCAAAAAGTTGAAAGCGCAAAGCAGAATGAGGAAGTGGCACTTACTCTGCACAAGAGGACATATCTGATTTGCTTAAACCCCACACTATACAAACGAGCGTTTTAGGAAAAAACACACTAAATTTAGAGCTGACAGGCGGCACTTGTAAATTGAAAATGTCGAAGCTTCGCTGGAACTCTAGGTCATTAAATTGAACAATTAGGTTTTGCAATCGACTGGATGTTAAATAGCCTGATACGGTCCGATCTTAATAGCTTTCCTTTAATATCTTACAACTGAACTCTATGTTTTGTCCCAACTCACCATTCCAGCACTGCTGGTTGTCCGGTCGCGTCCACTTTGCTTTTGCTCCACATCTCAACTTCGCGTATCTCCCGATAACAGCGTTGGTCGTCGAGTCGACATACACCGAGTTGTTGCAAGGCCGACCCACCTCCACTTCGCTCTTGTACTTCCACTTGCTTGATGTGTTCGTGGAATCAACAACACCTTTAGGTTCGGGACAATCTAAACACCAAGATGATACAAAGTTGTATTGAAGTCATTTCGAAATGAGTCCCAGTCAAGTCATTTGTAAAGTATATTAGGTAAAAGTCAAGTATTTCTGAAAAAAATCATAATTAGAGCGAGTCAATTTCAAGCCTTTCGGTAGTTACAAGGGATTAAGAACCTTTAGATTGGACTTATGAAAATCTGACATAAACATGATCTCAAGAAAACTCTTCTTATTTCCCTTTTTGTTTCTTATTTCCTTTTTTAAAATAAACACGATTTACGATTTTGCATGTCATCTTTGTTGACTCGCACTTGGAACGCAGCTGATATGTAAGAAACGTTATAGAAACCCAGGTCTGATAGTGTAGCGAGTAAAAAATACTAAAAATCAACTTACATATTATTCGTATTTTGGGGCTGTTGCTTATACACCAACTGCTATACCCAAGGTATGATTCGGTTAAGATACTCTGTCCATCAACCAGATCAGATCTTAGAAGGTTCAAAGTAAAATTAAAGGTTTTGTTTGTCAAGGTGTTTGAGTGCAACTTTGCCAGGGTTCTGTTATGGTGGTAAATTCGGGCAGGGTTTAATTGCGCAATAAATTTGCGGCTACTATTTCTTTGTAAATAAATAACTCCATATTTGAAAGCTGAAGTCGTGTTCATCGTGATCACAATCGTGATATTTGGAACTCCAACAGCCCAAGTGAAAGATTCCAATTCCTTGTTGTCTTCAGAATAAGTCAGGTTGCAGTCGTCTAAAAAGCAAGAGTTCTATAACATTTTGGAACGCCCTTTCTGCAGTTATTTGTGTAACCCTGACGGTATTGAAAAAAGCACAGTCGAGCTGTTTCGTTTACCAAAACGAGCAATATTTTTTCGAAAGCGTACTTCAAAAAACATTTTTAACAGGACTCGATTTTCGGCCCAACTAATTATACGCCTCCACAAATAATACAAAAATCGTTTTTTGCAAAACGTTTAGTCGAATTAAACTGTTTGTCTTTCTATGAAGGCAAATCTCCGTGTGGAGTTTACGTTTCCGCTGCAACAAACTCACGGTTATGCGACTTACACAGAAATAGCTAGAGTCGCAGTATTTAACCTACTCCACATAGTTCTTTTTTCATGAACTTACCCGAATGGACTCGATAGACACATATGCAGCTCACACTTAATAGCAGAACGAGACAAACGACGGACATGTTGCCTCAATCGTTTCAGTCAAACTAAACTGCAAAATTCACAAAAAGATATGATTCTTGGGTAGGCACTGAACTGTAAATTAGCTTGATATAATGAATTGCAAAGCCAAAATGGTCGAGAAGTTCAACATTATCTTGATCAAGACGCTTCGGTGTTGCTTTGATTTACTTCTCAGTCACATTAACTGAAGATGATACAAGGTATCGAAACGTCTTAATCAAGATGATGCTGATATCATCGACCTTTTTAGTTTTGTGATTCATTATCAAGAGATGATTCTTTACAAAACAAAAAAATCCACCTGACAATCAGAGAAACACTGGAAATAACTGATGCTGGATAAACGGGTTTGAAAACTAACGAGTCATTGGGTGACTGCGATCGCTTAAAAGCGCTTCTCTGTTCTCGTTGTTTGTTTCTTCCTTTGAAGGACGAGCATTCATTAGGTAATTTCCAAATTTTAACCGGCCATTGTCTGCGAGAAGTTTCACGAAACCCGGAAATGTTGGAGTCGGCAATAAAAACAAAACGCAAAAGTTCCAAGTTAGTGAATTTATCTTCAATCTATTTAAAGTTGTAAGTTGAGAAGTTTGGGGGGGAGGAGGCATAATTTTTTTTTTTTTTTGGGGGGGGGATGCGACATTCTTGTCTATCCAGGAAACTGCGTCTATAGCGGTCGCTGCGCTAAGTACTTTTTTATGCGATTTATTTCATGTAAAGACAATGTTACCCTTACTAAAATGCTATCTTAAATTAAGTCACATCTCTATTTTATGTAAGCATAACTAAGTATACTACTTTACATTTTCTAAAAAAGTTAATCAAAACACATTACAGAAAAAAACAAATATTTTGTACATAGGCTACATAATCCCGACGCATTCCTTAAAAGAGAGCATTTCTATTTAACGAAAATTAAAACTTGGAAAGTTAGTTTTGACGTCGGTAAACAACGTTTTTTATACGACACGTATGACATTTTGATTCGATTGTACTTCAGCTCAGTCGAAAAAACTGTGTATGACACGCAAATTCGTCTAAAATCAGTTACCTTCAACGTAAGTAGGCTAATTGATGTTGTTTCTACCTCACGTTTAACGTTTTAATAGGGTTCCTTTGACGTTTGTATCAACGCTAAACAATATTAATGAAATGTTTTAATTTATGTATAAAATAGTCTAAAACAAGTTGACCTCGATGTCAGGTATATAGCCTACCTTGTTGTATACGTCACGTTTAACGTTTTAATCCGGTTGCATTGTGGTTTGCCGTAACCTTCGAAATGACTACGATCATTTAAGATGTTGCAAATTTGGTCGCGTTTTAGTTTTTCGTAATGTCAAAAAATAAAGTTATTGGAACTTTTGAAAATAGCATTTAAAATGGTTTCAAATAAGTTATCTTCAGCGACAGTTATCATTGCTTTTTGAATATACGCCACGTATGATGTTTTGAATTGGTTATATTGAAGATTGTAATAACGTTGAAAAATAACGTTATATTAACGTTAAAAATGACGTATAAAATAGTCTAATTCTAAACACAAGTAAGCTTCGATGTCAGTATTTACCGTAGTTTTTACGTCACGTGAAGTTCTAATTAGATTGCATTGTTGTTAGTTACAAACCAAAAAATAACGTTGTTAAAACGCTTAAAATCACGTCCAAAATGCTGTCAAAGAAGTTAGCTTTGACCTTAGAATTCAACGTCATTTATACTTCACGCGTGACGTTGTCAGTTAGTTGGATCGTAGTTTGTCGCAACGTCAAGAAATAACGTTATTAAAACGTTTAAAATTACATCCAAAACGGTCTTAAATAAGTTAGCTTTGACGTCAGAAATCACCGTTGATTGTACGTCACGTATGATTTTCTAAATTGGGTCCATTGTGGTTTCTCACGACAACGTATGAAATGAAATCAAGTTTACTTTGACGTGAGTAATTAACGTTGCATGTACGTCACCTATGACGTTCTAAATTGGTTACCACAAGGTTTGTAATAAGGTTGAGAAATGACGTTATTAAAACGTTAGAAATGATGTATAAAATATTCATAAAAAAATTATCCTTGTTACAAAAGGTAACGTTGTTGTTACGTCACGTTTCACGTTTTAATTGTATAACATTGTAGTTAGTCAAAACGGTAAAATGACGTTATTATAACGCTTAAAATGGCGTCCTGGTCTCCAAGAAATTAGCTTTGATGTCAGAATTTAATGTTGATTGTACGTCACGTATCACGTTGTAAATTAGTTACATCAATGGTGGTCACAAAGTTTAAAAATAATGTTAGCAAAACGTTCGCTCTGACGTACAAAATAGCCTAAAACAAGTTATTGGCCTCAAAGTAATTAATTAACCTTGTTCGTACGTCACCTTTGACGTTATAATCAGGTTACTTTGAGGTGCGCCACAATTTTTTTAAAGAATACAATTGAATTAAAAAAACGTTTAAACGACGTCAAAAGTGGCTGAAAAGACGTTAGTTTTGACGTCAGTAAACAACGTTTTTGTACGTGATTTATGACGTTTTAAAATAAGTTGCATTTGGTTTGTTTCAACGTTACGAAAGAACGTTAATCAAACGTTTGAAGTTACGTTAAAATTTGTCTATAACAAGTTAATTGTGACGTCAGAAATGAACGTGAATTCTACGTCACGTATGACGTTCTAAGCTGGTTGCGTTGGAGCCATTGTTATTATTTTTGTGGAGCTGGAGCCGGAGCCGGATCCATTTTTATTATTTTTGTGGAGCTGGAGCCATTTTTCAATTTGTGGTGCTAAAGCTAAGAAATTATATTTTGTTCCATCACCAACGTTAATTAGCCAAAAGCAATTTTTAAAACTTGCCATTGAATAAGTGACTGGTGGCACCGGAGCTGGAGCCGGAGTCATTGGGTGTGTGTTTGATGGCTCCGGAGCTGGAGCCGGAGCCAAAGGATTGAGTTTTACGACTCCGGAGCTGGAGCCGGAGCCATTTAATAATTGCCTGATGGCTCCGGAGCTGGAGCCGGAGCTAATGCTATTTTACGGTGGCTCCCCAGCCCTGATTTGCATGTCACCTATGACGTTGTAAATTTGTTTCATTGTGGTTCGTCGCAACGTTAAAAAATAACGTTCAACAAACGTTCGAAGTGGCGTCCAAAATGATGTAAAACATGTTAAAATCGACGTCTGTAATCAACGTTGTTTGTACGTTACAAATGACGTTGAAATTTGGTCGCATTGCGGTTTTTCTTAACGTTAATTTTGACGTTAGTGCTACGTTTTACATTACGTTTTGATAACACGGCCTCGACGTATTTTCTTAACGTTCGTTTGGACACATAACCAAAACGTTTACTTAGTTTAAAAAAAAATCCGAACGTCGAAAAAACGTTGTGTGTTAGCTGGGTAAAAAGTGAGCTGTTGTCCTTACTTTTATGCTTGAACTAGCTTTCTTGGTGTTTGTAGTGTTTTGTTTTTAATGTTGGAATATATTGCTTATTGTGCTTAAATTTGCGGGCAGCGCAGCTTAAGATTTTAAAAATAATTTGCGGTGCAGCTCAGCTTGCGAACAATTTATTACGGTGCGCTGCGGGCAGCGAACACAAATTTTATATTCTCACCATCTTTATTGTGTCCATAACCCGTTGAAATAACGACTTTAGTTTTTCCCGAGTTTTAAACATTTTTTCTCCAAAGGTAGTTTCCACAAACTTTATTTTTTTTTTATTCTTTTTGCCTTTTCAAATAGGATAATTATTAGGAAAATCTATAAAAACAGCTTTGTAATAAGGAGTTGGCCACTTTTGTGTTGGCCAAGAGATTTGGCCACCCAATACCCTACTGGTTCGGATATGACGCAAAGTTAATAACATGTGCAATTTGTAAACAATAACTAACGAGGTTGTAAAATATCAAAGTCTATAGAAATTATTTCTATTTCTATTTCTATTGTCTGTGGTATGTATATATAGTGTTAACTTACTTTACAGTAAAACTACATGTGTAAAAAAGCCTGAAGCTTAACTTAAAAGCATTGCCTTTCTCGAATAGATACCATGCTCATCACGTTTCTGGAAATAATTTTGGAAGTTCTAACTAAAGTAACTGTCACAGTCACTTAAAAAGCGTTTTTGTTTAGTAACACTTAAAGGCCTATAAATTACCAAGAACAAGACTCACTAACTAACTTAACAGTTCTTGAGTCTTAATTTGTATCCAAAAGATCACACCTATATAAGAATAGTTAAAATAGTGGTTAAAACCACTCAAAAGAATAAACTTGTTTGCAACTCCGACCTATTAAAAATGAAAGGAAATGCCTATTGAACCAGATTGGGCGCTCTTTTACTTATGTATGTGAAAAGTTATGCAAAAAACAAAACAAAAGAATACTGCATACCACAACGCATTGTTTGGGTTAGGGTGCGGGTTAACGTGCGGGTTTGCGTTTGGGTGAGGGTTGGTCAAGTAATATTTTGTTTACTATTAATAATACTTGACCCACCCTCACCCAAACGCTAACCTAAACAATATGCGTTGTGGTATGCGGCATTTGAACAAAAGTTTTTTTTATTAATTTTCATGTACATAAGTAAAAGAGCGCCTCAGATTGTTCTTTTACGTCTGCACCAATACGTGATTATTGATTGATTTGGGAGGGTTGGGTTTGTCGGTGGTATTGTTAGATTTAATTTTTCGATTTTTTTTGGAGCCGGGTAAATTAGTCTCAGGAGGTGCCTATAGGACATTCGACCAAATCACTGTGTTGCAATTGCACCCGTTAATATATGTCGAACTACTTTGATGTACGCGTAAATAGCCTTTTCCTTCAAAAAACTCCTGTATGAACTAAAGCTTAATCATTGTCACCAGCTGTAGAGACTTGAGGCAAAAAGAAAACTTAAGCTGCGCTTACAATTATCAGTAGTAACTCATTTACAGCTGCGCAATTTTGAGCTGCGTAACCATTTCCTCCGACCCAATCTGTAGTCTGTGCGCTGCTAAAAAAAAGTAGTATACTGCAGGGCTAAACTGAATTGTTGGGGACAGATGCAGGTGACTGAGCTATGATTTGAGTCTGACTCCATTTGTTAAAGGTAGGCTTGTTCAAAGTAGAATATCGAATCCTTGGATTCGAATCCAGATGAGATTCAAATCCAATTCTGTCGTTTATTTCGGGTAATTGGAACCGATATAATTTAATGTTTTACCGCCGATTGTTGCGCCTAATTGTATAAACGCGTGTGTTAAGTTGGTCTGTCGCTGCGGGACGTATTTATAATGCTTGCTTTAAATGTAACCTGGTAGTGCAATGTCAGCGTTTTTTCGGGCGACCAATTACCGCGTCTCGCATAACGTCGTCTAATAATTAAATGTCAACTTGCTGGCTGTACAAACTGCGCTATAGGGTTACCTAAGGTCAACTTTAGGCCAATATTCAGCGAGGTTATGCAGTTATGTACAGCTTAATTGTCTAGCATTCGTTAGCAAATTGTTTGGGCGATTTATTGCTGTGATTGTGGGCCCTGTAGGGTAGATTAGGATTTATCCCTTCCCAAACAAAATCGAGGTTAAATAATTTAACAAAAATATATTAGAATTCGATATTCTGGATTCGTTATCCTAGATTCGAAACCTATTATTCTAGAATACCTGGGGATTCTACTTTGAACATCCCTAGGTAAAGGTAGTTCAAAAGGTGCTTGAAGGTTGCGTGTATGACCAGCTTAGCCACAGCAATTTATTAAACGGATCTGATTTTATTGAACAACATCAGACTGGCAATCAACTTACAGGAATAGCTTAAAGTCCAGCATAATAAGTTCTGTCCGTTAAATTATTTGAGTTGAATAAGTTGAAATCCAGTCAGTTCCAGTTACGTTCAGTTGAATAAGTTAGGATCTGGTTTCGTTAACTTTCGTTTCGCTTTTGTACACATCGCCTGGCCATCGTTTAGCAGAGGCGTGTTAACGAAATGCAAATAACATCTTTGTGTTACTTTACGAGCAATGTGAATGGTGGCAGGTCTGCGATTGGGCCATGTCATTAAAACAACTAGAAATAATAATACGACCCTACAGTGCTAAACTATTGGCCGTAGAATTACTGATGTTTTAGCATTTTTTATAAACGGCTAGGCAGAAAACATGTTTACTCACCTCAAAATTTTTCGCTCTGCACACCCAAAATCGTGGCGTGAAGTGCCATAAAATGCAGATTGGCCACCTATGCAATATCAAAAGTTTCCAGTTTGACTAACTGCACACCTCTAATTTAGAATTAGGTTTCTTACTGAGTTTTACCGGGTCAAATTTGATATATTGTTATTAGGTGAATTACCTCTAGTAATCTAGTTGTACACCTAATTTGATTAATTTGTGTTTCAAGGTAAAAAACGCTGTTTGGATCGCAAATCATGACTGAAATTCCTATGTTAATTTGGTATGGCACTAGTACAACTCTAGTATTGGACGAGTTACGATACAACAACATGGTAGCGCAGGGTTGGCCTTAAGCACTCGCCCGCTCGCCAATGCGAGTACAAATTGCTCCTGGCGAGTGCTGATTGGCACCCACCTGGCAAGTGACTTCAGCGAGAAATTTAACAGATTGGTGTAAGACAACGTGTGTTAATACTAAGCGAAATATAACTTAGCTCCAGTTATTTCCCTAAACTAGCTGCTCGCCCGGCTGGCGAGTGTAAATTTTTGCTTAGGAACAACCCTGTATCGGATATCTGCTTCAAATGATATTATTGGATATCTCTGTTGCACACCTGCTCATAAAGCCTAAAATGTGTTTCATAAAAATTTGAAACAGTTAATTGTTATTGTACACCCTAAATCTCAACAAAATGTGCAATGTACACAGAGTGCCTTGCAGTTGTATACAGCTAAATAAAACGATATGTCACACTAGAAGTCATTCTAACAATATTTGTTTTACATATTTCTTTGATCACATAAGAACTGTATTAGTATCTTGTAGAGCTAAATACAGCATTAAACACTTGTGTTACTGGCATTGAAACCATGTCAGAAGATATTTCGGAATCTGATAAGTTGGACCCATATGAAGGTGAAGAAGAATATCGAGCAGAAAATGAAAAGAAAACCACCCCTGGGTTAATCTACATCAGTTTTCTTCCCCCTAACATGACCCCTCTTCACATACGACAGATCTTTGAAAAGTATGGCGAAGTTGGAAGGATATTTTTACAACCTGAAGGTAAAGAATTAAAGCAGGACTCTGAACTTTTAGTCCTACATCGCTTATTCATTAAGACCAAGTTCGGTAGCAAAACAAAACATTTCTTGTTGCCCATATTACACATATTTGAGGAATTAAATTAATACTCACTTTTTTAGACAAAGTATAACTTTTGTATAAGCACAAGACTTTGTATGATGTTGATGTTGGCTGGCTTGGGGCCCTAAAACAATATTATATTCCTTTTAGAAAATCTAAAAAAAAATACTTTTTTTTATATATATATTTTAAACCACAAGCTAACTTCAGGATGCTTTAGGTAATTGGTGTGGTCCCAAGATAGTAATATTCCCCCCGCTCACCAATGCAGGTGCAATTTGTTCTAAGCTTTTGACATCCACTGACCCCACTGGCATATTTCCTTAGCGCAATTAGTTTTTTTTATCAGACCTATTGGACTTATTTTGTTGATTTGCAACATAATATCTAAAATGCTTAAGACTGAAGGCTAGTTATGGCGTCAAACGCTAACTTTGTGTAAACAAATTAAAGAAGCACATTATACATGCAAAAAAGTACAACGTATTCAATAGGTGAACAATTAAGGCCGACGATACAACATCTATGTTAATGCTCTAAAATGGAAGGCAAGTTACATCCAGTTGCGTATCCAGGGGGGGGGGGTTTGGGGGTTCGGACCCCCCCCTTTTCGGAAGTGACATTAACGTTTATTGTTCGTTTTTGTCAGGGTTTACCTCACCGTCCGAAGCTGCGTGTTTTTTTCAGTGTAATTGGGTCACACGTCTTGCTAATGCGAAACCAAAATCAAAGGCAAAACGCCTTTTTCGTTTCTTGTTTGGTCGACCGTAAACGCAGGATATTTTTTTGTCTTTCGCCTTTCGTTATTCGTTCGGGTTGGCTGATGAACAAGTGGGTGTTCGACAATTAATAACAGTCAATCAAGCGGTCGCTTTAATTAATCGGGCCCGCTGCCTCTTTAACAAACTATACACGAGTCCATCTTAAATACTTTTTGAGTGAGTATTTTAACTACGTAAGTGCGAAAAATTTTTAATGTTCTTTTTACATCCGGTTTTTACGTTTTGATGCTGTCTATTGAACTAGATTAGCGCTTCTCTAACGTTGCGCTGTGGAAGGCTGCCAAGTGCCTCGCGAGTCGCGACCTAACAGAAAACGTATTCAAAAATATTGGACATATATTTTTCAACATTTTTTTTATTTTTATTTTCGGCAATGTAATAAAAACTTGCAAGAAATTTTAAACAATGCCATTTTTACCGATGGTTGTGAAATAGTCTATGACCTAGCAAGAGGCATAGGTAGTGCAGCATACGAAGTATTCCAGGCAATTTTAGGGTTGTTTTCCGCTTAGTTGTAGAAAGGCCGTCATGTGACCCTCATTTAAAAATTGGTAATTAATGTAATAATTTCAAAATTTGAACATCGACCATCGCCGTAAAAATCGGTATGAAGAACAAACCGCAGTTGACAGCAAATATTCACGTTACCGTCTCAGTCAAGCCATTTCGTTATGCATACGAAACGGACAAAACTGAACAACTTTAGCTACGCATTTACCAGTTTCCTATTGTTTTAATATGTGAAACTTTTTTGGAGAGCAACATGTAAATAAAAAGTATTACTGGAGATTTTCCGCCCCGACTTTTTCGTGTTTTACATAGTGCCATACGTGTTTTGTGCCCAACACTTAAAAATCGGTTTATTGAGTTATAGTTCCTTTACACAGATATGGAAACGGCGTCTGCATGACTTGTATATACTTAAAATGATCTTTTTCTTGTCTTGCCGATTTAGGGGCGAATTGAGGGTGGTGTGTACCAGAACACGCCTCTTCACCATTTTACGCTTTAAAAGCATTTTTTCCAACTTTTTTAACTTTTTAAAATTTCTCGTTTTAAGCAAAATTATTCAGCCCAAATTCTCGACGAAGTGCAATTTCTGTTAAAAAGACTATAAATGCAACCAATGCGCCACGAATACTTTTCATCTAAAAGTTTTGCCAATCTTAAGCTGCTCATTTACGCCCTAGTTCGCTCTAGAACAACATTTGCATTTAAGATGACGTACCTTATGACTTAATTAACGTCGGGACGCCATTCTGTAGTTTGTGGTTATGCGAATATATGCGAATATTCTTGTATAGTTTGTGCGCATCAATAGAAATAGAATTCGAGTAGATATAAAGTGCTGCGTTGCCTTTGAAAGTTTTTTTGTGGAGGAGAAAAGTGCAAGAGCAGCTAAAAATGAAATTATGAAAAACACCAAAAGTGAGAACTAGGTTGTTAGAAAAACAAACAAACTTATAAATGAAATATTTCATTCTTATCAGAACAAAAAAAAATATTTGAATTAAAAACTAACGAGACACTGAAACTTAATATTCAAAACATGTTAATAAATGTGTTAATATATAATTGCCTTGAAACATAATTACCAGGGGAGGTGTTATTTTTGAATAACATTATACCTGACAACAACAGTTTATATGTTAGTAATAATATTTGCGATTCTTGAGAGCCAATGTTGCCAAAATGTCCCAGATAGAGATTGGGCCCATGGCCATCGGCTAACAAACTACACCTGGTGCACTACAAGGTTTCTGATATACAGCTGTTTTTAGACTGCTATTTATCTAGAAAAAAAAGAGTTTATTTTTTGCAAGTATCCACCGATTCAAAAACGTTACTTACGGTTTTTTTGTTTCATTATATCACAGAAAGTAATGTTTTTGTTTAGTGAGAAAACTTTAACTGAAATTTTAGTGAATCCTTCTTATTGTGCATCAATTTTTCAGCTTCACCTTTAAAAGTTAAGTTTCTGTCCAAGATAATTACCTCCCCCCCCTGTGTGTCACAAACTCAGGAATTTTGTGCAAACAATTAAGTAATGCGTTTGGCCGTGGGAAACCCCTGGTTCCCTTTTCAGCGCTGTGTGGTTTATTTTGACAACGATTTTGGCTGTCTGCACTGCTTGTTATAGCGTCAGCATTCTTCGCGGGATACAGAGAGTATTGGACACATTTTAAGCACAGTTTGCCATCTAGTGGTGGAAGACAAGCTGTTGCCAAATGCGAGCGCTAGGTGTGCATTTGACTTAAGTCAATGACTTGACTTAAGAGCACTGAACTCACGGTTTTCTCGACTTAGTGTTTTGGACAAAATAACTTGACTTGATTTAAGACTTTTGGACAAATGTTTTGGGTTGAAATAAAGTGTTTTCATGAGTATTTTTAATTACAAAGTTGAGTTCTATCTTTAGATTTGCACGTGAAACATTTTGCTTCCAATATGTTGGATTTTTGTAATTTCTTAGTAGAGGGTATAGCCCATAATTGGACCAATTTACCAATTTTAAAAAGTTTAACGTAATTTTTTACAGCAACGGCTTCTCACTTGAAACTTACTCTAATTCTGACCTGAGTGGACTTGACTTGTCATTTATTCAAAATGACTTGACTTGGACTTAATGGTTTAACAAATGATTTGACTTGGACTTAAGTTCTTATAAAAATGACTTGACTTGGACTTAATGTTTTAACAAATGACTTGACTTGGACTTGAGTAATTTCAAAAGGACTTGTTTACAACACTGGGAAGTCTTATTATAAACCTGGTGTGCCCGGTTGAACCAAAGCGCGGCTACGTCAGAGAATCGTGTCTCAATGCATTCTTGTTATTTGCGCCTCAGCAATTAAAACTTTCAACAAACTACAAATTTACGAAATAATCGGAGCGTGGCTTTGTGCTGACACAGTTCAATCTAAACTTATAATGTCTATTAAGACGGTGAAATATTTCTTACTTACAATGCGTTTGAAAGTTTTATTTCGGAGAAAAAAGTGCGAGGGCGGGTAAAAACGAAGGACTGGATTGGAATAATAGTTAGAGCTATAGGTTGCTAGGAAAGATTAATACTTACAAATAAAATATTCGTGTCTTATCTGACCAAATAACATGATTAGATGTGTGGTGAACATAAGCCGGAACGGTACGGAACAGCACAGGGCGACCAACGTTGTAATAATACATAGTAAGAAAGCCCATACAGAAGTAGGTTGCATTTTATAGGTTTCGAATAAATGTTAAGATAATGGCTGGAGGTTTTAATTAGACGCAGAATGAATATTAAAGCCCATACCGAAGTAAGAATAGCATTTTGAACGTTTCGAATATCTCTTTATTCATTTTAAACTTATCATTTCATTTTTTATATTAGAATCATTTAAAATGATAGCTATTTCTGTATGGGCTTTGATATTCTTACTATACGTCTAACTACAACATACAATCATTGCTCAGACAACTTCCAATCATTAAATTCTAATGATAGTTTAAGCTTTGTGTTTGTTAAGTTCGTTTAGTAATTAAGCATCCTGGTAAGTTTCGAATCTGATGAGTCAGAAGGTTTCGAATAAATTTTAAGATAATGCGTTGCGATTGTAGTTAGAAGTAGAATCAATTTCAAAACCCATATAAAAGTAGAACGTTTAGAAAAACTCTCTGTTCATTTTCAACATCGTATTCCATTTTCATGTCCGAAACGTTTGACGTAACACCTACTTCTGTACGCGCTTTGATATTCATACTACGTTTAACTAACCTGCAGCAATCATCTTAACGTTTATTTAAAACGTTCACAAAATGCTACCTACTTATGTATAAGCTTTGATATTCGTACTACGTCTAGATACAACCTCAAGTTATTATAACGACAACTTCCAACCATTTTGCACCAAAGTTCTAATAATAGTTCAAGCTTTTTGTTTGTGTTAAGTTCGTTTAGTAATTAAAGCATCCTGGTAAGTTTCGAATCTGATGAGTCAGAAGGTTTCGTATGCAGCCTCCTGTTGTGGGTCACGTTGCTGAGATGAAGCCGGTAAAATGTTCTCGTAACGAACTCCTTGATGTTGAATTTTCGGCCCACCAGGGTTGACAGGCATCACGTCCTGGTAGTTACTGAAAAAAAAAAACACTGGTACAAAATTAAAATATTTGCTAAAAATGTTTCAAGTGCATGGCTAAAAAGATGAACGAAATCTAAGCACAAACGTACAACTTACACCAATACAGCATCAATATATATCACCGATTTATTTGATGAAACAAACGAATCAAACTAAGTTTTGACAGTATTTTGTGTTTATCCTGAAAGAAATAATTTAACCGGCAATGTCTTGTTGGTTTGTATGAAAGTAAAATACAACTTTTGCGTTCCAAGTTTTGCACGAAATACCAGCTTAATGTATACCTAAGCGACGTCTTAATTTATCGCTGATCTGCATCATACATTTTTACATTTTTTCAATATACTGTATAAGCTAGATAACGCATTCTCGTTTTAATAATAGTTAACCGTGATGAGGTCAGCTGGTATCGGCTGACGAAACATCGGTTTATAAATTGCTTTACGCCAGAATAGCGATTTTTATATATTGATATTTTTTCTTGTTAGAGCAAATGCTACTGATAACGCAGCACAGTTGATGAACATTTCTTTAATTTCGTCTCTACAAAGCTTTATTTTCATACTTACCCTTGGTTTAGAGCTTGCACCCGCACGTTATCTTTGTCGCGGTCGTAACGGACCTGCAATTGTCCGGAACCTGCAAATGAAAGAAAAATCTAGCACAGTGGTTCTCAAAAGGAGTCATTTGACTCCCTTAAGGAGGAAATTTATCCTAGGAGAAATTGGGGAGGAAAAATTGATAAAAAAAGTTAATTTATCGGTTATATGCCACAAAAATTGGCCACAAAATAAGGATGAATCATTCATTCGAATTAAGAGAATAATGATGCATTATTTTGTGGCGAAATACATTTCGCTTCTTAATGACTATAGAACTTATTAATGACTTACTTTGACTAAAACAAGAAAGTCTTAAGAATATTTGTCGTTTGTTTGAATTTATTCATTACAAAATTTGTCAAATATATAACGCACTCTATGCAAAAAAGTCGTAGTACTCGTTTAGCTTTCTAATACCAACTTACCAGCGTTCGGCCGAGCTTTGAAGCAGAGCAAGCCGAAATGTTTGAGCAATCCCAGAGTCGTTCCAACCAGAAGCAAGATTGTGACGCAGATGAACAGATAAAAAAACACAGAAGTAAAAACCGAAGTTTGGGAGACGATTGTTGAATATGCTGCTGGTAAGTTGCTGGTCGTTGCTGAAAGTGTAGTTTTACTGGTCAGAGGTGAAAGGGTGGTTTTACTGGTCAGAGGTGAAAGGGTGGTTTTACTGGTCAGAGGTGAAAGGGTGGTTTTACTGGTCAGAGGTGAAAGGGTGGTTTTACTGGTCAGAGGTGAAAGGGTGGTTTTACTGGTCAGAGGTGAAAGTGTGGTTTTACTGGTCATTGGTGAAAGGGTGGTTTTACTGGTCAGAGCTGAAAGGGTGGTTTTACTGGTCAGAGGTGAAAGGGTAGTTTTACTGGTCATTGGTGAAAGTGTAGTTTTACTGGTCATTGGTGAAAGTGTAGTTTTACTGGTTATTGGTGAAAGGGTAGTTTTACTGGTCATTGGTGAAAGTGTAGTTTTACTGGTCAGAGCTGAAAGTGTAGTTTTACTGGTTATTGGTGAAAGTGTAGTTTTACTGGTCATTGGTGAAAGGGTAGTTTTGCCGGCAGGGCCGGATTAAGGGTACTGTAGTCCTAAGGCTATTTACCAGTGGGCCTAATTTTGCAAAAGAAGCTACAAAGAAATAACACAAACATAATATAAACATGAAATAAATGTAATTAAGCGAAAGCGTAGTTTTACTTATCGTTGGTGAAAGGGTAGTTCTACTGGTCGTCGGTGTTGTTGCAATTACTGCGCTGACTCGAACAAGGAAGTGCTGGCTTGTGTGGAACGGAGGACCCGACTCTATTGTGACGTTGTACTCGCCGAGGTCTGAACGCGAAGCCTGAAGAAAGGTACAAGTCTTCCATCAGTATTCGTGCATGCTACAATGCAACTATTCATTTCAGTTTTAAGAAACTCCAATTGTTGAAGCAGCATGATTAACTTTCATAACACCAGCTTATAAAAATGTGTTAAATTACTAATTTTACTTACCTTTGGGAATATTAGAAAGAGTTTGTTGACACCTCGGTCGTATCTCTTGTAGATATTTTCAACCTTTATACCTAGTAATTAAAATTGTATGCACTTTTAATCACTTAATAATGTAATAGGACAAATAAGTTCGCTGTAATTACCTTGCTTTGTTGCACTTACACCAGAAATAGCGGGATTCGATCCAAACTCAATTACAGCCAGGCCATCTTTGTTTAATGTTACAATTCTTGTGTAAACCTTGTTTGTTATTGGAGCAACTGCAAAATAAAAACTGGCGGACATTAGACAGGAAATAATCAACAGCGTATTAATCAATCAGCAGTCTGTTGGTCCCATAAAAATGCATTGTAATTACAAAGTAGATGCCCATGGGTAACATTAGAAATGGCGACATCGTGATTTCTTTGTACGGCTTGTGTTCCACGATTTAGACGAAATAAAATTTCAAAGGAATGCACTTTCTAAATAAAGGCTACTTAACATCATAAAAACTAGAAGTCTGTAGAATTCTCCTTTTGTAGAATGCAATGCTAACTTTCGCAAAATTTTAAGTGCAAAAAAAAGTATATTCTTACAATACGAAGCGTTGGTCTTTGTGAATGGTGTTACTTAAATTGTAGAAAAAATGGCGCAAACTTACATAGCACGTCAAGCTCCACTGATTTTGAAAGTGATGACGTCGATGAAGTTTGGAGACACGTCACATTTCGATTGTTATCTTCGCTCGATAAGTGAACATAACTCGACGCCATCTGTAATATGCAAGAAATTAAATAGATATCTTCGAAACCAACACAAAGCGAAAAGCCATTGTCTCACCATTTCGCCACTAGAATAAAGGTTCCTTCCTTGTATTGTGACGTTGTCAATTGTGTGGTCTGTGACATCACAGAACAACAAAACCGATTCTCCCGCAGTAAATGTTCTGACGCGCTTTTCTTTCCATAGGTCGAGAAACAAACCTGCAAAGTGTAAAAAAACAAGTAAAACTATATTTTTTTCTAAAAGCGACCTAACCCACCAGAAAATGTTTCAGTTAGGCGTTTTAGAACGTAAGAAAATCTCAAGTATGCAAACGACCTCGAAAAAAAAGCCTGTGGCGAGGTTCGAACTCACGACCTCAGACCAACCGATACCGCGACTCTGTCAAATTATCTGAAAATGATCGGTAATATTTTGTGCGCTGAAAACGGCGGCTGGTGGTGTGACGTGCTTTTTGATCGGTGTAAGGCAGGGGTGGGCAAACTTTTTAACACAAGGGCCAGTTAAATGTAATGCTTACAGGAGGGCCGCAATTAAATAAACACTAATTCCTATTTTCAGCTTTTACTAGAAAAAGTAATGAGCTACTAGGCTGCAACTACGGTGGTTTTGTCAGTGCGTCTACTTGTGGTTTCGGAAATAACGTTTCCTACAATTCCAATGACGCCTTTCTTGTACGGATCGACACAGTACAATCTAACAGCCTTATTTCAAAACCAGCTGTTAAACATAACATCTCCGTCAATTTGCGTGGCAAAAGTCTGTTACACCTTGACCGTACACACAAATGTAATTGTTGCAAAACAATTCTTTATCATACACAACGTGACATAAGTAAAACTTTCTGAGTGAGGATTGTTTTGTAATAGATGCTTCCTATTCGCGTCCAACTGCATTAGTGTAGCGGTGTAGCCCAGGGTGGTCCAAGGTTGACTGCATCGCGGGCCACAATATTTGTTGCATATTCTTTGCGGGCCACATAAAGTAAGGTTACATGTGTGCCAGGAGCGGATCAACGATTTCCGTGTGGCCGGGGCTCAAAAAGTTAAAAACGTCACAAAGTAACTTTGAAAGACGTATAAGCTCAAGAAACTTGCTTGTATCGTCACAGTTTTGCGCAAATGAAATCGAATGTAATGAGAATTGGGAAAAGGTGCGCGCAAAGCGCGAAAAATTTTCGTATTTAACGAAGACTGCATTTTATAAGAGTTAAAATGTTCGCGTAAGCCGTAAACCGTGACCCGTGTGCGTATCTTACTCAACTTTTAAGGGAGATGTTGCATACTACACAATCGCTAAATTACAAAGACGTCATCGTTTTGCGCAAAAAGGTTTTATTCACCACTTTGATTTGGTTTAAATTGCATCTTGGAAAGGGTCAGGGCGTTTAGCCTAAAGTCACAGTGAAAACCTGTAGAACAATACTTTTGAGCAGCGCCATATATTTTATCGTACATTTACTTTAAAACGCAAATATAACTTACAAGTTCGCACAACATCACTTTAGAAAGTTCCATAGGACGCACTGCGGCTTCTCTCAAACCGGTCTAATACATACCAAAAATTAAGCGTTCTTGCCACACCCTGGATCCGAATTTGGTGAGCGATAGGAAACTGTTTTTTACATGGTATAACCGCAAAAATGTAATCATAACCAAACAATTGCAATATGCTTAATGTTCGTTGGTTAGCTTTCTTTGAATAAACCCTCATCGGTACGCATTGCAATAATTCAACAGTGCTTCGCGGGCCACGAACAATGGTGTCTGCGGCCCGCGGGCCTGGGTTTGGACCACCCTGGTGTAGCCTATGGGTTATATCGCACTTCAAACAGGAAACTGATAGAGCAAACGTTCCAACATGGTGCACTGTCATAGCCTTATTTAGGGCAAAATGGCTGGAAGAAGGCGAAGGGCCGCACAAAAAATGGATATGAGCCGCACGTTGCCCACCCCTAGTGTAAGGTATCAAAATCAGGGGGTTAGTTAAGGGGATTACATGGAACCCAGAATATTAAGACATTGTTAGTAAACCCTTCAGAAAAATTTCCATGACGCAAAGAGATAATAATAGCACAATATCTAGCGTAAGTTCTTTAAACAAAACTCGAAGCTATCAATCGTTTGTTAAAAACTTTGGGGTTTTCCGGGACTTTTACACTTGTGTGAAGTCCAGCTTTGTCCCCCGAGCGTTTAATAAAGCATTTTTATTGGCCATAAAGCGAAAGTAGCAACGTCTGCAAAAAGTTGAAAGCGCAAAGCAGAATGAGGAAGTGGCACTTACTCTGCACAAGAAGACATTTCTGATTTGCTTAAACCCCCAACTATACAAACGAGCGTTTTAGGAAAAACAGACTAAATTTAGAGCTGACAGGTGGCACTTGTAAATTGAAAATGTCGAAGCTTCGCTGGAACTCTTGGTCATTTAATTGAACAATTAGGTTTTGCAATCGACTGGATGTTAAATAGCCTGATACGGTCCGACCTTAATAGCTTTCCTTTAATATCTTACAACTGAACTATATGTTTTGTCCCAACTCACCATTCCAGCACTGCTGGTTGTCCGGTCGCGTCCACTTTGCTTTTGCTCCACATCTCAACTTCGCGTATCTCCCGATAACAGCGTTGGTCGTCGAGTCGACATACACCGAGTTGTTGCAAGGCCGATCAACCTCCACTTCGCTATTGTACTTCCACTTGCTTGATGTGTTCGTGGAATCAACACCTTTAGGTTCGGGACAATCTAAACATCAAGATGATACAAAGTTGTATTGAAGTCATTTCGAAATGACCTGAGTCCCAGTCAAGTCATTTGTAAAGTATATTAGGTAAAAGTCAGGTATTTCTGAAAAAAAGTCATAATTAGAGCGAGTCAATTTCAAGCCGTTCGGTAGTTACAAGGGATTAAGAACCTTTAGATTGGACTTATGAAAATCTGACATAAACATGATCTCAAGAAAACTCTTCCTATTTCCCTTTTTTTTTCTTATTTCCCTTTTTAAAATAAACACGATTTACGATTTTGCATGACATCTTTGTTGACTCGCACTTGGAACGCAGCTGATATGTAAGAAACGTTATAGAAACCCAGGTCTGATAGTGTAGCGAGTAAAAAATACTAAAAATCAACTTACATATTATTCGTATTTTGGGGCTGTTGCTTATACACCTGTGATACTTAAAGAATATTTTGGTTAAGATACTCTGTCCATCAACCAGATCTGATCTTAGAAGGTTCAAAGTAAAATTAAAGGTTTTGTTTGTCAAGGTGTTTGAGTGCAACTTTGCCAGGGTTCTGTTCTTGTGGCTAATTCGGACAGGTTGTACTTGCGCAATCCTTTTGTGGCTACTATTTCTTTGTAAATAAATATCTCCATATTTGAAAGCTGAAGTCGTGTTCATCGTGATCACAATCGTGATATTTGGAACTCCAACAGCCCAAGTGAAAGATTCCAATTCCTTGTTGTCTTCAGAATAAGTCAGGTTGCAGTCGTCTAAAAAGCAAGAGTTCTATAGCATTTTGGAACGCCCTTCTATTTTTCTACAGTTATTTGTGTAACCCTGACGGTATTGAAAAAAGCACAGTCGAGCTGTTTCGTTTACCAAAACGAGCAATATTTTTATCGAAAGCGTACTTCAAAAAACATTTTTAACAGGACTCGATTTTCGGCCCAACTAATTATACGCCTCCACAAATAATACAAAAATCGTTTTTTGCAAAACGTTTAGTCAAATTAAACTGTTTGTCTTTCTATGAAGGCAAATCTCCGTGTGGAGTTTACGTTTCCGCTGCAAAACAACTCACGGCGACGCGGCTTACAGAGAAATAGTTAGAGTCGCAGTATTTAACCTACTCCACATATTTTCTTTTTTCATGAACTTACCCGGATGGACTCGAAAGGCACATATGCAGCTCACACTTAATAGCAGAACTAGACAAACGACGGACATGTTGCCTCAATCGTTTCAGTCAAACTAAACTGCAAAATTCATAAAAAGATATGACTGTTGGGCACACTGTCACTCAACAATTTGGTTTCTTATAACTGAAATGAATAGTGGCATTGAACTAAAATTACGATCACAGGCATTTTCCCTAATTAGAAACAAAGTGTTTTTTTCTAACATTTCTTTATACCCTCGCTTTTCCATTAAATATTGTTCTGTTTTTTTGGAGATTTTATTTTAAAAAGGTTAGGCAA
The DNA here is from genome assembly GCF_963924565.1 of Ascidiella aspersa. Classification (NCBI taxonomy): domain Eukaryota; kingdom Metazoa; phylum Chordata; class Ascidiacea; order Phlebobranchia; family Ascidiidae; genus Ascidiella; species Ascidiella aspersa. The sequence continues at coordinate 32,212,220 of NC_139450.1, forward strand.
TAAACTACTTAAACACGAAACGCATATTAATTTATCCATCCATCCTGTAACAAACACACTAAAAGCCATAATAAAAGCCTTTGCGCATGCGCGAACTATTTCCCATCAGTGCTAAATTTGCTGCCACCCTTCGACAAAACATGCTGGAAACAAGTTTTTTCATTACTTTAATTTGTCACCGCAACAAGTTTTAGGCTATACGCTACATTAGGCTATACATTAGGTTCGTTTAAATACAAAACGTTTGATTTTAGCACAACATAACATAAGTAGGCGATGTATGCACTTTTAAAAATTAAAATTACTAAAAAATATGGCACTGGCAAACTGATGGCCACTCCCTACAAAGCTTTTCCAGTGCACCTTACTGAAAATAAACAGTTATGAACAGTTATTACGTTTTCCAGGCACCTTGCAATTGACCGCATTCAATCATACCGAAATTCTAAAACTCATACAAAGGTATAAGGTTCACAATACGTTGCAATGATCTACAGTAGACTGAAGTATGTAAAACTCTTATTTTTTTACCTTTATGTACATAACGTCACATTTTGGGGCATAATCAACATAAAAATGGTCGATAAGAGGTTGAAAGGGTAGTTTTACTGGTCAGAGGTGAAAGTGTAGTTTTACTGGTCATTGGTGAAAGGGTGGTTTTACTGGTCAGAGGTGAAAGTGTAGTTTTACTGGTCAGAGGTGAAAGGGTGGTTTTGACGACAGTGCCGGATTAAGGGTACTGTAGTTCTAAGGCTATTTACCAGTGGGCCTAATTTTGCAAACGAAGCTACAAAGAAATAACACAAACATATTATAAACGTGTAATGTAAGTAAGTGAAAGTGTAGTTTTACCTGTCGTTGGTGAAAGGGTAGTTCTACTGGTCGTCGGTGTTGTTGCAATTACTGCGCTGACTCGAACAAGGAAGTGCTGGCTTGTGTGGAACGGAGGCCCCGACTCTATTGTAACGTTGTACTCGCCGAGGTCTGAACGCGAAACCTGAAGAAAGGTACAAGTCTTCCATCAGTATTCGTGCATGCTACAATACCACTAGTTCATTTCAGTTATAAGAAACCAAATTGTTGAAGCAACATGATTAACTGTCATAATACCAGCTTATAAAAATGTGTTAAATTACTAATTTTACTTACCTTTGGAATGATCAGTGCGAGTTTGTTGACACCTCGGTCGTATCTCTTGTAGATGTTTTCAACCTTTATACCTAGTAATTCAAGTGTATGCACTTTTAATCACTTAATAATGTAATAGGACAAATAGGTTCGCTGTAATTACCTTGCTTTGTTGCACTTACACCAGAAATGGCGGGATTCGATTCAAATTCAATTATAGCCAGGCCATCTTTGTTTAATGTTACATTTCTTGTGTAAACCTTGTTTATTATTGGAGGAACTGCAAAATAAAAAATGGCGGACATTAGACAGGAAATAATCAACAGCGTATTAATCAATCAGCAGTCTGTTGGTCCCATAAAGTGCATTGTAATTACAAAGTAGAAGCCCATGGGTAACATTAGAAATGGCGACATCGTGATTTCTTTGTACGGCTTGTGTTCCACGGTTTGGACGAAATAAAATTTCAAAGGAATACACTTTCTAAATAAAGGCTACTTAACCTCATAAAAACTAGAAGTCTGTAGAATTCTCCTTTTGTAGAATGCAATGTTAACTTTCGCAAATATTTAAGTGCAAAAAAAATATATATAATTACAATACGAAGTGTTGGTCTTTGTGAATGGTGTTACTTAAATTGTAAAAAAATGGCGCAAACTTACATAGCACGTCAAGCTCCACTGATTTTGAAAGTGATGACGTCGATGTAGTTTGGAGACACGTCACATTTCGATTGTTATCTTCGCTCGAAAAGTGAACATAACTCGACGCCATCTGCAAGATGCAAGAAATTTAATAGATATCTTCGAAACCACAAAGTGAAAAGCCATTGTTTCACCATTTCGCCACTAGTGTTAACGTTCCTTCCTTGTATTGTGACGTTGTCAATTGTGTGGTCTGTGACGTCACAGAACAACAAAACCGATTCTCCCGCAGTAAATGTTCTGACGCGATCTACTTTCCACAAGTCGAGAAACGAACCTGCAAATTGCACAACACCAAGTAAAACTAAACGAACCTGCAAATTGCACAACACCAAGTAAAACTAAACGAACCTGCAAATTGCACAACACCAAGTAAAACTAAACGAACCTGCAAATTGCACAACACCAAGTAAAAATATTATTTTGCTGAAAGCGATTTAACCCACCAGAAAATGTGTCCGTTAGGCGTTTTAGAACGTAAGAAAATCTCAAGTATGCAAACGTCCTCGAAAAAAAAGCCTGTTGCGAGGTTCGAACTCACGACCTCAGACCAACCGATACCGCGACTCTGTCAAATTATCTGAAAATGTTCGGTAATATTTTGTGCGCTGAAAACGGCGGCTGGTGGTGTGACGTGCTTAACAGGATGGGTGTAAGGCAGGGGTGGGCAAACTTTTTAACAGGAGGGCTAATTAGGAAATGTAATGCTTACAGGAGGACCGCACATAAAATAAACACTAATTCATATTTTCAGTTTTACTAGAAAAAACTAATGAGCTACTAGGCTGCAACTACGGTGGTTTTGTCAGTGCGTCTACTTGTGGTTTCGGAAATAACGTTTCCTACAATTCCAATGAAGCCTTGCTCGTACGGATCGCCTCAGTACAAATTAATTAACAGCCTTGATTCAAAACCAGCTTTTAAACATAACATCTCCGTCAATATGCGTGGCAAAAGTCTGTTACACCTTGACCGTACAGACAAATGTAATTGTTGCAAACAATTGTTTATCATACAAATAAAACTTTTTGAATGAAGATTGTTTTGTAATAGATGCTTCCCATTCGAGTTCAACAACTGCATTAGTGTAGCGGTGTAGCCTCTGGGTTGCATAGCACTTCAAACAGGAACTGATAGAGCAAACGTTCCAACATGGTGCACTGTCATAGCCTTATTTAGGGCAAAATGGCTGGAAGAAGGCGAAGGGCCGCACAAAAAATGGATATTGGCCGCACGTTGCCCACCCCTAGTGTAAGGTATCAAAATCAGGGGGTTAGTTAAGGGGGTTAGATGGACCCCAGAATACTAAGACGTTGTATATAAATCCTTCAGGGAATTTCCATGTCGCAAAAAGATAATAAAAGCACAAAATCTAACGTAAGTTCTTTAAACAAAACTCGAAGCTATCAATCGTTTGTTGAAAACTTTCGGGTTTTCCGGGACTTTTACACTTGTGAAGTCCAGCTTTGTCCCCCGAGCGTTTAATAAAGCATTTTTATTGGCCATAAAGCGAAAGTAGCAACGTCTGCAAAAAGTTGAAAGCGCAAAGCAGAATGAGGAAGTGGTACTTACTCTGCACAAGAAGACATTTCTGATTTGCTTAAACCCCCAACTATACAAACGAGCGTTTTAGGAAAAACACACTAAATTAGAGCTGACAGGTGGCACTTGAAAATTGAAAATATCAAAGCTTCGCTGGAACTATTGGTCATTCAATTGAACAATTTAGTTTTCCAATCCCGACACGGACCGACCTTAATTGATTTCATTTAATATCTTACAACTGAACTCTATGTTTTGTTCCAACTCACCATTCCAGCACTGCTGGTTGTCCGGTCGAGTCCACTTTGCTTTTGCTCCACATCTCAACTTCGCGTATCTCCCGATAACAGCGTTGGTCGTCGAGTCGACATACACCGAGTTGTTGCAAGACACGTCCACTTCGCTATTGTACTTCCACTTGCTTGATGTGTTCGTGGAATCAACAACACCTTTAGGTTCGGGACAATCTAAACACCAAGATGATACAAAGTTGTATTGAAGTCATTTCGAAATGACCTGAGTCCCAGTCAAGTCATTTGTAAAGTATATTAGGTAAAAGTCAGGTATTTCTGAAAAAAAGTCATAATTAGAGCGAGTCAATTTCAAGCCTTTCGGTAGTTACAAGGAATTAAGAACCTTTAGATTGGACTTATGAAACTCTGACATAAACATGATCTCAAGAAAACTCTTCTTATTTCCCTTTTTTTTTCTTATTTCCCTTTTTAAAATAAACACGATTTACGATTTTGCATGACATCTTTGTTGACTCGCACTTGGAACGCAGCTGATATGTAAGAAACGTTATAGAAACCCGCTACTTAACCTCATAAAAACTAGAAGTCTGTAGAATTCTCCTTTTGTAGAATGCAATGTTAACTTTCGCAAAATTTTAAGTGCAAAAAAAAGTATATACTTACAATACGAAGCGTTGGTCTTTGTGAATGGTGTTACTTAAATTGTAAAAAAAATGGCGCAAACTTACATAGCACGTCAAACTCCACTGATTTTGAAAGTGATGACGTCGATGTAGTTTGGAGACACGTCACATTTCGATTGTTATCTTCGCTCGAAAAGTGAACATAACTCGACGCCATCTGCAAGATGCAAGAAATTTAATAGATATTTTCGAAACCACAAAGTGAAAAGCCATTGTTTCACCATTTCGCCACTAGTGTTAACGTTCCTTCCTTGTATTGTGACGTTGTCAATTGTGTGGTCTGTGACGTCACAGAACAACAAAACCGATTCTCCCGCAGTAAATGTTCTGACGCGATCTCCTTTCCACAAGTCGAGAAACGAACCTGCAAATTGCACAACACCAAGTAAAACTAAACGAACCTGCAAATTGCACAACACCAAGTAAAACTAAACGAACCTGCAAATTGCACAACACCAAGTAAAAATATTATTTTGCTGAAAGCGATTTAACCCACCAGAAAATGTGTCCGTTAGGCGTTTTAGAACGTAAGAAAATCTCAAGTATGCAAACGTCCTCGAAAAAAAAGCCTGTGGCGAGGTTCGAACTCACGACCTCAGACCAACCGATACCGCGACTCTGCCAAATTATCTGAAAATGTTCGGTAATATTTTGTGCGCTGAAAACGGCGGCTGGTGGTGTGACGTGCTTAACAGGATGGGTGTAAGGCAGGGGTGGGCAAACTTTTTAACAGGAGGGCTAATTAGGAAATGTAATGCTTACAGGAGGGCCGCACATAAAATAAACACTAATTCATATTTTCAGCTTTTACTAGAAAAAACTAATGAGCTACTAGGCTGCAACTACGGTGGTTTTGTCAGTGCGTCTACTTGTGGTTTCGGAAATAACGTTTCCTACAATTCCAATGAAGCCTTTCTCGTACAGATCGCCTCAGTACAAATTAATTAACAGCCTTGATTCAAAACCAGCTGTTAAACATAACATCTCCGTCAATATGCGTGGCAAAAGTCTGTTACACCTTGACCGTACAGACAAATGTAATTGTTGCAAACAATTGTTTATCATACAAATAAAACTTTTTGAATGAAGATTGTTTTGTAATAGATGCTTCCCATTCGAGTTCAACTGCATTAGTGTAGAGGTGTAGCCTCTGGGTTGCATAGCACTTCAAACAGGAACTGATAGAGCAAAAGTTCCAACATGGTGCACTGTCATAGCCTTATTTAGGGCAAAATGGCTGGAAGAAGGCGAAGGGCCGCACAAAAAATGGATATTGGCCGCACGTTGCCCACCCCTAGTGTAAGGTATCAAAATCAGGGGGTTAGATGGACCCCAGAATACTAAGACGTTGTTTATAAATCCTTCAGGGAATTTCCATGTCGCAAAAAGATAATAATAGCACAATATCTAGCGTAAGTTCTTTAAACAAAACTCGAAGCTATCAATCGTTTGTTAAAAACTTTGGGGTTTTCCGGGACTTCACTTGTGTGAAGTCCAGCTTTGTCCTCCGAGCGTTTAATAAAGCATTTTTATTGGCCATAAAGCGAAAGTAGCAACGTCTGCAAAAAGTTGAAAGCGCAAAGCAGAATGAGGAAGTGGCACTTACTCTGCACAAGAGGACATATCTGATTTGCTTAAACCCCACACTATACAAACGAGCGTTTTAGGAAAAAACACACTAAATTTAGAGCTGACAGGCGGCACTTGTAAATTGAAAATGTCGAAGCTTCGCTGGAACTCTAGGTCATTAAATTGAACAATTAGGTTTTGCAATCGACTGGATGTTAAATAGCCTGATACGGTCCGATCTTAATAGCTTTCCTTTAATATCTTACAACTGAACTCTATGTTTTGTCCCAACTCACCATTCCAGCACTGCTGGTTGTCCGGTCGCGTCCACTTTGCTTTTGCTCCACATCTCAACTTCGCGTATCTCCCGATAACAGCGTTGGTCGTCGAGTCGACATACACCGAGTTGTTGCAAGGCCGACCCACCTCCACTTCGCTCTTGTACTTCCACTTGCTTGATGTGTTCGTGGAAACAACACCTTTAGGTTCGGGACAATCTAAACACCAAGATGATACAAAGTTGTATTGAAGTCATTTCGAAATGAGTCCCAGTCAAGTCATTTGTAAAGTATATTAGGTAAAAGTCAAGTATTTCTGAAAAAAAGTCATAATTAGAGCGAGTCAATTTCAAGCCTTTCGGTAGTTACAAGGAATTAAGAACCTTTAGATTGGACTTATGAAAATCTGACATAAACATGATCTCAAGAAAACTCTTCTTATTTCCCTTTTTTTTCTTATTTCCCTTTTTAAAATAAACACGATTTACGATTTTGCATGACATCTTTGTTGACTCGCACTTGGAACGCAGCTGATATGTAAGAAACGTTATAGAAACCCGCTACTTAACCTCATAAAAACTAGAAGTCTGTAGAATTCTCTTTTTGTAGAATGCAATGTTAACTTTCGCAAAATTTTGAGTGCAAAAAAAAGTATATACTTACAATACGAAGCGTTGGTCTTTGTGAATGGTGTTACTTAAATTGTAAAAAAAATGGCGCAAACTTACATAGCACGTCAAGCTCCACTGATTTTGGTGATGACGTCGATGTAGTTTGGAGACACGTCACATTTCGATTGTTATCTTCGCTCGAAAAGTGAACATAACTCGACGCCATCTGCAAGATGCAAGAAATTTAATAGATATTTTCGAAACCACAAAGTGAAAAGCCATTGTTTCACCATTTCGCCACTAGTGTTAACGTTCCTTCCTTGTATTGTGACGTTGTCAATTGTGTGGTCTGTGACGTCACAGAACAACAAAACCGATTCTCCCGCAGTAAATGTTCTGACGCGATCTCCTTTCCACAAGTCGAGAAACGAACCTGCAAATTGCACAACACCAAGTAAAACTAAACGAACCTGCAAATTGCACAACACCAAGTAAAACTAAACGAACCTGCAAATTGCACAACATCAAGTAAAAATATTATTTTGCTGAAAGCGATTTAACCCACCAGAAAATGTGTCCGTTAGGCGTTTTAGAACGTAAGAAAATCTCAAGTATGCAAACGTCCTCGAAAAAAAAGCCTGTGGCGAGGTTCGAACTCACGACCTCAGACCAACCGATACCGCGACTCTGTCAAATTATCTGAAAATGTTCGGTAATATTTTGTGCGCTGAAAACGGCGGCTGGTGGTGTGACGTGCTTTTTGATCGGTGTAAGGCAGGGGTGGGCAAACTTTTTAACAGGAGGGCTAATTAGGAAATGTAATGCTTACAGGAGGGCCGCACATAAAATAAACACTAATTCCTATTTTCAGCTTTTACTAGAAAAAACTAATGAGCTACTAGGCTGCAACTACGGTGGTTTTGTCAGTGCGTCTACTTGTGGTTTCGGAAATAACGTTTCCTACAATTCCAATGAAGCCTTTCTCGTACAGATCGCCTCAGTACAAATTAATTAACAGCCTTGATTCAAAACCAGCTGTTAAACATAACATCTCCGTCAATATGCGTGGCAAAAGTCTGTTACACCTTGACCGTACAGACAAATGTAATTGTTGACACTGTAGATCCCCTTTAATATGAAGTTAATTGTTCTAACAGATTGGGCAAGTATTGGCGTCATGGTTGTTTATCGTCTTGTTCCCCCCTGAGTCTGTGTAGCTCAGTTGGTAGAGCGATGGTCCCGGCTTGACCGGAGGTCGTGAGTTCGAACCCACTGCAGGCCCATTCCCGCATGAAGTCCGAAGATTTCCCGAATAAATTTTCATTCTAACACCACAATATTTTTGTCTAATGACGTTACTGGCATTGTTATTTTTGTTAGGTTCCGTAATGATCCGTAGAAACAAAAAGAATAAATATTTGGTGGATACAAAACTTAGCTAAATTTTGCTGAAGTTTAAGCTAAATGGCACTTTAATAAATTTTTTTTCAGGTCCGGACCGCGATGTTTAGTCCTAGTTATAAAAAGTTTTTTGAGAGTATTGGATCAATTATCGTCACAGAAACATTACACCTTTCTTTTTGTTTGCGCGACATGTTTAATTAACTGACTGGAAAAGTTTTGCTCTTCATTGCCACCTAGCCGTGTAGTTTATTAATTCCACGAGCAGATTGGTTTAATTTAATCATTTGAAAAAATCAATGTTTTTTTTCATTAAGGTTCGAGTCCTGAGTGTGGATAGGTTTTGTTCGTATGTTTGTTAGTTTGCATTTAGAAAGCAAATATTATATTTTATTATTTAACAAAATTGTATCGGACCCAATGACTTCCTTATTAGGAATTATTACCCGACGGAACGAACTTTGCTGCCGAGCTGCCTGTCACTATAGTGTAAGGATTGGTGATCAACCGTGAAGCGTTAAAAAGCACAGATTCTAAGCTAGTTCCGCATTTCGGCTAAGCAAGCAGGATGACAATGAAGCAAGTTTAAAGATATTTAATATGTAGAAATACCGCTTAGTGCAAATATCTAACATAGTAGCCTAATAAATATAGAAACCAAAATTGTAAAGTGGATTCTAGTTTTGAACAGCAGTTTGATGGGTTCACGCTATATAAATTTGAATAGCCTAATACTGCTTGGGTACATTTTGCAAGTTGTGGACTGACTGCTTAATTGGAATCCCATTGGTAGCCTATAGCGTCGTTGAATCTCTTGTATAGCATTCTAATTGTTTTACTGTACATAATTCGCGGTAGCATGTTAGAAATTATATGTGTGTAAAGTCTGTTTTATGTTTTCCCTATTACTTAATTTTATTTTGTGTTTTAAACAGAATTGTTCTAAAAACAATAGGAATTAAGATGTCACTTTCCACATTCTCAAGTCACCGACAAAGAACCCCAATTCGAGTGGGTACCCTCGAATTGGACGCTCAAAGACAACGTATTTTACTGGATGGCGGCCCGTCAATGGTTCGGGCTGTAGCAGATGGAGCGCCAGGAGTAATTCTCGCTGGAGGAGCAGTTTATGTTGTTTATAGACTAGCGAACCATCCTGCGTTCCTCGATGGATTGACCAAAGTCCTGATAGTTATTGGTGAAACAGTGATCGCAACAATTACATGTCTGACTTTGGCTGAGTTTTTAGCCATACTGGGAGCACTTGCCGTTGGCTAGGTTGTCTACAAGCTGACTAATTATCGTCCTTTTCTGGATGCGGTCACCAATGCATTTACCGATGGTTGTGAAATAGTCTATGACCTAGCAAGAGGCATAGGTAGTGCAGCATACGAAGTATTCCAGGCAATTTTAGGGTTGTTTTCCGGTTAGTGGGTGATTGTGTTTGTAGAAAGGCCGTCATGCGACCCTCATTTAAAAATTGGCAATTAAATTTAATAATTTCAAAATTTGAACATCGACCATCGCCGTAAAAATCGGTATGAAGAACAAACCGCAGTTGACAGCAAAAATTTCACGTTACCGTCTCAGTCAAGCCATTTCTTTATGCATACGAAACGGACAAAACTGAACAACTTTAGCTACGCATTTACCAGTTTCCTATTGTTTTAATATGTTAAACTTTTTGGGAGAGCAACATGTAAATAAAAAGTATTACTGGAGATTTTCCGCCCCGACTTTTTCGTGTTTTACATAGTGCCATACGTGTTTTGTGCCCAACACTTAAAAATCGGTTTATTGAGTTATAGTTCCTTTACACAGATATGGAAACGGCGTCTGCATGACTTGTATATACTTAAAATGATCTTTTTCTTGTCTTGCCGATTTAGGGGCGAATTGAGGGTGGTGTGTACCAGAACACGCCTCTTCACCATTTTACGCTTTAAAAGCATTTTTTCCAACTTTTTTAACTTTTTAAAATTTCTCGTTTTAAGCAAAATTATTCAGCCCAAATTCTCGACGAAGTGCAATTTCTGTTAAAAAGACTATAAATGCAACCAATGCGCCACGAATACTTTTCATCTAAAAGTTTTGCCAATCTTAAGCTGCTCATTTACGCCCTAGTTCGCTCTAGAACAACATTTGCATTTAAAATGACGTACCTTATGACTTAATTAACGTCGGGACGCCATTCTGTAGTTTGTGGTTATGCGAATATATGCGAATATTCTTGTATAGTTTGTGCGCATCAATAGAAATAGAATTCGAGTAGGTATAAAGTGTTGCGTTGCTTTTGAAAGTTTTTTTGTGGAGAAGAAAAGTGCAAGAGCAGCTAAAAAAGAAATTATGAAAAACACCAAAAGTGAGAACTAGGTTGTTAGAAAAACAAACAAACTTATAAATGAAATATTTCATTCTTATCAGAACAAAAAAAAAATATTTGAATTAAAAACTAACGAGACACTGAAACTTAATATTCAAAACATGTTAATAAATGTGTTAATATATAATTGCCTTGAAACATAATTACCAGGGGAGGTGTTATTTTTGATTAACATTATACCTGACAACAACAGTTTATATGTTAGTAATAATATTTGCGATTCTTGAGAGCCAATGTTGCCAAAATGTCCCAGATAGAGATGGGCCCATGGCCATCGGTCAACAAACTACAGCTGATGCACTACAAGGTTTCAGATATACAGCTGTTTTTAGACTGCTATTTATCTATTCTATCAAAAAGCGGACATTTTTTGCAAGTATCCACCGATTCAAAAATCTTACTTACGGATTTTTTGTTTCATCATCACACAGAGAGTAATGTTATTGATAGTGAAAAAACTTAAACTAAAATTTTAGTTAATCCTTCTTGTTTTGCATAAACCAGCTCAGCCCTTTAAAAAGTTAAGCCTTTAAAAGTTAAGTTTCTGTCCAAGATAATTACCTCCCCCCCCTGTGTGTCACAAACTCAGGAATTTTGTGCAAACAATTAAGTAATGCGTTTGGCCGTGGGAAACCCCTGGTTCCCTTTTCAGCGCTGTGTGGTTTATTTTGACAACGATTTTACCTGTCTGTACTGCTTGCTATAGCGTCAGCATTCTTCGCGGGATACAGAGCGTATCGGACAAATTTTAAGCACAGTTTGCCATCTAGTGGTGTAAGACAAGCTGTAGCCAAATGCGAGCGCTAGGTGTGCACTTGACTTAAGTCAATGACTTGACTTAAGAGCACTGAACTCACGGTTTTCTTGACTTAATGTTTTGGACAAAATGACTTGACTTGATTTAAGACTTTTGGACAAATGTTTTGGGTTGAAATAAAGTGTTTTCATGAGTATTTTTAATTACAAAATTGAGTTCTATCTTTAGATTTGCACGTGAAACATTTTGCTTCCAATGTGTTGGTTTTTTGTAATTTCTTAGTAGAGGATATAGCCCATAATTGGACCAATTTACCAATTTTAAAAAATTTAACGTTAATTTTTTACAGCAACGGCTTCTCACTTGAAACTTACTCTAATTCTGACCTGAGTGGACTTGACTTGTCATTTATTCAAAATGACTTGACTTGGACTTAATGGTTTAACAAATGATTTGACTGGGACTTGAGTAATTTCAAAAGGACGTGTTTACAACACCGGGACCTACTCTAAAGTCTAAACTTGTTATAAACCTGCGTACTGCTACGTCAGATTTGCGCCTCAGCAATTGAGAAACAAACTACAAATTTACTTTCAACAAACTACAAATTTACGAAATAATCGGAGCGTGGCTTTGTGCTGACATAGTTCAATCTACACTTATAATGTCTATTAAGACGGTGAAATATTTCTTACTTACAATGCGTTTGAAAGTTTTATTTCGGAGAAAAAAGTGCGAGGGCGGGTAAAAACGAAGGGCTGGATTGGAATAAAAGTTAGAGCTATAGGTTGCTAGGAAAGATTAATACTTACAAATAAAATATTCCTGTCTTATCTGACCAAATAACATGATTAGATATGTGGTGAATATAAGACGGAACGGTACGGAACAGCACAGGGCGACCAACGTTGTAATAATACATAGTAAGAACTCCAAAGCCCATACAGAAGTAGGTAGCATTTTATAGGTTTCAAATAAATGTTAAGATAATGGCTGGAGGTTTTAATTAGACGCAGAATGAATATCAAAGCCCATACCGAAGTAAGAATAGCATTTTGAACGTTTCGAATATCTCTTTATTCATTTTAAACTTATCATTTCATTTTTTATATTAGAATCATTTAAAATGATAGCTATTTCTGTATGGGCTTTGATATTCTTACTATACGTCTAACTACAACATACAATCATTGCTCAGACAACTTCCAACCAATAAGTTCTAATAATAGTTTAAGCTTTTTGTTTGTGTTAAGTTCGTTTAGTAATTAAGCATCCTGGTAAGTTTCGAATCTGATGAGTCAGAAGGTTTCGTATGCAGCCTCCTGTTGTGGGTCACGTTGCTGAGATGAAGCTGGTAAAGGGTTCTCGTAACAATCTTCTTGAAGTTCAATTCCAGGCCCACCAGGGTTGACAGGCATCACATCCTGGTAGTTACTGAAAAAAAAAAATACTTGTACAAAATTAAAATATTTGCTAAAAATGTTTCAAGTGCATGGCTAAAAAGATGAACGAAATCTAAGCACAAACGTACAACTTACACCAATACAGCATCAATATATATCACCGATTTATTTGATGAAACAAACGAATCAAACTAAGTTTTGACAGTATTTTGTGTTTATCCTGAAAGAGATCATTTCAACGGCAGTGTCTTGTTGGTTTGTATGCAAGTAAAATACAACTTTTGCGTTCAAAGTTTTGCACGAAATACCAGCTTAATGTATACCTAAGCGACGTCTTAATTTATCGCTGATCTGCATCATACATTTTTACATTTTTTCAATATACTGTATAAGCTGGCTAACGCATTCTCGTTTTAATAATAGTTAACCGTGATGAGGTCAGCTGGTATCTGCTGCTGTAACTTCGGTTTATAAATTCCTTTACACCAGAATAGCGATTTCTTTTTTTTTGATATTTTGTTTCTTGTTAGAGCAAATGCTACTGATAACAAGGCACAGTTGATGAACATTGCTTTAATTTCGTCTCTACAAAGCTTCATACTTACCCTTGGTTTCCAGGTTGCACCCGCACGTTGTCTTTGTCGCGGTCGTAACGAACCTGCAATTGTCCGGATTCTGCAAATAAAAGCAAAATACAGCATAGTGGTTCTCGAAAGAGTCATTTGGTTCCTTGAGGAGGAATTAATAAATTTGAGGACGAAATTTGTCCCAAGGAGGAATTTGGGAGGAAAATGGATAACAATTAGGTTATTTACAATGCAAAAAACAAGTTTTGAGAACCGCCGCGCTAGGATGAGCACTCTGCCGGTTTGCGTACTTTTTTGGTTGTTGCTTTTTATCGAAACGTTTGGCTACACTTGTGCTGCCCACGTGACAAGTTTACAAACATTAAGCCACAAAAATGTGTAAAATATTAAGTTTTGATTTAAAGGGCATGTACTTACTTGTTTTTTATCAAAAGGATGAAAGCATTTTCCAGAAAACACTTTCTTGGCCTGTACAAGTTTCTGGGCCTGTACTACTAAATCATTTTAAAGTTAAAATGTAGGCGACCTCTATTTTAGTCAATTCTCTTTAAATCGCAAACAAGAAGTATAAATTGTCTTTTGTTTGATGACAAACTAAATGTGAAAAATTTGAAAATATCACCTCGGCTTTACACGTAAATGACGATATTGACTCCCAATGCAAGAAAATATCCTTTAGACGTTCCTGCAGTCAAAGTCAGACATTAATGAATGAATCATTAACTGTTTTTGTTTTGACGTAGCCTTATTTTGTAGCCAAAATATTTCTCTTTTAAATGACTAGAACTTATTAATGACTGACTTTGACTAAAACAGGAAAGTCTAGACACTAGAGAATATTTGTCCTAACTTTAAATTTATTTTTTATAGAATTTTTTAAGTACAGCTTTCCAACCACAACTTACCGGCGTTCGGACGCGCTTTGAAGCAGAGCAAGCCGAAATGTTTGAGCAATCCCAGAGTCGTTCCAACCAGAAGCAAGATTGTGACGCAGATGAACAGATAAAAAAACACACAAGTAGAAACCGAAGTTTGGGAGACGATTGTGGAATATGCTGCTGGTAAGTTGCTGGTCGTTGCTGAAAGTGTAGTTTTACTGGTTATTGGTGAAAGTGTAGTTTTACTGGTCATTGGTGAAAGGGTGGTTTTACTGGTCAGAGGTGAAAGGGTGGTTTTACTGGTCATTGGTGAGAGGTAGTTTTACCGGTCAGAGGTGAAAGGGTGGTTTTACTGGTCAGAGGTGAAAGTGTAGTTTTACTGGTCAGAGGTGAAAGTGTAGTTTTACTGGTCAGAGGTGAAAGGGTGGTTTTACTGGTCATTGGTGAAAGTGTAGTTTTACTGGTCAGAGGTGAAAGGGTGGTTTTACTGGTCAGAGGTGAAAGTGTAGTTTTACTGGTCAGAGGTGAAAGGGTGGTTTTACTGGTCATTGGTGAAAGTGCAGTTTTACTGGTCAGAGGTGAAAGGGTGGTTTTACTGGTCATTGGTGAAAGTGTAGTTTTACTGGTCAGAGGTGAAAGTGTAGTTTTACTGGTCAGAGGTGAAAGGGTGGTTTTACTGGTCAGAGGTGAAAGGGTAGTTTTGCCGGCTGGGCCGGATTAAGGGTACTGTAGTCCTAAGGCTATTTACCAGTGGGCCTAATTTTGCAAACGAAGCTACAAAGAAATAACACAAACATAATATAAACATGAAATAAATGTAATTAAGCGAAAGTGTAGTTTTACCTGTCGTTGGTGAAAGGGTAGTTCTACTGGTCGTCGGTGTTGTTGCAATTACTGCGCTGACTCGAACAAGGAAGTGCTGCCTTGTGTGGAACGGAGGCCCCGACTCTATTGTAACGTTGTACTCGCCTAGGTCTGAACGCGAAACCTGAAGAAAGGTACAAGTCTTCCATCAGTATTCGTGCATGCTACAATACCACTAGTTCATTTCAGTTATAACAAACTCCAATTGTTGAAGCAGCATGATTAACTTTCGTAACAACAGCTTATAAAAATGTGTTAAATTACTAATTTTACTTACCTTTGGGAATATTAGTAAGAGTTTGTTGACACCTCGGTCGTATCTCTTGTAGATGTTTTTAACCTTTATACCTAGTAATTAAAATTGTATGCACTTTTAATCACTTAATAATGTAATAGGACAAATAGGTTCGCTGTAATTACCTTGCTTTGTTGCACTTACACCAGAAATAGCGGGATTCGATCCAAACTCAATTACAGTCAGGCCATCTTTGTTTAATGTTACATTTCTTGTGTAAACCTTGTTTATTATTGGAGGAACTGCAAAATAAAAAATGGCGGACATTAGACAGGAAATAATCAACAGCGTATTAATCAATCAGCAGTCTGTTGGTCCCATCAAATGCATTGTAATTACAAAGTAGAAGCCCATGGGTAACATTAGAAATGGCGACATCGTGATTTCTTTGTACGGCTTGTGTTCCACGGTTTGGACGAAATAAAATTTCAAAGGAATACACTTTCTAAATAAAGGCTACTTAACCTCATAAAAACTAGAAGTCTGTAGAATTCTCCTTTTGTAGAATGCAATGTTAACTTTCGCAAATATTTAAGTGCAAAAAAAATATATATAATTACAATACGAAGTGTTGGTCTTTGTGAATGGTGTTACTTAAATTGTAAAAAAATGGCGCAAACTTACATAGCACGTCAAGCTCCACTGATTTTGAAAGTGATGACGTCGATGTAGTTTGGAGACACGTCACATTTCGATTGTTATCTTCGCTCGAAAAGTGAACATAACTCGACGCCATCTGCAAGATGCAAGAAATTTAATAGATATCTTCGAAACCACAAAGTGAAAAGCCATTGTTTCACCATTTCGCCACTAGTGTTAACGTTCCTTCCTTGTATTGTGACGTTGTCAATTGTGTGGTCTGTGACGTCACAGAACAACAAAACCGATTCTCCCGCTGTAAATTTTCTGACGCGATCTCCTTTCCACAAGTCGAGAAACGAACCTGCAAATTGCACAACACCAAGTAAAACTAAACGAACCTGCAAATTGCACAACACCAAGTAAAAATATTATTTTGCTGAAAGCGATTTAACCCACCAGAAAATGTGTCCGTTAGGCGTTTTAGAAGGTAAGAAAATCTCAAGTATGCAAACGTCCTCGAAAAAAAAGCCTGTTGCGAGGTTCGAACTCACGACCTCAGACCAACCGATACCGCGACTCTGTCAAATTATCTGAAAATGTTCGGTAATATTTTGTGCGCTGAAAACGGCGGCTGGTGGTGTGACGTGCTTAACAGGATGGGTGTAAGGCAGGGGTGGGCAAACTTTTTAACAGGAGGGCTAATTAGGAAATGTAATGCTTACAGGAGGATCGCACATAAAATAAACACTAATTCATATTTTCAGTTTTACTAGAAAAAACTAATGAGCTACTAGGCTGCAACTACGGTGGTTTTGTCAGTGCGTCTACTTGTGGTTTCGGAAATAACGTTTCCTACAATTCCAATGAAGCCTTGCTCGTACGGATCGCCTCAGTACAAATTAATTAACAGCCTTGATTCAAAACCAGCTTTTAAACATAACATCTCCGTCAATATGCGTGGCAAAAATCTGTTACACCTTGACCGTACAGACAAATGTAATTGTTGCAAACAATTGTTTATCATACAAATAAAACTTTTTGAATGAAGATTGTTTTGTAATAGATGCTTCCCATTCGAGTTCAACAACTGCATTAGTGTAGCGGTGTAGCCTCTGGGTTGCATAGCACTTCAAACAGGAACTGATAGAGCAAAAGTTCCAACATGGTGCACTGTCATAGCCTTATTTAGGGCAAAATGGCTGGAAGAAGGCGAAGGGCCGCACAAAAAATGGATATTGGCCGCACGTTGCCCACCCCTAGTGTAAGGTATCAAAATCAGGGGGTTAGTTACGGGGGTTAGATGGACCCCAGAATACTAAGACGTTGTATATAAATCCTTCAGGGAATTTCCATGTCGCAAAAAGATAATAAAAGCACAAAATCTAACGTAAGTTCTTTAAACAAAACTCGAAGCTATCAATCGTTTGTTGAAAACTTTCGGGTTTTCCGGGACTTTTACACTTGTGAAGTCCAGCTTTGTCCCCCGAGCGTTTAATAAAGCATTTTTATTGGCCATAAAGCGAAAGTAGCAACGTCTGCAAAAAGTTGAAAGCGCAAAGCAGAATGAGGAAGTGGTACTTACTCTGCACAAGAAGACATTTCTGATTTGCTTAAACCCCCAACTATACAAACGAGCGTTTTAGGAAAAACACACTAAATTAGAGCTGACAGGTGGCACTTGAAAATTGAAAATATCAAAGCTTCGCTGGAACTATTGGTCATTCAATTGAACAATTTAGTTTTCCAATCCCGACACTGACCGACCTTAATTGATTTCATTTAATATCTTACAACTGAACTCTATGTTTTGTCCCAACTCACCATCCCAGCACTGCTGGTTGTCCGGTCGCGTCCACTTTGCTTTTGCTCCACATCTCAACTTCGCGTATCTCCCGATAACAGCGTTGGTCGTCGAGTCGACATACACCGAGTTGTTGCAAGGCCGACCAACCTCCACTTCGCTATTGTACTTCCACTTGCTTGTGTTGGTGGATTCAACAACACCTTCAGGTTCAGGACAATCTAAACACCAAAATGATACAAAGTTGTATTGAAGTCGTGATGACTTCAGGTCATTTCGAAATGAGTCCCAGTCAAGTCATTTGTAAAGTATATTAGGTAAAAGTCAAGTATTTCTGAAAAAAAGTCATAATTAGAGCGAGTCAATTTCAAGCCTTTCGGTAGTTACAAGGGATTAAGAACCTTTAGATTGGACTTATGAAACTCTGACATAAACATGATCTCAAGAAAACTCTTCTTATTTCCCTTTTTTTTCTTATTTCCCTTTTTAAAATAAACACGATTTACGATTTTGCATGTCATCTTTGTTGACTCGCACTTGGAACGCAGCTGATATGTAAGAAACGTTATATAAACCCAGGTCTGATAGTGTAGCGAGTAAAAAATACTAAAAATCAACTTACATATTATTCGTATTTTGGGGCTGTTGCTCATACTACAACCGCTAAACCCAAAGGTAAAGATACTCTGTCCATCAACCAGATCTGATCTTAGAAGGTTCAAAGTAAAATTTAAGGTTTTGTTTGTCAAGGTGTTTGAGTGCAACTTTGCCAGGGTTCTGTTATGGTGGTAAATTCGGGCAGGTTGTACTTGCGCAATCCATTTGCTGCTACTATTTCTTTGTAAATAAATATCTCCAGATTTGAAAGCTGGAGTCGTGTTCATCGTGATCACAATCGTGATATTTGGAACTCCAACAGCCCAAGTGAAAGATTCCAATTCCTTGTTGTCTTCAGAATAAGTCAGGTTGCAGTCGTCTAAAAAGCAAGAGTTCTATAACATTTTGGAACGCCCTTTCTGCAGTTATTTGTGTAACCCTGACGGTATTGAAAAAAGCACAGTCGAGCTGTTTCGTTTACCAAAACGAGCAATATTTTTTCGAAAGCGTACTTCAAAAAACATTTTTAACAGGACTCGATTTTCGGCCCAACTAATTATACGCCTCCACAAATAATACAAAAATCGTTTTTTGCAAAACGTTTAGTCGAATTAAACTGTGTTTGTCTTTCTATGAAGGTAAATCTCCGTGTGGAGTATACCTTTCCGCTGCAACAAACTCACGGTTATGCGACTTACACAGAAATAGCTAGAGTCGCAGTATTTAACCTACTCCACATAGTTCTTTTTTCATGAACTTACCCGAATGGACTCGATAGACACATATGCAGCTCACACTTAATAGCAGAACTAGACAAACGACGGACATGTTGCCTCAATCGTTTCAGTCAAACTAAACTGCAAAATTCACAAAAAAACAAGATTCTTGGGTATGCACTGAACTGTAAATTAGCTTGATATAATGAATTGCAAAGCCAAAATGGTCGAGATGTTCAACATTATCTTGATCAAGACGCTTCGGTGATGCTTTGATTTACTTCTCAGTCACATTAACTGAAGATGATACAAGGTATCGAAACGTCTTAATCAAGATGATGCTGATATCGTCGACCTTTTTAGTTTTGTGATTCATTATCAAGAGATGATTCTTTACAATAAAAAAAATCCACCTGACAATCACAGAAACACATCGCTGAAATAACTGATGCTGGAAAATCTGGTTTAAAAACTACCGAGTCATTGGGTGACTGCGATCGCTTAAAAGCGGTTGCTCTGTTCTCGTTGTTTGTTTCTTCTTTTAAAGGACGAGCACTAATCAAGTCATTTCCGAAATTTTAACCGGCCATTGTCTGCGAGAAGTTTCACGAAACCCGGAAATGTTGGAGTCGGCACCGATAGCACGAAGTAAAATATCCAAGTTAGTGAATTTATTTTCAATCTATTTAAAGTTGTAAGTTGAGAAGTTTGGGAGGGAGGAGGCATAATTTTTTTTTTTTTTTGGGGGGGGGGGGGAGGATACTCGCAAAAACGTGACATCAAAAACAAAACAATTCATCTTAAAAACGCTTGATGTTCTCGAGCGAACTCGTGCGTAAATTGCAGCTGAATCCACAAAAACTTAAGTTTATTTGATTTGAATTTGCAAACAATTTTCAAGTTTGCGTGACACTTTAGGCCCATAAAAGAGTTTTGCATATTGCTCGAAATAATAGCTTTTAAGCAGAAATCTATGCAGTTGACGCAGCCCAACATTACATATCATGTATGACATCTTTGGGCTCAACAGATTTCTCTCAACCGGAGAAAATCGTAGTAAAAATGAATAGAAGAACGCGCGAAGAAGAAATTTGTTGTGAAAAAAACGAGTTTATTTTAATTTACATAGTAAAAGTTGGCCAAAAATATATAGTTTGGTGGGCCATTGCCCGATGTCCCCCTCCCTACCTCTAGATCTGCCCCTGGTCGTTACCTATGATAAAACGTAAATAAAAACACACAAAGTTTAAAGTTGGAAGAAATATTTCCTTCTATTGGCTTTACTTTTATCTTGGTGCAGCCCTGAGCTGTTCCTGAAAGTCATGCAAGCGATTGTGTTATCAGCTAGCAGTGGTTTCGAAAGCACCACGTATAGAAAGAGCTTTCATAAATGGTGAAATATAAATCCGTGTAGCTTGTTAAATAAAAGTATGACTCATGGCCAACCGTTCACCCTCGTCCTTTGATTATACTGTGTTTTAATACTCTTTACAAAAAGGTAGGTATTTAGAGTCTATATATATACAGTATTCTTTCGTTTACTGACGTAATATATATTTAAATATTTACCTGTACGATGTAGACATCAACTACCTTTTTGGACCAGTTTTGTATGTTTTCTAAAATTACGATCACAGGCATTTTTCCTAATTAAAAACAAAGTGTTTTTTTAACATTTTTTTACAACCTTTCTTTTCAATTGATTATTGTTCTGTTTGTTTGGAGAATTTCTTTTGAAAAGATTAGGCAATAAACTACTTAAACACGAGCCAAACGCACATTAATTTTTGCAGGCTGGTAAAAGTGGACGCTAAGTTCTAATTTTCGTTTATTAAAAATCTCGCTCCCGATGGGAGTCAAGATGTCAGAATCGCTAAAGACACAAACCATACAAAGCGGAAATATTTACATACTGCTATGATATATCAATTAATGCAGTGTTTCGCAGCCTTTTTTGGCTTGCGACGCCCGTCAGAAATGATAAAAGTTCGTGACACCTTTGCTAGAATTTTGTTTGCTGAGGGGTTAACTGTAACGTTTCCGGCCATTGCTGTAACAAACACACTAAAAGCCATACAAAAAGCCTTTGCGCTTGAACTTTTTTGCAGTGCCAAATTTGCTGCCACCCTTGAAAAAAACATGCTGGAAACAAGTTTTTTTACTACTTTATTTTAACACCACAATACGCTTTAAGCTGTACGTTACATTAGACTATACATTAGATTCATCAAAAACGCAAAACGTTTGATTTTAGCACAACATAACATAAGTAGGCGATGTATGCACTTTTTAAAATTAGGATTACTAAAAGGCACTTGTAAATGGAATTTCACTCCCTACAAGACTTTTTCAGTGCATCTTTCTTAAAATAAACAGTTATGAACAGTTATTACGTTTTCCAGGCACCTTGAAAATGACAGCATTCAAACAAAACGAAATTTTAAAACTCATACAAAGGTATAAGGTTCACAATACGTTGCAATGATCTACAGTAGACTGAAGTATGTAAAACTGTTATTTTTTTACCTTTATGTACATAACGTAACATTTTGTGGCATAATCGAAACAAAATTAGTCGATAAAGAATAACTATATCGAGTTTTTCTAAAACAAATTCTTATTTCCACTGGAAGTGTTAAGCTCATTTTTGTAAAATTCCAAAACATTTGTAAAAACTTTCAGTTTGTCGTTGTATGTGTTGGAATACATTTCCGAGGAAATGATGAAAAATAAAATGCCAATCACATGATGGCCACTACTGGTTAGCAGACGAGCATAGTGATTCAGTTCTTGTCCATCCGTTGACGAAGTTGTTTGCAAAAAGGCGCCCAGTTCCTTTTGCAATTGGCTTGCTTCGTACAACTCCTTTGCGTCCATGCGTTGTTTGTACTGCTGTATCAGATTTCCGACGAAATGCCAGTCTGGGTGCAAAGGGCGGCGACCTTTTTCGATCATCCTGGCTTGCTTAGTCTTCCCCTTGTCCATAAGAATGTGGTAATCTACAAAATATTACTTTGATTCATAAGAACTAAAAGCTGTAATACGAAATATCAAAGCCCATACAGAAGTAAGTAGAATTTCGTGAACGTTTCGATAATGTCTAGAAGTTTTAGTTAGGCGTAGAAAGAATTTTAAAGCCCATACTTTACATAAGGATAGGTAGCATTATGGACGTTTTAAATAACGCTTAAGATAATGATCGGACGTTTCGAAAAAATCTTAAGATAATTACTCGAAGTTAGTCAGGCGTAGAAAGAATTTTTTAATTCCATACAGAAGAAGCTAGCATTTGTGATCGTTTCAAATCAATTCTAAGATAATGACTGGGTTGTATTTAGGCCTAGAATGGACATCAAAGCCCATACAGAAGTAGGTAGAAGTTTGCAAATGTTTCGACCTATCTTAAGATAATGATTGGAAATTGTATTTAGACGTAGATCGAATATCAGAATCCATGCAAAAGTTAGACTTGTTTGATTCGTAACTGTAGCGTAGCATATTGTCATTGGGCTGTCATTTGGGCTAAAAATTAACTATTTTTGTCAATAAATTTAGGAAGCATATCCCTTAAATAACCCATCCGTTGTGACTAGGTTAAATTAACAGTCATGTAAGCTTATATAAGTGTTGTATCATGTCTGTGAAGTATTTTCTTTCCTGGTAAATCTGCTCAGATGCTAGATCTATGCAAAATATTCTATATCACACAAACCGCAATAAAACTAAACAATTAATCCTACCCACAACCGACCGCACATCTTCCATCGTAAGAGTTTTTTCGTCTTTTGAAGCAATGGAATCTAAAGTATATTAAAACCTCCCTATTAAAAAATTATTATTTTTAATTAAAACTATACAATCGCATTGTTATCTACCCATAAAAAAGAGTTTTCATTTCCTGGGATTGACCCAAAAAAACAGGCCCAATTCTTAGTATTCAACAGCTTTGTTCAAAAAATCTATGTGCTTATAGGGCCCAAGCTTTGGGAAATGGACGCAGAGTCACACTTGGACTGGGACTTGACATGTTATTTAATGAAAAAGACCTGAACTTAGGACAATTTTAAATTTTGTTTAAACAACCAAAGTGTTAATTTCTAATTACCTGTGCTTTGCTTATGTAAATGAGGTGACAAAAAATTTGCATTTCCATTTTCTTTTTTCGGTAATGCAGCTGGCTGTTGATTGCAGAAATATTCTCGTTTCACAAGTTGAAAAAAACGCATCAAAATGTGTTAATTTTGACAGAATTTCATTAAAAAAACGGTAACATTTGTATTGGGTAACTATACTGTATTATATAACATTTAACTCAAAAATATGTTGCACTGAATATGTAATAATGGAAATCACCTTGACCTATGCAAGATAAATGTCGAATTTAATTCCTGATCAGTAACAGAATACTACTGGTCAGACACTATTAAAATATCTTAAAATATTATTTATATATATATTTCGCCAGCAAAGACATCGTCAGTATATCTTAATCCAATTAATAAATTAATTTTTTGCTAGTTTTGTTTGAGTATTCTGCTACGTCCAATTAAATATGTTTAGACATAAAAATATGTTCATCAAATGTTTCTCATTTTTAGTTTTGTTTTACAAACGAAGTAAATACGAACGGGTGGTGAAGGTTACAGTAAGATTGTACTTCATTATGGCCAGACCTACGTTTTAATTAGTTTAACTATGTACAAACCAGTAACAGTGTTTTTTAACTTATAGCCTATACCCATTATGTTAAAACGCTTAATGCAAAGGCCAAGTTTACCTTATTGTCTTTTATCCCGTATTGGACGACATCTTGCATATTTAGGTCAGCTTTTTGCTTCAATTTCTCAAACTCGTCTTCAGAGATCCTGTCGTTCTTCTTTTCGACCAAAGTCACGTTTGTGAACTCTGGTTGGGAGTCGTTGAACTTTGACCCATATTCCTGCAGAGACTTGTTAAGTTTTTTAAGAATAATCCCGTTTTTACTCAAGACTCTCAAAACATCGGAGGTCATGGTATGTTTCGTCAAAACTGTTACGTTCAGCGAACCGCCTGTGATATTCTCCACGATCACTTGGCCCAGACCTCTAAATGTATCAACAGCAGCATCACCAAGGCCTTCAACTAATCTTGTTGCTGCGGAACCCGCATCTCTAAACACTTGTGTAACTGCATCGAGAAACGCAGGGTGATTGGCCACCCTATAGACTAGGTAGGCTCCTGATGCAGCAGTTGCTACTGGTATTGCTGCATCCGCCACAGCTCGAACCATTTCTGGGCCGCCATCTATGCGAAAAACTTGTCTTCGCACGTCTATGAAGATGCCACCTGCGTTGTTTGGTGCAATTTCTTGTGGCTGTAGTTGCTCGTTGCCTTCAATTTCTTGTGGCTGTAGTTGCTCGTTGTCTTCCAATTGTTGCTCGTCGTCGTTCAATGGAGCTTCCAAATTTTGTTGCTCTTGTCGAACGTTCTCGGCCATTATGCCAGCGTGTTTTTGTTTTGCTTATTAATTAAAAAATAGCTACCTATGAAGATTCGCAAATTACAAAAAGCTTCGCTTTTCAAAGTATACATCTTTCTTAAATCTATATCCGCCGTTTATACAATGTGTGTGACAAAGCCTCAGCGATTTTAACAAGCTGTACAAGCTAAACTAATAATTAACTTTCGCCACGCAGAGAACCAGCCTAGCCTAGTAATAACACCGACGCTGCAATACTGTTCAACCGAAAATTCTCCCCAAAAAAATTATAATCCAGTGCCGGTCCAAGCCATAACAAGTTCAAGTTCACGTCAAATCGTTTGCTTTAAAACAAACTACTAAATTATTAAAACTGGTGAACTAGTTCGATCATGGGCGAAATTTTTATCAGCTAACAAGAAAATATATCGGAAGCAAACTGCTTGAAAACAGAATATTTGATAAAAATAACAATTTGAATAAAGTCGAAGTCATTTGTCCGGGATAACAATAACTTAAGTGCACTTAAGTCAAATTATGAATTTAAGTCATTACAAGCCTATAAATACACGCTGTATATAGTTTCGAAATTTAAACTCGTATGCATTTAGGTTAGTCCATTTCAATTCTGCAGCCCGGAAAATTGTGAAAGTTTTAAATAAAAAAAACGATGGTTCAGTGTGAAACAGTAAGAGGCAATGTTGTAGGCTTGTTTACAAAAGACTCTGTAACCTACACTATTGTCCTCAACCGTATTGTGAGTGGCATGTTTGCTAGCTGATGATAAAGATGAACAAAAGGCAGACGAACCAGTCCTAACACACAACTACTGATTTTAAGGTGCCTTGTGGGACCGATACATTCTCTTAAAATTCTCCAGCGGTCTCTAAAATAATATTATTTTTATTGTTAGAGATCGAACGATATCACTTTTTCGGACCGATACGGATAACCAAATTTTTTTATTCCTGGAATATATTCAAAATTTGAAATAATTAAAATTAACAAAAAAGGGTTAAATAACATTTCAGTTCATCTACCTATATTTATAACTCCTATTTTGCGTAGTAACTTGGCAGGATATTAAAACAAAATTAGCAAAAAATGGGAAATTTGTTAAATTTCCAGTAAAACCTATATATCATATTTTCGTAGTAAATATCGGCCGAAAAATCAAACAAAATTTAGCGATACCGATATATCGGTGGAAGCAAAGTATCGGCCGGTATTACCTGTAAACCCATATGTCGGTCTAACTCTTGTTATTGTGACATTCTTAAATACAATAGTTAAGGTCATTTTAGTTAAGGTCATTTAAATATGTTAACCGCCGCCAAAGCCAAATATTCAAAAAATCGTGCACACAACTGCAAAAACGTAATGTGCGTAAGTGTAGGTTTACTATGAACTAAAAATGCATATTTTCAACATTAGATTTATAACAAATCGACAGCATAGCGCACTACATTATATAACTTGAAGCCTCGTGATTGTTATGCGATCATATCGTTTATAAATGACTATAGGGTGCCGCCATTATGACGATAGTTTTTATAACGATCCTAATGCTATTTTTCCAAGTAGTGCAGTTAAGAAATCCCTTAAAACACTGCTACATGTTAAAACTTTTCTTCCCAATAAACGTACAAGTTTCCGGAATATTTTAACAGAACTGTTTAAATAACAACGACAGTGCAGAGCAGCATTATGAGTATTGTAACCAAATCAAAACATGGCGCTCCAAATCAAACATTAGAAATTACACTTGGTTGCCTAACTAAAATGGCATTTAGAGTTTCGTTTCGTTGAAATGTAAATACTCCATCGCGAAGTTTAATAAAACCGAGAATCAGAACCTAAGCAAAATACAATTCTTTCTGTCGGTTTGTTTTAGTTCGAAAGCTGCACTAAACGGGATCTCCAGTTCTTCACATAAACATCAGCGTTACACTTGCTCGGTTGTAGCAGCCTGATGCCTGTTATGTGAACCAGCCAAAATGCGGAACTAGCTTAGGTTGTGTGCTTTACGACGCTTTTACAGTTGTTTATCGAGCGCTGAACTACGCCTTTATGAATCAAACTGCGTGACGAGTACCTTGGAAGTACTATTTTCGCGGGGTAACAAGTCAATGAAGTCACAAATGCTTTTATGAGGTTTGTTATATCATACGACGTTTTAGTCAATAATGATAGATAGATAGATATGTTTATTGTTAGGGAAGTAGATTCCCAGGGAGCAGCGAAAGACCGTTAGGTCATCAAAGTCAGCCGCTCCCTGACCGCAATATAATCAGAATACATGTACAGGTACGGCAAATTAAATCATTAAAAAACAATTAAATACAATGAAACAACATAATTTTGGCCACATTAGTGGCTGCTATAACAGTGAACAACCTTTGTGGAAAAACAAAACAAAAAGAGGTACAAACAAACAGCAAAAAACAAAAGGGCAACGGTGCAAAACAAGCGACAGAAGGGGCACAATTTGTGAATGGCACCTTTGCCATACAATACAATAATTACAATGATAACTAAATACAATACAATGATAACAATACAATAAAACACGAACAAGGGTATAACAAACAGAAACAAAAATATAACAATGCAACGGAATGGAGCGGGGACGATACAACAGCCAAAAAACTAAATAAACAACTAATACAGGCACGATAGAGAAGGTTCCGTAAGCGACTAAGCGTGACGGTTGCTAGGCTGCGTTTACCATGTTTTTTTTTGGACCACGTGGTTTTGGTTTGTTGTGATCACACGAGGTAGGATTCAAAGTAAGCTTGTTCTTAGGACGGAAATAATTTTGCTGATCATGTAGTCGTGTGTTGTAAGAGTGTATACTAGTTAGGGGAACAAGCATATTGAAGAAGGCATCCGGTAAGTGTTTTGTTTGAAATTTGTGTACTGTTTTTAGGATTTCAAGTTTAAATATATCATTTAATTTTAGAATGGTGTGCTCTTGGTATAATGGTGATAATCTTGTTCTGGGAGGGGAACTGCTTAAAATTTGGATAGCTTTGTTTTGTAGGACTGTGATGTGTTTTAAGTTTGAAAAACAAGCTCTACCCCAACTTAGAACGCAATACTGTAGATGTGTGTTTACTAAACTGTAATAAACCAGGCGTAAAGAATGTGCATTAAGGTAAAATTTCATTTTAGCCATAAGGCCAATTGCTTTGGAGACTTTTCTCTCTACTTGTTGAATATGTGGTAACCACGTTAGTTGGGAGTCAATGGTAAGGCCTAAATATTTTGCAGAAGGTACTTGAGTGTTTTTCCCCTAATGTTTATGTTGAACTGATTATTGCAACTCTTATGTTTTAAATCTGTCACAATGAAATGCGTTTTTGAATAATTTATTGATAATTTGTTGCAACAAAACCAATCATCTATTTTTTGTATTTCAATCTGCATTATATTTTCTAGGCTTTTCAGATTGGAATGGGAGGCATACAACACAGTATCATCGGCGTATAGGCTGCAGTTAATTTTAGTGTTTGCTGGCAAATCATTGATATATATTTGAAATAGAAGGGGGGACAATATACATCCCTGTGGGACACCGCATACAGGCATTAGACAAGGTGAAATGTGAGAACCCACTTTTGTGTATTGTTGGCGGTTTTCTAAAAAACTCTTAAGTAATGCTAAAGGTGGGCCCCTGACACCATAGTGATTAAGTTTATTTAATAAAATTTGATGATCTATAGTGTCAAAGGCCTTTGCCAAATCCAGAAACACTATACAGCTTTGATTGTGTTTGTCTTTGTTTAGTAACAAATTTTCGTAAAGAAGTGCTGTTGCAAGGCCTGTGGAATGATGTTTTCTGAAACCATGTTGGTGTTGTGTTATTGTTTTGTGTTTTAAGAAAAATTTTTGGAGTTGAGTATATATTACCTTTTCCAAGAGTTTTCCAAATACTGAAGTTACTGCTATTGGTCTATAATCATGTGGTGTTTTTGGGTGTGAGATTTTTGGCACAGGTGTTATTTGGGAATTTTTTAAGCATTTGGGAAATTCAGAGTTAATAATACAAGTGTTGTAAAGGTTAGTTAAAAGTGGCGTTAAGATGTCTACTGATAATTGAATGTATTTAATAGAAATGTTATGAAGAGCATTTGTTTTGAAAATACTTTCTAACAAATAGCTCGTACAAACAAAATCTATCTCCACTCATGACTCGAACCCAGATGAAAAAAAAAACATCATTGCATCTTACGGAATGAATGAATAGAATTAATCTGCTATATTTTTTTACTAACTAAAATAAAGTTAAGAAAGTAAGAGTAAAGTAAAGTAAAGGGTAAAGGGGTAGTGGCTTCTTTCCATTGGCGAAAAAGGAGGCCGGGAATGCCTGAAGTGTCAGTAATAGGTGTAAGCCTAGTCCTCAGGAAAACCATTCCCAAAGGGAGACGGTGCAGCCACTTGGAGGTAGGGCCCGAGTTATAACTGCGCATCGGCAGAAGGTCAGCATTTTCGCCTTTTTGGTTGTGGTGTAGGTAATAATAATGTGTCAGTATAAGTAATAAAATCCGGACCGTGATATGTTTAGTCCTTGCAATTATCTGGCCCATTATAAAGAAGTTTGGTGACCCTTATCATTAATCAATAACCTGTTACGTCAATCTGTAAATCTCACTCTTCATACAGCCCTAACATTGAATTGGTAAAACATGACGGATTTATTGAAAGCAGGGCTGCGAAGTCCGACTCAGGACTCAAGTAAGACCACGTTAAACTACCCAAGTCCCGAGTCCGAAGTGCGCATGCGCAATACCAAATTTTAAAACGGATATTGCCGCCAACACATTTGGTCGGAGTCGGACTCGGGTTTAATTTGTTAGCTGGAGTCGGACTCTTTTTAACCGACTCCGCAGCCCTGCATGAATTTAAGATTTTTACAACTTTAGATCATTCAACTATCACGAAAACATTACATGTAGACCTTTCTTTCTGTTTGCGCTACACGTTTAATGATTTTTTTGCATGTTGAATGAACTGATTGTTAAACGTGTTAGCTGGCTCTCTGTTGCCACCTAGACGTTGAGTATTTTTCACCTTCCGCAGATTGATTCTATAAATATGCTGTTACTACCAGGCATAGTATACTAAAAATAAGTTCTTCTGGTATTCCAGAACCAGAAGTTATTTTTAGTGTAGCAGATTAATTCTATTTTAGTCATTTCGTAAGATGCAATGATGTTTCTTTTTAATCTGGGTTCGAGTCATGAGTGGAGATAAAGTATTTTCAAAACAAATGCTCTTCATTATTGACTAAAACGTCGTATGATATAACAAACCTCATAAAAGCATTTGTGACTTCATTGACTTGTTACCCCGCGAAAATAGTACTTCCAAGGTACTCGTCACGCAGTTTGATTCATAAAGGCGTAGATCAGCGCTCGATTAACAACCGGAAAAGCGTCGTAAAGCGCACAACCTAAGCTAGTTCCGCATTTTGGCTAGATCACATAACAGGCATCAGGCTACTGCAACCGAGCAGGTTTAACGCTGATGTTTATGTGAAGAACTGGAGATCCCGTTTAGTGCAGCTTTCGAACTAAAACAAACCGACAGAATTATATTTTGCTTAGTGTTTCTCTGTTTCATTAAAATTCGCGATGGAGCATTTACATTTCACCGAAAAGGAACTCTAAATGCTATCTTCGTTAGGCTACAAAGTGTCATTTAAACTGTTTGACTTGCAGCGACATGCTTTTGATTTGGTTATAACGCTCATAATGTTGCTCTGCGCTGTATTATTTATTTGCTTTTTGACAGTTTTGTTAAAATAGTCCAGGAAAGTGTGCCTTTTGAGAAAAAAAGCTTTAACACGTAACAGTGTTTTAGGTGTTTTGTTACCAGCGCTACTGAAAAGTATCATTGGGATCGTCATAAAAATGTTGCGGCATCCTAGTCTTCAATAAACTATGTCAGGGTGGTCAGAGGTTGACAGCATGGCAGGCCACAATATTTCTTACATCTTCTTTGCGGGCCACATAAAGTACTAGGTTATATGGGTGCTGGGGGCGGATTAATGATTTTCGTTTGTTCAGGGTATGAAATTAAAGATGACGCCACAAAGCATCGTTAAAAAGTTACGTCGAAAGACATATCAGACCCATAAACTTGCTGCACTCGTCGAAGTTGTGCGCAAAATGAAATCAATGATAATTCGCAAGACTGCATTTCATAAGCATTGAATGTTTTTAACTAGATCAATTTTGCTGAAGAAGGGCCAGGGCGTTAGCCCTCAGTCCAATGAAAACCTGTAAAACAATACTTTCCAGAAACGCTATATATTTAGTGGTTCATTTACTTTAAAGTTGCAAAATTTGTCATGGTTACGTTCATATTAAAAAGATGGAAAACACGATAAAAATATATCTAATAATTTCGCAAATCAACCATTTTAAAAAGTTTCATATAGGACGTACTGCGACTTTCCAACCGGTCTAACACATACCAAACATTGGTCTTTCTTGTCACCCCTGTATCCGAACTTGATGAGCGATAGTAAACTGGTTTAGTTAATGATGTATAGCCGGAGATAACTGTAATCATCACCAAACAATTCGAACGTGCTTGTTGTTCGTTGGTCACTTATATTTCTTTGATTCCAGTATTTCGCAACCTTTTTTGGCTTGCGACACCCTACAGAAATTATAAATAGTTCGCGGCACCCTTGCTCTGCTAAGTGGCTAACTGTAACGTTATAATAAACGAGATTGTAACAGCACAACTGTGCAACAAGGTTGAAAAAAACTTTTTAATTTTTGGCATTTTATCGTACATAACAAATTGTATCAAGAAGCTTAGGTACCAATAGAGCAAAAATCAACTCGACACCCTTGAGCGCGCCCTAGAGTACATCGTAACCCGGTTGAGAGCTACTGCGGATTAAAGTCTTAAGCTTCAATATACTCTTTGCAATATTTCAACAGTGCTCGCGGGCCACGAAAAATGACGTCGCGGGCCACATGTGGCACGCAGGCCTAGGTTTGGACCACCCTGAACTATATGATTGCATAAAAATCACATGTTTACCGATAATACCGGCCGATACTTTTCTTCCACCAGTACCGGTAAATTTTAAATGATATTTCGCGAATATTTACTACGAAAATATGATATAGTTCACCTGAAATATCGGTCGATCTCTAACAATAAAGAAGAAACTTAAGAAAATGTTTCGGTTCCTCCAGAAGCCTTAAAAACACTACTGGTCGTGTTTGACGACTAGTTTGACTGCCTTTTGTTCATGTTTATCATCAGCTAGCAAACATGCCAGTCACAATCCAGTTGAGGACAATAGTGTAGGTTACAGAGTCTTGCAACCGAGCCTACAGCATTACCGCCTGCAGTTTTAACTTAAACCATCAGTATTTTATTTAAAACCTTGACAGTTTTACACATGAAGGTGCTGCAGAATTGAAAATGAACTAACTTAAAAGAATACCAGTTTAAATTTCTAAATTATAGAGCTTGTATTTTAGTGTTGTTATGACTTCCATAATTTGACTAAAGTGTACTCAAGCCGTTGCTTGTAAATAACTTTGTATCTCGGACAAATGACTTGACTTAGCAAACGACGTTCTTTAAATTGTTAGTTTTACAAAAAGTTCTGCTATCTTTGTTGCTTGCTGATAAAAATATACCTAATTATCGCACAAGTTTATCAGTTTTAATAATTTTAAGTTTTATTTTGAAGCAAACGATTTGACTTGAGTTTGTCTTGTTATATTATACCTTGTTTTGCCTGGAATGGTACTTGATTTGAGTAAAATTACTCATCCTATCCTGTTTTTTTCGCAAATGTTTTGACTGGGACTTTATAATCGTTTTCAAATGACTTATTTACCACTTGGAGTAAAGAAGTTTTACCTTGACCAATCCAGTGTAGTAAAAAAATTGGGTTGTTTCGCTACAGGTGGTGGTTCAAACTGTAACAATATAGTTCCCTTTACGTGAGTTCTGAAACTTGAGCACACTGTAGGCTAGCTGTCAATAACATTAGTTTTACAGCGCCTGAAGGCTGCACAATAAGCGACGCTGTAAGGCGACTAGCTATTGCTCTATGGCTGCGTTCGGGATTGAAATAAATAAAGCAATAGTTACTTTTTTACGCTGTGTAGGTGTTGCTGGTGTGGGTTTTAACCACCGCTACACTGGATTCCCCAAAATATGCCACTGTTTGGTGAAGGTATTTTGATTCAGTTACAGAAAATTTACCTGAAATTTGTCAAATAGTCTTCTCTACAGTGACAGTATCATTTTAACAGTTACAATTTTCGTCGTTGATTAACTTTTAACTGTGAATGCTTTTAGGCTACGAAGTCAGTGAAACGGTATACAGATAATAGCCGACGTCGTTTTAGAATATGCGTCGGCGTTTTTAGGGAGAGATAGAACTCGTGTATTGGTATGTACCAGTATTTAAACTTAAGCATGCTAGACCAAATATCCAAAAGTCTATAATACATCATTTGAATGTCAGACTACTTTTATCAATCAGGAAGTTGCTGACTATAGTAATCTCGTAAACCATTTAAACTAAAAAAAAACCGGTAACAGTCTAAGAAAACTTATAAACACGTTTCATTTATATCAGTTTGTTTGTGTTGACGAGAAATAATCGACACCATTCAGTTAAGCTCTATTGTTTTGAAAATAATAAAGTGTTTTGCATTTTTATGCGGCTTCAATTGTTTTATTAAAATGCCAACGTTTCGACCACCTATTTGGGCAATCTTTTTCAGGGCAATATAATTACAACTATAAATTACAACTATGCGAAAATATATATATACCAGGAAAACAATGAATAAATAAAAACAATAAAGCAACAAGACCTAATTGTTGGTCCAAACCGTGCTACTTATTGTGAAAAAATTCTGTAAGGGCAATGTTGCAATGGTTTAGATCTATCATTGTTTAACCCCCAATGTTACTCGCGGCTTACCCCTAAATGAAAACATTGAAGTTGTTACAGCATTTGCAATTAATTGGACGACATTGTGATAAGTTAAATAGGTTTAAGTGAAAGCTAGGTAATATGAGAGCAGGGACGAATCTAGGATGTTTGGTAAGAAGGGCATGGAATTTTTCAGAGTTTACGTCAGAAAGCTATGTCAAACATCATAAGGTATAGCCTTATTTTTCAAAGTATAGTTGCAGAGGTGGTGCAATCAAGCTAAATGACAAAGACGTCATAGATTCGCGCTAACCGCCATTGAATTGTATTTTTCTAAAGAAACGCGGCGTAAGGCGATGACATAGAAGAATTGAGAAAAATATTTCCGGAGAGATAAATTAACTCTTTTAAAGTGGCAATAAGCGTTGTTTAAATATGTATAAAACAAGGTCTGACCTTAATATCAATTGATTGATTCTTTCTTTTATGTGTGTATTTTCGATTTTGCATCTTATCGCTAAATGTACGTTGGCTTTTCAACATTTTATAATTGAAGTTAAGCTGAAATGTTGCTCTGTTGAAACCGTCGCATTATAGTTTTTAAACGCCTATAGTTAGAAAATGGACCAGCAGGGTGATTTCGACGATATTTACGAAGACGACCAACAACAGAGGTTTCAACCTGCACTACCAGACCAGCACTTGGGAGAGCAAAACTACGGCGGGATCTTTATAGACGCGCGAAGGATGGTGTTTCGAATCGATGGCGGTCCGGAGATGATTCGTGCTTTAAAGGAAGCAGCACCGGTAGTAGCGGGTGCCTTAACCGGCATGTACGTTGTCTTCAAGGTTCTAAACCACACTGGGTTTCTTGATTCTCTTATCGGGGTGTTCCGAAGTGTCGAAGGTGTGACCGTGGAAAGAGTATCGCCTGGTTCTGTCACAGTGACGATATTGACTGAAACTGAAATATCCGCTAAAATTGTAAAGTATTTCGCCGAGGAGGGAATTTTTCTTGGAAAACTTAACAAGTCTCTGCAGGAATATGTGTCAAAGTTCAACGACCCCCAACCAGAGTTCACAAATGTAACTTTGGTCGAAGAGAAGAGCTCAAAGATCTCCCAAGAAGAATTTGAGGATTTAAAGCAACAAGCCGAAGAGGTCATGCAGGATGCTATTGAAAACGGAATAAAGATTGGCACACAGGTTAGAGCGGGTAGACAAAACTTTGACTGTTGTAGCTCTCAACTTGTTCGTTGCAAAATAACGACAAAGCGTTGTATCATATAATGGTGTGAGATTGTAGTTATAGACGGAGTATGAATATCAAAGCTCATACAGAAGTAGGTAGCATTTTTTGAACGTTTTAAATAAATCTTAAGATAATGGCTGGAGGTTGTAGTTGGACGTAAAATAAATATAACAGTTAATACAGAAGTACATAGCATATTGTAAACATTTCCAATACATTTTAATTCATCTTTAACAAAAATATGGCTTTGAGTTTTTTTTTCTAATAAAAACTAGGGAGTCGAACCGTTTGACTATTGCGGTTCAGGTTCGGTTCGGGTTCAAGGATTTTTTCGAATCCGGTTCAGTTCCCGCTTCGGGTTCAAGTAATTAAAAAGTTTCGGTTCAGCTCCGGTTCGACCATCGATATTTCATCACCGGTTTATAAAGTTCCGGTTCGGATGAAATATAAGTTGCGTTAAATCTAAAACTGTGGGTCAATAAAAGGAGAGAAATTGTAAGTAACTTAATCTAAGTTACATGACAGGACGTATTAAAAAAAACGTAACTTATTATTAAAATATCTGAAAAATAAGACAATCAACGTTCTATTTAATCAACATTTATATATTTTTTTTAATTTCGAACATGACATAACTTGACTCTGTAAAATACAATATGTTACGTCATGCTTGAGTAAACCGCTTTTGGTTACAGGTTCGGGTTCGGTTAAGGTTCACGTTTTTTCGGTTTATTCGTTTCAGTTCGGGTTCGGCTTACAAAAAAACGGTTCAGGCTCGGTTACGGTTTAGCAAAAATTGACCCAAAATCAGTTCATAAAGTTCCGGTTCAGTTGCGATTCGACTTCCTAAAAAAAAACACTAATCCCCTTACTTAAAATCAGATTGTCCAATATGACCAATGAATGCGCTTTTTTTAAAGTGTTGATAAAATTTTTTTATGAATAGGCTACTGATTGGAATTTGATGCAACGGTTTGTAGCATTTTAACAAGCGAACAAATGTCCAAAGGTTAAATGTTTACGTAATTTTACCATTCGAATAATAAGCGATTTTCTCTTTTAAAAGAAAGATAGTTTTTTGGCGATGACGTACTACAAATTAAAATTCCTATTATTTCCCCTCTTAAAATAAGTTTATGCTTTTTATAGCGACATACATCGTCTTCAACAGAAAATGAAAATGATTCATCTCAGCTAAAAATCGAAAGAAAAAGTAAGTGGCCAGAAAAACAAATATTTACGAAAAATAAACTACACGTCGGACAAATGGTTAACTTCTTGAATAAGTGCAGGCTGCGTAGGTCGGTTTAAAAAAAATTAGAGTCCCACTCTGTTAGGCCTAATTTCGGGTCATGGGTCCGACATCCAATGATAGAGGTATCATACAAGTTATCCACCCACAAAACATGGTTGGAAAAAGTTCCACAACATTCCAGTTCACCTTTACAATTTACAATTTGCGGCCTTATAGTCTCGAAAAGTGTCGGGAATTCCGAGTCCAACTCCAGCAAAACATAACGACTACGACTCCGAATTCGCAGCCCTGCTAAAGAATTATTAGAACTAATTTAGAACTAATATTACTTTTATATCTGTAATCTAGATTGGAAATTTATAAATAAGCCATCTAAGTTTTATAAGTCGCGGTGTTTCCAGTTTTAGTTGTGAAACATTACTTTAATACGAAACCAAAATCAACGATTACTTTTGTGTTTTGATTTTTAGGTTTAAGTCACATCACTTATTCTGAGCATCTTTCGACGCAAGCTTTAAAGTCAATTATAAGTATTTACTGTTTTTACTGTTTTCAGTATTTACTGTTTCAGTAAACAATTGAATTATTTTTGTTATAACTGGCCCATTAGCATCATTAGATTTTATATCTGACGAGATCCAATGCCATAATTTACTATTGATCTTTAACAACATTTTTACCTGTACTTCGAGTTACACTTTTCATTTGCAGTTCCTGAGTTCCTTACATTGGAAGATCTTACATCTATTATAGGTAGGTATTTTAAGTTTGTCCATTTTAAAGTAATATATGTTAAATAACCTAAAGCGAATTCGAGAAGGCTGGAAACTAAAATGCAAGGGTTTACGTGCAAGGAAATTTAAACTCACGACCTCAGTAAAGTGGGACTTTTTGCTCTGGGACTTCTAGCAAGGCTTAGTGGTTTGGCAAGTCGAGAACCAATAATTTGCGGCCTTCAGTGCAACTGAGCTACCTGTAGCACCGGATTGAAGTGCTTAAAGCCTGCGTACAAATTCACACACTTAAAGGCGCCTCAACAAATCATATAGTTAAGGGCGCCTAAACCGTAACGAATCAAGGAGTTTAGCTAGTTCTTGTAAGCTTTTCCGCACAATTTCAGAGATAATGTCGCAAATTTAAGTCATATAAATGTGACGTCATAAGGAAGTTTATTTTGCATAAGTTTTAGGTTGCAAATGTGTTTCAGTATGAAAGGTATACTACAAAGAGGTTATCGATTCGCGCTGAGTAAAAAACGCCTTTATAAAACTTTGTTTGCCGATAGTGCAATTGGACCGACGACGCCTTTGGACTAAAGCTATTTCAACAAAATAAGCGCCTACATACTAGAAACCTATTTCAAATTCGCATAAAGAGCGAATTTCTTTGCATTTATTTAGTCAAAATAGGCAAACAAGCACAATTCGGGGGGGGGGGGGATGCCCCACCTGGATCCGCCCCTTTTCGCAGTAAAATTTGGTTAAACATACAAATAGTTTGTGGAATAAAAGCTGAGGCCTGGATTCGCCCTTACCCTTGAAACAGAATGCTTTTTTTTTTGTGTAGAATACAACAGGCACTTGGAATTGGGAAGTTTCAAACGTGCCCGAAGTATCGAGAAGAACGGCCGGCCTCTTCATCCTGACTGGCACTACACTGGGAGGTTGATACAGCAGTACAAGCTACATATGGACGCAAGGGAAATGGTCGAAGCAAACCAGGCGAGAAAGGCGCTCTGTGAACTCCTTCGAAACAGTTTATTGGCCGGCGTTGATTTGAATGGGTTTGCAAATTTTCTCACTGATTCCGGCTACCACGTGATCGGCATCTTGTTTTTCATCGTTTCGTCCGAGTTGCAATTTCATGGCGATTCGGACAAAGCCGACACGCACCGTTTCAAAGTCGATAATCTGATAAATGCAATGGACAATATAAAGAAACATTGCTTAATTTAGAATATTGGTCTTCCACTATTTATGGGAAGGGCAATATGTCTCAAGAAAAAACGCACTAATTTGGGTTTTCAAAGCCGTAAAAGGTTTCATTTGGTTGTTTAATTTTCATTTGGTTAATCAAACCTTCTCAGTTTTAGAAGAAGTTTTTCGTGAGGTTTGGACTTTTGACTTGGGCAACAATGTTAGACAAGAGCTCACACAAATATGTTCATTAAAATCAGTTATTGTGTTTAACTTTTTTCCCAATGATATCGCAAAACTATTTGCAGTAACGCCGTGAATGCTTAAAAATAACAAGTAAAGGCAGTGGTGAAAGCAAGCCTAAACGATCTAGAAGGGCATTCCAGTAAACTAGATTTACGCCAAACCGGTTAAAAAATATTTTTTGCCATCCCGTCACCTTCTTGAATGTATTTAAACCAACTTTCAGTTTTATATTTGTGCCCGACGTAGAACGATATTCTCAGTTTTTTTTTTCTTCTTGTGAAACTTGTATTTTCACCTGCGTATTCATTGCGATACAACAGCCGTACTAAATTTTGGCGAATCGATAAAAAAAAATCAACAACTATAAAGAGTCCCAAGTTTACTTAAGTTTTGTAAGTTTTTATGGGGAACCTATCCTTGCGAAATGTAAATCACAAAGAACTCGCGTCACTGCTGTCAAGAAACTATGTTGACCGAATTTTGTTTTTAGTTTTGTTTTTAGCGCTTTTCGTTAGTTTTACGTTTTTTTAGATCTTATTTAATCTTTTCTGTGTATTTTTTGAAGAAGCTCTTATTGTTTAATAGAAATTTTGTAGTTATAATAAAAGTTACTCTGGAACATAGCTTAGAACAGTGATCGGCAAACGTTTTTTGTCGCAGCCCAAAATGCTCTAATCAGAGCTCTTGAAAGCCCACTACATAAAAGCACTACGCAAAACAATGGCGGATTCAGGATATTTGTTTTGACTTCGAGGCATTAGAATAACGTCACAAAGTTACGCCATAAAACAATCGTTCTTAGAATAAGCAACTTGCGCGCAAATGTAAAGCTGAAATCCAGTTTAATTGTGCGTTTTGCAAATCAAATTAGATTTTTTTTTGTTTAAACTGGAAATCTTTAATTAAAAGGAAACGTGAGGCACACGGCACATAAAAGGATTCAAATATTGCTCGAAATAACGGAATTTATGGTACAATTTAGCATAAATTGAACTGTAAAGTTATGAGTCAAACGACCCAAGAAACCATACAATATTGCATTTGGGCAAAAAAAAATAGATACTTAAATCGATTTCATTTAAGTAAAACCGAAAATTCTTACATTTGACGTCACGAGTATCGTCATAGTTAAAGTAATATCAGAAACGTGTTGTTTCCAAACAATTATGAACTAAACCAAGTTTATCGCGCGAAACGCAAAAACAAATTGCGCCTATATACATGTAGTTTGGTTTCATTTGGCGAAACGTTTGCCTTACACATATTATACTTAATACATAAAAATAGATTAACACTATATTATCTCCACAGCTAAAATGCGATACTCGCAATCACGTAAAAGGTAAATTACATTAACTAGATAATTTGGTAAAGAAAAGTGATTTTCCAAGGAGTCTTAGTCCATACAGCGTTAGGCTGTTGACACTAAGAAAATGTGAAAAACATTACACGGCGCCTTGGTGCCGAAAACACTGCCATTCCATAATTTAAAAAAATATAATAAAACGAAGAATGTAGCCTACGCGCGAAGCGCGAAAATTTTTGCGGTTGCATATAGTTAAAGCAGGCAAGAATATAGTTTGACAGACTCTCTCAAGTTCACATTTGGCATGCGGGCTTTAAATTAAACAATATAGAACGTTAAACAATATAGAAATTCTTAGTAACACCATTTTTTTAATACAGTG
Organism: Ascidiella aspersa; assembly: GCF_963924565.1. NCBI lineage: Eukaryota > Metazoa > Chordata > Ascidiacea > Phlebobranchia > Ascidiidae > Ascidiella > Ascidiella aspersa. The sequence goes on from NC_139450.1 coordinate 32,251,997, forward strand.
CTGTGAATACGGGTATCACGTGGCCCACAACTACATGGTAACACTAAACTGTTAACAAGTAACTCGCGGCCCACTAAAAACGGCTCTGCAGCCCACATTTGGGCAGGGGCCCACAGTTTGCTGACCATTAGAACAAGCATAAAGCCGACCTACAGAATATTCGTTTAACACAAAAGGGAGATATTTATTCAACATCAGAAAATAAGCAAATAGAAGATTGGAAAGCGCAACGATTTTGTTATGTTTCTAAGCTCTGTCTGCCTTGCAAGTCCAAAAGTAAGCCAATGGTTTAATTCGAAAAGGAATAATACAAGAAGGGCACGAGCGTTTGTAGGCGAATAGTCGCGTAATTAAAACTGCGATACAAATGATGAGCAGCACAATAAATGATTATGAACACGTGACTAGACCACGCGTTTTAGAGTTGAACCGCGTGATCACTCCACGACAAATTTGAACAATGATCAGTCATCAAGAAGTTAAACTTAAAATATGCATTTTGCCAGTATAAGTACCATCTTCATTTTTGCCAGCCATCTTCATTTTTGACAGCCACCTTCAGTTTTCCCATACCAGGGTTCACCAAACTTATTTCATATAGGACTGGATAACTGAAAGGCCTGATTATCGCGGGTATACTTTATTTTTGTCTAAATTTTAATAACTCGATATCGTCAACAATTGAACACGAATAGCTACAATGGAAACTGTTGGGAACGTAAATAAAATTTTTGTACATATTCAAATTTTATTAAAATGTAGTTTGAATTCATCCGACAACATTTCGACTATAGGCTTACACTTTTTAGGAAGTGTGTCGCAGGCCAGGTCGATTATCTCGACTGGCCGGATCTGGCTGGCGGGCCGTAGTATGGTGGCCCTGTCCTATAGCCTAACAAAAAGCAAAAAACTAAAACGTTTTGTTACGATAACGAATATGGTTTATGTACTGCCGCAGTAAGCACTAATATTTCAATGTTATGTTAACAAACAGCACATATCCGAGCCCTTATGAGACACGTCATATTAGCCACAAGGAATACCCCAAAAGGGTCTGTCCCTACCATTTTTGGTGTCTACTGTATCGTACTAGGCAAAATCTAACTTTTAAAGTTGTTTTAGCAAAAAATTATATTGATAGATTTCATGTTTTTTTGATAGATTTTCGTTTCAAGTTAGAAATCACAGCGTTGGAACGAAGTAACGGACGAGTACCGATACTACCATTTGGCTCCGATCGAAAATTATCGAACATATCTAGCAGTAATTGGGCTTTATTGCCTTGATGTGTTATAGACTTGGCCATGACTTAAAACCATACTTGAACTTAACTACCGATGGAACTTTTAAACCTTAACGCGTTGCTTATTTACATGCTGACTCCAAAATATAAAGAAAATTCAAAACCGAGTGATTTAAAGTGTGGTAGAATCAAGGGGGGCGGAATATTTTAGTCATTTACCATCAATTTGGTTTTAATTTTATTTAAATAGGTTGCTATTTTTGTAGCCTACAAGTTTTACCTGAGTGCTCATTGTGTGGTCTAATTTTTTTGGAAAGGGCGCCACGACTGTGAAATGTACAATGGTGCTCTTTACCATTTTTATATAAGATTAACTAAATCTATTTAATGGTGACATCAGATCAAAATGGGTTTGTACTTCTATGGCTTGTACAGTAATTTATAGCCTAACCTTTTTGAAAAAAGGGACTTTTCTCTAAACAAGTAAAACAGCAATCATTGGAAAACGCGCTTTTGCTCAAAAGAGGTTACATCCTAAATAGGAATGTCCGATAATATCGGATCGGGGCCGATACCCGATTCCAAGAATATAGTAGTATTTTTGTATTATTTATTTTCTTTCCGAAGTGAGACGCCGGCTGTGAAATGTACAATGGTGCTCGTACCAATTGTATATAACATAAATCAAGTCCTTTTGATAGTGACAGTGGTAGGAAAATGGGCATATTACATTCGTATGAACGGTTTTAATAAACAAAAATTAGAACTTAGCGTCCACTCTGAACCGCCAGCAAGAATTGATAATAATTATTTTGCGCCTGACTTGTTAAGTAATTTATAGCCTAACCTTTTTAAAAAAAGGGATTTTCTTTAAACAAGTAAAACAACAATCAATGGAAAAGCAAGGGCTATAAAGTATAATGTTTAAAAAAAAACATTGTTTTTAATTATTGAAAGAGAAAACTTCTGAGATGGCAATTTTATAAAAAAACATACCTAATCACGGCTGCAGAGTCGGTTAAAAAATTCCGAGTCGAACTCGGGAGTTGGACACCGGCCAAAAAAACAAACCCGAGCCCGACTCCGGTTAAATGTGCGATTTCGTCGAATACCGAGTCCGGCCGGACTCTACAGCCTGTATTCCGCCAATTTATGTAACTAATGTGACGTGGATATTCAGCAATCCACTTATAGGTGTGTCGTATAATTATTTCACCCACAATACATGGTTGGAAAAGATTCCATCATATAATATTCCACCTTTACAATTTCCAGTTGGCGGCAATATCGGTTTTAAAATTGGGTACTGCGCATGCGCAGGTTGGACTCGGTCTACATCATACAGAAAAATATAAAATATATATTTCATCGGTAAATATATATACTGTATTTACATAGCCTTCCTTTTTATAAAACACAGTTCAAAGGATGAGGGCAAACAAAGGATGAGGGTAAATGGTTGGCCATGCGTCACAGTTTAATAAAACGAGCTAGAGACGGATTTAAATTTCACTCTTTTTGTAATGAAAGCTCCTTCCTATACGTAGTTCTTTCTAAACAGTGCTTTCGAAACCACTGCTAGCTGACAACACAATCGCTTGCAAGACTTCCACAAGCAGCTTGTCGCTGCCCCCCGATAAAAGTGAACCCAATAGAAAATAATATTTCTTCCAACTTCAACATCTGTGTGTTTTGTTTTACTTATGTTTACCATTGGTAACGACCAGGGGAGGGGTACATCAGACAATGGCCCACCAAACTATATATTTTTTGCAAAAAAAAATCTTTATTCTTGCGTTCTTTTATTTATTTTTACTACGTTTTTGTCAGTTTTTGATAAATCTTTTTAGGTCAAATCTGCCATGTTATGTCGTGTTAAGCCGTGTGAACTCATCCATAAAATGTCCATGAATTGCAACTTTAGTTAATTTTAAGCTGTCATTTCGAGCAATATGCGCATGTCTTTTTATGGTCCTAAAGTGCCACGTAACCTTTCAAATTAAAATGGTCGCCAATTTAAGTCAAAGAAACATAATTTTTGGGGCCTCACGCGATTAGTCTGGATTCAGCTGCAATTTACGCACGAGTTCGTTCGAAGACATTAAGCGTTTTTAAGATGAATTGTTTTATGTTCTCTCGTCATGTCGTGACTTTGTGACTGTACCCCTAAAAAATTATCATGCCCCCCCACAAACAAAAACCTGGATCCGGCCCTGGTAAGACCTAATGTTTATCTATCTTCTTAAACTGTTTCCCAACATACAACTTTAAACAGATTGACAATAAAATTACTAATTTGGAACTTTTGCATTTTGCTTAATTTCTTTTAGTATCGGAAGAGACCCATATTGTCCCCTCTTTTCTAAACCATGTCCTTAAAATAGCTCGCAAGATTTACGCCCAAGATAAAAGAGATAAACAAGAAGAGGATAGTCTCTCCCAACCTCAGACTTTGAAAGGATTCAAGATTTAATTTATCTTTTGGAACTGTTATTTTTCAGTATCGATTCGGATCCCAATTCGTTCCCAGTTTCATTAATCCACTTGCACACAATCGTCTGCCATAGTTGCGGAAATGACTTAACGCTCGACCATTAAAGGAACAAAACAAAGAGAAAAGAGCAACCGCTTTAAAGTTATTCGAGTCACCAAATGACTTCATTAGTTTTTAAATCTGTTCGTCCAGCATCACAGTTACTTTTAGCATTGTTTCTCTTGTTGTTAAGCGGAGTTTTATTCGTGGAGAACCATTATTTGTCGTGGGTTTTGGAGTTGTATGCATGTTGCTTTGAAACGATTGTCACAACATGTTTGTCGTCTATCTACTTCTGCTTGTGAGTGCAAACTGCATAGACGCCAATCACTGTAAGTCCTTCAACTAAATATGGGAAGTGTGACTCTTGCAAGTAGGCTTCTCTGCAAGTCGTGTAACCACGTGATGCCGTTTGGTGAACGTAAACTCCAGATGCAGATTTGCTTTCATTTCAAAACAGTTTAATTTAAGGCAACATTTTGTACAAAAATCATTTTTGAAATTTTCGTGTAATATTTTTGGCCTAATTAATAGGACTGCGACCGAATTCAGGTAAAATGATTTGCATCTGTGCTATTCATAAAAATATTTTTGCAAACGAAATAGCTCGACTGTACTTTTGTAAATACCGCTAGGGTGACTAGCAGAAATAATTGCAGCAGAATAAAGGGCCATTCAAAATGCTATAGAATTCTCTTTGCTTTTTAGGCGACTACAGATTTACTTTTTCTGAAGACAATAAGAAATTGGAATCCTTCACTTGGGCTGTTGGTGTTCCAAATATCACAATTGTCATCGCGTCGAGCACGACTCCTTTTGCTTACAGATATGGATTGATTTATTTAAAAAGAAATAGTAGCCTCGAACGGATTGCGGAAATAAAACCTACCGGAATTCTTCACAGTAACAGAACCCTGGCCGAGTTTCACACAAACACCTTGACAAACAAAACCTTTAACGTAACCTTGAACCTTCTAAGACCAGATCTGATTGATGGAAAGAGTATCTATACGGACTTAATGTTTAAAGTCGGTACTTGTCGTAAAACCAGCAAAATACGAATAATATGTAAGTTGATTTTGGTATTTTTTTTACACGCTACACTATTAGACCTGGGTTACTATAACGTTTCCCACATATGGGCTGCATTCCAAGTGGGAGTCAACAAAGATGAAACTCAAAACCTTAAAGCGTTCTTATTTAAAAAAGGGAAATAACAAGAGTTTCTGACGTCATATTTGTGTCATATTTCCATAAATGTAACTTGAGGTTGATATTCCCTTTTAACTTTTCCGAAGCGTTCCTCGATAACCCAAGAAGCCATGAATAACACTTAAAAATCAATCGATTTTGTAGTTTTCGGCAACGTAGACCTAACGAGCTAAGGTGTGCACTTCAAGTGTGAACAGGGTCATAAGGTCAAGGTTGGGAAAATAGGATCACGTTTAGGAACGTTGGGTCAAAGTTCGAGAGGTGGCCTTCGGAGATCCCGTACATTTAGAAAGCCCAAATAAATTCTGTGACCTTTTGTAGTTTGTTTATTTTAAACGCTAATGTATTTTTCGTCTTAGCGTAGAAATAATATAATTCAATGACTGGTTTTAAATGACTTGACTCAAGTTTTTCTTCAAAATGACTTGACTTGACTTGACTTAGGCTTTTATTTAGTAAAATTGGGATTTTTATCCTAACTTTTCGATATAAAATAGTTTAACAACTTTAACATTTGAATAGTTTAACGTTCCATTGTTAGGAAAAGGACTTGACTTGAAATCAACTCGCTCTAATTATGACGTGGGACGTTATTTATTTTTTTTTAGAAATGCGTTTAGACTTTTGCTTAATATAGGTCTACTTATAAATAACTTGACAGGGACTCCAGTCATTTCGAGTTGACATGTTTACAACATTGTATCATCTTGATGTTTAGATTGTCCTGAACCTGAAGGTGTTGTTGAATCCACCAACACAAGCAAGTGGAAGTACAATAGCGAAGTGGAGGTTGGTCGGCCTTGCAACAACTCGGTGTATGTCGACTCGACGACCAACGCTGTTATCGGGAGATACGCGAAGTTGAGATGTGGAGCAAAAGCAAAGTGGACTCGACCGGACAACCAGCAGTGCTGGAATGGTGAGTTTGGGCAAAAAAAGTTCAGTTGTAAGATATTAAATGAAAGCTATTAGGTCCGGTCCGTGTCAGGATTGCTAGCATCCAGTCGATTGGAAATCTCAGTTGTTTAATTGAATCACCAAGAGTTGCTCGGAAGCTTAGTCTACCCCATGTGCTCCAAATTTAGTTGTATTCCATTTTTTCCTCCTAAAACGCTCGTTTGTCCATTTGGGGGTTTAAGCAAATCAGATATGTCCTCTTGTGCAGAGTAAGTGCCACTTTCTTATTCTGCTTTGCGCTGTCAACTTTTTACAGACGTTGTTACTCTAGCTTTATGTCCAATACAAGTGCTTTACTAAACGCTAAGGGGACAAAGCTGGACTTTCGACAAGCGTAAAACTCACAGAAAGTCCCAGATAATACCAAAGTTATTAACGAACGATTTATAATTTATAACCTTGTTTAAAAACTTACGTTAGATATTATGCTTTTATTATCTCTTTGCTACATGGAAATTTCCTGAAGGGTTTATAAACATTGAACTTCGTCTTAATAGAGTTTTTGGATACATTGAAGTTCTTCTCAGATTTCTGGTACCAGTCTAATCCCCTGATTTTGACACCTTCAAAGTCGCGGTATCGGTTGGCCTAAGGTCGTGAGTTCGAACCTCGCCACGGGCTTTTTGAGTCTGGTCTTGCTTGCACTACTATTCTGATTGGTCCAACTAATTTTGGTTGTAGTCCTTCCAAATACACCCTTTGAATTTGGTGAGAATTCACCAATCGTTCAGTACTTCTGAGTCCAGATCACAGTATAGATATATGAAGATACACATAGGTACAGACATGTTCCTTTTCCACGGGTGCTGTCGTTTGCGTAGTTAGGTTTTTGTTACTTTCTATAACGCCTAACGGACACATTTTCTGGTGGGTTAAATCGCTTTCAGGTAAAAACATATTTTTACTTGGTGTTGTGCAATTTGCAGGTTCGTTTAGTTTTACTTGGTGTTGTGCAATTTGCAGGTTCGTTTAGTTTTACTTGGTGTTGTGCAATTTGCAGGTTCGTTTAGTTTTACTTGGTGTTGTGCAATTTGCAGGTTCGTTTAGTTTTACTTGGTGTTGTGCCATTTGCAGGTTCGTTTCTCGACTTGTGGAAAGAAAAGCGCGTCAGAACATTTACTGCGGGAGAATCGGTTTTGTTGTTCTGTGACGTCACAGACCACACAATTGACAACGTCACAATACAAGGAAGGAACCTTTATTCTAGTGGCGAAATGGTGAGACAATGGCTTTTCGCTTTGTGGTTTCGAAGATATCTATTAATTTTCTTGCATCTTGCAGATGGCGTCGAGTTATGTTCACTTATCGAGCGAAGATAACAATCGAAATGTGACGTGTCTCCAAACTTCATCGACGTCATCACTTTCGAAATCAGTCGAGCTTGACGTGCTATGTAAGTTTTCGCTGGGCGATTTTATAATTTAAATAACACCATATACAAAGACCAACACTTCGTATTGTAATTATACACTTTTTGCCAATTTTGCGAAAGTTAACCTGGCATTTTGCGAAAGGAGAATTCTACACGCTTCCAATTGCATGTGGTTAAGTAGCCGATATTTAGAAAGTGTCCGCGGAACGAAATTGAGAACAATATTTGGAGCACCATGGAAATTCCTATATCAGATCTCCTTGAGAATTTTATTCCGTGTGAATCTTTCAACACAAGTGATACAAAGAAATCACGATGTCGCCATTTGTGATGTTAACTTTGCCCATGGGTTGCTATTGCGTAATTTTAATGCATTTTTATGGGGCCTTTGCACCAAACTGTTGATTAAATACTGCGCTGTTGATGTGCGTGATTGTTTCCTGTCTAAATTCCGTCATTTTTTATTTTACAGTTCCCCCAATAATAAACGAAATTTACATGCGAGATGCAATAGATGGCCAAGCTATGATTGAGTTTGGATCGAATCCTGCCATTTCTGGTGTAAGTGCAACAAAGCAAGGTGATTACAGCAAACCTATTTGTCCTATTACATTAAGTGCTTAAAAGTGCATACAATTGAATACTAGGTATAAAGGTTAAAAACATCTACAAGAGATACGACCGAGGTGTCAACAAACTCTTACTAATCTTCCCAAAAGTAAGTAAAATCAGTACTTAAATACATTTTTATAAGCTGGTGTGTTGCGACAGTTAATCATGCTGCTTCTACAATTTGAGTTTCTTATAACTGAAATAAACTAGTGGTATTTTAGCATCGAAGCATACTGATGGAAGATTTCAACATTTCTTTAGGCTTCGCGTTCAGACCGCGGCGAGTACAACGTCACAATAGAGTCGGGGCCTCCTTTCCCCACAAGCCAGCACTTCCTTGTTCGAGTCAGCGCAGTAATTGCAACAACATCGGCGACCGGCAAAACTACCCTTTCACCAATGACAGGTAAAACCACCCTTTCACCTCTGACCAGTAAAACCACACTTTCACCAATGACAGGTAAAACCACCCTTTCACCTCTGACCAGTAAAACCACCCTTTCACCAATGACAGGTAAAACCACCCTTTCACCAATGACCAGTAAAACCACCCTTTCACCAATGACCAGTAAAACCACCCTTTCACCTCTGACCAGTAAAACCACCCTTTCACCAATGACAGGTAAAACCACCCTTTCACCAATGACAGGTAAAACCACCCTTTCACCAATGACCAGTAAAACCACCCTTTCACCAATGACTAGTAAAACCACCCTTTCACCAATGACAGGTAAAACCACCCTTTCACCAATGACAGGTAAAACCACCCTTTCACCAATGACCAGTAAAACCACCCTTTCACCAATGATCAGTAAAACCACCCTTTCACCAATGACCAGTAAAAGCACCCTTTCACCAATGACCAGTAAAACCACCCTTTCACCAATGACCAGTAAAAGCACCCTTTCACCAATGACCAGTAAAACCACCCTTTCACCAATGACCAGTAAAACCACCCTTTCACCAATGACCAGTAAAACCACCCTTTCACCAATGACCAGTAAAACCACCCTTTCACCAATGACCAGTAAAACTACACTTTCACCAATGACCAGTAAAACTGCACTTTCACCAATGACCAGTAAAACTGCACTTTCAGCAACGACCAGCAACTTACCAGCAGCATATTCGACTATCGTCTCCCAAACTTCGGTTTCTACTTGTGTGTTTTTTTATCTGTTCATCTGCGTCACAATCTTGCTTCTGGTTGGAACGACTCTGGGATTGCTCAAACATTTCGGCTTGCTCTGCTTCAAAGCGAGGCCGAACGCCGGTAAGTTGTGGTTGGAAGCTAAGCGGGTCATTCGGCTTGGTTGCATAGATTCGTTAAATATTTGACAAATTCTATAAAAATACATTTAAACAAAAGACAAATACTTTTTAGACCTTCTTGTATTAGTCAAAGTCAGTCAATAATATGTTTTAGACTTTTAAAAGTGAAATATAATTTGCCACATAAGAATGCATCATCATTCTCTTAAGTCGAATGAATGATTCATTGATTTATCCTAATTATTTTTTGGCGAAATATATATTTCTTTTTTAAATGACTAAAACTTATTAATGACTGACTTTTATTAAGACAGGAAATTCTAAATAATATTTGCTCCTATTTGAAGTCATGCAATATTTAACATATTTTTTGTCGCCTAAAGTTTGTAAACTTGTCAGTACGTGGGCGACACAATTGCAGCCGAATATTTCGATAAACAAGCAACAACCAAACAAGCACGCAAACTCACATTCTTCCCTTACAAGCCCAAACACTGTCTTTTCTCCCCAGCAAACAACACGAAATATTCTTCCTTTTATTACTTCGATGTACCCTGCTGACAGAAAATCAAACCTAAAGAGAGTCGACAAAATTTAAAATTTTTTTATGTAAAACTGCAATAGACACATCTGTGCCAAAAGCCAAGACTTGCAAACAAAATGTGGATTCGCTACTCGTTTGAAAAGTTAGTTTTCTTGAATGTATGTCGTATAGGTATCAATCTTATACCTATGTAAAACTCCTTTGCCGTTGATGTTGTTCCTATATAGGCCTTACGGCTGGAGTCTCAATCGTTAAGGTTAAATAGTTTCGTTGCATATAACCGATTAATCAACTTTTTTTATCCATTTTTTCTCCCCAATTTCTCCTTGGAAAAATTTCCTCCCTAAATTAAAAAAATTCTCCCTGAGGAACAAATAGCACCCTTTTGAGAACTATACTGTGCTAGTTTTTGCTTTTATTTGCAGGATCCGGACAGCTACAGGTCCGTTACGACCGCGACAAAGACAACGTGCGGGTGCAACCTGGAAACCAAGGGTAAGTTTAGAAATAAAGCTTTGTAGAGACGAAATTAAAGCAATGTTCATCAACTGCTATCAGTACCATTTGCTTTAACAAGCAACATTTCAATAAATAGAAATCAATATTGTGGTGTAAAGTAAATTATTTAAACCGAGGTTTCGTCAGCAGATACCAGCTGACCTCATCAGGGTATAGTAATTAATGCGGGAATACGTTAACTAGCTTATATACTGACAAAAATGTAAAAATGTATAATCCAGATTAACGATAAATTAGTGCTGAAGTATACGTTAAGCTGGTGTTTCGTGCAGAACTTTGAACGCAAAAATTTTATTTTACTTGCATATAAACCTACAAGACACTGTCGGTTAAATGATCTCTTTCAAGATAAACACCAAATACTGTCAAAAATTAGTTTGATTCGTTTCTTTCATCAAATAACTCGGTGCTATATGCTGAATTGCGGTAAGTTATATGTTTTTTTCTTAGATTTTTTTCTTCTGTTTAGCCATGCACTTGAAACCTTTTTAGCAAATATTTTAATTTTGTACCGGTATTTTTTTTCTCAGTAACTACCAGGATGTGATGCCTGTCAACCCTGGTGGGCCTGGAATTGAACTTCAAGAAGATTGTTACGAGAACATTTTACCGGCTTCATCTCAGCAACGTGACCCACAACAGGAGGCTGCATACGAAACCTTCTGACTCATCAGATTCGAAACTTACCAGGATGCTTAATTACTAAACGAACTTAACACAAACAAAGCTTAAACTATTATTAGAACTTTGGGGCAAATGGTTGGAGGTTGTCGTTATAATAACTTGAGGTTGTATCTAGACGTAGTACGAATATCAAAGCTTATACATAAGTAGGTAGCATTTTGTGAACGTTTTAAATAAACGTTAATGGCTGCAGGTTAGTTAAACGTAGTATGAATATCAAAGCGCGTACAGAAGTAGGTGTTACGTCAAACGTTTCGGACATGAAAATGGAATACGATGTTGAAAATGAACAGAGAGTTTTTCTAAACGTTCTACTTTTATATGGGTTTTGATATTGATTCTACTTCTAACTACAATCGCCACCAATTATCTTAAAATTTATTCGAAACTTTCTGACTCATCAGATTCGAAACTTACCAGGATGCATTAATTGCTAAACGAACTTAACACACACAAAGCTTAAACTTTATTAGAACTTTATCCCATACAGAAGTAGGTGTCATTATGAATGTTACGTATATAAACATGAAATAAGATTTTAAAAATGAATAGAGAGTTATTCGAAACGTTTAAAATGCTACCTACTTCTGTATGGGCTTTGATATTCTTACTACGTCTAACTACAACCGCCAGTCATTATCTTAAGATTTATTCGAAACATTCAAAATACTACCTTTCTGTATGGACTTTGGTGTTCTTATTACGTATTATGAGATCGTTGACCAACTTCTATTCAAAGGCACTGCGTTTATAGCGATTCGGATCTTAACACATTAAAGACTGCATACCCAAACTAAGCATGCTTACAATTCACACATTCCGCTGCACATATATATTTTGCTAAATGGTGTTTTTCATCGATTGTATGTCTTCGATTTCCTAATGCACCAGGGGCGGGCAAACTTCAGTCACTTGCGCAAAACTACAAACGCCAACTATAGCCACAAAATCAGTAGTCAGTAAATACGTTTACATTGCTATTACTATTCAGCTGAAAGGGCCACAAATATCAACAGCCACCAGTATTGTGATCACATAATTCACTGTTTTCAAATTACTTGACTTGACTTGATTCATCTTGAAAAAATACTTTGACTTGACTTAACTCTTTTCGGATAAATGACTTTGGTTAAAATAAAGTGTTTTTAGGAATTTTTATTAAAGTTTTGATTATGGTCATCTTAATATATCCACATAAAACAATCTGCTTGCTAATGTTGTGTTTTTGTTATTTTTTGTTGTTATCGCTCGTTTTTCGTTAAGTTATTGCTCGCCGAGATATTTTACCAATTTTAATAGTTTAAAGCTTAATTTTTATTACAAGAAATTGACTTGCTATAATTATGACTTGACTGGGACTTGACTTATGATTTTACAAGAACTGACTTGGACTTAAGTTAATTTACAAATGACTTAAATGGGACTTAAGTAATTTCAAAAGGAATTGTTTAGAATACTGCCAGCCATGGCTTAAGAATTGTGGTTTACTAACCTTTCTAATATGCTTTTTATATTTTCTGGTGATTTAAACTGTATTGGTCATCTTTCGTATTTGAGCGTCTCTACTTAAATATTGTTACCTTACTTGCCTTACTTGATTGCTTTCTTTTATAAAATGACTACGTTTGATTGTGTATGTTAGAACAATCTGCACAAAACTTGATTTTATTTAAAGCAAATGTGGCCATTTACTTACTAAAGCGAAACGATATTTTGGTTGATAAACATTCTATCTGCATTACTTGTACAATATGTCTCCTTATTAAACGTTACAGAAACAAGAATAATATTTTCTTTTTTTAAGCGAATAATGTACCAAAATGTTTTTGTTCACTTGCGATTGCAGCTTTATATTACGTCATGTGCAGCTTCCGAGATAAAAAAATTGCTGTGATTAAATGTTTGCATTGCAGAGTTTTCATTGGAAACACTGGCTTATGACAACGTGTTATAACACAAAAAACATTTCTCTGTGATCCCTAGACAGAATTATGCGTGCTGAACGCACTTCTCTGGTTTAAGATCCAGCGTTTATCAATTGTGTATTTTTTCGTTGAAAATTATGACTTTAACTAAATGTATTTGGAATAAAATCAACAAATAACTTTTTTGTTGTGACTGACAAACTAAACTCATCTACTAATACCAGTTAATCTAGAACTTCTCAATTGTAGACCCACGACCTGCCGTGTTGTATTAATTTGCAAGGGCGTCGCACAAAAAACGCATTTCGTATCTAAACTCAATTACGGCAATAAAATGCTTGCAGATAACATTATCCGGTGACTTAAAGATTCCACTTTATTGCTACGTATAAGTGCAGCATTTGATAATAATTTTCTGACCCAATCAAAGGAAATAGAAAATAATTAGTTAGTGCGTTTATCAAAGGCGTCGCAAGACTTAAATTTGAATGAAAAAAACACGATTATTTCTAGAAAAATTTTGTTTTTATTCAGCCGAGCACTTTTTACACTGTGAGTGTAAATTCGCGAGAAAAAAAAAGATTAATTTTCTGACACAAACAAAAGAAATTGAAAATATTTGGTGCGTTTACCCAAAGAAATCGCAAGAAATAAACATTGATATAAAAACGATGATTTATAGAAAAATATTTTTTTGCCCGAAAATGTTTCAGACCGATTTTTGTCCGGAGCTTTATAGAAAAAGTATACATCGTAGAACTTTCAAATTTTCAGACATTACGTAGAGTGGTATGTAGGTGCGACGTAGACTTTTATGAGTCTTCACCCCTAGGGGCCTCTGACTGGGGGATAAAAACCTAAAATATCGTGACGTCATCGTTTTAGCTTTTTGTAGCTATCTACTCCTACCTAGCGGCAGAAAAACTCAATACAGGATTCGTTTATATCGCTTCCTTGGTTCAGCTCGCAAGTGTCTGCTGGCACCCTGCTGCGCTTTATTGTCCCGCGCGTGCAACGTTCATTGTTCGAAGTAGCTGCGTTAGTAAAACTGGGCGCGTGCGACTTGCATTTAAGAAAGAGGCTTTACTACTACTCACAAAACTAAATCGTATTTCATTTTATTGTCGCGGTAATACATAAAGAGGTAAGGCCGTGAATGAACTTTCACCCACTGTGCAATTAACGCAGGGAAGCATTGCGAGTAGGGATGTTCAAAGCAGAATATCGGCGACACATTTATAATGCTTGCTTTAAATGCGGCGTCAGCGTTTTTCGGGCGACCAATTATTTCGCGATAAGCTTCGCCTAATAATTAAGTGTCAAAGGGTGTTATTGGGCGAGCAAGCGTCTAGCGCAGGGGTGGGCATGTAGTTCCTTTGTCGTATTTTAATTTATTATCACGGTATTACATGAAGAGGCAAGACCAGTATAAAATAAAGTTTCACCCATCGTAAAGCAGGGAGGCATTGCTAGAAGCTTCATTTATATGACGTTCGTGAACTCGGTCGCCAGATTGAATCATAAGTTAAAAAAACCTGAAAATGTTCTTAAAGGTAAAGCTTTCAAGCGTCAAGTGCCAGTTTGTCACTGTCTCTGGAAATGGAATTATTTTTGAAGCGGCAAAAATGAAAAAAAACTAAATGAATAAAATATTTTGATGGCAAAACGATAGAAAACTAGACGGTGGTGAGGTTGTTGTATATTTTGTCAGGGGGTATATTTTCAGGGATTAGTGTTTATTTTCAATTTTTACTTTGTTTTAATTTTTTTTTTTTTGTTTAATTATTTTTTTTAATATTTTGTATTGTGTACTTTATATTATATATTTTGTTTTTCAATTTCCTTAACTTGTTTCTGCAAGCAAAAACAGATATGGGCCGAAAACTTCCCCACTTAACTTATGCCTTTGATGCGAAAGGGGTTCAAATATGGCGTAGAATTTGGGGAATGATCGAAACATATATTTGATAAATAGAATTTACGTAGATAATGCGTATGGTCATTTTATTAAATTTTGACCAGCTTACGTGTTTGAAAAGCAAATATTATTATTCTCTTAAAGACTAAAAATGGTTTAACGCCTATGGTTTGCTATACTTTTGCAAACTTTTACTCGGTAATTTTTTACCATGGCATGGGCCGAGCAATCACTATTAAAACAGGCTTTAAATCTGTAGTTTTAAACAATATGAAAAACACTATTATGTTCTCAATACGCAAACTATTAAATCGAAAGTTTTGCTAGATGTTTAGGCCTGATGTTGGTAGTATGCTGGTTGGAGCAAGATGCACGACAGGTGCTAACAGAGAGGCGTAGACTGCCTTAAGATTTCGCATTTAAACTTGCGGCGGTGAATACACCCTATTGACATTTAATTATTAGGCGAAGATTATCGTGAAGTAGTTGGTCGCCCGAAAAAAAACTAACGCCGCATTGAAAGCAAGCATTATAAATGAGTCGCCGATATTCTGCTTTGAACATCTCTACTGTATAGTATGTTACTCCAATCCAACATATCAACACACAATTTTAAGTTGTGTAGGCCTGGTGTTGATATGTTGGATTAGAGTTGCCACCAGATTTTGCATTTAAATTTGCGGCGGTAAAATTGAAGCTTTACTTCGCATCGACATTTAGTTGTTTTCCAGAATCGCGTTTTTGCTTAAAAAAGGTTACATCCTGATTAGGGATGTCCGATAATATCGTATCGTAGCAGATACCCGTTGCCAAGTTTTAGTATCGGTACTTGTGCGATACTAGGCTGGTATCGGTGCCGATCGGATAGCAAATGAATATTGAAATGTCAGCCATGATTTGCGTCCAACGCAGCAATTCTACCTTAAAATTAAAAAAAATACGAAACATAGCAGACTAACATCTGGAGGCAACTAAACCTAATAACGCTAAATCAACCTAGGTTTAAAAACATGGTAAGAAATCCCTTAAAAAAATTATTTAATTTATTTATTTCCTAGAGCACAAAGATGACGGGCTGATGTACCACTTGATCCGCCCATAACTATAGAGTTGACCTTTTTAGATGTATTATTATTTTGTTTGAGTGTAACTATATAACGTTGGCTGTAGCCCTTGAGAAACTCTTCTAATTATGTTTACTTTGTGACTTCAATTACGGCTATTTTGTGTAATGTAAAAAAAAACTTAAAAAAAAAAATTTAATTCATTTTATTTCCTAAGGCACAGAAATGACGTCATTTGATATCGGATCACGATACTTTTAGTTTTAAACATTTGTTTCGGTATCGGAATAAAAGTATCGGGAATCCTTAATCCTGACCACTAAAAATATCGGGAATCTCAAACCGAGTGATGTGATATGTTGTAGGATCCTAAAGGTGGATTTGTTTCGAGATTACAGTGACAATTTTTTAATTTTATGTGAATATGTTGTTTTTTTATGACGTATAACTTTAACACGAGTTATTATTTTGTAGTATTTTCTTTTCTAAGTGAGACGCCGGCTGTGAAATGTACAATGGTGATCGTACCAATTGTATATCGCATAAATCAAGCCCTTTTGACAGTGACAGTAGTAGGAAAATGGGCATATTACATTCGTATGAACGGTTTTAATAAACAAAAATTAGAACAAAGCGTTCACTCTTACTCGCCAGCAAAAATTGATAATAATTATTTTGCGCCTGACTTGTTAAGTAATTTATAGCCTAACCTTTTTTAAAAAAGGGATTTTCTCTAAACAAGTAAAACAACAATCACTGGAAAAGCAAGGGCTATAAAGTATAATGTTTAAAAAAACACATTGTTTTTAATTATTGAAAGAGAAAACTTCTGAGATGGCAATTTTATAAAAAAACATACCTAATCACGGCTGCGGAGTCGGTTAAAAAATTCCGAGTCGAACTCGGGAGTTGGACACCGGCCAAAAAAACAAACCCGAGCCCGACTCCGGTTAAATATGCGATTTCGTCGAATACCGAGTCCGGCCGTACTCTACAGCCTGTATTCCGCCAATTTATGTAACTAATGTGACGTGGATATTCCGCAATCCACTTATAGGTGTGTCGTATAATTATTTCACCCACAATACATGGTTGGAAAAGATTCCATCATATAATATTCCACCTTTACAATTTCCAGTTGGCGGCAATATCGGTTTTAAAATTGGGTACTGCGCATGCGCAGGTTGGACTCGGTCTACATCATACAGAAAAATATAAAATATATATTTCATCGGTAAATATATATACTGTATTTACATAGCCTTCCTTTTTGTAAAACACAGTTCAAAGGATGAGGGCAAACAAAGGTTGAGGGTAAATGGTTGGCCATGCGTCACAGTTTAATAAAGCGAGCTATAGACGGATTTAAATTTCACTCTTTTTGTAATGAAAGCTCCTTCCTATACGTAGTTCTTTCTAAACAGTGCTTTCGAAACCACTGCTAGCTGACAACACAATCGCTTGCAAGACTTCCACAAACATTTTTGCGCTGCCCCCCGATAAAAGTGAAACCAATAGAAAATAATATTTCTTCCAACTTCAACATCTGTGTGTTTTGTTTTACTTATGCTTACCATTGGTAACGACCAGGGGAGGGGTACATCAGACAATGGCCCACCAAACTATATATTTTTTGCAAAAAAAAATCTTTATTCTTGCGTTCTTTTATTTATTTTTACTACGTTTTTGTCAGTTTTTGATAAATCTTTTTAGATCAAATGTGCCATGTTATGTCGTGTTAAGCCGTGTGAACTCATCCATAAAATGTCCATGAATTGCAACTTTTGTTAATTTTAAGCTATTATTTCGAGCAATATGCGCATGTCTTTTTATGGTCCTAAAGTGCCACGTAACCTTTCAAATTAAAATGGTTGCGAATTTAAGTCAAAGAAACGTAATTTTTGGGGCCTCACGTGATTAGTCTGGATTCAGCTGCAATTTACGCACGAGTTCGTTCGAAGACATTAAGCGTTTTTAAGATGAATTGTTTTATGATCTCTCGTCATGTCGTGACTTTGTGACTGTACCCTAAAAAATTACCATGCCCCCCCTTAAACAAAAACCTGGATCCGGCCCTGGTAAGACCTAATGTTTATCTATCTTCTTAAACTGTTTCCCAATATACAACTTTAAACAGATTGACAATAAAATTACTAATTTGGAACTTTTGCATTTTGCTTAATTACTTTTATTATCGGAAGAGACCCATATTGTCCCCTCTTTTCTAAACCATGTCCTTAAAATAGCTCGCAAGATTTACGAAAATTCTAGCCCAAGATAAAAGAGATAAACAAGAAGAGGATAGTCTCTCCCAACCTCAGACTTTGAAAGGATTCAAGATTTAATTTATCTTTTGGAACTGTTATTTTTCAGTATTGATTCGGATCCCAATTCGTTCCCAGTTTCATGAAACCACTTGCACACAATCGTCTGCTATAGTTGCGGAAATGACTTAACGCTCGACCATAAAAGGAACAAAACAAAGAGAAAAGAGCAACCCCTTTAAAGTTATTCGAGTCACCAAATGACTTCATTAGTTTTTAAATCTGTTCGTCCAGCATCACAGTTACTTTTAGCATTGTTTCTCTTGTTGTTAAGCGGAGTTTTATTCCTGGAGAACCATTATTTGTCGTGGGTTTTGGAGTTGTATGCATGTTGCTTTGAAACGATTGGCACAACATGTTTGTCGTCTATTTACTTCTGCTTGTGAGTGCAAACTGCATAGACGCCAATTACTGTAAGTCCTTCAACTAAATATGGAAAGTGTGACTCTTGCAAGTAGGCTTCTATGCAAGTCGCGTAACCACGTGATGTAGTTTGGTGAACGTAAACTCCAGATGCAGATTCGCTTTCATTTCGAAACAGTTTAATTTAAGGCAACATTTTGTACAAAAATCATTTTTTAAATTTTCGTGTAATATTTTTGGCCTAATTAATAGGACTGCGACCGAATTCAGGTAAAATGATTTGCATCTGTGCTATTCATAAAAATATTTTTGCAAACGAAATAGCTCGACTGTACTTTTGTAAATACCGCTAGGGTGACTAGCAGAAATAATTGCAGCAGAATAAAGGGCCATTCAAAAATGCTATAGAATTCTCTTTGCTTTTTAGGCGACTACAGATTTACTTTTTCTGAAGACAATAAGAAATTGGAATCCTTCACTTGGGCTGTTGGTGTTCCAAATATCACAATTGTGATCACGCTGAACACGACTTCAGCTTTCAAATATGGAAATATTTATTTACAAAGAAATAGTAGCCGCAAATGGATTGCGATAGTACAACCTACCGGAATTTTTCACAATAACAGAATCCTGACAAAGTTGCACTTAAACACCTTGACAAACAAAACCTTTAATTTTACTTTGAACCTTCTAAGACCAGATCTGATTGATGGAAAGAGTATCTTAACCGAAATAACCTTTGAGTATCACAGTTGGTGTAAAATCAACAGCCCCAAAATACGAATAATATGTAAGTTGATTTTGGTATTTTTTTACTCGTTACACTATTAGACCTGGGTTACTATAACGTTTCCCACATATGGGCTGCATTCCAAGTGGGAGTCAACAAAGATGAAACTCAAAACCTTAAAGCGTTCTTATTTGAAAAAGGGAAATAACAAGAGTTTCTGACGTCATATTTGTGTCATATTTCCATAAATGTAACTTGAGGTTGATATTCCCTTTTAACTTTTCCGAAGCGTTCCTCGATAACCCAAGAAGCCATGAATAACACTTAAAAATGAATCGATTTTGTAGTTTTCGGCAACGTAGACCTAACGAGCTAAGGTATGCACTTCAAGTGTGAACAGGGTCATAAGGTCAAGGTTGGGAAAATAGGATCACGTTTAGGAACGTTGGGTCAAAGTTCGAGAGGTGGCCTTCGGAGATCCCGTACATTTAGAAAGCCCAAATAAATTCTGTGACCTTTAGTAGTTTGTTTATTTTAAACGCTAATGTATTTTTCGTCTTAGCGTAGAAATAATATAATTCAATGTCTGGTTTTAAATGACTTGACTCAAGTTTTTCTTCAAAATGACTTGACTTGACTTAGGTTTCTATTTATTAAAATTGGGATTTTTATCCTAACTTTTCGATATAAAATAGTTTAACAACTTTAACATTTGAATAGTTTAACGTTCAATTGTTAGGAAAAGGACTTGATTTGAAATTAACTCGCTCTAATTATGGCTTGGGACGTTATTTATTTTTTTTTAGAAATGCGTTTAGACTTTTGCTTAATATAGGTCTACTTATAAATAACTTGACAGGGACTCCAGTCATTTCGAGTTGACATGTTTACAACATTGTATCATCTTGATGTTTAGATTGTCCTGAACCTGAAGGTGTTGTTGAATCCACCAACACAAGCAAGTGGAAGTACAATAGCGAAGTGGAGGTTGGTCGGCCTTGCAACAACTCGGTGTATGTCGACTCGACGACCAACGCTGTTATCGGGAGATACGCGAAGTTGAGATGTGGAGCAAAAGCAACGTGGACGCGACCGGACAACCAGCAGTGCTGGGATGGTGAGTTAGGACAAAACATAGAGTTCAGTTGTAAGATATTAAATGAAAGCTATTAGGTCCGGTCCGTGCCAGGATTGCTAGCATCCAGTCGATTGGAAATCTCAGTTGTTCAATTGAATCACCAAGAGTTGCTTGGAAGCTTGGTCTACCCCATGTGCTCCAAATTTAGTTGTATTCCATTTTTTCCTCGTAAAACGCTCGTTTGTCCATTTGGGGGTTTAAGCAAATCAGATATGTCCTCTTGTGCAGAGTAAGTACCACTTTCTTATTCTGCTTTGCCCTTTCAACTTTTTACAGACGTTGTTACTCTAGCTTTATGTCCAATACAAGTGATTTACTAAACGCTAAGGGGACAAAGCTGGACTTTCGACAAGCGTAAAACTCAAAGAAAGTCCCAGATAATACCAAAGTTATTAACGAACGATTTATAATTTTAAACCTTGTTTAAAAACTTACGTTAGATATTATGCTTTTATTATCTCTTTGCTACATGGAAATTTCCTGAAGGGTTTATAAACATTGAACTTCGTCTTAATAGAGTTTTTGGATACATTGAAGTTCTTCTCAGATTTCTGGTGCCAGTCTAATCCCCTGATTTTGACACCTTCGAAGTCGCGGTATCGGTTGGCCTAAGGTCGTGAGTTCGAACCTCGCCACGGGCTTTTTGAGTCTGGTCTTGCTTGCACTACTATTCTGATTGGTCCAACTAATTTTGGTTGTAGTCCTTCCAAATACACCCTTTAAATTTGGTGAGAATTCACCATTCGTTCAGTACTTCTGAGTCCAGATCACAGTATAGATATATGAAGATACACATAGGTACAGACATGTTCCTTTTCCACGGGTGCTGTCGTTTGCGTAGTTAGGTTTTTGTTACTTTCTATAACGCCTAACGGACACATTTTCTGGTGGGTTAAATCGCTTTCAGGTAAAAACATATTTTTACTTGGTGTTGTGCAATTTGCAGGTTCGTTTAGTTTTACTTGGTGTTGTGCAATTTGCAGGTTCGTTTAGTTTTACTTGGTGTTGTGCAATTTGCAGGTTCGTTTAGTTTTACTTGGTGTTGTGCAATTTGCAGGTTCGTTTAGTTTTACTTGGTATTGTGCCATTTGCAGGTTCGTTTCTCGACTTGTGGAAAGGAGAGCGCGTCAAAACATTTACTGCGGGAGAATCGGTTTTGTTGTTCTGTGATGTCACGGACCACACAATTGACAACGTCACAATACAAGGAAGGAACGTTAACACTAGTGGCGAAATGGTGAAACAATGGCTTTTCGCTTTGTGGTTTCGAAGATATCTATTAATTTTCTTGCATCTTGCAGATGGCGTCGAGTTATGTTCACTTATCGAGCGAAGATAACAATCGAAATGTGACGTGTCTCCAAACTTCATCGACGTCATCACTTTCGAAATCAGTCGAGCTTGACGTGCTATGTAAGTTTTCGCTGGGCGATTTTATAATTTAAATAACACCATATACAAAGACCAACACTTCGTATTGTAATTATACACTTTTTGCCAATTTTGCGAAAGTTAACCTGGCATTTTGCGAAAGGAGAATTCTACACGCTTCTAATTGCATGTGGTTAAGTAGCCGATATTTAGAAAGTGTCCGCGGAACGAAATTGAGAACAATATTTGGAGCACCATGGAAATTCCTACATCAGACATCTCCTGAGAATTTTATTCCGTGTGAATCTTTGAACACAAGTGATACAAAGATATCACGATGTCGCCATTTGTGATGTTAACTTTGCCCATGGGTTGCTATTGCGTAATTTTAATGCATTTTTATGGGGCCTTTGCACCAAACTGTTGATTAAATACTGCGCTGTTGATGTGCGTGATTGTTTCCTGTCTAAATTCCATCATTTTTTATATTACAGTTCCCCCAATAATAAACGAAATTTACATGCGAGATGCAATAGATGGCCAAGCTATGATTGAGTTTGGATCGAATCCTGCCATTTCTGGTGTAAGTGCAACAAAGCAAGGTGATTACAGCAAACCTATTTGTCCTATTACATTAAGTGCTTAAAAGTGCATACAATTGAATACTAGGTATAAAGGTTAAAAACATCTACAAGAGATACGACCGAGGTGTCAACAAACTCTTACTAATCTTCCCAAAGGTAAGTAAAATCAGTACTTAAATACATTTTTATAAGCTGTTGTGTTGCGACAGTTAATCATGGTGCTTCTACAATTTGAGTTTCTTATAACTGAAATAAACTAGTGGTATTTTAGCATCGAAGCATACTGATGGAAGATTTCAACATTTCTTTAGGCTTCGCGTTCAGACCGCGGCGAGTACAACGTCACAATAGAGTCGGGGCCTCCTTTCCCCACAAGCCAGCACTTCCTTGTTCGAGTCAGCGCAGTAATTGCAACAACACCGACGACCAGTGGAACTACCCTTTCACCAACGACAGGTAAAACTACACTTTCGCTTAATTACATTTATTTCATGTTTATATTATGTTTGTGTTATTTCTTTGTAGCTTCGTTTGCAAAATTAGGCCCACTGGTAGATAGCCTTAGGACTACAGTACCCTTAATCCGGCCCAGCCGGCAAAACTACCCTTTCACCAATGACCAGTAAAACTACCCTTTCACCAATGACCAGTAAAACTACACTTTCACCAATGACCAGTAAAACTACCCTTTCACCAATAACCAGTAAAACTACACTTTCACCAATGACCAGTAAAACTACACTTTCACCAATGACCAGTAAAACTACCCTTTCACCAATAACCAGTAAAACTACACTTTCACCAATGACCAGTAAAACTACACTTTCACCAATGACCAGTAAAACTACACTTTCACCAATGACCAGTAAAACTACCCTTTCATTAATAACCAGTAAAACTACACTTTCACCAATGACCAGTAAAACTACACTTTCACCAATGACCAGTAAAACTACACTTTCACCAATGACCAGTAAAACTACCCTTTCACCAATAACCAGTAAAACTACACTTTCACCAATGACCAGTAAAACTACACTTTCACCAATGACCAGTAAAACTACACTTTCACCAATGACCAGTAAAACTACCCTTTCACCAATAACCAGTAAAACTACACTTTCACCAATGACCAGTAAAACTACACTTTCACCAATGACCAGTAAAACTACCCTTTCACCAATGACCAGTAAAACTACACTTTCACCAATGACCAGTAAAACTACCCTTTCACCAATGACCAGTAAAACTACACTTTCAGCAATAACCAGTAAAACTACACTTTCAGCAACGACCAGCAACTTACCAGCAGCATATTCGACTATCGTCTCCCAAACTTCGGTTTCTACTTCTGTGTTTTTTTATCTGTTCATCGGCGTCACAATCTTGCTTCTGGTTGGAACGACTCTGGGATTGCTCAAACATTTCGGCTTGCTCTGCTTCAAAGCTCGGCCGAACGCCGGTAAGTTGTGGTTGGAAGCTAAGCGGGTCATTCGGCTTGGTTGCATAGATTCGTTAAATATTTGACAAATTCTATAAAAATACATTTAAACAAAAGACAAATACTCTTTAGACCTTCCTGTATTAGTCAAAGTCAGTCAATAATATGTTTTAGACTTTTAAAAGTGAAATATAATTTGCCACATAATAATGCATCATCATTCTCTTAAGTCGAATGAATGATTCATTGATTTATCCTAATTATTTTTTGGCGAAATATATGTTTCTCTTTTAAATGACTAAAACTTGTTGATGACTAACGTTTACTAAGACAGGAAATTCTAAATAATATTTGTTCCCCATTTGAAGTCATGCAATATTTAACACATTTTTTGTCGCCTAAAGTTTGTAAACTTGTCAGTACGTGGGCGACACAAATGCAGCCGAATATTTCGATAAACAAGCAACAACCAAACAAGCACGCAAACTCACATTCTTCCCTTACAAGCCCAAACACTGTCTTTTCTCCCCAGCAAACAACACGAAATATTCTTCCTTTTATTACTTCGATGTACCCTGCTGACAAAAAATCAAACCTAAAGGGAGTCGACAAAATTAAAAAAATTTTTATGTAAAACTGCAATAGACACATCTGTGCCAAAAGCTAAGACTTGCAAACAAAATGTGGATTCGCTACTCGTTTGAAAAGTTAGTTTTCTTGAATGTATGTCGTATAGGTATCAATCTTATACCTATGTAAAACTCCTTTGCCGTTGATGTTGTTCCTATATAGGCCTTACGGCTGGAGTCTCAATCGTTAAGGTTAAATATTTTCGTTGCATATAACCGATTAATCAACTTTTTTTATCCATTTTTTCTCCCCAATTTCTCCTTGGAAAAATGTCCTCCCTAAATTAAAAAAATTCTCCCTGAGGGAACAAATAGCACCCTTTTGAGAACTATACTGTGCTAGTTTTTGCTTTTATTTGCAGGATCCGGACAGCTACAGGTCCGTTACGACCGCGACAAAGACAACGTGCGGGTGCAACCTGGAAACCAAGGGTAAGTTTAGAAATAAAGCTTTGTAGAGACGAAATTAAAGCAATGTTCATCAACTGCTATCAGTACCATTTGCTTTAACAAGCAACATTTCAATAAATAGAAATCAATATTGTGGTGTAAAGTAAATTATTTAAACCGAGGTTTCGTCAGCAGATACCAGCTGACCTCATCAGGGTATAGTAATTAATGCGGGAATACGTTAACTAGCTTATATACTGACAAAAATGTATAATCCAGATTAACGATAAATTAGTGCTGAAGTATACGTTAAGCTGGTGTTTCGTGCAAAACTTTGAACGCAAAAATTTTATTTTACTTGCATATAAACCTACAAGACACTGTCGGTTAAATGATCTCTTTCAAGATAAACACCAAATACTGTCAAAAATTAGTTTGATTCGTTTCTTTCATCAAATAACTCGGTGCTATATGCTGAATTGCGGTAAGTTATATGTTTTTTTCTTAGATTTTTTTCTTCTGTTTAGCCATGCACTTGAAACCTTTTTAGCAAATATTTTAATTTTGTACCGGTATTTTTTTTCTCAGTAACTACCAGGATGTGATGCCTGTCAACCCTGGTGGGCCTGGAATTGAACTTCAAGAAGATTGTTACGAGAACGTTTTACCAGCTTCATCTCAGCAACGTGATCCACAACAGGAGGCTGCATACGAAACCTTCTGACTCATCAGATTCGAAACTTACCAGGATGCTTAATTACTAAACGAACTTAACACAAACAAAGCTTAAACTATTATTAGAACTTTGGGGCAAATGGTTGGAGGTTGTCGTTATAATAACTTGAGGTTGTATCTAGACGTAGTACGAATATCAAAGCTTATACATAAGTAGGTAGCATTTTGTGAACGTTTTAAATAAACGTTAATGGCTGCAGGTTAGTTAAACGTAGTATGAATATCAAAGCGCGTACAGAAGTAGGTGTTACGTCAAACGTTTCGGACATGAAAATGGAATACGATGTTGAAAATGAACAGAGAGTTTTTCTAACCGTTCTACTTTTATATGGGTTTTGAAATTAATTCTACTTCTAACTACAATCGCCACCAATTATCTTAAAATTTAGTCGAAACTTTCTGACTTATCAGATTCGAAACTTACCAGGATGCATTAATTGCTAAACGAACTTAACACACACAAAGCTTGAACTTTATTAGAACTTTATCCCATACAGAAGTAGGTGTCATTATGAATGTTACGTATATAAAAATGAAATAAGATTTTAAAAATGAATATAGAGTTATTCGAAACGTTTAAAATGCTACCTACTTCTGTATGGGCTTTAATATTTTACTACGTCTAACTACAACCGCCAGTCATTATCTTAAGATTTATTCGAAACATTCAAAATACTACCTTTCTGTATGGACTTTGGTGTTCTTATTACGTATTATTAGATCGTTGGCCAACTTCTATTCAAAGGCACTGCGTTTATAGCGATTCGGATCTTAACACATTAAAGACTGCATACCCAGACCAAGCATGCTTACAATTCACACACTCCGCTGCACATATATATTTTGCTAAATTGTGTTTTTCATCGATTGTATGTCTTCGATTTCCTAATGCACCAGGGGCGGGCAAACTTCAGTCACTTGCGCAAAACTACAAACGCCAACTATAGCCACAAAATCAGTAGTCAGTAAATACGTTTACATTGCTATTACCATTCAGCTGAAAGGGCCACAAATATCAACAACCACCAGTATTGTGATCACATAATTCACTGTTTTTTAATTACTTGACTTGACTTGATTCATCGGGAAAAAATACCTTGACTTGACTTAACTCTTTTCGGACAAATGACTTTGGTTATAATAAAGTGTTTTTAGGAATTTTTATTAAATTTTTGATTATGGTCATCTTAATATATCCACATAAAACAATCTGCTTGCTAATGTTGTGTTTTTGTTATTTTTTGTTGTTATCGCTCGTTTTTCGTTAAGTTATTGCTCGTCGAGATATTTTACCAATTTTAATAGTTTAAAGCTTGATTTTTATTACAAGAAATTGACTTGCTATAATTATGACTTGACTGGAACTTGACTTATGATTTTACAAGAACTGACTTGGACTTAAGTTAATTTACAAATGACTTAAATGGGACTTAAGTAATTTCAAAAGGAATTGTTTAGAATACTGCCAGCCATGGCTTAAGAATTGTGGTTTACTAACCTTTCTAATATGCTTTTTATATTATCTGGTGATTTAAACTGTATTGGTCATCTTTCGTATTTGAGCGTCTCTACTTAAATATTGTTACCTTACTTGCTTTACTTGATTGCTTTCTTTTATAAAATGACTACGTTTGATTGTGTATGTTAGAACAATCTGCACAAAACTTGATTTTATTTAAAGCAAATGTGGCCATTTACTTACAAGAGCCAAACGATATTTTGGTTGATAAACATTCTATCTGCATTACTTGTACAATATGTCTCCTTATTAAACGTTTCAGAAACAAGAATAATATTTTCATATTTTTTAAGCGAATAATTTACCAAAATGTTTTTGTTCACTTGCGATTGCAGCTTTATATTACGTCATGTGTAGCTTCCGAGATAAAAAAATTTCTGTGATTAAATGTTTGCATTGCAGAGCTTTCTTTGGAAACACTGGCTTATGACAACGAGTTATAACACAAAAAACATTTCTCTGTGATCCCTAGACAGAATTATGCGTACTGAACGTACTTCTCTGGTTTAAGATCTAGCGTTTATCAATTGTGTATTTTTTCGTTGAAAATTATGACTTTAACTAAATGTATTTGGAATAAAATCAACAAATAACTTTTTTGTTGTGACTGACAAACTAAACTCATCTACTAATACCAGTTAATCTAGAACTTCTCAATTGTAGACCCACGACCTGCCGTGTTGTATTAATTTGCAAGGGCGTCGCACAAAAAACGCATTTCGTATCTAAACTCAATTACGGCAATAAAATGCTTGCAGATAACATTATCCGGTGACTTAAAGATTCCACTTTAATGCTACGTATAAGTGCAGCATTTGATAATAATTTTCTGACCCAATCAAAGGAAATAGAAAATAATTAGTTAGTGCGTTTATCAAAGGCGTCGCAAGACTTAAATTTGAATGAAAAAAACACGATTATTTCTAGAAAAATTTTGTTTTTATTCAGCCGAACACTTTTTACACTGTGAGTGTAAATTCGCGAGAAAAAAAAGATTAATTTTCTGACACAAACAAAAGAAATAGAAAATATTTGGTGCGTTTACCCAAAGAAATCGCAAGAAATAAAGATTGAAATAAAAACGATGATTTATAGAAAAATATTTTTTTGTTATTCGGCGAAGCACTTTTCATACTGTAAGTTTAAATTCGCGCGTAAAATAAAAAGTTTAAAGCAAGTATTCCTAATTTGGCGTTTCATATGACTGCCCCTTTACGACCACTGCTTTACCTTTGCTTCACATTCCATCGCAATTAACCAAATATTTTCTTCTACTTCACAAACGGCAATACAGCGCGAGTTTAGTAATTGTCCGCCGCAACATTTCTGGTTCCGCATTCAGACAAGCGAAAAAATTGATGCAGCACACTGTGAGTTTCAAAACTCCGGGCTACTAGGTTTCACAGGCAAATGGAAAAGTATTGAAAAGTGTAAAACACAAAGATTTCTCAGTGTTCTAATGGATTGTGCACTTGAGTCACTGTTTACAAATGACTTGACTTGACTTAAGCATTTTGGACAAAATACTTGGGTTGAAATATAGTGATTTAATTAAATATTTTTTCATAGAATTGTGTGATTTTTATAATTTTTGCACCTAAAGCAATTTAATTGTTATATGTTGCGTTTATGTTATTTTTTACTAGAGTTACTCATAATAGGAAGGGTTTACCAGTTTTAATAGTTTAAAGTTTTATTTTTATAAGGACTTAACTTGATGTTGGTTTGCTCTAATTATGACTTAACTGGAACTTAACATGGGCAGCTGAGGACTTGGACTTTTGAGACTTGTTATTTATTCAAAAAGACTTGCCTTGGACTTAAGTTGTTTTATGAACGACTTGGCCTAGACATAAGTCAAGTCAAGTCAAGTCATTTGTCCAAAAGCCTTAAGTTAAGTCATTGTCACTGACTTGAGTCATTTGACTCATCACAACACTAGTTTATTGAAACGCTAAATAATGATTTCGCATTAAAAATTAAAAATTACTCGTTTTATGCGCCTAATCAGCCTACCCCGGAAGCCAACATCAAAACACTTTTTTGATCTTAAAATGGTCTCCTTGATGAGTTTTGTTAAGCTTCAAGCATCTACAGGCAAGTTATATATCACGGTTTGGCTTGATTTGGCTTTGATTTGTGTAGATTGGGCCGCAATTATTAACTGCAGAACATTCCGAGGTTCGCAAACAGCCGGTCACAATTGGCGGAGTAAACATGCGGTTAATTATTAGCCGTGTAGGCCTTCCAACTTGTTGAAGTGGATGACATTTCGCCAGATATATAAAAGTTTAATCACACAAATAGCTATGATACCAAAATACCCAGTGCATTAAAAAACACACCTATTTGGAGCTTTGTGAAAAGAAATGAACCTACTTTGCTATCTTTAAAGGGTATAGAAAAACTTTCAATGTAAAACGGATCTGTGAATGTGCTTAAAAAGACTTGATAAAAAAGTTTATGATCTCATTGTTTGTATGTATGGAGTTTTTAAGGATGTTAAAGCAGGTGTTAGCCAATTAGTACCTAAGACATATTATGCGTGGTGCAGGCTTAATATGGAATTTTTCAGAGATAAATTTGACTTCATACGAAACATAGGCTTAAGTGAAACCTCCTTGTTTCAGTCTTACTTTCGCACATATGAACCTTAAAAGCAGTCAAAATACATTCAAGGATAAGGTGGAAAAGCGGTTTTAAAAAATTTATACTTTTTTAATTTAAGAATTTTCTTCCATTAGGTTTTTCTCTAAAATTTCGACTAGGCCCCCATATGTGGTCCTCGTTTCACCAAGGAGAACATTATCAACTTAAGAAACCTTGTCTTAAAAGAATTATCAGAAAATCTGAAAAAGCTTAAAAAGGAGCCAAAGTATTTCTACGATTAAGTTAATCAGCGATAAATTAAAAGCATGCCAAATACTTTCGTTTCAACTTTTGCAAATGTTGTTTTCTTCAGGTTTATTTTGCAAGAAACAAAACTTAGTGTTGTACTGTATTTCTGCTCATTCTTTAGCCCTAATTTTTTTTACCAGATGTAAGGATTTGTGAAAGAATTGCCACCCGGAAGGCTGTTTCGTCATGGATTTATGCTGCTGCACTTTTCTGCGCAAAATATTTTGTTGTTGTTGTAGTTCTTGTCAGGAAACTGAGAACGGAGGTAAGACACCAGAAAAGAAATTAAAAATATATAGATATTTCGACGTTCGTCCTGTCCATGATATGGTTGGTTGTCAATTATTTTATATTCACTGGAACTAATTTTTAATAAAACATCATAAGTTTATAACCTATAAATGTAATCTTTTTTTATATTGTGAGTTTGTTTTAAAATGTTATCATGGCTTTTCCATTTTAGATTTTTCTCACCATAAGTTTATAAACTTTTTGTCATTAGTTCGCCATTTTAATCAAACCTGTGTTGCCACTTTATTAAAATTGTGGATTTAATTATGTGGCCCGAAAAAAAAAAATTTTTTTTGGACACATGTTGTTTTTGTCCGAAATATTTATTTATTTTTTTTTTCAGTCAATTTTTTATGGCTCACTTTTGACAAGGAAAAAAACATAGTTGGAACATGAAATTTTCACAACTGTTAAATACCCTCCCAAAGTTGTTTCTAATATAAAAAAAAATTGCCTAGGTTCTAAGGGGTGGTTTTAGGGGGGTAAAACTGTCATTTTTTGTTAATTTTGGTTTTCGGCACTTTTCAGAGATGAAAAAATGTAAAAAAAATCTGATATATTTATGGATGATGGATACATGACATATACAATGCTAAGTAACAAAATTTTAAACATTAGCCCTGAACTGTTTATCCGGGGGGTCAAAATGCACAACACTTTAGGAAATTTCAATGATATATTTACACTAGAAGGAAATGACATAAAAATCTGAAAATTTCACAAATGTTAGAGAACCATTTAAAGCTGATGTTAAAATAAACATTTTACCTCTTGAAAATAGGGGAGTATTTTAGGGGGGCAAAATTAAAATTCGGCCATTTGTGTGTTTAGAGGTGTCTAAAAAACTAAAGAAAACATTGTTAAATAGTTTTCAATTATAAAGACAAATTATAGGTTGCTTCACAGCAAAATTTTGACCTTCAACTCAAAATAATTAACCCATGGGGGAAAATAATGAACCAAAAATATAGAAATTAAAGTGATTTTTTGATGGAAAAAAAATTGCAAACAAAGTGGTGTACACTGCCTGGCAGATTTTTTATTTAAACTTGCGGCGGTAAAATATGTTGTTTTGTAAGAGCAATAAGTTAATTCACTAAGACGAGACACTTTGCACAATGGATGTTGCCCGCGCTGGACAAAAAAAGCACAGCAGGGAGGCAGTCGCTTCGCGGCCAGAATAAGGCGAGCGATATGAACAAATTCTGTATTGAAGGTTTTCTGCCGCTAGATTAGAGTAGATAGCTGTAAAGAACTAAATCGAACACATCACACTATTGATTTTTGTCCCCAATTAGAGGCGTATAGGGGTGCAAGAAAAAATTGTCAAATATTTTTCAATTATAAAGACAAGTTATAGGTTTGCTTCGCAGACAAATTTATATTAAGACCACTGGCAATCAATCTTGTAAAAGTGCACCATGTCCAACCTATAACACGCAACTTCGGGCCACATCCGCTTTTGCCTGCTAAAGCACCGAAACTGGAAGCACAACATTGGGAGTATATGGACACTGACAAATAAGACCCGTTGAAAGAATATAGAATAACCAAGGAATAACACCCTGGTAAAGTATAGTGGAACTGCGCTATACCCCCCCTGGTATAATATAGTAGAACCGCGCTATAACCCCCTAGCAAAATATACAAAAACCGCACACCCTGTCTAGTTTTTTTGGTTTTATTCATGTTTGTCTGAAAGTTATTTAAACGAGTTTAAATCAACCAGGCTTGTTTTGGAAGCCATTAAAGGTGAGTTGTATAAGTTATTATATGTTGATTTAAAAAAATTACCACTTTAGAGACCATGGCTTTGAAAAACTATTAAACCCCATTGCTCAGGATTAATTGAATTTGATAAACAGGTTCAATCTTTAGGGAATTTTTATGCGTAGGTTTAACTTGACCAGAAATAACAGGAGTGTATAATATTTATGGAGGGTCAACCAACACCGTAGCTGTTGATAATAGCAATGACCAGATTCCCAATCGACCGGCACCCTTACCACCACCTGTTCCTCATCGCCCACCTAGTACCCTTCCACAGAGCCAGATTAATCAAGCATGTGATGGTAAGATGTTAATGTAAATTGTTTTTAAAGAAAGTGGCTATTTGCCCGGATTTTGTTATTTTTTATTTGGTGGTTGTATTGCTAAATTGGAAGAGGCTTTTCACCCGAACACCAAAGTATTTCAAATCGACATATAATGACTACTGGGTGCAAGCGTTAAAAAGCGTTCCCAGGTCAAATGGCCTATAGGGGTGCATCTAAAATATACAGGATCACAGGGATTGCAACGTACCCAAGGATCACAATTTAAACTTAACGGTTTTCAAAAAAGTCATTCTTCTTCTTTCGTGTGTCAAACACGGAGCTCTGTTGACGAGAGCCATTCCAGAGTGTCATTGTCAAGGTCTCTGAGGCCTTGTTCCCCATGGGGTGGACGGTAGGTGGTACATTCCTCCACGATGTGGTCCGCAGTTTGGTATTGGGCGCCACATAAGCAAGCCGGATTGTCGGTCAAGCCCCACTTCAGCATCGACGCTCCGAAACAGCCGACTCCAATGCGGAGGCGGTTAAGATTAACCCACTGTCTACTTGGTAGGTCCAGGCCTGTTACTTCATAAGGGCTGTCTATGTAGCGATGCAATCTTGTTTGTGGTGCTGCTGACCACCTCTCCGTCCACCGGTGCAAAAAGTCATTGAAATTATGCAAAACTTGGATTGGAATAAAATTAAGTCATGCCTATGCTACTTTAACTCGGAATAAAATTACTCAAAATATAGTTGTAGTGTTTATAATATTCCTAAAATTTAGCATGTGGTTTTAGTAAACTGGTTGTTTTGCTTAATCTCAGTGACCATTATTTAGGGTGTGAATGGATTTTTTCTGTTTTTATAGTACCTTAGAATTGGGATCCATACAGAATTCTGATATTTTTTTAGGAAAGTTGTTTGAACACCTGAATTTATATATTTCACAATAAACTTGCAAAAAAGGTTGAATTATGGGAGGATTTCCAACCTAAGATGTGTAAGAAAACCTAATTGCACACCTACACACCTGAAAATTTGGTTCTGCACGCCCAAAATCTTAAATTTCCATGAAATGCAGACTGGCCCAGTCCTATTATCCTAAATTTAAAGGGATTGTTTGCTATAGAGTTCAAAGTTGTTTCATATGTTCAACTTTTTAATGACAGCCATACCATTGGCAGGTCTTTGACTAAGTTGCATTGATATTAGCCCCAAAAAACAGTGGGCGCTGGTCTAGAATCCTACCACAGCGTTGAAATAAAAATAGTTATTAAAGCAACGCACAATATTTGGGTTAGGCTATCGGTTAGTGTTTAATGAGGGTGAGTCAAGGATTATTATTAAATAATATTGCTTAGCCTCCCTAACCCAAATAGTGTTAATTGTGGTAGAATTCTAGACCAGCGCCAAACAGTGTTAATTTGTAGAATTTTTAGTCTGTCTGAAACAGTTTTTATTATATTCACCTTCCTGGGGCTACCTGAACTTAAACATCTGCTTGAAACTTCTAACCAGTACCCTAACCCAGAAATTGTGTATTTTTTCTAAAGCAGGACGACTAATCCATCCACAACAATTTTTGCTTACCTTTTACATTTTCGATATAAGAACGCTTTGACTTTATCTTACAGCCACACCAGATAATCATGATTACATAGAGCCAGATGCAAATGTCACGACGGAAAGCAACAATGGGGGAACATATGCTACGACAGACACTGGAATGTACTTTGATCCTAACCAAGGACTTTAGAAAACGTTAGCGTAATTTTAATTGTATTCTCATTAAATAAATTAAAAATTCTTTATAACTGTATTTCTATATTATATTTTGTTTTTTAATGTTTTTTGGTAACCACTTATTTATTTAATTTATAAAAATATCTTAGCTCCTATCCTGTTATATATAGTGCTTATTCTTTGTCGCTCAGTTTATTCTGTGACAAAACCTTTCTGGAGTTGTACTGGCAAATGATAACGACTAACTGATTTTGGTATGCCTTTCCGAAGGGATCTGTCTACTACAGTGGTTTTCAACCAGGGTTCTGCTAGTACAGTCCAAGGGTTCCGCAATTTTTAAATTGTTTTGCTAATTGAGGTGTGTTTATTACACTGGGGTTCCTCGAGCCAGTGGAATTATTGCACCTGGGTTCCTCGAGCCAGTGAAATGTTTCCATAGGGTTCCACTCCAGCAAAAAGGTTAAAAAGCACTGGTCTACTGTATAGTATGTGCCCTTATCATTCTGTAGTACAGGTCCATAAGGGCTTGATCACAGAACACACATTGTGCATATGTTTGTTTTGTCTGTTACTGAAATACGGGCTGTTCAGTGTTGATCCCCTTCGATTGAGGTTGTATGTATGAACAGGATGCATTAGGCAACTTTTTTGAGGCTATGGTTGTTTCTCAACTTGCTCCCCTTTGCATGTGTAACTCAGTTGGTGGAGCGACAGCCACAGTATGACTTTTTTTATGCCGATATTTGATATTTCATGCAAAGCTTTTAATAGAAATTTCAAAGCAAAAGACTAACTAGCTTCTGGCGTCACATGTCTGAATGAAAAAGTTAAGCTAAAAAAATTTGCAAAACATTTAATATAAATTTTAAGTAAAAAGATTATTCGCTAATGGCTCCACACTTTCAAATAAAGTTATCTTGGTCATAAGTTCGAACCTCTTCACAAGCTAGTTGTTTTTCCAGCTTTGCCTTGCTTGCATCATAATCCTGATCAGGCTGGCCAATTTCTGTAAGCTTTTCTGAAGGCATCTTGTGCATTATTAATAGCTAATTATTTTATTTCTTATTATGCTGACAAACATCACTACATTCAGGTTTAAGTTTGGAAAATTGGATGAATTTGAATCCACCTTCTTGCTAAAGGATCGACAAAATCACCCTGGAACTTTTTTGGTTCGAGACAGCAAATCAATACCTGGTATAAGATAACAGTGTTGTTATTACCAATATTGCAACCTGAATGCTTTATTTTGAACATACAGTACATTTATATATTTATTTTCCATTAAGTCAACATTTTATCAACAATTGTTTTATTAGGATAATATTTCTCTGTTATGAACTCTCAAAAAAGACTATTATAAAATGTTGTTTATTTGGTTGTAATTCAAAACTTTCAAACAAAACCAGTACGATAGAGCTCCACCTTGAAATCAAGTCTGACATTGTAAAAATTCATCCAGAACTGTCTAAAGGCAGTATAACTAAAATATAGTAAACCTTTACCAATAATCATCTATACTTACTTATAATTACTCACCACCACAAACAAAAGGTTCAAATGTTCACATTCTGCCTTGCGCAGTTATAACTCGGGCCCTACTTCCGAGTTCCGTGGCGGCACCTGTTCCTAGTGGAGATAGTCTCAGACCACTACTGCCTTGCTCAGAAATTTTCTGGCCTCTTTCTAGGCCAGTGGTTCTCAACCAGTGGGCCATAAGAACATTTGAGATGGGCAACAGGCTAATTTAAAAAAGCTAGATTTAGTTTCCTTTGTGTCATTATATTTAATTTTACAGGAATAATGGCTTGGGGAGGAATGAAAAAGGAATGTAAATTTATTGTTAAGTATCTCACTAATGCACGGTTGAATAAATAATCTGTTTTGAAAAATATTCTGCTATGTTTTGTTCTAAACCTATTTTACAGTTATTTTTTTTCATAAAGCTTTTGGGCCACAAGATTTTTTTGCAACGTAAATAAGCCACAAAAGAAAAAAGGTTGAGAACCACTGCTCTAGGTCAAGAGGAAGGTCACGACCTTTACCTTCTTTCTTTACTTTTACTTACTTTCCCATAGTTAATTATCACCATTGGTTGACAAAAATATCATTCTTTTTACGTTAGGTGATTTGACATAAAATCACTCACGGCTCTTTAACATCCCTTGTGCATTTAAATTCACATATTTTCTTTTTAGGCTCGTTTACTTTGTCAGTTTTGGATAGGAAAAGAGAAGTCATACATTTTCAAATTAAATCTGAAGGTAGTTTATACTTTGTATATCAAAATCCGAAATTTCAATCCTTAGAAGATTTGGTTGCATATTATAAAGGTAAAGTAAGGATTTAACAAAAAATGTTGCCAATTTAATTTAATTTAGTTCAAAACTGATAGTTTCCGTATATTTACTTCTGTTAAATTTGTTCTTACAAGTGTAGATCTTCAAGTATTGGATCTAGTAATGTACATCTAAAGCATAAAAAAACATCTAAAACATCAAGAAAGAATTTTAAAAGTTTTTTTTTTGGTAGGGCACACACTTTATTAAAATCCACATCATATCATATTTGTAAATGAAATCCAGTCTAACTCTAATGCAAACTAATTAATGCGTCTTTGCAATTGCTTAATGGTATGGTAATATTTAGGAAATGCATCAAATCCCCCAGAGAAATATACATTATATTATATGAAAAACAAACCAACCAACCTTATTTTTTAACATCTAGGATGAATAATATTCCGTCATTTAGAATTCTAGGATGAATAAATATTTTTTTTTATCAGAAATTATTTTCTACACAGGAAGCCCCCTTCATTCTGATGTGGCCAAATTGACGGTTGCTTGCCCTAAAAAGCCAGCACCCAAGAAAAGGGTTTTGTCTGCTTCATTGATGTCACTTTGCACTCCCAAATCCAAGTTAACTTTTTTGTCGGGCAAGCTTGATATTGGAAAAGATGGAGAATATCGACAAGGCAAGTTGCTCCGGTTGTATTAGCTTAAAAATACAAAGTTGAATTATGTTATATGTATGATATATTACACATCCAAAGCCCATACAGAAGTAGGTAGCATTTATCGGACGCATTTTTACTCTTAAGATAATGGTTGGAGGTTGTAGTAAGACGTAAAATGAATACCAAAGGCCATACAGAAGTAGGTAGCATTTTGTGAACGTTTTAAATAAATCGTAGGATAATGGCTGGAGGTTGTAGTTGGACGCAGAATGCATAATAAAAGCCCATATATAAGTGGTTAGCATTTTATAAACGTTTCTAGTAAATCTTAAGGTAATGGCTGAAGATTGTAGTTAGACGTAGAATGAAAATGAAGACCCATACAGAAGTAGGAAACACTAGAATTTTGTGAACGTTGCCAATACTTTTTTATTCATTTATAACATCGCAAAGAAAGCACTGGTACACGTGTTTAAAAAAATATTCTAAACATTTAAAATATGCTACCTACTTCTGTATGGGCCTTGATATTCATATTACGTCTAACTACAACTTCCAGCCACTATGCTCCGAAATATATATGTCTGTTATTAAACTGACAAAAACTTAATTGACAAGGGTTACTATTTTTAACTTTCCTCGCTATAGTAGATTGTTATCTCTTGTGTTGAATAAATGGACCAAATTGCCTAAGAGCTTGGCAACCAACTTATAATACACTTAATATTTTAGGCTACTATTCAGGAAAGCTGGTTGCCATAAAAGTTCTTAAAAATCCGGCGAAGATTAAGAGAAATGAATTTTTCGACAAGGCGGAAAGAATGGCGACTCTTAAACACGAGAACATTGTCCGTCTAATTGCAGTGGCAAGTTACTAGTTTAAATATTTTTCTAAGTAAAATTTGTAATTAAAAAAACTCCAAATACAGGACTAAAATGCACCAATTGTATAGACAAATGGTTTCTCCAAATTTTAAGGAAAAATTTTGTGAAATTTTTTGCTTTGTAAATTATGTTAACCAGGGCATGCTTTTTCATGCAGTTTTAATGACATTGAAGCATATGAAATAGATAAGTGTAGTGAGTGTGAGTGCTGCTTGTATGATAGAGCAATCACAATGTTACTGCTTACGTTTTTCTTTTTTTTAAAATTGATTAGGTTCTTTGTTTTTAATAAAAACTAGTTTCCCAGTTCAAACAGTTTGAGAACCACTGGTATTGGTATAAAATATTAAAAAAAAACTTTATTTGGTGTGACAAATCAAGTTTACCCTAGCTACGTTTAACTGCTATATTTTGGACTTAAAAAGCTGGTACGTCAAATTAGATTAGTGATGAACAGGGTTATCAAATTAGATTAGTGATGAACAGGGCCTGTGGAGTCGGTTAAAAACAACCACACTCCGACTCGGCCCACAAAATAATCATACCCTAAAAAATCAACCGAGTCCCGAGTCTGACTACGGCAAAGTTTTCCGATTTTGTCCAGTCGGACTCAAGACTCTACAGCCTTTATTTCACCCATTTACGTAACTGAATAAGCTGTATTTTCAGCATTCCCCTCATATAGGGGTGTTATTATAATTCATTCACCCACAATACGTGGTTGGTAATTCTACCAGAGGCAATCCACCTTCGCAATTTACATTTTTTCGTCTTATTAGTTTCGAAATTTGGTACTGCGCTTGCGCACGTCGGACTCGAGTAATCTTACGAAGTCTTACTCGAGTTCTGAGTCCCGAGTCTGACTTAAGGAAAATAAATCGACTCGGTCAAGTCTCGAATCCCGAGTCTGACTCCGACTCGACAGCCCTGCTGGTAGGTCACTGATATTTTGCTTCCTTCAGGTTGAAGACGGCCTCTCTCTGGTAATGGAGCATTCGTGCAAAGAAAATCTCTTGAAATACATGACTGAACAATTCCAGACTTTTGACTTGAGAAAGCAGGTCTCTGTCGCTTTGCAGGTTCGTGTAATACAAAGATCTTGTTACTAGGAAAGCCCAATTAATAAGCTAGCTGCAGCCCAATTAAAATGTATTATGTAACAAAAAAATAAACAAAATTTTAGTTGCGCTCTGTAAAAATAATTAATTGTGTATAAATAGGAATAATGTGAGTCTTCATAAGATTTGTTTTCATCATCACCATATACAGGAAAATAATTTTACTTTAATTTTGAGAATTGCTTTTTAAATTCCTTTTTTCATGTTCCATATTTCTTATTTTCTTTTTTTAATTTATTTGCCTTTTCAAAGTTTTATCGACAACCAAATTCCGCAAATATTTTTGGAAATTTACAAGCTTAAGCCAGTTTAAAAAAATAAAATCTTGTAAGAGCATTGATTCTAATGTGTTTTTCCATTGCGGTCAGAAGCGGTGTTTCCACTTTTTTTTCGGTGTTGTTTTCTGGGCAGGTCGCCGAAGGAATGTCGTACTTGCAAGATAACGGAATAATTCACATGGGCGTCCAAGCCTTCAACATCTGGGTGGGAGATGGTTTGTTCTGTAAGATTGCAAACTTCGGTAAATCTCTGGCATTATCAAAAATATTCGCAACAAACTAGCCCTCGGTGAGATTCGAACTCACGACCTCGGCCATCCTTGGACCGTCGTTCTACCAACTAAGCTACTCAGGCTCAAAAAGCAGCGAGTCGAGAAGCATCATTGCCCGCTGCATCCTGTTTCTAAAACTAGGCTATGGTGAGGTTCGAACTCACGAACTCGGTCATACCGAAACAGTCGCTGTACCAACTGAGTTACACAGGCTCAGAGAGGAAGCAAGTCGAAAAACAACCATAGCATCATTGGCTACTGCACCTTGTCTTGTTTGTATAACTAGCCTGCAGTGGGTTTGAACTCACGACCTCGGTCATACCGAAACAGTCGCTGTACCAACTGAGTTACACAGGCTTAGAGAGGAGCGAGTCTAGAAACAACCATAGCATCGTTGCCTGCTGCATCCTGTTCGTCAAACTAGCTTGTGGTGAGATTCGAACCAACGACCTCCGGTCATAACGAGATTGTCTTTCTACCAACTGAGCTACACAGGCTCAGAGGGAAGCAAGTCGAGAAACAACCATAGCATCATTGCCTGATGCATCCTGGTCAAAAAACTCGCTTGCAGTGAGGTTCGAACTCACGACATTATTAAACAAATACGGTCATTTACTAAGAATTTTTAACTCCTTGCACTGCAAATATAGTTGACCCGGCGCCGGTCCGCTGGTGCGCCCCTGAGGTCCTGGCCCACGGCGCCGTCTCCCTCAAGTCTGACGTCTGGAGCTACGGGGTCTTGCTCTACGAGATCGCCACTAGGGGCCGCACCCCGTACGCAGGCAAGTTTACTTCATATATTCTTAATTATCTTTAATCACTTGTGGGTATGTTTTTTGCTGTTTAATTTTTTTCGCGCGATATATATTGGATTGTTGGGTTACAAAACATATATCGTTTCAATTTTCATGTTTTTCTAATTAGTTTGGAAAAATATATAGTTTTATTAGTTTGAATTGAAAAGAATTGGTGAATCAGGTACAGTATTGATAAAACGAAAAGTTATTTTTGTTCACGACTATTGTCATTATTGGCCGGATTTACGTTCATTAAAAGAATAGTTCAGAATACCTTAAGTTAGCCTACACTCAGTATTTCCAACTTTAGACCTCTGGAATATATTCCTTTATATAGAGTAATAATAACACCTTTGGCAGCCATAGAGCACAATGGTTGGGTTTTTTGTTAGACAGAGTAAGAATATCAAAGTCAAATATTGATGTATGTAACATTTTGTGAACGTTTCGAATATCTCTTTTTCGAATATATTCTTTTTCAATATTTTTGATTCAGCGTATATACATGGAATCACTGCCTTCGCACTATGTTGAAAAAAAATAGAAGATATTCGAAACGTTTGAAAATGCTACTTTTATATGGTCTTCGATATTCTGACTAGATTTGGCAGCTTTGTTTCGCAGCTTACTGCCCAAACCTATATTTGGATCAAGTCACTTGTATTATCGCTTTTTCCCAAACACAAGGGTCATGCGTATCAACCATTATTATTATCGTAGGATGACATAAATCAGACCTAAATAAGCCGAATAGCGAGATAAATTATGCAAAAAAAACAAAAAACATCACGAGCAAAGAATAACGGTGAAGATATGAAAATTCGGAGGCCCAGTTTTCTTAATAAATTAATCAATTAATGTCAGTTTGGGTAGACTATGCACCGATTTGTAATGCAGCTTGATAATAAATTGCAAAGCCTAAAAGGTCGAGTAGATCGGCATCATCTTGATTAAGACCTTTCGATACAAGCTTGTATCATCTTCAGTTAATGTGAAGACATTGGCTTTGCAATTTAATATCAAGCTATGTCAATTTCTTATTATAAACTAAAAACTAATTTACAAGATTAATGATTACTTTAGTGTTGTTGTTGAGTTAATTCGTGCGAAGCTCATACACCTAAACTTGCAAACAAATGTATTTATAGACAAGACCGATGACCAAGTAAAGAAGTACGTGATAGATGGGGGTAGGTTGTCGATTCCTGAAGGCTGCAACGATCATTTGATTACCCTAATGGAAAGCTGCTGGGGAGTTGTGGCGGACGACAGACCAAATTTCACAGATCTCAAGGTGAAAATATGCTTAAATCCTTAAGATTAATAACTTTGTTTGTTTAATGTTTGCCACCGTTTAGTACAGTGGTTCCCAAACTTTTTTTTATTCCGCGGCCTAGTTTTTCTCATAAAACAGTTTGTGGCCCATGTTGCGTTACCTTTTTGTAATCCCAATTTACGGCTACATAGTGAGACATTTTCCCAATAAATAAATTGATTCTAAGAACATCCAAATAATTTTTTTTAGTTCCGGCTCATTTTAAGATTGGAATTAAATATCTTAATGACAACAAACTGAATTTAAAGTAAACTGCCGTACTAACTGCTTAGCGAAAAAAAAGGTGCGTGGTGCTAATTTAGGTTTCCCACAGAGCTTTTGAATCTTTAAAGGTCTTTGAATGTCTTTAAATTAATTTGCACGTTAAAAAGTCGAAAACCCCTGTTATGTCTAAAAATAGTGCTGTTAAAATAACATTTTTTAACTTTTTTTGATTATACTTACCATGGCTTTATACTGTTTTGTTTACGGATAATATTAAAAAAAAAACGCCAAGCGATCAAACTTTTGAGCATAATGGTCTGAGGTTGTAGTAAGACGTAAGAAGAATTTTAAAGCCGATACAGAAGTAATGAAAGACACACACACATATGTGTTTAATAACAACTGTGATCTAGACCGGGCCGGAGGTCGTGAGGTCGAACCTCACTGCAGGCCAGTTGTTTTTCTGGCTTGCTCTGCTTGCATCATAGATCGACAGATTCAGTGAGTCTGCGATGGCTTTCGGTGTACAAACAGAAGTAGGTGTCATTTTGAACGTTTCAAAGTCTGTGTTGAAAATGAATAAAGTTATTCGAAACGTTCAAAATGATACCTACTTCTGAATGGGCTTAATTTAACTCAAGGGTTCTTAAACTGGGGCCCATGGACCCCTTGCTGGTCGTGAGCTAATTTTAGGGGGTCCATGAGGTCCTAATTTAAAA
This sequence comes from Ascidiella aspersa, assembly GCF_963924565.1. NCBI lineage: Eukaryota > Metazoa > Chordata > Ascidiacea > Phlebobranchia > Ascidiidae > Ascidiella > Ascidiella aspersa. The sequence continues at coordinate 32,294,612 of NC_139450.1, forward strand.
ATTAGCTTTTTTTAAGTAATAAATTTTTCAAAAAAGACAGTTTAATTAAAAATAAAACGGTTTTGCACCGAATGCATTTAGACTCCATTTAATTTTAGTTTTTTACCGAAGTCAGCAGATTTATAACTTCTATTTGCATTGTGACATTAATTTGTGACGTCATTTTTGAAAAATTCCTGTTGAATTTTTGGGTCCGTGGTAAAAAAAGGTTTAAGAAACCCTGATTTAGGTGTTTAAAAAACCTACCAATTTTGTCTTTAACTTTCATTTTCTTTCATTAAATTTTGTGCCAACCGTGTAATTGTTTTGATATTTCCAGGAATATATCTGCAGAAACCTCCAAGGCGACGTTCTTAATTTGTAAATGCAGCAGATTTTCTTGTTGGTTGCTTTTAAATGGTTAGGCCGAATCACCGACGTGTTTTGAATCAGTGCAATACAGCGTGGCTTGTTACCTGTGTTCTTCTAAAATGATGGATTATTTATTTTAGAAATCACGAAATAATCGACCAATCATATTTAAATAAAAATGGCTATTTGCCCCAATCGCTTGGCTACACATACACCCATTAGTGGTTATACATTGATTTAGATTAGGTTTGAATAATTTGTACGATTTATTCCCTATCCAGGGATGTCCAACATTTTATTATAGTGGGCCGCATTGACACTTGAAATAATTTGATGGGCCGCAGAACCTATTACGTTTTAAGATTAAATATTGGCCTTTAAAGTTATAGCGGGCCTTTAGAGTATATTTATTTACCCATACTATACTATTAGTGCGCCCCTGAAAGCTGACTGGTATATTTTAATAAGCTAATATTGAACATTTAAAATACTACTAGGGAGTGAAAATGACGAGCGGGCTGCAGGTTGGACATCCCTGCTCTAATCCTTTTAAATTTCTTTATTAGCCGAGTCAATAGCCCTAGCGAGTGCATATAGGCTATTTACCCGCCTCGTTCGGGAACACATACACCCAATAGTGAAATATATCGATTTAAACTAATTTGTTGTCCGGGTAAATAGCCTTTTCTCTTCTGCGTTTTAAAAAGTTCAAGTGTTTCATTATTTGCCTTATTCAAGTGTTTTATCTTTTGCATTTACATAATATATTAAAACGCCCCCAAAATAAATTCAAAAAGTTCAATGTGGGTGTGGCTATTTGTGTCGAATGTAAATTAATCGATTGCGGCCAAATGTCTGACCATGCTTTAAACGTCCTTAACATGTAACACTTTAACAAGCAACTGAATTTAGTTCGAAAACATCTTCTTTTTCTTCTTCTTTCTTTTGAACGTTTTTTACTCTCCAGTATTATATTTCTGGGCAGTTTTCAACCAGCCAGCATTTTGTTTCACAGTCCAAAATAATCAGACCGTTTATCCCGTTGGGAGGTCGATAAACAGGGCATTTCAAAATAATGTGGTTAGCGGTCTGTTCCACATTATTTTGGAATGCCCTGTTAAACATATTACCATTTTTACCAATATCTGTTAAAGTGATATTTGAAAGCACATTCCTTTTAATTTACTATATCAGTACGGAAGCTTTATTTTGACGCATAATTGCACTTTCAGGTTGACACATACAGTGAAAATTGAAACAGTGAACTTATAATAAAAGAACAAAAGATAATGCTGTAATAAATTTCAAAAACTAAAAATGAATGGGTTAGTTCTTGGATACACCATGGTGCATTTCAATTGTTTTCCATATTGTTAGTGCATTAGAGTTTCTAATAAAACTTTTTAAGTTAATGGGAAAATTAAAAGGCTAAAAAATAACTTCAGTCAGCACTTAATATTTCCTGAAAATGCGCTTAATATTTCCTGAAAATGAACAAAATATTGCACAGGTCGTTTAACAACACTATTACTGTTAACAGTAAATAAAGAATAACATAGGCTATTATAGGCTACGTCAACAAAAATCTGAATTGAAATTTTGAAAAAAAACGCAACAGCAAGTGTTTGAAATTGCAATAAAAACACCAAATCATACTTTTTGAGTGAAACAAAACTGGTTACGGCGATAAAATACATCATCATAGATTTTAATCTCCAAAAACTAAATAATCACCAGACATTCCGACTCAAATCTTAGCCTGCATAGATTCGAAAGGCTTTAATTTTAGAAACGTTGCCTATAAACCATTGTAATGACGAAATCGTACTTCACTTATCTACGATTTTTACTTTATATATATATAAAGTGTTTTACGTATGTCCTAAACGTAAAATTTGCCAGTTTATACAGTGACAGTTGTTGTAGGGAAGGTATAGCCACCTTAAATAAATTAATAAATCAGTGTAATTATAATACCCTAAAAACTTTAAATTCTTGATAAACTTAAGAACACAAAATATTTCTTTTGGATAATGGTTGGATGTTGTAGTAAGACGTATTAAAAATATTAAATCTCATAACCGAAGTAGGTATCATTTTGACGGTTTCAAATAACTCTTTTTTCATTTTTAATATCTGACATGTGATGTTGAAAATGAATAAAGAGACTTCGAAACGTTCAACATAATACCTACTTCTGTATGGGCTTTGATATTCTTACTGCAAAATATTCTGTTTTATGGTAAAACCAATTCAACATATACCGTACATAATACAGTGACTGGAAATATGGGCGTTTGTAACTCCAAAGACAGGTCCAGTCTATAGTATTTAAAGACAGGTCCAGTCTATAGTATCCTACCGATAAAAAAACTAAAATTCAAACTCTTTAAAAACACGACAAAGTCAGACGAAATCCTCTATTCCCGGCCTTAAGACCAAGACCTCGATATTCACATTGGAGTAGAGAGCCCTGAGTTTTTCCCTGATGCGACCAAAACTCGGCCTACCAGATGGATCTGCCTCCCAGCAGTCCAGCATTAGGTCGTGGATCGCTCTGGGGCAGTTTTTCAGCTCCGTTGGAGGCAGTCTGTAACCCTCCTTGACACGGAATAAACACTCTAGGGGAGCCATGTCTGGTGGGGAGAAAATGTAACGTGGTAAATAAAGATTTTTATCGTTCAACTTTTTCGGTTTAAGTTCGAAAGTTACGCTTTCTGTGATTTTCTAGTTTTTCTAGTCTTATTGCATCAATAAACGACAGGTTCGGTTAGTCTGCGATGGCTTTCGGTGTACTTAAGTAACTCTATTTACTTAAGTAATAGCATAAGTTTACTTAAACAAAGCGTTAAAAATCTTATCTAAACAAAGTTTTACATAAATTAATGCTTGAGCAAATTGCTACTTTAAGAAAGCCTTGCAGTGCAATCTTTATTTGGCAAAGCCTTACCTAGCTAAGATAATGCCCTTAAGTACATTCGAATTTATGACGCACCTGCGTAAGGCTCCTGGCCGCCCGAAAACATTTCAAAGAGTAAAACTCCGAAACTCCAAACGTCAGATTTCGACGAGAATTTCCTGAAAATGGCGGCATCAGGGGAAGTCCACTTTATTGGGATTTGTGCGGTATCTTGTAAAATAAACAAAACTCGTTGTAGAAGGATTTAAAGAATAATCATTTCGTTTCGTGTTTTTTGTTAATTTTGCAATTCAGTCTGTTGCAGTAATGTTGCGACTATTCCTATATATTAGAAAATTTTCTGTTTTTTTCGATCAACGCAAAATTTTACCTGTGCTGTATTATACAACACACTTCACTCTAAAACGTTACACTCCTTAACTGGCACAAAGCCAGTTCGTTATTTATCGAACCAGGTAGACCCGGGTATAAGAGAAGGTTGCGCATATTTCCTATAGTAAAATAATGAAGTTGCCATAAGTACAACATTTTCTATTGTCTAATTTAACTGGATTTTTAACGGAACAGTCCAAGTCCAAGCCTTGCGCAAATGACGTAAGATCAAGTTCTATCATTTTGGCCGAAAGACTTAGACCAAGTCAAATATTTAGATCATTACAACACTGTCATAAATACTAAGACTGTCAATGTTGTAATGACAATCTTAAAAAAACGAAACGCAGCTTTACCTAATCAAAATCCGTGTTTAGATTGTTTTAATTTACTTTTAATAAACTAGTATTTTTTAACCTTTTAAAATATAACTTGTTTAACAAAATGAAAAAAAAGTCAAGTCATTTAAAGGCAGTGGCATATATAAACTTAAGTCAAACCATTAAATTAATTTATTACAACACTGCAATTATTTAATGAATGTCAAATCTTATCATGCTATTTGTTTTGCATTTTGTATTTACCTTACGTGAAATAATTCTCAAAATGGAACGTGTTCAACGATTTTGTAAGTTTACCATATGTTCAGGTACTAATTGTATGACGTTTATGTTCAGGTACTAGTTGCATGACTTTGGCTTGTAATGCTATTTGTTTGAAACGACTCGACTTGGACCTAAATGAATTTTGCGACGTTTTAACCCTTTTTAAAATAGCCAAATTTCACCATAATGGGTTATTTTTGAGATAATATACATCGTCATTTTTTCACCTTCCGTTGCTAGAAATTCGCCGTTGGTGAGAATCTCAGCCGTGGAAAAGTTTGAAATCTTAGGCAGAGAATTCTTGGAGACGAAGATGTTCTTTGCTTGCAGATTACGAAGAACGATGCCTTTAGCTTGAAGATACATCATTGCACTGGAAACCTGGGTAATTCAAAGACCAATGTTGTAAACAAGTCATTTCTAAGTAAAATTCAAGTCTTTTTGAATTTAAAGCAAGTCAAATCCAATTCAAGTCCTTGTCATAAAAATTAAACGTTAAGCTATTAAGTTTGGCTAACCTCAACTACAAAGCAACAAAGCGAAACAAATAGCAATCAAATTGTTTTTTGTGCAAAACTTAAGATCAATAACCCAATATCTTAGTGAACAATACTCAATAAAATCAATTCATTTGAACAAGTCATTCGTTCGAAAGATTAAGTCGAGTCCAGCCAAGTCATTTGTCCAAATGAATTGAATCAAGTCAAATTAATTAGCCCTAAAAACCTTAATCAATTCATTTCGGAATAGAGACTTGAGTGCACTTAAGTAAAGTCTAATTATTTTACAAAAGCTACTTTTCAAGCCATTTGAATACAGTGACTTAAGTCAAGTTATTTGAATACAGTGACTTAAGTCAAGTCATTCAAGTCATTGTAACACTGCATCAGAATCCCCAGACCTGTTCGGCAAAGTATATCTTCTCCATCTGCCCAGCAAGGTGATTCCCCTTCAAACAGTCAAGCAGACTCCCCTTTTCCAACCACTCGGTCACCACGTAAGTCTTGTCTTGTGAGGCCTGCAAGAATAACAACGATTAACATAGAAATATTGAGTTTGTAGGCCTGTCTTTATCACAAATGCGCGCTCTAGAGAAGGTCATCACATGACCAAGTCCATTTGTATAATTTTTTTTCACATTTTTGTTTTCAATATTCGAACCGGCTGTGTTACCGAGAACAACGTAACGTTATTACACGCATTGCCAGTACCTACGTTACATTATCACACGTGTTAGACATACGTACGAACGTTAATACACGTATTGGAACTATGTACTTAGCGTTATTATACGTATTTGACATATATAACGTTATTATATATGTCAAATATATGTATATGTCATATATAACGTTAGCCTGCATAGCTCAGTTGGTAAAGCGACGGTCCCGGGTGACCGGAGGTCGTGAGTTCGAACCTCACTACAGACTAGTTGTTTTTCTAGCCTGCTCTGTTTACATCATTGATCGACAGATTCGGTGAGTCTGCAATGGCTTTCAGTGTATATAACGTTATTACACGTATTTGACATGATACGTACGATATTGGACAAGCCGTAGAAGTTGATAATGCTCTCGTGCTGTAATCGTCCAAGCATGTCGGTATGACGTTTCCAGCGCGGGCCCAGGGCGCTTTTTACTTGATTGACAACCGTGACATGAACGTCAATGCCTTCATCCCACAAACCTACATTGAAAATCATGTTTCACTATTCCCTGTGTGTTTTAATTTTATGTTAAAAAAGTGTTTTACCATAAAGAGAGCGGTTTAAAAAACATAATAAAAGTTTAAAGTTTAAAAAAAATAAAATAAATAAGAAAGAAAACAAAGAGCAGTAGAGAGTTTTGGATCTTCTCTGATGATTTAAGTTTAAGAAACTACAATCATAGACCCAGGTTTAATACTTTTTTAGTCAGGATGTTGGTACGTTCTAAACTTTTTATTTCCTAAAATTATTTTGGGCTAATACGTATTTCTATACAGATAAGTTTATAGCGTTGAATGCATTTTTAAACAATGTAACCTACCTATTTTACAAATTATTGCACAAGCGTAGCACTGTTTACGATTATAAATACTTTAACTTGTTTCTAATATATGCGGCGAAAATTCATTTTAACCTATGTAATTTAGGCAATTAGGCAAATTTACAATATTCGTCACTTTAACACTATTTTTGACGCCAATTTTGTGACAATAACTTTGCATATTTGATAAAATGGATTAACTTAGATTAAAGCAAGAGTAAAAGTTAAATTTATTTTCTAACCGGAACGATAAAAATAGAAGCATTTGCAATATTAGTTTAAAGCAGGGGTTCTTAAACTGTTATTACCGCGGACCCCTAAATTTTTTTGACGTCGCGTGGACCACGAAAGGCAATTTTTTTTCAAATGACGTCACAAATTGACGTCACAATACAAATAAACTTAATAAATCTGTTGATTTCGGTCTAAAAAAATGTGAAAGTGAAATGAAGTCTTAATACAGTTAGTGCAAAACCGTTTTTTTATTTTTTAATTAAAATGCTTTCTTTGAAAAAATGATTACTTTTAAATATACACTAATATTTCAATTAAGCCTTCATGGACCCCCTAAAACTAATTTACGAACCCCAAGGGTCCATGGACCCCAGTTTGAACCCCTGGTTTAAAGACATTCAAGGAGGTGTCGGGATGGCCTGTTAAAAAATTCATAATTACTTTTTCACAAAACAATTCTTAGTTGTACGGCGTATATCTGCGAGCAATATTTTACCATAACGCGGTTCCCGACCGTTCCAGCTTACTTTCAGCATTGAATAAAGTCAGATTGACTTACATCAGTGTTAACTACCTTGCCATATCTATCCTTTGTTAATAAGAGGTAGGCTTTTTCTAAAACTTCAATAATTTTGAAAGTTTTGATTTCCTGCAAATCGTTCGATTGCTTTGTTTTGGTATACACATCAATTAATTGTATAAAAAAGTCAGTAAAAGACTCAAAAATAATATTTGTTTTTTGCTCGAAACAAGCTGAAAACCATTGTACGCTTGATACAGTTTGTTTAGTTTTGTGGTTGTTTGTCGGGCAAATATATACTTCTTTTAATCAATGCGTTCTGACTTGAATGCCAATTCTAATGGCAAATGCAGACTTGGACTAGGACTTGACTTTCTAACTTGGACTAGGACTTGGCTTTCTAATTTGTTAAAAACGACTTTACTTCGACTAAAGTCGTTTCAAAATGTTAATTACCTTTCCATATCTCGTAAGTCTTCTCGGCTGCAATTTGTTTGGTCAGCGCGATTTTGTCAGGGTCAATGCTTCCAGAATTTTCCGTAGGGGTGTCCCCGCCATCTTTCGGGCAAGGCCTTGTCAGTTGGGTATTGTGAACGAGCTGGTGACCTGCAAAATTTGAACGAAAACACGTTGTTACGTCACAAGTAACCATATATTAACTTATTAAATCTGAATCAGTAGTTCTAAACCTGTTTTCTTTCATAGGCCATTTCGGTGCACAAAAACTGGTTCAATAAGTTTTTGTGAAAAACAAACAAACTATAAAAAAGGTTTAGTACAAAAAACAGTATGAAATAAAGAATATTTATTGAACCAGGCATTACTGAGAACTTCCTGCTGAACAATAAATTTACATTTCATATACATTTCTTCTCAGTTCCTTTCCAATCCGTTATTCCTGCAAATTAAGTATAGTGACACAAATGAAACTCAATTCTTTAATAAATTTAGCTTTTTTTAAATTGGTATGTGGCCCATCTCATAGTTTGACTTATCTTTTAAAAAGCTTCACTTTACAATCATTATTTCCTTTACATTGGCATTTTACTTTCAACCGACCATTTCCTACTGCAATAACACCATTTAAAATATATAAAATTGGTCTTCCGGCAACAGTATATATATATATTAAAAATATTTCCTTGAAGAGAAATTTTACATTTGATGCAATGCCTGGCAGCAACAGTATATTTATTTAAATGTATAATAAGTACAACAAAAGAAGCTCCATATAAACATTTGAATAGACCTAGGGGGTGGAAATTAATATTTCTATTGGTTTCCGTTTTAGGAATATAACCAAAGTCCAACAAATCGAAACCTACCTTTGTAAAACGCTACCAGGGCTGAAACATTGAAAAACTTGATGCTGTTTCCGATGTAACAAAGGTTGTTGGCCACTTCGACCTTGTAATGCTTCACTTGACCTTGACCATTCTCCTCAACGTACACAGAGAGGGAATAGTGGGCTGTCATAGAAACTTACTTTAACAGGTTGGGTGAGAATTTTTCAGGTGTTTATTGAGTAAAGCCGCGTTTTAGGTTATTTACTAATTAAAGTAAGGTGGCAAAGATGACCAGACCCTTGTAATGTTATTTTTAAGATTCGTATTATTGGTAATTTAGTATTGTTTACGACTGTATTAAAGCATAGGTACGTTTTTACATCGTGTAAGGAGAAATTGCTACTTGAAAAGTAGAATCATTGTTAATCTCCTACAATTAGTTCTGTTTGTATGAAAACTCTTGATTTAAAACTACAATCAAAACAGCTTGTTCTTTCAAATGTGTCAAAAGTAGACTTTGAATTACTTAACATTATTGCACATTTCACTGTAACATTATAATAGTAATAGAGATGTCAAATCTTACTGTTGCTGTCGCTGTCTCTAACCATAAACATTCCAGGGTGAGCATACCGTTCCAGCAATTCAACTGCTTTCGGACGACCGATTTTACCAAAGTACCACCTGAAAAACATACTTTGGTTCTTTACAGCTAACTCTCATAAATATGGCCTTCAAGTTACATCTCTATTTGAAGAGTACAATGGCGGGTTTTGTTCTTGTACCTCTATAACTTTCTAAATTTAATCATAAATTAGTACTAATATTCATGAATATTAAGATTCATATTTTACACACATAATTATGATTTACAGTGCACTCGTTCAAATCATAAGGCTACCATAACGTTAGAGTGGCATTTGTTGTTAGTATCTATACTTCAGGACATTTTGGATGATGTTTTTCAAATAATCGAAAGATTTTTGTTAACCAACGACTAAACAAAAAAAAACTTTATGCGTTTCGATTTTCATTTGTTTTACTAGTTTGAGCTTAGAGTAATGACGTCATTTTTGTATCCAATCGGATCTCGGTACATTTTGCCCAAAGTATCGGTTATCGGCATCGGAATAAAATGTAAAGTTTGCGATATCCCAAGTTGGCAATGACTTGACCAGCACGTGTGATGTGCATTTGTCAAAAATAACTAAATTTCTATATAAGCCAATTCAAACTACAATGCTACTGGCCCGTATTGTCTTCCACAAACTCACGGCTGTCTTTCGAGCTCTGCTTTATATTTTTCCGAGGTCAGTTGCAAGTTTAGGTTCTCTCGACTGGGAATGGTCGGTGGGGGCCTGTTGGAAGGGGGTGTAGTGGGGGTCGGAGTGTCTATAGAGGGTCGGATAGGTTCGGTTGAGATTGGGTCGCGATCGGCGTCGGCTGTTTCTGACAAAAAGTTTTTTCCATGTTAAGTATTTTTATGATTTTGTGATAGAAGCGTTCACCTGACAAGATTTAAAATTCATTTTATTTATTTAATTTTTAATTTTTTTCTAATTGTATTAGGTTTATACGAAACACCCTGCAACATTGCGACAAAAACGCAAAAATAACACATAGACAGCGAAGAGAAAAATGGCTCCTCTTTGTATTGTTTCTTTTTTTGCTTTGAAGTGTTTAGTTTACTTGAAAGCAAAAAGGTTTACAGTTGCTAGTTTCGCAATCAAGTTTTGTTTTAAACTTCAAAGTAGTTGTATTTAGCTTTTATCTTGAGAAAGAATTGTTTTTGAATTTATACTAAAACTAAAATAAATCGTTCAAAATTACCACTCTTGCCATCCACAGTAGCACCCTGATCGACCGCCCCAATCGTTGTGGATGTTCTGTTCTCTTCCTGCTCAGAATCGTTCAGCTCATCCGACTGAACATACCCGTCATCGGATTTATCTGTTGCTTCTTCAACCTCGCGACTCTCTTGCGACGCCTTGCGGTCATCGCTGTCAGCAGCTGGGGTGACGTCATCCTTGGATTCTGTGACGTCATCCTTAGATTCTGTGAGGTCATTTTGGCCGGGTTCTGGATTGGTTTGTGGTGGGGAGGCCCGGTCATTGCTGTGGTAAAATAGATTATGAACCGTTTACAAATTGTGAACGACGCTCAACGGTTGTATGAGGTTGCAATACTTAGTATGCAGAGTTGAAACGACTTAAATTGAGCCCTTTGGACAAATGACTTGACTTAAGTCTTTTGGAAACATGACTTGGGATGAAAGAAGTGCTTTCATCAAACATTGGTTTATAAAATTTAATTTTTTATATAAAAAAGTACATAAACAATTGGCTTTTTACATGTTGCGTTTTGTGTTACATTTATTACAGTTATGGTTCATATTCAGACGAGTTCGCAAATTTTAATAGTTTAAGTTCAATTCTTTTGACTAGTAGTAATACCCCTTTATAGGACTTGACTTGGAGTAAGCTTCTTTAAAAATGACTTAACTGGGACTTAGGTCATTCCAAAATGACTTGTTACAACATTGTTAGTATGAGCAAACGTTTCGGCAATTTGTTAGTATGTTTATGGATATGTTTAAAATCAGTGATTCAAGTACACTTTAGTCAAGTCATCGACAGCAAAGGCATTAAAACACTTGTACATTATTATTTCTCTTACGACTTGCCAGACCTATTTTTCGGCTCCCAGTTCACGTAAGTTTGCTCAATTTGCTCCTCTCTTTCTCTTCTCATCTCTTCTCCCTCATCATGGTCTCCCCTCCCCTGCTCCAAGTCCCCTGGGGAGTTTGCTCCGTTTATTGATGACGTTATCTCATCTTCCTCCTCTTCGGCTTCGTCAGGGCCGTTTCTGACGTCATTGATGACGTAGAATGTGGGGGAGGACAAATCTCTCTCGTGCATGACCATCGGGGATAAGCCTGTTTCTGGTCTGAACCCCAATGCCCAACCTTGCTGAGTGGAGCTTTCATCCGGCTCAATTTCGACGTCGCTTTCGTCCTGATCGCCCTCTGCGCTACCCATTTCCTCCGCTTCGCCTTCTTCGTCGTAAGAATCGGAATCTTCAGGACTTTCTGCTGTTTTAGGGCAGGGCCGGGTGAGGGCAAAGCTGCTGTCGGCCATGTTGCCTGCGTGCGTGAAAATAAGTATTAAACTTATACAAACCTACGAAAGAACGTTTTGCAGCATTTTGTTTTATTAAATAACGAGAAAAGTGTATTTTAATAACTTATATATTTGAAACCCATGAAAGCATGGGTGAATATATTTTAAGTGTAAAGTTCTTAAGTCCTTATTAAGCTTAATAAAGTTAGTAGCCTAAGCAGCGGTAAAAGTATTTTTCAACATATACTGTCGTATAGAAAGATGAATAAAAAACACATTTCAATGCAAGTTTAAAGCTGTACCGATTATCTTAACACGCTTAAAGTAGTTTACGATAGAGGTTTGAAAAAGTAGTGAAAAATGGCTATCAGCAATCGGTAAATGTAGTTTGAAACAAGTATGAAAGCATAAACAAAATAAGTTTTTCTTACGACTCCACAAATAAACGGGAACCCACGTAAATCAATAGTTTTAAATCCAGCTTTCCAAAACGCTTGTAGTTTAACATGGGTGAAACTTTTTGCAACGGATTACGTTTCTTAATTGAGGAACGAGTTTTAAGCGATATAGAAAAAGTAGGGGAAAAATAAGAACTGGTTCTAAAATACTCAAAAACATCTCCAGATAGAAATATATTTCGAAATACTTTTACTCCAGCAGTAAAATTGAGTTAAACTGGCGCTCCAGTAAAATACTTTTTGCACGTTAAAGTTCAGTTGTATATAGGTGGTCAAACCGAACGATAGCCTTGTGTTTTCAAAGGTTGCTTGTTTATACGTCACGTTATGACGTTACTTTGTGACGTCATCCCTAAACATTTTTACGCGTTCAAAGAAGAAAATTTTTCATCGTTCTAGTTAAAAACTAATTCTATCAATTGTAAAGTTACTGTTATCAAAACGTAGGTATATTTAATATAACAAATTGCTGGAAGAGACAAAGCCTGGATCAACAGTACAATTGTAAAGTGCATGAATTTACCGACTAAGAGCTATTGTGTTTACAGTAACTTTTATGATGTATTTGCTTATGCCAGAGATAATTGTCTATGCGAAGCAACGCTGCTCGCACCAAAGTGTTAAATGCTAAATGGCCTGTTTCTGCAGTCAGCAGTTAGATTGTCTGTAGCTATTTAAGACCGCTATCCGCTTGTAAACTAACTTCTTCTTTTTTAACGACTTGCTGTTCGCAACTTTGATATTTGCAAGTAGCATCTCCTATATGATAACTTGTCCGCCGACTATAGTTTCAACTGGGTGTTCGCTTATCAGATAATACCATTATTAATCACTAGAAGCATTGTGGTTGGTTAACGAGTTATACGCACGCAACCTTCAAGTCAACTTAAAACTATAGAGTCAGGAGTTCAACAATTAAACTCGTGACCCACACATTCATCGGTTCTACTTTCAGATCTGTTTATTCTCTTTAAACCTGGCGTAAATTTTGCCGAATAATTTACTCTACCCCTCTCATACTCTGATAAAAGCTGATGAGTGCCTTCATGGACTTGAACCTTCGTCCAGGATGGATCCAGAAGCAGCTGTTGGGAAGACACAGGATCTTGTGATGACTGATGTGGAAGCCGTCGTTGCCGAGAAGTTTCACAACAGATAAGGAGTAAGTCCCTATAGGAGTAAAACTGATTTTTACGATTTTCAGGGATACCATACACAAGTTAGTAGAAATAATAAAAGCACATTTAGAGCTTGGTAACAGTTACCCACTTTTATACGGGCTTTGATATTTCCCAGGAGTTACGTACCTTAGCGTAAAACTGATCTTTAAATTTTTCAGTGATATCATACACAAGGTAGTATAAATGTCAAAAGCCCATATAGAATTAAGTAACCGTTATTTCTTTGTATATGGGCTTTGATAATTCAACAGGCTTTGATATTTCCCCAGGAGCAAATGCCTAGTAGTAAAACTATTCTGTAAGGATCTTAAAGAAATACAATACACAGGATGCACTAATTTTACTGCGAAATAAAGCAGACTGGACACATTATCCTTTATAGATACTAAAGAAACAGCACAGATGCCTAACATACCATTGTAAGGCTGCAATACACAACGTAGTAGCAATATCAAATATTTGAGTAGGTAACAGTTACTTTCTTCTGTTTGGGCTTTGATATTTCTAACACCTAAAATTAAAACCTCCAACCATTATGCTGCTAAATACACAAAGTGCAGTACATAGGTGAGAAACAAACCAGACGGGAGACATTATACTTTTTCATAAATTACATAGTATTGGTATGTCCGATAATATCGGGTCGGAGCCGAGGCCCGACGTTAAGTGGTAGTATCAATACAAGGCTGGTATTATAATAAATACCTGGAAAAAGTACAGCCCGCCAAGTAATTTTATTAGGCCCTCTACGAAAAAGTAACCTGTTTTTTTTCTTAGTTTTACAAAATTGTTTTCAATAAATTGCACTTCTAAGACATTCTTGCCCTAGAGCATTTCAAGTCGAATGTTTTAAACTTAACTTTATATTATGTGTATTTTAAATCGCCTTTTTGATTGGCCCTTCAAGTAATTTTATGTTTTAAAATATTTTCCCGCCTCTGGGCAGAGGATTTACTCGAATATTCCACTTTTGCCAAGAATAGGAAAAGCGAAATATCTGCCCCAGCCAACCATCTCCTTGAATGTATTTTAACTGGGTTTTCAGTTTATTTGTGCACTACATCTAGGGATAAGCTTAGGCTTCCCCAAAGTTACTGTTTTAAATGACCCATTATGACGTAATTTTATGACGTCATCTCTTAAAATTTCCTTGCCTTTTAGTAAAAAAAAATTTTCGTTCCGCTAAGATTTTTTTTCTACTTTGACCCTGCTTTATTTTTACTGTAGCATCTAACCCGGTAAAAAATAATGCTGCTTTACCCTGTTTATTTCAGTATAGCATCTTACCATGGGCGCCGGCAGGGGGGACTTGCCCCCTCTGTAATTTCAAAATGCGATTATTAATATTGTTTAAAATTTTATTACTTCATAATTAGTAACTCAGTTTTAGTAAGTTACTAATGGAATAGTATTTATCTGTATATAAATTTTTTACCCAAAAAAATCGTATGATGTATACACATTAATATCACAAGTACTGAAGTTAAATTATGTGTACATATTTATCTTGTCCCTTCCTGGAAAATTTTCTGCGGGCGTCTCTGCATCTTGCTCGGTAAAAAGTGTTCTAGTGTCACCCCTGTTTATTTAACTACAGCATCTTACCCGGTGTTGTGTCGCTATCTCTCACGAGGAAGGTTCCAAGGCTGAGGTGATTCCCCAAGCATTCCTCGGCCCCGGCTCGACCGATCTTGCCAAAGTACCACCTGTGTTTAGAAAGACAAGTACAAACATTGTAAACCAAGTAAGTGGAAAAACCGTGAAGCATATTAAATGCCATGGGATTTTGAAGATTGTTTACTTTCACGTTTCTGTGTTATAAAAATACATTGGTGTTGCATCACCACAAGGTAATTTAAAAACTTTAAAAGGTGAAGGTTGAAGTTGTCAATATAGTAATTTTTAAGTTAGTTTCCAAATTATCTAAGAAAGTTTACGTCATATCTTATTACGAGACTATTTACGTCCTCCTAATTTGGCTGGTTGTAGACGTACAATGACAAAACAATGACCAAACAGAAGTAGGGAGCGTTTTTGTTACGTATTGAATACAAAGATGCTCACAGATAAGTATTTGCTTAACAACTGTGATTTAGCCCTTCTAAGTCGCTTTTTGGCCAACGATTACAGCCTACCTATCAAGTTTCTCTACTCGCTCCTCTTTGAGCCTGTATAGCTCAGTTGGTCGAGCGACGGTCCCGGCTTGACCGGAGGTCGTGAGTTCGAACCTTACTACAGGTTAGTTTTTCTAGCCTGCATTGCTTGCATCATTGATCGACAGATTCGGTAAGCCTGCGATAAGTTTCAATGTACTATCCGTATCAAATAGTTCTGAAGATAACGGCTTGAGGTTGTGCTTAGACGTAGAATGAATTTGAAAGCTCATTCTGCAGTAACTGGAACGTTCATATACTGCACACAATGTGTATTCTCTGTTCAAGCCCTTCTAGAGTTGTAACAGCAATAACAACGGCACACATTATATATACAATACACCTTTCGAAAGGCATCCATGAAACTTTATATAAGTAGGCAGGCTTTTGCGTAGGTCCCGAACAAAGTATTTCTCCACTTTCAACATGCTTGTTAAACTCAATTCTACGTTAATAATAACGGTTATGCAATTATCGAGTTAACATAAAAAAGAATCCAAATGAAACTCACAACATTGAGACTTCTATGTGACCTAATTAAAAATCGGTGTTTACTTACTTTTCGTTCTGAAAATCCAAATCTTCACTCTCCGATTCTGCAACAAAATTAAACGTAAGATTTTCACTATTTTGTTTGAAATGTTAGACAAATTGATAGACAAACTATTAAAACTGGTGAACTTTTACGATTTTTATGAGAAGTGACTCATATAGCAATCTTATCGTTTAACATGCACAAATTGAGATGAAGGACCCAGTTTTACAAAACTAATGCTGAAAACACTTTATTTCAACCCAAGTCATTTTGCCCAAAAGACTTAAGTCAAGTCAAGTCATTTGTCCAAAAGACTAAAGTCAAGTCAAGTCATTTAGCCCAAAAGATTCAAGTCAAGTCAGCTTAAAACAGTGCGTCAGTATACAAACTGGTTATTAGGCATTTATCGGACATCCCGAATCGTAAGTCGATTGCTTTAATTTCCCGAATGAAGTCACGATAAGCAAGGCAGCGGTTTTACTTGTTGGGCGTCAATGGCTCGAACTCCGGAAACCGCTCGGCTATCTACTCGCCCGTTCATTTGTGTACACTTAACTCCGGGATCTATTGACGGGGCATTGTTCCAGGCGCGTACACGATGGGAACGGAAGGATCTCAGCGTCGGTTTGCATTGACCACTTTTCGTTTGACTGATTCGCGAAGTGAAAATAAAGGACTGGTTAATAAGGCTCGAGGCCGTTGAGACCACAGCTAAGAATTGATTTTTGCGACCAGTATGGCAAACAAGTCATTTTAAGATGAAGTCCAAGACAAGTCATTTGACTCCATAAGTTAAGTCCAAGTCGAGTCTTTTTGTTCAAATCATTTTACCAGAACGACTTAAGTCAAGTCAATATAGCCCTGATAAACACAACAAGTTTGCCCGCCGACTTATTAATATTGTTAGTTTGGTAAAATAGTACAAATAATCCAGTATCATAAACAAAACTATTAATGTATTTTATCTAATAGCGATTGTCTTGAGTTACGAACCAGCCCAACATAAAACTCTGCAAGTACCAAATCAGAATTCCACCAAATTGCTGCCGAACACCATTTAAAAAGATTATTCTCACCAAGTTCGCTGTATTCTTGGTACAATTGAGCCATTCTTGCGCAGAATGTACGATGTGGCGTTCACAATATTTCACTTGTGTGACTTCATGTATTCTCAAAGTGTAAAACTCATACCGAAATCTTAACGTGTCCTCCTGCAAAACGTTTTCAACAAAGAATGTACAAAAATAGTTAACTCATTTGTCTATCGAAGATAAAACGTTGTGCCGAATTACACGCGGTAAATTTGCTCGCTACTAAATTAAAAAGCACTAGACCAGGGGTTCTTAAACTTTTTTTACCGCGGACCCCTAATTTTTGTTTTGGCTTCGCGTGGACCGCGGCAGGCAAGAACTTTTTAAAGATGACGTCATAAATTGACGTCACAATACAAATAGACTGCTGAAATCTGCTTATTTCGGTCCAAAAAGTGTGAAAGTGAAATGAAGTCTAAATACATTCAGTGCAAAACTGTTTTCTTTTTAATTAAACTCTTTTCTTTGAAAAATTGACCACTTTTTGAATATACACTAATATTTCACTTTTAAATAAAAACTAATATTTGCCTTCATGGACTCCCTAAAACTAGTTCACGGACCCCCAAGGGGTACATGGTCCCCAGTTTAAGAACCCCTGCACTAGACGAAATAACTAGAGTTTCACAGACTGGTTAAGTTAAGGATTTTACAGCCTTCGGGATATTTTGTAAAATATTTGTAAAAGTTATGCGGATACAAGAAAAGGATATTTACTACTTTGAAAAACGTTTGTTTTTAAAAGCTAACTTCACAAAAAAATCACTGACAAAATATTCGGCGTTGTAAAGACTATACGGTTATTCTATTTATGATTTAAAAGTATAACCTAAATTTCGAGCGTTACTATAGGTAAATTTCATGCAGATGTATTACATGCTACGTATTTAACAACAGGCCTTACACACGTGTTTCCACCCGGAAGGTATAGCTAATATAAGTGACGCATTACACGCGGATTGGAGCTCTGGCGTTGGTAGACTAATTGTTATTACTATCATACAAAGAGAGTTTAGTATTTAAAGCAGCCCTATAACTACTACACTTGCATACTTGGGTTCTTTACCAGCCACAATAAATCTTACAAAAAATCCTAAGACAGAAAATCAACAAAAAACTCTTCAACTCATAGTTAATGGAATGGGGGTACACCTACAGTTTTTCTGCTTTGAAATCTGTTTCCGGTTTAGTAGCATGTCTAAGGATAGCAAATCAGCTTTCACTTCTTAAATAAACCATTATATCCATTATGCAAGACTTTCTATTGCATTTGAATGAAGCCAGCCACAATAAGGTTGAAACAATAGAAGTCACAGCCCTTGAATTAACTTCCTTATTAAGAACTGTTGACGTGCTTTACCCCTCTTCGTTATTTCCTTGTGCCCAATTTGTGCTAGCGGTTTTACCAACTTGATTGTCGAACCTTCAATTGGTTTACTTAATCGTTTACAAGTACAATAAACGCAGCAAAGGCCACAGTTATTTGGACTGGACTAGACCATATTTTTTGTCTACCATTCAAGTTCTTACGACAAAGTCCCATTTCATGCCAAATCCATATGTTTTAGGCTAAGGCTGAATTTCGTGTAGGCCTTTGAAACTACATTTTTTTCACGGGCAGATTTCTTATCTAAACCCATATTTTCTGCCTGGTGTCTGTATAAAGCTGTGGTATTTTTACCACGGTTTCCTTATCTTAGACCCTAACCTATGATTTTGTCTTTAGACCTTAACAATTTGTCTAAGCTTAATTTCTATGGACAAGGATACATTTCTTGTCTTAGGTCAGATTTTTGGCCTTGACCATGGTCTCGTTTAAAATCCAAGGCTTAGGTATTTTACGCAAAGCTATTTTTCTTATCCGGGGTCACTCTTTTGCCCGAGACCAAGGAACTAATCTATCTCAGGCCACATTATTTAGCCAACAACACACTATTTTTATCCAAGGATTTCTTATATAAGTCTTAGGTTGCTATCCGAGGCACAATATTTATTGTCCACACTGCTTCACTTCTAAACTACTTTGAAACAAATGTTAGGCAGGATAAGGTGTGACGTAATGCTTACTGCAGCTATGTATTTAGGTTAGCGTGCGGGTCAGCGTTTGGGTTGGTCAAGTGTTATTATTATTAATTTTCTCCTAGGTCAAAATATGACTAAAAAGACTTAATAAAATTTATTTCTTATCGTTTCAGTGCATTTAAACATTACGTCAAACCTTATTTTACCTTGTACTCAACATATGGTGAAAGTATTTACCGCTACACTTTCCAACTACAGATTTAGCAGCGATTCTATACTTTAATTAGAGCTGCAGTTGGCTCCAAGCGTCTAACTTGCTTCTTTTCCGCGAGGCTGGCGTCGCGAAGCTCGTTTGTTGCCTTCTGTGACGTCACGTTTCCGCCTTTTCTCGAAAGGCACTCTGGAGCGGCGAAGATTGACTAATTGCGCTCTGTCAACTTCTCCAACGCTCGGATGTTATCTCCACTGCCTCTGCCTACGCTTAGTCTATTGTTTGGTAGTAAGGCATCTTTATGAGGTCCTTGTGTATTTCTTGTGGCTGTGGCGTATTGTTTTAGTGGTTTGTAAGGTTTGTACTTTCAAATATGAGGCCCGTTTGACAGGGTTTTGTTATTTCTCTGCGCTTAAAGGATGTTTTACCGGTATAGTAATGCCTGACTTTTTCAGTTTCTATAGTCTCGCTTTAGCACAGGGGTTCTTAAACTTGGGTCCGTTGTATTGTGACGTTAATTTATGACGTCATTTTGGAGCATTTCGTCCATGCAAAGCAAAAAAAAAATTTAGGGGTCCGCGGTAAAAAAAGTTTAAGAACCCCTGCTTTAGCATAATGGCTTTTGTGTTTTGTATAATAAAAACGCGATTTAAAAGGGTTTAACCTTTATTTTAATCCTTATGGGGCTTTGCTCTATTTTTTGTGCGCTTAAGGTTGCATATTCTGCGAACTCAACCGAACATCATGCGACGCTTGTCGGTTTGAATTTAGCATGTTGTTTCTATGCTTTCACAACTTCATATCCTTTGTTTTCGATTTTGACTACCCAAAACTTTAGCTCACGACTTCCAACGTCGGATAAAACAAATATATCGGAAGAGCTAATGGTGCACCGCGAGGAAAAAAATAGGACTACGGTAATACTAATAAGACCTAAATGGCCAGAAAGGCCTATACAACATTTCACCCAACCCCAAACCCCAGCCCTAACTTCATAAGTAATTCCCCTAATAATTTCAACCCTAACCTAAATCCTAACCCCACCCATTATTTGTCCACCACTAACCCCAAATAAAGACAAACAATGCAGACAAAACAGCGGCGCCCTAGCGTCTTTCAAACTAGGGTGCCCAAAGAGGCCTATGTAATAAAAACTTGCTAGCAATCCAAGAGATATAGCAAGATACCAAACAAACTTTTCGCTCGTAAGGCCACGTTTTAAGTTTACCAGTTCGCCCTGGAGTAAAAAAGGTTAAGAAACACTTATCTGAATCCTGAATTTAAATAGAAATCAGCTTACGCATGTTTAAAAAAGCGTCCGTTTATTTTTATTTTTTCGGTTTCGCTTTTAGAACGCAACAGTTTTGAACAGGGTGCAGCAGGCAATCGATTGATTTTGTTAAGTCTTTGCGGAGGCATCTCGTGTGCTATATAATGGGTGCCGTTATTGTTGGCTAGTATAAAAACTAAAATTATTACTAATACTGACACTTACCTATTACTTACACCAAAACAAAAAGGCGAAAATGTTGACCTTCTGACGATGCGCAGTTATAACTCGGGCCCACCTCCCTGTGGCGGCACCATCTCCCTTTGGGAATGGTTGTCCTGAGGAGGGCCTGAACCATTACTGACACTTCAGACATTCCCGGCATCCTTTTTGGCCAATGGGAAGACAAAGCCACTACCCTTTTACCTTTTATTTTACTATTACTTTCTTTGCTTTCTTTTAGTTAGCAAAAAAAAAAACAATACAAAAAAACAAACAGAATACACATTGTGTAGATGTTCGTTTTAGTAGCTGCGCTTAATTACTTTGTTCTGCGCTCTTACCAACAAAAGTAGAAAAAAAATTATTCGGCCTTAGTTCTTATTCACCACTACTTTTGCACACTAAACTTGAAAGAAAGTGGTCATACGACATGTAAAGATCAAATTTATTCGTTAGATGCTTGTTTCTTAATTATAACCGCTAAATAATTGCTCCAAATGTATCATCTTGCGTTAAAACAAACACGTACACACGAAAGTGGCGAGTTAAAATTAGCATAAAGCAATTCTTTCTTATAAACTATGGAAGACTGGCTTAACCACACCTTAGCAAATGTTATCCTATAAAGCGGGGAAGTCAAAAGTTCTAAGTATATAGGAAAGGTTGTGTCAATGCTTCAGGATATTACTGGCACATCCTACATTTTTAATTTTTACAAAAGAATAAACATTAGCTAGCACAACATAAATATTGACGTGAGGTGGTCAGCAGTAGCTTAATAGGAATGCGGGAATATACAACGATTGAGATAATAATAAAGCAAAAAAAAGGAACATTTTTACTTCAGTGATACATTATGGAATTTGTCGCAAGTAGGGATCAGGTATTGACGTTTCATTCCGATACTGATACCCGATATTTTAGACAATAAAGGCCCGTTTACATTACAGCTGCACTGGGAGTGAAATTGATTTCACTACAGCTGCAGTAAGCTGCGCTGGGCGTAAAAATCTCGACAAAACGTAACGTTTTTCTATAGCTGCACGGGGCTTGAGTTTAGCAAAGCTTGAAACGCTCGCCACAATAGAATTTAAATGCAATTAAGCTTTGCTCAGCTCGGTGCAGCAGTAGTGTAAACGGGCCTTAACTATCGCGATCCAATCCGTTCCAAATGACGTCATTACTATGCTCAGGCAAGCAGAACAGATATTTTAAACGTTTAAAGCCAAATTCTTTGCTGGTTTTTAGGCTAAAATTTGTTTTAGCGTTACAAAGTATCTCTATTGGTAAGCCTACAAATGTGAAATCCCATATTATTCCGACATACCTAGTCGCAAGTTTGACTTAAATTGACTCATCACAGTTGTACGCAAGTAAACAGGTGATTTGGTTATGTAAAAATATCTATAGATGATTGAAGCATAATGGCTGGAGGTGTTAGTTAGACATAGTAATATCAAATCTCATATAGAAGTAAAAAGCATTTTTAACGTTTAGAATATCTCTTTATTATATACACGAATTCAGTGAAAAAATATTCGTAGCTTTCAAAATGTTACCTACTTCTATATGGTTTCATATTCCCACTACGAATAATATAATAAAATCTTGCATTTTTCCAGTTCCGATTTCGAATAACTGAATATAAAAATACTTCCGTTGTATGGACAAAGTAAAGACTAATAATTTTATTATAAAGGAGCATTCAATATATTCGTGCGATAGCTGCCCGAGGCCCTTCGTTGAGTTGTAAGGTTAAACATCTCTCCATTTTCGGAAAATTTTTCATCCATATTTGTGGCGGTCGAACTTTATAAACCGGTTGAGCGACCCCTTGGGCCACAGTTCTAATGACTTTGTGTTGTTAACAACACTGCCTAGTGCTTCCTTAAAATAACGTTGGGACCCATCAATTTGAGAAACACTGATTTCTTTGGTTGGTTGCTTTAGGTCCTTCATAGTTGTAAAAAAATTCTTTATAAATTTATCCTTTTTTGCAAATTTTAATTCAACTTGTTTGGGCTCTTTGCTCTGTCGGTGGCACAAACTCCTATCTTCTTCATTTCGCTTAGCACCAGGTTCAAGTTGTAGGCACTCTGGCGTTGGTTTGCTCATTGTTCGTATTTGTAGTGGTGACGATTTAGAATGGAAAATTCGAAGCCATTTTTTGTGCCGAGTATCTTGCCAGCCCTTAGCCTTAAATCCGCTTTAAAATGTCAAGTTTCTCCTTTGTTTTTTTCAATCCTGTTGTCGGACATATGCCTTGGTGGTTGTAGTGTTAAGATTTAGAACAGAAAAAAGAACATTATTTTATTGGTTTTAATTCGATGCCCAGCTGAAAAGAAAGTTTTTCGTTCATTTTTGAACTGCTCGAAGCAACTTTTCTGCCAAAAAAAGTTTCTCCAGCCTTGGAGGTTCACTTTAAAATTTCAAGTTAAATTTTCTTTTACATTCCATCAATTCAAGTCTTAATGGTCAGAGAAATTTCTTCCAGTTCAGACTTGGACTTGCTGTTGCTTTTCAGGTCGGTCTTTGCGGTGCTTTCTGACTTATTCGCGGTGCTGGAGACGGCGGTTGAGGGGGTGTCTGCTCCCCCTGAGCAGCAGCAGAGGAGGCAACGAACCGGGGGCCACCACAAACGTCTGACGTCACCTTGACGTAAGCAAGTGAGCGCAAAAATGCAGAAGCCCTGGAAAAGAAAAGACAAAAAATATCATTATCGTCTTTTGAGATACGCGTGTTTGCGTATACCAGTCTAAATCATACTTTTTTCAAGGCACCTAGGTACAATTTGTTTGAAGATCTTAAATATTAAAAGATAAGTTTAGACGAATAGGACAGAAATTGTTATATTCAGTATACTTGTAATTAAAGCTATGCTATGGGAACGAGAATTGGGCAACAAAACGGTTGGACGCAAAATTGTAAATCAGATAAAACAGATAACATTAACCGTTTCTTACAGCGAATTGGACAGATTTTTGGAAAGAAACACTTTGTATATTGGCTGTAAAATCTATTAATGTCCGGGTTTGTACCGTGCCTTGCTATTGCAGCTGATTACTACTTTAAAGTAATTGCAAAAGTCGTAAACCAAATGAAAAATTATAGGTAAAGGCTGTAACACTAAACAAATTTAAAGTGTAAAATATATATAATTAAAAATGTTGATAAAATTATAACAATAATAAATCAGTTAAAAGAGAAAAACTATATCTGGACCGAAATTGCCAAAAATTAATAAAAAAAAGGATTTTTTCAGGTTTTCAGGCGAAAAACATCCTTAGCTTTATGAAGTTTAGATTACCTGTTCTTCATCTACATTTAGTTTTATAATTTTTCTTCTTCAGATATTTATCGCTTCGTAGGATCACCAATTATGAACGAAATTCTTATATGAATTGATAGTTGTCGGCACAGATACCAGCCTAGTATCGGACGAGTACCGATACTACCACTTGAATATCGGCTCCGATCTTATAATACCTACTCAGTTCCAGGGCTGCGGAGTCTGACTCGGAACTCGAGTAAAACCACGTAAAACTTCGTATATTAAGTAAGCAACAAACTATAGTTTGGAGGGGGCTATGGCCTTTCCTACCCTTCTGTAACCGCCCGTGAACAGTGGTACTGTTTACTTTAATGTAGGACTGCGGAGACGGACTCGGGACTCGACTAAGACCACGTAAAACTATCCGAGTCCCGAGTCCGACGTGTTCATGCGCAGTACCAAATTTTAAAACTGATATGGCCGCCAACTGAAAATTGTACAGATGGAACAGAATATGGTGGAAAGGTTTCCAACCATGTATTGTGATGTAATGAATTATACGACACCCCTATAAGTGGATTGCTGAATATCAACGCTATTTTATTTTCGTAAATTGGCGGAATACAGGCTGTAGAGTCAGGGCCGGACTCGGGACTCGACGAAATCGCATCTTTGACCGGAGTCGGACGGGTTATTTTTAACCGACTCCGTAGTCCTGTTCAGTACCATATTACACGAAAATATGGTACTAAAATATTTTATGTCTCTACAAAGCCTAAACCTTCTGGAAGCTGTATGGCTGTTTGTGTTTTTACTACCTGGTGTGAAGCGACAATGGTCAACAACATGGCATTTAAATGTAACATGGCAAGTTTTAAATCTTAGGAATGTTCTCGTAAGCATAAACCTTCTAAAAGCTCATGTGGGTACGCAATACCTAGGGCGATGAGTCGATAGTCGACTGAGTCTAAATCTTCTAAGAGCTGATGTATGAATGCGTTATACCTGGAGCAAGCGTGGATGGTAAACAACATCCCTTATACTCAGTACCAGACCATGCCAAAATTAACATGAAAAGTTTTAACTCTTAGTAAACCTCGACAGATCCTCTTAACCTTCGATCTGTTGAGCGCATGTACTGTATATATGCGTAAAAACTGAAGCGGAACTACGATGGCGAACAACACCCTATTCAGTACAACACAATGCAAGTAAAATGACAAGTTTTAACTCTTAGTAAACCTCGACAAAACCTAAACCTTCTCGGCAAAGCCTAAACCAAACCCTTTTCTAAGAGCTCATGTATGCTATTGTAATACCATAAGCAAAGCGACGATAATGAACAACATCCGTACTTAGTACTAGACCATTTCAAACCTACTATGGCAGGTTTAAGTCTTAGTAAGCCTCGACAGAGCCCAAACCTTCTACATATGTGTGTGTAATACCTGGATCGAAGCGACGATGGTAAACAACATTCCTCGGTCACAATCCTTTCAACTTATCCAATATATTGTTTCGTTTTGTTTTTGCGCTACTGACACTTGTTTTTAAGTGTTTTATTTACCTTTTAAATCTGCACACGTTTTAACTGTGTTTCAACCAAAGCATCATATCGAAACTAAACCAGCAACTTCAAATTGCAGTTAATCTTGTCGAAGCCTTAAGGCTGGTTCACACTAGACGCGTTAACGTCTAGCGTCTAACGGCTAACGTCGTCCAGTTCACACAAAACGCGTTGCCAGCGTTAACGGCAAATTTCCTCGCTTCTAACCGAAATGAACCAGCCTTTAACCTTCTAAAAGCTTCATAGCTTATGTATGCTTGCGTTATACCTGTAGAGAAGCAACGATGGTGAACAACCAGCTCATAGCAACCAGATACTGGATGTTGTCGGACACCATCATGAAGAAACCAAAGAACCAGACTAAACCAAGAGTGCTTGCAATCAAAAGGGCGATTGCGAGGTTGTGGAGGTTTGAGGGACTCTTTGAGGTAGAAGGCAACTGGAAATTCAATTTTGGTAATGCCAATTAGAAAAAATGAAAAAACTGCAATGGTTTTCGTTCAGTTAATAAACTATGAGTTTTTAAAATATAAAACCTTTTTTATAAACGAAACAAATTTTATCACGATTCCCGATTTTCCTTCTAATATTTCAAGCTCACGTTCTTTTTTTTGCCACTAATATAGTATAACCTTACAGGCCAGCCATATTACTGTTAGAACTGCATAATTCAGCTCACGTTAAAACCTATAACCTGATTTTGACTAAGACAAGAAAGTCTATACTGTTTTGCAACCATTCGAAGTCATTGTCGTCATTAACGTGCATTAGGACGAGGAGATATCTTCTTTTTTACATATTAAGTTTGCATTCAGCTCACGTTCTTACTCTTGCAAGTGAGCCTAGCTTATAATTACAGGAACAATACACGGATGTCATTGAATCAAATTTATCCCAGCTTACGTTCTTCCTCTTGCAAGTGAGACAAGTGTAACATTTCAGGTCAACCATTCAAATGTTCGAACTCAAAACTTTTATCGTAACTCACGTTCTTTCTCTTGCAAGTGAGGCTGACGATGACGAGCAGGAACATGACGAGGTTGAAGAGAAGCAGAGTTGCGACAGGGAGGAGGAATCCGATGTAGAAGGAGTAGCCCTTGATCCAGCACATGTTGGAAGCAAGCATCGTGTGGGACAAACTCGCTTCAAGCGCTGTAAAGCAGGTAAATATATACAATGTATTGGGGGTTTAACTAGACGGACAATTAATATACAGAGTAGGTTAAACTCAAGCATCGTGGGAAACAGGCTCGCTATATTCGCTGTAACTAAAGATACAGGAAATGGGGTTGGCTGTATAACAAAAAGCACTGCTGCAGCAGGAAAATGGCAATGATGTTGGTAGCTCGACTGAATATGGTTTACCTTAGAAAAACAACCAAAAAAAACAAGTCCAGTATATTGGTCAAGAAACTGTTATACAGAGATGTGTTCGACGCAAGAAAATGTGTGGAAGAGACTCAATTCGTTCGCTGTAAAGATGGAAGCGCTTAACAGCACGAAAATGTTGGAAATGCTTTGGGCGGTTGACTTAAAAAGGTTCAGTTAAAATTAAAAGTATATTGGGTGAGAGTAATTAATATACAGAGATTTATTTGAAGAAAGCATCTTGTGAGACAAGCTCGGTGCAAGAGCTGTAAAGCAGGGAAACGACATACGATGATTTTTGCAGTTTAACTTTAGATCGTTCGTGAGTAAGAAAAAAGGCCAGCAAATTGGAGCAGTCAATATACAGAGATATGTTGGACGCAAGTATCGTGTATGACAAGCTCGTTGCTCTTTAAAGCAGGCAAATGTTCGCAATTTGTTTTTGTAAATCAAAAGCTTTCGCTTATGTTTGGAGAAAAAGTATAAAAACAGAAGTATGTTAAACTCAAGCATTGTGTAAGACAGGCTTAGTGTCAGAGCTGTAAAATGGAAGTTAAAACTGTCGCTGTAACAGAAAAAATTGCAATGTATTGGCGGTTGAACGTTGCATCGTTCAACTGAGTTTTAAAAAGAAGGTCAAGTTTATTTGGACGGGAAAGTATATACAGACATAGGTTAGACTCAACTATCGTGTATGACAGTCGTTGCATTCGCTGCAATAGGAAAATTGGCAACGGTGTTGCTGGTTTAACTTGATATAGTTCACATAAGTTTAGAAAAAAAAATGCCAAAGTACAGTATAATGTACGACAACTTATACAGAGATAAATTATACGCAAACAAACGTGTTAGACAGGCTAAGTGCTACAGCTAAAGCAGGAGAATTTAAGTACTGGTGTTGGCGGTACTGTCACGCCAAAATTGGTCCGGTCGAATCGATTTTGGCGTTGGAACAGCCGCTAAAACAGGTCTGGCTAGGGTTAGGGTTCGAATTTGTTAGGGTTAGGGTTAGGCCGGGTTTTGGCCTAGCCGGACCTGATTAGCGCCTGTTCCAACGCCAAAATTGATCCGACCGGATCAGTTTTGGCCCCGGACCAAATTTCGCGTTATAGTACAACTTAAAGAAGTTCAATATCGCATAACAGGCTAGTTGTACTAGCCGTTCTAACAACCAAGTTCAAAAATACTGTTGGGCTGACAAAGTGGAAAAATAAAAACAACAAAGTGTTGGATGCACTTTATAATGTACCTTTAAATTAGTCAATTGTAATTTACGTAAACGTCACTTTTAATAAATCCTGAGTTAATTTGAACCTGAAAACATTGGCAACAAATAACACGCCTTTAGGGCTTTTTTAGAGATTCTATCCAATTCACGAACTTTTTTACATAATAGCCAAATAAAGGATTAACGTTTGCAAGCTGAATATGACTTTTGGTGCCTAACTTTTTTATCTTGATTTCTCGTTAAACGAAGGATATAAAATAACTATGTGACAAAAACTGTGTGGACTTTAAAAAAATTGTCATTCAATTTAAAATTGCATTCAAAAATATTTCAAATTTACGTCACAGAAAAAATGCCGGGGCCAGTAGTATTAATTCTGCGGGCCGGATTTGGCCCGCGGGTCTAGGTTGTTGGCCCCGGAGTGAGTTAGTTAAGCAAAACAAGGTGTTTTAAACAAACATTTGACTATACCTTCACCGCAAACAGGCGAAGTATCAGGTGCAACTTCGTAAACTTTGTTCACAACAATGTTGATGGTCACAACGACTGCTGGGAACCCATATGAGAAGAAGTAAGCCTTCAGCATGTAGTAATCCCAAGACACGTTAAATACCTAAAACAGGAAGATTGGCTTAAAGGTAAAACAAAGTTTTAGGTTAATACTTTGAACTGTCGGCTGTCGGGACCGTAGTGTTTCGTAATTTTCTAAACGACATTAATGACGCCTCTTTGTCGATTAATAATTGGTAGAAAGTTGTAATACGTCGTTTTGTCAAAATGCTATTAGTTCTGTTGGATATCATTACTGTCAGCAAGTTTATTTTCAATGTTACAGCTAGTGTTTACAGTTTTACAGTTAGTTTTGACGGTTATTTTTTTCCAAGATAGGTCGTATCTACAATGGGACTTAATATATTGAAGTTACATACAATCCTAAATTATAAAGAGCAATATTTTGCTGTACTTTAAAACCTTAAGTTACATATTTTAGATTGTACAAAAATGCGTGCGTTTGTTTTACGGGTATTTTTACCCAGACGGTCGGTTACCTTGACTATAGACTTGTATAGCAGGTGTCCGTAAACTGCCATCCAGCACCAGTTTGAGAGCAGGAAGAAATGGAGAAGTAGAGCGGAGGCCAGGCACCTTTCTTCGTGCTGACGTTGATCGATGCCGGCCACAAATATGAGGTAGACGATCGAGAGGTTCACACAAACGTTAATTAGAACTTGCATGGGACGACGCGAGCGGATGTCTCTGAAGAAATACAATGCATGAGACACTTAGAAACTGCGTATCTTCAGTTTGACTTAATATATTAAAGTTAGATGGCATCCTCAATCATTAGGAGAAAGATTCTGAGAAAATCTCAAACCATTAGCAGCTCATTTAATTTGTAGATCACTATTTCCCAGACGCGTTGATCAATTAAAATAAACGTTCCACAAAATACTGTTTGAAAGTTCGTATCTACAATTGGACTCAATATATTGAAGTTAAATACAATCCCAAATGATTCGCAGCAAGATTCTAACGAAACAGTTACCCTAAACCTCTTAGAAAGTGCATAGTCTATCACAGGGGTTCCAGTCGCGCCTAAACCACACTAGAAAGGTCTCTGCCGACCGCACAATAAGTTAACCAAGAATTGTGTTATTCAAATGTTAGAACAACTGCGAATCAGGCGGGTATCGGATTTTTCGTTGCACTTAAATACGTGTTTAAATTACATTTAAGGAGGCAGTAAAGTGTTGGCGCAAAGCGAAAAAAAAAAATCTTTTCGCACTTACGCAGTTAAAATAGTCAAAAAGTATGTAAAATCGACTCGTGTCTATTTTGTCAAATAGGCGGCGGGCCGGATGAATTACTTTGACGGGCCGGATCCGACCCGCGGGCCGTAGGTTGCCGACCCCTGGTCTATCATCTTCAATTGGACTCAATATATTGAATTTTATTAGATGCAATCCGAAATAATTCATACACTTTTTAATTAGATAAAGGATCTGAAGAAAATACAGAATACCCTTGCACTATTGTAAACCGGCGCATTTTTTATGAAATTATTACAAGTGAAGCATAATACTTATATATACCTTGTATCTGCAAAGAAACAAATTATATTAAGTCGTTCTTTATATTATGAATGAAAAACACGTTGACAGCAAGTTTCTATTTGTCAATAACTGATCCACTGAGGCGTTTAAGAACAAGTTAAAGGCGATGGAAATCTTACGTTAAATTAAGAATAAGTATGTTAAGTAATATTTTAACTTACTTGGAAACGAGCAGCAGAATAACTGTGATGACGAGAGCTACGATTGAGATAATACATCCGACCAAAGTCACAGTTTGCAATGTTATATCGGCAGGGATGTCGTAAACACTCTGCAAGAAATCAAGACTTTTGACGAAGTGCAAATTTAAACTAAAATAATAACACGTATAAGAATTGTGTCAAGTTATTGGATTTATATACGGAATCAGTTATATACATTCACATGTTTATCGGTGATTTGACCATTCTAAAGTCATACTGGCCAACGACAACCGTGCACTTTTCAATAGCAAATCGGGTCCTTTCTTAAAGGTTTCTTAACTTTAAGAGAGTCGGACTATCAAGGGTTTCAGTTCAATTCGCCAAGGCAAAGAAATCTGGCCGTTTTTTTAACTGGGATCCACCAGTCCTGTGGTTAATTAATTTAGAAAGCAACCTAATTTTTCCCTTGTATCCTGTTTGCAAAGATAACCGGCAGTGAGGTTCGAACCAACGACCTCGGGAAAACTAAGATATCCGCTCGACCCAATGAGAAACACAGGCTCGAATGTGATGCAAGCGGTCAGACACATGTGACTCAAAGTGCGTGCTTAAACTTAGTGTCTAAAACTCACCACTAGAACTGCGAAGTTCGTTAAATGGTCGCATTGGCAGGTGGGGGGATTCGAACCCGGTACCAAACAACATCCCTGGGTTGACCAGTCGTTGGTTGTGAAGTTCCAGAATACACACGACTGGTTGACGTACTGAGCCTGAAATACAACAACACAAACCACAGAAATTGTTAGTTTTGCACAACGTACGTAATTGTTATAATCTGAAAGGAACCATCACCACAGGTTATACCGTATTCACATATTCACACATTTCAAACAATCACACTTGATATATTTTAATTTGCATTAAAATATGTTACCTTTATAGAGGAAATGTAACAATATAACTAGCAACCTGCAAAGTGGAATCGTTTTGCATCTTCCCACCGGTTGAATTGACAGTGTTGTGCGTTATATTAACCTTGTCATCAAGGTTCATGATGGATGCTGGGGTCGTTTCATTTCCAACGTTACCAGATACAACCTGGAGACAAACAAATAAAAAAAAAAAAAAAATTGAAAGAGGAAAATATAGATATATTTAGATTCGATTTATTTGTTTGCATATTCATAATTGCAAGGAGGCGTGTTATACCGCTGGCCTTAATGTGAAACCCCAGAGGTATTTCTGTTTTGTAGATTTTTAGGTAAAAAAATGCAAACCTTAAAAAAAATGCAAAAAAAACGATCTTAAACACTTTTGTTTCTAAACCGAATGCTGAATCTACGCAAAGGGATACATCAGTTTAAGAAAAACAGCTGCAAACTATAAATACAATCAACATCAACTAGGAAATATTTTAATTTTTTTAATCATTCGTGATTATTTTCTGATTTGCTATGTATAGATTAAAAAATCACAAACCATAGAGTCTTTCAACAAGCGAATGTATAATTCATTTCAATTCTCCCAACTTTGTAATCGTTTTATGGTTCAACCTTTTGTCGCTAACCTACTAATATCTAACAGAGCATTTCAATTACCACACGAAAAACTACCCAACGACGCCAAATTTTCAGAACCTTACTTTAAATGTTAACATGAAGAAAATACTCTACTCACCCAGTTAGCCATGTCATTGGACGGAAAGAGAACGCTGCTTCTGTGCAAGAGAAACACTGTCCTCACTGACGTGTTGGTTGCCATGCCAACCTGCCTTCTTCTGCGCAGCGCTAGCGCCCCCTGCTGGTTTCCCTCCGCTTCCTGCAGCGCCTCCAGCGGAATGGTTATGGTTACTGGTTGAATGGGAGTGGTTTGGTTGTTGGGGTCTTGGAACACCATTGGTTGAAACTGGATGTTTTGGCTTGGGTTTTGTTGAACTGAGACCTGAAAATTGTAAGGAAAGGTTGGCTTGGGTTTGTATCTAAGGAATTGAGTGATACTTTGCCTATAATAAAGTTTAATTGGGGAAAAATTTTGCCTGATCCAGACCATCAACTGGTGTATATAAACTGTTGGGCATTTTATTAACTGTTCACGTACCACTTGAATATGTATGAATAATTTTACATAGTATTATAGGAAAAATTATCATAATTTAACCTTCAATTTTAAGGATGTTAACTAAAACTAAACAAGCCTTAAGCCTCATATAAGCATTATTTAGCCTGTTAGAGATATAAATTCGTTCCAGATAGTGTATTTTTTATTACAAAAAGTACTACCTTGGTAAAAAAGTAACTATTTTTGTTAAACTTGTAATTCGCAAAACATTGAATAATCCAAAAAAAATTACCGCGCCAGGCCCACACAATTTCAGATTGAAGGTCATAAAAATCATTATGGTATACATGGTCTAAATATAGTGGGTACAAAAAAGCCCCAATTAAAGTTTTAGTCATAATTTAAAGCACTGTGATCAATTCAGAACTTTGGCGCCTTTATCTTGAATTTATTTCAACTTGATTTCAGCTTCATATCTGTTGGACAGAAAAACACCAGGTTTCTGATGTCTCATTGTTTTTTAGGACGTTGGTTTTTTAAGTTATATCTCAAAATGTCATGGCGACCCTGGTCCAGCAAATTAAAATATGTTTTAAGAAGTCGGCATTAAAAAAAAGTTTACGAACCCTGCACTACTGGAACGTGTATCAGAGATTAGGAAACACGACTCTCTAAGTAGCCAGCATACCTCAGCCTCAATATACGGGGTTGATACCGTCAGTACATTTGACCCGCTTGTAAGGTTCACTCTATACGCGAGCGAGGTCAACGACCTCACGAGGTTATTATTGGTCATGCTGTTTGAAGCCGTCTGATTGGCTGACGGCTGCTCGAGGAATGTGGTCACGTGGTCGGCGATGTTAACAATCTTTTGGTAAGCGAAAGGTGTGACCTGCATAGTGCAAAAGTTAAAGTTTAATTTGAGTTTATTATTTGTTTAACTTTAAGCTGGATTTGTCGCGCGAAGTCTTAAATTTAGTAAAGAGCAAACGCAACTAACTCAGATCTACCTGTAAGAGTGCCTATAACGATTTGACCTGAAAATAAATATAATGATTTGACCTGAAAATAAAATTAAAAGTAGTTTCTTTCCATACATTTGTCACTTCAAAATATGACGAGATTTTTTAAACTGTAAATAATAAAAAAGTGTTCTTTCAATACATTGGCTATTTACTTCTAAATATAAAGAGATGATTTACTTTTAAATTTTTTTTATTTTGAATAGAACCAATTTATTTAATTGCTATAAAACTTTTTAATGGAAAAATAAAATGAAACGGTTCAAAATGAAAGATTTAAAAAATATTCTAGGTTCGGATGAAAAAAAATAATTGTCCTTGTTGTCCTTAAACAAATATAGCGCTAAAAAATTGTAAAGTTTTGTTGTTTATAATTACTTACCGGGAAGTTGGTTGTGTTGGCAACCGTGTTGATAAAGTTGGCTGTGGCCGTGATATCGTTGCCGTTTAAGTTGGTTGTGTTGAAAGTGAGAACATCAAGCTCAGATACCGTATCTTCAAACGTGTTTGTGTTAAGGTTAGCGACATCCGCCTAAAAATAAACAGTAAGATGAAAACAGCTTTGGGTTACTAATTTAGATGATTTTATTAGTCGTAGCTAACTCGACATTTACTGTATTATTTCACATGAGTGCTATTTTTTTTAAATATTGAGTTTTGAATGAGTTTTGTCAAACAACTTGTTTTTAACACTGGTTAGGATAAAGTTATATTTTGTCAACTTTAAATTTTGTTTGTAATTTTTTTTAAACTATCTAAAGTGACTTTAACAATTTGATTGGACATGAATCCATTTTATGCCCCAAAACTGTAAGGTGTAAAAAAAATATTTTGAAATACCTAGTTTTTAACACTTATATACCTAAATTTCGTACAAACACGTTAAACATACACTCACTCTAACTAAACCACTTCTGTCTAAACACACGTACAAATGTTAACACAGCTCCAACTTTCACTTACTTGATTAGCGATGTTTTCAACAGTTTCGTTTCTGCACGGGATTGTTCGGAATGTCGACTGGTCGAAGGTGATTGAGTAAAATCGATTGAAAACAACTGAACAAGTTGCTGAAGCCAAGGGCTGGCCTAAAATCGTGACAAGAACACTTAAACGCATTTCGACAAATTGAAACATAGACGCTTATGTCTTTAAAAGTTATGGGAAATTAACACCGCGATGAGTTGTAAAAATGGAACAGCAATGCTAAGAAATACAGCACAATAACAATAATTAATCAAACAAATACATAAGAAAATTAAAAATATAGTAGGATTGTTGAAATTACGACAAGAATTTTATAAAAGAAACACAGCATAAAAGAATATTGTTTAAGTTACTAAAATTTTAATGCTAAGTTTGTTAGATAAAAGTTTTTGTTAATTAGATGAAAAGTTTTTGTTTAGTTTTTCGGTATAAATCGGGAATTTTTAATCACAAATTTTCAATCACAAATTGCGACATTCATAAAAAATCCTTGCGTATAAAATAAAAATCTTGCTAAAGTCAAGTCTTTTTAAGCTAAAGCTATAGAATAGTCCGTTCATTTCACTTTTACTCTAAATTTACAGTGTTGTAATGACTTAAGTCATTGACTTGAATGAAATGACTTGACTTGAATTAAGTCCTTTGACCAAAATGACTTGACTTGACTTGACTTTAGTCTTTTAATTAAATGACTTGACTTGGACTTAAGTCATTTTGGCAAATAACTTGGGATTAAATTAAGTTTTTTCATTAAAATTTATCTCAAGTTTATACATTAAACACTCTTATTGCTGTATATCCATTTTGTTATTTTTTTAGTTAAATTGTTGCTTATAATCGGACGAGTTTACCAACTTTAATAGTTTAACAGTTTACTTTTATGTTAATGACATGACCTGAAACTGACTTGCTCCCATAATGACTTGACTGGGACTTGACTTGGGCAACCGATGACTTGGACTGGGACTTGACTTGTTATTTTTGCAAAAGACTTCTTGGACTAAATTCATTTCAAAATGACTTGTTTACTACACTGTAAATCAGTGTTTGTTTCTCAACCTTTTTTCGCGGCGACCAAAATATTAAGTGTAAGTATGACAACTAAGCTTTGGCAACCCAGTTGTTTTTTCTTGCAAGTGAACAAAAACTAGGCATCAGCATAAAAAAATTCGAATTTTATTAACTTAGACATTATTTGTATTGCTTCCTTAACTTTTCTAATTGAGAAATCTTGCTAGGAAACAATCTCAAATAGTATAAACATGTGAATTACTGCGGTCGGCAACCCAACCAAATCATACAGCGACCCAAGAAGCACTGCTGTAAATTTTTAACTAACCTGTGAATACACAAGTGTTGGTCGAATAACCAGTTTGACCTTCTGGCGTCGGGTTGAAGTCGTAGCGGGTTCCATTCACAAAAAGCGGCCTCATGCAAGTAGCTGGAAGAAAATAAAGTGAATTGTTCGCCTATGATTGCAATAATATTGGCCTGAAGAAGATTGTTCAAATAGGCGCCGAAACGTTTGTACGTTTTGCCAGAAGAACACTTTTGTAGTTCCCTGGCAGCAACAGTATGTTATAGAAAGTACAGGCTATGTTGTTTGCAGACATCAAGTAATAGAAAATCCCCAAGGAAAACATACACTTAGAGAAGAATAGCTAATAACCAAAGTATTTCTTTTTCCGAATCAGAAAAGTGAAGTTTTAAAAATTATTAAAATACTAGCTCTTTATTACAACTACTCATCATTTTAAAATTACTTTAAAAAACAATTCTTTGAAACAATTTATTTGATGTTTGAAAAGGTAGACTTTACTAAGCATGAATAAATTAGCCTCCACCTGTACAATGAACGTCGCCGTCGCCCAGAAAACCGTAATCACACTGGCAAGACGACCGTACTTCGTCTGTGTTTAGCACCCCGGGGAGGGTGGGGCTGTTCTGCGGGAATTCCGACTCAGTAAGCTGGCCGTTTCTGAACACAGACAGCTGGCAAGTCGCGTTACCGACACAGATGCGCTGGTAGCAGGGGTTGGGTAACTCTGGAAACAAATTGGTAATTTCTAAAATCGAAAACCTCAGTGTATTTAAAAATTTTACCGTGTCTTTTGCAATGGCTTCAAATAAAAGCAACGAATTTTCAGATAAATTCAGATACATGCAGGGTTAAAATAAAGCAAGAGCATAAGCAGACATAAAACATTCAGCCGGTAAAAATCCATAAAGATGAGTTGTCTTTCTTCAAACAAATTCCCTAAATCGAGAGGGTTCCACGTGGCCATCTAGTAGAACTGCATTTTGCCGACTTTAATATGGTAACCTAAAAACATTTTCGTTTGGCGCAAATGTAAAGTCTGCTTGTATTATTAGCCTGTTTTGTTGAAAATAGTTTCCACCAAATGCGCAGTTCATATAAATACACCCTTTAAAATAACATTTGATCGACTTAACTATTTCCCCCGATTTCTTCCGTCTTTATAATACGAAAAATACGCCACGTTTTGTCGTAATTTTATGAAAAAATTATGACGTTACGGGTTGACGTAGCATGGTGATGTCATTCCTGATTATTTTTCAAGGCCAAACAAAAGACCTGGATCCGGCCGTGGTCGAAAGTTGTGTAATCTATATGTGTTTAATGAGACTCAAACCAATCTAATTTATAAATAAACTTTAACTATTTGTGAAGAAGATAATTTGAAGGTAATGTTTGATATAAATTTATCATACTTTAAAAGTTAGATCGTACAATCGTATCAGCAAGTATATCAGGTTAATCATGGACTTTGAGCACGTTAGAAGAATGTTAGCACAGCATTTGAACAATTTGTTACAAGATGTAAAAGGTTAATTTACAAGTAAAAAGTTGGTATAGTACTTTAAAGCTTTAGTGGCAAAACGCTTCAAGCAACCTCATAATAATCTTTTTTTTGACGAGTTATCAGCCATTTCGATATTTTTCTTTAATTTCAAGCTGACATCACACAGCATGCTTGTTATGTTCGAAGCACTCTACGAGTTACATTAAGTTTTAAGGCAAGTTAGGCTGAAGCAGCAATCCCAAAACATTGCTGAAGGGCAGTGCAGTGTTGAACGTGTGTGCAAGTTGAGAAGTTCCACAGGCAATCCAAGATGCAAAGTACTGATTCCGTAGAAAGCAACCTGCTGGAGTTGTAGTTCTAGTTCTAGCAGTTGTAACCATGGTTGAAGTGTTTGCTGAGGTTGCTGTTGTTGTGTAAGCTACAGTGGATGTTTCAGCATCAGTTGTATTCGGTTGAATTGCATTGAAGCTAGACGTTGTTGCTTGTTGTGTAGGTACATGTGAATATGCGCTTGTGGTGCTTTCTATTGTTTGAAATGTTGTCAATGTACCAGTACTTGTAGCTGAATGTAAGTCTGTACTCGACTGAACAGTTGCAGCAGTTGTACTTGATTGTAGGCCTGTAGTCGACTGATAAGTTACAGCAGATGAGTTTTGCTGAATGGTAACGTTAGAGGTTGTATCCTGATGTGTTGTTACATATGTCGTATTGGTTGAAGTAGTTGCTTGCTGTGTTACTGTTCGGTAGGCAGAAGTTACTTGCCTTGTGCTCGATTGGTATCCGGTCCCGCTTTGGCTTGTGGTGGTCGTTAAATCTAGCGGTGGCCTGGTAGCATTCGGTCCTGTAGATTAAGGATGTCCAACGAACTTTATTCCGACACGCAATACTCGAAATTTCCGACTAAATATATCGCGATCCAAAAGCAAATGACGTCATAGTTACGCTCAACCATGAAATTTGGCCAAATCAAAACGGTTAAAATATAATGTTTCGTAGTTATTCAAACAGGGCTGTACTTTAACGTTAAGCAGGACGAATGCCGATAATACAGCACAACAGCGTCGGATATTGGCTGCAAACGACGTCATAATTATGCTTAAACAAGCAATCTTGACAAATTGAACCGCTCAAACCGAATGTTTTTCTAAAGATTAAACCAAAAATTACTTTAGCGATACCCCCTTAATATCGGACGAAACGATAAAATGTATCCATTAGCATCGGGTATCGGCTGCCACCCGATATTATCGGACATCCTGCTGTATATGTCGTAAAAGACCGTGGCCTTTAATGCGCACTTATGTTAGTTTTGCGCACAATGAGTATTTTTTTTAAAGAATCTACCGTTCTCAATTTTGCTATAAATAAGGATCGAACCCGCGAACAGTTGAAAAACGTTTTGCAAATTATAAAGCATGTTGTTTGCAAAACATTCTGCAAGATGCCAACGTTAACGTGAAAGCAAACATAGAAAGCGAACAAAATGGCACCCTTTTATACTGGTTTCAGTTAACTATAGAACATTGGGGCACCAAACTTTTTTCATAAATTATTTGCGATCGCGTGCCGGATAGAAATGTTTTGTCAAACATTAAATAATTTTCGCTATACGAAGGAAAAATAAATAAATACGTTGTAACAACTGTTAGTAATTCTTTGTCGTAATGTGTAAAATTTAAATTGTCGCATTGTTCAATATTTTCTCTAAAGTTATTTTTTTGCATTCGACAACATTTCAACTGTAGTGTATCGTCAATATGGAAATATTCCGCAGGTCGAAATATTTCGGCCAGACCTGTCCCGCGGGCCGTAGTTTAGACGCCCTGCTATAGAGGTTCTAAACTAAAGCAACACACTAATTACAGCGGTAGTAGCATTAAGTTTCTCCGAATGTGAAGCTTGCTGAAGATACAAATGAACTAAACGACATTTATAATATTTTTTCTCAGCAGATAAAAGTGGTAAAAAAACTTAAAGTCGCTTAAGTTAAACTCATTTTTAGCGATGCATTACAAAGCGTTATTTTGGGGCAAAAGTATAAAAAAAGGGAAAAATGTCGAAAAAGAAAAAAGGGGGAATAAAGGGTGGGAAATGTCAAAAATGAACTGTACCATGCGATAGAAGATATGTTTTCATGGTGCAAATAGAAGTTATTTACAACACGCACATATTGAACACAGGGCTTTGATAAGCAAATACCGAAATTTACATCTGTCCAGCCCTCACAGCAAAATAACAAGGTAAATCAAAAATTAATTTAAGCTCCTTAATTTAAGTGACGCGCCAACGAAAAAAACAATTCCAATCCTTATCACTGAAAAAAGGAAATTAGCACAAAAGATTCAAAATATGAGCCAAGGCCTCGTATTGCTTTGGATATTTTTTGAGGAGTATTTTCCTTAGAACCAATCACAATAAAACTACTTATACCAGATCCATCCAAATGCGAGACCTGTGACATGATAAACAATTATCCCAATAGATCAGTGATTCTCAACCTTTTTTCTTTCGTGGCCCATTTACGTCGCAAAAAAAATCTGTGGCCCAATAAATGAAAAAACTGTAAAATAGGTTTAGAACGAAACACAGCAGAACGTATTTCAAAACAGATTATTTATTCGACCGTGCATTAATGAGATACTTTCGGCTGAACAATAAATTTACATTCCTTTTTAATTCCTCTCCAAGCCATTATTCCTGTAAAATTAAATATAGTGGCACAAATGAAACTAAATCTAGCTTTTTTAAATTGGTCTGCGGTCCACCTTAAATGTACTTATGGCCCACCAGTGAGCCATGGCCCACTGGTTGAGAACCGCTGCCATAGATCAAACTCACGTGGATAGCAGCTATCAGATGCGTTCCCAGTCAGTCCAGCTCCACAAAAACAATCGCTGAACAAGCCCGCGTCTAGCGTTCCTGCTGGCAGAGTTTCAATTGTGCCTGCGTCCACGATTTGACCGGTTGCCAGCCGAATTCTGCACGACGCGTTGGTGCCACAGACTC
The DNA here is from genome assembly GCF_963924565.1 of Ascidiella aspersa. NCBI lineage: Eukaryota > Metazoa > Chordata > Ascidiacea > Phlebobranchia > Ascidiidae > Ascidiella > Ascidiella aspersa. Next base: position 32,334,778 of record NC_139450.1, read on the forward strand.
GGGTTGTACAAGGGCTGGCTGAAATTTAAAAATAATGTTTTTTAGCTTGTAAAATATCTAGGAGAATTGTAAAATGGTTACAGGGGATAAATAAAAATACGTTTTCGAGTTTAAAGGTTACAGAGGATGACTAAATCTACAAGGGTGAAAGTGACAAAAGTAAATATCGCAATTGCTAGTATAATGAATTGATCCACAAGCTTTAGTTAAGTCTAAAGCGGGGGAACTCTTTTTACAAAGGGCTGTTGAACTGTAAAGGTTGACGGTTGCGGGCCTGATAAAAATAACTTTACCAAACTTGGAGTAGTGTTGAACTTTACCAAATTTGGAGTATCCTTAAGCGAAGAAACTATTCATAACTATGCAACGAAAACTGTTGTAAGCCCGGCGATGAACATTAATTTAGATTTGTATCCGGTTTTAAATTTACGCTTCTTCGAATTCAATACAATCCGACGCTTTTTGTGTTTTTCAAAACAAAAATCTCGATGTTGTCTTTTCCCAACTAAAAAACAACAAATAAATCCGTGTCAAGTTTAATCGTCTCACCCAAGCAAACATCGACTCCGTTTCCCACGTATCCAGCAACACAGGAGCATTTAAACGATCCGACCGTGTTGGTGCAGTTTCCTAAGCTCGGCTGGCAGTTGGAACTGTTGGTCGAACATTCATTGATATCTTCACAGAAATACAAATTTATTGTTGTGATGCAATTGATCTGTTACTAATACCTTTTTTTGCCATCATTTTTAACTGCGATGATTAGTCCGAATGTTAAATTGGAATTGAATTTTGATTTTTGTCAAAACTTTGTCAATATCCGCGCAAAACATACGTTAAATTTGTAATTATTGGCTCGTGGCAGCAACACAAAAATGATTTCTTGCTATAACCTTTGAGTTTTTGTCTTGCAATTTTTATATGTTCTAGAATTTCTCTTATAAAGTACTAGATTGTATGTATGCAACTAACTTAAAAATATAAACCTGTCACACTACCAGTTTATAACTATTCTAAGCACAAAAGTTTACTATCTTTTTCGCCCTTTTCTGATTGCGATTGTTTTTAAACCTATTGCAAAGACGAAAATACATTTACGAATTAGAGTTCACTATGGGTGATAAAAAGAATAAAATTGAGACGAAACAACATAATGGGTTCTATCGGTTGTCGTTATTGATGCGCTTCACTTTGTTTTCAAAACTACTGTATATAGTAAAGACGGAAAAGTATCTCTGAGTTTTAAGTGATTAAAGGCCCGTTTACACTACAGCCGCACTAAGCTGCGCTGGGCGTGAAATTATTTTCACTACAGCTGCGCTGAGCCGAGCTGCGCGTAAAAATCGCTCCAAACGCAAGGTTTTTCTATAGCTGCACGGGGCTTGAGTTTAGCAAAGCTTGAAAATCTCAATAGAATTTAAATGTAAATTACGCTTTGCTCAGCTGAGCGCAGCTGTAGTGTAAACGGGCCTTAAAGGTAGCCTAATTGAAAAACAAGATTGAAGTCGATGTAACATAACGGAATTCTATCGGTAGTCGTTTTTAATGCGTTACACTGATTGCGATCGTTTTCAAAACTATATAGTAAAGACAAAAATATATTTACGAATTTTGAGTCGACTATGTAGAATACAAAAAAAAATGCAATGCAATCCACTTATTGAACAATGTATTAGGGTTTAAGCCTTTTGTTAGCACAATTAAAAAATGATCGTTTTTTTAAATAATATCTTTCAGAAATGTTAAAATACATAATGGATTAATAGTGTTCTATCGGTACTCGTTTGTAAAGCATTCCACTCACCATTACAAGTAAGTCCACTTCCCATGTAGCCAGTCTTGCACGTGCACAAGAATGAACCCGCAGTGTTACTGCAGTTGGCGTTGATGTCGCATTGAGGCGATGCGGTTGAGTTGCATTCATTAATGTCTAAAAAGAAGTTTTCAATACTAGGTGGAAAGCAAAGCAACCTGGGATTAAATGTCCAATTTGTATTAGGCTACAAATTAGTGTGTATGTTTGTATTGTTGTTAGACCTAATTGGACACTGTCCATTAGATATAGCAAAACTGTGGTATTTACTAACTTGTCGTGTATAGCTAATGTGATAGTGAAGTTATAATTTTATACTTTCGTACATAGTGGTTGGAGACTGTAGTGAGACGTAGTCAGAATATTAAAGCCCTTTTTGTGAACGTTTCGAATGTCTCTTTATTCATTTTTAACATAGTGAGAATACATACTTAATCCGATTATATATATTTAGAACCAATGCCTTCTCATTATGTTGAAACGAAATAAAGAGATATTCGAAATGTTCAAAATGCTACATAGGCTACTTCTGTATGGGCTTTGGTATTTATTCTTCGATTCAGCAAAACCTCAAGCCAATATCTAAAGACTTGTTCGAAACGTTCAAACTACTTTTTACTTCTATACGAGTTTTGATATTCTTACTCTAATTGTACAGTTTTTGGTGTCTCGTGGGCTAAAAAAGTTTGAAAACCACAGCCCCAACTGTTACTCACCCACGCAATCTGTCCCGTTGTTCGTGTACCCGGAAACACAAACACACCCGTATGAACCGGGACTATTAATGCACATCTGGTTAACCTGGCAAGGATTCATACCCACGCATTCGTTTATATCTGCACAAATAAAACCAATATAATTTTGTACAAATTCCTGATTTTCAAATAGCAGTTTGCAGTAACAAATTTATATATATGTGCCACCTTATTTTTCGTTTTTTGACTCACTGTATGTATACGCTTCTGCAAAGTTACAAGTTTATTGCCCTGAAGAAAATTACCTGTGTAGGTAATCGAAACGTCGGCGGTGAATAAATATTTGTCAGAAGAACCCCTTTATAATTGAAATGTATAATATAGCCGAATATTAAACTGATAAATCACTACACTGGGACAGTTCTATTGATTAAACGAATCAGTCTATTAATGACGCTGCTTATAGAAAACAAGGCTAGAAAAACAACTATCCTCATTGATCAACGGATTTAATTCATCGTAGGCTACCGGTATGGCCGGAGGTCGGGAGTTCGAACCGCACCACGGGCAAATTGTTTTTCTAGCCCGCAATAAAAAATACAATTAGATGCGCACTTGTCTTAATTATTTATTAGATGATGTGACCGAAATGTATTAAAATTTCACTCATTATTCATTTCAACGAATTTTGCTTCAATAAGTGAAGTTTGAATAGATTTTCGATTTAATATATATCGCTAAAACTCCGAATAATACTAATTGCGTTTCACCATTTATAAGTAAGGTTTAAATAGATTTTCAAGTTAATATATTGTTATATTTTAAACGTTTTACCAGTGCAAGATATGCCGTTGCCAGCAAAGCCGGGAAGGCAAGTGCAGAAGTAAGAGATGATCGTGTTGTTGCAACTTGCATTCTGGTCACAAGCAGTTGAGTTGGTGCATTCATCAACATCTGACAATGCAAAGGTACGTTTAAGATCAGGGGTAACCAAACTACAGCCCGCCGAGTTTATTCTATCGGCCTGTGCCATATTCCCTGGCCTTAATGAAGATAAAGATGACAAAAGTAATGCTGTCGGATGAGATAACTAAATTTTGCAGAAATTTTTGAACTGTAGAGTTATTTAGTAGAGCTCACTACAGTTTTGATACAAAGTTATTTATGCACTATTTACCAGTGTTGTAATTATTTATACACTATTTACCAGTCTTTTGTAAAGTCAATGGCTTTGGAATAAGTTCACCGTTTTTGAATGACTTGACATATAAGTCACTGTTATAAATGACTTGACTTAAGTGTTTTAGACAAAGAAAGGATTTAAGTCGTTTCGTCGAATGACCTGGGTTAAAATTAAGTGCTTTTATATAACATTTTGATATAAAATTGAGTTATTTATCTCAATTAATGCTCGTAAAACGATCCGATTCCCACATGTTGTTCTTATTTTTGTTTTTTATTTGACGTGTTGCTCCCAATGCGAGTTTACCAATTTTAAAGGTTAATAGTTTTATTTTTAAATCAATGATTAGACTTGGAGATGCCATGCTCTGATAATGACTTAACCGGAACTTTACATGGCAACTGATAATTTGGACTAGGATTGTTATTTTTGGAGAGACTTCGCTTGGTCTTGACTGGGACTAAAGTCATTTTAAAATAACTTGGGTACACTATGCACGGATCTGTAATGTAGCTTGAATAATCATGTTACATGTTCGTAACGAAACGTCTTAATCCAGACGATGTCGATCTACTCGACCTTTTGGGCTTTGCAATTCATTATCAAAAACACTTTTTTACAGCAGTGCTATTCGCTACAACTTCCACCCACCAACGCAAATCGTCCCGTTGTTGACGAATCCAGGGTTGCAAGAACAGATGAAGGAACCGGGAATGTTGCTGCAGTATTCGTTCGCTCTGCACGGGGAAGGCGTTGCACACTCGTTTATATCTGCAAAGGCGAGTGTTAATCTATGTTGTCTGTTATTTACTATAATGGTTGGGTGTTTTATTAAAACAAGGGACCCTTTGTACTTGTATGCAATTTTAGGGGGAAAAATGTGAGTAAATTTCGTGGCTTTTTCTGAAAATAGAACCTAAACAAATTTTGATTTGTTAAAAAAATAGCATCATCTTTGCAATTTAGGTTTTGCATTGAAAGTACCACCTCTTTATCGTAAAACTTTACTGAAATAAAGAACCATGATGTGTTCTCAAGGTTACTTATTTATTGCGTCACGGTTTGACGCAACTTTGTCACGCCATCCCGGAAAAAATCGGAAAAACTTTCGGTAAAATCAATATACAATTTTATGGCTTTTAAAGTTTTATTAAAAAGGCTAAAAAAGGATATCTAATGTGTTTTTTTTAATTCCTAGTGAACCCGTATATTCAATCAAAAACAATATTATTTCTTCAACAGCACACAGTCAAAAACCTATAGTACCATTGTTTGGATTAGGGCAGGGTTTCTTAAATTGGGGTCCATGGACCCCTTGGGGGTCCGTGAACTGATATTAGGGGGTCCATGAAGGCCCAATTAAAGAACTAGTGTATACTTAAAGTAATTAATTTTTAAAAGAAAACACCTTAATTCAAAATTAAACGATTTTGCACTGAATGTATAGTTAGACTCCATTTACCTTTCACATTTTTCGGACCGAAATAACAGAGTCATGAAGTCTATTTGTATTGTGACGTCAATTTATGACGTCATTTTGGAGCATTTCTTGTCTACCGGGGTCCATGCAAGCAAAAAAAATGTTTAGGGGTCCGCGGTAAAAAAAGTTTAAGAACCCCTGGATTAGGGTATTCAAAACTACGACGAATTGCCACTTTTATATGTTAGTATGCACTATTTAAGTGGTTTAAAAGCGTATCTCAATCACAAGCGCCTAAGATTGGCCTCACCTCTACAATTGAATCCATCCCCTGAAAATCCACTGTTGCACACACAAATTATCGGGCTGTCTACCGGCGCCTGACAAACTCCATTTGCGGAGCAGTTTAGGTCGTTGAACGGTGGACAGGCGTCTTAAAAATAAAGAAAACGAGCTATTATACAGAGTTGTTACTTTTTAGTTTATATTGTTGAGTCACTTTCTTTAGAACAGTGGTTCGCAAACTGGGCTCCGTGGGGGTTTCATTGGCCCATGTCAGGCATTTTTTGTGATTCAAATGGCTTAAACCAGGGTCGTCCAACACGTGCCACAAAAGTATACTAAGTTTGTTATACAGCAATTACTATGGATATTATAACATTACACTGTAGTGGAGTCTAGCATTCACATAATTAGGCTATATAGATTGGTGTAAAAGAAACAAAAAGCAAAAGTCAGTTTACCGACAAACACTTGGGTACAGTAATACACATAGCCAATCTATCTTAAGTTTGGCTGAAAACAAACGTTCAGAAAGAAGTAGTTTTGGTCAATTTATAAATGGTTTGCTTGATTGAATAAGCAAATGTTTTTTATGTAAATAAACGTTTATATTTTTGGTAAAAAAGCACAATAATATTAGAAAGAATTAGCTATACTAAACTTTGGCAAGGGAACAAGTTATATGATAAAAATTGGCACACCGGCATGTTTGAGTAAGACACCCCTGGATTAATATTATGCAAAATATAAAAACATGAAGTTGTTTACTTACATGGGTCTATTGTAGTTGGGCTAGATGCAGGGGTTGTGGTTTGGCAATCTGACACTTGACCTATTAAGAAAATATATCGGTCAAGATATGCAGATCGCGTTTTACAGTAGAATGTATTACCGTGTTTTACATAACAGTGAGAAAACATATTAAGAATGTCAAATCCCATACAGAAGTAGGTTCAAAATTCTACCTACTTCTGTATGGGCTTTGATATGCTTACAACATCTTACTGCGACACCTAAAATCAATATACTTATTAGGAAAACAGCTTCTAGCTATACAAATGGAGTTTTTTTAAAAACATATTTTAGGAAGTGTGAACATCGGTGAAAGTAAGTCTGTTCCGGGACAATAATTTTTTTGCGGTATTATCGGTAAAAAAATGTTCTTTTTCATCAGATCATCCCGCCATCTTTTAAAATGCATTTCAACTAAGATTTCAGTCGCATATTTGTGCACGACATCGTACGATAACCCCCGGTTTCCTAAGGTTACTAGTTTTGAAGTCTCGTTATGACGTAATTCTGTGACGTCATTTAAAAACATTTGAATGCGTTACGGTAAAAACATATTCTCCATTCACCCTTATGTGTGTGAATATGTAGCCTATCGTTCCAACAATATTAATTAAACATTTCTTTACGTCACTATTAAGTGCAACTTTAAATGCTATTCAAAAAAATTGTATTTCAAGCAGAAAAACGTTAATGCCAGCTAAAGTATAATATAAGGCGCATTAAAACAATGATACTGAACATAAAGTTTGGATAAAATACAGCTGTTTAAACCTATTTACACAATTAGAGTTTTCACAATTTGGCTGCGTAAAATAAAGGCAATATTACGTTGGTATAAGGATTTCTCTACAAAAATTTTTAATTTTATTTTAAGCCTCCAACGGTATTTAGGGCAAACATGAAATATGGCAAAAGTACATTTACTTTATAGAAACATTTTAAACGAACACCTTAAATGGAATGCACAAACGGTATTTAGCCAATGTAAACTTTAAGGAGAGTTTACAACTATCACATACTGAAACTTACCAATAATAGCGATTAAAAAAAGTTGGGTGGCCACCGAAAACAGTATTTTTTCAGAAACCTTCCCCATTTAGAAATTTTATTATAACAAGCCTGAACAAAGTAAAAATGATTAACAAAGGTGTTAAATTAAACAAAAAAACTGAAAATCAATCTACTTTGACGTGGTGTTGATATTTCTGCTATGTATATCTAAACTCCCAATCAGCAGATAAGCTTTAAAAACATATTTGATTTGAATCTAATACTGGAAAATCTATATCTAATACTCTAATACTTGGCGCATTAAAATTAGGCATATGTTTTTTTCTATCGCTTAAATACCACCTCCACACGCTTTATTTTATTTGAATTCCGTTTTGGTAAAATGCCAGCACTTCTAAGCTATATGCGCTTTTGAACCAGTCAAAATCAATAACATACAACATTTGAGCACTCTACAATTGGCGGATATTATGCGATACCACAACCCATTGCACAAAGCATATACCGCAAATAAGCCCGATGGCATGTATTAGTCATATATCAGCTGTCCAGCTTTAACTGGGACAACTCATTTCAATGGTTCCGGCTCATATATACAGTTTAGTATTGTATGAAACCGAAATTGCGTTCTGCATTTAATTTTACATTGTTCGATAGTAACGTTATTTAACGACAAATTTAGACTCCACAAAAACTATTATTTTTTAAACTGATCTTAAGACTGTCTATTTATTAAAACAGATAAAACATAAAATAATTTCTTAAAACTTTTCAGAAATATATATTTCGCCTGTAAGGCATCGTCAGTTTTTTAATTCTAAGGAAGATTCATTATAGGCGAAATATAAGCCTATATCTCTCAAAAATGTAAAGAAATAACTTATGTTTTATCTGTTTTAATAAATAAACAGTCTTAGATCATCTGATACGAAAATCAGAATCTTGCTTTTACATTTTATTGTCTGCGGGGGATTTCTTACTTTCTCAAGTGTTTCAGCTTATTAAAATTGACATTAAAAGTTAATGATAAAATAGATGCATATCGCAACCGTTTAAAAAGTTATATTGAAGAGTCCCAATAGGACACTGTTTCTCAGCTTTTTACGCAGGATCCCAGCTACTAAGCGTTATTGTAACAGAGAAGTTTTGGCGACCCACTTTTTTGGTCAAATAGCATGAATATAATTTAAACTTGATTAATACAATCAATGTGTTTTTATTGCACTCAAGCAAACCCACAAAGTTTGTAAAAAAGATCCAAAACAACTTTATTCAACAAGATCAGAATACTATATAGTTACGCAATTAGCATCGTCAGTTCTGCTAACGTTCTGCAAACACAAGGAAACACAAAAAATCTATATAAATAAAACTATTTACAAGTATTTTTCTTGCACCAGCAACTTTCTAAGTTTTTTAGAAACATCTTGCCGAAAACCAACCTCAAAGCCGGACCTCGGGACTTGAGTAAGACAACGTAAAAGTCCCTATTCCCGAGTCGGGAGCATGCGCACTTTAGAACTGATTAGACCGCAAAATTCAAATTGTAGAAATTGGACAACAAATAGTGGAATATTTTCAAGTGAATTACATGACACCCCTACGAGTGAAATGCTTTGTATCAACCTCAACTTAATTTCGTAAATTGTTGAACTTTTTCGAACGACGTATTGTCGGGAGTCGGACTCTGGGTATTTTTAACCGAATTCACAGCCCTGACCACAAGTACGAAAGTCAAAAATCTAAACGTTAACTCCCGTTTCTGCAAAAAGCAAGAACATTTTTTACAGGCAAAAAGTTACTATTTTTGTAAAATAGAAATTCTTCTTTGCACACAATAAAATACCCAAAATACGACGTGCGCATGCGCAGTACCGAATTTGAGAAGGCAGTAAACTGTAAAATGTAAAAGTGGAATAGAAAATGGAGGAATATTTTCCAACCACGTATTGACGAGAGTCGACAGCCCTGACTACATAAATTAAGTGTAACCGCTTCCGTAACCGCAATTTTAAAAACAAGAACATTTTTTTAAGCAAACAAGACTGTATTTTAGTGAGAACTATTCGAAATTCTCCTTCACACAATAAAACAGCATCAACATCAAGACAGAAGCATGCGTCGTTACCCGATCTAAAGCTAACACTTCTCAAACCCCAGGGGGCTGTTTTTACCCCGGGTGGGTAACCGAACCGCGCGAAAACAGGAACGTGCGCTCCGTCGCGTAAACAATCGGCCATTGTTACGTCATAGAGTCCTCTGTGGCCCGGCGCGCGCTTGCGTCAGGTAAATGACGGTGGCTTACTCACGCGTAACGTAGCTAGATAGCGCGTCTTTCTATTATTGCGCGTTAGGATTTTGCTGAGATTCGGAAATACGTAAGGGCTGACTTGAAGTCACGAGTGCTAAGGTTCAGTTTGTAAAAGGCCAGACTTCTGGGCCAAATTGAATGGAGCCCGGCACCTCTTTGGTGCATTTTTAGGCCGTGAAGGATTTAGCGAAACTTCAGGGTGAAAAACTTTATAGGGAAATTTAAAAGTTTTGCAGAAGTTTTTTTTAAACATTCTTTTATTTTGGTTAGATTTCTCAAGTTTGTCAAACCATTTAAAGTTAATTTACGGAATAATTTCGTGAAGTTTCCTTTTCCTAGAATAAAGCAACTGCTCGTAGTTTATTTTCCTATGTTATAGCAACTTTGAAACATAGACATTTTATACCGTCACCTTTTAAAGCGCTTCAACCTTTTTATTGGCATAAATTGCCACTAAAGCCTGTAGGCTTGCCCCCTCATTGGACGCGTTATTAGGTGTCACCCGTGCAAGATTCAAAGGCATCGTGCAAAAAATGAGCTGCTGTATGCTTTTACAACGGCCATGTACAACCTAAGCGCCTGAAATTAAAGGCTTCGCGACTTCTTGTACATTAGGTTGGTGATTTGTCCAACCTGAAAATTTTAAATGTCACGTCTAACCAGTACACCAAAGAATTCATTAAAAATCCTAATTTTTAGAAAGACTTCTGAGAATATCAAAGCCTATAAAGAAGTAGGCAACATTTTGAACGTTTCGAATAACACTTATTTATATCAACATATACTGAATAAAGACTTATTCGAAACGTTCAAAAGCCACCTATACTTCTGTATGGGCTTTGATATTCTTAATATGTCTTACTACAACCCCTCCTACCATTATGCTTCAAAGAAAGACTTCTGAATTGGCATATAAAATATCTGCACCCTTCGAAAGGAAAAGTGTCAACCAAAATTTTGGACTAAAAGCCCAACTTGTTATGTTACACTTGTTTGTCGTCAAAAGCCGTTGTGAGTGGTTCACTCTCAAGAAAAGCCAGTTATTTTTAAACCGCCCATAAAAAACTTCCCGAACCCAGTCAATAACAAGTGTGGTGAAAATAACCCGAGACTTGTGATCGGCTCAAAACACGACGGGTGTGTCCACACTTGAATAATTTAAAAATAGCCCCGTTTTCAACTGGGTTGTTTGACCCTTGATCCACACGTTCCCCGGACAGTCTACATGATCATTGTAATTTGTTTCGATTGTAAAATTGTTCTTCCGCCAAAATTTTATTAAATTACCACCGTTGGGAGTTAGTGATGTACTTGTGGTTGGTTTGGGGTTAGGTAAAATGTATCGTAGGCTTGATTGTGGCCTTTTAGGTGTAAGTTCGCGGATTTACGACTTATTTCGATTCATACGTTATTACCACTGTTAGGTATTCGTCCTATTTTTTAGTCTTATTTCAAACTGTGTTAAATTCCGACGTTGATGTTGTGCTAATTTCGATCTTATTGCTGGAGTCCTTTAGAACAGTCAAAACATCGCCAGGTTTACCGGCCACACATTTGGGCAACGCATTTATTTCAATCATTTCGAGCAACTTAAAGCGAGAATCTCTCACCCATACACAAAGAACTTTCAGCGGACGAATGCGCCTTATTCACTGACAATGGCAGACCACACGTGAAAGGAATTTTGTCGCTAATTCTGCCACTGTTTGCTTGGCTAAATCTCCTGTAAACTACCTATTGTTGCGATTTGTAGAGTTATGACAAGAAATATGCTTCAGTTTGAATATTTTTGCAAAGCGTACAAAACATCTGTGACTGGTTGTCCAAATTCTATCACTACTTGCAAAATTGACGTTATTGCATACAAATCTTACATCTTTAAAACCATTTTTTTGTTATATAAAGTTAGGTAGTTGTCAACTGAAAAGATGAATTCGCAACGGTCAGAAAATGATACCTACTTCTGTATGGGCTTTGATATTCATTCTACGTTCAACTACAACCTCCAACCATTATGCTGTGTTTTATGTCTTTAAGTTCACACTCTAAAAATCCTTTAAAACAAACCTTCCAAACTCTATATTTGTTAGTCTGATCAACCACATCATATTTACCAGTTAACAACCAGCGAAGTAACTCATCGCATGCGCAAGTGTTAAAACGTAGCTTTAATTGGTCACGACCCGCGAAATCGAGCTGGCACAAGCCAATCCATCTATGACAAACGTTTCCTCGCCTCGCTATCTAAGAAACAAGCTAAGGGTGTTTCCTTTTTCAAAGACGATTAATCAGCAGTGTTGCAAACATGCCGTTTTGAAATGACCGGAGTCCTAGTCAGGTCATTTGTGAAAAAGTCCAAGTCACATTTGTGCAATTAAATCAAGTCATTGAATTAAGCCATTTCACTAAAGTTTTTCTTGCTTTAGTTTCGGATTCTTTACAATTCTTTTTTTCCAAAACAACTGTTTTTAGAGCTTCAAAAGTCTGTTTTTTGCCTTATTTTGCTTTGAAGATCTTATTGTATTTACATTATAAAATAGGCGACAATTTTTTTTTCATGAGTAAGAAATGGGCTTTACTTCTTCGGTTTAAGAATGCATTATATCTTCATTATTAAATGAGTTCGCAATTTTTCTGAACTACAAACTCAAACGCTATATAAAACATTGCTTCTCAAAAACTGGTATTAACCTGACGGTAATAAGCTGTCGTTTAAAACCTTATAAAGCACTTTTGCGCAGAACTCTTGAAATCCAAATCTCAAAACATCACTCGAAATACTAATCCTGTCTCATACAAACGCCTTAATGTCCTATATTTGAACAATTTTATGAACAAGCGAACATACTGTTTCTAATAGCAGCAAAAAATTAAAAGCGTGTCGGGGGTGGTTTAGCTCGGGATATGACGTAACACAAACATGCGTCGGGGGGAAATTGTTTTGTTCGATCGCGGAGCGATTGTTTTCGCTATTGTTACGCTACAGAGTGCCGCTTTTTGGCGTGTTGTGGGAGATATAAGTGCGCGTGTAACAGTTCTTCTCAACCTTTTTTCGCGGCGACCCAAATATTAACATAAGTGTGACAACTAAGCTTCGGCGACCCAATTGTTTTTTCTTGTAAGCGAAATAAAAACTATAGCTTCTTGCAAGCGAATAAAAAATAGGCATTAGCATAAAGAATTTCGACTTTCGATAATTAATTATAAGACATTATTTGTATTGCTTCCTTAATTTTCTTAATTACGAAAACTTTCTAGGAATCAATCTCAATAAACATATAAACTACTGCGGTCGGCGACCATATCAAACAGCGACCCAATTTTTATCATTTGGTATATCTTTATTGTACAATTGCGCGATGCGTAGCTTTGGAATTGTGAAAAGAAATGATTCTTCAATTCGAAATTTTGGCTGGCTTGAACCAATTTGGTAAAACAAATAAATTTTTTAGCGATTTCATCCGTTTTAGCAATTTTTGGTGCAGACTTTTTGCATTCATGACAACCGTATGCTGCACACGGCAGTCGTTTAATAAATGAAACACACGGCCGACCCTGGGTTACAGATATTACAGAAACTATACATGAATGTTATTTTTTTCATCCCTGTCTGATTGGAGCTCAACCTAAACAGTGACTGAAAAAATTATGTGTATTTTTTTCCACGATAAAAAACTTACGATTTGCCTCACTCGCAAAAAGTCTAACCTTGAATTGAACACCGATGCTAATTCCTGTAGATATCAATTTAAATTCTTAAAAATCGAGGCGAATTATGTTGGTAAAAGTGTAGTTTTTTTAGCTTAAAAAGATTTTACCACATCGCAAACACCCTAGATATATGACCACCACATTTGCGCAAAATCGAAATATTTTTGCATTTACTAAGTCGAAATAGCCAAATAATACGAGAAATGACCTCAAACCCTGTTTGTAAAAGAGCTGGCGGGCCGGATGACTTACACTGGCGGGCCGCAGTTTACCAACCCCTGCTCTATAACTAGCAAACTTGCCCTGATATACATTTTTATGTCTTTTTTTTGTTTAAGTACAGTAACGAAACCAGATTTAAAAATTGAAATTGCATACTGTGAAAATGAATTTAGTAATGCTTGACCCACCCAAACCAAAAGCTAACGGATGTTTATAGCATTTCTAATGTTATGCGGGTGCGGGTTGGCGTTTGGGTTCGGCTAAGTCAAGTATTATTATTCTATTTATTCTCCCATGTTTATCTCTCCCTTGCAATTTCAATTTCGACAACTAGTTTCGTTACTCATATCATTCTAAACTAGCGCTAAAAACTGTAATTACAATGAAATAACATTGGCGTTTCTGAAATGCAGTTGAAAAATATTTCGCACCAATAAAACCAACCGTTACGCAAGGCAAGTAAACAACGTATGAGATGCCTTCGCAATCTGGCATAGATGACTCAAATCACGCTGTGATGTCATAAAGCCACCTGTTTACAGTTGACTGCTGATGCGTGACGAGCTGTCAATTGATTTAGTTTCGGATAGCAACTCTAAACACTTCAATTGACTTTAAGATCTGTGCTTACCGCAGGATTTTTTAGTCACGGTCGCTTCCCACTTGTCAAGCTTACGAAACGCTATTTTTAATTTCCGAAAAAAGATGCAAAAGCTACGATTGCAATTAAAAACACTAGTAAATTTTGAATCAATGGGGGGAAAGTAAGACGGAATAGTCCAAGATTTTTTATCGTATGGGTTAAATAATGTTCTATTTTTAGGTTTAAGTTGCATTTTTGTGCGCTACATCGAAACATAGCTCCAATTTTCCTTAAGTTACTTGATTTACATGTCCCGGTATGACATTACTCTGTGACATAATCTCTGAAAATTCAACAGATTTTTTTTATCGGTAAAAAGAGAATTCTATACTTTTACCCCTACTTTAAATACAACATTGTAGCCGAGTTAAATTAAAAATCGCTATACTGTAAAAATGTTACCTTAAACAACCGTAGCCTTACATTAAAACAAATCCAGTGCATTTGCGAATTCCATTAAACCATTTTGCAGCGAGGGAAACCTGGTTGAAGACAACCGATTTAGCAAGCCAAGGATTTTTTGGGTTTGTTTTCCAAAACCTTATGATTCCTTAACCCTACAGTTCACTAGGTGTAATAGCATGGTCTATTATAAACACAGAATTGCTAATAGAATAACAATCTAGCGGTTTTAATACCCAAATGTTCAGTGTTGTAAACCAGGCGTTTTGAAACGACTTAAGCCCCAGTCAAGTCATTTGTCTGAAAGACGTCATGTGCACGTTTGACTTACGTCATTACAACACTGCAAATGTTATGAACTAAACAGGGTGCAAAAAGGCTTAAACACATTTAGATGGGAAGCCTGTGCCAGTAGGTTTTTGAACATGGCTTAAAGCAAGGTTTCTAAACACTATTGCAAATGTTAATGGCCGTATTTGTCTAATTCTAAAAAGGTTAATTAGGTGGCACTGTAAAAAAATTGTTTCGAAATCTTGACAAGCTTTTCGCATAAGTGCTTCATAAGGTTCCAGTAGAAATGCTGAATATTTGTAGCGACGGTTTGCGTAGAAAGCTAGGGATATAGCTTTAATTACATGTTCTGTTCAAGTCTGCTGTATACATTAGGGGCCTGCGGGCCTTTACGTGTATAACAATTTTACAACACAACATGACCATCCGAATATTACGGTACCGTTACTTGCAGGCAAAAAAAATAAATTTTGCATATATTTATATACACTAAACTCTAGCCAAAGCACGATACCCACCTATTACTGATTTTTAATAGTAATAAATTTAGACTGGTCTTAGTATGCTGGTAATTTCTACAAAAAAGCTTTAAAAATGTGTGTGTGTGTGTTTTTTCAAATAAACATTGCAATGATAGGACAGATTTCGTATGTTGACTAGCTTTGGGGAACATAAAACTTCTACAGAAATACGTGACCTTCAATGAGTTAGCTTCTTTTTTGTGAATTGTGGCTAATATGCTGCAATGCAGTACTACAACAACTGCTGTCTAAACAGTACACCAACAAAAACTTCCAAATAAAAACAAATATTCTCAATCTTTATCACCTTTCTTACTCTAATCAACATTACATTTGGTGTACTTACAGCAGCTATATACACTGTAAAGCTAACTGACAAATTATCTAAATTAGCAAACTCAAAATTGCGGCCTAAAGGCATTTAGTCATATAGCCTTACAAAGCAGGCGGGAATTTGCTGTATAATAACTCTGATGTATTTAGGGTTTTTGGCCTGGTGTACAATCTTACCACATGTATTTTAACGCTAACGAAACTAGTTGTGACTGTTGAAATTGCAAGAAAGGCATAAATATGTAAGAATAAATGTAATAATAATACTTGAAATAATACTATAATAATAATACTCACCCAAACTCAAACGCTAACTCTCACTCTAACCAAAATGTTGTTAGCAATATAAACCCCCGAACTAAAATGTGGTAGGATTGTAGACCACGCCGGGTTTTGTTTTGCTTTTGGCAAAAACTATCATTTTTTTACTTTACTGTTTTAGGATAATTACCTGAAATATTAACTTTCGGTATCTATAGCTTAACCCAGGTTAACCTAATATTGTAATGATTACTTATTGTCTGCAAGATTCGTTTCATAATAATCAGCTACGCTTTCACAAAAAAGGCGGCAATTTGTGTGTAATAGTGCATAAAGTCAGATTATATCGTTATCTCAAATCTTTGCTGCCAAGAGGGATTTTTTTCGGGGAGCCTCGATTCAACTGGAAATTAAACTGTATTTTTTATTTTTATTCAAAAGCCCGAATAATTCGCGAAAGTCGAAGTTTTTAAACTGTAGTACATTTCTTGGTGACTTTACTGACCGCATTTACAATGACTATACAGTAAATTTTAAGCTTATTTTCTGGCAAACGCATGGTGTAAGCCAGAGATATTTATAACAATTCTACATGCCATATTCGACTGTAAATGTATTTTAAGTTTATACTTTTATTGCAAACAAGCTAAAACTAAGGATTGTACCCTTAACAAAAACGTGTTTTGTGTATTACCATCATTCTTTTAAACTTTTTACTGTGAACGCTATACATGCATATAAATCAAAAGGTTAGGCCGCTGAAAAAAGTTTCAGAATCCCTGCTTTAAGTGATCTAAAAATAATTAAAAACACCTAAAACATTTTTTTTATCTCAGGTTCCACACGGAATTTTGACGCCTATGCATCAATAGGTTTTAAATTGCCCCAAAACACAGGTAATTTATAACTTTAAACACTTTTAAACAGTTCAGTACCATATTAAGCTCCAAACCTCAAGCCTTCTTATTAGGGTTCTATAAACGACAGACTTTTAATACCTGGAAAATTTTAAAGGTGTGCGTTACATGTATTAGCCCAAATTCTCCCTGTAACCTAAATTGACGGTTTCCGCATTCACTAATGTGTGCTGCAACGCGTAGATCCTAAACTAATGCGCCAAGGATACCAGACATGATATAACTGATTTAGGGAGTTGTTACAAGTTGATCTCTTGCTGTAATTTCCCGCCTACTTCTTGTAAATCTCTGATAACAATCTAATATGAGATCTGCGGTCCTGTTAGATAGGAAATGCCCACAGACAAACAAAGCATTGTGATGCTCTCTCAGCAGATAAGCGCTATAACAACGAAGCAGCTATTTTAAAACAACACATTGCATCTTGTAATGCAGAGTGCCTATGTGTTATTATCTTCTTAACTTTAGACTGCAAATCCAATTTAACGTTTTGCTGTCCCATTTTTAAAGCAGGGTTAAAAATAAAATAAATGTTTTATTGTGGAAAATTAATACCATAAATAATTATAATAGGCTTACTTTGTATAAGTTATTTCTACGCCAATATCTCACCAGCCTCTGCAAATTCGGGAAAAATTTCTTAACTAACATCTCCTCTTGATAATGTCCTCGTCTTACTGTATACCCAAGTATATGCCATATTAAATCCAAGGTATTCCAATGACAAAAAGAGCCTTGTCCCCAAGCTTATTTTTAACCGAGACCAACAGAGTTTGACCGAGAACAACAAGCTCATTACTGTTTGCAAGTTGTACGAATTTTTGACTTTTTTTAAAGTTATTTAAACTATAAAACTGTATAATAGCACAGCTGGTATAGGGTCCTATTTGATATGGCGTTAACTTTTGCATACACTTAAAGTTTAATTTCATACTTTTAGTTGTAGGATTGGCGCAAATTCTATTTATTTGATAAGGGATTTGGTACGTTTTTCTATAAGAATCTAGCAAGGAAAGGCAGTGTTGTAATGAATTAAGTCACTGTTTTTAAATGACTTGACTTAAGTCGTTTGGGCAAACTGGCTGGACTGGACTTGAATCATTTGGACAAATGACTTGGATTCAAATCATATGTTGTTATTAACCATTTGTTTTTATCAAATTGGCTTATTTATCTTATTTTTTGCACATAAAACAATTAGCTTGCTTTATGTAACGTTTATGTTATTTTTATTTAAGTTGGTGCTCATCATCGGAAGTTACCAGTTTTATCACTTGACCTGGTCAACCGATGACTTGGACTACTACTTGGTTTGTTATTTATTCGAAAAGACTTGACTTGGACTTCATTTATTTTACGAAAGGTTTAACTGGGACTTAGTCATACTGAAATGACTTGTTCATAATACTAAGGAAATGCCAAACCATTCCATTTTTCCTACGCCGCTACTGGGCGTAACCGAGGTAAAATTATTACCCAAAGTTCGTCTCTCCTCTGCAAGTGTGATCAACCCTTTAATAAACACCAACACAGGTATTATTTTCAAATGACAGAAAGGCGACTCCCCGGCCTATACAGGGGCTCTGGTGCATAACGTAGGCCAACGGTTGGGAGTATAGTAACTGTGGCCATAGTTTAAGCCAGGGGTTACCAAACTGAGGCCCGCGAGCCAGAGGCCGGCCGAGTTAATTAATTCTACTGGGCCGCGGCATATTTTCTTATTGAAGATGAAGCACAGTTGAAAAGCAGTCGGTTGCATTTAAAACTAACTTTTTAACTGTACGGCAATTTATTTAGGCTCACGTACAGTTAATGCTTATTTTTTCATACTTTCTTCGTATAACGTTGATCATGTTAGTAAAGTTCGACAAAAAAATTTATATCCGGCCCGCGATGGTCAGGCCTTACAGTTATATTTTATAAAAAGGCAAGATAAGTGTATAAAAAGGACCGAATATAGGCGATGGTCAGGCCTAAAGGCTGGTTCACACTAGAAGCGTCTATCGTTAACGTAAAAAGTTTTTAAAAAAACACTTTCGGTTGCGCAAAAGTTAAAATATTTCAACTTTGACGCCTTCGGTTAGAAGCGAGGAAATTTGCCGTTAACGCTGGCAACGCGTTTTGTGTGAACTGGACGACGTTAGCCGACAGACGCCAGCCTAAATTATCCGGCTCAAAAGGAAAAAGTTTGGTGAGCACCGAGGGACCTTTCAGGGATCTTAAACAACGTAGTAAGAACATTTGACTGGGTTAAGTTTAAGAAAAAAAGTAAAAAGAAAGCCATTACATTGAAAATATCAACATTTTTCTCTGTATATCAAATGTTGGGGGCTCCATATTTTCATTGAAATTGTATTTATTTTGTCGACGGGGAAATTTTTAGTTCGCTACGCCGGCTCTGTATTATTATATCGATTGTATATAGTACTGTTAACAGAATTTATTTAATTGGTAATACTGTTGAGGGCATTTATCAACCATAACTGCAGAACATTTATTCAGAGAACGTCATAGTATACCTTCAGTGACGAACGATGAAAAAGACCAAATTAGATAAACGGAAGCAAATGCGGAGCTTATACTTTAACTACTGGATAACAGCAATCGGTAAGTCAGTAGTTCCTGTTGTGATAGAAAACTACAGCTTGAAGCACAAAGCATTAAATGTTGTGATTTATTGTGTAGTTTGTTTTACTCAAAGATATCTTTTACATTATTGCGATTAAAATCAACAGAGAATGCTGTTTGAAATTTAATTTGCCAGCTTTCTGTTTAAAAGTTGTATATATTTTTAATTAATCGGAATACTTGTGTTTATTACCTAAATACTGTATTAGCCAAAAAATAATTTGGACTCTCCGCATAATCAACCAAAATGCATTTTCATAATATACTTGGGCATTTGTGTTTACAAGTTTGACTAGGTACAGCTAGCTTACGCGTTTCATTAACTCACATTTTAATGTAATTTAGTGAAACCATGTTTGAAAAGTAGTTATGTGGATACGTTGCTGAATAGTTTTCCCGTGCATATAAATGTTTTAACTGTGTGTTGCACGCTGAGCCCGTACTATAGTCGTAATGAAGCAATTAACGGTTTATTTTTTCAGTCTTAGTGCTGTTGAGTGTTGCAGCACAAAGCAATGCAACTACTATTGCTTCGAACATCACCATTTTCACAACACTAGGTATGCCAAGCAATAGTTACCGGTATATTATGGACCCTTTAGGTAGTAAATAAGCTGGAAGCGAAAGGGCAATTTGTTTTTTCCCTGCCCTTTTGGCCCACGTTATATATATATATATATATATATACTGACGCAATTGTATCCAAGTGACGTAATTATATCGCAAACAAAAAATAACCAGATTTATGAAAATTCAATGTGTTCAGTTTTTACGCAAATATTGCTTTAGCTTAAAAAAACAACTTAAAAAAAATTGCTTTTAACTAGAATTGCTGAGTTGGGTCTCAAATCTTGACTAAAATACACAAATTAATTTGATCTCTGATCGACAGCGATAGCACCAGCTTCTTGATGTAAGCTCGCGTGTTAATAAGTAGACGTTTTTTTGCGTTTTTACCCGTTTAAAAGAAACGGAATGACTTCTGATTACCTGCTGTAATTTCAGAAGCACATTTCTAGAACGAACACCTTTTGGTAAGATAGCGTTAGAATATTTGTGTTGTTTACTCCAACTAAACAGTCAAGTCATTTGAAAAATAAGTCCCAAGTCATCAGTTGTCCATGTCAATTGCAGTCAAGGCGTTATGGAGGCAATTCAACTTAAAGTTATGTCACTATAATGTTGAATAACACGTCGCCATTGGAAATGATAAACTCGTTAGTTTCGTTTACGAGCAGTAATTCACGTAAAAATAATAAAAAACGATATATAGCAAGTAAATTGTTTTTCGTGCAAAAATTTCAATGAATACCTCAATTTTATTAAACAATTTTTATTAAAACACTTAATTTAAATCTGTGGTTGACACAATCACCTCAAGTTAAGCCATTTTGTCCAAAAGAAAGAGACCGCAAGTCATTTAAAAACATTGTCTTAAAGAGAACGTAAATTGAGTCATTAACTCAAGTCATTACAGCATTGGTTTTCAATGCATACCAATCATTCCGGGTCAGTCTAAAAAATAATAATTACATCAGGGGAAACTCAGCGTCGTCATTTCCAACCCATTTTCAGTTTCGGTGCACTGGTGGTTCCCGTATGCGCAGAGGCGAAAAATCGTTACCTTTTGTGCACGACGAAAAGTGACGGTTGACTGCTCTCCTATTGTCACGCTTCGCTGCAGCTATGTAGTCTTGCTTTTGCGATGCCGCAGTGTTGTAAAAAAGTTGTTTTGAAATAACTCAAGTCTAAGTGAAGCCATTAATTAAGTCACACGACAATAAGTTTATGCCGTAATTCTTTTTAAAATGCAACGCTGAATTTACCCAATAAGCAATTCTTGCGTTTATATCAAGTGTATTTTGCATTGTAAGAAATACCACTCCGACCTAAAAATTTTACAAAAGAACAGCGACTATAGGTTCATCGTGTCAAGTTGGTATCACAATGATTTAACGCAATTAAAACTGCCAACCAGGAAAGTCGGTAACATCGGGTTATCATACTGTTAGACACACACACACACACAGTATGCTAATATATGCAAGTAGTCCATATGTTACAAATACCCCAGAAAAAATATCTTGGTGTCACGTTGTCTATTAATTCATGGATATGAGTGGTTATAAAGGTACGGCAGTTTAGGGCTTTTAAGGTGAGAATTACACAGTGTTGTAATGACTTTAGTCAATGACTTGATTTGAATGCACTTAAGTGATTGTTATCAAATGAATTGACTTATCTTTGGCCAGCAATTTCGGCAAAATGACTTGACTGGAATTGAGTCATTTGAGTCAAATGACTTTGATGGAGCTTAAGTGCTTTTGGTGAACATTTATTTATCAAATTTGCTAAAAGTTCGTTCTTATTTTTTTTTAGTTGAGGTATTGCTTAATCGTACGAGTTTACCGATTCCATTAGTTTAACGTTTTGGCTTTTATAGGAAGGACTTCGGCTTGACTCCAATATTGACTTTAATAGGGACTTGCCTTGGGCAACTGGTGACTTATACTTTGACCTGGCTAATTTCTCCAAAGTCTTAACTTGGAAAATTTATTTCACAAACTCCCAGACTTGGAAATAAGCATTTGCAAATGACTTGTTTACAACACTAGAAACACTTAAACATTTATTTGTTATTTGTTCAAGGTCCTTCCGCATGTTTATCCAACCCTTGTCCAATTGACGCCAACTGTACGGATATCGTCAGTGTAAACGGTTCCACATACCAATGCAACTGCGCCAAGGGTTTTCAGTGTAAGTAAACCATGGGTATGCATTGAGCTGTAAAGTTGCTTGAAAACAAGTGTAACAGACATCGTCCTACTAAAAGCGCTTTTTTTATTATTGATGCTGAAGAAAACCTTTTGAAATGACACCATTTACAATGAGTAAGAAACGATGTAAAGCAGGTCTGCAGAGTCGGACACGGGACTCTCAACCGAGTCAATTTGTTTTTCTGGAGTCGGACTCGAGATTCGGGGCTCGAGTAAGACCACGTTAAACTACCCGAGTCCGAGGTGCGCATGCGCCTTTGATACTGATAATGCCACTGTAGATTTTGAAGGCGGAATGGACTCGGGACTCGGGACTCGGCGAAATCTCACATTTGGCCGGAGTCGGACTCTGGTTTGTTTTTATGATCTTTGCTACGCAAATGTCAAACTTTTAGCGTTCCATGCGAATCTTCCTTTTCTGGTATGTCTTAATTTTCTTAATTTCACAAAGGTTTCGCACAAGGACCCCGTTTTCTATGCAAAGTCAAATGCGATAAAAAAATACTTGTGTGTGCTGTTATTCCAGGGGTTGTGAACTATTTTCACCGTGGACCGTTAAAAAATACTTTTGGTTTCAGCAATCGATGTTGATTTTTTTCACAACAATGGAGTTGCTTTGGTATAAGAATTCTAGGGAAATTTATAAAATTCTTATCGCTGGGTTCGTCGCGATGCAACAAACTTTCAAGTTTGGAAAGCCCCGAGCTTTCAAGTTTGAAAAGCGCTGAAGTAAACGATGTCTGTGGGAAAGTGACTGCTAGGCCGATCTGTGCTTTCGTTCCAAACGAGTCAATGGGCTTTGGTTACCCGTGAGAACATTTTTTTGCCTTTCGCATACCGTATAAGTTATTTGATTAAGCTAGCGCCGTTTTAAGATGTCAACATTGTCTAACCTCAGACTTTGTTTAAAACAACCTTTTTCCCCTTAGATTAGACCAGGGGTCGGGAACCTTTATAGCTGAGGAAGCCATAAAAGCCGAATACTTTTGGTTGTATTTCCATGAAAGCCATAATATAATATATTTTTGAACATCTAGTTAAGTTGGCAAAAACAGTGATTTGAATAGGGATGTTTTTTATCTTATTTATTTTGAAAGATGGGACGTATTAGGTGCGAAAAAATGCATTGGCCAAGTTTACAAAATTATGATTACGGAGTGCCATGATACGAACTCAGCCATTGGACAATCAAAGATACCATAAAATGGACAAAGAGACGCGAACAGACAAATAAAAGCCGATTGAAGTGCGGGAAAAAAATTGCTACTGTACTTGCTTTAGTGGTATCAGCCCTTTGATTTAAAAAATATAATTCTTAATAAAGTGCAAATTTTTAGGTCATTCTTGTATTGTTATTTACTAAATGATTACTGGGCATAAGGTCTTTGGGAAGAGCAAATTGATGTTTCACACGATTTGTAGTTGTAAAAAAAAATATAAATGAAAAAATGTTGGCCGATTTCACTTAATAATTTATGCCAATACGCAGGGCATTTTTAAAAATTGTAAAGGCAATACCACCCACTTCATACAAGCTCACTTACTTTTATCCCCGCAAACCCCTTCCCCCCCTGATTTTGGGCCCACACACATTTTTTTATTTCTGCAGTTTTACCAGTGATTGACTCGTGTCAAGATGTCGATGAATGTCTATTAGGTTCTTCTAACTGTGACTCGAACGCCTGGTGTTCTAACACAAATGGAAGTTTCAGGTAAGCACGTTCCAATAAATTTGTTGTTTTGTATTGTTTTTTTTTCAGACTTTGGACATTTTTGGTTGAGTCATTTATGCTCACATTTTAGTTCTTATGTTGCCTTTCTAGTTTTTATATTGCCTTAAGTCATGGTTTCATTGGATTGAATCTGGGGCAGCGGTTCTTAACCAGTGATCCGGTGGGCCACAGACCAAATTAAAAAGCTAGAGCTTGAGGAGGTATTGAGATGGTATATAAATTTAATGTTCAGCAGCAAGTATCTCACTAATGCACGGTTAAATAAATAATCTGTTTAGAAATAAGTTCTGCTGTGTTTTGTTTCAAACCTATTTTTAGTTGTTTTCGTTCATAAAAAATTATTGAGCCACATAACGTTTCTGCAACAAAAATGGGCCACGCAAGAAAAAAAGGTTAAGGACCACTGGGCTAGGGCAAGGTAAGAGATAGGGGATTGTGTGAATGTTGAAAACTCCTCATCCAGGTAAAAAAATTTGTACCTGTTTTAAATTAGATTACAACTAAAACAACTTTTTTTTTTGTTTTTTTTTAAACATAACACGAAAACCCGTGTATTGTGTTTTAAAAATGTGAAAAAAAAACAAAGTTCGTGAAAACTATCGTAGGTAATGGCTAGAATAAGAAACCGACGCTTTTCACTTTAAAACGATTTCTCTTCAATAACAGAAATCTGTCCACCAAAGTGCGCCCAATAGTTTCGAACTCTGGGAACGTCCCTATTACAAAACATATGTATTCACAATTGAGCGTCGCACGCAATGCTTAGCCACAACATTCGCTTGGAGAGACAAATTGAACGGCAGGGTTGCCAAGCAGTTAATAGACAGAAATTTGTTGTTTTCTCTCGCCTCGTTGCAAATGGAAAGGACGCTTCAGCAGTAAAATTGTAAACATACAGGAATTCTTTGCCGGTGGTCGCGATAATGTTACGCAAATACAACCAAATAACGGAGACCTTTGGCGTGAGAAGAATAGATGTTGAAATTTCCCGGGGGTTTCGGTGTTTCAGTATGTATTTCTCTATTTTTAATCAGAACTTTATTTTAGCCTATACGGAACACCTTATTTGAGCAAGTGTAATTTTTAACCAACACAATATTTTTTTATATATTTCTGTATAACACGTGGGATGTAAAAACAACAACAAAAAGGTAGCATATGTTTTCTGTGTCTCGGGAAATTAAATAAGTTTTATTCTGGTGTTTTTGTGTCGACGTTCATCTTGAATATCACACAAGATGCCTTCTGCAAGATTTACCAAAACCCGTCAGCTTTGTAGTGCCATCAAAGGCGGGCTAGAAAAGCAACTAGCCTGTGGTGAGATTCCAACTCACTACCTCAGTCATATCGCTCTACCAACTGAGCAACACACTACACAGGCTCAGTAGGGAGCTAAGACAAAAAACAATGGCACTGTTGCCTGTTGCATTTCTGACTTTGGCAAAGTCTTTCCGAAGGGATCTTAAGTATATAATGGGTGGCAGTCGCAAAAGTGAATCACAATTGAAGAATATAGTTGCTAAATTATAATCACCTGGTACAGTTTTTGATTAATGATTTCAAAGGCACATGTCAGCTGTCAGTAAATAATAATGTCTTAAGGCATTTTAAAAACTACAGCTCTTGCGTTTTAATGCATAATCTATATTGCTCCGCAATTAAAAGGTTAAAACGACACACTAGACCAGTGTGAGAACCTCTGTAGCCTACTATAGGGAGTTCAACAGTATTCAGAGGAAATTTAAGGCATAAAACATATTAACCTAAACGTTGCACATACTAACCTAAACGTACCGCTATTTGAGTTGATCATTAGAGCATTTGATTAATCTTTGATGATATTGTTTTAGTTGTGCTTGCAACGTTGGATATTCGGGTGACGGATTCATTTGCGAAGATATTAACGAGTGCCTCTTGGGCTCTGACGGTTGCGATGCCAACGCTTCTTGCACAAACTTTAACGGAAGTTATGCGTAAGTTGGCCCTTTGCAAAAGTGCTGCGGGATTCTATGTATTGGCTATTTCGACTTACTGGCTTAGTTGAATAGAAAACCCATTTCGATAAATGAAACATATGTACACAGGCTCATAGAGGAGCAAGTCGTGTGTACGTATAGGTGTGACATGATAAAGCGGTAGTGCAGACCCCCATTTAATATGTGCCTCTTGTACTAACAGAATGTAACAAGCTTCGGCGCCAATGCTGTTTCTTGACTCGCTCTTCTCTGAGCCTGTGTAGCTCAGTTGGTAGAGCGACGGTTCTGGTATGGCTGAGGTTGTGAGTTCGAACCTCACCACAGCCTAGTTGTTTTTATAGCCTTCCTTTCTTACATCAATTGGCATCGGTTAATAAAACAGTTTTCCCGCTAAATGTTACGTGTTTTGTTGTTTACTGATCAAATTATCACTCGATATCCAACGGATTTACTAGTTTAAATTATTTAGCTTTTTTATGCAAACCACTTAGACTGGAACTTGACTTGGACTAAACCTTGACTTGCTGGGACTGGGACTGGGACTTTTCTTGGACTGGGGCTGGGTCTGGGACTTTTCTTGGACTGGGGCTGGGACTGGGACTTAATTTTGTGGTGATCTTTTCAGTTGTTCATGCCACTTTGGATTTTCCGGCGATGGATTCACCTGCAACGATGTGAAAGAGTGCTTGACTGGCTTGGACAGCTGTGACGTTAATGCTCAGTGCTCTAACACCATTGGCAGCTACAGGTATACTTAGCTGTGCTATTTAGTTGTATTTGATACCAATATTAAGAGAGAAAAGGGAAAGTTACAATAATACCCGTATAGGGTTTAATTGTTATTCATTCTACGTATAACTACAACCTGTAACCATTATCTTAAAAGTTATTCGAAACGTTCAAAATGCTACCTATTTCTAAAAACGCTTTGATAATGTTTCTAATTCTAACTACAACCTTTACCCATTGTCTTAAAAGTTATTCTAAACGTTCAAAATACTAGGCTTTGATATTCTTAATACATGTTACTGCAACCATTATGCTCCAAAATTGTAACAGTATGTTTCGATCGGATCTAAAATCATCACCTGTCGTTCATGTAAACTAAATGCCAATCAAATTTTGGCTTTGTAACCTTGCAAACATTATTATCGTTGCACTTTTTAAATTCAACAACTGTTTCTAATTTATAAAGGCGCCTTGGTATCAAATTGGACGGCCGTTTTTTTATCCTATATAGGCATAGGAATAAAATAGTGCAGGACATACCTATAGCTTTACCGCTACGCACAGAAGGATACTCCTACGCAGTATTAAATATATAAGCCGGAACGGCAACTTCTAATTTCTTTATGGTCAATTTAATAATTTTCTGGCTATTTATACTGTCAAGTATTACGCATTTTGAGGCATGTTAATACAACATATACGATGACAACAATTGCACATTTGCGCACGATATAAAACGATAATCTCACCTCTCTTTTATGATGTCCTTCTATGACGTAACATTGTGACACCATTTCTTACACTTTTCATTTGCACCGGTTTGGATACGAAGACAAGAATCTTTCTTTTACATTTTATTGTCCGTTGGAGATCCTTACTTATCTAAAGTGTTTCAGCTTAACATTGTGAGGTCATTTTTTACATTTTTCATTTGCACCGGTAAGAAAGCTATTTCACTTTCCCACCTGCGTATGCCTAAGTCTTACATGTAGAAATAGGAATATATAACTTTACTTTACTGAGCTCCTGTTGATTTGTTTTAGGTGCTCTTGTAACACTGGATATAGTGGAGACGGATATTACTGTACAGATATCAATGAATGCTACAATACAACAAACATTTGTGATGCAAATGCCGACTGCACGAATACCAACGGAAGTTACAGGTATACTTTTGCTGTTTTTCGATGTGTATACATTATTCACAATTAAAAACAAATACGATTTTGTATAAAAACCAAATACAAATAGTAATACTACTACCAACGAATATTTCGTACTCAGCTGTATTGACAGACCAATAGCGCTAACCAAATGGCGGGTCTAAGTGATGTTACGGCGGTGTTGTAAACAAGTCATTTTGAAATGACTTAAGTCCCAGTCAAGTCTTTTTAAATAAACAACAAGTCAAGTCCCAGTCAAGTCATCGGTTGCCCAAGTCAAGTCCCAGTCAAGTCATAATTAGAGAAAGTCAACTTCAAGTCAAATCCTTGTCTTAAAAATAAAACTTTAAACTATTAACTGGTAAACTCGTCCGATTGTTAGCAATAACTCAAGTACAAAATAACCTAAATATAGCAAGAAAACTGTTTTATGTGCAAACATTTAGATAAATAGCTCAATTGTAGAAAAAAGATGCTTAATAAAACCACTTTATTTCAACTTAAGTCATAAGACTAAAATACTTGAGTCAATTCAAGTCATTTGTCGAAAAGACCTGAGTCAAGTCACGTCATTCTTCCCAAAATCATTTAAAAATAGTGACTTAAGTGCACGTAAGTCAAGTCATTGACTTAAGTCATTAAAACACTGTGTTAAGGTTCCCATTTTGTTAAATTTGAATCATTTCAGTTGTGCTTGCAAGACTGGATATTCCGGGGATGGAGTTACTTGCGTTCGATGCAAAAACGTCTCTATGAACTGTAACACCACACAAATATCAGGTTGGTCGTTTGCCTGGTTAAAACTAGAGATAAATTTAATAAATACACTATTTCTACCAGGCATAGTATATACTGAAAAAGTTACTAAAAGTACCGAAGTACCGAAAGAACTTTTTTCAGTATAGCCAATTTAAAGTTTCCTAAAAGATCTCTGCACTTTGGAATGAACGTCACCGATTGTTAAATGCTTTAATCTTTGTAAAATGCCGTATTTGTCTAATTCAGTGGTCGGCAAGCTGTAAGCCGCGGCCAAAATGTGGGCCGCAGAGCCATTTTTAGTGGGCCGCGAGTTACTTTCTAATAGCTTAGTGTTATAATGTAGTTGTGGGCCGCGTGATAGCCATGCATTCATTGCACTTTATTTTAAAGGTTTTGTGTCATAGAAATTTTAAATTGGCCCAGCTTGGAAAGGCCCACGAGCCAAATGTGATCCTTGGAGCCTGTCAAACTATATTTTTGGCCAACTTCAACTGTATGTATTTAAAAATATTTTGGCGCTTCGCGCTTATATTCTTCGTTTTATAGTATGTTTTACATTATGATATGGCAGAGTTTCGGGCATAAAGGCGCAGTTACATATTTCATCCTAAAATCAAATATCCTGAATCCGCCATTTTTTTGTAGTGGGCCTTCAAGCTCTGAAACGACTACTTGGGGCCGCGCCAAAAATGTTTGCCGACCTCTGGTCTATTTATAATCAGGCATTGTTTTACGACAAGTTGCACTAAAATCTTGACAAGCTTTCGCACAACCGCGTATTCTTTGGGCACTGAGAGAATGAGAAAAACGGGGCTTTTACATTATGTTGGTCCACAGTTTATTTTGGGATGAACGTACAGACAGCGAAAAGTGAACTGCTAGGCGATTTTGGTCGACTTGGGCCTGAAAGGTGTAAATGTTGGACGGATATTTTTATAAGACTACCCAGACCAATGTGGATTTAATTTTATATATGCATAAAATTTGGGCGTTTAAATTTGCAATCCAAAAGAAATTTTCGCGTTGTATGCAGTTTATTTCCAAGTGTTGTTGTTGGTTTAATTTTATTAAATATACTAAAATAGTTTGACGAAGTGTGATATGAGTATTTCTGCATGAGGTAACCGTCGTTTTTTCATTAGTTTTTTAATAGTAAACCATAAAACATTCATAACAGACGTCTGCCCGCCCATACCGCCACCATGCGGTGATAATGCGCTCTGCACTCAGTCGGCAGGTGGCGCCAACTACACGTGCACGTGTAAGACCGGCTTCTCTGGTTTCCCGCCAACAAGTCCTTGCGTGGACACGGATGAGTGCGCAACAGTGACGGGTATCTGTTCCGGTTCAACGTGTACAAACACGAATGGGGGATTCACCTGTTCCTGTCCTGCTGGATACCAGCAAAGTGGTTATCAATGTAAAGGTGAATACATTTTCCAAATTTGGAGTTTCTTGTACTAACTAACAGAATGTAGCAAGCATTATGGTTGTTTCTCGACTCGCTCCTCTCTTAGCCTGTTTAGCTTAGTTGGTAGAGCGACGGTCCCGGTATGTTGAGTAACCCTACCCTACGGCATTCAATGGAAGATGCACACACATACGTGTACAACAATTGTGATCTAGCCCTTCTGAAATGCTATGTAGCTAAGTTGGTAGAGCTGCGGTCCCTGTATGACCGGACGAACCTCACCGCATTTTAGTTGTTTTCTAGCCTATGTTGTGTTGATCAAACAACGACTTCAGAAGGGCTAGATCACAGTTGTTGTACACGTATGTGTATGCCTCTTTTATTTAATTAACTTGGTACTGTAGATCCCCTTCAATATGGAGTTGTTTGTATTAAAAGGATACAAGCAATGGTGATATGGTTGTTTCTCGACTCGCTCTTCTCTGAGCCTGTGTAGCTTAGTGGGTAGAGCGACGGTCCCGGTATGACCGAGGTCGTGAGTTCGAGTCTTACCACATCAGGATGTTTTTTTTTTCTAGCCTTTATGCTTGCATGACAATCCGTTATTGATTTCTCGTGTACAACGATGAGTGTGTCATTATAGTTACTATTTGTATCGCCTTATTTAAACCTTAGCTCAGTGGTTCTCAACCTTTTTTCTTCCGTGGCCCATTTAGGTTGCAAAAAAAGTATGTGGCCAAATAGTTTTATGACAGAAAAAACTGTAAAATAGGTTTAGTTAGAACAAAACGAAACAGATTATTTATTCAACCGTGCATTAGTGAGATACTTGCGGCTGAACAATAAATTTACTTTCCTTTTTAATTCCTCCACAAGCCATTATTCCTGTAAAATTAAATATAGTGACACAAATGAAACTAAATCTAACTTTTTTTAATTAGTCTGTGGCCCACCTCAAATGTTCTTATGACCCACTGGTTGAGAAACGCTGGGTTAGATCTTTCTAGACTTACCTTACTTGCCTAAATATCCTTGATTAATTTAAGTGCAAAGATAATTGTTTCATTATTATTACTATTTTTTTAACCTCTTTCAAATTTCTTCTTTTTTATTTTCGCAGCCATTACGGATCCTTGCACCAGCAAGGTTTGTGCTGGAAATGCAACTTGTCAACGCGAAGGTTTGGATGGCTCGTGTCGGTGTAATGATGGATTTACAGGGGATGGACAGTATTACTGCTCGCGTAAGTGTGACAAGTGATAGGGTTACCTAATAGAAGGTTCCAGAGTAGTAAACAAAATTAAGAAATCTACGCAAAATGTGCAAAAGAAAAATGTAAAAAATACAGCAATAAAATGCACAAAAACTATTACAAGCGTAATATTGTAGAGCGTTGTTTAAAGTGTGGTAATAACTTGAGTTACTTTTTTAAAATAACTCGACTTGACTGAAGTCTTTGGACAAGCGACTTGGGTTGCTACTTGTATTACTGACAAATTTTCATAAATTTTTTTCAAATAAATGCATCACTACTGTATACACGTTTTGCATCAAACGACATTAATAAAACAAAATACATTTTTGGTCAATAAAGAAGCCTGAAATGTTTAAAAAAACTGACTAAGTAAACACAAAAAATATGTAACTTGGTTTAAAGAGCGTTAAATAGTTCTTATTACGAAGTCTAGCCATAAAGTAACATATAGAAAGTTATTTTGCCTTATTATAACGCGTCCGTTCGTAATTTATTTCTAAATGTAATAAGGTAAGCGTATTTACTTTCTACAGCAACCTGTGAGGTTCTAATAAGAAACGGAATAACATACAACTTCACCAAAACCCCGCCTTTACAAACCGGTTACTCGTTGCAAAGCTGCATATTTACAGGTAAGTGTTACAGTGACATCGTTAGTGGGTCACAACCAAGGTGACACTCTTTAAAAAATACCAGAATGGCTAGCGCGTTAAAATGTCAGGTATATCGGACTGTAGCGTCACGCATGATAATTATTGTATTAATTACACATTTAAAGTAATATTGATGAATCGTATTGCGTAATTTTAAATGTGTTGGCTGGCTGGCTGTCCAACAAAAAACGACTGAATCTATGACAGAATAAGGCAGTAACTAAATGAATAATTTCGACAACCTCTGCCCCACCTTGGAGAAGTTAGATAATTCACCGAGGCAAAGACTTCAATAAGGCCCATAATTTACTAACCTGCTTCAGGACTTTTCTAAATTTGTGTATATGCTGTATTAGTTTGAAATTACCTAGTTTTCGCTTTTATTTACGTTTTTGATTCCTCTATGATGTCGTCTCCGTCTATCCACAGGCCAGCCATTGGCTGCTGCCCAATGTGTTGTTGAGCAACGGAACCAAACTTTTTCGGTGTTTTTCGATGCTTCTACACTCCGACTCGTCCCTTGTGTAAATGTTACTGCTGGCGAGATAGCAAACAACGTAAGTAAACCCGTTGCTACTGTAAATATAGAAGAAATAAACAGTATACAGATTTTTGAACGCGTGATGAGCGATTTGTTAACAATATTGTTGCTATACCTTGAAAGATTTTGGCGCAAATCTCAACTTTCCTGAGTCTATGGCGTCCATTTTAAAATAACTTACTGCACAAGCCATAACTACATCAAACTAAAAGACTTTTTTATTTTTGCTGCTTTTTTTCGACCGCTTGGGATTTACAAAGGCGACAATTAGCGTTCACCCACCTTTAACAACAATTTATCTTCTCCTCGTTTGTTTTATGTTATTTGATATGGTTATTTTCAATGACGTGTATTAAAACAGTGAACTTTTAAATTATAATTCGTCAAAGCCAAAATGGTTAAATAGATGAGCTCGCCCATCTGATAAAGAAAAATACATGGTGCCGAGGTGGTGGCGATGTTGAGTTCGCGTTTAGGTTGTTGGTTCAAGAAATACTCCAGCAAATATTGAGGAGCTCAGCAGTTTCGTGAGCCCAATATTGACTTATTGAAATTGAGTAAAACTTCCAACGTTACTCTATTCCATAATTTAAATTTCTTTTAGCTGATTGAATGTTGTTAAATTTCAAGATCGTGGTTGATAATCTCAACGAGACTTCATTCGAGGAAACTGTGTCACAACTTGACATTCTCACATCCAATTCGGCCAATTTAAGCAGCAACGATGTTACCTCAACTGCAAGCCTAATCAACACGGTTTCCAATTCAACCAACTTTACGGTAAATATGACCTTTGAATGTTGCATCCGATTATGTGGCAATTTGGTTACATTACACTAGTTGCTGGGTACGCTATGCACCGGTTTGTACTGTAGCTTGATAATGAATGTAGCTTTATAAGAAAAGGTTATTGCTTCGACTTTGGAAACTCCGAATACTAACAATTGCGTCCCAACTTTTATAAGTAATGCTTTGGTTTACTTCTCTGTCACATTCACTATAGATGATACAAGGTCATATCGAAACGTCAAGGTGATGTCGATCTACTCGACCTTTTTTACTTTGCAATTCATTATCGAGATACATTACACTTAGTTGCTTTTTAAAAAATCTTCTGGAAATTAAGTAAGAACTCAAGAGACTGATCATAAGCCAAAGTTTCAGCAGCGTTTTTGTCATTTTGATTTTATGTCTATTTATATAACTACTAAAAAAGCATAATTATGATGATACAAGTTTCTGCTAAAAAGGCATATAGTTGCTATCAAGAGTATTTTAAAAAATAAAACAATCAGCCTTCCAAACCTTAATTTAATCCTAAGTTTAATAATCTAAAATAAAAACAAGCAATTTCCACATTATTATTTGACCAGCTGCTTCACATATGTACGTCATTTTCCACTTATAAAATCTATTAATTTTAAATTATATTCCCTATTTCCCACCAGGTGTCGCCCTTCGCTTACAAATACATCGTTTACATCGCCGACCACGTGACCACCTTTCTCGAGCAGCCGTCAGCCAATCAGACGGCGACAGACAACGCGACCAATAATGACCTCGTAAGGTCATTGACCTCGCTCGCGTACAGAGTGAACCTTACGAGCGGGTCAAATGTGCTGACGGTTTCTTCACCCAATGTAGAGGCAGAGGTGCTGGTGACAGTTTTTACTAAACACTTATTGTTTAAGCTTTTTAGCTTTAGTTTCGAACAATATTGATTAAAGCAAACGCGAAAAGATAAGTTAAACGAAGTAGCCACTTTAAAGGGAAAACACTACTCAAGTAAAATATGGTATTTGCCCACATGACCTAGAGTAAAAGAAAAAAAAATTATCGGCCGAATCTTATTTTGTAAAAAATTTAGTTTTTTTTCTGAAATAAACAAAAACAATCTAAAAAGAAACACCATGGTTTTAAACGGATAAAGATCCTAAAAAAATATAAACAGTAATACTTTCCCAACAATTACAACTATTCTTCGTAAATCACCAAAGAAAATTAACTTGCCAATGGAATTTCACTAGATGATAACATCTTGCCTTTTGATCCTTATCCTTAGTTTGCAAAACAGTGGCACTCTTGAGCGGTAACTGCATTGTAATGTTGGTAAGCTGTTGCGCCAAACTAGCAATGCTTTTCAACCTTTTTTTTTTAAATTGTGTATTAAAATTCTACCTAAGCCTTGGCCGATATAAAATAAATTACTTAAGCTGCAATGTATACGAGACTCTATACGAGACTATATTTACTGTACCTGTAACGCATAAAGGGCGCACCAGCTTCTTTGATTATACTGTATTAAACATAATAAAACATAAAAATGCACCATTTTCATCCGCACATTCATCCGCACGATGTTTTCCCACGGGTTGAAAAGCACTGCGCCAAAGTAAGCAATTATTAAAAATCAACCTGGGTTGTTTGCCGAATCAAAGCAGGAAATCGGATGACACTCTTGACACAACCTACATTTTAATGTTGGCTAGCTTTCGCACAACCGTGATTAAAAATCCTCAAAGTAAAAATAAAGTCTTTTAAAACAAGTAAAAATGGGCGAGTAAAAAACGATACTTTCTTCATCTCTAATTGAAAAATATTTTAGTTATTTGAATTAAAAAATTTTACAAGCATTGCTGGTTTGTTAAGGACAACAACACATTACTTATATTTCAGGTGAAACTCCAGCAAAACCTGACCCAAGATGCACAGTTCAAGCCTTCAGTTTACCAAGACCCCAACAACCAAACAACCCCCATTCAACCAGTAACCATAACCATTCCGCTGGAGGCGCTACAGGAGGCGGAAAGATTGAAAACAGGTTTAGAACTGGCTTCTGTTTGGTGGTGTAAATGAGAATGATTTGCTAAACTGTTTACTGATTTGTGCTTGCTTTGTGATTTGTAAATACGCCGAAGCTTAGCCTTTCCTAATGATTTTCAAGAACATGGTTAAAACAGTGAAAAAATCAGAATACAGTGTGACGCTAGGAAATAAGAATCTTGCAGCATTTCGAGTTAATTGGGCCAGTCTTTACACATAGCATATATCTTTTACAACGGTAAAAATTAGAACCGGTTCCAATCTTTAAACTATTCAAACGATGGCAGAACGTCTTTGCTTTAAGTTAATTTTTACTGGATGTTATTCAATCGTATGTTTTAGTTGATAAAAGGTTTGTCTCTACTGTTCACCTGAAGATAAGAAGGTTTAACGCCAGCAAGGTTACACACAAAAATAAATTGATCATCGCAGTATTTCTGTGGTACAATTAACTTAGAGCATAATTGTATCAGTTTGTTTTGAGACCTAAACTAAAGAATCAAAATCATATAGATTAAGCGTTTCCTATATATCGTATTGAAAATAATGAAGATAATAAACGTTCACACAAGATTAACCGCTTTAATATATAATTAGGTATTTCAATCACACAGCATCATTTACACTTTTAAGACAGTACTTATAGCATTTAAAACAGCTAAAAAACCTTTCATTGTCGTTAAGCTTTAACCTTGAATTTACTGCAGCGATGCGCAAACGGAGGCAGGTTGGCTTAGCAAGTGACACGCCAGTGAGAGCTGTTTTTCTCTTGCACAGAAGCAGCACTTTGTTCCCATCTAATCAGGAGGCTAAATGGGTACGTCTTTGCGATTTAAATTAGTCATTTCAATTTGACTTCAGCCCAGTCAAGCCGTTTGCAAATTAATTTAAATCTTAAGTCAAGTCATCTTAAACAAATAGCAAGGCACGTCCCCAGCATTGGCATATCTTACATAGCAAACACCAAAAAACGAATCAAATAGCCAGTAATATTTATTACGTTTAATATAGCAGTAAACAACCAAATTTTATCAAAATTTATTCACCTAAAGCACCTTATTTGAAGTTCAAGTCAAGTCAAGTCAAGTCATTTGAAAAAAAAGTGCCCTAAAGTCAAGTAATTGACTTAAGTAATCACAAGTTTTTTCAATAAGTACATGTAATAACATGTAAAAATACTTTCGGTCTAAGTCTGATCGCTCTCGACAAAACGAAAAATAACAATACGAAGTCATTAGTTTTTTTTTACGTTATTAGTTTTTATTCCGAATTCAAGTCCCATTCCGACCACCGTCAAAGATAAATTGATAGATTTGACTAAAGATCTTACATTAACCGCCAGAACAGGCCAACCATAAACCATACAAAGGCAAGTTAAAATACTTCATGTTGAAATCTCTTTTCTGAAACTTAGCTAGACTGGCATGTGGCCGAGTACCGATAGGCCAATGTTTCCTTCAGACAACTCTTCTAATTCAAGTGAAAGAAAAAAGAAAAGCTATGTTTGAATAAATATTTTACTAAATATTCGAAAACTTTTCAACCATTTTCACTATTTCTTATGTTGAGCATTTTTCCTCCAGGTTGTATCTGGCAACGTTGGAAACGAAACGACCCCAGCATCCATCATGAACCTTAACGACAAGGTTAATATAACGCACAACACTGTCAATTCGACCGGTGGGAAGATGCAAAACGATTCCACTTTGCAGGTTGCTAGTTATATTGTTGCATTACCTCTATTGGTAACCTATTTCAAATAAAATTGTAATATATTTTAACCAAATGTGTTTTTTCTAATGAGATACAACCCGTGGTGATGTGGTGTCAGTATAAACAGCAGTGATAAGGTCAAACAATATTTTCTTAAAGTTTGCTTTTCAACTGATTACGCAGGCTTGTTTAACAAAGGCAAAACGATTCCACTCTGCAGTTTGCTGTTGATTTTTTTTTCATAAGTATGATCGACTGAAAAATGTAGGCCTATGTATCGCTGAATTAGCCTCAACGTTACCGTGTACTTCCCAGGTTGTGAGTTCGAAACTCACGAAGGTTAAGTTTTTAAGCATTGCTGATTTCGTCAGCCTTCCTGAAGAAAACCTGTGTGCTAAACGTTTTCCGTTTTAATTTTTTATTAACTTAGTTACTCGTTTTAGTTCTGTAGTTCAGTTACAACCATGAATTCAGGAGTTCTTAAACTGGGGTACATGAAACCTTTGGGGGTACGTGATCTAGTTTTTGAGGGTGAAGGCCTAATTGAAAAAAAAAATCAATTTTTTTTTAAAGTTTAATTAAAAATAGAACGGTTTTTACATTAAATGCGTTTAGACTCCCTTTCACTTACACAGTTTTAGGACCTAAGCTTTCAGATTTCTAAAGTTGATTTTTATTTTAAAGTCAGTTAAGGCCGTCATCTATAAAAATTTATTGCCTACCGTGGTCCACGCGAAGCAAAAAAAATTCGGGTTCCGGGTTACAAAAAGTTTAAATACCCCTGGTCTAGTTGTTTGACAATTTGTACAAGCACTCTACACGGGGTTATTATTATTTGACATAAAAATTTTATTTTATTACTCAATGAAACATGCACACACATATGTGTGTTTACAACTGAAATCTAGCCCTTCTGATGCTGCTTTTTGACCAACGATTACGGCTTACATATCAATAGTATACCGAAAGCCATTGCAGACTCTTCACCGAATCTGTCGACCAATGATGCAAGCAGGGCAGACTAGAAAAACAACTAGCCTGCGGTGAGGTTCGAACTCACGACCATGGCTCTCGGTATAATATTCTATTACTTGCGTTTTGTTTAAGGGTCAGTACATTGTTATCTACATTGTTATTTTCTTTAAATATTTGCAGGTTGTACAAGGCATGTGGTTCCTTTCAGAATATAACAATTACGTGTCTCGTACAAAAATGACAATTTCTATGGTTTGTGTTGTTTTATTTCAGGCTCAGTACGTCAACCAGTCGTGTGTGTTCTGGAACTTCACAACCAACGACTGGTCAACCCAAGGATGTTGTTTGGTCCCGGGTTCGAATCCCGCCACCTGCCAATGCGATCATTTGACGAACTTCGCAATTTTAGTGGTAAGTCTTTAAGCATTGAAAATGCGGAAAGTTTTAGGCCTTGAGAAATTATTAAATTTCACAACCAATTTTAGCGTACTGTTTAGAGATTTTCATTTTGGAGATTTCGATTTTTTTAAGATCAAAGCACATGTAGAAATAAATAAGATTTTAACGTTCTGAATTTCTCTTTACTTATTTTAAACATCAATGAACAATATTTACGTCAGATAATTATTTTGCATTTACTTAAATAGATTTATTTTCGAACAAACGTAACCCCTGATAAATGCAACATTCTCAAAACTGCTCCCAACGTCCTAATGTATAGATAAAATTATACGGCCATAAGCATAGTGATTTGATTGTGTTTATTTGCTCAGACTTTCAATTAAAAAAGGAACTTGTGTTTTCCGTCGATTTTTTGTTACAAATTTGCAAATCTTAACTTTTAATTAACGGAAAAATTGCTCTGCAGAACATTTACGATGTTGCAGCTGATGTTCCCTTGCAACTTACGACTTACGTTGGTTGTGGATTGTCCGTCGCTGCCCTTGCTATCACCGTTATTCTCATGCTCAGCTCCAAGTAAACTAGTTGTTATGTATAAACGTCCACGTCAATTAAATCAATTTGATTTAATTATGGCACAAAGATTTCAACGGTTATCAATTGCCCAAAAGTTTTTAAGTTTCACAGTTGGCTCGCTAAATTATAGACTATTATTTCATCGGGATTATGCTGCTAATGATCAAGGATTGTATCCAATTTCAGGTGGACTAGTGATATACAAATTAATTAAGGTGCTGATGGTTTGAAATTATCTCCGAATCTTGCTCCTAATGATTAGGGATTGCATCTAACTTCAATATATTGATTCCAACTGTAGATGTGCAATTTCTAAGAGTCCGTCACTTTAATGTGTTGTTGTTTTATCATCTAGCTGCTAAAGATTAAGGAGTGCTTAAATTTCAATAAATTGAGTCCTATTGTAAAAACGCACTTTCTTACAGTCTCATAGATTATTACTCTTTATTCAGTATCTTGCTGTTAATTACTTAGGATTTCATAACTTCAACATATTGATTCCAATTGCAGATACGCATTTTCTAATACAGTCCCATGGTTTTAAATTACATCACGATCATGTTGCTAATGATTTGACATTACATTTAATTCAATATATTGAGTCCAATTGTAAATACGTACTTTCTAACAGCCTTTTACATTGTATTTCTTCAGAGACATCCGCTCGCGTCGTCCCA
The DNA here is from genome assembly GCF_963924565.1 of Ascidiella aspersa. Classification (NCBI taxonomy): domain Eukaryota; kingdom Metazoa; phylum Chordata; class Ascidiacea; order Phlebobranchia; family Ascidiidae; genus Ascidiella; species Ascidiella aspersa. Next base: position 32,374,377 of record NC_139450.1, read on the forward strand.
TGCAGGTTCTCATCAACGTTTGTGTGAACCTCTCGATCGTCTACCTCATATTTGTGGCCGGCATCGATCAACGTCAGCACGAAGAAAGGTGCCTGGCCTCGGCTCTACTTCTGCATTTCTTCCTGCTCTCAAACTGGTGCTGGATGGCAGTTTACGGACACCTGCTATACAAGTCTATAGTTAAGGTGAGAGGCAAAAGATGGATTGCTAAATAGAAAAAACTATTGATAGAAGAATACTTCAGCAAAGCTAGTAATTTAGGTCAGACAATTTATATAAATATAAGTCCATTGTCAAGGTGCGAAGCTTGTCTTGGTAAAGAAATGAGTTCTAAATTTCTACTAAATAAACTTTGTGGTTCAATAGTTACGAAGCACCATTTTTAGTAGAAGTGTTTTTGAGCACTCGGTCATTCTACAATAGTTTGTTAGCTAATGGAAATCTAGGTACTATCAAGTTGATTGATTGATTTTGATAGTTTAGGCGTGTTTTTCTTGGTTCAATGTTTCAGCATTTTACAGTTAAGCAATTAGGGGAGACTCATTGCTTTTAGAAATTTAGACCTTTAATATTGGACAATATTTGAAAAATAATAAGTAATTTTTGCCGCTTGAGTAAACGATTTTAGTCTTTCTCAATATAAAATACTCAAGAGCAAACCTATTGTCGTTTCAGAGTGAAGGGAAATTGGTCCCACATTGGAAAATCGAGTTAATTAACTCAAAACTATTCTTTAAAAAGTTACTTTTCAACTCCGCAAAACACCGGTTGTCTGCTCGTTTTTTCAAGGACGTATAGTGTTGCATACGAATAAAATCCACTACTCCAGGACCCGTTGGTTCTCTTGGTTGTCGGAGGATATTTCAATCTACAGTTTAAACCGCATAACATTCCTATTGTTACAAACTTTTTTTGTTCTTTCAAGATCTTTGACGCCGTTTGGGACAACTACATGCTGAAGGCTTACCTCTTTTCATTTGGATTCCCTGCAATCGTTGTGACCATCAACATTGTTGTGAACAAAGTTTACGAAGTTGCGCCTGATACTTCGCCGGTCTGTGGACAAGGTAAATTCAACAAACGAATAGTTTGTCCGAATACATGTTGCCGTTTTCAAGATAAAGTTTATTTGTTTCTACAGCTAATGCACCAAGCCTGTCTCACACGATGCTTGCGTCCAACATATATCTTTATATTAATTACCCGCTTAATACACTGGCTTTTTTTTAAACGCAGGTCTATCATTTAAATGAATTTTCCTGTAACCGCAAAACAGTTTTAACTTCGTTATTATAGAGCCTCTTTACGATCCTCTTTGACACGATGCTTGCGTCTAACCCAGGGGTTCTTAAACTGTTTGTACCGTGGACCCCTAAACATTTTTTGACGTCGCGTGGACCACGATATGCAAAAATTTTAAAAAAATGACGTCCTTAAATGTCACAATTAAAATGAACTTCATAAATCTGTTGATTTCGGTCTAAAAATGTGAAAGTCAAATTTAATTTACACTAATATTTCAATTAGGCCTTCATGGACCCCTAAAACTATTTTACGGACCCCAAAGGGTTCCATTGATCCCAGTTTAAGAACCCCTGTTCTAACCTATGTCTGTATCCTTGTTTCTCGTCTCTCCACATACTTGGCCTTTTATTTTAAACGTTTAAGTGAACCAACTTCCGTTAACTTCCAAGACATTGCGTATACTTTCATGCTTTCCAGTTTTAGCACCGAGCTTGTCTCACACGATGCTTGAGCTTAACCTACTCTGTATATTAATTGTCCGTTAAGTTAAACCGCCAATACATTGTATATGTTTACCTGCTTTACAGCTCTTGAAGCGAGTTTGTCCCACACGATGCTTGCTTCCAACATGTGCTGGATCAAGGGCTACTCCTTCTACATCGGATTCCTCCTCCCTGTCGCAATTCTGCTCCTCTTCAACCTCGTCATGTTCCTGCTCGTCATCGTCAGCCTCACTTGCAAGAGAAAGAACGTGAGTTACGATAAAAGTTTTACTTCCATCTACCGTCTAGTTGGCCTGAAATCTTACACTTGTCTCACTTGCAAGACGAAAAACACGGGTGAGATGAATTTGATTTGATAACATTTGTATAGTGTGCCTAAAATCTAGAGTTCTTGCAATTAGCTAGGTTATTTGCAGTTTCAAAATGTAAAACGAGAGGTGGGATAAAATGTTATTCGATAATATGATTCGTATATTTGGCCCGCAATGTTTTACCATCCTCACTTGCAAGAAAAATAACGTGAGCTGAAAGTTTTTTACATCGAATATTCGTGTGGTTGGCCTGAAATGTTACACTTGTCTCACTTGAACGAGGAGTTGAATGTGCCTTAAATCATATGCTACTCTACTTTTCACGAGAAAAACGTAAGATAAAATGTGATTGAAAAAACAGTTCTGGAGCATTATTCTCAAGTATTAAATTTTTAAATGGAAAAACTCTATGGGGCCTCCTGCGGGAATGCATTTACACTTAATTTTAGTTTCACTTTTGTCGGACTGAAAACAGCAGGTTTGCCTACTTGTTTATGACGTCAATTTTTTACCTAATGTTTAACAATTCCACGCCGACCCTGATCAACGCGAACCAAAATCATTTTAGGTGGTCGGTGTTGAAAAGAAGTTTAAGAATCCCTGATCTAAGTAATAACAGATATTCTCTGCTGAAGTAGAAGAAGTAGGCTATATTTTAATAGTTCAATGCAGCAAATCGGTGAAAACGTTAAAACAAAAGCCCACTAATAGACTGAAGCTTCTACCCGATGCCAAGGGTTAACATCGTTACTTGAACGATACTAGAGTTGTACCGGAGCCCCTCGCAATTTGAGCCACAGGTTGCTATAAACATAAACTTATGTTTACCTTGTAAGGTGAATTTTCAGAAAATTGTTGAAAAATAATTAAACGTAACTAAGCTTCTGACGTTTAGGTAAAACTATTTAGGTAAATTTCTGGCTTCATCAAATTTGACAACAATACATGTTGCTAGTTGATCAAAGTAATGACGTCATTTGGTATCGCACAGGGCCGTCGTACATTTTTCCTAAAAAAACAGACATCGCTATCGGAACAAGAAAACAAATTATCGGACAGCCCTTGGAAAATAGTATTTATTCTAAAGTCAAAAATCAAAATTGAATTTGATGCAGAAAGTTGTGTTTATGGGGAAAAAATTTCTTTCGTTTATTATAATTTTTGCTGTATCTTAAAACTTCAATTTTAGCTTTCTTCAAGCTCGAAAAATCCCTCGCACCGTCACAACCTCATCATCGCCCTCTCAATCGCAAGCACTCTTGGTTTAGTCTGGTTCTTTGGTTTCTTCATGATGGTGTCCGACAACATCCAGTATCTGGTTGCTATGAGCTGGTTGTTCACCATCGTCGCTTCTCTACAGGTATAACGCAAGCATACATGAGCTTGTAGGAGGTTTAAGCTCTTTTGAGACTTTAAAGATTTAAAAATTTCAAAACTTTTGGTGTGGTATGGTAATAAGTAAAAGTGTCCGATATTATGAGACCCGAGCGATGTAACCTGAACAGTCGACACTTTGAAGATTTAAAATTTTTCTTGTTCCTTTTGGCATGATGTGGTACGGTTTTTCATAGCTTAATTATAAGTATATCTACTTTTAACAGAGGAATCAGGTGGCACTATATGGGACAAATTGTATTGAATTTTCGACCAGCTTTTGCACATCGCGCTTCATCAGATCAAAGTAGAAATACCGTTTAAAGTATAAATGGAATTTATACTTTGGCCTGATAAAGCAAACGTTTTATGTCCTTTTCTTCTCAACTACTTCTTCTTATTCTAATATTTATGATCTTGAAACAAATTGTACCTAAGTGCCGCAAGAAGTTGAAAATGTACTATTTAGCTTGGTATTATCTAAAAAACACAACAATCATCATATTTTTCGTCTTTTCTCTTTCAGGGCTTCTGCGTTTTCGCGCTCACTTGCTTACGTCAGGGTGACGTCAGACGTTTGTGGTGGCCACCGGTTCGACGCCTCCTCTGTTGCTGCTGTGGGGAGGCAGACACCCCCTCAAAATCAACAAGCGTAACCAGTACCGCGAACAAGTCGAACACCGGGAGAACCGACATGAGAAGCAACAGCAATCCATGCTCTGATCATGAGAATGTTTCGGTGATCGTCAAGTGATGCTCAATTGCTTGTACAGTCCTTCTTTATGCCTGTATTGGCGGAGTCATTTTTTTACTTGAACTTTTGTCTCCTGGAACTTTTTGACACAAAAATTTTTCTAAAAACAATTCTGTCTGTTGTCTTTAGCTTTTGACACTTTTGTAATCTCAACTTCCTATAGGTTAGGAATAGAAATATAACTGCCATTCATAAAACTAATAGAGCCTAGAAATAGCATACTGAGATCTGAGTATGTGGGGTCATAGGTTACGGTTTCTTCTACAAAATTGTCTTGTTTAATGCCTAGCGTTGCTTTATGTTCTATATTGGATATAAAGCGGTTTCGGTTACCGCCAAGTGAATTTGGTTGATTGACATTAAAACTTAGGGCTAAACTCTTCAGTTGATATTTTCTTATATAGAAATTACTCCTAATGAACATTTTTTTATGTCAAAATTATCGGACATCCATTTTTAACGAGGCAGCACTTGACGGCAAATTTAGTTATATGTACGACACGATTGCGATAACTGCCAGTGAAAAATAAATAATTGGATGCGAACTGACCTTAATCTGGAATTTTGCCTTTTTTCCGATGGCATCTGATTTTTCTATAGGGACGATTCGTACATTTGTAAATCCCAAACCGGCACTAATCTTAGTAACGTGTAGATAAAATTAACTCTTGCGTTTGCTAAATAGTACGATGCCTATATTTTGCTTCACGCCTTGCTTCATTTTTATGTTGACGGGCAAAGGCATACATTCCATAAAGTTAGTATATATGCCATATGCCATATTGTAGGTCTATAAAAGCAAAATATTAGAGGTTAAGTGATACATAGAACTATAACTAATAGAAAAGCAACATTTCAAAACTCAGTTAATAAACAAAGATAAGGGTAGAACGAAGAAAAAAAAAACACAAATATAGTTGTTTATCTGTCTCAACGCCTCGGACATTTGTAAATGCTTCCTGAGAATAAGCTTGTAAAGTTTTGCAAACAAATTGACTAAAAACATAGTTCTTGGTTGCGCTGCCAAACGGGCAAAAGTTCGACAACAGTAAAGAATTCCGATAAACTTGGCTTTAAGGTTTCCAATTTATATTGAAGCTCGTCGCGAATATTTTACTTTTGCCTAATTTAATTCGTAATGTCGTTACAGTTACGGGTCATAAAACCTTGTGTTATACAGATTACTTCAAATTAGTTAAAACAGTGAATAAATTCGGCAATTGTTTAAAGTTGAATTTAGAGTTCGGTCTGGCTATTGCACTTTCACTAGTCATAAGAATTACAATTCGTTATAGATCATTTCGCCAAATTTACGTTGTGTCCTTTTGTGATTTCGTTCACTTAACTTTGCTGCTTATATCGCCTAATGTTGGGTGATTTTCCAATCGTCTTTATTCCGTAAATTGCAAAAGATCGACAGTCAAAGAATAGACTTTTATTTATCTGTTTAACCGGTTAAGTTAAAGTACAAATATCTGGATACCAAAAATTATTGATATCCGAACCAACCCTAACTTCGTCTTGTAGTTTACCTTAACTAATGTTACAAAAACAGTTGATCCTTTAACAGTTGTATTCTTTTCTTTTTTCCTGTTGATTTCCAGGCAATTCATTTCTTGCTCTTGCGTTTTACAACTTGTAAAAAAAGCACTGCAATTTAATGTTGTTTTACAACGCTGTATGTTTTACAGAAACAGCCCCACAGAAAGGACGCAGGCGTTGCGAATTCACCTTAAAACGCGAAGTTCTTTGAGGGCTTTTCTCGGTGTGTTTTATTATAAGCCATATTGATTGCTACTGATTTAACTACAAGTGTCCACCAAAAGCTATCAAGCAAGTTATCTTTATTACATTTTGGCCAAATAACCAAGCATTTGCCGAATTTTTAAACGCTAAACTGGATATAATAATGGGAGTTTCTCTTTAACCATACAGGTGAAGCACGGTTGTGCGAAAGCTTGTCGAGAATTCAATACAATTGGTCTTTATATAGTGCAGTGGTTATTAACTTTTTTCCTTGCTAAACACCTTTCAAATCACTAGCCAATTCTCGCACCCCCTTCTAGCATTGCTTAAAATAAATTTGCAGTATTACATTTTTTGTATCTGATTCAGCACCCCCGCACCCCCGCACCCCCGCACCCCCTAGGAACAGTTCTTGTACCCCTTTGGGGCACGAGCACCCCTAGTTAAGAAACACTGATGTAGTGCCACCTGATTAACATATTTAGAATTAGACAAATAGGCAATTTGCAGAGATGGATATAATATTGTTACCGTTAATACGACACCATATATACAACGAGTAGCAAACGGTTTACACTTTACAGGGACAACACGTAATAACTGAATAGTGTAGCCTACACTGGAAATAATTAACATTAAAACCTACGAAAAGCTAGCATTGTTTATTATTGTACTGTATAAAAATTTAGTTAAAAGGTGTGAAAAGTATCAAGCAAATCCAACCATACCGGCAAAGGTAAATCCAATTAAGATTTCTCTTCATGCAAGGAGCTAGAATTGTTGGTTTTCTTTGAGCTATCCGACTTGTTTGCGATGCTAGAAACGGTGGCCAAGGGGGTGTCTGCCCCCCCCTGAACAGCAGCATAGGAGGCGACGAACGGGGGGCCACCACAAACGTCTGACGTCACCCTGACGTAAACAGGTAAGCGCGAAGACGCAGGAACCCTGGAAGAGAAGACGAAAAATATGATGATTGTGTATTTTGAGATACTATTTTTTCCTATTGCGCATACCAAGCTATTTTGCAACTTCTTAGACCTTTCGTACTATGTGTTTGGTTTCTGTGTTATGCATAATATCTGCAGAAATGCTTCTAAGTAGTTTGTAATAACTTAAGTCAACGTTTTGTTCTAAAGTGACTTAAGAACTTCCAGAGTTAATTTCGAACTATTTTTTACGATGTGTTTTTATTTGCGTATACCAAGCTAAATCATACATTTTTAACTTGGTGCTTTGGTACAATTTGTCTTATTTTGTAAGTTATGCTTAATATCTGCAGCGATGCTTCTAAGTAGCATTGTAATAACTTAAGTCACAACTCTGTTCTGTTTGAACTTAGTTCTTTGAGTCAAATACTTGATTGGCCTTAATTATTTAGGAAAAACATTTGAATGTTTCCAGCCGAATGACCCATTTTCCTGAATTCCTTACCAGTAAAATAAATGTCTTTTGCTTTGCGTATAATAACTCGAAATTAAACAAGGTTTTTATACTACAGCCTACTCTTTAAAACACTTGATTGTAAAACTGCTTACATGTGCCAAGTGTACTACGCATTTGTTTATACCATAAGCTAACATGTGCTTTCTGTATGTGTATGTTTGTGTGTGATACCATGAGCGAAGCAATAATGGTAGGCAAAATCCCTGCTCAGTACCAGATCATATCAAAAGTAACTTGAAAAGTTCTAAATCTTATCGACAAGGCCTAAACCTCTGAAAGCTCATGCATATTTTTGTACTACCTGGAGTGAAGCGACGATGGTGAACAACCAGCTCATAGCAACCAGATACTGGACGTTGTCGGACACCATCATAAAGAAACCAAAGAACCAGACCAAACCAAGAGCGCTGGCGATCAAGATGGCTACAGCGAGATTGTGACGATTGGATTGCGTTGTTGAGCTTGATTTCTGAAATACAAGTTGATAAACTATAGTTGTAAATATATTGCTGGCATTTGTGATCGTATAATTAGTCTTATTGGCACTTGTTTCGAAAATTGAATTAGGCAAAAACATAACTATAGTAGAATGCTCTTCAACCGGGTATACTGTATACCCAAGTATATACCATATCAAAGCTAAGGCATATACATACAGATTAGGTCGGGATTAGCGCATGCCACCATCAGGGCTTTGGAGCCGGAGCATGGAGCCGGAGCATGGAGCCGGAGCCCCGGAACCGTGCATTTTGACCGGAGCCGGAGCTCTACTTGAAATTCAAATGGAGCTGGAGCAGGATCTGGAGCCAGTTGTTTAAAACATAGCTCCTGCTCCGAAGTATTTCATAAGATACTATGCTACTATTAATGGCTGAATTCACATAATTTCACAGCAACCCTTCAAAATTAAGAATTGTTGCCTCTTTGGCGCCACCTTTGCTAACTTACCAATGTGTTATTTTTTTGTTTTTGTTTTTATTGTGCTGTTTTGTTTGTGATTATTTTGAAACGCTAGATATTTTGCAAATTAAGCGTTAATTCTTAAACCTCAGTTGTTGACTTAATGGAGCCGGAGCCGGAGCCGGAGCCGGAGCCGGAGCCGGAGCCGGAGCCGGAGCCGGAGCCGGAGCCGGAGCCGGAGCCGGAGCCGGAGCCGGAGCCGGAGCTGGAGCTGGAGCTGGAGCTGGATCTAAACTATGATAAAATAGAGCTCCAGGGCTGGAGCCGGAACATTTAACATTTACGACTGCTCAAAAACCCTGGCCACAACTGTAACAGAATGCTTTTTTTATTTTTTTCAGCAATTTTAAACCGAGATAAAGTCGTGCCCCTCAAGCTATTTATGATCGAGGCCAAAAAAGTTTGACCGAGAGCAACATGTTCATTACTATTTGTAAGTTGTACGAATTTATGAATTTGTTTACAAAGGTATTTAAACTAGAAAACACTAGGCCTACTGTAGAAGAGCATTGCTATAGTGTTCTATTTGATATGGCGGTAAATGGTTACATACAATTTGGGCCACTTCGGCAAACACATCGCAATTTTGAGCTCAACGTCACACATAGCCACACGCAGCCATGCTATACCGCTTAAGGAAGCGCTTACCCGCCGCAATTACGGTATATACGTTGCGACATGCACGTTGTGTAAAGAACAATGCGTGGGGAAAACCAAAAATAAGTTTTCCACCCGTTGGTCTACCCACCGTTCGTTATGGAACGCATTTCGACACGATGGTCTAAGTAACACAACCGTACTGCATCATCACTATGCCATATCCCAACCCGATATATTTGATTGTAGACCGTTAATTTCTAGATGTTATATTTTTCAGTTTGTTTCCCAACCACCGTTCCACATGTTAGACATTTGTGAGGATAGATGGCTAAACAAAATTAAAGCTAGAATTAATATTAATAAAATGGTACTGCCCCAAATTAGGTAGTATTTGTCTAGTTCTTATAGTTTCCTTACGCCTCTACTCCATTTTTTATTTTTGCCTTGCCGTTTTTGTGCCGTTATTTTGCGTTGCCGCGTTTCTCTCGACCCGTTCTTATTGTTTCTGTACAGGTGTTGTACACATTGGATGTCATTACTATTGATCAGCTTTTATATTTTAGTTATTTTACTTTGTTTTATTTAATCTCTACTTGAGTCATTTGAAAATGGCTTGTTGAGAACACTAAGGAAATGTTAACCATGCCTATTTTCCCTAATCCGCTACTTGGCGTAACCGAGGTAAAATTATTACCCAAAGTTTGCTTCCTTTCTCGGAAAGTGCAATAAACCCTTAAATAAACACCAACACCAGTATTTTTTCAAATGAGTGAAGGGCATGCCTATGGGCGTATATAGGGGCTCTGGTGCATACGTAGGCCAACGGTTAGGACTAGTAACTTCGGTCATAGTTTAAGGTAAGGCTTTCCAAATTATGGCCTGTGGGCCAGATTCGGTCCGCCAAGTTAGTTAATCCGGCCCGCGGCATATTTTCTTAATGAAAATAAAGCACAGGAGAAATGTTGTTGAAAGCAATTTAAAACTAAATTTTGATAAAATTTAGACTGTATGATAATTTATTAATGCTTACTACAGTTGTTATTGCATTTTTTTTTTGTATAACGCTAATCATGTTAGTAAAGTATAACAAAAATTGGCCAGGCTTAATAGCTATCTGGCCCTTTAGGAAAAAAAGTTTGGTGAGCAAAGGGGGACCCTTTTTTTTCCAATGTATTTTTAGCAACGCTTTTGAAACAAGATAAACGCACAAAATATGCCTAAGTAATATAAGTATACATTATATTTAAAAATGTGTATTTTTTTAATTAATGTGTCTCCTTCTAAATTAAAATTTTATCTATTCAACAAAAAACAGGCATTATTTTCCCGCTCCGCGCGATAGCTTTGTGGGAGTGAGTAAGAAATGGTGTTATAGGCCATTCATTTCGTTCCATGTCTGTAAGATGTGGCTCTTAGCGGTTAACCAAGTAACAAGTGCTGTTCTTAGTATCTGATTGTTGGGCCATCCTTGGTATACTATATACTATATAGTATTGTTAACAGAATTCATTTAATTGGTAATACTGTTGAGAGCATTTATCAACCATAATTGCAAAACATTTATTCAGAAAGCGTCATATATGTACCTTCAGTGACGAACGATGAAAACGACCAAATTAGATAAACGGAAGCAAATGCGAAGTTTATACTTTAACTACTGGATAACAGCAATCGGTAAGTCAGTAGTTCCTGTTGTGATAGAAAACTACAGCTTGAAGCACAAAGCATTAAATGTTGTGATTTATTGTGTAGTTTGTGTTACTCAAAGATATCGTTTGAGTGGGGTACAGCTAGCTAACTCGTTTCATTAACTCACATTTTAATGTAATTTCGTGAAACCGTGCCTGAAAAGTACTATGCCCCAACAGTTTGAAAATCGTGGATACGTTGCTGAATAGTTCTCCCGTGCATATGAGTGTTTTAACTGTGTGTTGCACGCTGAGCCCGTACTATAGTCGTAATGAAGCAATTTACGGTTTATTTTTTCAGTCTTAGTGCTGTTGAGTGTTGCAGCACAAAGCAATGCAACTACTATTGCTTCGAACATCACCATTTACACAACACCAGGTATTCCAAGTAATAGTTACCAGCATATTGGTCGCTTGTCGATACAATCACAGTCCAAGTCAAGTCATTTGTCTAAAGGACGTAAGTCAAGACATTTGAAAACCATGACTTAGTGGATTTAATTCAAGTCATTAACTTAAGTCATTACAACACTTGATTTTAATCGCATACCTGGCATTTTGGGTCAGTCTAAACAAGGCTATCTTTTGTGCACGCCGAAAAGTAACGGTTGGCTGCTCTCCGCTTATCTCGCTTTGCTGCACATATAGTCTATCTATGACGTAATGCACTGTTTGGGAATCTTTTTTGGCTTGCGGCACCCTACAGAAATTATAAATAGTTCGCGGCACCCTTGCTTTGCACATCAACCTGTGTTAATTTTTGGCACTTTTATCGTACGCAAGTAAATAGGGCAAAAATTGGAATACTAAAGAATTCGATATATCTCTCGACACCCTTGAGCGTTAAAAATGGCACCCTAGATTGCCGCGGCACCCCGGTTGAGAACCACTGTCGTATTGTTATGAGCACGAACAAACCTTGATCTAAGAATTGGTTTATTCTGGGAAACGCTGGTCAGGTTAAATAAATAATAACCTGGACCGGGGCTTGATTTGTTGTGTTGTAAAAAAGACCCGACTTGGACTCAAGTTATTTTACCAAAGAACTGACTTGGACTCACGTAATTTTACCAAAGAACTGACTTGGACTCACGTTATTTAACATATGACATAAAAGGCTTAACTTATGTGCATTTAAGTCACTGTTTTTAACTAAATTGACCTTCCTTTCCCAGTTATCTTGGCAGAATGACTTGACTGGACTTGTGTCATTTTTTTTCGAATGACTTTATTGGAAATTAAGTGCTTTTTTGGTAAACATTTATTTAACAAATTGGGTTATATCTCAATATGTGACATCAATCGACTAGCTTGCTAAATGATCATTTTTATTATTTTTTAGTTGAGTTACTGCTCATAATCGGACAGGTTCACCGATTTTAATAGTTTAACGTATTGTTTTTATGTGGAGGACTTGACTTGGAGTTGACTTGCTCTAATATTGACTTTTACTTGGACTTGATTTACCAACTGATGATTTTTACTTCGACCTGGCTGCAAAGACTTAACTTGGACAAATTTATTTCACAAATTACCAGACTGGAAAATAAGTTATTTGAAACTGACTTGTTTGTAGCATTAGAAATACCAAAACATAACCTTTGTTTGTTATTTATTTAGCTTCTTCCACATGTTCAACCAATCCGTGTCCAATAGACGCCAACTGCACCGATATCGTTAGTCTAAACGGTCCCACATACCAATGCGACTGCGCCGACGGTTTTCAGTGTAAGTAAACCAGCTCATAATGCACTGATCTGTTAAGCACCTTAAAAACAAAAAAACAGATACCATATATAGCGAGTAACAAACAATTAAAGTGGAACGTAATTCTTATCATTCAAGAGTTTCTAATTGTTCGGGGCGCATTAATTAACACCTTCAGATGTTTAACAGGTCCAGCTGTGTTAATTAGAAAACTCCGAATGGCAACAATTTTGTTCTACCTTTTATAAATATGGTTTGAATAGATTTTAGATACTGATAATTTTACTAGTGCGTACCCTAAACGGATCTTTTAGAATAATGTCGGTTTATTCGAACTTTTGGCTTTGAAACTCTTTATCAAGTGAATCATAGGTTGGCGATGTCCTGGTGTGTCGTTTTGATTTCACAAAGGTTCCGCACAATAAAACCGTTTCGTATCTAAACTCAATTGCGGTAATAAAATACGAGGGATTCCGGTCTATGATTACGCAAATACTTCAGCAATCGATTAACATTTTGTTCACAACAATTAAATAAATTTATTTTGGTATAAGAATTTTTGGAAAAATTAGTTAAGTTTTTATCGCTGAGTATTCGCAAGTCAAACTTGACTGCTTTGTAGGTATGCGCCTTCGTTTCAAACGAGTCAGTGGGCGTTGGTTACGGGTGAGAAGATGTTTTTGCTTTTTTCGCCTTCAAAACATTTTTAGTGATATTTATCAAAGCGTATACTGTACAGCGGTATTTGATTAAGCAAAATGACGTGCAAAGTGTCAGTGGGCTATTTTAAACCTCAAACTTTGTTTTTAAACAACTTGTTGGCTCTTGGATTAAACAAATGGTTCTCAACCTTTGTGTAATAATCACCAAAAAAGGCAAATCAATAATTTAAAGGGCTAAATTTGACTAAATTACAAGATGCTATCTTTTAGTATATGGTATCAGCCCTTTGATTTAAAAAAATTAATAATGTTGACTAAAAATACAAATTTTCAGGTCATTCTTGCAATGTATTTCACAAAATGATTGCTGGGCATAACTGTTAAAATTTTGAAAAGGGCAATTATAATTTCACACGATTTGTAATTCTTCCAACACAAAAATAAAAGAAAATGTTGACCGATTTTACTTACTAATTTATGCCAGTACGTACGGCGCTTTTATAAAGTTGTAGAGACAATTCCACCCCGTTTTACACAAGTTCACTGACTTTTATCTCCCCCCCCCCTCCTGATTTACGGACCAAACGTGTTTTCTTTTTCTGCAGTTTTTCCATTGATTTCTGCGTGTTATGACGTTAATGAATGTCTCCTGGGGACCTCAAATTGTGACTCGAACGCCGCATGCACCGACACTGCTGGAAGTTTCAGGTAAGCACATTCCTCAAGGGACACATTGGTGTTTTATATCTTTTTGCCAGACTTTGACAATTTCGATGGAGTCATTTGAGCTCAGCTGGAAACGACGCCTGACTAAACTTGTAAAGACACAGGGATTCTTTGCCGGGGTGTCGCGATAATATAGCACAAGTAAAACAAGTTAGCGGGGACTAAAAAGACTTTTAGCGTGGCACGAATAGACGTTGGAATTTCCCGGGGTTTCGGTGTTAGGGTTAGGGTTTTATTATTTTCAATCAGTGCTGTAATTTAGTCTATTCAAAACACCTTATTTGAGCAAGTGTATTTTTTAACCAACTCAACTCTTTATTTGTTATATGCGTATTACTGTATATCACGTGGGTTGTAAAAAAACAACGAAAAGGAATCATATAGCAACGTTTACTTTGTCTCAAAAAATCAAATATTTTTTATTCTGGTGGTTCTGTGTCTATACGTTAATCTTAAATATCACACAAGATGCCTTCTGAAAAGTTTACCGAAATCCTTTAGCATTGTAGTGCAAGTGAGGGCAGGTTAGAAAAACAATTAGTGTTCGGTGAGATTCGAACTCACAACCTCGGCCTAACTGCTGGGACCGTCGTCCTAACTGCTGGGACCGCTCTAATAACTGAGCTATGCAGGCTCAGAAGGAAGCGAATGCACAACAGACCCAGTTGGTAAGTCTTTCCTAAGACATGTTATATATAGGTGTTGCTATAGTTAGACAGTACGACTTCGCAAGGGCCAGATCACAGAATACACATTGTGTATTAGTGTGTTTCAGTTGCATACAGCAAGTTTTTAGTCCAACAATTTGATTATGTCCGTTTTTAACCAGGCCAACCCGCCATCAACATTAATATATTTAAACCAAGAAGTTACGCGTATGCTATTTCTGGTTTTCGACTTAAATTATACAAAATGCTGCATTAATGTTTAAAACAGGGCTGCCGTGTCGGTTGAAAAAAACGTCCCGACTCTTACAACACTGCGTAAGCCCTATAGTAAGATAACCAAGTCCATTCACAAATGGATATAATTTTGAATGTTTCGATTAAAAATGCTACTTCTGTATGGGATTTGATATTCTTACTACGTCTAACTAAAAACTCCAACCATTATGCTCTATATGTCAGGCGTTATCGTGGAACAAAAAAACAACTTCAGAAAGGTCAAATCAGAGTGTTTATACACGTATGGTCGTATGTAAATGTAATATTCGCTGATGCAAACGTTTCGGCAATACATCATGTCATCATCAGTCTAACAATACAAGTCACTTGAATTTTTAAAAACAAATGCGATCTTGAATAAAAAAGTAGTAACACTACTAACAACGAGTGTTACGCACTCAGCTGTATTAAGAGACCAATTGCACTAATCAAATGACTGGTTTAAAATTTTGCTTCAATTTGAATCATTTCAGTTGTGCTTGCAAGACTGGATATTCCGGGGATGGAGTCACTTGTGTTCGATGCAGCAACACCTCCATGAACTGCAACAGAACACAAGTATCAGGTTGGTCGGCTGCCTGGTAAAAACTATAGCTAAATTTAATAAATATGCTGTTGCTACCAAGCATTGAAAAGAATTTCTTTCGGCAAAAATCAAAGTCTTAAAAATTTTCAAATATCTTTCGGCACCCATGGGCATTATAAATGGCACCCCAGGTTGCCGCGACAACCCGGTTGAGAACCACTGGTCTAAAGTTTTCTGGAGCTGAACGCACACATACATGTAAAAGTGCTTCGTTTGTTATTTTTTTTTAATATTAGACGTGCATAAAATGTGGGCGTTAAAATTTGCATCCAAAATGCAATTCTCAATTTCTCACAGTTTAGTTAAAAGCGGTAATGTTTAATTTAATAAAATAGACCAAAATATTTGACAAAGTGTGATATCAGTATTTCCACATGAATTGATCGTCGATTTTTCGTTAGTTCTCCAATAGTAAACCCAACAACGTTTATACAGACGTCTGTGCATCCATACCGCCACCATGCGGCGATAATGCGCTTTGCGCCCAGTCGCCAGGTGGCGCCAACTACACGTGCACGTGTAAGACCGGCTTCTCTGGTTTCCCGCCAACAAGTCCTTGCGTGGACACGGATGAATGCGCAACAGTGACGGGCATTTGTTCCGGTTCAACGTGCACAAACACGAATGGGGGATTCACCTGTTCCTGTCCTGCTGGATACCAGCAAAGTGGTTATCAATGTAAAGGTGAATACATTTTCCAAATGTGGAGTTGATTGTACTAACAAACAGAATGTAGCAAGCATAATGGTTGTTTCTCGACTCGCTCCTCTCTTAGCCTATGTAGCTTAGTTGGTAGAGCGACGGTCCCGGTATGTTGAGTAAACCCTAATAAATATGCTGTTGCTACCAAGCATTGAAAAGAATTTCTTTCGGCAAAAATCAAAGTCTTAAAAATTCTCAAATATCTTTCGGCACCCATGGGCATTGGAAATGGCACCCCAGGTTGCCGCGACAACCCGGTTGAGAACCACTGGTCTAAAGTTTTCTGGAGCTGAACGCACACATACATGTAAAAGTGCTTCGTTTTTTGTTTTTTTTTAATGTTAGACGTGCATAAAATGTGGGCGTTAAAATTTGCATCCAAAATACAATTTTAAATTTTTACAGTTTAGTTAAAAGCGGTAATGTTTAATTTAATAAAATAGACCAAAATATTTGACAAAGTGTGATGGATATCAGTATTTCTACATGAATTGATCGTCGATTTTTCGTTAGTTCTCCAATAGTAAACCCAACAACGTTTATACAGACGTCTGTGCACCCATACCGCCACCATGCGGCGATAATGCGCTTTGCGCCCAGTCGCCAGGTGGCGCCAACTACACGTACACGTGCACGTGTAAGACCGGCTTCTCTGGTTTCCCACCAACAAGTCCTTGCGTGGACACGGATGAGTGCGCAACAGTGACGGGTATCTGTTCCGGTTCAACGTGCACAAACACGAATGGGGGATTCACCTGTTCCTGTCCTGCTGGATACCAGCAAAGTGGTTATCAATGTAAAGGTGAATACATTTTCCAAATGTGGAGTTGGTTGTACTAACAAACAGAATGTAGCAAGCATTATGGTTGTTTCTCGACTCGCTCCTCTCTTAGCCTATGTAGCTTAGTTGGTAGAGCGACGGTCCCGGTATGTTGAGTAAACCCTACGGTATTCAATGGAAGATGCACACACATACGTGTACAACAATTGTGGTCCAGCCCTTCTGAAATGCTATTTAGCTCAGGTGCTAGAGCTGCGGTCCCTGTATGACCAGACGAACCTCACCGCATGTTAGTTGTTTTCTAGCCTGGCTTGAAAGAATATCTTTAGTTTATTCGGTTAGTCTGTTGAAGACTTACGGTGTACTATGATATGTAAGCCGTAATCGTTGATCAAACAACAACTTCAGAAGGGCTAGATCACAGTTGCTTTTTGCCAGTATGTGAATACCTTTTTCATAGACTTGACTTGGAATTACGGATCCCCTTTATTATGAAGTTGTTTTCACTAATAGGGATGCAGCTAATAGTGTCATGTTTGTTTCTCGACTTACTCCCTTCTGAGCCTGCATAGCTCAGTTGGTAGAGCGAACGACCCGGTATGACCGAGGTCGTGAGTTCGAACCTCACCTCAGGCTAGTTGTTTTTCTAGCCTTGCCCTGCTTGCATGACAATCCTTATTTGATCCCCCGTGTAGAACGATGATTGTGGCATTATCATTACTATTTGTATCGCCTCTTTTAAATCCCTACTTTATCTTCAGGGCAGGAACAGGTGCCTAGTATTCCAGAAAATATAAAAAACAATATGATATTCGTTCGGTTATCAAACTTTACTTAAAAAGAGTTAAAATGTCAAACAAGTCTTATTGATACGGACTGATGATCCCCCAGTGTGAAGTTGCTTGTTCTAACAAAATGTGCAAGTATTGGCGCATGGTTGTTTCTCGACTCGCTCCTCTCTGAGCCTGCATAGCTCAGTTGGTAGAGCGACGGTCCCGGCTTGACCGGAGGTCGTGAGTTCGAACCTCACTGCAGGCCAGTTGTTTTTCTGGCTTGCTCTGCTTGCATCATAGATCGACAGATTCGGCGAGTCTGCGATGGCTTTTCGGTGTACTATTGATACGGAAGCCGTAATCGTTGGTCATAAAGCAAATTCCGAGGGGCTAGATCACAGATGTTATTAAACACATATGTTTG
Organism: Ascidiella aspersa; assembly: GCF_963924565.1. Classification (NCBI taxonomy): domain Eukaryota; kingdom Metazoa; phylum Chordata; class Ascidiacea; order Phlebobranchia; family Ascidiidae; genus Ascidiella; species Ascidiella aspersa. The sequence continues at coordinate 32,392,306 of NC_139450.1, forward strand.
TGTGTGTCTTTCATCAAGTCTTAAAAACATTTAGAAAGATTTTTTAGGATGATCTCAGGTTAGCTTAAGATAAATACGCAGGTAAATGAACTTTCCAAATGGTGAAACTTGTGTTAAGCATCTTCAATTAAAGACAGAAAAGTATATTTGTTTTTTTACTGGTTACAACGTGCCCCGTTATATTTTTCTTAAACCGTCGTACCTCTTTTAAATTTCATCTTTTTTATCTTCGCAGCCATTACGGATCCCTGCACCACCAAGGTTTGTGCTGGAAATGCAACTTGCAGCTCCAAAGGATTGGATGGCTCGTGTCGGTGCAATGATGGATTTACAGGGGACGGAGAGTATTACTGCTCGCGTAAGTGTGACAAGTATTAAGTGATAGAAAATATTGCTGTGGTCAAGAACTTTTGATATGTGGAATATTCCCAGTTTTCTAGGGGAAACATGATTTGCGTTAGAAGCTTATCTTCAAAACTTTTTAACTATTTTATAAGCTGACGAAAGGTGTTGAGTAAGTAAACAAATTAAGAAAAAATCTACGTGAATTAAGGCACTGTTTTCCAAATTACGTGACTTGACGGAAGTCTTTTGACAAATGACTTGGGTTTTTACTCGTATTACTGACAAATATTCATATTTTATTCAAATAAATGCATAACAACAATAAACCGTATCTTATCAAACGACAATAGTTTATTGGAAGTTTTCAAACACTTTTTGACAGATGGGTAAAAATATACATTGTTGTGTAATAAACAAAGGCTGAAAGGGTTGAAGTACACAAGCACAAAAATTATATGTAACTTTGATTAAATAGCTTTAAAAGAGTCTTTGATGCGGTATCTGACTAAAGCAACAAATAGAAAAATATTTTGCCTTATTATAACGCATACGTTCGTAATATTTTTTCAAATGTAATAAGGTAAGCGTATTTACTTTCTACAGCAACCTGTGAGGTTCTAATAAGAAACGGAATAACATACAACTTCACCGAAACCCCGCCTTTACAAACCGGTTACTCGTTGCAAAGCTGCATATTTACAGGTAAGTGTTACAGTGACATCAGTTAGTGCAGGGGTTCTTAAACTTTTTTTACCGCGGACCCCTAAAATTTTCTTTCATCTCGCGTGGACCACTGTAGGCAAAACAAATTAAAAAATGACGTCACAATACAAATAGACTTCATAAATTTGCTGATTTTGGTCCAAAATTTTGAAAGTGAAATGAGTTTAAATACATTCAGTGCAAAACCGTTTTATTTTTAATTAAATTGATTTCTTAAATAAACTGATTAGTTTTAAATAAACACTAATGTTTCAATTAAAGCTTCATGGACACCCTAAAATTAGTTCACGGACCCCCTAAAATTAGTTCACGGACCCCCAAGGGGTCCATGGACCCCAGTTTAAGAACCCCTGAGTTAGTGGGTCACAACCGAGGTGACACTCTTTAAAAAAAATACCAGTATAGCTAGCGCGTTAAAATGTCAGGTATATCGGACTGTAGCGTCACGCATGATAATTATTGTATTAATTACACATTTAAAGTAATATTGATGAATCGTATTGCGTAATTTCAAATGTGTTGGCTGGCTGGCTAGCCAACAAAAAACGACTGAATCTATGACAAAATAAGGCAGTAGCTAAATGAACAATTTCGACAACCGTTAGGTAATTCACCGAGGCAAAGACTTCAATAAGTCCCATAATTAACTAACCTGCTTTAGGACTTTTCTAAATTTGTGTATATGCTGTATTAGTTTGAAATTACCTAGTTTTCGCTTTTATTTACGTTTTTGATTCCTCTATGATGTCGTCTCCGTCTATCCACAGGCCAGCCATTGGCTGCTGCACAATGTGTTGTGGAGCAACGGAACGAAACGTTTTCGGTGTTTTTCGATCCTTCTACAGTCCGGCTCGTCCCTTGTGTAAATGTAACTTCCGGGGAGATAGCAAACAACGTAAGTGAACCCGTTGCTACTGTAAATTTAGAAGAAATAAACAGTATGCAGATTTTGGAAGACTAGAATGGCGATTGCAAACAATATTGTTGCTACTTAAATAGTTTCGGCACAAATCTTGGCTTTAAGAAGTCTGACATCCATTTTAAAATAACTTACAGCTACTTCGACATCAAACGAAAAGCCATTTTTTTTGTTTTTTGCTGCTTTTTTCGACCGCTTATGATTTACAAAGGCAACAATTAGGGTCTACTGACCTTTAGCAACAGTTTTCTACTCTTGTGACTCTCTTTTGTTCCATATTATTTGACATAGTTATCTTATAGTCAATAGCATGTTATGTGGCAGTAAACTTTTAAATTATAATTTGTTAAAGCCAAAAAGGTTAAGTAAATAGATGAGCTAGCACATCTGTTAATAAAAAATACATATAAGGGTGCCGAAGTGGTGTCGATGTTGAGTTCGCGTTTAGGTTGTTGGTTCAAGAAATACTCCAGCAAATATTGAGGAGCTCAGCAGTTTCGTGACCCCAATATTGACTTATTGAAATTGAGTAAAAATTCCAACGTTACTCTATTCCATAATTTAAATTTCTTTTAGCTTATTGAATGTTGTTAAATTTCAAGGTCGTGGTTGATAATCTCAACGAGACTTCATTCGAGGAAACTGTGTCACAACTTGACATTCTCACATCCAATTCGGCCAATTTAAGCAGCAACGATGTTACCTCAACTGCAAGCCTAATCAACACGGTTTCCAATTCAACCAACTTTACGGTAAATATAACCTTTGAATGTTGTATCCGATTATGTGGCAATTTGGTTACATTACACTAGTTGCTGGGTACGCTATGCACCGGTTTGTACTGTAGCTTGATAATGAATGTAGCTTTATAAGAAAATGTTACTGCTTCGACTTTGGAAACTCAGAATACTAACAACTGCGTCCCACGTTTATAAGTAATGCTTTGATTTACTTCTCTGTCACATTCACTAAAGATAATACAAGCTCGTATCGAAACGTCAAGGTGATGTCAATCTACTCGACCTTTTTTACTTTGCAATTCATTATCGAGATACATTACACTTAGTTGCTTTTTAAAAAATCTTCTGGAAATTAAGTAAGAACTCAAGAGACTGATCATAAGCCAAAGTTTTAGCATCGTTTTTGTCATTTTGATTTTATGTCTATTTATATAACTACTAAAAAAGCATAATTATGATGATACAAGTTTCTGCTAAAAAGGCATATAGTTGCTATCAAGAGTATTTTAAAAAATAAAACAATCAGCCTTCCAAACCTTAATTTAATCCTAAGTTTAATAATCTAAAATAAAAACAAGCAATTTCCACATTATTATTTGACCAGCTGCTTCACATATGTACGTCATTTTCCACTTATAAAATCTATTAATTTTAAATTATATTCCCTATTTCCCACCAGGTGTCGCCCTTCGCTTACAAATACATCGTTTACATCGCCGACCACGTGACCACCTTTCTCGAGCAGTCGTCAGCCAATCAGACGGCGACAGACAACGCGACCAATAATGACCTCGTAAGGTCATTGACCTCGCTCGCGTACAGAGTGAACCTCACGAGCGGGTCAAATGTGCTGACGGTTTCTTCACCCAATGTAGAGGCAGAGGTGCTGGTGACAGTTTTTACTAAACACTTATTGTTTAAGCTTTTTAGCTTTAGTTTCGAACAATCTTGATTAAAACAAACGCGAAAAGATAAGTTAAACGAAGTAGCCACTTTAAAGGGAAAACACTACTCGAGTAAAATATGGTATTTGCCCACATGACCTAGAGTAAAAGAGAAAAAAAATTATCGGCCGAATCATATTTGGTAAAAAAATTTTTTTTTGATGAAATAAACAAAAACAATCTAAAAAGAAACACCATGGTTTTAAACGGATAAAGATCCTAAAAAAATATAAACAGTAATACTTTCCCAACAATTACAACTATTCTTCGTAAATCACCAAAGAAAATTAACTTGCCAATGGAATTTCACTAGATGATAACATCTTGCCTTTTGATCTTTATCCTTAGTTTGCAAAACAGTGGCACTCTTGAGCGGTAACTGCATTGTAATGTTGGTAAGCTGTTGCGCCAAACTAGCAATGCTTTTCAACCTTTAAAATTTCAATCCGCACCAAACAAGCTCAGTAAGTTTGCAACCTTTAGTTTATTTGTAAAATGCCAATGAAAGGGTTTGTGTATTAAAACCTTTGTGTATTAAAATTGTGTATTAAAATTCTACCTAAGCCTTGACCGATATAAAATGAATTACTTAAGCTGCAATGTATACGAGACTGACTCTATACGAGACTATATTTACTGTACCTGTAACGCATAAAGGGCGCACCAGCTTCTTTGATTATACTGTATTAAACATAATAAAACATAAAAATGCACCATTTTCAACCGCGCATTCATCCGCACGATGTTTTCCCACGGGTTGAAAAGCACTGCGCCAAAGTAAGCAATTATTAAAAATCAACCTGGGTTTGTTTGCCGAATCAAAGCAGGAAATCGGATGACACTCTTGACACAACCTACATTTTAATATTGGCTAGCTTTCGCACAACCGTGATTAAAAATCCTCAAAGTAAAAATAAAGTCTTTTAAAACAAGTAAAAATGGGCGAGTAAAAAACGATACTTTCTTCATCTCTAATCGAAAAATATTTTAGCTATTTGAATTAGAAAATTTTACAAGCATTGCTGATTTGTTAAGGACAACAACACATTACTTATATTTCAGGTGAAACTCCAGCAAAACCTGACCCAAGACGCACAGTTCAAGCCTTCAGTGTACCAAGACCCCAACAACCAAACAACCCCCATTCAACCAGTAACCATAACCATTCCGCTGGAGGCGCTACAGGAGGCGGAAAGATTGAAAACAGGTTTAGAACTGGCTTCTGTTTGGTGGTGTAAATGAGAATGATTTGCTAAACTGTTTACTGATTTGTGCTTGCTTTGTGATTTGTAAATACGCCGAAGCTTAGCCTTTCCTAATGATTTTCAAGAACATGGTTAAAACAGTGAAAAAATCAGAATACAGTGTGACGCTAGGAAATAAGAATCTTGCAGCATTTCGAGTTAATTGGGCCAGTCTTTACACATAGCATATATCTTTTACAACGGTAAAAATTAGAACCGGTTCCAATCTTTAAACTATTCAAACGATGGCAGTACGTCTTTGCTTTAAGTTAATTTTTACTGGATATTATTAAATCGTATGTTTTAGTTGATAAAAGGTTTGTCTCTACTGTTCACCTGAGGATAAGTAGGTTTAACGCCAGCAAGGTTACATACAAAAATAAATTGATCATCGTAGTATTTCTGTGATACAATTAACTTAGAACATAATTGTATCAGTTTGTTTTGAGACCTAAACTAAAGAATCAAAATCATATAGATTAAGCGTTTCCTATATATCGTATTGAAAATAATTAAGATAATAAACGTTCACACAATATTAACCGCTTTAATATATAATTAGGTATTTCAATCACACAGCATCATTTACACTTTTAAGACAGTACTTATAGCATTTAAAACAGCTAAAAAACCTTTCATTGTCGTTAACCTTTAACCTTGAATTTACTGCAGCGATGCGCAAACGGAGGCAGGTTGGCTTAGCAACTGACACGCCAGTGAGAGCTGTTTTTCTCTTGCACAGAAGCAGCACTTTATTCCCATCTAATCAGGAGGCTAAATGGGTACGTCTTTGCGATTTAAATTAGTCATTTCAATTTGACTTCAGCCCAGTCAAGCCGTTTGCAAATTAATTTAAATCTTAAGTCAAGTCATCTTAAACAAATAGCAAGGCACGTCCCCAGCATTGGCATATCTTACATAGCAAACACCAAAAAACGAAACTAATAGCCAGTAATATTTATTATGTTTAATATAGCAGCAAATAATCAAATTTTATCAAAATTTTGGTATACTATGCACGGATCGGTAATGTAGCTTAATAATAAATTGCAAAGCCAAAAAGGTGCTTCTCAGTCACATTAACTGAAGATGATACAAGCTCGTATCGAAACGTCTTGTCGATCTACTCGACCTTTTTGGCTTTGCAATTTATTATTATCAAAATTTATTCACCTAAAGAACCTTATTTGAAGTTCAAGTCAAGTCAATTCTTTTGAAAAAAAAGTGCCCTAATGTCAAGTCATTGACTTAAGTAATCACAAGCCTTTTTCAATAAGTACATGTAATAACATTTAAAAATACTTTCGGTCTAAATCTGATCGCACTCGACAAAACGAAAAATAACAAACGAAGTCTACATTATTAGTTTTTATTTCGAATTCAAGTCCCATTCCGACCACCGTCAAAGATAAATTTATAGATTTGACTAAAGATCTTACATTAACCGCCAGAACAGGCCGACCATGAACCATACAAAGGCAAGTTAAAATACTTCATTGTTAAAAATCTTTTTTCTGAAACTTATCTAGACTGTGGTCGTGTACCAATAGGCCTATGTTTCCTTCAGACAAATCTTCTAATTCAAGTGTAACATAAAATGAAAAATAAAAAGTAACGAAAACTTTTCAACCATTTTCACTATTTCTTATGTTGAGCATTTTTTCGCCAGGTTGTATCTGGCAACGTTGGAAATGAAACGACCCCAGCATCCATCATGAACCTTAACGACAAGGTTAATATAACGCACAACACTGTCGATTCAACCGGTGGGAAGATGCAAAACGATTCCACTTTGCAGGTTGCTAGTTATATTGTTACATTACCTCTATTGGTAACCTATTATAATGAAAAATTAAAATATATCTCAACATAATGTGTCTGTTAACTTAGTTATAGCCCTCGGTGATGTGTTGCCGATTCCAATCTGCGGGTTGCTGATAAACGTTGTTTTCATAAATATGATCTAGTTGGTAATGTGCGTGTATTTTGTATTGCTATTAAAAATAACCATAATGGTTAAAGGCTGTAGTTAGCATAATTGTTGGAGGTTGTAGTAAGAAGTACTAATAATATGAAAGCCCATACAGAAATAGGTATAGGGCTTTGATATTTTTACTACAATAACCTCAATCATATCAATAACTCAGCTATAAGAGCGTATTGTCAAGGTTGTGAGTTTGAATCTCACAAAGGTGAGTTTCTAAGCCTTGCCGACTAATTTCGTTAACCTTTCAAAGACTGTTTTTTTTGAAAAATTGATTACTTCTGAAATATACACTAATATTTCAGTTAGGCATTTATAGACCCCCTAAAACTATCTTTCGTACCCCCAAGGGGTTCCATGGACCCCAGTTTAAGAACCCCTGAGTTAAAGTAAATTACATGGTGTCGTTCAATTGCAAACATCCATGAATTAAACAAGTAAAAATTGTTTCGTAATTTGTACATGCCCTTTACACGGAGTCAATATTATTTACATGGGATTTAAATAATTATGTTCTATTTCAAGGTCAGTACATTGTTATGTTCTTTACATGCTTGCAGATTGTACAAGGAATGTGATATAACAATTACGTATCTTACTGACAATTTCTATGGTTTGTGTTGTTGTATTTCAGGCTCAGTACGTCAACCAGTCGTGTGTATTCTGGAACTTCACAACCAACGATTGGTCAACCCAGGGATGTTGTTTGGTCCTGGGTTCGAATCCCGCCACCTGCCAATGCGACCATTTGACGAACTTCGCAATTCTAGTGGTAAGTCGTAAATTAAACATTAAAAATAGGGAAAGTTTTAGTTGGATCGAGAATTATTAAATTTCACTCTTCATAACGAATTTTTAGCATAATGTTTAGAGATTTTAGTTATTGGAGATTTTATTTTTTTTAGGATAAAATTCATGTAGAAATAAGTAACGTTTTAACGTTTCGAATTTCTCTTCATTTATTTTGGACATCAATTAACACTATTTACATGAGTTGATTCTTATGCATTTACTTGAATAGATTTATATTTGAGCAATCGCTGATAAATATGACATTATCGGAAATGCTCCCAACATTTGCAACCTAAGGTAGATTATACGGCCATGAACGTACCGTATTAACTGTTTGGGTTCATTTGTTCAGAATTTCCATTAAACGAGGAAATTGTGTTATTAAGTTAATTGTTGGTGACAAATTTCGCAGTTATTAACTTTTAAAAAACGGTCTACTTGCTCTGCAGAACATTTACGATGTTGCAGCCAATGTTCCCTTGCAACTTATGACTTACGTTGGTTGTGGATTGTCCGTCGCTGCCCTTGCTATCACCGTTATTCTCATGCTTAGCTCCAAGTAAGTTATGACAACTTGTTGTAATATAAACATCAACTTCGATTAAGTAAATTTGATTTAATAATGGCACTATGATTTTAACGGTTATCAATTTCCCAAGAGTTTTTTTGTATCTAAGTTTGAATTAAGAAAGTTTCGCAATATTCTCGCTAATGTTTAAATACAAATAGTTTCAATTATATTGTAAATTGCCTGAGATCTACCTTTTGTAACAGTCTCATGGGGTATTATTTCTTCAGTGTCTTACTGCTAACCACTTATTGTATTTAAGTTCAATTTATCCCACTGTAGATACACACTTTTTAGGAGTCTCATGGTTTATTACTTCTTCTTGCTGCTAATAATAAAGTATTGCATCTAACTTTCGATATATTGAGTTGCATTGTAAATACGTACTTTTTGACAGTCTTTTACATTATATTTTGTCAGTTATAGTCTTTGCATTATAGTTTTTCTATATTAAGTCCCATTGTAGATACGCACTTTCTAACAGTCTTTTACATTGTATTTCTTCAGAGACATCCGCTCGCGTCGTCCCATGCAGGTTCTCATCAACGTTTGTGTGAACCTCGTGATCGTCTACCTCCTCTTTGTGGCCGGCATCGATCAACGTCAGCACGAAGAAAGGTGCCTGGCCTCGGCTCTACTTCTCCATTTCTTCCTGCTCTCAAACTGGTGCTGGATGGCAGTTTATGGACACCTGCTATACCAGTCTATAGTTAAGGTGAGAGGCAAGAGGTAGATTGTTAAATAGAAAAAACTATTGATAGCAGAATACTTCAGCAAAGCTAGTAATTTAGGTCAGACAATTTATATAAATATAAGTCCATTGTCAAGGTGCGAAGCTTGTCTTGGTAAAGAAATGAGTTCCAAATTTCTACTCAATAAACTTTGTGGTTCAATAGTTACAAAGCACCATTTTGAATAGAAGTGTTTTTGAGCACTCGGTCATTCTACAATAGTTTGTAACATCAAGTCGACTGGTTTTGATAGTTTAGGTGTATTTTTCTTGGTTCAATGTTTTAGCATTTTATAGTTAAACAATTTGGAGAGACTCGTTGCTTCTGGAAGTTAAACCTTTATTATTGCATTATATTTAAACAATAAAAAGTATTTATTGCCACATGAGTAAAATATTTTGGCCTATTTTAATTTAAAAAAAAAAACTCAGAACTACGCTAAAAAGTTTCACTGAAGTCCGAAAAACACCGATTGTCTGGTCTGTCAGTCTTTCAAGGACGTATAGTGCTGCATACCAATAAAATCCACTACTCCAGGACCCGTTGGATCTCTTGGTTGTCGGAGGATATTTCAATCTACAGTTTAAACCGCAAAACATTCCTATTATTACAAACTTTTTTTGTTCTTTCAAGATCTTTGACGCCGTTTGGGACAACTACATGCTGAAGGCTTACCTTTTTTCATTTGGATTCCCTGCAATCGTTGTGATCATCAACATTGTTGTGAACAAAGTTTACGAAGTTGCACCTGATACTTCGCCGGTCTGTGGACAAGGTAAATTCAACAAACGAACAGTTTGTCCGAATACATGTTGCCGTTTTCAAGATAAAGTTTATTTGTTTCTACAGCTAATGCACAAGCCTGTCTCACACGATGCTTGCGTCCAACATATCTCTCTATATTAATTGCCCGCTTAATACACTGACTTTTTTAAACTCAGGTCTATCATTTAAATGAATTTTCCTGTAACCGCAAAACAGTTTTAACTTCGTTATTATAGAGCCTCTTTGCGATTCTCTTTGACACGATGCTTGCGTCTAACCCAGGGGTTCTTAAACTTTTTGTACCGTGGACCCCTTAACATTTTTGACGTCGCGTGGACCACGATAGGCAAACATTTTCAAAAAATGACGTCATAAATTGACGTCACAATAAAAATGAACTTCATAAATCTGTTGATTTCGGTCTAAAAATGTGAAAGTCAAATTTAATTCACACTAATATTTCAATTAGGCCTTCATGGACCCCCTAAAACTAATTTACGGACCCGAAAGGGGTCCATCGATCCCAGTTTAAAAAAAAACTGTTCTAACATATCTCTGTATCCTTGTTTCCCGTCTCTCTATATACTTAGCCTTTTATTTAAACATTTAAGTGAACCAACTTCCGTTAAACCTCCAATACATTGCGTATATTTTCATGCTTTCCAGCGCTTGAAGCGAGTTTGTCCCACACGATGCTTGCTTCCAACATGTGCTGGATCAAGGGCTACTCCTTCTACATCGGATTCCTCCTCCCTGTCGCAATTCTGCTCCTCTTCAACCTCGTCATGTTCCTGCTCGTCATCGTCAGTCTCACTTGCAAGAGAAAGAACGTGAGTTACGATAAAAGTTTTACTTCCATCTACCGTATAATTGGCCTGAAATCTTACACTTGTCTCACTTGCAAGACGAAAAACGCGAGTTGAGATGAATTTGATTTGATAACTTTTGTATAGTGTGCCTAAAATCTTATACTTGTCTTACTTGACGTCAATTTTTTACCTAATGTGTTACAATTCAATGCCGACCCTGATCAACGCGAACCAAAAGTCATTTTAGGTGGTCAGTGTTGAAAAGAAGTTTAAGAACCCCTGATCTAAGTAATAACAGATATTCTCTGCTGCAGTAGAAGAAGTAGGCTCTATTTTAATAGTTCGTGGGAAAACTTTGCTTCTTCGAAAAGCTCAAAACCAACGATGAATTCAATAAAGGTGGCTTGTAAAAGTTACACTTGATAAAAAGATCTGACTATTTTAACCAACAATGCAGCAATCTGTGAACACGTTAAAACAAAAGCCCACTAATAGACTGAAGCTTCTACCCGATGCCAAGGGTTAACATCGTTACTTGAGCGATACTAGAGTTGTACCGGAGCCCTCGCAATTTGAGCCACAGGTTGCTATAAACATAAACTTATGTTTACCTTGTAAGGTGAATTTTCAGAAAATTGTTGAAAAATAATTAAACGTAACTAAGCTTCTGACGTTTAGGTAAAACTATTTAGGTAAATTTCTGGCTTCATCAAATTTGACAACAATAAATGTTGCTAATGGATCATAGTAATGACGTCATTCGGTATCGCACAGGGCCGTCATTTTTCATGAAAAAACAGATATCGGTATCGGAACAAGAAAGCAAAGTAACGGACTGCCCTTGAAATATAGTATTTATTCTAAAGTTAAAAATCAAAATTGAGTTTGATACAGGAAGGTGTGTTTATGGGGAAAAAGAATTTTTTTTCGTTTACTATGATTTTTGCTTTATCTGAAAATTTCAATTTTAGCTTTCTTCAAGCTCAAAAAATCCCTCGCACCGTCACAACCTCGTCATCGCCCTCTCAATCGCAAGCACTCTTGGTTTAGTCTGGTTCTTTGGTTTCTTCATGATGGTGTCCGACAACGTCCAGTATCTGGTTGCTATGAGCTGGTTGTTCACCATCGTCGCTTCTCTACAGGTATAACGCATACATACATGAGCTTTTAGAAGGTGTAGGCTCTGTTAAGACTTTAAGTATTTAAACTTTTCATGTTACTTTTGGCATGGCGTTGTACTGAGTAGGGATGTGGTTCACCATCGTTGCTTCACTCCAGGTATTACAATAACATACATGAGATTTCAGGAGGTTTAGACTTTGCGGAGATGCTAAATATTTTAGAAATTTCAAGTAAGTAGTAGCGTCCGATATTATGAGACCCGAGCGATGCAACCTGAACAGACGACACTTTAAAGATTTAAAAATTTTCTTGTTCCTTTTGGCATGATGTATAACTGAGTACGGTTGTTATTCACCATCGTCGCTTCGCTTCAGGTAAAACGCATACATTCATCAGCTCTTAAAATGTAAGGTTTTGTGGAGACTTTAAAGATTTCAATGTTGTACTGTTGGTTTGTGCAAGACTATGCAAAAAGTAACAGTACAACATTGGATTATGTTCACCATCGTCGTTTTGCTTCAAGTGTTTCACACACACTAATATAATTTTCAGAAGGTCTAGGACAGCGGTTATCAACCTTTTATGCATCGTGGCCCCCTCGATTTAAAAAAAAAATAGCTAGAATTTGTGGCAGCATCATTCTTTCTTCGAGAATGTTTTTATCGCGGTGATTTGGAAGTTTTGAGGGTCGGAATGGCGTATTTAACATCACCACCGAGCAGTGCAGATTTGCGAATTTTCGACATTTGATAACGCAAAACCTTGTTTAAGTTTTCTGTAAAAACGTATTTATTTTCAATAGTAAACATGTGAAAGTAGTAATTGCAAGCTTAAGGTCGACTGTTCTGTAACTTGTAAGAAAAAATGCGTTACAATAGGTCAAAGAAGGTTTAACACTACAAGTTTGAGTTTAACCGAAATAATTGAAAATAGTGACACGGCTTTGCAATACCACGACATTGCTACAGACTTATGCTCGTGCCCCCCCAATGAAATCTCCGTGGCCTCCAGGGGGGCCGAGGGCCACGGTGGAGAAGCCCTGGTCTAGGAGCTGCGGGGATTATCTGCGATGTGAAGCTTGCTAGTCTTTTTTTGTGTAATGCATTGGTTAAACACAGTCCAATATGCGTAGAAACGCAATGCAAAGCAAAACGTAAAGTTAAGCTTTCCCAGCTTGACCGGAGGTCATGAGTTCGAACCTCACTGCAGGCTGGTTGTTTTCCTAGCCTGCTTTGCTTGCATCATTGATCGATAGATTCGGTGAGTCTGCGATGGCTTTCGGTGTACTTCAAACAAATTGTAACAAAGTGCCTCAAGAAGTTGAAAATGTACTATTTAAAAAACACAACAATCATCATATTTTTCGCCTTTTCTCTTTCAGGGCTTCTGCGTTTTCGCGCTCACTTGCTTACGTCAGGGTGACGTCAGACGTTTGTGGTGGCCACCGGTTCGACGCCTCCTCTGTTGCTGCTGTGGGGGGGCAGACACCCCCTCAAAATCAACAAGCGCATCTAGTACCGCGAACAAGTCGAAAACCGGGAGAACCGACATGAGAAGCAACAGCAATCCAAGTTATGATCATGAGAATGTTTCGGTGATCGTCAAGTGATGCTCAATTGCTTGTACAGTCCTTCCTTATGTCTGTATTGGCGGAGTCATTTTTTTACTTGAACTTTTTGACACAAAATATTTTTCTAAAAACAATTTTGTCTGTTGTCTTTAGTTTTTGACACTTTTGTCATCTCAACTTCCTACAGACAAAATTATCACTTTTCCTATATGTTAGGAATAGAAATATAACTGCCATTCATAAAACTAATAGAGTGGAATTGGCCTAAAGTTCTTGTTTCTTGTAAAAATGTTAATTTACTTGTTGCTTAATTTTGTTTTACGCCTTTATTTGCATATAGTATTACAGGGTTTCGTTTCTCTTGGGACGTTGGCTGTGAAACTACAAGCCAAGTTTAGAATATAAAAATATTGTAAAGAATTTCATGTAAATTGAATTAAAATGATTTTTTAAACATTTACAAATTTTTTTTATAATGTAATTTTAAAATTTAGTGTGTTTTGGTGGTCACTTGGCCTGGAAATAGTATACCGAGGTCTGAACATAGGGGTGTAAAATTGTTTCTTGTACAAAATTGTCGTGTTCAAGTTAGTATTTACGAAGACCCATTTTCTCAGATGCTTTGCATTTCTTAAGGAAACCAAGTTCGATATATGAGGAAGTTATGCTGACCGTGGATTTATTAGATTGGTGTTTCGAAGTTTTTTTAACAATGGTTTATGCTCTTAAGATATTATTTTTTTGTGGAAAAAAATTTTTTATTTTTTTGTCTAACGTATTTCTTTATGACAAACGGGGTGCACTTTTTATTCGGGCATTTTGATTACGAACAGTTGAGAAATAGATATTAGAAAAACGTTAGGACTTTTACCCTGACATTTTGGCTTTCCGATATTAACCTGCTTAATCTAACTCTTTTCAAAGAATCTGATTTTTGTAGATATGTAACGCCCGACCGTGATTAAACTAAGTAATGTTGAGGTTAGCTTGACAATACCGAACTCTTACGTTTGCTAAATATTATGCTGCCTAACTTTTGTGTTGCCTATTGTTTTACGTCTATGTTGACGGGGTACGTCAACGCCGTGAACATTTCTAAATGCCTATAGCTGACACTAAGCTTGAAAATTAAATTTCACCAAACAACTGAAACAAAGATATTGCTTACTCTGCCAAACAGGCGATTTGTTGTCCTCTACAAAGCTCCAACGTTTCGGATTTTAATATGGAAAAATAAGAAAACGAAGGTAAAACTTTCGCAGAGTTTTCAACTTCTATTTGCTTTGGTTTTGAGTGATTAAATTCTTAACGTCTTAACAGTTAATCAACAAACTGTAACCATCTTATACTGTATAATTTATTTTAGTACCAACAAATTAAAGTGCTACGTGTATCATTTTCCTGCTTTTTCAGGAGTCACAATATTAATTATTCGTTTTACTTTTGTGTCCTTGTGTTATTATTTTGCCCAGTTAACCTTGCTTCTTATTTCGCTGTGTATACACTCCAAGCGCTTCACAAACGCTTTTGCGGCATTTTGTCCTTCAAAGGCAACTTTTTATCCTTTTCCGTCTATTTCCGGCGAATGTGATATACATCTCAGATTCACCTTTCTGCGCTGACGTTTCACAACTTGTAAAAAGTACCGCTTGCAATTCAAGGTTGTTTTACAGCGCAGTGTAGGGCATATCATATCTGTTGATAGCCGTCTATGAAGTTCTGCTAGCTTGAATTGTATATTTCATCACAGAAGGTAGACTAGAGGGAAAGCAAGGGAGACCAGAGAAAGGTATGTCTGGCCCTCAGCGAGAGACGGTCGGTCTCTGACGAGAACAGAGTAGACACAGACCATATAAGGAGACATATGAAGAAGGCGATTGATGCGACACAGCGGAATGACCTCTGCCGTTCAAAACGGACCTACAGAGTCACTAAAGCGGTATGTTCTACCAATAAGCTTCACAGAATATATGGCAAGTTAGTTGTTTAACGTGCAAAACGAGATAAATTTTAATGAAAAACAATTAACGTAATCCCAAGATATTTGACAGAATGACTCCAGTCCAAGTGAAGTCATTTGTCCAAATTACTTCAGTCAGGTCCTTTTCGTCAAATGACTTCATTGACTTAAGCTAAGTCAATGACTTAAATCATTACAACACTGCTAAAATGCATACAATAATTCCACATCGGGCCAGTACCGATGCTACCACTTGGCATCCGGTATCGGCTCGATGTGATATTATCGAATATTCCTAATTAAGATGCGGTTGCACGAAACGTTCATGTATTGACAACGACAAACGATTGGTGCAACAGCTAATATAATCGAATATTTAAACCACTATCCAAACCATTTTGTGCAGATACGTCATTCACCCGGAAATCGACGACAACGATTGGTGCAACAGCTAATTTATTTCTCATTGGGGAGGAGTATAAAAATAAAAGCACTTTGTGTGAGAATGAGCGAAGGAAACGGCGAGTGGAACTTTGAAGCGAAGCGCAAACAAATGAAATCAATATTTCACCGGCAAATCAAAAACACAACTACAACGATGCTAATACTTCGCTACTATTTGCTTAGCCACAAAAACAGACCAGGCTACGGCAGTGGCTGGTAGTACTCAGTCACGCTAAACGCATTATGCACACTGGTCATTTCAAGGTGAAAAGGGTGTTCTATAACTTCGATTTGTAGCTCTCAAATGTATTCTTGCGTCGCCTTTGGGAAAGTTATTGGATTTGCGTCGCACCCAGCTGTAGGAATTTACTAATTTTTATTTGTTTATTAATTTGGGATAATAATATTTAGGCATTTTATTATCGCGATAGAGTTTAGATACGAAACGAAATCTTTGTGCGACGCCGTGGGAAAATTAAAACAACACACCAGTTTAAAAAGTTGTTTATAGCAAAATTATAGGCAATAAATGTAGGAAATGTGGCGACTGCGTTTTAAAGTCATATATTTCTATTGGATTTTAGCCGGATTAAGAGTCTGAAATATGTTGTAATTGGTTGGTATATATCTTTTCAGAATTTCGGTTAAATTTTGCTAGACAGTGGTGATTTGTATGGACAGTGTAATATTAGAAAAAACACACAAATTTGGTTGTTTAGCTCCAATTCGTCATTTTTAGTTCAGGTAAAAATCATATGAAAAGTGCCTTTAAGATTTTTACTGGGTTCAATCTATCTTCGTCTTTTTAGCAGAATGAAGCAGGATAGAGCATAGCAAATTTAATTTGTAAAAGGAACTTGTCACAATTCTATGGGCATTTCAAAAATTAGTACACGAAACAAAATCGTTCGGTTTAACCGGTAACTTTAGGTAAATTTTGATCAGCAAAACGTTCACAAAAGCACAGCGAAAATTAGGAATTAGCAACCGACATAAAATAAAAAACAGTTAAAAAAGATATTACGATTTAAACGATATTGAGTTTTGTATTCAGGAAAAGTTGACTTATACACTTGGAGGGTGATTAGTCTCTAAAACTGGGACAAGATTAGGGATATACGATAACATCGGAGCCGATACCCGATGTCAAGTTTTAGAAGTATCGGTTATCGACCGATACTAGGGTAGTATCGGTGCCGATCCGATACCAGATCAATATGATATTTGCGATTCAACAAAGCCATTCAACCTCAAAAAGTAGTTTGTCAAAAAGTGGTAGGTTATTAACTAGATCAGTGGTTCTCAACCTTTTTTCTTTCGTGGCCCATTTTCGTTGCACAATAGTTCTATGGCCCAATACATTTTTATGAAAGAACAAACTACACAAAATGTTTATAACAAAACATAGCGGAGCATATGTCAAAACGGGTTATTTATTCAACCGTGTATTAGTGAGGTACTTGCTTCTGAACAATAAATTTCCGTTTCATTTACATTCCTTCTCAATTTCTCTCCAAGCCAATAAAATTAAGTATAGTGACCGAGATTAAACTAAATTCTTCAATAAATCCAGCTTTTTTAAATTGGTCTGTGGCCCACCTAAAATGTTCTTATGGCCCACCAGTGAGCCATGGCCCACCTAAAATGTTCTTATAGCCCACCAGTGAGCCCCGGCCCACCTCAAATGTTCTTATAGCCCACCAGTGAGCCCCGGCCCACCTAAAATGTTCTTATAGCCCACCAGTGAGCCCCGGCCCACCTAAAATGTTCTTATAGCCCACCAGTGAGCCCCGGCCCACCTCAAATGTTCTTATAGCCCACCAGTGAGCCCCGGCCCACCTCAAATGTTCTTATAGCCCACCAGTGAGCCCCGGCCCACCTCAAATGTTCTTATAGCCCACCAGTGAGCCCCGGCCCACCTCAAATGTTCTTATAGCCCACCAGTGAGCCCCGGCCCACCTCAAATGTTCTTATAGCCCACCAGTGAGCCCCGGCCCACCTAAAATGTTCTTATAGCCCACCAGTGAGCCCCGGCCCACCTAAAATGTTCTTATGGCCCACCAGTGAGCCCCGGCCCACCTAAAATGTTCTTATGGCCCACCAGTGAGCCATGGCCCACCTAAAATGTTCTTATGGCCCACCAGTGAGCCATGGCCCACCTAAAATGTTCTTATGGCCCACCAGTGAGCCATGACCCACCTAAAATGTTCTTATGGCCCACCAGTGAGCCCCGGCCCACCTAAAATGTTCTTATGGCCCACCAGTGAGCCATGGCCCACCTAAAATGTTCTTATGGCCCACCAGTGAGCCATGACCCACCTAAAATGTTCTTATGGCCCACCAGTGAGCCCCGGCCCACCTAAAATGTTCTTATGGCCCACCAGTGAGCCATGACCCACCTAAAATGTTCTTATGGCCCACCAGTGAGCCATGGCCCACCTAAAATGTTCTTATGGCCCACCAGTGAGCCATGACCCACCTAAAATGTTCTTATGGCCCACCAGTGAGCCATGGCCCACCTAAAATGTTCTTATGGCCCACCAGTGAGCCATGGCCCACCTAAAATGTTCTTATGGCCCACCAGTGAGCCATGGCCCACCTCAAATGTTCTTATGGCCCACCAGTGAGCCCCGGCCAACCTCAAATGTTCTTATGGCCCACCAGTGAGCCATGGCCCACCTAAAATGTTCTTATGGCCCACCAGTGAGCCATGGCCCACCTCAAATGTTCTTATGGCCCACCAGTGAGCCCCGGCCAACCTCAAATGTTCTTATGGCCCACCAGTGAGCCATGGCCCACCTAAAATGTTCTTATGGCCCACCAGTGAGCCATGGCCCACCTAAAATGTTCTTATGGCCCACCAGTGAGCCCCGGCCAACCTCAAATGTTCTTATGGCCCACCAGTGAGCCATGGCCCACCTAAAATGTTCTTATGGCCCACCAGTGAGCCATGGCCCACCTCAAATGTTCTTATGGCCCACCAGTGAGCCCCGGCCAACCTCAAATGTTCTTATGGCCCACCAGTGAGCCATGGCCCACCTAAAATGTTCTTATGGCCCACCAGTGAGCCATGACCCACCTCAAATGTTCTTATGGCCCACCAGTGAGCCCCGGCCAACCTCAAATGTTCTTATGGCCCACCAGTGAGCCATGGCCCACCTAAAATGTTCTTATGGCCCACCAGTGAGCCATGGCCCACCTAAAATGTTCTTATGGCCCACCAGTTAGCCATGGCCCACCTAAAATGTTCTTATAGCCCACCAGTGAGCCATGGTCCACTGGTTGAGAACCGCTGAACTAGATGGAACTGAACTTTTAATGAGAAATCAATTTTTGTGCAAATAATCTGGATAAAAACATTTCGATTTCATTTTACTTGTTTGATCATAGTAATGACGTCATTTGGTATCGGATCGGGTGTCGATAGTTTGTCCAGCATATCGGGTATCGGTATCGGAACAAAAGGTCAAGCATCGTGCATCCCAAGATACAGCTTTAAAAAATTAGGACTTTAAAATTTAGGACAAGTACAATTTTTACTTTGTTGAAAGCCTTTTGCGATATAACAACTAATAATTGCACTAGCCATAGTTTATTAAGCAAGACATGCGTTTAGTTTATTTAAGTAGGCTCAATCCAAGGTAAAACGACAGTGTAAAACTGCACAGTGTGCGCTGTGCGACATTTCACGAGTAAGACATACTAAAGGTTCGCAATATGCTGACTAAGAAAAGCAATACGTGCAGTTTGACTACAAGCGTCGCTAAGCCTACAAATCAGCAAAGTGCGAGCTAACTCAATAACTAGGGGTTCTTAAACTGGGGTCCATGGTCCCCTTGGGGGTCCGTGAACTAGTTTTAGGGGGTTCATGAAGGTCTAGTTGAAATATTAGTGTTTATTTAAGAAGTAATCAATTTATTAAAAAAATCAATTTAATTAAAAATAAAACGGTTTTGCACTGAATGTATTTAGACTCCATTTCACTTTCACAATTTTGGACCAAAATCAGCAAATCTATGAAGTCTATTTGTACTATGACGTCAATTTATGACGTCATTTTTGAATTTTTTTGCCTACAGTGGTCCACGCGAGATGAAAGAAAATTTTAGGGGTCCGCGGTAAAAAAAGTTTAAGAAAACCTGTCTATAACGCTTCGATCCTAGAGAATAGCGTGAATATTTTATTATTCGGCAAGAAATTAAAATGTAGGAACTCAGGGGTGTTCATAAAGAAAATCAATAAAGACTGTTGTGATCTGCAGATCGAATAATTTAACATACGTCCTTTTTTAAATCATACCCCATTTTTTCAATGGTAATTTTTATGTCTTAAGACTTTGCTTTCTAAAAAGTCCGTCATTCAAAAGTTCGAGTCATTTATAAGAACAGGAAAATACTCTAGCAAAGCTAGCAATTTAGAATGAATGAAATTCGAATTAAGATATACTGACGATGCCTTGATTGGCGAAATATATCTTTCAAGATCTGTTTATTGTGTCTAACCTGAATCGCTAGCTTTGCTAGAGTATTTTGCTGTTACTGATCAGGAATTAAGGTCGACATTTACCTTGCCTGGGTCAAGGTGATAGTGCAACAATCATTTATAAGAAATGAGCATTTTTTCTTTTCATTTAAAACAGGGGCGTACGGCAGTAAAAGCCACTGATATGCTGCCAAAATAGTTTGAGAACGACTGACCTTCATGAAGGATTCTAAGAAATGCCAAACCCACGGGCTGTGTGCTCGGGACTCGTGTAAAACTACCCGTGTAACGAGTCCGGCGTGCGGATGAGCGGTACCAGATTTCGAATCAATTCCGGTAAGACCCGAACGTATTCATTTCAAGATGAAATAACAGATGATGGAATATTTTCCAACCAAGCATTTTGATTGGGTGAATTATACGACACCCCAATGAGTGTTTGCTGAATATCCACAATATTTTAGTTATGTAAACTGGTGGACTACAGGATGTAGAGTCGAAGCCGGACTCGACGAAATCGGTCATTTGGCAGAGGGTTAATTTTAACCGACCCCGCAGTCCTGGTAAAAATTCAGGTAAAGAATCGTTTTTTGTCAAGCAAATTGAAATCAGTATTTCTCGACCTTTTTCGAAATCCAAAAGTCCCAAAAGGCCCAGGTTAATACCCACTGTTTCAAAGCAACAAAATCCTTCGGAAACTTTTTCAAACTTCCGGAGCCTGATCCGTTCCCTCGTCACGCTCGGGTAGATCCCGAACGATTATGACGTCACCCTTGCCGCCACGCTCCGGTGAGCGTGACGCTTGGCTGAGCGCGTCGTGATTGGTGGAATTGGACGAGGCAGTTCGACTGGTGGCAAGGGGGATTTCCGGGTGAATGACGTATCTGCACAAAATGGTTTGGATATTCGATTTTTAGTACACAATATGTCCTATATAAAGATATGCCATCTTACACAATTGCTTGTTTAAAAGCTATTTTTTTTTTGACAACAGCTGTTTAATGGCTTTTTTAAGGATTTTGTTTTAATTTTTCTTCAACCAAATTAGCAATTTCTATAGCCCGGCTGTATACTTGGCCAACATTCTCAAAACATGCTTTCCTTATTTTTTTAACCCTTGATCTCATTAGTTTTTCCAGCACTTTTTAATGAGTTACATGACCACTATGAAACGGCATAGCTATTTCGTTTCATCATAGTGTATTATTTTTCATGTCTTAAGGCGATTAAATCTCCGCTTCGCACGCCCAAGGCGCCATTGGTTACCAATACTTCAATGTGATTTTTATTTCCCAGCTGGATTACGCAAGTTCTAGTTGTTCCTATTTTTCCACGTTTAAGAGCTTCCCAAAAATTGTTGTGCAAGTTTTCCATAAAAAAATAAGTTATATCACGAGAAAAATTCTCAAAACTCACAAAACGTCGCCCTCCTTAAGTTTGGTGTCGGATTGCGGGTTGAGCAGAATGTAACCGAACCGGTCGCTCTTTGTGACGTCACGAACGCGAGAGGGGGTCGCGTGGGGGTTCAGCCCAAGCTCCTTCATGCGGGTCTGTAAAGGGGCGAGCAGGGGTTAAAACAAAAAAACGATGTGGGTTAATTTGGTTTGCACAAGATGCCTTGAAGCCATCAACTTCCAAACTAGAGCTTAACATCGATACCACCTCGGCACCTTTGTGTCTTCACATAGTAATGGTATACCTAATGACCTCGCCTTTTTGTTGCTGTTATTTTTTGTCCCTTTTTCTTTTGTGCGTGTTTTAGCGTTTTTATCTCCACTTGTATTTTCACACTGATAATGGCATGAGGTATTGCCGAAACGTTTGTAACAGCGAAATACCGATTTTATCAATTATTATGGCTTTAATATTTTATTGAAATGCCTTGAAGGGTTTCCCCCTTATTTTATGAAATGAATTAAAGACATTTCCCCCCAAAAAATTATAGCTTTAAAAAGTCCTAACTCACATCTTTTGAACACAATTCGAAAACAAAAAGTATAAATGCCACGGTTAGCACAATTACAAATAATAAATAAGTCATTTTTACAATGCTTTTCTTAGGCTTTACATAAAAATAAATTCAAAGACTACACTTAAAGATTTCAAAACAAACACATTGTTTCTTTTTGAATGGTAATACGCAATTTCAAAAGCAAATTAGATTTAAATATTCAAAACTTTGCGGTAAACTTACAAAATAATGTATGCTAAGGGAATTTGAAACCAATGATATTTATGCTGAGAAAGGACATTAAATGAACAACTTATACTTTAATATAAGTACTTAATATATATGGTTTGGCGACCAGAAAAATCCTTACAAAATAATTTTTCAACGTTTTTTGCCTGATACGCGATCTTCATTTACAAATAAGCTGGGAATCTATTTTTTTCCCAGAAAACAACAAAATAGAAAAGGATTGATGGAAATAACAAAGCACCTGTCAAGAGACGACATGATGGGCTAAAGGCCACTCCACTAAACTTCATGAGTTGCGAGTTTCTAGAGTGTATGTTTTTAAATTTTAAATTTCACAAAATATTACCTTTGCGATTAGTCTGTCGATTAGTGCTTCCAAAGTGTATATTTAAACAAAATTCATAACGTTTTTAAAGCCGGGTATTTGTAAGTTTCGACTATATAAGAAACCTAACGTATTGACACTGTGCTAAAAACCCAAATTCGGTACGATGCAGTTTAACACAAGTCTTCAAATTCCAAGGATCTCTTCGCCAAATACCTGGATCATTTCATCGAACTGTTCCCGGTCTGATTTGCGGCAATGTCGCTCGTGAAGTTTCCTCATATTTCGTCGCTTGGAAGTCGTGCTCTTTCTGAAACAAGTAGTTTAGGGAGGGTATTGGTTATGTAAGCTCTAAGCCTAAAAGTAGAACAAGTACTGAATGATTTAAAAGGTCCACGAGGTCCTTCAACATTGCTAAAATGTAACCGCGGTTAATTTACAAGGTAAGGTGTATTTGTAAAAAATAGCTTGCTAAATGTTGCGTTTTTGTTATTTTTAGTTGAGTTATTGCTTATAATCCGACAAGTTTACCAATTCTAATAGTAGTAAGTTTTATTTTATGACAAGGACTTAACTTGAAAGTTGACTTGCTCTAGTTGTGACTTGACTGGGACTTGACTTGTAATTTATTCAAAAAGGACTAGACTTGGACTTATGCTATTTTTTACATATGACTTGACTAGAACTTAAGTGACTTTTTACGACACTGGTCTTACCTCGAAATGAGACTTCGCTTCATATATGAAAGTGAGGTGACCGACCTTCGACTTTTGACCTTTGAGTATTGCATCATGGCTTCCTCGTCTCTATGGGGCTCTACATCAAAACAAAGTAACCGATGGAAACGCAATACAACATCGACACAAAGCACCGTAGGCGTAAATGGCTAAACGCCCTTCGGAAATTTTTAAGCAATTAAGGAGCTTGCAACATAGCTACACTATAACAGAAAAGCTTAGATAGTTTTGGAAGAGATTTCACGTTAAAAACACACACAGGTTTCCTATGAACATAACGGATTATGGGCCGTCCCCAAGTACGCAAATTCGACTGAACGCGAGTCGATTTTTTTATATCAATCTCATTAAACCGAATTTCATCAGATAATCTTCACGCAGAAATTTTTCTGTATTTTTGTGTTATTGCTTTTGAAAGATATACATTTACATATCAATACAATTTTTCTTTATATAGTGCCACCTGATTACTCTACTGTTCAACTTGCTATTAGTGCTATCGCCACGGGGAAAACGCTCCCTGTTGATGTTAAATCGTATATAAACTAAAATATCCAATTCTTTAAAAAATAGGGCGCAGAAATGGCAAAATATGGAATCGTGACGCCTCAAATAAATATGCCATATGTAGTAAAAGGCCGCGAGTAAGGTGTATTTTTCATTTCTACTTTGACCTGACGAAGCACGGTTGTGCGAAAGCTTGTTGAGAATTAAATACAATTTGTCTTCATAATGCCACCTGATCACCCTATTTAGAATAGGACAAAACCGTCCATTTACAAAGATATCTATAATTTCCCAACGACACCTCCCTTACCTATATCGAAACTGTCGAAGTAAAAGAAAAAATGGAAAGAAAAGCTGCAGAAAAAGGGAAATTGGTAGTTGGATTTACCTCTAGTCCTTCAGCAAGTGTTTGTAGCATGCCGAGAGCATCACGTCTGTTTTGATGTTCATGGTGTTACCCATATAAACATATAGCAATACTCACCGATATCGAAGCTGTCGAAGTGATCTCTCTCTTCCCGTTCCTCCTCCATCGTGATGACGTCACTCTTGTGCAGCGGTGACGTCACAACCTCGTCATAGCGGTAGATCCCGAGCACTACGGTGCCCTTCTGCTTGCACAAGGTGCGGAACACCTCGTGGTAGCTGCGACCCGCCTCCGAGCTCGTGACGTCATGCTGGGGAGAAAACGCGTGACGTCATGTTAACGTAATAAATGTGACGTCATGTTGCGAGGTAAGGTTGATCTTGGTTTATGTAATAGTTAATATGTGTACATGATTAAATGTACACACGCACACGCACACGCCAACAACTGTGATCTAGCCTTTCTGAAGCTGCTTTTTGACCAATGATTACGGCTTCCTTATAAACTACACCGAAAGCCATCGCAGAAATCACTCTGTCGATCAATGATGCAAGCAAGGCAGGCTAGAAAAACAACTGGCCTGCGGTGAGGTTCGAACTCACGACCTCCGGCCATACCGGGACTGGCGCTCTACCAACTGAGCTACACAGGCTCAGGAAGGAGTGTACCATATCTTGCTTGCATCATTGATCTACAGATTCGGTGAGTCTGCGATGGCTTTCAGTGTACTATATAAGGAAGCCGTAATCGTTGGTGAAAAATCAGCTTCAGAAGGGCTAGATAACAGTTGTTGAACACAAATGTGTGTGTAAATCATTGAATGATGAATAGTACTGTATAGATCCCCTTCAATGGGTCTGCGATGGCTTTTCGTGTACTAATGATACGTAAGCCGTAATCGTTGGTCAAAAATAAACTTCAGAAGGGCTAGATCACAGTTATTGAATGCATATGTATGTGTGTGTCGTTTATTGGATGTTTGTGGCTTTCGGTGTACAAATAACACTTACAGTGGCAAGGTGTCCGGACCCTGACGAGTACTGAAGTCCAAGCAGCACCCGTAGTAGTGTGGGGATGTAGTCCTTGATGAAGGACTGATAGAGCAGTGTGTCCAGCATGCTAGAGCTGAACACCTTTCCCGAAGCAAAAGCCTCGCGGAACAAGTAAGGCAGACTGCACGATTTCTCCTTGTCTCGTTCCTGGCAGAAAAATGGCACGTTTCAAAGGTCATCCGAACTTCTTAAGGTTTATAAAAAATAGTAGTACAATTTTTTTTTGCAAAGGTGTTACGCTTGCGTCCGCAAGTAAAGAAGGGCAAAAATTGATGTCAAAAAGGCAATTCTTGTTCCTGGCAGAAAAACATATTTTAAACTTTGCACACATCGTAGGGACTCAATTAGCCTTGAGAGAACGAGAAGGCTATGATTACAGAAAAAGCGTTGGTTTTATGCAATATCCGCCTTCGCAAATGCGTATGAAATCAACGCAAAAGCTGTTAGTGTTCCATACAAATTGTATAAAATATTTTATTTCGTTTTCTCTTAATAGTAACACTAAAATGAAAAAAAGAAGAAACGCGGTACAAAATGTTGTATATTTTATGAATCACACCCTTAAAATTTTAATAAGAACATTTTAAACTAGTAAAACATGAACGTGAGACTGCACCACATTTTTAATATGTATGTTTTAACGATTCAGGGACCTTCACTAGGCTTGATTGAGAAGGGTATGCAAACTGAATTAGGGCTAAATCTCTTACATAAATAACCAAATTTAGTCAAACAATTAATCCATAAAGAGAATTCAGGTGGCACTGTATAAAGACAAATTGAGTTCTCGACAAGCTTTTGCACAACCGTGCTTTATCAGATCAACGTAGATTTTTATGAAGCACGATTGTGCGAAAGCTTGTCGAGAACTCATTACAATTTGTCTTATTCAGTGCCACCTGATTTCTCTATTTAGAATTAGACAAATACGGTCATCTACAAAATTAATCTTTAGGTTGCGATGAACAAACATGTTCAAACAAACGTTTTACATCCCTCTAATTTCCTCAATCAAAATAACTGAAGTTCAACAAATTTTAATTTAAGTAAGTTGACACAAAATGGCGCTCGATTGGCGCGACAACGCGTAGCAGCACTCACCTTCCTGAACTCGTGCTGGTCAACGCAGGAGTCTGGAGGCTGAAAGTGCATGAATCTCATGTTGGAGGCGTAAGTGAGCTCCAAGCAGGTTGGAATGTTCGGGAACAAGCGGTAGAGGGTCTGGGTAGCTACGAGTTGCCTTTGGAGAAAAAAAACACATTAAAATGAGCTATCTAAACGAGCATTTGCAGTTTCGTTTTTTTATGTTTGCAATTTGTTGCCTTTTTAAGTAGGGTAAAACAGTGTTGTAATGACTTAAGTCCATGACTTGACTTATGTGCACCAAAGTCACTGCTTTCACATGTCTCAAGATGTTAGGGAATGAACGGTAGAGGGTCTGGGTCGCTACTAGTTGCCTTTGGAGAAAAAATAGATTTTGTATCTCGCTGCCTACCTCATCGTGTAGAGCCATTTTGCTCATATTTACCTAATTGTTTAGAGCTAACAACCTAATTTGTGTATAAGTGGTTTCCTAAACTGGTCACTTTGTTCCCATGCCGAAGGTGACCCGATATTGAAAAATGACATTACAAGAATTAAATTGGAAATATTAAAACATTCAAAAGTATTTTTTCCATGTTAATAGTCCAAAATATATTAAACATACTGGTCTTTAAAGTTTTCGTCCATTTATATATAATTTTCGTTTGTAATTTTAACAGGGCTTTCAACATTATATTTTAAAAGTTCAAAAAATATTTACATATTCAAAGTCGTTTTCAACAAATAGCAAGTCATTTTCCAGTCCAAGTTACAGTCACACCAAGACAGTGACGATATTCCAGGGCAGTTAAATAAAGCAAGCTAAAGCAATTTAACACAAAATAAATAACTTTACATTTGCACTTTTCATTCAACTTTCCAGAAAGAACAAAAAAAGAAGCAGAAAATAGGAAATGAATGGAGAAAACCAAGAATTTGAAATAATGTTTTAAAGCGTGGGAAGCGACTTACTTACATAGTGTCTGATCTGCAAAATGTAAATCGAAAGAAATAAAAATGAGTTAAATTAAAACAGAATTACTGGAGTAAGCATTAAAATCATTTTGAGATTTCCCTTTACTAATGTCACTAACGACGGCCTTCAAAGTTGTTATTAAAGTATAAGTAACATTTCGAAAGAGTTTTAAACACCTTTTTTAAATGCGAAAGTTAAAAATGAATCTAAAGATTTTGAGGAAGGTTTGAAGAATGTTACCTCCTTTTTTATTGGCTTTGATTTATTGTGGTCTACCATTCCGCTTCGATTAATTATTTTTTGAAATAAATTTTATTTATGCAAAGTCCGCATTTTAAAAGCGTTCATCCTGAAATGATGCCACAAAAGGCGCAAAAATTTCCCCTAATCTTATAAAATGACTTTGATATTCCAGAATAATTTTATTTGACGTCATATTATTGTTAATCACTTGTCGACATCTTTTATAAGCACTTAGTTTCAAGGTTAAGTCTCTAAAACATGTCAAATAAAAACCGGTCCTTTATTCATTTTTCCAATCCGAAATCAAGTCAAACGACTTTGACACAAAAAATGACCTTGAACAAGGTCGGCACTGACCTTGAATCGTTTATAAACACTTAGTTTGCCATAGTTAAAGATTAAGTATTTACAACATCTCAAACAGAAAATCGATCCTATTTAATTGTGACAATACAAAACAATGCAAACGACTTTCAATTGATACAAAAAATGACCTTGAACACGGTCGGCAATGACCTTGAATCTGCCATACACATTTAGTTTGCTAAACTTCAAGATTGAGTCTATAAAATATGTCAAACAAAAACTCTTACTCTATTTAATTGTGACAGTCTTAAAACAAGTCAAACGACCTCCAATTGACACAAAAAATGACCTTCAACTCGGCGGGCACTGACCTTGAATCTGCCATGTACTCCTCGTCGGCGCACATCGACGTCTCGCGGTCGATTATGATGACAGAATGGGCCTCTGTGACGCCCGCATGTAGCATCGCGTCCAGTCTGGAAATGCACACAAAGCACCAACGTCAAATATCGCTGAAAACTCTCTATACAATTTCGTCAGATTGAACATATAGTGAGTAGCTCTTATTCGTCATTTGGTGATTACTATACAAACAACAAAATAGTTTCTATTTTGGAGCATAATTGTTGGAGGTTGCAGTTAGACGTAAAATGACTATCAAAGCCCTTACAGAAATAGATAGCATTTTAAACCTTTGGAATAAATCTTAAGATAATGGATGAAGTTTGTAGTTAGCCGATGTAAGAATTTCAAAGCCCATTTAAAAGTATAGGTTGCATCTGCAGAGTCAGTCATAATTTTAAAAGTGAATAAAGATATATTCGAAACGTTCAAAATGCTACCTACTTCTAAATCGACGTTGGGTTTTTATTAGATTTATTATGCTGAACATCAATTTAGGCCACTGGTTTCCAACGGTTTTGGCTTTCAGTACGCTACAGGAAATATAAACAGATTTTGGCACCCTTATAGATTGAGTGGTATACTGGAAATATCATAATAAACGCAATCATACCAACACGAATTAACAGCGTACCACATAGGAAAAATATTTTCAATTTTTTACACTCAAACAACTGTTCGGTGCTTTAAAAAGGTTAATTTTCGCTTGTTTTAAAAATCGATAGCGGTCGCTGGACATTCAAGGAAGCATCATACAAACTCGTACATTTCGGGTCTATTACAAGTTGATAGACTCGCGCATAGTAAAAATGTTAGCAAGGTGCACCACGAAACGACAACAAATTCGACGAAGAAAACAGTAATCAAAGCGACACACAAAAGCATCTGGTAATATTTAATATCGTTAGCAGCGCGATATTAAACGATCTGTCCAACTTATCGAAGTGTCAATCAGGGTGGGCAATTGGGCCCCGGGTGTGTTGTAATGTTTGGCAGCATGCTTAGACACACAACATACACTTACACAACACTGTGTTGTAATGACTTAAGTCAATGATTTAAATTGAGTGCACTTAAGTCACTTTTTTCAAATGACTTGAGTTAAGTCTTTTCGGAAAAATGACTTGACTTGACTTAAGAGTTTTTGGCAAAATGACTTGACTTAAGAGTTTTTGGCAAAATGACTTGACTTAAGTATTTTGGGCAAACGACTTGACTTGACTTAAGTCTATTAGACTTATGACTTAGGTAGAAATTAAGTGTCTTCATTAAGCATTTTTTTGTAAAATAGGCTATTTGTCCTAACATTTTGCAAATAAAACAATATGCTTGCCGTATATTGCGTTTTTCGTATATTTTGAAACTGATATGGCCGCCAACTGTGAATTATAACGGCGGAATAGCGTAAGGGGGAATATTTTCCAACCATGTATTGTGAGTGGATATATTATATGACACCCCTATGAGTGGATTGCTGAATAGCCACCGTTTTTAGTTACGTTAATTGGCGGAATACAGGTTGTAGAGTTACAGTCGTACTCGGGACTCGACGAAATCGCACATTTAGCCTTTGAGCTCGGTAGTCCGACTTGTTTATTTAGTTTTTTAGCCTGAGTCGGACTCGGGTTTTTTTAACTGACTCCGCAGCTCTGCTGACCAAGACATTAACATTTCAAACGTGTCCAACAACGTACAGAAGGCACAAGACAGGCAAAGTGACGGACAGTGCACATAGGTTGGGACTAGCATGCTTCAATGTGCTTCTACTCACGAACAACGCTTGCTGCGGTGTCGACGCCTATGCCCGCCCACCCTGGATATTGCACACCAGTTAAAAGTCGGAAAAATTGCAAGAACGCTTTGACAATTTTTGCACTGAATATGTGACATTGAAAATCACCTTGACCCTTGCAAGATAAATGTCGACCTTAATTCGTGATCAGTAACAGCAGGATACTCTAGCAAGGCTAGCAATTCAGGTCAGACACATTAAACAGATCTTAAAAAATAAATATATATATATATATCGCCAGAATAAAGATTCACTCGAATTAAGATAAACTGACGATGCCTTTGCTGGCGAAACATATCTTTTAATATCTTTTAATAGTGTCTGACCTGAATTGCTATCTTTGCTAGAGGTTTCTGATTTCTGATGTTTCGAAACACGTTAAAACGTCGTTTTATTGTGGTGGTGCACGTCCAGGTTTTAATCTCAATCCCACGTCATTTTTTTGCGAAAAGTTGCTATTGTCGTTAAAAAAATGCTGTTGCATATACATTATAGAAATTTATCTGGAATGTATGAAATATCAGTCAAAATGTTGATTACCAACAGTTTTGGGAAATCGGCATTTCAATTTGTTTTTCTTGAAAAACAGACAAACCTATACGAAGGCTATTTGATTTTCAGTTTGTTTAGTTTTTTATTGAAGAATAATTAAAAAAAATATATAAATCCGGTTACAACGCTTTCCTTTGTTAGGTAAATGGGCGCGAATTATATTTTGCAAACTTTTTATGTACAATACGTTACAATTTTTATGAAAACACGTTTACGCATGAAAAGCACAAAACTTTTATGCACAATTTACAAAATGGCACGAAAATAAAAGGCTAAAACCAAGTGAATTTAAAGCGTCCATGTAAAATCAGCCATGAGGTGACTTAAGCGTGATTTTGAGAAAAGATAGCCAAAGAAAAGTTGTACATTTGTAAAGGTATCAATGCACATTTGTAAAGGTTATTTGGCAAAAGCGCAAAAGCGTGTGTTAAGGGTGTGCCTTGCACTTAAGTGGTGACATGTTTTGATGTACTACTGTGCAACACACATATGTATACTCACACATTGCCTGCAAGATCTCCCAGCATGTAATAAACCATTGGAAAGCAGCGGATGGAGTTGAGAAACATGTTTTCCGGCGAATGCTCCATCAGCAAAACAACTGGGTGGATCGAATCAATTGGCCTGCAATAGGGGTATTGTTAAATTTGACAACTATAGTTGCATTAATTAACTTTCTAATTTTCCCTTATGCAATATTTGTTAAAGGATAACAATCTCATTATACCGCTAATAACCTGTCTTTTGCCGTTTTAAAAAAGACTCATAGCTCAGAGGAGTGATTTTGCAGGTGCTTTATTAAAAAAAAGAAAAAAAAAGTTTTTGGTTCTTGCAAACCACTTCGATTTTGGAAAAAAATCGCCATGATTTAAAAGAATCAA
The DNA here is from genome assembly GCF_963924565.1 of Ascidiella aspersa. NCBI lineage: Eukaryota > Metazoa > Chordata > Ascidiacea > Phlebobranchia > Ascidiidae > Ascidiella > Ascidiella aspersa. The sequence continues at coordinate 32,423,871 of NC_139450.1, forward strand.
AACTAAAAATTGGGTTCGCAATATAAAAAAGTTTGAGAAACTAAATCTGTTTTTTTAAATTAATATGGGGCAAATTTGTTCCATTTTCAGGGTATCGAAATTAGTTTAATTTAATCGGAAAAAATATGTTTATTTGTAGAAAAGATGCTTCGATACTTTTTACGGTTTCATTTCTAATGTCATAAACTGTAAAGTTTCAAGTTTAGTTCTACACTTGATAAAGTTGAAATATCTTTTTTTTATTATTAACAAATTCAAACCCAGTTTCGAAGTTAAATTCCCAATTTTGCGTATAAAGTCACACTCATTTTAAAATTTAAGTCAATAAAGCACTACCAAAGAATAATTGATTTAAACTAAACTTACCAAAAAAAACAAAAGTGTAAACCAACAGTTTACGATTTATACAATAAAAATCCAAAGGTTATATAGTTACCTGTGATGGGCCCTTAGCGGAACCAGCGCATTGAATAGACTTTGTGTTGAGAATTCGGCTGAAATGATGATTGGTCGGTGCGGCCATTTGTACTGGAGGGCTGATGTGTGTCGACAATGCTCACAAGGCTAAAAATCAATCAGAAATGTCACGTTTACCGTTCCCAAAGCTAGAAGCCTGGGTATTTTAATTCATAGGGTTAGCGACAATTTCAGCAAAGCTTAAGAATTCTATTTTTAGTTTTAACAAATGGAGTGGTGGCAATGCGCAGAACGCTTTAATGTGAAGTCTGCGATTCTTAATGGGCAAAACCTTGTTTAAAGTTTAACAACAAGGACATAATGACGAGACAGCATCAAGCTCAGGTAACTGGTTTATATAGAAGGTATATAGCCCAATTTTACTGTAAATCTCGTGTATAAGTTATGCCTTTAAATCTTTTCTGTATCCTTTGTCAGAAATGCCCCGGGATAATTGGACGCAAGAGTGACTAGTGAGTTTTCTCCTTGATTGGACGCCGTTACTGCACTCGGCAGTAATTTTGCGACACACAGATTTACAAGTGTTGTTGCAACCTTGTTGTTGGGTGCCAGCGTGTGTGCGGGTTGAATTGTATTTGTTACGGAAAAGCTATGAGTCTCCATATAGTATTCTTATGAACGTGAGTTTATACGCAGAACTACATGTTCGTAGTTCCAGGAAATATGTTAACGTCACAGCCTAATATGTTGTTTGCATGGTTGCACGAAATGCTATATGGACGTCAAGAGGAAAGAAGTTCACAAATGAAGCCAGTAATATCGTATTCTGGACAACAAAGCAAGTCGCAAACGAGGCACTTTATTGTAAGTGATCAAATTTGACAAAGTTTCCCATTAAAAGGTTACTATTTGTTGCGTATTACTATGCGTATCATAACAGTTGGATTTCTTGTCAAAATGCGCGTAACACTGATAGTGTAAACATTGTTTAGCAATATTTTTAGTTCAAAACATTAAACTTGGGCTCAAGTCGTATAAAAATGGTAATAACCACATTTCAAAATTACGAGACATTGGCCAGTAGCATCATAATGCCTAATTAGCTCGTACTTTTAAACGGGCGTGCTTTTATTTTTATTTAAGCTTTAGACATCGTCTTTTGTTAGAGTTAGGTTTTCAACACACTGTAAACATTGTAGAGTTCGTTTTAGAACCGAAAGCACCTTTCTTTTTGTAAAACAAATGTAAGATTTTAGTTATAATCAGTGTGGTACTGAGTCTGTTTAAGGGTAGACAACGCCTAAGAAATATTTTAAAAAATACTATAGTCTTGTTGAGTCTAAGAATTGTTTAAAAATAAGGTCATTTGCTTAACTTTGCCTACTTACCCTGTCCAGCCGCATACAGCACAGCTTTGCTTTTTCCTCGAGCACATGACACATCACAGGTGTGTTGTAACCAACGTAAGGCGATACCGGCGGAAAGTCAACAATCGTCCTGCAAAGATAGATATATATATATGCAAAAAAAATTAGGTTTGTAGATTTTTAGGGGAAGCGAAAGACCGTTAGGTACATCGAGTCAGCTGCGAAGTCCATCGAACTGTATAACGTGTTTTTTACAGACAAACGCCCAAATAGGTCAATTTTATTGTGAATGAATCGACCTTTATGAATCTCCTTAGGTTCATCTCAAGTTTGATGAATTTAAAAAGTTTTATTTTAAGTTAAAATGTTTTTTAAGAAAGTGTATAAATCTTGAGTTAGGTTTTTGTGCAACACACCTCGTATATCTTATCATCTGACGTTTTACATTCTTGGTTAGTTTGAGATCGAAATGTTAAACAAACCATACATAGTACCCCAGGTGACTTATAAAGTATTATGTTTTAATGTATTTATTTATTTATTTATTTAAGGAGTCATGGACATTTGGCCAATTTAAAGCCCCAAAAAATCCTAATTTAAAACAATCATACATTTCAATCATAAAATAATACTGAAATAAACAATTCGTTAAGTATATACTCTGCAACATTTTTGAGTTAACTCTAAATTGAAGAAATACCGGCACACAGTTTCCTACCTTTGCATTGTCGTTGACGTTTCTTCGCTCTCCGCCGAAATGATTGACAGGTTTTCACGCTCGACTGCGGTCCTGTCCACTGATGTTTTATCCTCATCGCCGAAGCTTCCAGCTGAAAAGTAAACCGCGATTTAGCAATTGCTTTTGCACGAAAGCGTTAAACCAGAAATCATTTAAAAATCCAATTAAATGCTTCAAATGAGTTGAAACAAGGCGATTATTCGTCGAAACAAAACAAAAAATTCTCCTAAACGCTTTTAGCACGTAAATAGAAATAAATTTAAAAAAATAGAAAGAAATAGAAAGAAATTTTAAATCGTTTAAAAATAATAAAGATCCTTTTAGGTTAGCTTATTTTTAGGTTAGTTTTGACAGAAGAAAATATTTAATAATCACCAAACTTATGTTGAAAAATTAACAGTACAAAAAACCTGATTTCCAACGGTTAGAGTTAAGGCGAAATATTTTTTGTCGCAGAAATCGTCGGAGTAAATTTACAACAGTTAGAGAAGCTGTTAGTTTGAATAATGTTCTCATTTTATTTCTGTTAAAACTTCCGTTGTTTTTGGTGGAAATGGTACTTTTCACCAGAAAGCTGTGATCTGTGCAACTGTTTTATTTTTCCATTGCTATATCTATTCAAACATAGAAATCACTAATTACAAATAATCGATTATCTGTTAAACTCTTCTTCCTACATGATAGTTGTGAGCTGTGATGCGTGTCCCTCCTGCTTCCAGCTGCTCCCTCCGCTCCTCTCTCCTCATCATCCACGATGATGGCGTCCTCCTCACCGGTTAGGCAGATGTAGAAGAGCAAGTCCTCCGGTGCAATGAAGAACTCGTTCCCTGGGTTGACAAGGACCTCGCCTGCTCGTTGGACCGCGAATAAAGTGGCTCCACATCTACGAGTGGGATAAAAAAGGGTAAAAGAGTGATTTAATATTTAGAGTTAGCGTTTTCAAATGAGTTGTGTTGATATATACTAATTAAGTACTTAAGTGTCAAGTACACCTAATTTAGAGTTGACTTATGTACACTTAAGTCATTGTTTTTAACTTGAGTTGACTTATGTACACTTAAGTCATTGTTTTTAACTTGAGTTGACTTATGCACACTTAAGTCATTGTTTTTAACTTGAGTTGACTTATGTAGACTTAAGTCATTGTTTTTAAAAAGTTTAAGTATATCTGCGAGTGGAAAAAAGGTGAAAAGAGTGCTTTAATGACTTGAGTCAATGTTTTTAAATAAGTTGACTTTTGTGCACTTAAGTCTCTGTTTCAAATTATTTGACTTAACTTAAGTTTACTTAAATAACTGAGTAACTCAGTTGGTACTTAAGTAACTCAATTGACTTGACTTCGATGACTTGTCTTAATGCACTTAAGGCACAGTTTTTAAATCAGTGCATTAGACTAAGTTACTAACTGAAATGAGTTAACTTGACATAAGTATTGACTTAAGTCAGTGTTTTAAATGAACTGACTTGCCTTAAGTGCACTTAAGCATTTACAAATGATGAAATTACGAGTTGGCGATCATCTGCTTACTTTGATTGGGCGAGCAACGAAGCGTGACTGAACTTAAATCCAAGATAAGCGCCAAAAAACTTGCTCTCTCGCGCCACCACGCTGTAGATCTCGTTTCCCGCGCTTCGACCAAACTCACGCTTCCATTCTTGCTTCAGGTTGTTCCCCTCTCTGGAGAAATAAAACGGAATTTAGTTGGACTAAGAGAAATACAAAGCCCATTTGGAAGACCGAAAGAAAAACTTAATTGGGAGATGTAAATGTGAGTATAAATGTTAGTCAAGCTTTACTATTACGTAGCCTGGTATCTTCATACCAGATAACATAGAAAAATATGCTACAAAAGCATAGAAATTATGGTAAATTTGAAGATACTTACATGTGTACGGGGTCTAAGATTAATTTAACATTGTTGCTGAAAGCGTTTAGTTATAATGAGGACAATATAATGTCATGTCTTTTATTGAAACGTTTAAGCAATGACACCAACCCCTGCACGGGCACTAGTGTTAATTTTATGTCAGTAGAGTTTTAAGCCAACGTTTTGTTGTTCGCAAAAACAATGTATGGTTACCACTGAAAAAAAACTAATCAATAAATTTTCCTATTAAAAAAAGTTCATAAAAATCAGTACCTGCAATAGACACCACAAGATTTAGAAAAATGAAAAATAAAAAAATATACGATTATAGCATATTTTGTGTTATTCATTCACTAAACCTAATGCACTTTTGCTCATATTACTACCGACATAACACTGTAAAATAGTTTTCCCAAAAATGTCAAAAACACAGGCATAAAGTAATTCGTAGTTTAAAAAACGATTATAATATTTTTGTATTATTAATAGATTAAACCTGCCGCTTATCACTGTAAAAATTACTCCCTTAAATATTTGAAACAGCTAAACAAGGTCAGAAACAGGCATAAAGTACACCGTAGTTTACTTACTGTCCTTTTGATGTGTGGGCAAGTAACGTTAGTAGTGTTGAAATTGCTGGGATGAAGCTGTTCATTGCAAGTAGAATGTATTTTAACTCGTCGTCGCAAATTACCTGGAGAAAAATTTACATTTTTTAAATTCAGCCAACTTTGTTTTTATTTTCGAAAGGACAATAAGGTCATTAGCTATAAACATACCCTAAAGAACTCTGAATATTAGTTAAAAAAATTGGGAAAACGGAGTTTCTATTGATGAAATTATAAGAAAATCTTTTTAAAATCAATAATCTACTATTTCGCGAAATTAACCCAAAATGAACACATTTTATGTTACAAATTAACGATTTTGTTTTTCAAAACGTTTACTTAATGTACACCTAATGGGCCAGCAAACATCTTTTTCCTCAATTCAAAGGAATTAGTCACCGTTTAAAAACCCAATAGAAAAAATAAAAAAAGAAATGTTAAACTGAATTTCACTTGTATTGTATACCATATTTTACATTTCTTGAAAACAGAATGATAAAATAGTGGTTTAAAATATTATTAGGCAGAGCTTTACGTTCATCCACATCCACATGCTTTTTTTACACATTTTAAACGTTTGACGTTAAATACAGATTTAGGAAACTCATTAGCCTCATTATTTTATTATTAGTTTGCACAAAAATTCGTTTCTAAAAATAAATACACTTACTCTGTCGGCGAACTGAACGTGAATTCTGCTTTCCGATCTTAAAATCTGAACGTAGAGTGGACATCTGGGCGCGAAGTCCTTTACCGCCATCGTGCGGAGGATCGTTTTCTCGTCGGCCGCCACACGGTCGCGCTCTTGTCGCGAGGTGAGAATAAAGCAAGCCTCCGCTGCGTCAGCTCTAATCAAATCAAGTTGTAATCAATAGGTTTTTACCCGAGAGCAACCTTTCAGATTAAAGTCGAACTTGATAAATAATTGCGAAGCGAAAAAGGTCGAGTAGATCGACATCATCTTGATTAAGACGTTTCAAAAAGAGCTTGTATCATCTTCAGTAAATGTCACTTTCTACTTGAAAACTGGCAATGCCTTACAGGCAAAATAAATATTTCTGGAAATTTTAAGAATTTATTTTCTGTTTTATCTTTTTTTTATAAACAGTTTAATATCATCTAACACGAAAACATGAATCTCTCTTTTACATTTGATTATTTGCGGGAGAATTCAGTTTTTCAGCTTTCATTTCTAGTTTGGCCTAATGAAGCACGGTTGAGAGAAAGCTTAATGAAGACAAATAAATTTCTACTTTGACCTGAGAGCACAGGTTGTTCAAAAGCCTGTCGAGATTTAGTAAAACTTGTCTTTAAACAGTGACCTGATTACCTTTATAAAAATAACCATATTCAAAAAAGGTCACTTACTTGACTCTGGTGAGGTCTTTCTCGCGTAGCACCGACCCCTGAATATAGATGACCCTCTCCGCCCAAATTGGGACCTGTAGGAAGCTTTTAAGGGGCCCGTCCAGCTCACAGGGGGAAAGGAGAACCACGTAGTACTTTTGTAGGCTCGGGTGTGCGTAGAACTCGTTCAGGAACTCTAGGATCACGTCCATTCGTAGAACTGGAGAGAACCGTTAAAAATTGATATTAGTGGTTGGAGGTTGTATTAAGACGTAGGGTGAACATTGAAGCCCATACTGAAGTAGAAAGCATTTTGAACATTTCGAATTATTCTTTATTTGTTGGAGACTTTTATTTCATATAAAATGCTACCAACTTTCTTATGGGCTTTGATATTCTTCCTACGTCTTATATACTTAAGTAAGCGACGTCAGAAAGGCTAGATCAGAGTTGTTGTAGACGCATGTGTGCATCTTTCATTAAATGATGATATGGGTAAATCCCCTTCAATATGTTGCTTGTACTAACATAATGTGGCAAGCATTGGCAGTATGGTTGTTTCTCGACTCATCCTTTTTTTTTTTTTTTTTTTTTTTTTTATTGATTTAACGACAATCAGGTGGCAGTCTTACGACTGAAGAAAACCTTTTGTCGCGACACCAATTACAGCGAGTAACAAACAATTTTAAGGAACAACACGTAATAAATTAATACTGGACACTGGAAAGAAATTGCATCAAAATCTACGAGAAGCTAACAAAAAGTCATGTACAGCGTTAAATAAAATGAGAGATTCAGAGCAAATTAAATCAGGATGTCCAAACAGAATGTAATTCAACAAAGTAGCATTAGACAAGGAAAACAACGCAGTCGGTGACATTACAGAATTATCGACAAGCAGTGAACACTCTATCCTTTCTGGGCCTGTGTAGCTCAGTTGGTAGTTTTGTCGAGGTCACGAGTTCAAACCTCACTACAGGCCAGTTGTTTCTCTAACCTTCCTTGCTTGCATCATTAATCGACAGACTTGGTAAGTTTGTCAAAGGTTACCGGTGTAGTGGAGCACGGTTGAAACACAATGCAAACCACAGAAAAACAGCACGGAAAAAACGAGTTTTTCGCGGTTTTGTTGCTAAATGCTTCAATTTAGCTTTTTTTAACATAAGTTTGTGGAAAAGATGATACGACTTGACGTGGCGGAATTTATCGACCAACTTAAAAAAAGCATAATTAGATAAAAACAAAAATTATAAAAATCCTCGATATAATCCGATCGTAAAACTAAATTGAAGTGAGAACATTTGCATAGAACTGCAAACCAAAAAAATTAAATGCAAAGTTTGTACAGTTGTTCATCACTCACCGGTTGCGCACACCACAACATGCTTCTCAGTCTTAGCTCGTTGTCTGCTATATTCGCCTCCTTGTTTCTGTCGTTCTGACCAAAGAAACGAGATCTCCTCAAGCTATCAAAACAACAACGTGAAGTTTAAACCCGACAGCGGTTGAAAAATTGTGTTCCTACACAAGGTTGGCACGTATTGGCTGAAAGCAGTGATGTACCAAACGAAAAACGGATAATTAGTTTGCATAGTTAAAGGGCAAATTTTCGTGTTAAACTTGACTGCCTTTCGAAAAAAAGGGAATTTCCAGGCGGAATTTGTTACCAACACGCTTAGATTGGGAAATTAATTTCAGAATCAAATCTTTGTGGTTCCAAAGTGCTTTTTTAACTCTCCCTCAGCTTTCGAGGCTTTTAGACAACATTAGATCAACTTTCACGGATTTTCACTTTTCAAAATGATTCGGCTATTGTTTCGAGGTGTTCTTATAAGTTTCTCACACAATTCTACGAAAAAATTTTTAACACATTCAGACTTTTTATTATTAAAGACCTAAAATTACTTTATTTAATGTTTACTTAATTTTTTTTTCACTTAGTTCAGAAAAAAATCCCTAAATGACATCAAAAAATACCAATAGTTGAAAGAAAGATTGTTTCGCAACGGCGCCTTCTAAACCTATAGCTTTAGCTGCAAATAAGATAAATTTACAGAGTATTCAAAGATGTTGTAGCATAATGCCTGGAGGTTGTAGTTAGACGTAGAATGAATATCAAAGTCCGTTTAGAAGTGTGTAGCACTCAAAACTTTTCGGAAAACATAAGGTTTTAATGACCTTATAGTTGTTATTGAAGGAGTTTTTAATACGCAAATCACGACATTCAAACACACTTTAAATTCAAAGGCTTTATGGTAACCCTATAATACGTTCTCTCCTTAAAACAAGCGTTTACTCATAAAAACTCAATCCAATTCCAACCTGTCCTGGAATAATGCCGAGAGCGACGAATATAATGATGATGACGAGTAGTTTTGACGGCCAGATGGTCGGTGTGATGTCACCGTATCCCACAGTACTGAACGTTACCACAACAAACCAGAATGCGTCGAACAAATCCATGTGAAGCCTGCCTGCTCGCTCCAAATGCTGGACACCGCATATGCTTGGAAGGAACAAATATGTTATGTCAGCGTTTTTTGCGTTTTTTATGAAAAAAAAAAATAATTACCCCAAACACCATTTGGGAATTTAAACGAATTATTGGCTTTTTATTACAGAAGTCTAAATTCAAATTGGGCCAATTTATCGATTTCCATACATTACACAAATCTTCTAGTATCCAATTGGGGCCATAAAACAACGTTTGAATATTATTTCGACAAATATCAGTTTAAATCCTTGTTCCCCAACATAAATATCTTTTCAATTGATTCTGCTTCAATATTTTATTTACTTTTAATGTACGCATAATCGCATATGCTTGGAAAAACAAAAAAAAATAAGGCCAGAGTTTGTTTTTTGCGTTATTTACAAATCTGTTTTAGTTTTTTATGGAAACAACTTTCAGAGGAGCTCTTTCAAGTTAATATGCCGTTTTAGTTAAACCCTTTTGCCTTGTGGCTTTCTTTTCATTGAAGGAACGTATTCTAGAAACACCGCATATGCCTAAAAAAAAACAAGTTACGGAAAGGTCTACAAGTCCAAACAATAACGCTTTATTACATCCCCACAATATTTATGCAAAAACATACACGTTTTAAAAAAATTAGGATTTACTCACCAGGTTATAAAAAGACACAGCAATGTGGCCACTAAAACGCAAACTTGATTGAACATTGCGCTCTGTTGCTTATGCGCAGCTCGATGAAGATCGTTCTGCAAGCAACATTTAAATGTATAGCTATAGCGTATAGCTTTGGAGCACAATGGTCGGAGGTTGTAGTTAGACGTAGTAAGAATAGCGGAGCCCGTACAGAACAAGGTAGCATTTTGTGAAAGTTTCGGATATTTGTTTATTCATTGAAAAAAAAAATGATACCTATACTTTTGCATGGGCTTTGATATTCTGATTAAAATGATATTAACGATTAAATATTATTTTATCTATATAGAATTCATATTAAAAAAATATAATATAGCAATTTGCAATGTTATAACAACATGCATTGGTGAGAAGGCACTATACATACTGTTAAGGCAGACTGCAGAAAAGAAAGAAACAAGGAGAACACCAGCATCTAAACCTGGTTAGTTGCATTATCTAGATCAGGGTGGTCCCAAATACTGAAATTGTTTGGTTATGATCACACTTTTCCGGTTATACCATGAACTAAACCAGTTTCCTACTTCTTACCCAATTCGGATATATTTTTTTAATGTGTTTGACCGGTTTGTGAGAAGCCACATTGCGTCGTATATGGAACTCTCCTTCTAAATTTTTTTTCGCGCTTCGCGCACACAATTTTACCTAGTCTCATACCATTCGAATTTATCTACGCACAAGTCCGACGATAGCAGCAAGTTTCTGGAGCTTATATGTCTTTCGATGTTACTTTGTGACGCCATCTTAAACATTTCATGTCCCGACCAAACGATGCAGTCAGCCTTGGACCACCCTGTTCTAGATTCTTCAAAACACCTCAATATCCCCACTTACCATCATACGTTCCAATCCCGCTTTGGCAAGCCAGATGTTGAGAAACACAGGAACGAACAAGCATTGTAGTGGAGGCCAGAACACCTGTGTACAAAATATCGGCGTAAACATTTTCTTCAAATCTCCAAGCCAGCGACCACAACATCAGCTTCATTGCAAATGTATCAGGCATGGACGAAATTTGTGAGTTCGAACCTCAGTACAGGTTATTTGTTTTTCTAGCCTTCCATCATTGATCGACAGATTCTAATGGCATGCGATTGCTTACGGTGCACCCGCCTGAATAAGTCTTAAATCCTAATTAACATGATAAGACTCAAACCAAATTAAGACCCTAACCCAGTGGTTCTTAAACCGGGGTACATGGACCCCTTGGGGCTCCGTGAACTAGTTTTAAGGGGTCCGTGAAGGCCAAAGTGAAATATTAATGTGTATTTTATTTTAGGAAGTAATAATTTTTTCTAAATAAAGAAATTAGTAAAACGCTTTTACACTGAATGTATTTAAACTATTTTTTTCACATTTTGTGGACCGAAAACTTATTTCTAAAGTCTATTTGTACTGTGACATCAATTTATGACGTCATTTTTGAAAAATTCTTGCTTACCGTGGTCCACGCGAAGAAAAACAAAATTTTAGGGGTCCGCGGTGAAAAAAGTTTAAGAACCTCTGCCCTAACCTGACGTAATTAGACCAAAACCTTGCGGAATAAGCCCTAAACTCACCAAAACAACTCCTAAACCCGTCTGCATAGATTTTAAATCCTAATTAACATCTAAACGCGTCGTAATAGTACAAGGACTTTGGTCTAATTGCTGGCCCCGTTAACTAATCAGCCACTTACTGTTGCAATGAAGGGCAAACTGCAGCAGATCTCCAGGAACCAGTCGACGCTTATAAGTTGCTGAGCCAGGTTTCCCTTGTAATTCGCAATCGTGTTGATGATCTTGTGGACGCAACTAACACAAGCAAGGATTACCTGCATAGAATAAGGTAAAGGTTTGTTGAAAGTGGTTTTAAAGTCATTTTGTTAAAGTAGAAAAAACGACAACAAAACATGTTGTCTACTTGGGAATTAAATGTGGAACTTCTGATTAAAAGTAAGTCATAGAAATGCCTCAAAAGACGTTTGGTATGACTTAGAGATAAACCAGGTGAAAAAATACCTAATCAGTTTGAATTTTAAAATTAATTATTTACTCACAATTTTTTCGATTTAAGTCGTTTTCCCAAATGAAGCGTGATCAAGATAAGTAAAACATATTCGAATATTGTTTCAATTTTAGAAAAATCTAGGTAACCTTAGGGAAATGGGTCTGCTGAAAATTGTAAAACTTAGGTGCTTAAACGTTTAGTAACTAGCGGTCCAAAACAAGTTTTGGCTAAAAATCTTGTTTCAGGCATTTTGCTTTATAAAATACTTGCGATTAATCGCAAAGTTTAGAATATCTGTCCTATGGATAAATATGTTGTTGCTACCAGGCATAGTATATTTAAAATAGGTTCGTCTGGCGTATATTTCTTCAACCAACGTTTCGGCTTACTATACGGCAAGCCTTCGTCAGAGACTGACACACATAACCAACAGGACGCAAAATAAAATATCTGTCCTATAGGATTTAAATTCACGATGTAATTTGTTAAGGGTTATAAAAATGAACACATTTTAGCAGAGCGGCGACGGTCAATTTTACGGATATATATCTGCATTGAATAGGGTTTTTTATACTTGTACTGCAGACATTTTTCTAGACATTGATGTTACGTTGGTTAAAAAAATATATGCCAGAGGAACCTATTTTAAATAGACATTGATGTTGTTATTTTTGTTAGGCTATAGCCAAACACAATCGGTTGACAAAAGGTTAAAGTCAAATGATTGTTTTCCTGGTTACCTAACCAACCAGCAAGTATGTTTACGATGAAATTTGTTCAGATCCCGTTGCTGTTTTTAAACGTAAACAAAAAATGTCTCGTACGTTTTAAGGTGCACTTGTACATCGGCGCGAAATGGCCATTAATAATTAACAACCTATCACCTGATGCGGAAACCATATTGAAACGCGTAACGAGAATTATCTTACCGGTGTCAAATTGTCACGTCATTTGGCCGGTTAAAAAGATCAGTTTGCAAAACGCATTTCTAGATTGACTACGTTCAATCTCTAATTATAAACTAATGTTTAAAACTTGGCTGAAAGCATTGATTCATCAAAAAGTGTGGCCAATCCTGAGGTATATGTTTGCTCCAAATCGGGGCTTCCAAAATTTTTCACACTGCGACCCCTCTTAAGTCATTAAACCTTTCCGCGATTCTTTAGTTTTAACAGGTTAAAACATTAAATTTCTTGCTGTCTGCTTTGTCACGCACTTGTTGAAGTAATGTGAATTTTGAGGGTTTTCTTTTGCATTAAGTTTGCCGTTAGCATATCAAATAGAAAAAAACTAACATTTAGATCAAAAAAGTATATACGGACTCACTCGCGGCTCCCAGTTTGTGAAACCCTATAGTCTAAATATAATTATTTAATTTTTATTCAAAGTAGTGTTATTATTTATATTTAAAGTAATCATCAATGACTGACGAGGTAAAAGTTGCCAAGATACGAAAAGCAAACAATAACAGGCCCAAAAAGCAAGAAGTCATTTTGAAAGAATGTTTCGATCGCAAGTTTTAAAACTATTTTGGCAGGGCGTGTCAAAAGTAATCATGGACTCTTAGCCTAATTACACTTGTCACTACCATTTTTTATCATCTTTTTAATATTTGGCCTCATAACTTGGCCAAATCCAGAGGTAGTCTGCTTTTTTCCTATTTAACCGTATAGAAAACAGAGTGCCGGCTAATTTGGGAAAAAGGCTGGCCATTTTATATCATGCCTGCCTACAAGATGTGTTTACATTACAAAGGTGCCATTGTGGTGAAATAAGACTCAGGCCCGTTGCCATTAATATTTCATAACAAAAGGGCCGAGGTCTTGCCATTTTTAAGTTGCTTTCGTAATCGTTATTTCGCACTGACATCTGCCTGAACGAAAATGTAATATCGAGGCTATAGTTGGGAAATTTAAGTATATGCCAATTCTCCGAAATTAGATGGCTTAGCCTGGCCTTGAACGTCTTACCTTTGGCATTGAGCATACAAAGGATATTACTGCTGTAATTACTTAGGTCAATAGCTTGCCTTAAGTAAATTTAAGTCACTGTTTTCAAATGATTTGACTTGAATTAAATAGTTCGTGCACCTCAAAAATATCGGCTGATAAAAATCGATACAACAGTCTATCTCCAATGTTTAAATTGTTACATAAGTATAGTGGCAGTTGTGAAAATTGTTGTTAAAATACAAAAGAAATCGAAAATAAGAATCGAAATAAGCATATAGCCACGATGCCTTTGCATCACAGAATTTCACGTACGTCTACGGACATGTCACATACGGATCAACGCAGCTTGTCTGCGTATTTTTGTCAGTTTTTCTATTGTTGCCTAAATATAACAATTTAAGTAAACATCAAGCCATGTAGCTTTCACTTTTACCTAAACGCATATAATTTTACGCACGTATACGGACATGTCACGTACGTATACGGATTAAAAGCAACTTGTATTCCTGTCTTTGTCGGTTTTTAAGTAAACATCTGGCCATGATACCACTTTTATATTGAAACGCATATAAATTTACGTACGATTTACGTATACGGACATGTTACGTACGTATACGTATACGGAGCTCACCTGCACGAGCCAGATGGGCGTCATCCGATCGACCCAGAAGATGGTTTGCCACGAGAAGTTGTACTGCGTCAGCCACGATGGATTCACACCGGTTGAACGGAAGCTCGTAACGTTGCGCGTGCACATGCCGCAACTAGCGATGTGAAAATAATACCAGAAGCGTTAATATTACAACGTAAATATGTTACCTGAAGACAGAGGTTCTTAACCTTTATCTCTTGCAACACATTTGAAACATGTTGAAAATGAATAAAGAGTTATTCGAAACGTTCAAAATGATACCTACTTCTGTATGGGAAAGTAGATATTCTTATTACATTTGAAAAGGTTTGATGGACTGGTCACCAGGGCTGTGTAGTCGGACTCGGGGACTCGGGTAAAACTTCGTATGACTCTGATAAACTACCCAATTCCCGAGTCCGACGTGCACATGCGCAATGCCAAATTTAAAACAGATAAGGACGTAGACTTTTAAAATGTGGAATATTTTTCAATCATGTATTGTGGCTGGGTAAGTTAAATGACACCCCATGAGTAGATTGCTGAATATCCACATTAAACCGGTGATATATTCGCTGTAAAATCGGAATCGGAATCGGGACCTATGGACCGGATTCGGTTGTTTTTCGGACGCACCCAGTAATAGGAATAATGACTAATTTTCACCAAAAATTCGTTCACAAAAGTCAATTTATTTTTTTGCTTGGTGAAGAACCTCGGACTTGAAAGATAATAAACAACTAATAGTCAATAGAAAACCTGATTAGGGGAAAGACAACTTTTACAATCTTTTGTAAAGCGCTCTAAATGTTATTTTTTAAAGGAGGAAATTTAAAGGAGGAATATGTCTTTAATTTTGCTGTTATTTTTTTTTAATTATCATACTATTATATGGCGGGGAGTGTTTTGTTACGCAAATTTACTAGCAACACGATAGTACGAGTTTAAAGGATAATTTGCAACTTAAGATAAAGGCCTTAAGGAAAGCGATACTGCTGTTATAGAAGTCATACTTCGGCCAGAGGTCATATGTCAGTTGTTTGGTTATGTCCCAAGTGGCATTAAATGTCTTCGCGTACAAAAATAGCAAGAAAAGTACACACACAGTGAATTTCCGACATTTCGGCCTAGTAGTAGAATTGGGCTGATAGTAAAAAAACGGCTAAGGAAAAAGCAGCTATGAAAACCACAAGTTTAACAAAAAAACGTCATCACTAAATAATACACGCCAAAAAAAACAAAAAAACAAATACACGCCAGAAAAAAACAAAAAAACATTACGGGATCGGTTTAAAAAAGATTAAGAACCACTGCTCTAGGGAATAGACACAGTATAACGCACAGTACTTGTAAAAGCCATATATATATGGCCAAAGGAACCGGCTTTAAAAACAAGTATTTATCTCACCATGATGTTTCTTTGTAGGGGTCATCGATAGCTGCTCGCACAATGTACAACACAACAGTGAGAAGCTTCAGAATAAAGATGAAAAGTCGAATGCGGAGACCTGAGTGAAAATACAAGATCGTGGAACAAATGTAAGTTCAATGTTTTGAGTAAAGCTGGTTCACATATTTAAAATTTAATCTCCTGATTTAAATGTATAGTGCGAGTAATGATACGGAAACTGATAATGGTATTTAATGTTTCTATGTAAATATTATATTTAGCAACTGATTGAAGTATCTTACTATATCTGAGACCAAACTTTAAGGTACATATCAAATTGCAATCTACCCAAACTGAAAAACGTGTAAGACCATAACCCTATTCCTATATCCTTACCTTCATTTCATTTAGGAAAAACACCAATGTGGATATTAGCTTACTATCTAAATCGCCTTCCAGAAAACATTATAATCTACCTAATACTTTTACGCTCGTACAAAAACATTTTATACGCTAAAATTTGACGAAAAACTAAATTCTATTTACATTTAACAACACATTAGGAGGATTTAATTAAAAAAAGTTGACATGTTACGATGGGAGCCCAATAGCAAGTCAAATAATACAAAGTAAAATATTTTGCATTATTGTCTATACTGATAAAATATCCCGATCCATATTTTACTGGTGACTGCCGCCACTTTTCGAAAACCGCCGACGAAAAGTGATTTTTCAGACCAAAGCCGGATTCCATTAAAAGCCACAACCTTAAACGAATCCATTACCTGGACCAAAGCAAAGCCGTCAAATCTGTTCGATCGTTCACTTGAAGCGTTATGTCTGCCTTTTTCATTAACGCGACCGCCGCCTAACATTAATTAAACATTGGCGCGCAAAAATCGAACACATTAAACGAACGGCGTTTTGCGTAAGTCTGAGGATTGGTGGTTCGAATCCCTGTCTTGACTTTGTGTTTTTTTTCTTTTATCAGTTTTTTTTACCAGTTTCTTTTTCTTTTTATGTATTGGTCTATTTACTAAAAAAACATTATAGAAGTCAGGGGTTCGAACCCCATGCAAATATTGAAATTGATGCACCAAATGAAATCTATGTAGTAGCGTCATAATGAAATCTACATTTTACTCAGTGTTTGCAAAACGATCTTCATATGGTTTTACGTTCAAATCTCAGCCAAGACGTTTTTATTTATTTGGCCTATCGCAAATTAATAACAATTTTTCGTACAGTTGTTGGTTCAACTTTGCCTTTTTTTCCAATTCAGAACACACTGTTGTATAAAAATAAAACCTATAAGGTTATGAGTTCGAACCTTGGGGCGTCACATGTATTTTGGCCTGGTCTTATTTTGCAGTTTATTTCTGGTAAAAAATTTTCAACAAACCAATCCTGGGTTTGCAGGTTTACAAACTTATGACTGGCGAAAAATCCAAATAAGGTACTAAGCTATACTTAAAAAAATACACACACATATGTGTTCAACAACTGTGATTCTCACCGTTCCGCGATGCCTTTTGTTGCACTATATACGCAGGTGTATTTCCAACTTAACGAAAATGCAAGGCACTTACTTATGGTTTGATTCTTGACGAAGTAGTAGCGAAGTCGTTCCATGAAGGTGCTCTCGTTCACAAATAGCTTCATCTGCATCCTGAAAAAAAAACATTTTACTTTTAAGACTTCGAAAATTGCGATATTGTAAACTAGTCATTCTGAAACGCCTTCCCAGTTAAGCCATTTGCGCAAAGAGTTTATAACGATTTTATGCATATTTGTGCAAACGCCCCGTTTGGGGTGCATAGGGTGCCACCGATAAATGGTGATAAGTTTTTCTAAACCACTCTATGTTTCGTTTGATGCACATGATGTTGAACTCTCACGGTCAGGCAAACAACTATTTAACATTAATTTCCATGACGAAATTCGGCAAAATACCTGCCTAAAAAAAAATAAAAAATCGGCGTCTGTGTAAATATTATACAGTTACACCTGCTAGAACAGAGTTAGTTCAGAATAAATTGGTGCATTTCTTGATTTTGGTTCTGTAGATTTTATAGTCATAATCCCAAAACAGTTGGAAGCACATTTGGGGCAAAAACCCGCCACAGCAAGGTCTTTACCTATTGTGGGCTGACAGTATAGGTGGAGCCCTTGGGAGAAAAAAAAAATTTTATCGGGCTTTGGAGTGTCCATAATGATAAAATTATATGTGACAAAATTATTTGTAGCTACATAAACAGAACAACAAGCCACAAGAGTGTTTACGAAATAAATATGAAAATTCCCCTTTGAAGAGTTTATACATTTTCGGTAAATATTGAAATATAGCTTAAAACCAATAAATATTGTCCCAACACGGTAGACCCTCTATTATAAAAGTAAAGGTTCATAATCAAAATATAAGTGCAGTTCAATGCAAAAAGCACATACTTAAATAAAATAGCCCATAAGTACAAAAAACCTAACCTATGAGCGTATTTACCAATTATAAAGGGATTCTTCCGACATAAAGGGGTTCTTTTGACTAATATGTATTATGACAGCAACCGTACATTCATTGAACGTATTTACCTTTTCGGGGCTGACAGTGTAGCGCTAGAGCCGTTTGGTGAAAGAGCAATTTTATCAGGTTTCAGACTGTCCATTGTCTGTGGAATCGGGCCGTTTTGATTCTGATCGCTAAAACTCGATTTTATATGTTCCTCAGCCTCGGAAATTTTTCTGCTTTTCCGAACGGCCATTTGAAGGGCTTAAGACCAGGCTTAAAGGGGTTACATCCCGTGATTCACGTAGTTACTTGTGGTAGTTGTAACCTTAGCACTTATACCATAGCACATTTCGCAAACTTACGCTGCAGAAAGTTTAAAAATTGGTTGATAAGCATGGAAATGTTTGTCGTATACACTTAATATACCATCTTTAATAAGACAGTGGATTTATCTTTTATTTTAGCTTTAGCTTCTGTACTTCATTGTTTAGCTAGATGGAATCTGGGTACATTAAGATATCCTATACTATTTGATCGGAGCCGATGCCCGATGCTTTTATAAAGTCGGGTTGTTATCGAGAAAAGATGTGTTGGACATTCCTATACTAACAGATTACAGTATGGCACTATTTGTTCAAATTACCTATATCAATAAAAAGCACAATTCCTTCAAACAACCCAATTATAATTGGTTTACAATTGGCTTGCAGACAAATTTGCTGTAAATTCAACTCTCCATATGTAAAGATTATTCGCTTGTACAGTGCGTGACCTGTCCACGTCAAACCAGCAGACTTGGGGCAAAGTCGAACTTGATTTCGTACCGTGACCAGAGACAGCCTGTTCTGTCTAAGCGCGTATAAACGTCGATGTTTTAATGCATTGCCGAGTTTGTATCCTATTTCAATAGGTTCACCATTAAAAACCAGTATATTCCACGCAAAAACATTACAGTAAAACTAACGTTTGTTTTTAACTGCCTCTCACACAATACGCACTGATGTTTCTTCTGAAAAAGCTATATCTGGTCTTGCCATGTTTTTTTTACTATAAGCTTATTTACGATTAGAAACAACCATTTGTAGAAGTGTTCTCAACCATTTTTCGCGACAACCCAAATACAATGCGTAAAGATAACAGCGGATCTCAAGCGACTTATTTCTCTTTACTGAATGTTTTATAAATGAATAAAACGTAAGATAACATGAATAAGTTCGAAATTAATTCATTTGAACCAAGTCTTCATATTCCACCATCAGTTTTCTATAATTTTGTGACAATATAGCTCTCAATAAATCTAACTATTTGACGTTTTGCAGTCAACGACCCAACCAACCAAAGGGCCCTATTTGGATCGCGACGTACAGATTGAGAAACACTGATCTATTTAACCTACCAGCGTACAAAACTACCATATCAAAGTACAAAAACAAGCGAAATTTACCATGCCAGCGTACAAAACTGCCATACCAGCGTACAAAAATGGGCTAAAATTTACATTAACGTTTATATCAGCGCACAAAACGAGCTAAAAGGGGGCAAAGTCAAGGCGACAACATATTTTGACAAAATCGTGAGCGTTTGAAACAACGACAAGCGGTTGTGACAATTCAACCTTGTAATTAACCAAACAAAGAGCAAAATCCGTGACTGTGTTTTCCACGAAAAAGTCAGCAACTAAAGAGTGTGAAGTTAAAGCGAATGGTCCTTGAATTCAAGTTTGACATTCGAGCTGCAAAATCACCTGTATTTTACCGCTACCCAAACTATATCAGCGTTAATCGAGCAGATTAAAAAAGTCAAAAATTCGTAATTTTGCAATTACCGTTTCACTACCACGTGGTGCGTTTTTTCACATAAACCTAATACAAAGCTTAACAAAAATCCAAATTGAAAAACTAAAAGTGGACGAATGGTACTTTGGGTTCAAGTTGGAAATTCGAGCTGTAAAAGCACCTGAATGTTGTACAGACAAGTTCTCACTTAACCAAGACGACTCTATTTTCCCATTTACACAACGCGCAGACTCGTAAAGTGCCAAATGTGACTGGATTGTCTGGTCGAGTATCGCGGATCCGTTTAAACTCTAGTAGGAATATAAAAGCCCATATAAAAGAAGTAACATTTTCAACGTTTCCCATAACTCTTCAGCTATTTCATCATGTTTGGGAAATTGTTTGGACCATGTTGGAAAAATGAATAAAGAGTTCTAAGAAATGTTTTAAAAGCGAACTACTTCTTTATAGGCTTTGACATTCATTCCACATCTAACTATACAATCTTAAACCATTATTTAAAGATTTTTTCGAAACGTTCACAATATGCTACCTACTTCTTAATGGTCTATTATATTCATTTTACGTCTAACTACAACCTGCAGCCATTGTCTTAGAAAGTATACAAAACGTTCGCAGAATGCTACCTACTTCCGTATGATTTTAATATACCCACATCTAACTACAACGCCCAGCCATTGTGCTCAACCTTAAACTGTGCTTGGTTTTCGTCTCACATGACACACACCGCTACTTTCTCCGTCAAATATTAGGAGACATTTGCGGCCAGATTGCCTTAGATTGTCTAAAAATAGCCGTTCAAAGACCGCCAGCTCGAAAATGATCCTTGTACCTCGAAACGCGGCGAAGTTTCGTAAGGGAACGACGATACATATCACCGCAAAGTCACAAGACCCGTGTCTGGCCAGTTTGTCTGGCTATGGTGAAAGAAACTGCTTGTTATGTCTAATTGGTTTGGCTAAATTCAGTTTTGGAAAAAAAATCGAACTAAAAGCGAAATTGGGTATTTGAAACCACAAGACGCTGTTTAGTCCATCTTTTTGCTTTATTTTTGGATATTTTCGTTAGTTTTACTCTTTTGTGCAAAAACCTCCACTCTCAACCAGTCTACATGGTCACAAAAAAGTCTGGAAATTTGCCAGCATTTTTATCCTCTATTTTTTAGTCTGGAAATTTAAGCATTTTTATCCTCGTACAACACAAATGTAAAATTTGCAACGAAAAGTAGATAAAAAGGGCCACAAGATATGTGGTGGCCTTGAAAAACGGGCATGTTCCATCCAACTGTGTCGTATATGCTTTATATCATATAAAGGCATTACATCAACAACACCTGAAACTGTGCTAGCGTGTGCAGTCGCATTAGCTAAACGGTTTGCATGCTTGTTTGCAAGTATAAGGCCCAATTTAAATCAATTGCTTTCGCTACTATTAAAGAAATCTGTTGGTTTACCTTGTTTTTATAGGACTATAGATATGTTTAAAATGCTGAAAAATAGCCAGTACCTTTGCTGCATGTTTTTGCTCATACAACATAAAATGTTAAAATTTGAACTAAAATAGGAAAAAATCTGGGAAAATGGGCCTAAAAAATTAGATTAAAGTAGCAATAGATCTAATTTGAACGAAAGATACAAAAGTAAAACGTTTAACAATGAAACACTAGTAAAATTAGACATATAGGCTCGAAAAACGTCTGTGTTTCGCCCACCTATGATCATATCAGATAAAAGCATTACATCAACAAACTCGTATCTCTATGACTTAACAGATGGGCGTTCGCACTGTCTCAACGGTATTGTGGCATATTGTAACACTGGTCGGGTAAGCTGACTTTACGCAGTCTCATGCAACTTTTGATTCTCCTATAGTCGCCAAATACACGCGACTTATTTCTTTTAAATGTAATACGTATTCGTTTAAATTTCAAAGCGTTGTGCGTTTATTATACTGCAGCTTTTTAATGTTTCCCCTTGACAAAGTATTACACCATTTTTTTTATTTCCAAAATGACAGTTGCATTAAAGAAAGAGTTTTTTTAACGGTTTTATGGCTTATGGCAATGTTTTCTGCAAAATCGATATGAACGCCGTATTTTGCCAATTTTGATGCAAGAAAACGACGAAAATGAATCAATTCTTCAAAAAAGTAAACTTCTGCATGTTTTAATGCTGCATATTGTCAATATATACTCAGGCTTTTTGCTTTCCAATCTGCACTGAAATATTTCTTCAGATTTTCGACACCGAAAGTAGTTATTAAAGCATGATTGGCAGTTAGGCAGCCCTCGGGCAAAATAACAGACTATGAATCATTTCCGCGGCGCCCACATCAAACCTTTTTTGCAAAAGCACACAAACAGAATAAGAGGTTTTCGCATTAGCTTAGCGTTCCTATACCTTCATTCGCGGAGACCGGAAAACTAAAAATTAGTTAAACAGCGAACCTTTGGCGACAAAATTATATTCATCGAAGTTTTAATGAGTAACTCAAACACAAAACGAGTAGCTTAAATATATTTAAATTTAATTAATATGGGCCATTTCATCGCATTGCTTTAGCCCAGTGGTTCTCAACCTTTTTTCTTTCGTGGCCTATTTACGTTGCAAAAAAATTCTGTGGCCCAACAAATGAAAGAAAAAACTGTAAAATAGGTTTAGGACAAAACACAGCAGAACATATTTTAAAACAGATTATTCATTCAACCGTGCATTAGTGAGATACTTGCGGCTGAACAATAAATTTACATTCCCTTTTAATTCCTCCCCAAGCCATTATTCCTTGAAAATTAAATATAGTGACGCATATGAAACTAAATCTAGCTTTTTAAAATTGGTCTGTGGCCCACCTCAAATGTTCCTATGGCCCACCAGTGAGCCATGGCCCACTGGTTAAGAACCGCTGCAATAGCAAATCATGCTCTGGGCCCATCGCAGTAAAACTAACCTGTTAACTGCTATATATATAGTCGGCGACCCAACCAAATTAAACGGCGGTACAATTTTGGGTCGCGGCCCGTGGGTTGAGATACACTGCATTAGGTGAACCGAACTAGCAAACGCTTTCCGTGTCGAATCTTTCTTTTACAGCAACCCAAGTTTTTTAATGCTGCAATTTTTTTAAGGCTGGCGATCTAACACAACCGCTGTAATATTTCGCTCTATTTTAAAATGCTTGATTACCATTGCTTTTTCAACACAGTAAACATGCTATCCATCAACAAGTAAAAACGTGGAAGTACTTAGCTGTACATTGTTACAGTCAGGTTCAGAATAAAGGAAAACCCAGGTTATTGAAAATGACTGAAATCACATATTGCAACAATCGATAACTCAAACCTGTTTCATAATACTAACTTACAGTCAATCCTGAAGTCAAGTTAGCATCCACGCGATATAAAGCAATATTTGCGTTATGACTATAGAGGTCCCACAAATAGCCTACCTCATGGGTCAACTAAATCGTTGCTCAAATTAGCTGTTTTTAATTATTTTACGTTATCTCAGTTGTTTTCGTGAAAACAGATAAGCAGTTGTATCTATTCCGAAAGCAAAATTCGAGCTGATTAAAGATAAAATCACTCTTTAATACTAAACAATAAGGAAGCAATGTAAGGCGACGTCAAAAACAGAATAGTCTGGCTTTTTCGCATTTGTATTATCGCTCTATCGTATCTGCAACAACCAAATAATGGCCATATGCTGGCCTTTTATCGCTGTAGACACAACGTATTTATGTTCCGCGATAAGGGTGCGATACACTGAGAATACATAGGAAGAAATATTTCCTTTATCGATCGAGACAGAATTACTCATATTTCCAAGAATACAGTTCGTCTGTACATCGATATTGTCTGTTATAAATGTTTACATTGCGTCTATGTCACTGTAATAAACAGGGGTTTTATTCTGTTATGTAACAACCTTATGTACCACGCAGTTTAATAGTCGTCTGCCACGTTCAAGTAATTGCCCTTGCCTTTTGTAATGTGCTAAGTTGCTATGCTACACAAATAGTAAACAACTAGTCGTTTATATAGTTGCCCTTGGATCAGAATTACACCTGTCCTACAAGTACTACATCTAAGAAAGATGGCTTGAATTCTGTTTCAGACAAAATATTCTATTATCGTGCCTCGAAACCTAATCCATGATTGCCATTCGACGGCCTAAGGTAGCCAATAACATTGGAGCTGGGTGTAATTTACCATTGTCCGGGGTTGAATTACAGGCGTTCAATTCTAGTGGGGGCTTTGTTGGGTACAATAACAATAATAAAGCCATTGATGGGTGATTTAGCTTTCGAAAAAGCGTTGTGGGCTTAAAAGGCCACAGACCGAATTTGAACCAAAAAAGGTACAACAATGAATTATAGGAATGAAAATTAACGGCCTTTCAAGATGGCATTGTAGTTGTCTAGCTCAAAATGATCTTCTCCCTTTTTTAATTTTTTTAGATGAATTTACACTTGTGTTTGCTAGCCGTCAATCAAATCCTAGAGAGGTTTGAGACAGGGATAGTGCAACAAAATCTAAATTACAGCGCTGACCTTGATTATTATATAACCACTGCCACAATAAACATTACTTGTAGCTTGTAGGAACTGACGATTTGAGTTTTATCGTTAAATGAAACGTATTACGTAGGAGCATATCTGCGTAGGATATATATTATGTTAACGCTGAGCTTACCAACTGAACTGAAACTTAATACACATGAACTTAGCTGCAATCTGACCCTTTTGAATTCATACCTACCAACGAAAACGTCATTTCAATAGTACACCGGAAGTATTTGAGAGAGCTAACTGAAATACGATAATCATTCAGTCGTTTGCTGCAGAAAAACAATAATATCTCCATTTAACAACCACAAAACGCAGTATGCTATACTGCGTATAGTTTACTCAACCTTTTTAGTGATGACCTAAATACTAAGCGCATGTTTAACTGCGAAGCCTTGGACACTAAATTCTCTCTACTGAGCTTTCTGTAAGCGAACAAAATATGAGACATTAACAAAAAGCTTTTATGAGCGGTGGACATTGTTTACCGGCCACCGGATTTTCGTAAAAGTAGCCTACGCATTTACTTAACATGGTGATTTCTCGCTGAAGGCTTTTAGCCTGGCCAGCTGTTAACCATGTAAAACACACGTTTACCGCATCAATATATCAAGCTGCGGCAAAAGGAGTATGCTTTATAAGCTTTTAAAATCGCATTTCTACAAACTTATCCACGTTGAAGAAATCATAACTAAAAGGACGTTACCTGGTAATGTAAACTTGCAACCGCTTGCAACTTTTATAAAAAAATATATCGTTAAGGGTAACTGCATCACTGGGAATAAAAGCCTATTTACATTTAGACGTAGAATATTAAAGCCTATAGTTGGCTTTGTTGTACGTTTAGAACAACTATTTATTTATTTTCAACATGCATTTACATTTTTTGTTAAATATCAAATACTACCAAAAAGTAATGATAGAAATAATTTAAGCGGTGACCACATATAAAACTAAATTAGCAAAACTTTTAATTCTTTGAAGCTTTTGATAAACCCTTGATTAAAGTCTGCTTATAACAAGAAACAGAGATATTTTCTATTTTGACCTAATATTAACATCAACACAAAATGATTACGCAAAACATTACATCATTACATCCGATTATCAGACTATTGGTCGCATTTTTTCAGGGTTTGTTGTTATTAAGAACACAGCAAAAAGTCTGGGCAGTTTAATTTGCCTAATAAAGCGAAAAAATCCCTTTTTCAAACATAAGCGTTTTTCGCCCCACCGCTATTTTGGTATCCGAAAACTTTCTCCCCCTCGTTTAGGTGCTTTTGTACACAGCTTTGGTAAAACGGGGCTGCATTTAAAGCATGGCTGCGGAGTCGGTTAAAAACAACCCGAGTCCGACTCCGGCCAAATGTATGATTTTGTCGAGTCGCGAGTCCAGCTCTGACTCTACAGGCTGTATTTTACCCATTTACTCAACAAACTTAGAGTGACTCATATTGGTGCCATAATTGATCCATCCGCATTACATGGTTTAAAAATACTTCACCATTTGCTATTACACTTTTGCAACTTACATTTTGCCGCCTAAACAGTTTTAAAATCTTTTGTATATTTAAACCAAGGCTGCGGAGTCGGACTCGGGACTCGGGTAGTTTTACGTGGTCTTACTCGAGTCCCGAGACCCGAGTCCCGAGTCCGACTCCGACTCCGACTCCGCAGCTCTGATTTAAAGTAACGCAAACTGACCATATTACACAAATATATATCTTTAAATTGTTCAGCCCTAATTAACTCTAAGCAAAATATGCCTAATTTAAAAAGCATGTGAGTGAATGAAAAAAAATAAAGCCAATACATAAACTTAACACCCTTGTAGGTAGGTGTACATATTTGTCTAATTCTAAATCTAAAAGCAGTTGGCACTCTTTAACGACAACTTGTGTTAATTAAAATAATAATACTTCGACCTGATGAGGCACGGTTGTGCGAAAGCTTGTCAAGGTTTTAATATAATTTGTCCTAAAACAGTGCCTCCTGATTTCCATTAACTGATTAGCTGCTTCGACACAAAAAAACAAACAAAACTGCACGTTATGATATTCTTGGGTCTCTCAACACAAAGATATCCAAGTTCGAGCAACAAGATCACGTTCGCCTCATAATCTAAATCGCTCTTCTCGCGTTTCAGGCTAAATCAACATTTTTTTAGGTAGTTTCATCGAAACTGGTTCAAATAAAGAAAACCAACAAAAGTCAGTAAATCGCCACCAATGAAGCATGGTCGTTTGGGCGTGCTTAACTCCCAACAACATTGAGCCTTGTATACCTCCTAAGCTTGTTTAAGGTGGCATAGATTTGCACGCCCATGCTTCAAGCTGTAAATCTTTCTACTGTCATCGACTGTTAAACGCAGCTTTGCAAGTCACGTACACCAATTTTAGCCGTACGGCGACAACAAACTCTATCAGTTGTTATTGGAATCGTGAATTTAAAAGCACGTGTATAAATGGCTCGGCGCATAAAGTCAACGCAATGTGCGGTTTTTGAATACAATCTCCTTCAAAAATAAAACTGTAAAAGAGACGTGGTTTCGAGCATGGTGGTTGGAGTTTGTAGTAAAACGTAAGAATCATTTTGAACAATTTCGAATATTTATTTATTTATTTTCAAGATTTTGAGAACGAACTGCTTTCGATGTATTTTCTTCAGCTTTATTGTCACTTTTTCCAGAAGAAATTACGTTACAATTTTTACACCAAAAATGTCAATTAATGTGCAAACCACTCCTTACATTTTTTCTCCTTAATAAAAAAACAAGTAATCAAGAAAGAGTACTTTCTGCTTTAAAAAGACAACGTGTTATCTATGCTACAAAAACGCGACTTTGGAAAATAGCTAATGTCTAACGGTCCAAAAAATTGTGACATAGCTGCTACCAAAAAATGCCTTTTTCCCCTAGCGACTAACAGAAACAGACTTCTAAAATTGCCATAAAAACAAATCATTCTATTTGTCAGCATTAACAAAACCTCTTCACAAACTACAAAGTATTAAAGCAGCCTTCTAAAAGGACGCTCGCTTAAATAGCTTAAAATTCGAAAGGTCACTCAATTTTCTGCCTCCCAGTTTCTGACTAGCGTACTGTGATAACTCCCAAGTATTCTCCCAAAAGACCATAGCAAACGCGTGGGCGGTATTTTCTTTTTTAGTGCCTTGATTTTGTACGAACTTGGGAAACCTTTCCAGATTTGGTGAAAATTTAAAGGTTTAAAATAGTATTTTATTTTTCTAGTTCCTTTTTTTGTAGGAACTCTTGCAAACCTTTGTGAGATTTGGTAAAAATTTAAAGTTTTTACAATAACGAGAATAAGGGATTATTTAAGGTAACAAACAAAATAATAATTGGCAAGCATGGCCAAAGTTCTCAAATCACGTTTTACTAGAATACGACTTCACATTCTCAATTTACTAATTTTTTCCAACTTGCGTTTATTATGGGTTAGTCAAATTATTTAACTAGGGATATCAAATACTTAATGTTAACATAAGTCACGCTATCCGGTCTATACGAAATGACGTCATTAGAAATAAACAAATAACAAAAAAATGGTATAATTCAGGCGTATAATGTTTTTTTAGTTTAGTTACCTCCAACAGCGGCTATCGGTTACGATTTGATAAAATCGTACATAGCTGGTAAAGAGGTAACTAAACTAAAAAAATAATATAAAAATAATGCTTCATAATGTATATTTTGTCTAAAGTTATTTTCGCAAAGAAAAAAAATTCATTCTATAATTTGTTTCTATTCTTTTTAGTACAACCATTACAATTTAATAAAAGAAAACGCGAGTTATTATCTGACCGCGGCAAACCAGTTGCAGGAAAACGAAATGCGCAATAAAAACTAATTCGGACGAATCGCATGAAACGCATTAAAATCTAAACCTTTGTGATTTATAATGCTAATAATACAGAACTCGCGCAGCTCGTTTGACTCTGACTGAAAGACAATAAACGTCCCTTGTGTTAAACTGTGGCCCGGGAAAAATCAATAATTCATTGTTTGATCAACGACATGTCATTTGCTTGATCAAGATTTGAACTCGCGACCCTTAGATCTTGATCGCCTGTTCTTAAGAACTTGGCAGTTAATCGTTCATCGTTGAATATATACTCGGGAAATCTAAAGTATAAGAGATTTATAGAGATTCAAAAAAGCGATATTTTCATAAGATAATTTTAATTTATAAAAATAACAGCTTTTAAGGTTTCAAACTTCTCGTGTATGTATAATTGTGTATTTGTGTAAACGTTTGACAAAGACGATAACAAATATTCTGCCACAAAATTTTATTTGCTCTAACTATTGGTAATATTTTTGGTAAAAATTAATTAAAATTCTCTAATGAGATGGACTATCCGGTTTGTGAACTACTAAATCTCGCATATAAACGTTTTAGAAATTCAAAAGGCAGGTCGGACGCTTTTTTATTTAAATAAAATATATTTTACTTCAAGGGTTGTCGAAATAATAAAGGCTTTTTGGAGAAATTTAACATGGCTGATTTAATGCACTACAAAAGTCCGTACATTTTGAAGCACTCAGGATATTTCCATTAAAAAGGTAAACTTCGAATTCGCTTCATTTCTCGCCAAAGCATTGATTCACGGCCAGTTGATCACGTTATGATCAAAGCCCCAATAGCTTGATTTGTTTAATTTGCGGCGCTTTTTAGTAAATGGCAAAATACAACTTGTTTGCGTGAATTTTCTGACAAATTAAACATTATACAAAACACCCTAACATTTCGAGAATTCCGGTGAACAATTTTTGTATATTAAGTACCTCATGGAACGCTATTTACCAGTATGATCGAAATAGTACGATTACTATGCTAGGTTTCGATCAATTCAAACTGCATGAACAAAACACGTCTTCATTTCACTAGTTCCAAAACTAAAATACCAGAAATCAACCTGTTACTAGTCTAAACCTGACTAAAGTGGCTATCAGCGGGTTTCCCCAAACCAAGCCCAGCCACAGCCTTTTTGAGAGTCAAACCAAATGTTTTTAAACCGATATCGCCACACCCACACAGCAACTGACACCTATGACCTCATATGAAAGCAAGTATTCTTCACAATTTTCTGGGATAATATCAGACACTGTCATTTTATAGATATAAGGAAATATTTTCCACAAGTCCTATTTGTATAAGAGACTAATGGTGCCATTGTAGGCGAAATATAAGATCGTATAAAATTACTGGCTTTGATATGGCGACAGGATGCCCTTAAGAATATTTCCGCTGTGAAAAAGTTTACAACTAACAAATCGTTTTTCGAATATCTCTGAATCCATTTTCAACATAAATTATTTTAGATATTTCATTCGCTTACTACCTCTTACTACAACCTCAAACCATTATGCTCCAAAATAACAAAATAAAAATCACTAATTTACGTGTTCGATTTTGTTTAAACCTGTGAATCTGTGATTCCCAATTATTATTTTCTTAGGACGCCTAATTGGTAAAGTTTGTTGGACTTGCGCCGTACCTTGCAATAGGAACCTTTAACAAATTCGTTTACGAAAGTTAATTTATTTATTTGATCTTTGATGAAAATCGTATTCCATTTGTCGTAACAGCAGAATATTATAGCAAAGCTTGCAATTCAGGAATAAGATCTTCAAATATAGTGTCTGACCTGATTTTCTACTTTTGCAAGAGTATTCTGCGGTTACTGATTTGGAATTAAGGCCGACACTTATCTTGCAACGGTTCAAATTATCACATATTCATTGCTACATCTATCTATGGCATTACGAAACGGGTTTAATGTGCGTTGCCCTTGAAAACTCAAACGACACACAACTTAAGCCTCTGCAATAAACTGTCTCCACAAATAAAGAAATCCTTGCTCGAATATACACAAGGTTCGCAATACACAACCCAATAGCCAGACTTTGACAACTATAGATACTTCTACTTTTCTTATTCAATGAATTAAAAATGCGGCTAATTCTAATCTTATTTGTGAATTGCTTAAAGTATGCCCAAGTTCTGTTCTAGTTTTAATATAATTCGGATTTTAACAAAAACGCTACTTTAGCTAACGGCAGATTTGGTCTCTCAGTCTAAACAAAGCATTGAAATTAATGCTTTTTGATTGGATCGACTGATAGGTGATTTTTAGAATCTGAATAGCATAGGCTTTGATATAACATATCACAAAATTAGCCAACAAACATTTAACATTACCATTCTTATAAGAGACACAGGGTTCGCAATACACCACCCTATAGCCACTGTCCCCGTCTGTATGCAATCTCGAAAGATTCCGGCAATCAGATTCGTGTGGGGGAGGGGGGTTGAAGGTAGACGACAAACGGCCTCTTTCCGCGCCCTAAGAATTCATCTGTTCATAAATCTTTAATGACTAAATGGAACTATAGGATTGCTAGGCAAATGCTAAAGCGGGGGTGGGCAACCTACCACCCCTTGCCTATTTAACGTGACAGGCGTTAAAATTGAATCTTCGATACCTAATGTCGACGAAGAACTGCTTTTCCTTTTACCTAACGAAAAGGAATGGTTAGATTTGCAATGAAATTAAGACTGAAGTGTTTGCCATAGAAGTTATAACTGATGTAGTTGATCACGAAATACACTTTCGCCTATCGTGCAACTTGCCCTGGCGTCGATTTGCACTGTCTTTGATGACTTAATGCAGTGCTTCTCAACCTTTTTTCGCGGCGACCCAAATAGTAAGGGTAAGTATGACAACTAAGCTTTGGCGGCCCAATTGTTTTTTCTTGTAAGCAACAAATAATAGGCATTAGCATGAAGAATTTCGAATTTTCAAAATTATTATAAGACATTATTTGTATTCCTTCCTTAATTTTCCAAATTTCTTTCTCAGCACCAATCTTAATTAGTAGAAACATGTGAGCTACTGCGGTCGGCGACCAAACCAAATCAAACAGCGACCCAATTTTTGGTCGCGACCCATAGGTTGAAGCACTGACTTAATGGAATTATACGATTGCAAGGCAAGCGCTAAAACAGGGGTGGGCAACTTACGACCCCCTTGCCTGTTTAATGTGGCCAGCATTAAAATTTTGTGCAAGTACACAACACAGCATCAGAAGTAATATAAATCCACGTAAAAATATTTCCTATTGAGATGACTTCAGATTTATCGGTTGTTTGTATGCAATATTACTGATTTAATCAATGTAGAAATATTTATCGTATAGGGCCTAACATTATATATCCCACACCTGTAAAAGCATCATCCGTATTTAAAACATAACAAAATATAAGCAAGAAGCACGCGAACAGAAAATACAAACACAAAATATCTTAACATCTATTAACATCTAACACTGATTTTCCCTTGTAAGTTTTGTACTTGGATTTTTTAGGAGTTCGATTTTAATTACTTAAAGTGCAACCAGACTAGTTTGGTTTTCACTGTTCAAATTCAGACAGATTCTTTTATTAGAAACAAAATGTTATTACTTATTATTTACCCTATTCTAATGACTTGAGGTAACGACTTAACTCAGACTAACTTGCTACGCCAGTAATTCGGTTTGGAAATTAACTTGCTATACTTTGTGTAAAAGACATACGCCAATTCAAAATGACTTCTATCGGAATTGCGTCATTTTCAAAATGACGTGTTTACAAGTAAAGCTGCGTTATTCATCATTACAATAACGTTGAGCTAATTATAGAATTGTCAGGCATCCAACAATTGCTACATATATGACCTGACAAGCGTCACATCGGTGCCACCCGAAACACTAAGCATATCCCACCCTGTTCTAGCGTGTTCTCAACTATTACGTGGCGTTTTCGCTGAAATGCGCGAATTGATTTCCCCCTGGTTGGCTTATACATTTACGTGAGAGACCCGTGAAAATTTTTTTGGGTAACTAACTTTTTTGGGTAACAAAAATTTTTTTGGGTAACTAAGACGTCATTTGGTTCGGATCAGGTCTAAAATATCTGCATCAGTATCGAAACCAAGTGTCCCGTTTCGGACATTGCTATTTTTTTACCGTAATAATAACGTTAAACCTTCTTAAAAACTTGCCATACATTCAATATTGCTACATTGTGACCTGACACCTGGAAATTAATGTGACGCGAAGCACTTAGCATGTTCCCACCCCCATCCAAGTCGGGTCCCAGTACGCCTTTTTGACAATATCGTGGCGTTTCGCATAAAATGCGCGAATTGATTTTTCCTGACTGGTTTGCAACAATTTGTGAGAGACCCGTGAAAGATTTTCGCCAAATAGCCTAAATGATTTCATTGAACGATTTCAATTTGACCTGCTTTGCTTGTTTGAGCAAAGTAATGACGTCATTTGGTTCGGATCGGTTCACGATACATATAGTCCGATAAAATGGTATCGGTATAGGAATAAAATGTCCAGTATCGCACATCTCAAAACTTTTTACAGTTATATTAACGTCAAACAAACCCTTAAAAATCTGCCATTCATTCAACATTGCTACATGTGTGACTTAACACGCGAAAACCAATGCGACCTACAGCACTAAGTATATTCCCATCCCTGCTCTAGCGGGTCCGAGCGCCTTTTTTAACAATTTTGTGGCGTTTTCTTTAAAATGCGCGAATCGATTTTTCCGTGGCTGGCTTGCATTATGCTTGAGACCCGTGAAATGCGGTTGTCCGTGCGGCAAGCTTTGACTAAACTGCGGCGTTTATTGATCACAGCGCCAAAATATATGTAAATCAGGTGTGAACTTTGCAGAAGTATTGATTGCAAAAATATCAATTTATTTTATTAAATATAATTATTTGATCACCGCCTAGCAAAATAATATTAAGTGTAAAATTTGCAAGAATCTATATTACAGTATAGACCAGGCACAAGACACGGATACTGTTTTTTGTTTGTTTTGGGGGCATAACATTTTTTCATGACGTCACCAAGTTCCGTCAAATCGACGTCACAAAGTAACGTCATGGAGAAGTAATCGTAAGGGCACTCTATAGTTTGTTTATTTTGTTAAAGTTTTAGGCTGGAGCCGTAGTTAAAACAAGCAATATGTTATCTAATAGTTTAACTGACGGGCTAATAACTGATAAACAGATTTTAATTTGCCTTGTAGCTGTAGGCTTAACCTATTAAGACTAAATATAATTAGGTTTATAAATTAAATGGTCCAACATTGTCGAATTAGTTAAAACGACATTAAAATACAGGTTTTCTTCCGGAAAAAATGCATGTTTAGTAGATGGAACTGATGAATATTTGGTCGTTTTCACTTTTTGTTACAAAACAAACTATAATTTTGTTAACCCTTGGACCAACTCCATTCTTTCAATAATTGCATGACTTGCTTGAACGGGTCACAATAAATGAAGTGATATAGCTATGTGTGGCGTTATTATTTGCCTAAAATTGTGTATTAATTCATGCTAGGTTGCTAGCCATCCTGCTGTATTAAGGGATACATTGGATTCTCACTGAGTCTATAAAAAAAACTATAAAAATACACTTTCTCTATATCGGTAACGGTAACGACTAGAGCGAATATTTTTTGTCAAAATTTACACGTTAGGTCAAAAGTTGTCAATATTTTTGTAAGTTAAAATCGAATAAAATTGCACATAAATCGCTTACAAAATTAAAAAAAAAACTAAAGTCAGCTTTTTGAAATTGTTCGTTCGGTTATTTTGAAATTTATCTTTCATTTTATAAAAAAAAAATAGTTTTGATATGAGTTTAAGTCATTTTAACCGTATTGTATCTTTATTAGAGCAATTTACGGTATAAAAAACACGTAATTAACGACGCCTAGGTTATTTAAATCAATGTATTTCTAACAGGTCAAAATTTCCTATTTTGTTGGTCAAAAAATATTCGCCCTAGTAATGACTCAGTTAGACCTTACAAGTCAAAACTTGTAAAGGAGTTTACAAGCCTACAAAGATTCTGTAATTATGCCATATAACATTGTTAAAGTTCTCACTCCGACACTCAAAAGTTCTCACTCCGACACTCCGTGTTTAAGTTTATTTTTTCATTAAAATATTATATGTGTATAACTAACCTGCTGCGGTCCATGAAGGTCTGGTCGTCAATGTAGGCTTGTGTCTTTTGTATACCACGCAACAAAGTCTCCGAATCCATTTCGCTGGCGGACATTGGCTCCGTTTTAATCCCTCAGCTATCACATTAAAACGTGCAGTTTCTTGCAGAAAACGTGTGTTAACTCAAGCCCTTACAAAACAAAAACTATTCATGAGATTAAGGCTTTCGCAAAGTAAAAATGTGATATTCAAATGCACAAGCTGCTATAACGAACGAAGACAGCAAAGATTACCTTCTAGAAGTCCGGTTACATAGTTGAGCTATCTCTAATTCTACCAAACCTTTAAGTTGATTAAGCATGACGTCACAACTTATATTGTTAAATAGTTTATTTGACCCACCCCAACCCAAACGATAACTTGCACCCTAACCTAAATAATGTGCGTTGATTTGCTAATAAAAACGCTGAAAATCAGGATAAAGTTTTGTCCAGCTACAGCTTTATTGTCAACATCACTATTCAAAGTGCATTACTACTTACTTGTATAGCTTTTTTGAACCAAATATAGTCCAAGATGCTTAAATTTGCGTTAGACCAGGTTATCTCGGTGTCAAGTGATCATTATCTTTTTATTACTAACCTTAAACATTAACCTGTCTTTAGCTAACCTTCCATATCCTTTAAATGTAAAAATTTACTGACTTCTAACCTAACCTAAATAATTTTTTAAAATGTAAAAAGTTTTACTAAATAAAGGTAAATTCTCGTTAAAAATGCTTTGCTTTGGCTTCGCATTTGGAATGCAGCCATACTCCCAGCCTGGCATATGTTCTACCTAAACTAACTAGCAATTTCTGTACAATCTAAAATACACACAAACGCTAACTTGAAAAAACTAGAATTACTGGAATAAAACAACAACAGTATCTGTCGGCAAATCGACTGCCTAATATTAACAAAAGCGTTAAAATAACTAAATCTAAACTTTAGGTGACATATAGTACTTAGCCTACACTATATTCGCAGCAACTCACATGGCGGAACAAAACAATGGCATTATTCTAGAATCGGCCTATTGTGTTTGTCAATCAATCGCAACAAAGGATTAAATTATGAGCACAATGTAATGTCGGTATAGGATGGTGAAGTTTTCTGCTACGACGCCTGTATTTTGAAACTTGATCTAACGCACGTGTTATCGTTTGAAATACTATGTTTGCAGACGTGGAACACGCAGTAATTGCTAACTTGGGAGGTTTTGCTTTTAGCCGATTCTCTAAGCTACTGTACATTGTACAAACTCAGGGCCCGATCATGGCTTTTAGAAGCCCTAAGCACTTACTACTTTGGCTCCCATATGTGTCAAATGTGTTACATGTTTTATAAAATTGAATAATTAAGTTTTAGTATTCTTACTAATTAGGAGTCAAAGTATGATTAATTGACATGCTTTTTGTTTTGTAAATAGTTGTCAAACCTACAAACATTTATAGAGAGGTTTAAAGTAACACCTGAGAAAAAAAAAAGAAAAAACTTATTTCAACCGGGCCACTATTGAGGTCTTACTCTGAGTAGTCTGACTTCCTCGAATTACTTCAATAAACACTCCGGCACCATTGGAAATTTCTGTCAAGTGTGCTAATGTCAATTTTTTGCAAAATGAACGCCAGGCTTCAACGAGATTTCCCTGAATCTTAATCTCTTGTTTTGGTTCTCGTTACGCCTTAGCTGTCATGAGTAGCGTATAGGCGAGCCGCGTCGCTTTATTACGTAGGTGTACTGTGTATCCTCTTGTGGCAATTGAGCTTACTATGCCGCTTCCGCCGCCACATAAGCGCGGCTTTGCAGTAAGGCAACTAACGCACATTCTAGCTCTAGCTACTGTCTTCTGTTATTCATATACGCTGGGCTATCTTATCGATCAGTATACAGTGTGACTGGACAATGCCTTAGTGGCCAAATCTATGTATTTAGATGTGATTTGTTGACTTTTACTGTTATTTTAAGATCGATTCCCTCCAATGCTATTATATCCCCACAAGTCTATCTTAGCGTTTAATAACAATCGCGAATGCTGGTTGAAGTGTTCAGTTCTTGATATGAACATCACCTTGTATATATTTCAGTAAGCAAGCAACCTATCACCAAATGCTGATTACTTATGTGACGTTAAATTATTTTGCCAACCCAGAATGGACTAGAGAATTCAAGGCTTTGTTTTAAGACCAATTGCTACAATACGAAACGTAAAATGAGGCTACAGTATAATTAGCTGTACTGAGCAATACATATATATCTGTAACATGCTGAATCCTTAGCCCTCAGCTTAAAATGCATACATTTAAATTAAACCTTTGATGAACTAACCAACAGTATTTTAAGCTGTTGACGCCAAAAACAACACTAAGCAATATATTTTACATAAGCTGGACTCTTTGCGCTAAGGTGAAAATGCATATTCCAATTAAACCTCTGTTGAACTAAACAGCAACCTAAGACTGCACAGAACAAAATAGCGTTTCACAACTGCTGTTATTTGGCTTAATGTTCTGTAGAAGCGATGGTCCATTAGATCTGGCTGCCTTCAGTTCCGTTTTTTATATCTGATGTCTGAGGTCAATTTTGTTGCAGCCGCGGTGCTAAAATATTTATGCAATGGTGTCAGTTTTTCTACACAATGCATTATTCAGGCTCTTATTGTATCGCGAAATTAAGCTATAGAGCACTCCTTCGCATAAAAGTCTGTTTTACGACAGTTTGTATAGCCCTTTTAAAAGCAGCAGCCTAGTTGCTTTTTGCACCATATTGTAATACCATTTTTTCACTTTTCAGGTTGCACCAAAATAGGTTAAAAAAGTTTTAATTTTTTCTTTAAAAACTTAATTTGTCTTCACAAGTAGCTTTGCAAACTTTACATTATTAAACGACAAAATTATTTTATTTGGAATTAGTTTTCTTATAATATCTCACAAGATTAACGACTTTGATTTCGTATCAAAACCGTCACCAGACTAACTCCGGTCTGAATGTTTTTTCTTCAAATGCTATAAATAAAGCATATAAAACCCTCCGTAAGAGCCTACCTCAAATTACCCAATATGATTTTTGCCTCCAAAGCGTTCGTATAATGTTTAAACAGTATTAACTATACTGCTGACTATAAGCTAATGCTAACGTATTTATCATTATATAATAACGTCTATAATGCACGTTCAACCGTTACTATGTTACCTACTTTTATATATGATTAAATCACATTCTACATCAAATTGTAAAAACAAAACGGTGTGTAATTCTATAAAAGGGTGCATCGAACGATAACCTCGGGTTTACTTAGGTTACTTGTTGTAGACGTCCGGGTTAGATTTTGTGACGTCATCTGGAAATTTTTATGCGGCCGGAAAGGAAATTCTACTTTCTACCCTGATACGCAATGAATTACTTATTGAATATGCATTTCACTGTTACAGGAACTCATAATGCTGCTTAGGCGTAATATATGTTTCTTCAAAAAAACACACATCTGACCCTACACGTTACTTTTAAAAGTAATATTTGTACGACGCTCCAAAAAATATCTAGCACCTAACTAACTAAAGAAATTAAAGCACTGCTATCGCCTTACAAACCACTTCAACATTGAGATATCAGTCCATTGGGAGTAGGCAAGTCTGCAGTAGAGCTCATCTTGTGCTTGGTAAACAGGCGCACATCTTGGCTGTAGTGCCAAGTTTATAGCCTAACCTAACTACAATTGACTAGATATCTTCGGCATCGATTTTTGGATAATTAGACCCAGGCCTCTCGTATGTTTAATTCGTTAAGTGTCGTGGATGTTAGAAGAGTAAAACACCATTTTCTTTTAACGCACTTTTTTAACTAAACGCTTTTTTAGGGTACTTTTACAGGAGCCTTTATAACTTACATATGGGTGATTTTCACAAGTAGGGCCTACTGCTAGTTGTCAAAACGCATTGATAGCTAAAAATGACCTCATTTTTACCGCAGCCAAACAAGCTACAAAGGATGAAAATTGTCCTGTTTTATTATTACTGCAGCAAAATAAATGCTAAACTGAAATCTAAGGTGTCATACCAAACATTTTAAGCGCACCGTTTTCAGAGGCTTGAAATAATGCTTAAAAGCTTATTTACAATCTTCAAACAGCTTTAGGTTTACCGCAAGGACATACAGTAACATTAAACAAGCCATATGTCGACCAAAAGACGTGGAATCGATTTTAATTCGCTTTTGTCGTCCTAAAACCCCTTTCGTTTCGAAAAGGGGTTATATTGTCCCTAAAATACACAAATATGCTGAGTTTTAGCGACGCTGTCTATTTGCGTATGTAGGGCCCGGTTTTTAGCAGTTTGGCGTATTTTTCCGGCTGCTCTGTCTTCATTTTTTCGAGACGTTGGTCTTTGATGGTGAACAGCGACCTGAAAAATATAACCGAAAGTTTAAAAACTGTTTTAATATTAGTGAACCCCTAAATATGTTCTCTTTGTGGCTCCTTATCAGTTAAAAAAATTAAAAGCAACTTGAAACATCGTTATATAGCGGCGTATAAACTATTCGTTCTTTTTAATGATTTTGTGTCACCTTTTTATCGTTTTATACATTTATTTATTGATGAATTTCGGAGTCTTTGTTTTACTTTGAAAACATCAATTCAAGTTTTAAGTTGCCAAACCACTTGATGGTATCACATATATACTCTAAACTATAAAGCGGCTTTGTAACATCTTTAGGAACATTTAAGTTTTTTTTAATGTTCGGTTTGTGTTTCTCGCGCCCAACTCCCAGATAATAGTACACTGTTGGGTAAATGCGCAAGTGGCAATTATTTCATTTTTTACCGTTCCATTTGGGCTAAAGGTATCGATTTTATGGAAATCACTTATTTGTTGGCAAATTGGAATCGATGAATGACGTTTAAAAATCACCCGACTGTGAGATTGAAAACCTATTGCTAATTGACAGAAATGATACCGCTCTGACTTTTTGATATAAAGTTGCCTTAGCACTATGCTTAAATAGGTATATGCTAGAGTTCGGCTGTGTAGGTTTATTTAAAAAAAAAAGTAAACGTATTGCTTGTAGAGTTTGACAATATGCTTTTCATACGCATAAGTTTCAAATTACAAATGCCAATGTTCCGCTTAATTTTCATGTGTCTCTGACAGTATAGGTTTCTACCAAACGTTTTTAGCCCTGGCTGTAGCCTACGACATAAATAGTTTGACGTAGAATGAATATCAAAGGCAGATGTTGACAAATAATGAAAAATTTCCAAACGTTCAAAATATGCTACCTGCTACTGTATGGATACTAATTCATTCTACATCTTAAGTATTTTTTATTCTTAAAAAAAATGGGATTAACAAATTTCTCACCTAATTTGTTTTCTACCGAACGAAATTACGTTTTCAGTCGTGATTCTGTCTTTCAGCATGAGCTTGCTTTCACGATAACAGTTTTCCAGTATCGTGGCGTAGAAATTCACAAAAACCTTCGTGAAAATCGTGAAAAAAGCGAGCAAATAGAATCCACCCTGACTCGGATATTGATTCAGTAAATCAGAAGATGTAAATGCCTCCATTGAGAATCCTAAAACCTGGAAAAAAGTGTTGATGGGAATATTTTGATGTAATAGATGCCGAAGACATTTTTTGGTTAAATTTAAATTAATATATCCTACCGTCAATAAAAGATGCACACACATAGGTGTACAACAGCTGTTATCCAGCCCTTCTGAAGTTGTTGTTTGACCAACAATTACGGCTTACATTATCATAGTCACCGTAAGTCTTCAACAGACTAACCGAATCAGTCGATTAATTAGGGATATTCATGCAAGCAAGGCTAGTTGTTTTTCAAGCCTGGCTTTTGCATGAGAAATCCTTATTGATCGATTAAATCGGGGAGTTTGTCTAAGACTTACGTGTAGGCCTATATCTTACTGTACAATAAAAACAATGCTGTAAAATATGATGCTTTAGATTTTTAAAATTTAGATCAGTTGTCCGACCGGGATACCGCGGAACCCTTTTTGAATAGTCAGTGGTGCCTAGACTTATTTAAAAATCTTTGAAAATCTTACTGTTGCTCTATCGGTAAGCCACTTGAAACAACTTTGTGTACGATTAGAGTGCAATAAGTCATTTGATTAATTTCCTATGCTTGGAGTTCATTGCGCTTTTCTATTTACATTGATAGTGACATTAAACGGTAAACCACCTTGCAAAAATACCAGTAGGGTTGCCGCAATCTTATTATTATTTCTGAGGAGTGCCGTAAGCCATTAAAGGTTGAGAAACACTGATTTAGAAAGTAAACAAAACTTGATTTAATATGCCTTTGATTAGAACAAAATTAAGATATACAATTTTGAACCACCATTTAAAATGTATTAACCTAAATTAGAGTTTGCTAAAATCGCACTCAGGGAATTTTTACACATTGACGGTACTATATAGTACTATTATTCTATTGATACTCTACCTTAGGTAGAATCACATGGGAACTGTAAAACTTGCGACTCAATTGAGTTAATTTGGTTAGTGTTTCTCATGAATTGCCAAATTCTCCCAAGGGTCAACTAAAAGGCCGTAGCCTATTCGGCCAAATGGAAACGATAGATCAAAACTACACAGGTTGGACACTAGATCAATGTTGGTGCTTTAAAATGTAGCAACATGAAGATAAATCCATACGATGACAATACAATAGGATTTTTTTAATGGCTCAAATTAATGCAGCACCGCGTTAGGTCAATTAGCCCAACTTTGGTGATTTTAAAGTTGGGGAAAATAAAGACATACACAACATGCAGTCAATTCGATATTTTAGTATGCTGTTAATGGTTGCCTTAGGGCTCTTACTGTTGGGTGGAATGCGATTGGTTCGTAATTGTGTTACTTACAGACTGCATCGTCCGAACGTTCGTGCTGAAATCCACAGTGTCTGAGAACAGAATGACTCCTGAAATAGTGAACAACAATTAAATATTCCTGTTTGATAAAAATAGGTATTCCAGGCAACACGCAGATTAACATACTAGGTATTTAAGTGTTAGTTCACAATGCTATTTTGACTCCTCAAAACTGACAAATTATTTTTTTACTCCACTTAAAAACACTTAGATGTATAGAGTAATTATATATGCAGTACAATTTCTATCGATTTTGCTCATTGGCGATAATAATTGCGTTATTGGGCATCGGATAGGTAACCCTGCGTGTTCCCTTAAATATCGTTTATAGCAGCGTTTGTTAAACCACCGAACGCGACCAAAAACATGGTCGCCGTTTAGTTTGGTTGGATCACCAACTGCTGTAGTTTTATACGGTTTAAATTAAATAAGAGTAGTTTTATGATGTTAGATTCAATAAGATTTAATAAGATCAGTAGATTTCTCTAAGACGTGAAGAAATTGCGGAAGCGATACGAAGACATTTCGCTGATTATTTTAAAAAAATGTGACGTCATAAAGTTCTATCTAAACGTGACGTCATATAGTTTTAGTTACAAAATTTATTTTCGAGGATGCGATGAAACGAAAGACGCTTTTTATTATTTTTTTTTAACCTAATATTTGCTATTTTTCTTATGATTTCGCTGGTTAGAAAAGTTCAGTTAAAATAATTGGGTCGCCAAAGATTCACTGTTATACTTACGCTTAATATTTGGGTCGCCGAGAAAAAAGGTTGAGAAACACTGACTTAAAGGTATTGGAGTTAAATACAAAGTATCAGACTATAAGCAGTAATGTTAAAGCTTACCGACGTGGCAAAAGGCGCAGTAGAGAAAGAGCATGTATGCCGAGTGGCCGAACACTTCCAGTGCAGTTCGTCGCAAGGTGTGGTGCATCAGCACGAACTGCGTGTGGCCTTCGAGGATCTAAAAAATAGAATTGAAGTTGAAAGTTGCGTGTGACCTAGAGTTTAGAATCTTATGTAAGAGCTAAGTTCATTTTGCCAATAATTGGCCCTGAAGAGTCGGTTAATTTTTGTTAGTAAGTGAGGTAAACCATTTTAAATTGTAAGCGAAATTTTAAATTGTGTAAAAACCGATATTACTTGGTGTGGAGCCTAGTGAAAACAACTATGTTTGTAAAAGCTACAAATTTAAATTCACCTTTACGTTGTAGAGCACGTTACGACAATTTTTGTTTGTTTATTTTGTTAACAATCCCTGTATAAGCAACTTGAAATAAATTGACCTTAACTGTGTAGAGCATTGTGAAGAACACGCAGCCGGAGAGGAGACATCTTGTGATGTAATCGAACTTCGCAGCCGCGTGGAAGAGTTCAAATGTTCGGTGTGGGTGAGATTGGAAGTAGGCTTGCAAGGCGTGGTCTGTGTATGATGCTCTGCGTTACAAAGTGAGTAGGTGAATTCAAGCTACCTTTTCTTACAGTTTTGATTGTATGTTTACAGTTACACCAGGTTTTCCAACCTTTTATGGCTTGTGGCACCCCTCGGAAATAATAAATAGATTGTAGCGCCCTTACAATCGCGGATCTAGAAATTTTGTTTGAGATATTACGTCACAAAGTTTCGTCAAATGTGACGT
Organism: Ascidiella aspersa; assembly: GCF_963924565.1. Taxonomy (NCBI): domain Eukaryota; kingdom Metazoa; phylum Chordata; class Ascidiacea; order Phlebobranchia; family Ascidiidae; genus Ascidiella; species Ascidiella aspersa. The sequence continues at coordinate 32,466,831 of NC_139450.1, forward strand.
CACAAAGTTTCGTCAAAATGTGACGTCATAAAGTTCTATCTATACGTGACGTCATAAAAAGGAACCTTATAAACAATACATCGTTTGTTTAGTTTGATCTTCAATACAAAATCTACAACGATGTTTTAGGTTCGAGCATATAGCAAAACGCCTTCATATCGTTTAAGTTGCAAACTTTATTTTCGAGGATACGATGAAACGAAAGGCGCCTTGGGGCTATGACACTTTTATTAAAATGGGCTAAGAAAATTTGCATTTATATTTTTTGGGGGGCATGGCCCACAAACACGGAGACGAAGACATGAATAATATGGAAAGCCAAATCAATATGCTATTGATGGTTCACTTTAGGGCTCTTATTAAGTTTAAATCCAAGCATTTACCTATCCCGGTTGAAAATCTGCGTATCCATGAGCTACACTTTCACAAGAAGGGTTACAACGTGAACTTAAAACAGATGTGAAAATCTCGCCATGCTACAAGCACTTGCTGAAGAAGCTAAACGTTATCGCTAATATATATTGCACGAGCAGCGTTAAGTGCCATTCACCCTGACGAAGGCGGCTTACATAGGTTGACAAAACGTTCGTAAAGAATTACAATTCTCAGAGGAGCTGTTTTTTTTTGATTAACATATACTACACTTGATTATGTGGAAATATATAACGCTATGTTGTAAGCTACCTGGTAAGATACATCGCCACAGCCGCTACTGACGTCATCAACGTGGTGACGTGTATGATGTTCCACACGCTGTGAAAGAACTCGTGTCGTTCCTCAACGATTTTGTTCGATATCTCGGTCAGGTTGTAGAAAACCATCGCGAGGATTAGATAGAGCGATATGTTCACAATAACGTCGGCTGTGGATCTAAATGCGAAAAAAATACTTTGCTCACGGTCGATAAGTCCGACAGGAGTGTTTCAAATCCTCATGACATCTGGCAAATATCTTAAAAAAGTCAAAAAGGTCGGGTAGATCGGCATCATCTTTTCTAAGATTTATTTTTTTAAGGTTAATGTATTTAACTGAAGATGGTACAAGCTCGTATCGAAACGTCTTAACCAAGGCTTTTTTACATCAAAATTCAAACTTAAGCTATCTTAAAAGAACTTTCGTACAATTTATGTAAATTATTTTCATTATTGCTCGCGGAGTTCCGTCTTATTCCTTCAATCAATGTTTAATTTCAATAGGGTAAACTAGAAAGAATGGCCTTTCTTTGCTATAGTGCTCCAAACAAAAATTTTAAACAAGAAAAAGGAAAATTTTGAGCCTTATTAAAAATCAAGCCCATGAGGTGATAAAAAAGTTTTTTGTGACTAGTTTATTTCTCACATTTAGGCATAAAATAGAGAGATGACCGTTTATTGCTAAAGTACTCCTCACAAAAATATTCTATAATTTTATAAAGAACAAAGTTTTAACTTTTAAGCCAGTGGTCGGCAACCTTTTTCTAGTCGCGGGCCACAACCAAACTTAGAAGGTCTTTGTGGGCCGCACAAAATGTTAACTAAGAATTGTGTTATTAAAATGTTAGAACAACTGTAAATCAGGCGGGGTTGGATATTTTTTGCACTTAAAACGTGTTAATTACTTTTACAGAGGCAGTAAAGTGTTGACGCAAAGCGCGAAAAAAAGGTTTGTTTGGTTTAAAATTCGAGTTCACATTTTCGTCATCCATACTACCAGTAAAAGTGTATTAGAAATAATTTTAGGAAACGCGATAACATTTAAAGTTAATCCTAGCTTAGTGTTTGTTAACCGTTTGAAGTCAAGGCGCACCAGGCGAGGAAAGCGAGCGCGATTTTTTGGGGGGGCTATACCAGTATTTATTTTAATTTTTCGCAAGTTTTATTACATTGCCGAAAATAAAAAAAAATGTAAAAAAATATATGTCCAATGTTTTTTAATTTGTTTTCCGTTTTTGCGCGACGCACTTGGCAGCCTTCTACGGCGCAAACCAAACGTAGAAGAAACATAATTTTTTGCAATTACGTAGTTAAAATAGTCAAAAAGTATGTGAAATAGACTCGTGTCTAATTTGTCAAAGAAGCGGCGGGATCCGGCCCGCGGGCCGTAGGTTGCCGACCCCTGTTTTAAGCCAATGAACGGAGATAACACAAGTTGTATAAGCCTGTTGGTAGTTTATTAGCCTTGCTACAGTTTTGTTTACTCCTTACGCTTACTGTATGTGATGACTTCTCATCAATGATAGGTTTATCCTCTTGTAAACCCTCCCAATGTTGTTTACCTCAATAGCGATGTTCACCACTGCGTAGTTTCGATACACTGCGTTGTACACAACAGCCTCCATCATTACAAGCCTACACATACATTATAAAAATGTCATCAAAATACACTATGTAAGTAAAATAAAAAAACAAAATCCAATATTTTAAATGTGCTATGATAATTAATTTACGTCTCATATTAACTGATGATGATACAAGCTCGTTTTGTAACGTCTTAAGAATTTTGAAAATTTATGTTCAAAAGTTGTTTTTTTTTCATAAAAATACATTTCAAAGTGACGTCATCGTTTTTGTGATGGCGTCATCAAAAAAATTTTTTCACGTAACTTGCAGAAAAACTCAAGAGGAACAAGCCAGAGAAACTTATTGGCTATCTTCTAAGAATTTTGCAGGAAAAGTCATAAAGCAGCACCCGATCAAAACTTGAGATTTAGCGAAAAAGAATTCAGCAGTTAAAGGGTTAAGCAAGTTGGTGTCGATCTACTCGACCTTTTTGTTTTTCAAATTTATTATCGAGCTACAATACAGGTTCGTGCATAGTGTACTAAAATTGACAAAATACATTATATAAATAAAATAAATGAATCAAAACCAAATAATTTAAATGGGACATAGCTTTGTCGTTTTCACAAACATTTTTCGGGAAATTCATTTCGATCCAATATTACCGGACAATTTTCGTACGCCGGTATTTTCTCTATTTAGGAACAAATTGCATTATTGATATCATGGAGTCTATTAAAACATTGACCTGATATAAATTATATAAGGGGTTCTTCTGACAAATATGTATTCAGTGCCGACGTTTCGATTACCTATACGAGTATACGGGTAATCTTTTTCAGTGCAATAAACTTGTAACTTTACAGAAAGGTATAAATATATATACAGTCAGTCAAAAGACGAAAAACCAAGATGGCAGAACGAGGCGAAAAAGGAAAACAAGGCGCGAATAACGGGACTTGATATAAGTTGTATAATTGACTAAAACGGTAGTGTTAATTAAATTAGAAGAACTGTGCCTCAAGTTAACTTAGAAATTGCATTTAAAGATGACTTCAGTCCAAAAGATCATTTTACTCTTAATTTATAAATAGGCCACGACTGCGATCTTTCTGCAATCAGTTCTTCGAAAGAACTTTGGTTAGCCGGTGTTTAACGAATAACACGAGCAACATGACTTACCTGGTGTACTTGTCCACCCAGTTGTTGTGCTTCAGTGCTTCTGTTTGCTTGGTTATGTCCGCTTTTTGTTTGGGTAGCGTGAAGTAGTAACCACCTGCGTTGTAAGTCGCGTATTCACCGATAAATTCGTTGAACCAGGCAGTTGCAACACTTGTATAGTTCCAAGCACTTCGACATAAAACAAATAAGTACGATAGGTTTGGTGCAACTGGTCTTTCGTTAACAAAAATTTGATGATTGCACAATGAGGATGTAAGCCATATTACACATAAAGGTTGTTATTATTTTGATTGAAAAGACATTGGTTTTTGGCCTTGTAATTATGGGAATGGTTATTATCGAAATCAGTCGACCAACTAAGGATTGTAGTGTAGTCAAGGCCAGGCTTGGCGGTGAGGTTCGAGCTTGAAACTCATAATAATCTTATCATTTTAGGAGCAATGCTTATGTGTAATCAAAGCGGTTAAGAGTTTTAATGCCGCAGTTTACAAATGTTTGTCCACCAATAAAAAATAGATCAAGGTTTTTGTGTGTTTCACATGTACGAAACGCCCGAGAAAACATTGAAAATACCTTGTAGCGACGTCGTCAAACGAGCTTTGCAGTCCCACGGTCGACCAGCCAGGTTGGTATTCGCCTATATCCTGTGCGTTGTTTGTGTACGCAATCGTGCATTCTCTCCAAAAGTCCATGTTCACTTGCTTGAGGGTGGACGCGTGTGGACAGGGGAGACCTAAATTCCAACCGCAAAACCGTTGTGGTAAAATGGCTAGACTGGAGACTCTTTAGAGGTTAGAGTCAATACAAATCCTACGCAGAAGTTGGTATAGCGTTTGGGGCCTTATTATTTATTTGTACGCTTTGCTGAACATTAATCATTTTAAGTTTATGTTGATAGGAATTTGGTCATGCTGAAAATGACAAGGGCTTTAATTGAAACGTTTGCTACTTCAATTTGTCTACCTATTCTTCATTTACATAGATAGAATAAATGTTAGGCAAGATAAACTATTTTTTGTTACGCTTTGCTGAACGAGTATTTTATTCTAAGTTTTGAGTTTGTTATTTTAGACTAAAGCACATTATTTAAATGGCTGGAGTAAATTTAGAAAAAAAAAATCCCTTTCTTTGTTTTGCTAACATATTACTTTTCAACATCAATAGGTCAAAAAAGTTATTGCATCGTAAATCCTTTCTGAAATTTCCCTTTAAGGTGAAATACAAATCTGTTTTTAAAAGTGTTAATACACAGTATGTAAGTCGAAAGATGTTTGCTGACAATTCAGCCCTGAAAGTAATAACAATACGCCAATTTGAGGTCTATTGTGGCTCTTTCTAATTTACCTCCAACCACTCTTTTCTGTCTCAGCCGAGGCCATCCAATAAACACGATTTGTTCGTCGGTGAAGAACTCCTTGTGTTCGCGCGTCATTGTTTCAGCTAATGTCGTCATCGTCCAAGTGTACACGTCATCGCGTGACGAAATCTGACCGAACAAATACATGTTAGTGAGAGGTACACAAAAAAACATAACGACAAAAGTCCACGCTCCTAAGTACAAATCTAACATTCTGGGTGATAAAGGTGGCGTGTTAAGAAAGATTAGTCAGTGGCTTATATTGTATGTTGAAAAATGAATAAAGAGTTGTTGAAACGTTTCCAATGATACCTACTTTTGTATGGGCTTTGATATTCATTCTACGTCTTACTACAACCTCCAGCCACTATCTTAAGATTTATTTGAAACTTCCTAAATGCTAGCTACTTTTGTATGGACTTTATTCTCTCACTACAGTCTCCAACCATTAAGGGGCGCTGTATTGCTACCTTGAATCACAACATAAAGACAAAAGTCCAGTCCATGCTATGAACGAATCTTACTATCTCTGTGAAAAGTTGTTCTGTATAGGTGGCTTATTGTTGTTGAAAAATGAGTGAAGAGTTATTCGAAACGTTCAAATTGATTTCTACTTTTGTGTATTACTACTACTTTGCTCTCGTGCTTTCTATACGTTCGTATTTTATTCCTACATTGACCTAATGAACCACCGATGTGCAAAAGTTTGTAAACACCGATGTGCGAAAGTTTTTTTGTATGTTCGTACGACAATAAGTTTATACAATTTTCAAACTTTTATCTTTTTGTTAGTATTATGTGTTATGTTCAAGGACAAGATTCTGTTGTTAAAAAATATACCAAGTCTATGTTCATACATAATTATTATTTTAACAGTGCAACCTTAATGGAAAAAGTTGCCAAAGATGCCAATGCCTGCCGCCGAAAGTCCTTATGCTTACCTGATTCAAGCCATCTCTAAACATAATGTCCAGAGTGTGACCAAAGTGATACAATCTTGTGCCCCGTTGACCAAAAGATGCCACAAGCAGTAGGATAAGGTAGATTATGTGAACTGACAGTTTCTGAAATCACAAAAAAATGAATTTTGTTCTCGTGTTGTTCACGCACTTCCGTGTTGTCCTAACTAAATATTTCACCCAAAACAGCTTCTCATTCGGAATTATTGTCGTCCTTTTATTGCAAAGACAGGCCTAGCCTATATATTTCTGTAAACGCTTAACTTTTTATTTAGGGGTTGGCAACCTACGGCCAGTGGGCCGGTTCCAGAATTTTTGGACATTTTAACTCTGCCAATTTAAACCAAACAAACACACTTTTAAAAAACACAATGTAAAATAACAAACTTGCTAGTAAAAATTTACAACGGCCAAAAATTACTTAGATAAGTTTGTTTTAGAAATATAGCACTTTAAGCCGTTTTTTCACCTCCGCGCACCATACATAGTTCTCAATATCTGTTTATTTATATAAACTTATTTCAGTCCTAAAACTACCTTAATTCTTCTTTTAACCTTTCTTTCCTTTTGTCTTACAAGTTCTCCCTTATGTATGAGCTCTTCAGTAGGTGGGAGATAAGACTGGTCTGTCTTACGCATTCTATTTTGCCTCATTTGTTCCTTAATGGGGTGATTATACACAGGAGTGGACTCTGCTATTGAATCTATACTCGAAGTATGTATATAGCTGATGTTAGTTTGTGGAAATAAATAGCTGATGTTAGTTTGTGAAAAATAGCTGATTTTAGTTTGTGAAAAAAGCTGATGTTATCTTGTGAAGAAACTAATGCGCTCGGGTATAAATGTTACAAACAAGTAAACAATTTCATCTCATTCTGCAAAGCTGTGAATGCACTTGGTCTTACTCTTATCTGTTTCTATTTACTTTAAAAACGGTGTCAATTTTAGTTTGTTTTTTTTTTGCTGAAAAACTAATCTACAATTAAGTCGACCTGACGAAAACACTGATTGATGTTCGTAACCTGAATAAAATCCACAGGGCGCCAACCAATCTGACAACTGTGACTTCCCGTCGTAAAGAGCCGCTGCAAATGCAAGGATGACAGCTTTCGCTGTTTCCAGAAAAAATAACTGCTCCAAGATGCCAGATATCACAGAGACAAACCTGAAATAATGAAAAAAGTTCTTTGGAAGCGTCGTTACCAAACATTTATTTGTATATGCCCTTAAGAACCCCACAAACCCAACTGTTTTATGAAATATACAATAACACTGCTAAGTTGTTCATTATCACCTACGGTTCGTTCACGTTATAACAATATTAAACATGTTTATCACATTTCATCTAAAATCCAAAGGTTATGGACGTTATAAAATTACTACTATACCTTAAACGACGTAAGCGTAAACTAAAACCAAACTTTTCAAAAACAAAAGACTTATTCCGTTTTTAAAGTGAGACAGTACCATATTGAACATTCTAATATTTTTCACTTAAAAAATCCCAATATAATGTAGCATAACCGACGTTATAAATTTATCACCTACGTTAAACAACATACAATAAACTAAAATTTATCAATAACTTAAAAAAAATGATTTTTTGCGTATTATGAGTTGAGACAATTCTTTGCGTATAATGAGTTTGAGAAAAAAGCTTATTTGCCTATAATGAGTTGAGATGTACAATTGCACATCATTTCAGCAAACCAACCATTCTGTTCCCATTTCTGGCCCTTCTCTTATTCCAAGCAATATACAAAAAACGATAGAAGTGACGATAAGTGCTGAGGTAAGACACCATCCAAGCAGACTAAGAAGTATGTGGAAAAGTGTATTGCCTTTCTTCATAGCACCACCGCTATTCTTCTGCAGAATATACATTGACGAAGAGGATCTGTATGGAATAAAGAAGGTATGGAAGTTGTTGCGTTTCTTTTAAAAATTGTGAGTTATAAATATGCAAACTCAAACTACTTCAGTCACTGCTGCTGGGAGGTTTGTGTTTTATGTGCGCCCACAATACACATCGACTGCTTACATTAAAAACATCCATATAATATAAATAAATTACAATGTTTGTAAAAAAAGTTAAAGTATTGTGTTTGTAAACTCCAACCATGTCATAACCATTATATCAATGTTCAAATATCGATCATCCAAAAAATTGAAAACTTTAAAGGAATACCAAAAAATACTGTGTTTACACGTGATACTATCGAACTATTATCGCTTAGTTCTGGGGAGCCGGAGCTGGGGCCCGGAGATATTGATATGTGAAGGCCGGGCTAGAGTCATTTTTAATGTATTTGCGGGGCGTTGTGGTGAATTTCAAGAGATTAAGATGAAAACTACCAAACAGTACAGTTTGGCAATTGTAACTCTGTCACATTGGATGACGTTTCATCGCTGGAATCGTACCAGAAGTCGCTTAGATAGTCGTCATACGATGACGTGTCAAAATCCCTGATGTCCACTTTGCCCCCGTGGGAATGTGACAAGCGGAATATTGCTTCCACGAAAATTACGATCGGGAGACAGATTGCGGCGCTTTGAAGTCAAGAGCTTAAGATGAAAACTACCAAACAGTTTAGTTTGGCAATTGTAACTTAATTTAGCCTGATCTAAGGCCACTTAAAAAAATACCACTACGGAACCATTGGCTAAGTGTTAAATGGCTCCGAAACTGTTTAATGGCAGCCGGAGAAAATGCTGTCTTACTGTGGCTTTCCAGCCGTGGTATCACATGCATATTTATTTCTCGTAGAACGAGCACAACTACCTTGCCGATGGAAAAAAGGCAGCGTCTTTTTTCTCGTCATTCAACTGACTCGTCGATTCAGAGACTTTTACATCGTTCACAGTCTCAGCAGCCGTGAATTCCAACACGACACTGTTAGTGTCCGTTTCACACTTCGTCTCCGACCCAGTTGCTTTAAACTCTTCAGATTCGCTAGCCGTGGTGTCAGTGTCAGAGCCTTGCGACGAATGGTCATCATCACTCGAGATTTGGCCGCCATTTTCTGTCACATTGGATGACGTTTCATCGCTGGATTCGTACCAAAAGTCGCTTACATCGTCTTCATACGATGATGTGTCAAAATCCCTGATGTCCACTTTGCCCCCATGGAAATGTGACAAGCGGAATATTGCTTCCACGAAAATTACGATCGGGAGACAGATTGCGGCACTTTGAAGTCCTAAAACATAACATACAGTGATATATTTGATCCTAAAACACAACCATGGAAGTATAACCATCACAAGCAGGTCGTATTGTAATGGTCATTTTTTTCGCACAACTGTGCTTCATCAGAAATAATAAAATGCAGAGTTTAAAGATTTATTCTACACATCAATTCAATTTCCTAACTTTAAATTAAACTGTTTGTTTTTTACTATGGTCAGATAACTGCAACATCTCGAATATTATTTATGGCTTAAAAAAAACAGCAGCATTTAAATGTTAGAAGTTTCATCGGAATGATTCATCCAACATTATTGCTTCGATGATTTACCTTAAATGTAATGGCCAAGATTTTATTACCGTATAGATCTTTTAACCGATATTGAAGTCGCCATATCTATTTCTTCCTAAAGATAGTGTCGATTTTCGTGACCTATTTGGCTTTAAATTGTTGCTCACAAATCAATCTAAATAACAGATCCGCATCCAGTGTTTTTCAGTTTAGGAACCCCTGGCATTACCTATAGCCACGTCGCTCCATTTGAAGGGGTAATATGCGAGTTGTGCCTTTACCTCAAACTTAATGACCAAGATTTTGAAAAAGGCTTTACAAAGAGAAGCGTGATCTAACGGCGCTCTAAAGCCGAGAAAATTTGCAAAAACACAATTAAATCATTACATTATTAATCACATAGAGTGAAAACCGCAGTATCTCTTACCAACGGCCACATCGCTCCATTTGAAGGAGTAGCATGCAAGTTGTGCCGTTACCTCAAACTTAATGACCAAGATTTTGAAAAAAGCTTTACAAAGAGAAGCGTGGTTTAACGGCGCTCTAAGACCGAGAAAATTTGCAAAAACACAATTAAATCATTACAATTTTAATCACATACAGTGAAAACCGCAGTATCTCTTACCAACGGCCACATCGCTCCATTTGAAGGAGTAGTATGCAAGTTGTGCTGTGAGTCCCGTTCTGTTGGTGTTTTCCACGTGGAAGAGCAGACTTGCCAGCATGATTGCGAACACGTGAGCACAACAACACGATATCCTCTCAAGTCTTGTCAGGTATAAAACGTCCCAGGGTCGCATACCGAACAAAGAGTACAGCAGATGCCTGGAAAAGCAAAGGTGAGTAAATTTGTTGTTGATTATGTAACACTTTTGCTTCGTTAAGCAAATACAACGCCATGCATAAAATTAACGGTGGATAATTTTTGTTTGTAGATTGTGTGTGTATATTCTAGAAACAACTTGCTCTATATTGTGTGCCTTCTAAAAATCCAAATATATGTTCTGGGAGCATTACGCGGATTCGGTTATTAGCGAGATTTATCTCGCATTTGTTATTTTACTCTATAGGAGTCCTGGAACTTAAATCATTAAACCAATCCAAATACCGCATTATGTTTTCTTTCAAATCTATGGCACTTGTGACGTAACAACGAACCTGTCTCTGAGGTAATTCTCGCACTTTACTCTGAACCTCGACCTGTAGGATTGAACAAGCTTTTCACTCGCAACTGCAAAGATTCGATCGCAAACTCGATCCAACCAGGAATAACAGAAAAAGAAGAAGCACTTTCCGGTACTTGCCTCTTGCACAACGATACGCTGCAAATACCTGCAAGGTTTTTAAGTTTTTTTTAACTTTCATTTGTGGCAGTGGTTCTTAACCGGGGTGCCGCGGCACTCTAGGGTTCCATTTTTAACGCTCAAGGGTGCCGAGAGATATATTTTTAATTCTTTAGGATTCCAACGTTTGCTCTGGTGAGCTTCTTGATACAATTTTTTGTGTACGATAAAAGTTCCAAAAATTAGGGAGGCTTTTCAACCTTGTTGCACAGTTAATGTGCTGTTGCAATGTCGTTTATCGTAACGTTACAGTTAACCAGTCAGCGAAAATGCGAGCAAGGATGCTGCGAACTATTTATAATTTCTGTGGGGTGTTGCAAGCCAAGAAAGGTTGGGAACCACTAATTTATGGCAAATCAAAACCTTTAATTTTTAAACAAACTTTGCTCAGAAATATTTCTTTGCTCGCAACAAAACGCTTTTCTACTAATCTTTTTAGATATTAGTGTTTTCAACGCTTAAAAATCCGATTTTTAATTCAGAATTACCTCAAGTCCTCAAGCACGAAAAATATTTACCTTGCACTGACACTTCTGTACATTTCAATAAACATATCGCCATTTTAACCGATGTTTCTTTATATTAGCGATAACTTAGTAGAAATGTAAAAATTATACAATGACGGTTGTAAAATTAACTTTAAATTACGTTTTAAATTGACGGATTCGGTATGTAGATTTGCTGCCAGAGAATTTAGTAAAATTAACAGTATACCTAATAGTAAATACGTGCTACTTAAATGTGGTTGTTTAAAGTATTCCCAATTTTGCATGGCTTGTTTTGCCTGTTAAAGGAGTCAGTTTATTCTACTTTCTTTGTTTTTACCATTCTGGGCTCTCTCCATTGCAATCGTGCCACGCTCGAATGGCCACGAGATCACCCAGCGATCCTGGCGTTTTAATCAGCACAGTAATGACGCTTCCGCGAGCGAGATACTTCTCACCCGTGCCTTTCTGTAAAATAATAAGTTTGAGGCATAATTAGGTATTTTGAAAAATATTCCTTCCTTACAAGCCCAAACACTTGTTAGGTCCTCCTCAGAAAAAAACACAAATTATTCTACCTTTTTTCATTTATTACTTCGATGCTGACACAAAAAAATGAAAAGCAAACCTACAGGAAAGGAGCCGACCAAATTAAACAAAAATATGTAAAATTGCAACATACACATCTGCGCTAAAAGCTTAGACTTTATCCTCTGAAACTTGAGTTTTGTTAAACGTATGACGTAGGTATTTATTTCATAACCATGTAAAAATGTGTGCATTGGTGTATATTTCTTAAATGGCTGTACCTGTGAAGAAACAATAGACTTAGATTATGGACTTAATAGACTCTTTATAATACCAGTCATTACAGTTAAATAAGCTTTTTATCATATTTAACTGATTAAATAACTTCTTTCTTATCTATTTTTCCTCCCCAATTCCTCCCCGGAAGAAATTACCTCCCCAAACTTAAAAATTCCCCCCTATTGGAGCCAAGTGGCTGAGTTAAACACTCCAATACTTGAGAAACACTTACTTACCTGTATCAGATGAATCCTACTTTTGCCCTTGGTTCCGATCAAGGTCATCGCCACCGACGCGGTCGTTCCCGCGTATCTTCGACTCCCGGTATAGATTGTGACGTAATAAGTGTGATCGTCGAAAGGTGAATTGTCACCAGGTTCGACAAAGAACATCTGGATAATATTAAGCAAAAATACTTCACAAGGTCGATCGGTAATATAAATGTGTGTTTAAATAACTTAATTGCGTATTTTATGATTTGGGCGGTTATGTTTTGACTTGAAAAAAAAGGTCAACATTTTATCAAAATTTACACCTTTGGTCAAAATTGTTTAAAGTCAATATCGTTTACACAAAGCAAAAAAAATTGTTTACACGATTAACAAAAACTGTATTGAGCACTTTTTTGGTTAAGTTCAATATTTTACCAAATTTAGTTTTGAATAACATCCGACAAAATTTAATTAAATTATATTTCCATTAGAGCAGTAGCGGTGAACATGGACCAGTAAAATTACCGACACAGGCCTGGCTTAAGGCATTAGTTTCAGCTCGACCTTGTCCTTTTATTAAGTACTAACGTTCATGTCCGTTTGACTTCGACTTCTCAGCCAAACAAAGAGCATCAGATAAACCACCAATGCACTGGCCACCACGCAAACGTACATTGGGTTGCCGAGCACTTCGTTCAACCAGCTTTCTAGAAACTGTACGAATACAATAGTTGTATAGCTTGAAATAAATTTTTTTTTTAAGCCAAAAAGGTCGAGCAGATCGGTTAACTGAAGATGATTCAAGCTCGTATCGAAATGTCTTAATTATCAAGATGATGTCGAGCTACTCGACCTTTTTGGCTCTGAAATTTATTATCAAGCTACATTACAGATCCGTGCATAGTGTATCCAATTAGTTGTCTACTTGTTTTTAAAAAATCTTAAGAAACACTTATTTTATCTTACCGATCAATAGAATATTCCTAAATAGCCTCTGAATCTTTCGAAGCTTAAAGACTACAGTAGTGTTGTAATGACCGAGGACAATCACTCGCCTAAGTGCTTTTAAGTCATTGTTTTCAAATGATTTGGACACCGATAACTTGCCCCTAGCAAGTTACATCTAAAATGAAATCACGACAACATTTTTTCGAGACATTCTCAAATAGAAAGAAACGTCTCCACTTAAATAAAACGTATCAATAGAAATAAATGCCTTCACGATTTCTGAATCAATCTTGAAAAATGGTTCCTTATTCCCATATTGGCCACTGGACAAATGCCCTTTTAATGTGACTGCGTTTTGTTTGTTTCTTCTACCTGATTTTCTTCGGCAACCATTTTGTAGTGATCTACTTTTGAAGCAACTATCCCGTTCACATTTCCAACGTTGGACGAATGTTGTAAAGGCCGAAAGGTTCGGCATTGACAAGTATGATCTTCGCTCATCTGAAAGTAAAACATCAAAAGCAAAGTAAGTCAAGTTTAGTTACTTTAAACTAATTTTAACTTTTGGCCACCGATTTATTATTGATAACCACACTACCTAATCTATATTGTTTTTCAACCCATGGGTCGCGGCTTAACATTTGGTCGCCCTTTAATTAGGTTTGGGTGGCCGACCGCAGTATATTTTTTTTGCAAAGATGTTTTGAGATTGTTTCTTGGAAAGATTGCTCCTAAGTTTAAGACAATTCAGAAATATTACGAAGACATAGCTCAAATTATACAAGTTTGAATTTTTTTATGCTATTGTTAAATTTGTGTGTTGTTCAGTTTAAGCCTACAAATAGTTCAGTGAAGATAAAAGCTTTGCTATTGTATATACGCTTAGTGTTTGGTCACGAAAATATTGAGAAATACTAATTTAATCTATAACCATAGAAGTATAAACAAAATGCAGTCATTTATGATGAAGATTCTTTAAAATTACGTTTATAAACTAATTGCAATAGAGTAGTAAAAAATCTAAAAAAAAACATACCAATTTATATTTCATTCTTTAAATATTTCGCGCTACAATATGACGTCACCTTGCAACCGGAAGTGTCCCAATCGTTTGTGACGTCATTCCATGCGTAACACCGCGGCTCGTAAACCCTGAGTTTGATTTCTATGGCGCTGCGACGTCGAAAGTAAACAGAGCCCAAGTCAACTCTAGCAGAAACACGGAAAGTTCTGGAAGCTCTGAGCAGATCAAGCGGGATCGTCAATGACTTCTTTGAACCTGAAATGTTGATATATATAAGCTAAAACACTTTAGAAAGTAAGGAACCTCCCGCAGACAATGTAAAAGAGATTCTTGTTTTCGTATCCAAAGATCTTAAGACTGTTTATAAAAACAGATAAAAGATCAAATCATTTCTTAAAATTTACAGAAATGATTTTATTTTGGCGCTGATCTATAATTCTGCCACTTATATTAGATACAGTAACGAAACCAGTCGTTAAAATTGAAATTGCAAACTACGAGATTAAGTATAATAATACTTGACCCACCCAAACCCAAACCTAACATGCACCAAAACCAAAATGATGTGCGTTGACCTAATATTTCTTGAACGCTGCGCTGGGAAATTAGCCCAAACCCGGGTGAGCATAAACTGTTTTTTTGCTTCGGGGCGTTATAGCATCATTTTGGGTTAGGGTCAGTTATTGAAGACTTGCGAAATTAATTTAGTTTTTGGGAGTTCGATTCGAATCCCACCGCAGGCTATTACGCTTTTCTAACCTTACTTTGCTCGCATTAAATTGCTCAGAAACGTTACATGAAAATAAACCCTTGTAAGCTTTTGCAGAAAAACTCTGAGTAAGCCTCCAGTAATCATATTTTTTCTAGTTAAGTCGTGATTACCGAACGGGAAAAATCGCTTCCGTATAATTGCCCTATTATCGTCGTCCAAGTCTGTCAAGTTGAACTCCAGGTTCCTCACAAAACTGTTCGGGTTCTGGAAGTCAAAAGCTAGCACCGAATCGTTTGCACTTTGTGCCCCAACACCACGCGTCACAATCAGACTCCCTGTTGCGTCACTGCGACACTTTGTGACGTCACAGTTGCTGGTGATGTGAAGGCGGAGCACTGAAACTTGCTGGTTGAATTTGTTTGTGATGGGAAAGCGAACTGGTAGAATGCTGGATGTTTCTGGTGGAATGCGCTGTTGGTTTCGGCAACCTGTGGTCAGTGAAATCACCTGGACTTCGTCAACTTTGCTGGTTGAAGTGTTGAAGTTCATAAGGGTCCCGCCCATGGTAATGATCTAATTGATTTAAAATAAATTTCTGTGCTTAATAGCTAACAGTTTTGTTCTTATTTAGACATGTTAAAACATACTTATTAATTGCTTTCAACTTAATTTGTTATTTTGTGTTGTGTATTAATGCTGGTGAAACATCACTAAAATCAGGTCTTGGTAATTAGCAATTTCGGAAACCGATTTATTTTAATGAAGAGAGATCTTATATAAAACAAATATATGTATATAAGGTCATATATATAAATTCCTATTAAAAAAAAAAAAAACTTTTTACAAAGCTAAGACTTCGATTCACTCCGATTTTTACCATCAAAGCCGCAAGTGTAGGACCAAACATATTATGTAAAATATACCACTCTTTATGCTTTAAAAATACCAACATATTGTATTTAGAAAATATACCACTTTGTGTATATTACTAGTTAAAGAATAGCACTACCAACCTCCATATTTAAGCAGTCCGCTGGAAATAGTTGGTTTATGTTGGAGACGACGACATCGTTTACCGAAAATTCTTTGCCTACAAACAAAAAATCATAATGCGAAACCCTGTGTTAATAAATGCGCTTATTTGTATAGCATTTGACTAGAACAAATTTTACTGGTGCGAGCCTCACCTATTTGTGTTGTTCTGGCCGCAAATGATTGGATCGCTTTATTACGAAGTAAAATTCGTGCTTCTCCTGGCAGTACTTCGGTCGTTAGATGTCGCACGAGAGCAGCTATCAAGAGCGAGCCTCTGATCTGATTAAAGGGAATTGCATGTTCAGGGGTGATAAATAAATGACTTTATGAAGTGCACAAATATTCGCTTTTTCTTTGATATTGTGCGTTAAAAGTGAGAAAAAACTCATAAATATATTTGACCCAAAATAAATTGGATGTTCCACGATTAGGTTAATTTAATTTATCTTTTAGAAAATGTCTTGTAAATAGTCGAAGTTGCTTATTTTACAAAAGCATGTCATACAATAGATCGATAGACTATACCTATCATGTTCCTATTAATAGTTAAAACGTTGTTATTTAGTCTTGGTTTGGTTGTCGTTTTTGCCCTATTTAAAAACTTTTGGTTGTCGTTTTTGCCCTATTTTAAAGTCCGGTGACTATGTTGACAAATTTCGAAGCTTGACAGCTTTAAATAGACTGTTTTAACGGTGCGACTTTAATTTCATTTTTGTTTTTATATTACAAGGATGTGGTAATATTTATATTTGCTTTACTGGCACAAAAACAGACAACTTACTGATGTTTGAGCGTCGCTTGTTTTCAAAACTTGCGTCATTAGAAACGTAGATTCCAAAACAAGAGAAGAGATGTTTCGAAGCTTGACCATCTTACCTGATACAATGTGACCCTCCATGTATTGTATCTTGTCGAGGACTTTATTCTGTTTCTCGATACTACTTCGTTAAACAGAGAAAATGCAAAAATGTAGCAGTATTTTAAGCTAATATATGTGTTGCTAAATTTGTCGGTAAATAGTCTTCTACGACTTACAAACTTATAGAGGTTACAAGCATATAAATTAATATGAATATTCACATTTTAATGGTTTATTTTAGACGTGGTTCCCTTTTCTGGTCGCCAGCCGTAAATTTTAGTGACAAAAACTCACGACATATAAAATTATATTTACTTTATTTTTTGATAAACTCAACCAAACAGATACTGGCGTACCACTAGTGGTCTGTGTCACACTATGAAATCCAACTTTAAATAAAAACCAAAATACAAAGCTATAAACGCAAAATGTTATATAGATATATAATAGATTTTTATTTAAGTAATAATAATTTTTACCATTAACCGCGAATCTACTTTTAGTGCTACGTCATACCAACATGACGTCAGTCCAATTTCCTCCATGTTTCGTCACGCTTTGGTAAATGTTAAGAAACTGAAGAGAAGTTTCCAAGGTGGTTGGCTGTAGTTGGTCAAGACTTGTTATGATTTCTTCCTGCAAATAGCGCATTTGCTATGAATCCTATATTTTCATAATTCGCGCTAAACTACATTGATGTAACATCTAAACCCCTGTGGTTCTTTTTATTCTGGTACACTATCCTGCTAATGTTTAGCCAGGTGCGCCTAACTTGGGTGTGCAGAGCGCTTTTACGCCCTGAATTCCTCGTGGTGATTGGTTTATTGTATATGTTTCATGTGGGTTTAGTTTGCCCAATATAAACTCGGGCTTTGCGATACATCTTGCTATATTTCGTTTGGTAACTATATTACCTTAGAATGTAAATATAACATTAATCTGCGGCGCCAATGCCATTTTACTATCGAACCAGTACCGATAACTTGGAATAAGTCATCTGCACATAAAACTTCATTTCCTTTATTGACGCTGGTCCTACCAATCCTACCACAATTATTAAATCAGCGCACTTATTTGGGTTAGGGTGCGAGTTAGCGTTTGTGTGTGGGTTGGTCAAGCATTAGTGTATTCATTATTTAGTAGTATTACTTAACCTACCCTAACCCAAATAATGTGCGCTGTGGTAGGATTCTAGACCAGCGCCCCCTTATTAAACACCAACTCGAAAGTTTTCAATTTTAATGTAAAACCAGACTAACTCAATGATTTCTACCTTATTTATTGAATGATCGTCTTTCCGCAATTTCAAATGTTTACTTAGTTACCGAAAATATCCTTTACTTACCACTTCCCAATCCTGATTAGGCTTCTCCAAAACTAAAATCGCCATTTGCATTATTTTACTCAGGTCACCAGCTTCCCAAAACGTCCGGAACGCAGGGATCACAAACCATTTTTCTATATCGTCGTCACGCTTGACTTGAATCGAGAGCTTACGGATGACGCAAGATGCCACGTCATCACAGATCTCCACACGTATTGTTACGTCACCAATAGGGAGCGTCAAGTTTGCAAGAGCTCTCTCAAAACCAAATTGCAGCAGATATTCAGGGTTGTGGTGATCGTTGGTGCCTGACACCGGTAAACAAAATTTGTTCATAAATATAGGTATATTTCAACTAAAATATAGTTTTTAAATTTTTTAAAAAGTAAGTTTTTTTAGCAAGTTGCACAAAATATGCCTTTTGCATTTAGCATTAAAGTCACCGTTATTGGCTATATTGGCCTGTTACAATACATTTTCATGTGAAAAATAAAAATGCCAAAAAAATGCTTAAATTAAAATTAAGAATTCCCAACGCGATTCATTTAAGGGACAAAACTATATTAGATTTTAGTATTCCCATTTGAAAATTTATTTAATTTTGTTACTTTTAAGCGGTGCTTTATACCTGTGGTATCTTTCATGTAGAACTTGTAAGTTAGCGACAGTCCCCTTGGCGAGATTCCAATACACGTGACGTCAAACTCTGTGACATAAGCACTTCCGGTGGAAGGCGAGATTGCGCAACTTCCGGTCGGCGGTTCGTGGAATGCAACGTCATAAAAAGCGACGATACTTTCGCCTTTACTAATCGCTAAAAATGCAGTGTTGTAAAACAAATTATTGATGTGGGCAAATAACATTATGAAAAGTTTACCACAGCCACTGTAATGTATTTTATAATTTTTTTTCAGGAATTTTGATTTCAATAAAATTATCAACAAAAGTAACTTTTCAATATTTGGAATAATTTTACCGCCTAAGTTACTGAGATGTAACCTGAAAATAAAAGGGAATTTCAAAAAAATTAGGTAAACAATCATTTTGAAATAAATCGATTCCATTGCCAGTCTTTGCAACAATAGTCCAAGGCACGATAAAATATAAATCGAGGGACGTATTCCATTTTTTTGCCACCTGTCAATTATCACTTTTAACTGAATAAGACCTTTAAAAAAGATATGTTTTCACAACTTAAAAAAAAAATCGGACTTTATGTTTTAAAGACCATTTTTCATCTCTAAACTGGCAGCAAAGATACAAAAATAGTTACGTAAAATGAAGGCATAGTAAGAATATTAAAGCCCATACACAAGAACGTTTAGAATAAATCTTTATTCATTTTCAACACTTTTAACTGAAGGCACATATTCAAGTTTGTGTAATTTTGGTTTCCAACCTTTTGCCTCAATGGTGACTTCTCTGAATTCGAACAAATACTCAAACTGAGTGCCTTCCAGCTTGCAATAAACCTTGTTCTGGCAGAAAATCAAAGGAACTTGTGTCTCCCCTCTGAAGCTCCAAAACCACTCGACATTCTCACAAGCTTCGCACTCAACTTGTAACACTAGGGGGCGCCCGTGGGGTTTTCTGGACCCACAGTTTTGCCAACATCTGACAACGACAAAACCGCGCGTTACTTCACCTGTTCTGTTCTTAATATACACCTTAACTGGTTAGGGATTAAGCGAAACAGCAATAAATCATTTTCTAGTATCGTCATATCTTTACATTTATAAAATGAAATAAAATTTACAAATACGAACAATATTTAAGATACCTTTACATCCCTGTACAGCAAGGTATTTTACTATCGTAAGGCATGCTTTCCGTCAAAATACAAACATTTTGTGTTTTTTACAATATTTTATAAACGCTTAGTTGAGATTTTAATAGCAATTAAAAAAAATAAACCAGGTAAAAGTACACTTTTATTACCACCTCATTTTCAGAATAATGTGAATCACATATACGTAAGCCGTAATCGTTGGTCAAAAAGCAGCTTCAGAAGGGCAAGATCACTGTTGTTGAACACATATGTGTGCGCATGTTTTATTGTAAATCATTTACACTTCTAAAATCCCTAACTTGTCCAATGGTCTTACCTTATGCTTATCTTAGATGCGTTGTTCGGCAAAACGTTAACCTGTTGATCCGCAAAGCCAGAATCCCATTCATCTGATGTAACGAAAACACGGAAAAAATATGGACTCGAATCGACTGCTTTCGCCAAATCAAAAAACGCTCGAGATTTTCCTTCAATGAATTGCGTTTTACCGATGATGCAATCATCTGACAAAAACAAACAGCAATTAATTTCAACCTAAGCAGCAAACATGATAACGCTTTTGGATTTTTTTTACTTGGTTGTTATTTCGGACTTGGCTCCTTCAGGCGGATCCAGGGTTTTCGTTTTAGGGGGGGACAAGAAAAAGTTTTAAAATTACGTCACGAAGTAACCGTCAAATATAACGTCACAAGTTACGTCAAAACGTATTGTAATAAAGAACATACCTTCAAAAGACATACAGTGGATTTTGTCAAACCTTAAGTTGTAGAGATGTTATTTTCAATAAAAAAATTATAATCCTAAAAAAATATATTTGGCAGAAGTTACATTTTGGAAAGAGTCTAGGCGTTTTGCTACATAAGTTAGAGACGTGAAATGTCATTTAAAAGGTTAACACTAGGCTACAGATATTTTGAACGTTAGCTGTATGAAATCTGTCTTTAAAGTGATTCGATTGGAAATAACTGGATGGTAAAACTTATAACGATATACCTTGGCTTATGGTTTACGGTTTGCAAATTTAACGGAAGAATTTTAATGATGTTACACCGAATAGATGTTCATTGTCAATCGAGATTTTGCAGATTAAATTTTCGGAAAGAATCTTAAAGATATTTATTTACATTTAACCAGATTGACGTCAATGCGGTCGAAATGCTGAGAAAGACAGTGGTCTCTTTTTACCATTTTCCCGCAAATATCGTTCGTCACTGCTATTTGGAAGTTGTTCCCTTGATGTGGAGCAAAACCAATGGAAAGTGGGGATATTGTCGGTTAAATCAATGTTCGAAATCACCTCCAAAGTAATCCTGTTCAAACTCTTTCCGCCTGAACATATTTAAACACGTTTTATGGAAAAAGGACTTGAGACAGTCATTCGTTTCCCCGCTTATTATATTTGATTTGAAATGTAGCATATGATTACACAGAATTATTACTTCCATACAAGTGGAAACTAATATGACGCAGTCCTTTGAGTAAATGGCTTAATTGACGCAGATTTTTTCATTATCCTGGTTTATAATTTTATTTATGGACCGCTTCTGCATTCCAGTGTTCTAAAATAAGTCATTTTAAAATGAATTAAGTCTCGGTCATTTGTGAAATCATTTAATTCCAAGTCAAGTCATTTCAAACAAATAACAAGGCAAGTCCCAGTCCAAGTCATCAGTTGCCCAAGTCAAGTCAAGTCATTATTAAAGCAAGTCTCCAAGTCAAATCACTGATATAAAAAAAAAAACATTAATTTGATAAATTGGTCCAATTAGGCAATATTTCAGCTAAAAAATAACAAAAACAACTTGTAGCAATTTAATCTCGTTTTACGAGCAATTTTTTTAATAACAGTTATCTTTTTAATATAGAAATTTTTAAGCACTTCCAATTTCCATTGATTTTTGCCTAAGATTTTAGCGGAATTGGACTGTAATGCAGTGGGTTTATGGATTTTATACTATGTGCCCCTAAACATGTTTGTTTGAAAAATAGTTATAAATAAAACTATAAAAATAATATAGTTATTTCAGAGTTAACATATATTTTCAGAGTTAACATATAGTATTTTCACAGTTAACATATAGGATTTACTTGCCTAGTTCAATTGAGCTACCGCCTTGAATTGATACTTCTAATTTCCTTCTTTCCACAGTTAAAGAAACTGAGCTTTCCCATTGGCCAACGGAATGACCTTGAACCGTGTCCTTTACCACGAGTTTTGCTACGTAAGATCCACCGACCAATTCGTGCCTTTTTAGTAACAGGACATTTTGACTCGTTGGTGATTCTAAATTCACTTTTCTGTCCAAAGATGTAGCATTTTGACTTTGAAATACATCCCATTGGTAGTTTAGTCTTTGGTTAGTAGCGCATGGGTACTGTACTTCAACGCATAAAATAAGAAATGTTGCAAAATTTAAGGGTACTTTGTTTTCTTCTGTAGACCCGTCGCGGATTTTCAAGCCTTCAACGCAGCTTTGGGTTGTTGCGTTTAATTTATCTGTTATAATGATTCCTTTTGCTGTAAAACCAAGAACTATATTGGTATGAAACACTATTGTTAATATAATATAGGTAAAACATTCTAGTTCTTAAGTTTATTGTCATGAAATCTGTCAGCTTTATTGCGTTGGCGTCACGTACAAATTTAAAGATTATTTACAGTTTTATTTTAGGAAAATTTTTTAACAGCACTAAATGAAATTAAATTGACCACCAGAACACACTTGTAAGTCTTTTTAGCTGGAAGTACTCCACAAGTATCCTTACCTGACAAAAATAATAAGAACAAGACTGTAAAAATCAGGCGAAGCATCTTTCAAAAATAGATTTTATTACAAGTTGCAAAGAAACAGTTTAACATAAGGTAGATAACTATAAGCAAGTTCGTATTGTGACGCCACAAAAAGGCTTTGTGACGAAATACAATAGTCGTCAGTTTTGCACAAAGCAATAATTTGCGGCAATAGTTTTTTTCACTGGGGAAAAAAAACATATATATTGCCAATTTAATCAAATTGCAAATTACGAAACTAACATATTCAGGGTGCAGCCAAGTGGGCATAATATATAGAGTGATTTTATGGTAAAAACTAGTAATCAGAAAGTTTGTACAAAACAAAACACTTTTTTGCCATTTCTGAAGCTGGTAAAAACATTAATAATAATTGTGTATATATGTTTGCAATCGTATACGTTCATTTTACCTTTTTGAGTTTCTATGCGACTTTTTTAAAATGGATTTACAAAATAGATTTCAAAATTGGCGGCAAACAAATAATGATATAATGCAGCAGAGAAAGACAAGGGATGCGCTGAACGCCGTTCGTAGTTGACTGTGTGGTTGTTGTTAAACTGGCTGTATTGGAATTTGATGTAGTAGAAATTGCTGTAGTTGTACTTGCTGTAGTTACACTTAATGATGTTGAACTGGCTGTATTTGAACTTGTTGTAGTTGCACTTGGTGATGTAGAACGGGCTGTATTTGAACTTGATGTTGTAGAGCTAGTCGGATTTGGCCTTAATGTTGTTGAACTGAGTGTAGTTGTAATAGGTGCTGTAGAACTGGCTATATTTGCAGTTGTTAAAGTTGAACTAGCTGCATTTGTAGTTGCTACTGTAGAATTGATTGTAGCTGTAGTTGCTGCTGTAGAACTGACTGTAGTTGTAGCTGCTGTTGTAGAATCGACTTTAGTTGTACTTGTTTCAGTGGTTGTCGATGCAGCAGATGTATCTTAAAACAATACACATTAATAGTTTGTATTAGCAATGTCCGTACGGTCTTTTATCCCAGCCCGATATTATGGGCAAAAATTATCGTGATTGTATCCGATATCAAATCACGTCATTAGTATGGACAGATAAGCAAGATTGAACATATTGTTAAGTCCAGTGGTTATGATTTTCCAAGTATTAAGTTGAACTTTGCTTTTGCGTCACGAACCCTATTTATCTTACATTTTTAATGTACCCGTAATGTTTTTTAGAAATTTATTTTGAACAGACGAGAAAAATCGACGTTATATCGCAAAACTTGACAATGATGCACAAATTAATTTGGCTCACGGCTCCAATCTGATATTTTCGGATATTCTTGTATTCTGTATGCCGAATCTAAATTGTTACTTAGTCTTAAAACGCATAAAACGTGGTTTAGGAGAAAATGTTTTTTGGTGTTTTTCAGGCAAAAAAGGAAACATGGTTAGCTTTTTGCATAGGTTTCAGCCTGCTTTATCGTGTTCATCATAATACTATAGGGATGTCCAAATATATCGGTTTCGTGCCGATACCAAGTGGTAGTATCGGTAATCGTCCTATACTAGGGTCGTATTGGTGCCGATCTGATGCCAAATAAATTTATTTCATTCATTATTTGCAATCCAACGAGTTTTCTACTTTAAAATGTGAACTTCTGGAAATTATTACATTTAAATTATAAGCTAACTAGGCTTCCTAACAAAATAGCAAATTTCGGCATAATGCCCTGAAGAACATTACCACTACCTTCATACCAATTTTAACCATTCTGCTCATTTAAGTATAGGATATCTTTACATTATTATAATGCCTGTGCTACCTGTGTAAGTGTCGTTGCCCAGTATAGGTTGAAATGTAGGCGGAGGTGTTGGTCGTGGACAGTCTGGGCAGTTACAGTAGTCGGTCGAACAGCAGCTGTAGTTCTGAAGGAATTATGTATATTAAGACGACTGACTACATTCAGCATGAACAACATACGACCCGTGGCTGGGCGGCATCAATTTTTTTATATCATGTCATTGACTTAAATGTAAACTATTAAACTATTAAAATAACACAAACGCAATGCACAGCACTAAAAGTGTTTAATGTGCAAAACTTAAAATAAATTTTAATGAAAAACACTTAATTTACTCCCATGTTATTTGACAAAATGACTTAAGTCCAAGTCAAGTCATTTGTCCAAAAGACAAGTCAAGTCAATGGCAAATACACTTAAATCAAGTCAATGACTCAAGTCACTACACAACTGAAGAAGTGCTTACCAATACTAATAATCCCCCTTCAACTTCTTGCGTCATCATTTCGCCATCTTTCGTTCCATTGCAGAGAAAGGGAAATCCACATTCCAAGAGAGATTGCAGCAAACTTCCGTCTATGTAGGAAGTAAACCATATACAATCAAACAGCCTTTTACAATAAATAACATGAAGTAATTTTTACAGGTATTTATCTAAACTCTGCGATTATAACATTAACATGCTGATGCGGCAAATGTTATTTCAATTATGAGGATTGCCTACTTTATTTTTGTATTACTTACAAAATTGTTCTTTTAGTAACTTCCCTGATGAAGATTTTCTGTGTAGGTTATCCAAACGTCAGTACATTTATTAATAAACAATATTCGCCGGAAGAACAATTTTATAAATGGTATTTTAATATAATGGGCCATTTATGTTTTGAACCCAAATATACTGCTTGAACTAATCGAAAATCCAAACAATGTATATGCAATGTGTGGTTGTTTTTACGAATTCATAACAAGCTATATATCGAACAGTTGAGTTCGTTTGGGATAAATTTATTTATCGTTCCGATGGAAATCTCAAAACCAGGGGGCAATTAATCAGCAATTGGCCGCATGAGAAAGATAAAAACTTCTGGCAGACCGTTTAAAAAAGAAGATCTCAAATACAATCATGTTCTGACGTTATAAATTAAGTTAGCCTAAGGAACATGTTATTACGTTAGAACAGGAGTTCTTAAACTGGGGTCCATGGACCCCTTAGGGGTCCGTGAACTAGTTTTAAGGGGTCGCGGAAGGTCTAATTGAAATATTAGTCTATATTTAATTAGGCTAGTACATTTTTTAAGAAAATGGTTTATTTAAAAATGTAAACGGTTCTGCACTGAATGTATTTAGACGTCATTTCACCTTCACATTTTCGGCCTGAAATCAGCAGATTTCTGAAGTATATTTGTATTGTAAAATCAAATTTATGACGTCATGAAACTTTTTTTGCCCAACGTGGGTCCACGCGAAGCAAAAACTTAAATTTAGGGGTATGCGCAAAACGTACAACTAAATTTTAAAAAATGCAAACGAAGTTTGACTTGCTCTGATTATTATTACTTGACTTGTTTTTTATACAAAAGACTTGAATGGGACTTAAGTCATTTCAAAATGACCTGTTTACAACACTGCAAGAATGTGTACAGCATAATTCCTGAAGTGGTCCTAGTCGTCGGAATAAAAATGCCTGCAAAGGCCCCGAATACTCTACCTTGTGTGTAGGAGTTTACGCTGAGACAATGTTGAGATTCGCAAACCGTCACTAGAGCATCAGTGCGGTCCACGCAAGCCGCAGAGGCGTTCTCCGGTGTATGCTGGCAGAAGTAACATTGTGTGGAGTACGTGACTGCAAAAGGGGTGGGTAAGTATTAGCAGCACACAAACAGAAAACGTGTTACATTGTCTTTATAGCCATTAGACTTAATGTAAAACAAGTTACTAAACAACATTGTTTTCTTCTTAAACATTGTTCGGGTTAATTTAAATGTTTTTCTTTTTAAGTGTACGAGTCATGCAAAGACGAGACGTTTTTGTTTCAATTTTCGTTTATATGTGCTTTCTGTTTATATGAGTGTTTAATTTGCTGTCAAGTTACTCATACTTAGCTTAATGGAAACGTTATGCCTGAATATTTGAGTATGCTTTATAAATTAATGCTAACCATTTGTTGAAGCTGTGGTCACTTCCTGAGCCCCAACCAGGATTTCCGTAACGACAAAAACTGAAAACAAAAAGACTTGGGATTTAATGGTTGGACTGTTGGAAATTGTAGTTAGACGTAGAATGAATATTAAAGCCCATACAAAAGTAATAAGCATTTTGTGATCCCGAGTATCTATTATATAATGGCTGTAATTGTTACTCAAACCCCATACAGAAATAGGTAACCTACTTTGCATGATTTGGACGTTTCGAATAATTCTACATTCATTTAAAATAATCATTTTCTATTGAAAAAATTAAACATAGTTTCAATTGGTCGACCACGATACACAAAATAAATTTAAATTTGCTTATCGTCTTCTATAAACTGTACAAAATATTTGAAACACCAAATAAAGTAACCTTATTTGAAGTAAAAAGACAATTAATTAAACCAAAAGGTAAACAATTATTTATAACATGTACTTTCTTTTGCATGCGAGTCAAAAAATTCCTGAGAACATGAGTTCGAACAAATGGTTTCTAGGGGCAATTCTTTTGCGTGCGCTTAAAACCTCAATACTGCGCATACTGGGATTTTTTGATTTCGAAGCTAAAAGTTGCGACCTTCGAATTCGAAATGGTCCGACCCAATATTTCCGAACTAAATCTTTTACAAAAAATAATGACAATTTTTTCTTGCAATTTCTATCCTATCTCAGCTGACCAAGATTTTGCGAATTACAATTCAACTATATAACCTTGCAAAAAAAGTAGATTGATTTTGTGAAAATTTAAATTTGATTTTCTATTGATGGCCAACCTTGTTTTTTGCTAATTTCTTGTCTGTTTTAATATTGTTGATTTTGTCTTCGCTTATATATGTTGCAATAACAAATATACTATTTTTGTCTCTTAGTTTTTGTAATAAATAATAATCTAGCTTACCAGCAAGCAAAGACTTCATTGCAAAGTGATGAAACGCCATGTCAATCTTACCGTGCGAAATACCACTAAACTTTGCGTTAAAACCGAAAGCGTTGGAAATTAAATCGGTGGTTGCGCCTCACCAAAACGCCGCTATATATCCGCTTCGTGTTATTTGCTTCGCTAATTTTTCTCGATTACAAATCGTCTTGTGGCCGACAGTGGCTTTTGTCAGCCGCAGCGACCAAAAGATTGCCATCTTTGTATGGCTAGCAACTGCAAATAGACCTGAAGTGCCCAGCTTCTGCGGGCAAATAGACAAGTTTCAGCTGTCAAGTTCGCCGGAATGAATGACGGTAGATTGGCTTTGTGCCCTGCTACCAACATGTTTGCGCAGCTAGCTTGTTGCACCCCTTATTTTCCGCCTACGCCCCTGTTGTTGTGCTCAACGCGTGTGTGTAGGTATATGCATATCCTGCCTTCTTGTATGTTGGCAAACCTTTAACGGGTCGTAGGCTTTATGGATGTTCACTACGGAATCCCGGTTTTTACTGATTTATTTTCAAGGCTTTGGAGTTTCGCGAGATAAATAGGTCTTTATTTCGTGCAACCCTTTTTAAAAATTTATTCGTGCAACCCTTTTGTAAAGCTTTTATTTGGATATAGGGCGGTCAGGGTAATACATGCAGTTGTTATCTCACATAACATGCACTTCGCCTTGTATACTCCATGATAGGCTAATACATAGTATCCACTCGAAATATTTTATTAAATACCATCAAAAATCCGGCTTTGAAAATTTTTGTGGTTTCCCCTTCCCATGGTGCCCTAAACATGTGCTTATTTTGCTTAATGGTTAATCCAGCCTTTTTCTTAAAATAAGACGAAAATTTTTCGGAAAGGCTTACCAGGAAAACAGTGTACAGATATTCAAAAAAATTTCTATTCTCACCAAACTATCCCGGCAACTCCTTGAATGTACGATTTCGGCTTATATTTGTGCACACCGTCAAAAGATAACCTCCGGACTCCTAAGGTTATTTATTTTAGACGCTGTGCTATGACGTAACTCTGTGACGTCATATCTAAAAATTTACATGCTATCGTGTAAGAAAATTAACTTTTCCCCTGAATACATGATGTAATACCGAACATTTCCAATGACTGCAAATAATACATGCAAACCGCGAAAAGAGTTGGTATAGATATTTTGTTTATTAGTTTTTGTGAAGACCGAATTTTTAATTTTGTTTAAGTTACCAGCGGCGTGACTGGCCTAAAAGAAGGATGATATAAAATATCCGAACAAAAAAATATATTGTTTATTGAGTTATCGAGGTTGTCGTTTTAAGACGTGCCCGAATATATTGTGGTTATAAAAGGACATTTCTTACTGATACAACGTACATGCAGAAGATATTGTACCCAAAATCCGTTCCAACCTACTTTAACCACTAGGAGTGGTAAACATAAATATAAAAAAAACAAAAATTACATGGATAAAATTGGCAAAGCAAATATTCTAAAACATATAGTGATTTTGCCGTTTGGTCACGTAGGCCTATCCATGCACTTAAACTACCATACAATTATAGATAGAAATTATTAGTTGAGCATATAATGTACACCACATTATGCTTTTTACCCGCAAAACCTCAATACATAATTTAATCACTTTGCCATGTGACTCGCCTAGAAATTTTCCTTTTCCAGCCAATCTCTGATCGCAGACAAGATAGGTAACAAAGCGTTGTCATTTGCCCTCAGAGTAAAACGCCCTTGAATTGATGGCACATCTTTTCACAACGATTTCCCGTCGTGTGAGGTCTTTCATGTTGGTCTTTTTTGTGCATATTAGCGCCAATGACGTAAATCGCTTGTCGACTTTTTGTTCAGAAGCATATTCTCAAAAATCGATAACATCACTTTTGGAAGTTAGATTGGGGAAAAATATTGACCGTATAAAGAGAGACTTTTATCTGTATGGTTAATGCCAAGCATAGCTCTCTGGTCTGATTGCGAATACGAAACTCATCACCATAGATATAAAACTACATTGTTGTGAGATTTAAGAAGCTATAGTCATTCTTAAATCTTAACACAGGTTAAATAGCATTTTCATTTTGCGCTTATAATCCTACCTAGTTGTCTAACAGACGCCCACATACTTTTTTTCTCCATTTAGTATAAATTTATCTAATGTTCTAATATTTTAAAGATAAAATGCAGATATAAACCCGGACCATTTTTTTCGTAAAAAGATCCTCTCGTTGTATTTCAAAAAGTATTTCTTTATATTTGAACCATCACTTTTGGGTCAATGTGTAGTCCAAAAGTGCCAACATACTATTTCATTTGACTAGCTGTTTGTATTAGTAAATCGCGGGTTTACTAAAGTAATAAAAAATCCGTCCACCAAACAATTTATAGTATTCTATGGATCACGTTAGTATTCTATTAAATAACATGCGTGAATAAATTTAAATCATAAACGTTTGACGGTAATATAATAATAAAGTATTCTGGCGATCACCATTTTACAAATAATATGTTAACGGTATTTTGTAGAAAAATACTATTTTAATGAAAAATATACTTGTTTGAAGAAATTTACGTAAACTTTTATTCAACAATAAAGGTATTTGTCCAACCAAATTATATGACTTGGCATCGTTAGTGCAATGTGCATTAAGTTGTAAACATACAATAATACAATAAACCGGCGCTCGTCTAGAATCCTACCACGGTTATTAAATCAATGCACAATATCTAAAACCCTGCCACCTATTTTGGTTAGGGTGCGAGTTAGCGTTTGGGTGAGGGTGGTATATTATTATGTTTATTATTTATTAATATTGCATACCCCACCCTTACCAAAATAATGTGTTGTGGTTGGGTCGTAGGAATCTAACACTAAACCTTTTTCGAGAATTTAAGTGTGTATGTAGCTAATTTAGGCGCTCTTTTACTTATGTACGTGAAAAGTTATGCAAAAAACAAAATAATACCACAACGCATATTGTTTGGGTTAGGGTGCGGGTTGGTTAGCGTTTGGGTGAGGGTGGGTCAAGTAATATTATGTTTATTATTAATAATACCTTGACTCACCCTCAACCAAACGCTAACCCGCACCCTAACTCCAACAATATGCGTTGTGGTAAGCGGCATTTAAAGAAAGTTTTTTTTTTTATTAATTTTCATGTACATAAGTGAATAAGCGCAGAAATAATTATGAGAGAATAAATATAATAATAATAATACTTTACCTAACAAAACCCAAACGATAACCCCTAACCCAAATAATATTAGCAATATAAACCCCTGAATGAAATTCTGGTGGGACCACTGCCAAATTCCATATACTACCTATAAATATAATTTTGTCTTGTTTTCTAGCGATACACCAATTAGGAACCCATTTTTATATTAAAGATGCTTAGTATTATTTAATCACCAACTAAAGAGAGATATGGCTGAATTGTTAAACAATCCTGCGAAATTTGCGAAGTTGTGTGAAAATCCTTCTACATTTTTAACTGGGGACAGCTCGGTTTCTGCGCAATTTATCGACATTGTTGCCGACATTTACAAACTTTCGAAACTCCTCAACCGAAAAACAGACAATGACCCGCTGTCAACTCTTCTCACAGAAGGTTTCGATGAAGAACAGATATGGCAGCAAGTCGACCTGCTGAACACTGAGGTCATTGCGAAATTAAAAAATCAAGTTTCGTCACACGAAAAAGACAAAGGTCTAACTTTAATAAAAACCGAAGAGAAAGCGCTTTCTGTAAATGAAAATGAGTCTTTAAACTCGGAAATTGAAGAAGGGAGCGAATTTTCTGATGGGGAAAATGCAGGTGATTTTGAGTTGAAGGAAAACACAGAGGAAGAAGTCTATGAAAAAACAGTCGTTGATGATAATTTTTTCAGTCTTCGTCGAATGGAAAAGTTTCTTGATCAGCAAGAAAATGAAGAAGGCGGTAAAAGTGATGAGGAAATTGATTACTTCGAAGATATTGAATCCAGTGACGGCGAAGGTTTATCCGAGCCGGAAAGCGAAAATTTTGACGAAGAAATGTTAAACAGGGAGAATGCTGAACACGTATCGGCAAGACAACTAAAATACGATGACTTTTTTCCAGACACAGGCCGAACGAAAAAAGATTTACAAGAAAATGTTGACAAAGACACAGAAACAAAAGCACAGCTTGATAAGCAGCAAAAAAACTTGGGAAAAAAGGTGGGAAAAATGGAAGAAAAAGCTCTAGCTGAAGCTGATTGGCAGATGAAAGGAGAAACAACGGCACAAAAACGTCCCGTTAACAGCTTACTCTCCGAGGTGTTGCAGTTCGATACGACCGAAAGAAACGCCCCGGAAATCACCGATGAGCACACCCACGATTTGGAAAGCATAATTATCCAGCGAATCAAGGACTGCTCGTATGACGACGTGCAACGTAAAATAAAAGACCTCAAAGACCCACACGAGTACAAGCAAAAGATCGTGCTCAACTCAGAGAAATCTAAACTCTCGCTTCACGAAATCTACGAAAAAGAGTATTTGCAGAAAATGTCTGGAGAGGGTAAAGAGGAAAAAGAAGACCCGGCTCACACCGAGATAAGAACTTTAATGAAAGGATTATTCCGGAAGCTGGACGCTCTTTCCAATTTTCATTTTCAAGCGGCTCGACCTGAGCCGGAGATCAAAGTGGTCAAGAATCTTCCGTCAATAGCGATGGAAGAAGTTCAGCCGGTTCACCACTCGGAGGCGCAACTCCTCGCTCCCGAGGAAGTTCATTCTGGTGGAAAAACAAAGTCCAACGAGGAGCGAACGTCAACCGACAAGAAACGGGAAAGACGGAAAAAGAAAGTCAGACAAAAGGTCAGTGGAACATGTTTACCTTACAACTTTTTAAATTAGCAGAATCTCACCTTAATTTCGTCTGGGAGTTTCTTGCTATTTTAATTTTGACAACTCAGTTCATAACTGTAAAGAGAAAAGTTCGGGGATTCTAAACCAGCATCAAAATCCTTCTTATAAATATCTTGAATAATATTTAGGTAACCAAGTGGGTAGTGGGGCCCTAGTGCTCCAGTTGAGGTAAGGTATAAATAGGTAATATTATTGCAAACAAAAGGTAGTTAAATGTCTGAATAAGGGAAATCACCATTCTTTTTAGAAGACAGTGTTTGTTATAGAAAGCTCAGTTTGTTATACTAACTTGGCCTTTCCATTTTACCTGTTTTGTTTCAATTTCAAGTTTTAACAAAACGATTTCTGCATGTTTTACCATGATACACTTTGTACTTTACAGGTTCGTTCGAAAGCAAGAACCGCCAAGCTGGAAGCTTTGGCAGAAACTAGCGAGAAATTGAAATCTGTCCAAGCGATCGGCAAATTACAGCAGCAGGCCAAGCTACCTGGAAGTCAAACTACAATTATTAAGGTAATTTATTATGTTTTTTTACAATTTGGTTTATGATTGGTGGGTATAATTTTTATGTTGGGACATTTTCCCTAACAAAAAACTACTTAACATCCTGTAATTGTACATGTGCTTTTTATATCATGTTAATAAAAAAATATTTATATTATATACATGCGTACCTAATGTTAATTTTTTTAAAACTAACTAAATTGTTTTTAAATTTATTTGATACCTTACAGCGGGGGACACCAAACTTTTTCGGCCGGATAATTTTTAGGGTTTGGTGACCGCGGACCAGACTACTGTAACGATTAGAGATTGTGGGCCGGATTTAAAGTGTGTATTAAACTTTTTGTAAAGTTAGCTTTACCAAAACTTAATTTAGTTTAAAAATGTTTAAATTTAGCTTGTACCTGCACCCGATAAGCTTTTCCATTAATGAACTATTAATGATTGTGTTTTGGTTAGCTAAGAAAATAATCTGCATGCCATATAAATTAAACTGGCTGGCTGTAGTTTGGTGACCACGGCCTTATAGGTATTTCTTTAGTTGTTTAAAGCATGACAAAGAGTAGACAAAAACAACTGATTTTTTGACATTTGTATTGAGCTATTTATGCTGAATTTAGTTTGAAGTAAACGACATATTTATTGATTGTTTTTTGCAGAACTCGAAACAAAAAGAAAACTTGACGTCATCCAAAGCATTCTTTTCCAAATTGGAGGAAAATAAAACTAAGAGGGTTGTGAAAAGAAAAATGGCCTAAACGTTGCTAAAGTGCTGCCAAAGAACAGTGATATGCGCTTGGTATTTCTGCAAATAAATAACAAAGTCCAGAGTTGGATGTTTTGTTTTATATGGCAATAAGTGGAAAAATATTGCTAACTTACAATTCCAGTTTTATGTTACCAAGACCACGATTTACTGAATTTAAAATATATAAGCCATATAAGAGATTTTAAAGAGATGTTTGCTTAGTCAATATGAGACTTTCATTTTATTAAATAAACAATGATATAGATAAAAACAAGACATGCTTCATTAGTTCGTCTTGATAAGATTTTTGTAACACCACGGTGGATGAAATACCGGCTAAATGTCCATCAATAATTGAGGTTTCAATTGCGTAATTCGCAGAGCTCGAAATATGAAATCTGTTCTGTTGGATTTTACGTCACAGTGTCACCTATTAGCCTACTCGAAAACATATAAGTCCAGCTACGCCTTAATAATTTAGAGCGGATAATTTTTTCTTTTTAATTATTTTAATATATCTGGATCCAAGTCTAAAAAAATATATTTTGGTATTCAAAACCTTTTTACCAATTTGTTACGCGGTCCGATTAAGAATACAAAAACACTAAATGAACCAGGGTATTTTTAAGGTTTGGTTTGGGTGACCGCTAAGTAGTTTTAAGAGACCGCAAGTGTTTCGTTTAAATACCAAAAAGTTGCAAGTCCAAAATTTGGGAAACCGCTGGAGAAATTTGGGGAACCGTTTCGGTCCCCCAAAACACCTTAAAAAAACACTGAAGTGAACTATCATCAAATGACTAGTGTACAATACATTCACCGACCCGTGAGCTCTGTAAAGTGTGCAGCAGAGTTGACAAATAAACTGCTTTAAGTAGCGTTACGACATATTCCTATACAAGTTTTACGAAGTTGGAATTTTGCGCCATTTACAAAATATTTAAAGGGAAGTTAAAGCTTCGTGAAACTGTAGAATAAATATAATTGTAAGGGTAAATTTTCTTACAAAGACGTCAAATATGGCATTACCAAACTATTTTTATTTAACATGTGTACAACCAATATGCGGCTCTCCTAAAAAATAAAGTTAATTAAAATCGCGTAGTGCTAAAAGAGCTATCACTAAACAACTTTCATTGAAACAAAAATGTCTTACAGTTTAGAAATAAGGCTTACGTAAAATTTCGATATTAACAAGCACTATAATGACATGTATACAACCAATATGAATCTGTCATAAAAAATAAAGTTTTTTTAAAATCGGTTATTCCTATAACAGCTTTGCTACAAAACTCTGCTAAAGAAACAAAAATATGTTGTACAATTTTTGAATGTGGCTTACTTGAAACTTCGTTATTAAGAAACAACTCCATTTGAAATGTATCGTAAAAAGTAAAGGTCAAATAAAATCCACAAGTCCTAAAACAACTTTTTGTATAAAACTTTGCCCGAGAAAAAACAAATTTTCGTTTTTTTCTTTATTGTTTGTCTGGAATATATATAAAAAAAAATTCGCCTATAGTTGCAATTTTATTACCCGAATAGGTGGTCGAAGCGTTACTTTGATAAAATTTTGCCGGAAGAACAACTTTACAATCGAAACAACGCCTGGCAGCAACAGTATATTCATCCAAAAAACAAATGTTGTTCAATTTTAAAATATGGTTTACCAGAACATTTCGACCTCTGTATTACACGCGCCGTCTATCGTTTGATACCTGAGAAGTATCTTGTTGCAAATTCGCCCAAATAGCCTCCTGGGTGGCGCTTACATGAAATGCGACACTCCTCAAATAAAAGACCCGCCGCCAATGTATCAATTCACTGTTGTATCGATTTGATCGAAACGCCATCCCGACGTTTCACACTTTCGGCTTAATATGTTGAATATAATTGCGTCTACATCGATTGTATAGCAAATATGCCAACCGTTTGGGTTCGTTGCTAGACTCAGGGCAGTTATTATGATCTGTTTGACTAACTGAATGCAGTAAGCTGTTAAAGTAGAGTTTTAAGAATTGTATGTTGAAATCTATTTGCTTTGACATCAAATGAACGGTTTTTATTGAGCTTTTTGGTTTGTTTGCTGGACTCTGGCCCGTTACATAGTGGTCTGTGGCCATAGTTCACATTGGTTAAATATATTAAGCGGGGTTCTGAGCAAAATTTCTTCAAAATGTGAGGATATTGCGGAAGCAATCTTAAGATATGGCTCATATATTAGTTAAGTTCATCTTATTTATGCTGATGTCTTGAGTGTTTTTGTGCTATGAAAAGTACAGTGAAGAGAATTGGGTGGCCGCTTTAAATGTCGGATCGCCGCGAAAAAAATTAAAATAAATCTTGATTTTAATAAGTTTTACCCATTTTTTTCATTTGAACTTACCGCGGAATTTTCGTCTATCGTTGATTGTTTATATACGATATCTGTTTGTTGTCCACAAAAGCAGAAAGTAAAATGTGATGACGATGTTGAAGCCAGAATTTTTTTTCGGACTGAATCAATCTGGGATCCCCAAACTGTAATGTTGTCCATTTTTAACGCTCCGCGCGAATCTCAGTTATGTTTCTTAGCCTTTTCCGATTAAATCGTTTCAGCCCAAAGGTGCCGTGCGTCTAATCGCTTTCTAAAAAAATGAAATCTTTAAACGATGAAAAGGCTTTTGGCGAATTGATAACATCTTTGTAAATCAAATTTTGTTTTGGAAGAACACCTCTTCAAACTAAAACTTTAACGAAATAAACGGACTGTGTGGTGTTCTTTTAAACGTCACGTTTAAATGTAGCTTCGTGACGTCAAATTTAGCGTAATTTTATGACTTCACGTTAAGAAATAAATTTGTGACGTCATTTTGGAAACAAATCGTCATGCCCCCAACACAAAAATTCTAGATCCATGCCTAATTTGGATAGCATGTGCAACAATAGGGTGTATCTGTATAGCATCCAAGACCATCGGCGGCAGGTTTTAGCCAGTCGATCACTGCTCCGCTGACGCGTATATTAACAAGTAAAACTCATAGTTAAAAACAGGAGTAAAAACAGGATCAGACGTTTTGTTTAAAAGGAAAATATATTTCGTCAAGTGGCATCATCAGTTCCTTATTCAAATATAGAATCTTTGGATAGCATGTGTTTCGGATTGTAGCTCTAACTGATAGCAGTGATGCCATAAATTTTATACTTTATCCCTTTAGCACAAAAATAACCCTCACCTAATTCGACACGATATATACCGTCGTTATTATCGGTAAATAATCAAATTGCTCAAATTGAAGCGTTGAAAGTCTAAGTAAGAAACATATAGCTACCTTTAAATGTCTATTAAAACTATTTAAAAAAATGTTTAACTTTAGGGTAGAAATCAAACGTATAAATGTGTGACTCTTTAAGAACAACCATCACTATGATCAAGACGACTTATCCAACAATCTTTATTGTAATTTCTGATGTGTTATAGGCCTACTCATATTATTATTTATCGTGAGCCAGACTGTTTTGTTTCTTAGTAATCTAAGCAGCTGATATATATGATACATTAAGCTAGTCCACCGGGTTAATCTAGTAATGGAATCTTGCTTGGGTTAAACATAGTGATATAGATTCTGATGCAGAAGAACAAAGACTTGGCATTGTCGTCACGGATGAATGAACAGAGCCGAGGACTTTTCGAGAAGGTTTTAACAAATGTGAGAAATTCATAAAGTATATTACAAAACTAAAAGGTTCTTGTGTAATGCAAAATATATCACCGTTTGTGACCTTTGACATTTCTGCTTATCAAAAATAGGGTAAAAATGTTTAACTTACGGTACGTAAAATTAGGCTTAATTTGAAAACAGATGTTCTAAGCCTGACCTTGCTTGCAATATAATCCTGATCAGACTTAGCCCACTGGTCAGCCTTTCAGAAGGCATCATGTTTAGGTTACTATATAATGTGTGCCGTTGTCGTTGGTCAGTACGACTCTAGAAGAGCTTGGCCGCCTAATATACACATAGTGTATGAATGTTTTAGTTAGTTTGAAACGTTAAACAACGTAGGAAAAACATTATTGTTATGTTATATTTAATTACGCTAAACATCAATTCAAGATACTCCACAGTTATACAGTTTATTCACATGTTCTCTATAAAGCAGTGTTGACTGAATTGCACTTAAGTCACTGTTTTTAAATGACTTGACTTAGGTCGTTCCGACAAATGACTTAGTTCGTAATGAAGTTATCTAGTTTATTCACGTGTTCCCTTTATACACATATTACTTTAATTGCTTTTTTTAATATCACCAGAGCGCAAAGCAAAATCCATCTCGTCTGGCACCTACGTCAGCATTTCGCCGCCACCAGTTTATCAAATCTGCAGCCTACAACGCAAGAGCAGCTACTACGCCAAGTGGTAATAAGATTCAATAACAGTAAGATTCTCTTGCACGTCTTTGCAATTAATAACTTCTACAAAAACAGCTAATGATGTGACGATGTTTAAAACAATAAAAAGTAGTAAACATTTTAGTAGAAAAAAGTCTAAAATATAAAAAATATAACTCTTTAATTTTTAAATTAAAAAAAAATATAACTCTTTAATTTTTTTAAATTTAATGAAGCCATCATGTTTCAACTAAAAACGAATTTCCGGTAGGTGTCGGTAAAGGGTAGCCTAACCTAAAGTGCTTTATTGTTTTTCCTACAAGCCAATATATTAAATTGTGTATGCCGAACAATAGCATACACTTTGTTTCTTTCGTTTTTTTACTGAAAAATCCAGTAGGTGGCGACAAAGAGTAATATCTAAATCATTGTTTTCTAAATTTAAACTAAAGAATAAACTCGTATGAACCGAAAAGCAAATAAAATTCCATATTTCTGTTGTTGATTAGGTGAAACCCCTTTATTGCCATTAGCCAACCAATCGAGCGGCCCTATTATGACGCCACAAACACCTCATTACCCATTCGAGATGGTCGGGAAAACAAAACGACCGCAGGAAGCTCAACACAGGTGAATGGAAAACAGGGCGATTGGGGAAACTTCAAATCTTGCAAAATTTAACTTAAACTTTATTTTAGGTACAATGTTTAGCTGCCTTGGCTTTAAAGGTCTATAAAAACATGTCATTTCTAATCAGTGTTGTAATGACTTAAGTCAATGACTTGCCTTAATTTAATGCACTTAAGCCACCTTTTTTAAAAACTTAACTTGACTTAAGCGTTTTGGACAAATGACTTGTGTTAAAATGAAGCGTTTTCATTGGGAATTATTTTACAAATGACTTGACTTGGACTTGAGTCTGTTAAAAATTACTTCCTTAGAACACTGCTTCTAATTTCTTTTTAAAAACTGATTCGTATAGTTAATTTTCAAACAAAAATTGTTCACTTTACAAGCTTTCAAAACTGTTGGTGTGTAAATTTGTCAAACGTTTTCCTGATGTTTTTTGCTTGCACAGAATTTCCAGCAGCCGCATGTCGGCTCATGGACGACACCAAGTGGTAGGTTACGACCACCGACGCATGAAGGTTTACGGTTACCCCGCCTTGGTGGGGAGCAACCAGCAGCAACTGCTCTGCCTCACCCCAAGCACCCTAGGACCCCCAACCCCCCAACCGGGCAACAAAACACCAATCACCGACCCCCAAAAGTACCTACAGCGCTTTAAGGGTGATACTAATAGAAATCGGTTCCCGCCCTTTACGCTCAAAGGTCGTGAGGTGACTTACCCCTTGACCTCGCCGACCCCGCCCCTGACCCCTAGGACCGCGCCCCTGCCACGCCCTCACACCCAGTACCGCCACCAGCTCCATCAGACTCCAATTCAATCGCAAGGCCAAATTTCCACGAAACCGCAATCGGCCGCCGGTTTGAATAACCGCAAGACGGCGTTCAAGAGCGAACACTTGCAGCAGTACAGAGCACAGCTGGAGTCATATCTCGGTCCTCGAAAGAAAGAAACCAGTTTTCTGGCCCGTCGGATGGCCCCTGTGTTGCGTGTGGTTCCGGCCGGCGCCGCTTGGGCCAAACCCGGCCCCGGGCCGCCCCCCAAGTCGCGGGACGAGTCCGAAGTGACGTCACAGAAGCGGGTTACCTTCAGCGACCAGCTGGGACTCCCCCTAACCCGCAACATGACACCCACTTATAGGAAGAAACATTCTTACATCTTGAGATGGCTGGAGACCGCTGGAAGGCCGGCGCCACCTTTGGCCTGAACGTTTTGGGAATTTTAGCATTATCAGTGCGTTTAGCAATTTCTGAAACAAAACGAATTTTTTTTTTTTAATTTTAAATTAATGAGCTTACAAAATCAAATGAAAACTAGTTTGTGTGTAACTTTTCACTGGCAAATTTTTTGACAAATTTTGCCTTAATTTCGATTAAAATAAAGCGAGAACTTTTTTTATTTTGTTTATTTTGATGTATTTATCTGTCAATAAAGCGTTTTTTACATCTTGGACAAATGCAAGCCGACCGCTTTAGTCTTAAGTTTTAATGTTCTTTAAATTCGGATGTTCTACTTCTTAGCATTTCTGAAACAAAACAAGATTTTTTTTTTTTTAAGTTTTAAAATCAATAAGCTTAAAAACATCAAATGAAAACTAGTTCGTATGTAACTTTTCACTTTTCCCTTTTTTGACAAATTTTGGATTAAAAAAGCGTTTAGCATTTCCGAAACAACACGGAACCTGTTTTCAATTCAAATTATTCAACGCCAAAGATTTAGCTTAAAAATGAACAGTTTTATATTCTGGCGTTTTGTAATTCTCATTTATTGTTTATTGCCCGTTTGAAAATTCAACAATTAAATTTTGTATTTTTTACCTGTGTTAGCAAAAAACATATCTTTACCAAAAAAACTATTTTAAACTGTAACTTAACAATAAAAGAATCCTGTGTTTAATGAAGCAACTATCCTCTTAGTTTTGTGTTCTATCTTTTACCTTTAAATGAAATAAGATCACCTTATTCATAAAATGGTTAAATCACTCTGTAAACAGGTTTTTCTTTCAATGCTCTATTTTTGTCGTCATGCAAAAAAAGATGTCAAGAAAAATTTCTTTAAACCAGTGAACGAAAACACAGCAACGAAATTAGTATCTTATTTAAAAGTTTTAAAATTTTGTATTTCTTTTATGTCAATAAAGCAAATGTTTGTTGCAGACAATTCTATTTTTACATGGGATATTATATTATGATGCTGTTAACTAACCATTAACATGAGTGTAAGATATTCATTAAGAATTTGGATAAAGGTACAGATCTTAAAGCGACCTCGTCAACAGTAAAAAAATCCTTAATTCTATTAAAAAAATATATTTACATAAATTCAAATCTTTGCTTTGGGCTTACTCTTATTTAGCAAACTGTTTTTTGAGTAAAGAATCACCAGAATACTTAGGAGCACGATAGTTGAAGGTTTTAGTCAGACGTAGCAAAAAGTTAAGCCCATACAGAAGTAGGTTGCATTTTGTGAACTTTTAAATAAATCTTTAGATAATGGCTGGGGGTTGTTTTAGACGTAGTAAGAATATTGAAGCCTATACAGAAGTAGATATAGAATTTTGTGAACGTTTCGAATAAATCTTTATTCGTTTTCTGCGAGTTCTTCAAAACGATCAAAATGCTTCCTGCTTGTATGGAAAAAGTGTGTAGAAAACTGATAGTGGTAGACTAACAAGCCGTAGTTTAAAATAAACGTGAGCATGATGTAAACTAAAAAACAACATTTTTGTTGCCACAAAATATGTGACGCCAAGGGCTATTGTACACGTGCAAATATGACGAGAAACGTTTATGACATAGGTTCATGCAGGTTGCAAGCGATTTGCGTCTAAATTGTCGCAATATTTACGACAGACTGGCATAACGTTTTAAGATGTACGGCTTTTGTAAGGCCAGCATATTATTAATAGTGCTGGACTCAGATATGCCTGTTGATTTACAGCATATATTTATTGTACATTTTGATATACCGGCAGCCTAACTTTTTCTAATTAAAGCCGTGTGTGATTAAAAACTAAGAAGGGATTTGTAATTTACTTAAAAAATAGCCGGGCGTTATAGTTAGATCAAAGCCCATACAAAAGTAGTCTGTAGGTAGCATATTTTGTGAAGGATTTAATTACAAATCTTTCGAAAATGGCCGGAAGTTGTATAGTAAGACGTGGAATGACTGTAAAAACCCACACACAAGTACTGTAGGTAGTGTGAATTTTTCGTTTAAATCTTAAGATAATGTCTGGAGGTAGCGTTTTGTGAACGTTTCAAATATTTCTGTATTCACTTTTAACCTGTTTTCTGAATGGACTTTGAGATACTTATGTTTGTTATTATAGGCATTGGTTTTAAGCTCGCAAAGATGCAAATTTTTAACCCTAAAATGTTCTCAGTCTCAGATTATTATCGATATCGCTGTTTCAAAAAAATAATGAATGAAGCTGTAATAAAGCTTAACCGCAACTGTCAGCTAGAAACGTGATTCACATCAGAAAGGGGCGTCATCTCAAATTGCTGACCTCTGATTGGCCAATTGTACGGCAACATGATACCCCAAGGCAACTATGTTGAGCAATGTTTTGTGACCAGACGACCTCGCACGATTGTGAAGTATCGTAAGGTAAACGGCGGCCGCCGAAATAAAACCAAACTTTCAGTTTCGACATGTTTTCAAGTTTAGAAAGGGCAGAATACCTTTAAACGTTGCTGAGTTGTACGACTTTTTTGTTAAAGAGGATAGCTTTAAGTTAAGTTTGAAATACATAGAAGCTGTACGAATTGGTGCTTTGGATGAACAGTTTTTGTTTAGTGGTTA
The DNA here is from genome assembly GCF_963924565.1 of Ascidiella aspersa. Taxonomy (NCBI): domain Eukaryota; kingdom Metazoa; phylum Chordata; class Ascidiacea; order Phlebobranchia; family Ascidiidae; genus Ascidiella; species Ascidiella aspersa. The sequence goes on from NC_139450.1 coordinate 32,509,212, forward strand.
CGAAAAAGCAAAAGAAACAGAGCTAAAATTTCGACGATATCTGTGTAACCGGTAAAGCTGAAAAGCTTCAGATTTAGCGAAGTTAATACACCAGGCATTTACATACGGTTAACGCATTATCAATACAAAACATCGTTGTTGTGCTTATGCTTAGTACTTGGGTCGCCGCGAAAAAAGTTTGATAGACATCGTTACATACTTTAATTGTGAAAATAACGACCCAAATAGACGTAAAAAGCGACATGCTTTGTTGTTCAAACGTTTCGGCAAATGCTCATGCCATCATCAGTGATATGAAGGCCACATCAGTTACACCCGTTAATGGTGAAAATAATATATCACTGATGATGGCATGAGCATTTGCCGAAACGTTTGAACAATAAAGCATGTCGCTTTTTACGTCTATTTGGGCCGTCATTTTCACCATTAAACTTATGAACAGATCCGTATATAGTGTTCCATCGTTACATACTGTTGGAAAATTAGAAAAAATATCAATACCCTAATTGTACAATGACAGATACACACACATATGTGTTAACGTTTTTCTAGCCTGCCCTGCTTGCATCATTGATCGACAGATTGGTGAGTCTGCGATGGCTTTCGACGTACCATCATGAAAATTATGAAGCGTAATCAGTGAATTGAGAAGCTCAGTCATTTTTCAAATATAAATCATTTTTTAAGAATTTTCATTTCAAGGTAGAATTGCTGCGTTGGCTCGCAAATCGTGGATAAAATTCCTAGTTTAATTTATTATCGGATCAGCTTGATTTTCAATGATTCTTCGGTTTAAGAATTCGATCAATAAGTGTGGACTTGCTTACGTTACGTTAAGGGTTCTTAAACTTTTTTCACCGCGCACCCCTATTATTTTTGGCTTCGCGTGGACCAAGGAAGGCAAAAAATTATAATATGACGTCATAAATTGACGTCTCAATACAAATAGACTTCTGAAATCTGCTGATTTCGGTCCAAAAAGTGTGAAAGTGAAATGGAGTCTAAATACATTCAGTGGAAAACCGTTTTCTTTTTAATTAAACTCTTTACTTTGAAAAATTGATCACTTTTTGAATATACACTAATAATTTACTTAGGCCTTCATGGACCCCCTAAAAACTAGTTCACGGACCCCCAAGGGGTAAATGGACCCCAGTTTAAGAACCCCTGCGTTACGTTATAATAACTATAAGATGTGAAAAGTACGATTTTTTGTGGAGGTGTGACTTTAGGCCTGTTTTTTTCTTTTAGAAAGAATAGTTTAAGCTATTGATTGAGGAGTGCAAAAGCTATAAAAGTATTTTTTTAACAATTTTAGTTATGGGCTTGATACAGTTTCAAACAAGTTTTACAATCTCTGGTTGTTAAAGGTTTTCGAAGAAGCAATATACCACACAAAGCAAAGAGCAAAACTTTCAAGTTATTATATATTCAATTATAAGGCTTTTTAGATATTGCAAGCATATTTGTCAAAAATGAAATATTGCAATAACCTTTGCTTTGTATATTTTCGGGTGAAAACTTTTTTTAAATTTCTTCCACGACCAGATATTGACCACTTCTCGCTGTATTTTAATCTTTCACCATTGTTATTTAGTGTCAGTGCAATATTAGCTCAAACATGATGCAGCTAAATTGTTTAAAATGTCAAAATACAGTCAAAAGTAATTCAAATTGGTTTCAACCATAGTTTATTGGTATTTGATGGGCATTCTATCAATATCAGCGGTTATCTCCAGTCAGCATGACTTATTTCACGTATGACGTCACTTGAATGACAGGCAGCTTTATGCGACCATAGTGCTGGTAATAGTACGTAAAATACAGTCATAGCTCACAGCCGTATTAAAGCTAGACGCGATGTAATTTGTTTTGGCCGGAACTACGTATGACACGACAACGCGCTTTGTAAATCCACTGTGACGTCATAAACGTGAGAGGCGCGATGCAAGCGCGGTAGCAAAGATGATTCGAACAAATCACAATTAGGTTGCATCGATTTTTTTAGGCCAGATTACTATTTTAAATCAGTCATTTTGTCAACCTAAGGTCAAGTCCACCGTTAACAGTTTAGCATTGTTTCGTGATTGTTTCCCAACAATGGCCACTTCCATTCGGATATTTCGCGCCCTGCTCGGGAACAACTGCAACTGCAAGTCCGTTGTGACGTCACACTACGTCACAACATTGCAGCAACGTCATAATTCGAGCTTCGACGCGGATAAGAGGATTGTGATAACAGGTGAATGGACTTTGGAAGCTGTAGCGTTTTTGCAACAATTGTTTGTTGACAACGCCATGAATAACATGTAAACAATACATCAGGGCTACTCAACTATTATTAGCAAAGGTCCAGTTACAAAAGTTTAAAATTTTCTTAGATCCGTTATACTCTCATGAAATAATTTATAGTCATAGAAAACGTTATACGGTATAATTTACATACGTCCTTCCCTTTAACTGAAAATTCTGTATTGTCCGTTGCTAAAAATGGGTTTTCAACAAACAGCAGCAATTGTTTGCCGAGAAAACTTCATCAAATCGCATTGCTAAGTAAATACTGAGACAGATAAGGTCCGAATTTAACCTTGAAAAGTTCGACCAGTTAAGTTGCCCTGCAATACATGAACAACTGGCTTGGTGATAGATAAAGTCTTTGCTGATTGTCTTCAAATCGCTTTTAAGTGCTGTAATGTTTATGCTGTTGTAAAATACAACGCTTTATTAAAACGCTCTTTACTGCCTATAAACTTTGGGAAAATCGGCAACTTGAAGATTACCTTTAAAATGTTATACAATATGTTTTGGGATTTTGGGTTACAAAACAAAAACAAAATATGATTTTTGATCGTTATTAAGTCATAGCCCTGACTCGGCTTGTTTCAAATACAAAATAATTAACAAATAACAATTAGGCCTATATCACTTTGCGAATGTCTTGTTTGTCTGTTGAAGATTTTAATTTATTCTTGAAACAGAATCTAAAATCTAACTTAAACTTTCAATATTTCAGGCGGGTTGGGTCAACTTGGTCAGAACTTAGCTGCTAAACTGCGGAAGAAATATGGACGGGACAACGTACTCCTCACAGATATCAAGAAACCAAGCAACGGTGTTATATCTGCAGGTTTGTAAATTTTTCAAACTAAAATTCTGCATAACCTGACTAAAATTGTCCTAACCATTGCAAATTTGGAAAATGACTATTTGTAAACTGCATTTTAATCCATGGACTGTCATGTCATTTTAATTCAGGATGTCCTTTTAAAGGAGCCGATACCGGAAGTCAAGTGGTAGTATCGCTACTAGTCCAATATACGGATAAATTAACTTGTAGGCTATGTTTTTAAATTAATTTGCATTCCAATGCATTTATACTTTGAAAGGTAAATTGATCCCCATTAACCTGAAAAAATACATTTTAAACACTGCAATTTTAAAACTTTGCTTGTTTGAGCAGCCTACGGTGCATGAAATTTTATGCCTAAAATATCGCGTATCAGTATTGAATTCTTAGTGTCGGACATTTCTTATGGTACTTTCATATTTTGCTTTATGGCCTTCTATGTTTGCGATGACCACAGGTCCTTGTGTTGTCCAAATTACACTAAGATCTGTGTGAAGTCCATTAAAATTAAAATACAGTCCTTGTGAGGTCTTGTTCGCTGTAACTTCTTTATCTCGAACTGACACAGGTCATTTACTTTCACTGACACAGGTCCTTTACTTTCCCTCTAGCAAGTCCTTTATGTCGCATTGACACAGGTCTTTTCGCTTTGCACTGACACAGGTCATTTAACTCGCACTGACACAGGTCCTTTATCTCGCACTGACACAGGTCCTTTACCTCACAGTGACACAGGTCGTTTATCTCGTCCTGACCCAGGTCTTTTATCTCGCACTGACACAGGTCCTTTATCTCGCATTGACACAGGTCTTTTCGCTTTGCACTGACACAGGTCGTTTATCTCGTACTGACACAGGTCCTTTATCTCGCACTGACACAGGTCCTTTATCTCGTACTGACCCAGGTCTTTTATCTCGCACTGACACAGGTCCTTTATCTCGTACTGACACAGGTCGTTTATCTCGCATTGACACAGGTCTTTTCGCTTTGCACTGACACAGGTCGTTTATCTCGTACTGACACAGGTCCTTTATCTCGCACTGACACAGGTCGTTTATCTCGTACTGACCCAGGTCTTTTATCTGGCACTGACACAGGTCCTTTATCTCGTACTGACACAGGTCGTTTATCTCGCATTGACACAGGTCTTTTCGCTTTGCACTGACACAGGTCGTTTATCTCGTACTGACACAGGTCCTTTATCTCGTACTGACCCAGGTCTTTTATCTCGCACTGACACAGGTCTTTTCGCTTTGCACTGACACAGGTCGTTTATCTCGCACTGACACAGGTCCTTTATCTCGTACTGACACAGGTCGTTTATCTCGCACTGACACAGGTCCTTTATCTCGCACTGACACAGGTCTTTTCGCTTTGCACTGACACAGGTCGTTTATCTCGCACTGACACAGGTCCTTTATCTCGTACTGACACAGGTCGTTTATCTCGCACTGACACAGGTCCTTTATCTCGCACTGACCCAGGTCCTTTATCTCGCACTGACACAGGTCTTTTATCTCGCACTGACCCAGGTCTTTTATCTCAAAATGACACAGGTCCTTTCGCTTACGCCGACATCCTCGACTACGATTCACTCAAACAGCTGATCGTGAACCACGGCGCTGATTGGCTGATCCACTTTAGCGCTTTGCTGAGCGCCATCGGTGAATCGAACGTCCCTCTGGCGCTCAAGGTCAATGTTGAGGGACTCCACAACGTTATGAATGTCGGTGAGTATCGTTGTGGCTGTTGATTGATGTTATAATAATTAATTTGCGTAACTACTTGATTTTAAATGCCTAAATCACAAAATGACATGACATTGAGGGAATTTTTTGACAAAATATTTAAAGTAAAAAAAATAAATAAAATGCAGGACATATCACGTTGATGAACGGTTTTTGGCTAAATATTCGGTTTGTATTTTTTTCTTTTTTTTTAAGCAACACAAACGGTTTCGATGCTGTCTCCCTAAAATGAGCCGTTTTATTCGTGTTTTCGGTAGCTAATGAAAGCTTTAATTTTATTTCACCTTATTTCAACTGTCGAATCTTACCGACTGATAATTGGAACACACTCAATTACTATGAGTTCATTGATTATTATCATCTCAAATATATGCCACATCTGCATAACCCGTTAAAATTCGCCAGGTAAAATTCGCCAAAGCGCTTCTTAAGGGTTGTTACTGGAAATTCAATCGTAATGACACAGCACTTAATTGAGATTATTGTGCCTATTTTACCACGGTATCAAGGTGTAATCAATTCACAAGTTCCGCTTCCCAGGTTTCCAACCTTTCGCGATTTTCTTGATCAAACTGTTTCTCACACTGAAATCAAACATATCTTCATGACAAGGAATTCCAGTTGTTTTAAACATTTTCAGCCCGCAACCCACCTCTATATTATAATTTAAGTAACTTAAGGTTTGATCAACTTACCATTTTAGCCGGAAATACCGAATTGAAATAGCAGTTGTATCCAATGCTGTAATAACGGTTGTATTTCAGGCTGCAATTGCATTGCAAAACTACCAAAAATAAAAAAATGTTTAAAGAGGCTTTCAGGAGATAATTAAAATAAATCTGTACCGGCTTATAAAAAAACATGTAAAATAATTTACCATGGCTAAATTATCGATTTTAAAATATTCCCTAATTTTTAATTTTGATCGCAGCCACCGAGTTTGACCTTCGCTTGTTCGTGCCGAGCACGATTGGTGCATTTGGTGAATCTTCACCCCGTGACCCGACCCCTGACCTCTGTATTCAACGACCCAAGACCATCTACGGGGTTGCGAAAGTGCATGCTGAATTGATGGGAGAGGTAGTAAAAATATGTTACATTACAAGCAATGCTGTAAGCAGAGGTGAAGTAGAATAATTCTCTTCCCAAATCGCGCGAAAATTCCAAAGATTACATAACAAGATTACGTCATAATGGTTCGACGTAGTGTCCAAATATGAAATGAAATCTTAGTTGTTATACATTTGTGGACATGGCAAGATTATCTGGTAAAAATGGACATTTTATTTTTACTGGTCTGCGTACGTGCAAAAACTCTTTTACCGTAACGCCGTTCCGCCTTACTTTCACCACTGGTTGTAAATCATTTTGAAATAACTGAAGTCGAAATAAAGTTCTTTGCAAAATAAGTGCAAATCAAGTCGTGTTTGTACTTAGCAAGTTAAGTCCAAGCAATCGAAATTTGAAATAAATATTAAGGGTTTCATTCCTAAAAAGTGAACACATTTAATTGCGAGCAATATTTTGCAAAACAATCAAGAAAAACATTTTTACGTCATACGTCACCGCATTTTAAGCTCGTGATATATGGGTTTTAATTTTTTGTGATAATATTTACCCCAGAAATAGGTTTTACTTCTTTACAAAAACACAAAAATAGTAATCGCGAAATGCTGGACCTAAAACAGATTAGTACGTGTTTTTAGTTGGGAGATCTTTTAAATCCAGTTCGTCTCGTTTTGCGCCCTCTTGCCTGTGACAAAAATATCCAAAGCATCAAGAAATGCTTGACTTCGAAAGCTGAATTCTCGCTGCAAAATGCTTTGCTCACTTCATGTGTTAAATCGGTTAAAGTTTAACTGATCCACTGGAGCCTCGGGCATCAAAGTAAGCTTCTATGGTTATTTTATTTTGGCGGCGCAGGGCTTAGCTTAAGTAGCCGGTATCGTCAACAAGAGAACCGCTTGTTTGTTTCTTTTTTTGCGGTGAACTCTGCAGACCCGGATTTAAGCGCCTCGGGCTGCCTTGCCGAAGTTTTGGTTTTCAAAAGTCAGCTGATTGTAATCGCCGCTCCCTGATTGGCTGAAAGTTTGAGGGCGTGTGCTTAAACTCACGGGGTCAAGTTTGATTTTATCAAATTTTGTGGAGGATATCCAAGTCGGCATTTTTTATTCTTTTCAAAATCGACAAGTTGTTCTTAAGCGACTCAATGTGCAAATTATTAAAATCTATAGTGAATCACGTTTAATGACGACAAACCATCAGGAAAATGCATTAAAAAACTCTTTAGGTTTTGTCTTGCCAATATACTTATTACATTTTTGTAAGGAAAAACTTCATTGTTAAGAAAACTTTAATGAACTTTTATGTGCATTTATTTTATGAATCTAGCGTTATTTGTATTCCATCGTTCCTATACATTTTTGTCTATTGGGGTAGCTGTGGAAATTGGTTCATGATACTTATTCTGATTAAGAATACGAACATTATAAAGGCAGATTCTTGTCATCTAAAATAATACAATTGTACAAAGGGCAAACTTCGAAAGTCATTTTCAAGGTAAAAATATATTCACATATAGCATTTAAATATCAATTGCGTTTTGTTGTAGGGGGCCCTGAAGTAAAATAATAACAAATGCCTGAGGTTAAGTCTGAATTATAAAAACGTCAAACAAATAAAAGTGTTTTATTATTTTTTGCAGTATTACAATCACAGGTTCGGTTTGGACTTCCGTTGTCTGCGCTATCCTGGCATTTTGTCAGCAGAAAAACCTGGCGGTGGAACTACTGGTAAGCCAGGCCTAAATAAATTAGCATTCAAAGTTTAAACGAAAGTTTTTGGAAAACACTGAAGTAGGTCTTAAATGTTCATAGATTTGTTAGGGTTTCGTAACCGCCTTAACACTTATGGATCAAGTATTGCTTAACATATTTTTAGCACTTTTTAGTTTAATTTTTTGTTCTTATAATTATGAATTAATTAAGATGTTATCGGAAATATGTTTGCCTCAAGTTTCAGACATCAGTTTTCAAATAAAGTCTTAAATGCATATCAAATTTCCTAATGTAGGTATATAGTTTAATTGCCATTGTACAGAAATTTATGAGAATCCTAACCAGCTATACCCAAAAAAAGTATAAAGGCCCTTCTAATATTAAAAACTGTTGGTAAATATTATATCAGACAAAAGCCAAAAGGTATTGTCAGAAAGAATGTATTAGGTTAAATTCAATCAGTATGTGGAAATGAAACAAAACTGTCTTGCCATAGCATAATTGTTACCCTTACACGTGCAGATTACGCGATAGACATCTTCTACAGTGCATTGGCGACGGGCAAGTTCGTCTGCGGTTTAAAGCCGGATACCAGGCTTCCCATGATGCACATCGACGACTGTACAGATGCCACCATCCAGGTATGGACCTACTGACTGCTGATGTTTAGCCCAATTGATATGGAATGCATTGATATAGATCGAGAGGTTGACTTTGATAAGAATTTTTGTAAGATAAAGTAAAATGAACAACAAAAATGTTCCTATTGGATTTAAGCGACTTGTCGCGACTTGTATTTCAACTTCATAATAAAATAACAGAAAATTTAAAAAATAACCAAGTAGTTGGTTAGTTTTTGTGCATATACATGAAAGGCTTAAGACCATATACTGACAATATAGTTTCGCACTAATAACGTTTTCATAACTACTTTATATCTCAAAGTAACATATTGTCAGTTCACACTATAGCTCTCATGCAGTATACTTTGCGGCGCTTGTCCAGAATGCTACCATTTTTTTCATAGCAACGAAACGAGATGTCAAAAAAGAAATTGCAAGGGAGAAATAAACATTGGAGAATAAATGCAATAGCCTAATAATTCTTGACCCATCCAAACCCAAACTCGCACCATAACACAAATAATATTAGTATTGTAACCTCCGGCAAAAATGTGGTAGGAATCTAGACAAGCCACAAAAAGTGGTAGGATTCTAGACAAGCCACAAAAAGTGGTAGGATTCTAGACAAGCCACAAAAAGTGGTAGGATTCTAGACAAGCCACAAAAAGTGGTAGGATTCTAGACAAGCCACAAATAGTGGTAGGATTCTAGACAAGCCACAAAAAGTGGTAGGATTCTAGACAAGCCACAAAAAGTGGTAGGATTCTAGACAAGCCACAAAAAGTGGTAGGATTCTAGACAAGCCACAAAAAGTGGTAGGATTCTAGACAAGCCACAAAAAGTGGTAGGATTCTAGACAAGCCACAAATAGTGGTAGGATTCTAGACAAGCCACAAAAAGTGGTAGGATTCTAGACCAGCGCCGTTTGTTTCCCAAATATAAACGAACAGGGCATTTGAAATACCTCAATTAAGTTCTCTGTAATATGAACCGATGTAATTTGACCGCCTCGCTATTTCAGTACATGGAGACCCCGGCTGAACTGTTGAAACAAAGAACTTACAACATTCACGCAATGAGCTTCAGCCCAGAAGAAATCGCTGCTGAGATCAGGAAGCACATCCCCGACTTTCAAATGACCTACGAAATTAATCCTCTACTGCAGGGGATCGGTAAGAAAATATAACAGTGTTTTTCAGTACTGAATAAACAACAAGTCAAGTCCCAGTCAAGTCATTATGAGAGCAAGTCAATTTCAAGTCCTGTCATTGACATAAAAGTAAATTGTTAAACTATTGAAATTGGTAAACTCGTTCGATTATAAGCAACAATTTAACTAAAAAAGAACACAAACGCAATACACAGCACTTTATTTAATGTGCAAAACTTGAGATAAATTTTAATGAAAATCACTTAATTTAATCCCAAGTTATTCGATAAAATGACTTAGGTCCAAGTCAAGTAATTTGACCAAAAGACTTAAATTAAGTTAAGTCGTTTGAAAACAGTGACTTAAGTGCACTTAAGTCAAGTCAATGACTTAAGTCATTACAACACTGCTAAATAGCGATTTTTTACTTAAAAAAAACTTTTTTGAAGAATTTTTTCGTTTGTTTTAAAGGAATATATTTTCGAGGGTTAACTTTTCAATTTAAGCAAGGCAACAGTGAAATAAATTGACTTGTAATGATGTTTTCTTTGTAGGTTGAAGGTGAACTTCACTTTATAGAAAAATAATGGAAAATAAACGTGTCTTTGTTGAGAAACAATATTAAATGGAATTACATAGACCTCAAAAAAAAAGAAAAAAAAAGAAATACATGTAAAAATGAGGAATCATTTAGAAATGAAACTTCTCAGAAAAAAATATCATTTATTTACCATTGAATTATATTTTTTAGTTCAAGTAATGGCCTAGTTTTTCTGCCAAAATCAACTGCAATTTAAATTTTGTAATTTACAGTAAAGGCGTTTATCCTGTAAAAGCCTGTACCGCTTAATGCATTTGGGAAAAGAGCCTAATACACACGGCGATAAATGACTGCTGTTTTAAATCGACAAATCGTAAACAATAACGAGCTCTTTGTTGACACCTAGCGGATGGATGGCCAAAGCGATTTGACGATAGCAACGCGAGGAGAGATTGGAACTTGAAGCACAAATACAACCTTCCAGAACTGGTCGAATTCATGCTCACTAAAATAGATGTTGGCCAAGATACTCAAACCATCTCCATGTAACTGACAGTAAAGGCATTAAGTAGCACTACAACGCTTTTTTTTCTGAAACATTTTCTATTTCAACGCGAGTTTTGTGCTTAATCGCCTTTTGAGTCACACGTTATTTTTACTTATTATTAGGGCGACTAGTGTCAAAATTTACATGTTAGGTCAAAATTTGTCAAAAATTTTTCAAGTCAAAATCGAATAAAAATAAATCGTTCACAAAATTAAAAAAAAAAACTATAGTCAGCTTTTTAAAAATTGGTCCTTCAGTTTTTTTTAATTCATCGTTCAATTTTATCAAAAAAAATTAATTTTAATTTATATTCAAACTCATTTTAACCGTATTATATCGTCATTCGAGGAATATAAGGTATAAAAACCGTGTGAATAACGACGCCTAGGTTATTTCAATCAATGTATTTCTAACAGGTCAACATTTTGTCAAAATAAATTATTTTTAGGTCAAAATTTCTTAATTTTTAGGTCAAAAAATAATCGCCCTACATAATCAATCAGTGACCACTATCACTATGCTCCCATTGCCGGTTTCATATACTTGCCTTGTGCTTTCTTTTGCTTGATATTTTGTACATGAAAACATTTATCTTTTTACCTGCTGTTTTTGCACTTAACTCGATAAAGTTTGTGTTGTGCAGTTTCATTTATATATATGTAGATATATAGATATCAAGTATGCGCAGTTGCGCACTCTAATTCTGCAATAACGGCCTAATTGTGCTGTTGTTTTTCGTTGTCCTATATTGATTTTAGCAAGAAAATTGTTTTAAATGTAAGTGACCAACATTTTATTACACATACTGAAATACCGTATTCCAAAATAACGTTAAATTAAGTGCCTATTTACTTGTTTGGAATTAAAATTTTGTCATCTTTTTTTAATTAAGTTTATTCTTTGCACTTCGTATCGTTGATTAGGTTATAACATTTGTACGACATTTTAAAGCCAAAAATACGTGTGCGGCTTTTGTAATTCAGTCAACATAGTCTGTTATCAAACTTGCAGGCCTATCTGCCGATATTATATGAATTATTTCCACACTTATGTTTACTAAGGCTATATTTTATGTTCATTCACCGACCAAAGTGTTACAATGACCACATAATATGTTATTTTAGCGCAAAAATAAAAATATTACTAAATACTCTACTGTCCAATATTTGGTTCATTCTGTACTACTTTATTATGTTTTCCGAAAATATAGTTAAGAATATTTTCAAAAATAGGTGGCATGGCTTTCAAATCGCCAATCGCGCCACAACCTTTTTCCTTTTCTGAAGGAAGCTTTAAACTAGGTCAAGGTGATAAAGTTGAAGTGCAATATCTTTTTGTCAATGGCTACTTGATATCGGATTATTCGCGAGGTGCGATATCCTGATAAGTTTGTAAACAACATACTTCAGCTATGATCGAATAAAGAAAGGTAAAATGATATTTAGCTTTTTAGATAGGCATATAATCATAGTATCTTGAGACCAACTAGAATATCAAGTTTTGTTCGACTCCTAAAACTATAGTCATTAATTTTAAACAAAACATGGCAGATATTTTTGCTGTTAAGATTTCTACTAGTTTGAGCGTAACAGAATTTTGCACGTGCTGTCTGTTAAAAGTAGCGACCAGGGAAAATTTGTGTCGTAATGGATTTTTTATATCTATAGCTACTTTTCACGACGCAGTATTTTACAACCGGCTTCCCGGCAATTTCCTGTTGAAACCAAAACCTGTTTGGGATTGAACCGGTTTTTACACCTGTAAGATTATGTGATTGCAAAATGTCAGATAATGTCAGTATTTTCACTATTAATCATTTCAGTATTATAAGTGTGAGGTGTTGCCATGTAGTTTAAGTTGACGGTAACTTTCTAAATTTACAATGAAATTTTTTTTTGCTTTTCACCGGTGCCGTTATATTTGACCAAGTTTTTTATTTGGTTAAATCATAAAAGCTATCGAGTATTAGGCATTGTGGCGCTGGTTTAGAATCCTACCACAACGCACATTAGTTGGGTTAGGCTGCGGGTTAGCGTTTCGGGTAAGGGTGCCTAGGGTGGGTCAAGCATTATTATTAAATATTGAGTATGATAATACTTGACCCACCCACAGCCAAACGCTAACTCGCACCCAAACCCAAATATTGTGCGGTAATTTAATAATTGTGGTAGGATTCTAGACCAGCGCCGGCATTGTTAACACTTATTAGAAAAGTTAGTTATTAGTTTTAAATAATTTATCTATAATTTAAATTGTTGTTATATTTTTTGCTGCAATGTTTTTAATTTCAAATAGTTCAATGTGTTGCTAATTAGAATTAAAAAAAATGTTATTGCATATTGAATGTCAGGTATTAACTTTTTTTTAATTTGATATCTGAATTCATTACAAATTGTGAAAACAGGTTTGATTTGTTGGGCATATACCTTTGTAACATAGAATCATACACCTTTACTAAAACAAGTGGAATACTTTGTGGATTAAAATGGTTTCGAAACGCACAGCCAAGAAGCCTGTGAAACAAGTACCAGAGAAAAAAGCAAATAAACCAGCCGAGAAAACTGTTGCAGCTCCGAAAGCAAAAGGTAAAGTTTATGTAGTGCATTTGAAAATTTATTTATCGTTATTATTACCAGTTATATTATAATAATACCCTGGTTACAAATTGTGTTTTATACAATCTAATGGAAAACTTTGTCGTAAAGCCTAAACTCTGATGGAAAACTTTGTTGTAAAACCTTGGTTGTAAAATATCTTATATATATATAACCTAATCATATTTGTCTAAAACAACCTTGTTATCTAAGAAGTTACAAACACATCTAAAAAAGGGCTGTGGAATGTTAAACATGGTTCTTATTTAGTCCTTGTATTGAGCTTGTGCTTTTTGATCGCTTTATATACATACTACATTAGCCACTTTATTATGATGCGTTTCAATTTATCCAGCCGTGTGAATACAACCTTAATTATTGATTTAATAATTTCATCGATTCAGACCCAGCTTCCAGAAAAAGGCCTTTACCAGCTACTCCGACAATCGAAAATGACTCCACACCAAAAAAGCCAAGAATTGGTGGTAAGCTTTTGTTAAAATTCAATATTGTTTTTTTGTTTTTTTTGTGGCTTACAAATTTAAAGCTTGTCATCATAAGTAAATGTACCAACCCAGTCTGCATTTCATGGCGCTTCCCGCCAAGAACTTCATATGTTTATGCACATTGAAGTTCATAGTCTTACCACTATTCACGTTTTTCTTAAATTAAGGTGTGCACACAAAGTGTTTCAAAATAAAATCTCTGTTGTGTACCTGTCACATAATACAGACAGGGTACACTATCTTTGTTTTGCCAGGGTATATATGCCCAGAACAAATATAAGGGCAGGATTGTAATCCTAATAATTTATGTATCCCATATGTCAATTAGATTCCTTTAAAGGGAAATCAGTTTTCATAAAACCCAAAATATTTTAAATCCCAAAGTAGATGTAAAGATTTTTCAAATCCTTCTTGGATTTTGAAATAGGTGTTGAATACCATCTCTTAAAGCAAGCAATAGTTTCTTGTTGATTTTATTATATTTTAGAGTTATAACTAGATTTGTAACTATATGTATATTCTATATATATATATATATATATGTATGGTTTTAAGGATTTTGTATATAAGGTTTTGAAGATTGTAATGGCATTTTATAAATAGCATTTTGTATCATGATACGTTATATTTTAGAGTCATTCCCATCTATAATATATATATGGTCTTGAAAATTGTAAAGGACATTTTACACACTACATACGTCATATTTTAGAGTTGTACGGGCTTGAAGATCGTGAAAGTGGCGTCTTGCTCACACTCGGTCAAGGAGATGTGGGGCAGCTTGGCTTGGGTGACGAGGTTCTTTCACGAAAGAAACCAGCAATCGTCAACGATCTGGCCGATAAACCAATGAAACTGGTGGCAGCCGGGGGAATGCATACAGTTTGCTTGACCGAAGATAATGAGGTATTTTGATGTTTTTAGTTTCTCAGATAGCAAAGAAATCATATTGTTATACATGGAAAAACATGATATTGTGCCATGACCGGTCATGATTTGGTATTTCATGTGAGATTTGTTGTCAAGTGCATATGTTGTTTAGTTCTCTTTCACTTTGGGTTGCTTGTTACCTAAGTTATCTTTATTGCACCAAATTGTGTAAAACATGTTCTTTTTAGAACCAAAAAATGTGTTTCTGTATTTTTAAATAATCTTCATAAAACTTTAATTTTAACTTTTCTGTTGGAAATAATGGTAATGACATTGACATTTTGTTGTTTTTAATCTTAAATCATTCACAGATCTACAGTTTTGGATGCAACGACGAATTTGCTCTGGGAAGGAAAAGCGCAGATGACGAAGATTCTGAATATGAACCTGCAATAGTTGGTGAGAACCTTTAAAATATCTTTAAGCGTTTTACATTTGGTAAAATACTTTTTACTAAACTTGAGTAGATCATTATTATTAAAGAGTGTTGAAAGACCTGGCTTAAATATCAAACTACTTGTGTTGTAAAAATGGATCTCAAAAAAATAAAACTGAATAGGTTCAGTAAAAAGGGCATTATCTTAATAGTGGCGTTTTGATACAAGTGTGTATCTAAATATATTAATCAATAGTCAAGACGATGCCAATCTACTCAACCTTTTCGGCTTTGAAGATCATTATCAAGCTACATTACATGTTTGTGCATAGTTGTTCCTGTTCATATAATGGGATTTGTTTCTGTGTACAGTTGGTCCGTTCTCGCAGAACAAGGTTGTCCACATAACTGCCGGTGACAGTCACACAACAGCTTTAACTCAGGACGGTAGTGTGTATGTGTGGGGTTGCTTCAGGGTAAGTTGGTTTTGATTTTTTTTATAGATAGAACAGTATATTGGTTTACAGATATTATCAGTTGATATCTTCTACTGAAATACCAGTATCCGTCAATTTTGGCCGATATTTATTACTAACCTATCATACATTTTTTCCTGAAAAATAAACAAATTTCCTGTTTAAAAAAAATTGTTTAGCATTCTGCCAAGTTAGTATGCAAAATAAGAGTTTAATATATTATAGGCAGATAAACTAAAAGGTTATTTGTATTTTCTTAATTCAAATTTTGACTATAGTTCCGAAAAAAAATTGGTATTGGGTAATCGGGTATCATGTATACTGACTTTGTGATTTATTTTAACCCCACTTATTTTTTATTCAGGATAGCCACGGAAAGCTGGGTCTCATAAAGCAGGGCGAAGATTGCAAATGTCCAACGCGACTTGATTCGATAAAAGAACCAGTCATTAGTATTGCGTCGGGAAACGACCATGTTGTAATGGTAACTGCTCTCGGCAAGGTAGGTTTAACCCTAAAAGTAAAGAATGTTGCGAAGTAATTTATGGTTATATACCACCCTTTGATTTTTTTATATGTTTAACGGATTAAAGCCAAAATAAAAAAACTAGTGCCAAAGCAATCATAACTCATTTAAGGCTGCATTTACAGGGTCGCCATAAGTCTTTCAGTCTTAAAAAATATTTTAATGTATATATTTGAATTAATCTACGTATTTAGAAGTCTTTGAAAAACCCTAAAAACTTGAATAGCCTTTCAGTTTATTTTATGCCTAGCTTTAAGTTATTGTATATATATGTTTTAAAAGCACTTGGCGAAAAAAATCTAAAATGTTTTTTAATAGTGTTGACCATGGCATTTATACTTGTTTATTAGGAATTATATTAAAAAACCCTTCAGCTATCCATTTTTTTAAAAAAGTCTTGAAATGTATAATTTTTCATAAAATTGTGCCGCAACCCTAGTTTTCTACAGCTCTTTTTAATTTTCTAATTGTTGTATGGTTTGTAATTGTTCAAGAATGCGCCTGTGTTCCATATTTGAACATAGAAATCCGTGTTTTTTCCAGGTGTTTTCGTTCGGATGTGCCGAACAAGGACAACTTGGGAGGATTGCTCGATACTTTGCAGATCGTGGTGGAAGGAGAAATACTGGGATAGGTAGTTAGTATTTAATAAGTAATTCTTATTAGCTTTTATTGTAAAATGTAATGAAGACATATATATTCAAAACGTTCAACATGCCACCTACTTCTGTATGGAATTTACTACAACCTCCAACCATTCTGCTTCAAATAATATTATTAGGTTTATGCAGCAAAAAGGCAATTTAAGTTGTGAAACTATTGTTTTACATATTTTCCATGTCAGATAAATCTAGCATTATTTTGTAAAACTCATGGTGTAAATAGATGGGCATTTCAACTAAAGACATTTGATTAGAAAGTCATTGTAAAATACAAATGTTCAATAATGTTAGGTAAGTTATAATATTCGAATTTTAATCAAAATGTGTTCAGTAATATACTTGTTTTACTCCATCAGTTTTAGTTTAGTTTTTTCAGGTTTCAGTATATATTAACCAGGAGGTTTAGGTTTTTATTGTCTCCTAAATAAAGGTATAGTGCCTGGTTTTCAGTTTCAATATAGCAAGTAAATTGAAGCAGATGAAACCGTTGTAGTCCTTTATTTTAAAGTTGTCAGTTCTTAGTTAGTTTTACCAGGTAGAGGCTAAAGGCTGAAAATATTTCAGAAATTCATCACTTTTTTTTCAGTTTATAGCTCAGCTCTTTAAAGCAGCCTTAATCAAAGATTATTATTTTAAACGTGGTTAGTGCAAAAGTTGTCAGACTGGAGTCTCACAGAATCAGATGCAGGGGCAGAACCTGAAACTAAATTGGAATCAGATCAAGGTAACTTTAGTTAGTTTTTAGCAAAAAGCTTTTATTACATTTCTATTTTTTAATAAAAAGATTGTGTAAATCATATAATGAAACCACATTTTACGTTATTAATTCGGGTTAGTAAAATATATGTTTAGATGTTTTTTTTTTTAATTGTTTATTAAAAATTATCCTCAATAAATATACAGTAAATAACTATATTTCGCATAAGTTAATATTACACTGTTGATAGTATTATATATTATTTTTTTTTACCTATATTGTTTATATGCATCTTAACTGGTTAGTTTATATTAAAACCACACAGTATTGTATGTTAAGATTATTTATTTTGTTGAATATATCATGATAAATATGTTTGTGAACTCAAGAGCTGTTGAAAACTATAAATACACCATTTAAAAAGGTGGTTACTATGAGTTAAAACTTTTGGAGGCAGCCAAAATTTGCGCAAAGCAGATACGCACATATTTTGCATTCAGTAGACATTTACATTTTGCTACAGGAAGCGTGAGTACAGTGTCAACAAAATGATTCGTTTAAAACCTGTTGCAGCAAGCAATGCCTTGTTGAAAATCAAGTTTCGCAAATAGTATAAATGTGTATTTGAAAATTGAAAGTCGAAATACTTAGGAATTTGATAGCTGGCGAGAAATAGCAAGCAAACTGTCATTTATCAGTATCGCCGAGAAATTACCATTGTGTTTTCTCCTAAGCTCATTTATTTACAATCAGTATTGTAGAACTTGTTCTTCTGCTATTCCAATATATTTTTGAACCCTAATACATACGGAAACTCTAAATGAAAAAAATAAAAATACACTTGTAACGCTAGAGCGGCTAGACAATATGTTCAATCCATGTTCACAAACTTTATATTCTTTAATCAAATCTCCTTATTTTTAGCCACACTGCTCCAGCCGCGCAAAGTGAGCTTACCTCGTATGCGGAAGGACCGCTCCCCACCCTCCCGTGCATTCTGTGGAGCTTACTCGTCGTGGATCATCACACAAGACGGAAGTGTGTTCGGGTTTGGACTCAATAACTACAACCAACTCGGTAAGTTGTTTTCAATGGTACAAAAATAAACGGTACGTGAACGTAACGCAATTTTATGTGGTCAGTTTGTTTACTGTTGCTATCAGGCAAAGCATAATCAGGCTAAATCTGTAAGTAATAAAGCGTGTCATATAAATTTAAGGTATAACTATAAAAAAGTAGAGGTAATCAACTCTTTTGAGCGCAGTCAAACCAAGTCGGTACATAGTAAATATATTTGATAACCAATGTCACAGCGCAAATGGTCGTGTAAATCGACATCATCTTAAGAAAGACGTCTCGTTATGCACTTGCATCATTATCAGTAAACAGTGTACATTAACTGATGAATAGTGTACATTAACTGATGATGATAAAAGTGCGAATCGAAACAGCTATTATAAGATGATGTTTATTTACGTTACTCGTTTGGTTTTGGCGTTTCTTCGAGCTACGTTACAGATGTTTATTTAAAAAAATTGTTTATTTTCAAAACCATTACAAATATTTTGGATCATAATGGTTGGAGGTTGTAGTAAGACGTAATAAGAATATCAAAGCCCATACAGAAATAGGTAGCATTTTGAACGTTTCGAATAAGTCTTTACTCATTTTCAACATCACAAATGAAAATAGAAATCGACCGAGAGAGTCTAGTCTAGTAAACGCCTAAACAGTAATGATATGATGTAAATAACAAAATGAAATCATATGATGGTATGTTTCATAAACTCCTTAGGTTTAGGCCAATCCTTATCACAATGGGATTATCTGGAGTTAGAACCTTCGTGGAATATTTCATGCGGGTCAAACACTTGCTTTGTTTTATACTGTATGGTTTTGTCTCTTTAACCCAAACTAACCTACGTTATTTCCTTAGGATTTGAGGATACTGAGAGTCGGTATGTTGCCGAACTTGTACCGCTCCTGTCTGCCACCAAGTGGAAACAAATATCGGCCGCTCAACATCACACCTTGCTGCTCGACGATAAAGGTGCTTAATAACGTTTAAATTAAACATTTTGTGTTGTAGAAAACGTAGGCTTTGTATTTGACATTCAACTGTATAATGTTAAGATTTTGTAAAAAGCGTTACAACTTTGTTTTGCCCATCTAAAAAGGATGTGCTTTTCATTGCCTTAAAATGGTATACGTAAAATAACGAAAATTATAACGCCATGTGTAATATAGAAAAACTTAAAAAACAGATTTGTCGCAAATTTGTTTAAAAAACAACTTACCGTTATGTTAGGCCGAAAAAAGTATATTTGTTAAGCAATGCTAGTAATAACATCTTAAGGGCTAAATTCACAAATTCTTCGTTATTGGGTTTACTGTAGAAATAGCGTTAATTTTTAAACCTGATATATGATTTATTTTAAATGCCAATGCGTACAATGCTATCTAGTCCAATATACTATCTTCGACATTTGTTTCAACATTCTATGTTATCTAAAACCTTGTTCGTTTACGAGCTTGTTATGCATTTGGTGTTTTAATGTTAAATTGTAGTGAGCCGGACTTGCTTTAAAAAACATAATTCTACCACATTACATAAGTTAAAGTAATCTACGTTATCTAAAGCTCTGTTTATTTACAAACTTTTTACACAACAACAGCTACCCGTCGTTATTTTCACACAGGTCGAGTACACGCTGTTGGCCGTGGTGATTACGGTCGCCTGGGTCTGGGTGAGGATGTGACCCACACAACAACCCCTACTCTCATCCCTAACCTAACCGATATCACGTCGATTGCGGCCAATGCTTGTGTGTCGTTCGCCGTCGATAAGAACGGTGGGTTTTTTATTCTTTTATAAATTTAAAAATAAGTAAAAACAATTAGTAGCTGAATTATTGAAGTTTTTTATACATATGTACATATACGTAAAACCACTTTAAGCAAGCAATTTTGAAACGTTTCTGGATATAAACTGTTTGTGAACCTTCAAAGGTTTTTCATAATTTGTCCACTATATAAATATTGGAAAAAGTATTACTATTTAAAACGAATTAACGTCTATCAGAAATTGTTGGCTCTCCCCACTCACTAATTTCTTAAAAACAATTTAGAGCTTTTAAAGTTTTAAAACCTACTTCTAATTTAACATAAACTTCATCGACGAAGCGTTTCGAATAAAATATGATAAAACTTTCGTATTTATTTACAAAACCTAAGTTATATTGAGGTATACTCTCTCATTTTTTTAACCCTGGTTAAGTAGCCAACACTTTTTTTCATTTTCTTCTTTATTTTAATTTACTTTTTTTCTAGGGAAAGCTGTTTTAGGCTTTTCGCCTTTTTTATCACATTTGTTTTTGCGTCCAGGTGTTGGTTACGGCTGGGGAATCGGCACTAACCTCCAACTGACAACCGGAAGTGAAGATGACGAGTGGGTTCCGGTCAAGTTGACCGGACGTAACCTCGAGACGCGAAGGTTACTACAGGTCGACTGCGGGGGTCAACACACAGTCATGCTTGCTTGCGACCAAAGTGAAAAAAAAGAAGCTAATTCGTCCTAGTAGCCACCACCTGCGGTTATTTGTGGTAAATCGCGGCTGTTTAAAAAAAAATGCGGCTGTTTGTGGTAATCTGTAGCAAACAGCAGTTGATTTTGCAGTAAAGCATGTGACAAACAAAACTTTCAGCTTATTGTTGCAAATTTTTATGGGTTTACGGCGATTTCGGTTGTTTGTAGCGGGCAGCATTTTTCGCAGCAAAATTTTGGAGTTTACAGTAAATTTTTAATTTATTTAAACAACTTAAAATTGCTGTAACTATCAGCTAATTCGGCTAGTTACAGTTGGAGGTGTTAATAAAAATTATGCTGTCTGCCACAAATGTCGTTATTTGCAGTCAACTGCAGTTGTTTATGTAACGAGGTTCGAAAATAACTTGAATTCTTATAGAAAAAAATGCGCAGACACTTTTACTTGCTGATGAACGATTTTTAGAAGATTTCTTTCCAGTGACAAATGTGGAGTGCACTTGCGAGCAAAAAGATGTTCGTGGTTGTCCGTGTGTCTCCCAACATCTTGTTTCATGTACAACGACGGCATATGTTTTGGATTTTTAGGACAAATTGAGAGTAAAACATATTATTTTACCAATAATTTTCACTTTCTAGTAAGAGTTAACTAATCTTTTACATTTTACGATGTACAGATTACAAAGCTGAATTTTACAGCTAAACATTCCATTTATGTATTACTTCTTAAGCAAAATATTCGAAATCAACTTTTCCATTCACAAGTGAGTATTTACCCGGGGAAATCCCCTCCCCCCATTTGTGGGGCCTTCTGTCAAGGCCCCCCGGTGTTTCCCCCAACTAACCCCAACGCATCGTGCGCCAGGGTGAAACAATTCGTGTCGTTTTTACCAACTTTTTTCTTGTCGCTTTCGTTGATTTTGATTCTTTGCTGTGGTTCCTAAACTTGCTTGGTTCAAAAAATTGTTTAAAAGTGTTTTTTTTGCCATAATTTTAACATTATTAACTTCTAAAGCAGTTGTTTCCAGTCTTTTTTCTAAGTTGCTACACCCAGAAATAATTAATAGATTGCGGCACCCTTCTAGAATTTTCGTTAGGGGGAGTTTACTGTAATGTCACTATACACGGATCTGGAACAAATTGAATCAACTTCACACATGTAGAAAAATATTATTTAATTTTTGTGTACTCTAAATCTTACATCTGTATTAATAACACAAAAATTAACAAAACTTACTTCTATTAATTTTTTATTTAAACATATCTGCCCATACTTTTTGCTTCAATTTAATTCATGTTTATTTGAGTATCTTCAAAAGCTCTGATTTTTTTTTAAACCTACCCGGCGAAAACAGTTTGGGAACCACACAAAAATCAATCTTGCCACTCTAATTGGACAAAGTTTAGCGATTTTTTTGCTGAATACTTTGTCTGTCGGTCTCATCCTTCTTTGCTGTCGTACTCTTTGTGCAAGTTCAGTCCTTGTTTTCAAGAGCTGCGTGTTTATGGCGACTTTATTGCGCCGTGTTCATAACTTGTAGGTAATTTATCGATTTTAGTCTCTCGCGGTTTTAACGCCTTTCTATATCTGCTTCTAGTTTTACTTCTCTCGTCTTGTATACTCTAGCGTTTTTTCTCCGTCAACCATATATTCCCTCTAATTTAAGCTAATTTAAGACCATAATTGTAATTGCTTTCTTGTATAACTGGAAAAAATCATTAAATCAATCCCGTGTTTGCATTTCGTTATTTCAAACCCAATGATAAAACAAACGCTTCGTTTTCTAAATACAATTCTATATTCCAAAGCAATATTTCGTTCTATTTTCTAGCAAATGAAGAGAAACTTTTCGCTCACTTTGTGTTCCTGTTTTTGTTAACCAATTTTAACCAACCAAACGTTAAAATGTCCAAAAATAATAAAAAATTGTACTATTATGAAAATAAACTTAACTATTATGAAATAAAACTTAAAAACTCTGGCTGTAAAACGAAAACTTTCGGAAATCTTTAAACACCGCACTTTGATAATTGCATATTAGGAAATAACAACAACACCAAAGTCATTTTATAACTGAAACCACAATATTGAGAAAAAAACTAAAATCCAACTTAAAACACAAATAAAAATATATAACCAATTCCTACAATCCTGTAAAAAAACAAAAATTATCAGATTTGAACTTCGAAAGCCAAGCAAAATAAGTAGCACATTTCTAGCATATAAAAGTGTAAAAAACTAAAAATTGATCTTCAAACATCAAGCCAAGGCAAAATTTAAGAACTAATGCGATCGACAAGTCCGATTTGAAGGAATATTGCCCACTTATAATTCATTCCACCGGACTTTTCTCCACTAAACCACATCAAAGTTTAGCGGAAAACTTTCCAAGTTAAATTGTCCGTTAGACTCTCCCAAGCGTGATGCAGTGGTACCGCAAATTATGGTTTTTTATGTGCTTTTTCTGAGCGATGCTTCGAAAAAAAGAAATATTTCTGTGAATGACTACCCGTGAAAGTTTTGGCATTTGAAAGGAAATGTTTGGGATTGTTTCCACTTGGATTTCCATAAAAACAATTAATACAACGTCCCACTATAATTGACAATGTTTGATGTTAAAAACACTATCTGCGAAGTGAAACACTATTTAACTGCAACAGTCTAAAAGTTACGTTAAAGTAGTTTAATGATTGCCCAATGAGTAATTTTTCGATAGCCTGTAAGTTTTTCCGATCGACTCATGCGAAATGACACCTTCAAAACATCCAAAACACATAACTTTATTTCAAATCACTCAAGCTATTCAATATCTGTACAACCAGAGAAATTGGTCGCATATTTTGCAGGTGGGGCGATAGCGAACAATGAGGGGTATAAGTGATTGTTGGGGACAATGGGACGCGATATATGGGGGGGGGGGAGGTCAATCATATAGTTGTTTGGTTTAAGGCTGTGGCGAGAAGAAATACGCGGCCTCAGTCTGGAGACCGAAAAGCCGCAAAGCAGCTCGTCTAGATTGTGATGTTACGCTGGCAGCTGTTGACTGTTATTGGTTGTGTCTGCTGTTATTTTTTAAAACTGTGCTGATTTTTTTTTAATCTGTGCTGATTGAATAAATTTCGTGGCTTGTTATCGTTAGAACGAAACTAAAGTTTGTATTGTAGAAACTAGAAGAAATGTTTTGGCGACGTCAAAACGTGAATAATAATTTGTGGTAACAATGAGAAAAAAATATAGGCTGTTTTCTAGAAGCTCGTGCGAAAAAAATGTAACTGAAGTCCATGCGCGAAAAAAATGCGTTAATTTGGTAAAAAATGGGCCAAGGAAAGGCATTTATATTCGAATTTCGCAGAAATTAGTATACTTTGTAAAGTTTACGTGTCACACAGCAGATTCCTTAAAACGGACTAAAGTATAGTAAAAACGAACAACAAAAGTTTGCTTAAATCACGAATTGTTGTTGTGTAGCCTATAGTGAATGTTGTCAAAACAATATAGCTCGGAGCATAATGGTTGGAGGTTGTAGTAAGACGTAATAAGAATATCAAAGCCCATACAGAAGCAGGTATCATTTTGAACGTTTCCAATAACTCTTTATTCATTTTCAACACGTTCTTATTACGAATATAGCTCGGGTGGACCGCATATACCGCAATTCCACAATGGTTTGTGTTCTCTTCATTGAATCGCAAAAGCTTGTTGTAAAATCGTTTGAACCAAGGTGAATCTACCTGAACCCCGAATTTTATTAATTAAAGGTCGCATTGGAAATCAAATTTAGCCACAATGAAACCGCAGCAGGTCAACATGTTATTAACAGCGATTGTTAAAGATTCGTTCATGTTTCAATTTTTTCTACATTAATTAGGCAACAATTGACCCCAGCTTAATAAATATGCCCGCCAATGAAATATGCGGGTAAGTGGCATTCAAACACTGGCCTTCTGCTAACCTGCCAATGGTTTTATGGTTGGTCACGGGTCAAGAAAAGTCATCGTTTAACCTTATAAATAAAACGAGCGTTTTCTTATTGTTTTTTGTTGTATTTGTTACCAATTTTTACAGTTGGATTTTACCCTCTGAATAATGTGTTATCACGGCGATTTATAATACGAGTTAAATTCTCGATATGGCTAAGTTGTTTGTATGTTTTTTTTAAGTCTTATTTTAAGGGAAAATATCGCCAGCACCGACTTTTGGTTGGTTGAACCGATTTTGTTGAAGATGGTGATTTTAACATCAAATTTTACCAGCAAGAAATAAAAAAAATGAAAACAATAATATTTGCTTTTCGTTGGTCTCTAGCTGATATTTACAATTGATGAGGATAAATGCTTTGGATTGAAGTGTTTTAGTTATTGTTAATAGACTTTTTATAGTTATTTATATTATGGCCGTCATGCTTATATCGGATTTGATTTAAATAAAGCAGGTTCAATAGACGCTTGAAAAACATAGTCTGTATAGTTTGTCTGATGTGCTGCGCAATCTATGTAAGCTTGTGGAAATGTCCAATGCTTTTTAACCTTCCAAAATTAACTGTGTTGGTTTGTAGTTGTTGCGTGACTTAACCCGCATGAAAAATTTAGCGACAGATTAGCGAAATCTCCTATTTTTTAACAGGGGTTTCAAAGTGGAAAATTATTATCCTACCAATGGAGTTCTAGGCGGATTACTAACGAGACTAAATTAACTTTTTTATGTGTGAACGTTTCTGTATTTACATTTTTACATGGTCTATGTCAATGTTTCTTAATATTGGGTCGCTGCGTCATTTTGTTGGGTCGCCTACTGCAGTAGTTGACATAGTTAGATTTGTTGAGATAATAGTTATGAGAAAGATTGTTAAAAAAATGTGAAATTCGAATATACCAGTCATTTTAATTAAATTCGAATTTATTTGTGCTGTTTTTTTTATGTTTTGTTTACTTTTAAAAATTTCAGTTCGAAGAATTGGGTCGCCAATATTATTCCGCTGCCATAGGGTTTACTCGACACGAAAAAAAGAAAAAGTGTAGATATACTGATTAATTAGCACTTTACTGAATTTTCCACAATATAAATATCATTTGAGTCTTAAAATTTGAGAAAAAATGTTACTTTATTGCGAGATTTTTTGTTTTTTAATACGCTTTGTTTATGAAATACATTCGTATTGAAACTGTGATCATGAGTGTTTCTCAAATAAAAATAAAAACAAGCCTCGTTGCCAAGGAAATATCACTTTGTGTCGTAACACAAGGTTACGCATCGATCGACGGCCGAAATCAATTCACGAATGAAAAGAGCGAAATTTTTCAATTACGGGTTTCGAGAACAGATTTGGAGCGGCCCAGACTCTTACGAAATTGCGATAATGATCGTCGGTTATTTAGAGACAAAAAATTCCGTCGCAAAACTGGGCTTTGACAAAGTTATATTCGGAGAACTATTGTTAGAATAAAGAAGTGTAATACTGCATTGTAAATCAATTTATCAATGTTCTTTTTCGCATAGTTTTATAATTGCCATCATTTCTACATGTTATGGTTTTTATATTAAATTGTATTTGCACACTGATGATGGCATGGGGTATTACCATAACATTTGTAAACAACGAAATGACGATTTTATCGAACATAATGGCTTTAGCATTTTTCTTTACATTTCTACATGGCTTTATATTTGCCATTTCCACGATTTTTGCTTTGTTTTAAAGTCGTCAAAAGATAAGCTATCGAAAAGTTTAAATATCGATTTTTTTATTTGAAATATATTGGCTTTTGTAATTTATTAAAACTTACACTAAAAAGGGTGGAGCGTGTCTTAATAGCAAACTTAATAACAACTATTAAGCAGCTGTGACAATCTTTAGTTAAAAAGTATTTACTTTGAAAGTCGGGTACAAGCAGTTTTATGCACGTATGTAGTTCGCTGAACGTTACATTGTTTCGTTAGCAAATAAAAAACAGGCAAGCGTAGTTATTCAGTAATTTTTGTTGTAACATTACATGATTCACGAATTTCCCTATTTAATCTCAATGAGATACTGGCAAACTAAATGTGTAAAATATGAAAAATCTCCTCGCCCTTAAACGTAAATGACGATAATGACTTCAAATGGGAGCAACTTTTTTTTTGACCTTCCTGTCTTAATCAAATTCAGTCAGTTATGAATCTCAATGAGTTAATTCTTCATAAATACGGAGAAATTGCGCACATATTGCGAGTACCCAAACTTTTAGAGACTTGTGTATATAGTCTGAAGGTTTAGCGTCGTTTTGCCGAAGCAATAACTGCGGCTTTGTAATAGCACCGCGGCCGTGAAAGGGTTAAACCTGAATAAATCACTTAAGCGTTGGCCAAGTTAACAAATACTTTGCCTTTTTAACAAACGCCTGATTGAAAATAATTAATGTAAAAATTGTTTTGTATTTTGTTTTCTTAATGACATTCAAAGTTTTATTTTTTAATTTCTACATAATTCTATTATATTTAGCATAATTTTTTTAAAAACAAGTTGAGTTGTGAAAAAACTTTGTTCATAACTGTTAAATTAAACATAATCATAACGAACTCAGACGTTATTTAAAGGGTAAAAGGTCCATTTCCCAGGTGGCAAATTTGCTTTCTAACCACCATGGGTCAGTCCATTGTCCGTTGGATATCCGACTGATTAAAGGCGCCTTTTCCTTTGGGACGAATCGGTCAAAACGATTTAAGCCTGGCGGTAATTTGAACCGTTTCACACCCAGGCTTTGACACATGGCAGGCTATTTTCATTCATAATCATTCGTCCGAATTACCAGTGACGTTCGTGTAGAGAGATTAACATTTGTTGTGTATAGTTACCTCAGGCAGGTTTTTTTGGTCACAAATGTGACCAAATGCGTTTAACGCGTTTAGGAATTTGAAGACAAATTTTTCCGGATTATAGTGCAAAAGGCACTAAACAAATACAACTCGTCTATAGTAGATATGTATTATGAGATTGTTAGCAGTCCCAACGTTACTTTTGCGAGTACTTCGGTTGAAACTGTTGCATATTGTACTTTGTGCGAATTGTCCTTACTTCGCAACTCGTTTTATTTAATAGTACCATGTTCCGAGTATTTGCTGAGTATTACTCGTCGACTAATCGGCTGTATATTTGACATTGGTTTGTTTTTGTATTTAAAATGCTGTTTGATGCAACCAGTGAATATCAAAGTGTGTAACAGTCATTTTTGCGTTATTTCCATTTTCACGCAATTAATTCGCACCCTTAAGGCAGGGATGTCCAACATTTTATTATAGTGGGCCGCAGTGACACTTTAAATAATTTAATGGGCCGCAGAACCCATTAAGTTTCAAGATTAAATATTGGCCTTTAGAGTTATAACGGGCCTTTAAAGTTATATATATATTTTTTTTACCCATACTATACTATAAGTGCGCCCTTAAAAGCTGAGTGGTACATTTTAATAAGGCTAATATTGAACGTTTGAAATACTACTTGGGAGTGAAAATGACTAGCGGGCCGCACAAAAATTTTAGACGGGCCGCAATGTGGCCCGCGGACCGCAGGTTGGACATCCCTGCCTTAAGGTTTATTTTAAATGTAAAATACATACTTTCGAACTCTATATATCTTAACCGGCGTAATTCACTTGAATACAGAAACATATTCGTTTAGGTAATTTTGTATTCCTATAGTTATTAATAGTAGTTAGTCATTGTAACGTAATCGAGTTGATGAAATACGAGAATATTATGTTTCCAACGCGTACCAGTCTAGCCGTTAAGCTCCATATTATGACACGGAAAGTAAGACTTTTGTTGGTCTTTACATTCGGAATGTATTTTTATAAGCAAAGTGCTAATTACAACTGTCGTTTAAAATTTTATTCTAGTGTTTAGTGACCATTGAAGGGGATATTGTAAAGAGGTTTTGCAACATTTGCGGTACCTGCAGAAAAGTTATTTTTTACAAGCCCAGGCGAGCCCACTATCTTAATATATGTATTTAAACTAAGATTTCAGTTGCATATTTGCGTACTACATTGCCGAACGGTAACCTCAGATTTCCGAAGGTTATTATTTTAAACCCCCCTTATGAAGTAAATTTGTGGCGTTATCTCAAAAAATCCCATGCGCTTGGTAGAAAAATTTTGTTTCCGGCAGAAAATTATTTTTACAATTATACCGCTGGTTTTATTCCGTGCCGTTTTAAAGGTCAGTCACGTCTTGTTGACAAACCGCCATAGTAGCCGTCAATTTTCACCTTGACAACGTAAAGCCAAGTTCTTTGTAGCAGTTTAGCCGCGCGTTTGTTATTTCGAATTAATTATTCATGCCACGAAACGCCCGGCTATTATATCAGGGTTATTTTTGACTCGTAACCCACGTTAACCCTCAACTAAAACATCTTTTAACCCTTTCCCTGCTAATTTTTGGACCGCAAAGAATTTTAAGGGATCTTATGTATTTCGTTTAGGAATGTAAAAATAACCACATAGTGGTCGTTATAGACGTACAGTAAGCTATTATTTGCCAGACCTTTGGGGAAAATATCTTGAAACACGTTCACTCCAAATCAATTCCACTCATGTAACCCTGGAATGATTAAATTTTTTAACCTTATTTTTTTATCACAAGTGTTTTACTAAAATTAAAACGGCTTATTATCATTGTCGCAGTAATTGCAAATCTTTTGTAAGAATAAGTTATATTTAACGTTGACACATTTCGCAATGCCTCGCATTTTCTATCTTTTTAGATTTAAAACTCTGGGGTAGGTTTAAACTTTTCGAGAAACAAAAAAAAAACTAACTTAAAAACATATAAGGTGATCGTTTGTAAATTGTTGTTTAATTTAAGAGAAAACGCGATACATACTTAACGTTAATATTGATTTCTTTTTATCAGAAGTGCGTCCTTGGTATACGTTTGATTATAATTAAAAAATGAGTTAATTATTATCGTCATTTCTCGGGCCTCATAGTGTTTTCATTTACCCAAGGTTTGAAGTTCGACTCCTACTCAAACACCAGTTTGTTTATAACTATTCATCGCGGCATTGATAAAACAAAACACTTTATAACATGTAAATAACGAGGGTAAATTGTGGAGTTTTTCTAGGGGTATGCGATGCAGAAACAAAAGTTGCAAAATAATATTTCAAATGGGCAATGGCCGAATTTTCTGATATCATAGTTTATTAGAATTACCCCCAAAACCCGTGTATTATTTGCCAACGGCTCCTACAGTTTTAAAGCGAAAGTTTTTACCAAATTGTAACGTGCATACGTATAAAGGATAGAGTAGCGATTTAAAATATCCAGTTTAAATGAGCCGCGTCCTACTTTTTGACATTTCCCCTCGTTATTCAACTTAATCCTGTCCCGTTTGGGCTCAGCGCGCCTCTCTATAGCTGTGGCGACAAAAAACAAACCAAACCAAACTGGGAATGGCAAACCGGCCAAGCCCATCGGCCAGCACTCTTATTCCACTTCCCATCGGCCAGCACTCTTATTCCACTATTTTTGTGCCATTTTTTACAGTTAAAACCAGTACTAAAACAGAATGGACAAAAGAAGGCCGGAGTTATTGTAAGCGGGAAACAGAGCCGTAAAACAACGTGGAAAAATGTAGTCGAAAAGAGAGCTTCGGGCTAATAAGAGTGGCCACATAAGTTGGCCGTTATGAAATCCTATTGGAGTTATCTGTTTTTCGTCTTTTTGCGCCACTACGCATGCCTATGTGGCCCCTGTGGTGATGCGATGCGATGCGCTGTCTTCATGACTTGCAGATTTTAAAGTATAAGAAATTGGCTGGAAACGTGGTACGGTTTAGAAATTTGTTTCAAAGTAGAGTTCAGACGGTTTTGTGTTTGTTACTGAGATATTTTATACATATATAGTCAAGCGTAAAGTTGAAAGCATATAGGAACGATTTACGTCAATATAAAGCTGTTTTAACACCTAGTTTAAGGCTTTTTAAAATTTGGTATGGTTAACATTTGTGAAAGTTTTTCAAACTTTACTCCAAAAGCCAGAAGTAGCTGTATGTATTTAATACTGAAAAACAACAAAATTTGCTTTACGTCGGCATTAGGATAATTTGACACGCTGTTTAAGCACGTTTTAACACGTTTGCTAAAAGTATGCGATCATCCATGTCTAAAGCCAGCTGCAAAAGTGCAGCCACAATATAGGATTAGTGGACCGAAAATACCACCAAGTATTTCATGATTACCAATAACTATAGCTTTTATTATTGCTAGCCTACGTTATTAATTCTTGATACCCGTGATTTGCAGCCTTGTTATTCTACTTATTGTGGATTTTCTCCTAACTGATTCCTTACAACGGATAAAAATAGCCCGAAGAAGTCAAAATGAAGACGAAGTTCAGAAAGACTTCCATTCCATTCATCTTGCTGCTGGCATTAGGTAAGAATTTTAAACTTTTTGCTTTTGATTGTCACCAATACTTGCCTAAAATAGTTTCAACCTAAAAAAAACACGGCCTTTCAATATTTGGCCCGCGAAATAAGTTTTGATCTCGACCAATTACAACGTGTCGTATCTGTATACTATATGATGTATTTTTTTATAACTTTTGACGTGTCGAAGTTAATTGAACACAAAATGCAGTAGCACGTTGTACTTAAATGTGCAGCAAAATGTAACGAGAAATGCCCTGTCGTGCTGCTGGCATCAGGTAAGAATTGTAAACTTTTCGCTCGTGGTTGTTACCAATACTTGACCAAAATAGTATTTAACTAAAAAAAACGTCCTTGCGAAATGAGTTTTAAATGTTAAAGTAAGCCTGTACCAATTACAACGTCCTACATCCGGGTACGATGTATCGTTTCTTATGATGTACTTTTTCTTTTGACATGTTCAAATTAATTGAACACAAAAGACAGTAGCACATTACTTTAATAAATCTTTGCACATACATGAAACGAGGAATGGTCTGTTTAACAGTCAAACCTGAAACCTCGCAAGAAGTTTCATTAAATCAAAAGGTCGCAGATGTAAAAGTTTGGCCTTCAATAAGCATTATCATAATTACACCTTCAATAAAATGACTTCGTTGTTCGTTTGTTTTTTTGATAAACGTACAGCTATGATTAATTATTATTCAAACAACTGGGTCGTGTTTTTTAACTTAACAGCATTGGCGTAAGTACAGTTTAGAGAATCGATTTTGCCTCAAAACCAAAACCTCATTCAATTTGCGTTTAGGGTGAAACTATTGTTTCGCGCGGGGCAATGAAAGGTCACGTGATTCAGTTGAACCCGGACGCTTTAAAACGACTTTGTTACTTTAATATAGAAGTGAACTGTGTGCAGATCCGGTTCTATCTGCGTCCTAGTGTTTTATTAACTTAAATTCATTGCATTTAGAATGACTTGGCTTGACTAGATAGTTTTGGTAAAATGTTTTTGACCTTGAGTTAGGTTTTTTTTTGACAAATGAATTGACTTGGACCCAAGTCTTTGAGGAAAATGACTTGGGTTGAAATTGAGTGATTTTATTTAACAATCTACTTTATATAATTGAGTTTTGCACGTGAAACAATTAGATTGGTACATGCTTTTTGTTTTCGACAAGTTTAGCAATGCAAAGGCTTATCGTTTAATTTGTTTATTAATGACTTGAATTAAAGATGACTTAATCCAATAATGACTTAATTGAATTAACTTAACTTGGTTAACTGGTAACTCGGACTTGCTGTTTATTTAAAAAACTTGGCTTGGATTTAAGTTATTTCATAAATCGCTTGACCGAGACTTAATTTATTTCAAGCAATTGTTTACAACATTGCTGTGTTCCAAGCGAGTTCCCCAATTTAAATGAAATATTTTGTGTGTAATGTTATAGCTTAATAAATTAACTCGTTGGATCTAGCATAATTATTTTTGGGGTAAGGGACTTATATGCGTTTTCGTAATTTGACTACTAAACCATAGGTAGTCCAACTTAAGTTAAATTGTAAATATTGGCCAAATATATAACACAAACCAAGCTAGCCTTGCTATAAAAGCATCGACACATCTTTGTAGTGTTCCACGACAAATTAATTTCAGTAGACCGATATATTTCCGAACCCAACAGTGGATTCCTGTGTCTTAAAATTATAGGCCCGACCCTGTTTGTGTAAAATGTAAACTCCATACAACCTTAAGCGAAAGTAGAGTTACCCGACGCCAAAACCTTACTCGATAAAAAGTTTAAAAGCAGAAAGCGCATCGTGGTGTTTTTTTAAGTGGGCCACAAATTCAAAACATTCAAAATGCTACCTATACCTCTGTATTGGCTTTTATATACCCACTATTTTTGCAATCAGTTGAATTTAAGCAAAAAACAACATAAAAGCAGAAAGCGCATCGTGGTGCTTTTTAAGTGGGACCACAATAGCTTGAGCGTTTTGAACGTTTGAACAAATGAATGTATTGCTTACGAATGCTATTCAAAGCACAAACGGCAAGTTGTTTTTTCAATTCAACCTGTAAACTGACCTTAACCACGTTTCCACAGGAAAAACAACGCCATTACTTAGTTACCGCGGAACTATAATGGAAACACAGTGTAAATTTTCCAAAGAGACCTTCTCCAAAAATAAAACACTTAAAATGCGACGCGTTCCTCTTTCGAATAAACTTGCCGTTAACCATTAAATCCGCACGATTTCGGAAACTCCCCGAGACAAAATCCATCTCCGGTTTCGCCCTATGAGAATAGTTGCCGGCCTAAGTAAATAAGCTTGGGCGGTGCGTCGGTTGTGGAACTACATTGTCATATTGCTTTTCGTCAGCTGTCAGTTTGAAGGTATGAATGGGCTTCTTTTGCGGAGTATTTCAAATCCTGGTTTACCTGCGTGAATTTTTGGGGGCCAAATAGTTAGAATTTTTTGTTTAGCTTTTGTCATTGTATTAACTGAAGTAATGAACACAAATAACAATGTTAGCAAACTGTTTCGAACAGCAACTGACTGAGTGTTAACGCCATATTTAAAAAACAGTCAAAGAGCAAAAACTGTCTAAAAGTAAAACTACATTATTGTATAGCAAACGTTATATTAACTACATCGTTTGTGGCGTAACAGTGCATGACAATTGAAGGTGTGGAATGCCTGTGATCGCCGGTCGTGGTACTGCTCAAAAATGCTAAAAAAAAAAAATTATTAAGGGTAAAATATTTTTAAATTTTGGGGGATGGGGCATGGCCCCTCTCAGCTATTTGAAAACGTTATTTTTTTTAAACAACTTCACTTGGACTAAGTTATTTCCCAAATGACTTTTACAATACGCAGCTGACTTTGCTAAGTTTATCTATGTTTATGAAAATGATAATATAGGCATATATAAAATTATTTAACAGCACTAATCGAAAGCTAACAGAGTAATTGCTTTTTATTTCAGCTTGTGTTCCAAGTTCGTTTTCTATGCCAACATCCGAAGATACCACAGTAGCAGTAACGGACGCCACAGCCACAGAAGGTACAAGCGTCGTTTATATTTATTCATAGTGCTTGCCACGAACACAATAATGTGCCCGCTATGCTGGAATATACTTCGACCTTTTTTTTTACTCTATATACCAGGGCTGCGGAGTCGGTTAAAAAAAACCCGAGTCCGTCTCCGGCCAAAAAAATAAACCCGAGACCGACTCCCGAGTTCCGAGTCCGACCCCGGTCAAATGTGCGATTTTGTCGAGTCCCGAGTCCGCCCGGACTCCAGCCTGTGTTTCACCCATTTACGTAACTACAATATTGGATATTCAGCAATCCACTTATAGGGGTGTCGTATAATTTATTCACTCACAATACATGGTTGGAAAATATTCCACCATATAATATTCCACCTTTACAATTTGGCGGTCATATCGGTTTTAACAATTGGTATGAGTAGTTTTAGAAGGTCTTACTCGAGTCCCGAGTCCGACTCCGACTCCGCAGCCCTGCTATAAACACAGAACTGTTAACTATCAGTTTTGGTTAGAGCATAATGGATGGAGGTTGTAGTAAGACGTAGTAGGAATATTTAAGTCCATGCAAAAGTGGTAGCACTGTAAATCTTAAAATGTTGAAATAATTTTAAAAATACCAGCTATTCTGTATGGGCTTTGATATTCTTACTATCTTAACTATCAGTTACGCTTTTAAGCTTGGTTTATCAGTCGCACAATAAACACACGTGTTAACCTCGCAAATTTTAATGTTCGCCTAGAATAACCTGCTTTAACGCGGTAAAATTACGCCACTTTTGGGACATTCTGACATCGAACGGTCAGCAAACAACAATAACAACAAGTTTACCACGTGCAGAAAAGAATGTTAAATACAACTGCTATATGCCAATTTGTGACACTGATATACCGCTTGAGATAATCAGACAAAAACAAAATTTAGGTTTATTCACCACAACCCTACTGGCCATATATATTTGCCCTGTTAATGCTTTGCGGCGTATTTTGCAGTAAACAGCTTGCGTAAAGAAAGTTATATCTGATACACGACAACGTGTTACATTTTAACTTCTAGCGTGTGTTTTTTGTTAATTAATCCACGATTTGCGACATACCCCAAATACTTTCTCTATATGCAACAAAAAATTAACTTTAGCTAGATTATTGTTTTCTAAGCTAAATTTGAATCAATTTATTTTCTTTATTTTAGTCGCTTCGAACTCAGAAGCTACAACAATCTTACCGAGCGATTCTACATCTTCGTCAAACATCTTCGCAATTACAGCCACTAGTGAAACTACGACTTACTCCGATATTTCCACCGAAGGCAGCTCAACCTCGCTGTACACTTCAACCGAATGGTCCTCTGCTGATACAACCTCAGAAACTTCGACTAGCGGTACCGAGGTTACAGAAACAAACACACCACTTACAACTGAAACAATTTTTGAGTCTTCTACAGCTACAGACACACAAACTACAAACCTCAATTCGTCTACTACAGACACACAACCTATTACTGATGTCGAATCTTCAACAGCCACCACACATCAGTCTACTACAGCTTTTGAATCTACAGAAAAAGACACACAAAATACAACTGCAATAATTTCGGACGCTGAGCCTTCTACAGCCACAATCACACATGCGATGACTACAAACATTGAATCTTCAGCTGCTACGACACATACACTCACTACAAATGGAGAATCTACAGAACAAAACACAGAAACTGCAACAAACACACAAACTACAACAACGGCTACAGAATCTACAGCAACAGACACACAAACTACAACAACAGGTGCAGAATCTACAGCAACAGACACACAAAGAACAACAACGGATGCAGAATTTACAGCGACAAACATACAAACTACAACAACGGGTGCAGAATCTACAGCAACAGACACACAAACTACAACAACAGGTGCAGAATCTACAGCAACAAAAACACAAACTACATCAACGGGTGCAGAATCTACAGCAACAGACACACAAACTACAACAACGGGTGCAGAATCTACAGCAACAGACACACAAAGTACAACAACAGGTGCAGAATCTACAGCAACAAACACACAAACTACAACAACGGGTGCAGAATCTACAGCAACAGACACACAAACTACAACAACAGGTGCAGAATCTACAGCGACAAACACACAAACTACAACAACGGGTGCAGAATCTACAGCAACAAACACACAAACTACAACAACGGGTGCAGAATCTACAGCAACAGACACACAAACTACAACAACGGGTGCAGAATCTACAGCAACAGACACACAAAGTACAACAACGGATGCAGAATCTACAGCGACAAACACACAAACTACAACAACAGGTGCAGAATCTACAGCAACAGACATACAAACTACAACAACGGGTGCAGAATCTACAGCAACAGACACACAAACTACAACAACGGATGCAGAATCTACAGCAACAAACACACAAACTACAACAACGGGTGCAGAATCTACAGCAACAGACACACAAACTACAACAACAGGTGGTGAATCTACTGCTACAGATACACAAGCAGACTCTACAGCAACAAGCACACAAACAGCAACTGCTACAACAACACAAGTAGACTCTACAGCAACAAGCACACAAACAGCAACTGCTACAACAACGCAAGCAGACTCTACAGCAACAAGCACACAAACAGCAACTGCTACAACAACACAAGCAGACTCTACAGCAACAAGCACACAAACAGCAACTGCTACAACAACACAAGCATATTCTACAGCTACAGACACACAAACTACAACAAGGGGTGCAGATTCTACAGCAACAGACACAGAAACAACTACAGGTGGCGAATCTTCTGCTATAAGCACACAAACAGATTCTACAGCTACAGACACGCAAACTGCAACAACGGGTGCAGAATTTTCAGCAACAAACACACAAACAACAACTACTAGAACAACACAATCAGATTCTACAGCTACAAACACACAGACTACAACAACCAGTGCATCACCTACAGCTGCAGACCAACAATCATCAGTTGCTACAAATACCAGCCTCGAATCAACAACCCCGGACACACAACCCACATCTACAAGAACAACGACAACAACATCTACAACAACAACAACAACAACAGCAACAACTACATTAACTCCCGCTACAACAACTTCTGTTCCAACAATAACAACAACTTCGTCAGCATTCATGCAAATATCCAACAATTCATTGTTGTTTATTTCTGTTATATTGGGTTTAGTTTTCCAAGCATTGCATCTATCGTTTGTATAGCGCCTTTAGTTTTAATTAAACCTTTTGTAGCTGTTTAACGATAACGTTGACGGTGTCTATTTTAGTGTTTTCCTATAATATCAACTAAAACCCATATGCTTTAATAGAAAGAATTTCTGATGCTTTATATTATTACCGATACCGACATATTTTGACCAAATTTAGGGTCGCCTGATCCGATATTTATATTTTACTCGCGAATATATATCAAGGAAATCTTTAAATGTAATCAGTGGATTGCTTGTCTCAGGTAGCAATCAACCTTGAAAACATAGCATTTTATTTGTTTTGGTTTGTCAAATTTTGTGTATTCTTTTTAAAAGAAGAATAAGTAGACCAGTCTAGTATCGAACGTATATAGATACTATGGCTATCGTTTTAGAATTTAGATCCTATAATATTATAGTTACCAGGCAACGTTATTGCATGCTTATTTTTACAGATTATTTATCCTGATTATTGACAAACAAAAATATTGTATTCGCAAAACGGCATCGAAGATTAAACCCGCTATCGTTTTAATAGAATTTTGAGTTGCAAAATTGATTTGCCTTGTGTCTTAACGTTTATGCAAAACTTTTAGAGGTTATAAGGTAAACGATGACACCTAACGCTACATCTGTAGAAAGTGCTTTATTGAGTGGAAATTGTGAGCTCTATATTGTGCACGATGAGTAGTCAAAGATGGTGATCGTTTAGCTTATTGACCGATTTATGTGTGTGACTTTTTCCTGCGTTGTTTCTTATTACGAATCGTTCTGAAAGAATAGAAGGTATTTAATAGAGATGACTGTTTTGTTTGTTTCAATATCTTTACGACAAAAATAGGTTTTTACAGTTTATGATATTGCATTATAGAATTAAAGAGAACGTATTTAATAGAGAAGCATGTTGGCATTGTTTAAATATTCAGAGTTTACTATAAACGGTTTACAGTGTATAATTCCCTGTGTTATATCTGTTAAAGAATTAAACAGTTGCGATTAGCAATTGCTATCCGTCATTGAAAATACACACCCATAGCGTCATTTTCAACCGAATATAAAACTCAAATGTATAACAACATTGTCCAAGAAAACATTTAGGCTGTTAAAAACTATTTTTAACCAGAATATTTAGAGTCTTGGTGATTTGTAAACCAAGTGGGTTCACGCTGCTGTTAAAAATCACATTAAAAATATTTATTAAGTGCTTTAACAAATAGCTTGAGAAGCGCACCGCTTCGAACAAAAATCAGTCAGCAAGGTCTAAAACTTTTAATGTAAATATGCATTTCGCCATATAAATAAATGACATCATCAGTTTATCAGTACAAGTAAATAAATAGTAAAATTATTAAAATAATGAAATGTAAAATAAATAAATAAAATACATCCAAGACTGACATGGACAGTGAGACAAGGTGCGTTTAACGCCAGCCACTAATGTAAAAAGAATAGGCATCGAGATACGTGAAGCGGCCGCAGAAAGCCACTGAAACATGGCCCAGAGGAAAAGCCCTATGTAAATCAGTGACGTGATCTAACAAACAGTTTCTTGTGAAGATTAAACTTAGTTCGTTGCCGCTCTGAAAAGTATTTTCACGTTTAGAATAGGTTAAAACTATTTCCGCCAAAAAACACGTAATGTTTCTATAACATCTATAACAGTAGAGAACCAAAGGTTAAGCTGTTGGCATGGCATCTTATGGTCAATATACAGGCAATAAATAAGGCGCGCAAACGAAATCTTCCGGAAGAATGATGCTTCAAAATATTATCAGGCCGCTCAAGCAAATGCGTCTTTTCCCTGGAATTTTGTCGGATTCTGTTTCCCGGCCTATTAGCGTTATACAGGTGTTGTTGGGTCACATAAAGGTCTTGTATAGATGGAAGACATGTTATTTTGGAAACAAGATGCGTCATTTACAGCGTTACATGTATGTGTCTATTTCTGAGATGGCTGTGTGTATGTTATACGATTAGACACGCCTGGAAGCAAAATGCGCTTTGATCGAGACATTTAGAACTAACAGCCTAGACCAGGTTCTAAAATGGCATTTGGCATTGTGGGGCTGTATTTTTTGTTTATTTTTTGAAATAGAAAAAATAAATTTTGATTCTTCCAAGATTACATGCTTAAACTTTTTGCAAATCAGAAAAAGAAGGTTTGATAAATTCGTTTTACCCAGCAGTCTAGAAAAATAAGAGAGTAACTTTTTTTACCAACAGACAGTAAAATATATATATTTTTTTTGATCATTACATTATATAATTAGGCGTTTGTCTTTAGCAAAACAATTTTTTTGGAAAAATTCATTATCAAGATTAAATGAGTTTTTATTTCAGTGTTTTTTCATTAGTGTTTCACCTTTATATATATTCACGATGGCAGTATTGTACATCAGTTGTAATTTAAATTTTGATCAAGTAACAATTTATAAAATAGCTTGGATAAGTTATTAAATCTCTGTTTGTATTGAACCTAGTTAAGACAGAATTTGGAAAAAACAGATTTTAATAATTGAACTAAGAATTAAGAAGTGGCCGTCTAAAGCCATGAAGGCAAGCATGATGATTTCGTTATTTGGAGCGACGTTGCTTGCCGCTGCTATCAACACAACGCAAGGTAAATTAAACCTGCCAGTAAAAGGAATGTGTGTAACTTGTTTATTAGGGGTGTATAATTATATCGGTTAGGAGCCGATAGCGATACCAAGTGATAGGTTCGGTACTTGTTAAAAAAAATCTTGAATTGTACTACCCTTATCTGAATGTAGAAAATAAACAAATAAAAGTATTGACTTGTGCTGTTCATGCCACCCTTATTGCATTTAAAAAAATTAAAATAAAAAAAAAATTGACTTTTACTATTCATGCCACCCTTATCCGAGGTAAAAAATATTTGAATTTTTGACTTGTGCTATTCAGGCCATCCTTATTTGAATTTAAAAAAAGTATTTTTTGACTTGTAATACGTGGGCCATCTTAATCCCGATTTATAAAAAAAAGGTTACAAAAAATTTAAAAAATCTTGAATTGTTCTATAG
Source organism: Ascidiella aspersa (assembly GCF_963924565.1). Classification (NCBI taxonomy): domain Eukaryota; kingdom Metazoa; phylum Chordata; class Ascidiacea; order Phlebobranchia; family Ascidiidae; genus Ascidiella; species Ascidiella aspersa. Next base: position 32,549,783 of record NC_139450.1, read on the forward strand.
CAAGGCCACACTTAACCGAATTAAAAAAAAAAACTTGATTTGTAACTAAAATTTTAAAAACTTTATAATCTGTAATATCCAGGTCACCCTCGGGCCTTTACCGAATGTAAAAAAATGAAAAACAAATTCTTGACTTGTTCTATACAGGCCACCCTTACCCGAGTCCAGCATGCGATCTTGACACCTGGTGTGATTGTCACATCCACAACTTGCTGCTCAGTGTCACAACCGAACAACACAAGAAGAGCATCATGGCCAAGTGGGAAAAGATGAGAGCCGACCGTTGTAACAGCGTATCTAACGACAGTAAGCTTTCGCCACATTATGACTTCTAACACCTTTACTGCGTAATACATAGAAATTAGGATACTGCAAATGAATAATGAATTATTTGAAATAAATTTCAAACCCAAAAAGGTCGAGTAAATTGATATTATTATCTTGCTTTGTTTCGATACGAACTTGTACGTGATACGTATTATCTTTAGTTAATCTATACTCGAACTTTTTGGCTTTCAAATTCGCTATTAAGCTAGGCCTACATTACAGATCGGTGCATAGTGTACCCAAATTATTGGAAACGTATACAAAATGTTAGGATATATAGCTACAAACAATGCAGCCATTTTGATATTTAGCTACAACATTGCAGCCATTATGCCACAAAATATACACTTTTTGTGTTACATTAAACTACAAACATGTTGTTTTGTTATATTTACTTTTTAACTGACTTTTATCATAAAAAAATTACTGCCGACGTAAGCTGTTTAGAAAGTAAAGTAATTAATTCAGTAAAACGATTGATAAAAATTTATTAGAATTAATAAAATTGATTTAAAAAATTATATGGGATTGTTTTAACCTTCACAGGCCGAGAACCTAATTGCTTTAAACATTTTTTTCCAGCTGGTCTACTCAGACACTGCTCTAATTTGTTGAATTCGGTGGAGCTGCAAATAGACTTTCTGCTTGCCGGTAAGCTTTCCTCTAATAATTGGACAAAGTAACATATTTGGTAAAATCCGAATTAGATTACAACTAGAGTTAGACAACACATGCAATTCACAAATTAGATTAGAATTAGAATTAGCCAAATTTTGCTCTAATTCGTTTAATTAGAAAACTAGAATTATCTAGTAGCCAAGTCTGCAGCGCCAACATTTGACCTGTTGAACTTACTTTAATAAAGGTGTCGACATCGGCGGAAAAAAGCTGTTCTTCTATGGAGCTCCTGAGTCCAACTTCACATACAGCAACGGGACTTGCGCTGATCTTAACACGGAAGCTGAACCTGCAGTGATCACTGGGGCTAGAGAGAACGAACTGATGCAGTGTGTTGTCAACAGGACCTGGTCGTTGCCTGATGGAGCTTCGGCTTGGCTAGGTAGGAACAAGGCATAATATAAGCAATTTGCGTCTTAAGTGAGTCCTTAAGTTGCTGTGTCTCGAGAAACTAAGTTTAATGATTCACCGAGCTAAACTGTTTTAGTGCGCAAATTAAATAATGAGACCATCTTCGTGTTTTGTTTTGAATTAATTAAATGATAAATTTTCTATTGGAGAAAATGTTAAAAAAAAGTTTTGCCTCAAATTACATGAAATCAAAAATTTCGCAGATTTATTTTTGTGATACAGATTAATAAAGTCTAGCGAAAAGCAGTTGCTAGAAGATTTTTAAAATGTAATTAGGCTAGTCAATATATTACCCTGAAATCTTCAAGTGTATACGTAAAAAAATCTAAAAAATAAGTAGAACGCGGCACTTTCTACCAAGCAAAACAATTATAACACAACAATCAATTACACGACGTTTATAGTTTAATACTGTAATATTATGAAATATTAAATACAATAGTTAAACACCGTAATACTATGAGATACTAAGTGCGATAGTTAAATACTGTAAATTAAACACTGAGTGTGCATTCAAGTGTAGGCTGCATTCCTTCTCATGCCTCCTGAAATACAAAGTGTTTCATTTCCCAAGTTCCTGCGGCATAATCGGGAATCTCTCTAGAAACACAAGCGCGCCGCAGCACGCAGTTTGAGATGCACTGCTCTCAACGTTTGTTGAATTGTTTTTGTGTTTTAGGAATCACAAGCAATGGAACAGATGAAAGTCTTCAGTGGTTTTATTCTAGCGGTGAGTTGCATTAAATTCAATTTGATTTCCAGTGATTTCTTATTGATTTAACGTTAATTTGGCGGCAGTTTTACGACTGAAGAAAACCTTTTGTCGTGACGCCATATGCAACGAGTAACCAACGGTTTACAGGAACAACACGTTAACCATAACTCAATAATGTACACTGGGAAGAATTAACATCAAAATCTATGAGAGGCTAACAAACGTCATTCACAGCTTTAAATGAAAATGAGAGATTCAGAAAAAATTAAATCGGGATGTCCGAACAGAATTTTAATTCAAAATTTTGAGCAAATTTAACTTTATTAATAAAAGGGTTTCTGAAAAAGGGTTATATAAAATGACGCTTTCGTTGCTGAGAAGCGATGAATTTAGTGTTATTCAAAGAAGAACTATAATTAAACTAAAAACTATTCACTTTGTTGGTCTACGGAGGAGCAAGTAGCAGTTATAGGCACAGTTTGTTTTTGATTTAGGATGATATTTGGTAATACGCCTTTCAATCAAGTATGATATAGGCAAGGCAATCTACGGACAAAACGAGTTTTAATGTCCTACAGCATTTTGTGTGCATGTTGCAGCGTATTTTTCGTTTTGTTTTGTTAAAACTAACTTTTCTGAGCACATTTTTTTCAATTTTTATTGCAATATTTTTTCAAAAATTTACCTTGTAAAATATGTTTGAGGGCAAGCCATGGCTGAAATGCACAAATTAATAAGCATCAAATCGGCAGTGATGCCATCCTACTAACGGGCAAGTACCGATACCACAATAGTATCGGGCGTTTACCGAATTTACTATCGTGTATCGGCTCCGATTGGATGCTATCAGACAACCCTACCTTCAAACTAGGGTAATTTCCGATTTCCACAATTACGTCACTAGTTATCACGTCACGATTATTCAATTGCAGCTTCGTTGAATTTCTGAAACTCCTGTTATAATTTGCTATCAGATGGCATATGCGTTACTATCGGTCATGCCACGATTACGTCACTGATTAATACATCACGATTTAATTGCAGCTTCGTTGAGTTTCACCAACTTCGCTCCTTTCGTGTTTCCGAGCACTGCGATATGGTGTGGTGTGGTAACAAAGTACCAGCTGGAGTGGACCTACATGGATTGCAACCTGACACTCGGGAAGATATGCTCGCTGGAAAGTAATACTTTGTTTTGCTTTACTTAGACTAGAACAGCGTGGCCCAAATATATTTTTCTGTATGTATTTCGGAGCTCAAAGACGTTTTTAACGCGAACACCCAAAAAAGTTTTGGTTCTTGTGGACCAAGGTCCGACATTTTTTAGTGCTAACGTCATTAAACCAGTAAACTTGCGAAACGGTCTGTTTTAGGTCCAAAAAATCTAAAACTTTAAACATTAACTGGTTTTATCATTTTAACACCTATTCTTGCTTTGGTGTAACAGTAAAGTCGAACCCTACAGCCAGATTAACACAAGCGTTCTTCAACTTGTTTTAAGGCGGACCACTAACATTTTTGTTGGTTTCTGTGGACAATGGTACGCATGAATTTTTTAAAGATGACGTCAAACTTTACGTCATAAAATCAGTTGACCCAAAAACAGACTGTTTTATTTTTTTAAATCTGAAAGGAAAATGTAGTCTAAACTACATTCAAATATAAGAGGCGTCAAAGCGTTTTTGTTTTTCCAGTTTTCAAATATACACTAAGATTTTAATTGGCCTCCACGACTTCCCTAAAACTAGTCCAAGTAAGAACCCTTGCTCTAACACTTATTATTTCCTACAGCCAGATTAATACAAAGCGTTTCTTAACGCGGAAAAAAATGTTTTTTGTGGACCAAGCCCCGCTCTAACACCTATTATTTGTGTTATTGTTACAGTCACGTCGAACCCTACAGCCATGTCGTACACCACCCAGCTCACAGGAGCAGTGAGCGGAGTTATCCAGGACCCCGGAACTGAACTCGTTTCGCTCCAGGATAACTTCGTTGATATCGCGAGAGACTCAGAGCTCGCGCGTCTCGAGTATTCATCCGCCCAGTTTCAGTTGCTGGGGGAGAGACACCAAGTTGCACCGAGTCAGCAGTACGTCACGGAAAGAGCGGAGCTGAACGGAGCGGACATACAATATTCGATGGAGGTGAGTATGCTGACGTTACAGTGCTGTAAATAGGTCTTTTTAAATTGACTTTAAACTTTTTTTAACGCGGGTCCCTAAAAATATTTTTGCTTCGCGTGGACCAGTGAAGGCAAGGAATTTTAAAGATGGCGTCATAACTTAATATTACAATACAAATAAACTTCAAAAATGTGCTGTTTCCGGTCTAAAAATGTAAAAGCGATGGAGTCTACAGATACATTCAGTGCAAAAACGCTGTATTTTTAACTAACACTTTTCCTAATGAAAAAAATGAATACTTTCAATTAAGGCTTTATTGCCCCCTAAAACGAGCTCACGTACACCCAAGGTGTCTATGGAACCCAGTTGAAGAACCCATTCTTTAGTCCCCAGTCAAGTCAATTCCAAAATAAGGAAGTTTAGTCCAAACCGTTCAACAAATAAAAACACATCAAAATAACAAATTCATGTACGATTGAGGTTAGATTTTTTTACATTACCGGTTTCCACAGTGTTTTAAATTGATTATTTAAATTGATTAAACTCCCCAGTGATCTCCATAATAATTAATATCCAAGTCTAGTTGTTGCAAATACCTTGTACATGTCACAGCGTTTTGAAAAAACACGCCGTAACTTTTTAACAACGTTCCAGTTTCATTACTTAAAAACCAAGGTAAAGCTTTCTTAGCTTACAAGTCAGTTAAGATAATGACTCTAGTCAAAGCTTAGTAATGTTTTTTCGAGACATTTTATAAATGTCAAGTCAATCTACCTCATAAACGAAGCGAACTTTGGGGCTTTGGGGTTAGTTGTTAACTTTTAACAACCGACGTGTTAAATTTAAGTCTGCAAACAGTTGAATGGGGCCTACACCCAGTATAACATGAAGGTTTATTAAATTCATAGATAAACGACCTTTTTTTTCTTTACATTGCTTGTTCATTTTCATAGTTTCATTACTATGAAGGTTCTGAAGGTTAACTATCAAAAATCAACCGAGTGTACAGTGTCCAAATTCAAAAGAGTTGACCAATTCAACAAACTGAAAATCACGTGTCACTGCTGACAAAAAAATTGTATATATATTAATAATGTCCAGACGTCATTTAGTATCAGATCGGGCCGCGGTACTTTTGTCTAAAATATGGTTTATCGGTATCTGTATAAAAGCCAGGGGGGGTTGAGGGGCCATGCTCCCCCCCCCCAAAAAAAAAAAATTGTAAATATTTTACTCGTTTTAATTTGTTTTGCAGCATTTATGAGCAGTACCACAACAGCCGATCACAGGCATGCCACACCTTCAATTGTCATGCACTGTTACGTCATAAACGATGTAGTTATTATTACGTTTACTATACCTTAATGTACTTTTACTACTTTTAGACAGTTTTTTGCTCTTTGACTGTTTTTTTAGTATTGCGTTAACACTCAGTCAGTTGCTGCTCGAAACGGTTTGCTAGCATTGTTATTTGTGTTCGTTACGGCAGTTTATACAATGGTAAAAGCTGAACAAACAATTCCAACTTTTTGCCCCCCCCCCAAAAAAAAATTTTCGGGCTACGCCACTGATCCCTACCACTAAGAAAACCCTTGTATTGTCTGTCTCGTAGGTTGACGGGCAGAACGTGGTCACATCCCTATCCGAGATAAGTACCGACGTTCCGGTGGAGGTTCTGGCCCAGGACCTGACCAAGGAGCCTTACACCTCTCTGGTCTATATACAACCTGAGCACGTCAACTACTACAGCGTTTCTGCCACTGGGCAAAGTTCGCGCAAAAAGAGGTGCTTTTATCGCTTTTAATCACACTGTTAACGCCCGTACAAGGGTAGGTAGCATTTTGAACCTTTAAATATCTCTTTTTTAGCTTGAAGAAACTGAATAAAGAGATATTCGAAATGTTCGAAATGCCACTTATTCTTCTGTATGGGCTTCGATATTCTTACTATGTCCTCCTCAAACCTACAGATATTATCTTAAGACTTACTTGAAACGTTCACTAAATGATACATGCTTGTGTATGGGCTTCGATATTCTCACTACTACTTACTGCAACCTCCAGTCGTTATCGTGGGATTTATTCGAAACGTTCAAAATGCTACCTACTTGTGTATGGGCTTTCGATATTCTTGTTACGTCTTACTACAACCTCCAACCATTATGCTTTAAAATCACACTTTTGTTCCACCAACACCAACAGGCTTTGTGCCAAATTTCTAACTAACCAAATAGACTGAATGCATACATCATTCGGGTAAAACTAATCGGCTTACATGGGCTCTATCCGTCTAGCGGTAGCTACATCTGCCAAGCCATACGCCTGCTGCCTTGATTTTCCTTCTTCTTGTGCCCACTCACATACTTTGTCCTTACTCTCTCCAATAAGGCCTCCTTTTGAGGGAAAACGAAGGTAAATGTAGCGAATCTGCCAATCGATAATTGTTTGTATCGACCAGTCTGGTAAACAAATCATTTTAAAACGACTTTCCCAGTTAAGTCGTTTGTTTCCTACCTGCTCATTTTTTTACTTTTGCACTTAAAATAGTTTGCTTACTGTATGATTTTATTATAGCAAAACTTTAAAGTGCATACTTGTTTCTACAAAGCTTTTTGAAGTCGCCCTAAGACGCGTCGGGATTTCGAGGTCGTAAGTTCGAATCTCACCGGCCAATGGCCAAATCGCACCGTTAAATAAAAAAAATAAAAAACAGTAATAAATATAGTACTTTTTTATACATTTTTTTTTACTTATTTTGGAAAAGGTCGTCTGAAGCTGCTCCGATCTTTAATGGTACGATGCAGTTGAAAAGCAAGCCACCTCCGATGAAAGAAGCTTGTTCTTACGCTGGAAACCAAACTGAAACGAAAGGCTGGGTCGAAGATCTGCTCAGCCTGAAAACGGTTGGTCTTCATTGGTTGGTTAATGCCTACCGCACGTAATTGAGAAGCGACCAATCGATAGAGAATTATACAATTTTTAAATACCGAAAGTATTATTATTTAATTTACAACCTGTTTGCCTGAATAACTGGTTTTTTTTTAGCTGAACGACTAATAGCCTACAAACTATTCGATTTGGTCGTCATTGGTTGGTTAATTCCGACCGCACGTAATTGAAAAGCGACCAATCGATAGAGAATCATACATTTTGTTAGGTAATAAACTTCGTGATTTTACAGTCTCCAAAATTTAGGGAGTAGTATTTTTTTCGTTTAAAAAAAATTATTCTTTAATTTACAACACGTTTTTCTCAAGAACTGTTTTTTTTTTAGCTGAACAACCTACAATCTATTTTTTCTAATTTAAGACATATTACCACCTAGCCATATTTTTTCTGAAAACCATGGTCATCTGATTTTTATTTTACAAAGCTTTTACAGAATTGTTATCTGCATTTACAAAGCCAAAACGAAAAGCAACAATATTCGTTCTGACCAACCTTTACTTTTTTCATTTAAAAAATAAATGTTTTTCATGTTCTATATGGAATTAGTATTTATATTATAAAACTAACGCTCGATGAAAGATTAGGCGAGTGAATCTCAACCTTTTATGGCTTACGTCACCCCCCAAAAACAATAAATAAATTTTCGGCACCCCGACTGGAATTTTCGTTGAATATGTTTACTGAAATGTCACTATAAATGGAACTGGAACAACACATTAAGTCAATCAAGTTAAAACATGTAGGAAAATGTCATTTGATATAGCCTAATGGTCTCTATTGAAAGAGAAGCTTACCAATTGAGCAAAAATCAGATTCTTAAAATTCTCAGAATACCTATCGACACCCTCGATCATTAGAAATGGCACATTAGGGAACCCCGGTTGAGAACCACCGGGTAAGGCTATAGTTTTTATCAAAAGCTGTTTAGGATTTTTTTGCTATTCCAGATTAAGAACATGACTCAGATCTGCACTTTTCTGGACGTAAACAACAACAACTCGTACTCGGACACAGGTTGTAACACTACAGTGGACGGAGTGAAAGAAAAAGTGATCTGTGTCAGTAGTCACCTCACCGTGTTCGCCGTGCTGCTCTCTGTCAAGGTCACAAGTGTGCCCTTTGGCGTGAAGGTGAGACTCAAGGTCACTTGAAAGGATACTGTATTGATTCCGATACCAATACCTGGTATTTCTATGCAACAAGTATGGCCGAACGAACTAATAAAAAAAATCGTTAGTACTATTTAAAAAAAACATAATTAAAAAGATTAAAACTGCAAATGTTTTTTTAAATTATTAAAGAGTAATTAGTTTGAAAGTAGAAGTAGTTAAAGTAGCATTTTTGAGGTAGATAAAGCTTATTTTAAGGGTAGAAAAATTTACATTGCGAGTCAAAATTTGCGTTCCACCGTAATCCATGCCTTAATGCATTTACATTTAGTGGTGAACAAATACCGATACGTTCCAAGTGTTGAACAAATACCGATACTAAAACGTTCGGTGTTAAAGTTTTTTCGGTCTCGAGATATAAGTTTTCCGCTTGATTTGCCAATTTTTTTGATCTTTACATGTGTGAAGGTTGTATCAGCTGTTTAAACTGGGCTTAACTTAATGCAACAAAAGTGACGTAAAGCATTTAGAAATGATGTTTACCTACACGCGTTGAAAAAAACAATTAAGTTAGTCGATATGCAAGCACATATTTTTATGTTTTAAGAAATTGAAAGTATTCATAAAGAGAAATTACGACATGCATTTTATTTTTCATTATTTTTATTTTAGTCAAGAAACAGTCCGATAGAAAGAAGGTACGACGATTTTTTGAGTAAAATCGTAAATTAGCGAAAAATAGTAAAAAAGTTGCACAGCATATGCTGAAAGCCAGGCGTTTTCAAAAACCGTGCTTAAAACTGTTAAAGTCAAGTTGTTACAAAAATTGCCATTTTTAAGGACTCGGCGTTGTTAAAATAGACAAGTTGACATTTCCACGCAAAGTTCTCAACACAATTCCTCCCAGGTAACGTCCTACATCACCGGCAGTCTCTCGACTCTCTTTTTGCTGGCAACCATATGGCTGTTGCGCAAGTACAACCGACACAAGAAACGCACCCTTGTTCAAATCAACCTGGCAATGGCTCTTATTCTACTGCACGTCTTCAACTTGGTCCACGACCTTGCTGTGAAAACCGATGACGCTTGTGTAGCTGTGTGCTTTCTTACTCACTACTTTTTACTTGCGTCAGGTAAGAGTAGCTTTCCTTTTACCTCTGACATAAAGGACTTGTTGAAAAGGGGCAGGCCTATTATTTTTTTTAAAGGCTTACTATAGCATTAAAAAGGGTAATGATTATGTTTAGAAAATAGCCTTACTATAGCCTTACAAAGGGTGTTAATTCTTTTCAAATACTATTTTTTTTTAAATAGCCTTACTAAAGCACTAATAGCCGTAGTAGCCTTACGTCTACCTTTAACATTATGAACAATTCCCAATCAAGTCAAGGTCAAACCCTTTCAATTTCAAATCAGGTCCACGTCATGCAAATAGAACTCGTGCGATTCTGAGCAATAACTCAACTAAAAAATAAGAAAACCGCAACATACAGCTTGTAAATTGTTTTATGTGCAATTGAGATAAATGTACTATTTTGAAAAAAAAATTGCTAACTAAACACACATCATTTCAGCCCAAGTCATGTGTTCAAAAGACTTAAGTCTAGACAAGTCATTTTGCCAAAAATATTATATCACGTCAATTTATTTAATACAGTGACTTAAGTGAACTTGAGTCAAATAAATTAACTTTGCAAAAAATACAAAAGGTAAGGCAAGTATTTTGTGAAAAACTTAAGTTAAGGCAGGTCTTTTGCCTAAAGACTAAATTCAAGTCAAGTCCTTTTTCCCAGAAGATTAAGTCAAGACAAATTATTTTACCAACATTGACTTAAGTGTCCTTTGACGTAGCTCATTATAACACTGACTAGATCTTCAAATTTACTCGATTTTTTGCTCAGCAAACAGCAAGCAAATTGATTTCCGTGCAATAATTGCGATAAATGGCAAATTTATGTCCAAAAGATTAAGTCAAGTCAATTCATTTTGTCAGACTAAATGTCAATGCAAGTAATTTGAACACTTTGACATTAGTCAAGTCATTTGCCATAAAACTTTAGTCAAGTTAAGTAATTTAAAAAACATTGACTTAAGTACAGCCATAGACTTGAGTCATTACAACACTGACTTAATTTATAAATTTACTTTTTTTGCTTAGCAATGTGGATGTTGGTGGAGGGAGTCCGGATGTTCATGGCCACCAACGACCCGATCTCATTTAAGGTGCAAAACGCCAAGGTCCGCAAAGCAGTCTTCTTCTTCCTTGGTTGGGTCATCCCTCTGATTCTCGCCTCCTTCGCCTACGGATTCGGGGACCTCCGGAAGAACTACATGGAGCTGAATCCCGTCTACGTCCATTGCCAGAAGTTTTTAGTGCCGGAGAAGTACACAAAGTACAACAAGTGCGTGATGAAGTCGGGCACTAACGTCCACCTGGCTACCTTGGTCATCCCCTTTGGTTGTGTGCTTCTCATCAACGCGGCCATCTCCTTTAAAGTCGTGCACATCCTGATGGGACACAAGGACGGCATTGGTGAGTAGCTGATGCCCAATAACGAGTTGCGTCGGTACTCATCCGATACTAGGCTGGCATCTATGTCGACTCGATACCAAATTAAAATAGGAATTTTGGCTTGATTTTAGATCTAACTTAGCGATTTTTAATGTTAAGGTCGTGTATATACTGATGAGACACAAGGACGGCATTCGTGAGTTTTATCAGCTGAAAACGCCACGTGTATGTTATTCCTGATTACACATATAATCTATACGTTTTGAAAAAAAAAAAAAAATTCTTACGCCGATTTGTAGAAGTATTGATTTGTTATCTACAAGTCACTTTTTTTTTTTTTAAAGTTTGTTAACCACCAATTTTAAAGTTTTTTAACCACGAATCTTTAGAACCAACAAATGTTACAGTTTTAAAAAAAAAATGACCTTAGAATGAATGAATGATAAACTTGCAATTGCTCCAAGTGCGTTTGGACAAACTGCCAATATTTCGGCTCCACAATACATGGTTGAAAAATATTCAATCTATGCTATTCCATCTTTACGATTTACAGTTCGCGGCCTTTAATGTTTAATCTCTAAGGGAACATCGGACCCACTATACAAATGCATCTGTGTAATTTTTTTTTTGGTATAACGTTATTACATATAGTCAACGATCCCCTAAAATTTAACCTATATCAGTAAATACGGCAGAGAACTTACAGTTATATACTTAGATGAAGGCCTTTTAACATTTCTAAACCATCAACAAAACTAAACCGTAAACAAACGCACCAGAGTATCACAAGCAGAGATGTCCAAGTTATGATATCCGAAGTCAATCGGTACTCGTCCAGTTGTACAATGCCGATGCGACACTAAATTCATATAGAAAATTTAGCCATTTGCAATCAAACGCAGCGATTTTCTACCTGAAAGGTACATTTAATCGACGGTGACTAAACTTCTTAACTGTAAGTAAGTAAGTAAGTAGGCCTAATATTTATTTTCCGTTGGCGCTGAAATTAAAATATACAAACCATATGAAGGACCAAATTCATGCACCGAAGCAGCGATGGATCCAAGTGACCTTCCAGCCAGCTGCACGGTAAGCTAAGGCAAATTGATCACAACAAAAATGTTATTTTAATTTGTATTTTTAGGCAACAGACACACCACTTTGGGATCCCAAGAGAAGGCAAAGCAAGCGACAAAAAGTATCTTCTTCATAATGTTAATGCTCGGTACAACATGGTTTCTAGGATTTTTCACAGGTAACCGAAAAAAGGTTCATTTTCATTCAGCATTAATGAAAAACTTTTTTAGAACCTCTCATTCAGATTTAGTTTGGCTTATACTTACTTTTCTATTTCATCGGGTATTTTAAGTTAGCAAAAATAGACGTTTCCATATTTATTTTTTATATTATTTTGGCTTAAATTGAAATTTGTTTTAATATTTGGATTTAACGCAAATTAATCCATATTTGATAAAATTTAAAGTGAAAATAAATCTTAGTTTGACATTCCAATAATGCGTCAATTTTAAAACGAAAACTAAGATTTCATTTAAAACGATTGCTTCACAAACAATGGTAATTGAATATCATTAACACAAAACTAACCTCGTAAAAATGTCAATTTTTTTGGCTTAAATATTGGCTGAAAAATGTCTTTAGTCTTTTCTTTAAACCAATTGTTTTTTTATTTTGAATTATCCCCAGGCAACGTTCCATAAAATTTTTTACAGGTTGCCATGCCGCAATTTGATTAAAATCGTTTAGTTTCATTTAGTTGTAAACCTACTTGTTTTTTTTTGATAATTGTAACTCTAATGTTGAATTTACTGCGTCGGAAAAATTCTCATATTAATTTGGCATCGCTTCGTAACCGATTGCACCCCAGTCTCTAGTATCGTACGAGTACCGACACTGGCTTTGGCTTCAGGCCCATATTTTCGGACATACCTACTCTGAATTCACAGCTATTTACTTTCCTTCAGGGATAGAAGACGAAACATCTGCCACTGTGTTCATGTACATCAACGCTCTCGCCAACGGACTTCAGGGAGTTTTCCTCTTCTTCCTCTACTGCGTCAAGGACCCCGAGATTAGGGAGCAACTCTTTGGACGCAAAGCTCCTCCGATCACGGCTGACAACTCACTTGTGATCTCATATCACGGACGAGATGAGATCCGCATCAGAAGAGCCCGTGAGGACGAAGTTGGAACCAATCTGGAGGATGTTTTGAACACGATGAGGCCGGAAATCAGCTTGGACAACAGCAGTTTCTAAATAATTTATATTTCTTGGTATTTTTTAATCACGCCATTTCCTTTTTAATGTTTTGTTTTTTATTTTTTGAACAAACTTCGAGCAGAATTCAGCTTAGCAGTTTCAAAAATTTATTTCATATTTTTCTCGATTTATTTTTTTGGGGGGTTGGGTCAGCTTGGACAACCGTAGTTTCTAAATATTTCTTTTTTCTAGTTATTTTTTATTCACGTTTTATTATTGATTTTAGATTTTTTAGTTTTTAAATATGCTCAATCGAGGAGGAGTCAGCTTGGACAATTTATTTTTTTGGATAATTCTTTGATTTTTTTTCTTGGGGGAGGGGGGAGTAACCTTGACAATAAGGGTTTCTAAATGTTTGTTTCTGGTTTTTTTTTGGGGGGGGGGCGGGCGGGGGGTGGTTTTATCTTGTTTTTGTTGAACATTCTCGGGCCTGATTCAGCCTTGAAAACAGCAATTTCTAAATATTTCTTTTTGGGGGGGTTGTTGTTTGAATTTTTTTGTGGAGATTCAATTTCTTGTTGAATAATATTGGGACAGGAGTTAGCTTGGACAACAACAGTTCCTAAATATATATTTTTTTTGGGGGGCGGAGGGGTGATCTTGGACTACAGCAGTTTCTAAATACTTATTTTTTTGGTTAGTCTTTGATTTCTTTTTTTTGGGGGGGGGTGGTCAGCCTGGACAACAGCGAACTCTAAGTGTTTATTTCTAATTATTACTTTTGGGCGGAGAGGGGGACTTTATCTTGTTTTAGTCGAACAAATAACTCTTTTGGGGGATAATTCTGTGATTTTTTTACAAATTTTCTAAATATTTCTATTGTTTCTGTTAATGTTTCAATCGCGTTACTTGATTATTTTTAATGATTTTATCTTGTTTTTCAATATCCTTGGACTAAAATTTGCTTGAAAAGCAACACTTTCTAAATGTTTGTTTTTTAAATAGCCTACTTCCTTTTGGTCACAGGACTTAAACTTGAACTTTAGTCATTGAGTCAAATGACTTGGGTTCAATTTTTTTTTATTTACCTTTTTTATAAAATTTGGTTTATTTAGTGTTTTTGTATTTCGAAATTAATGTAGTTATAATCTGTTCTTTTCGATTTTTCGTGTACGTGTTATTTTTATAATGAACGCATGCATAATGCCATGTTATATTTAGGCTGTAGCGTGCGAGCGAAATTCGCTGCCCGAAGTAATGGTCACTCGGGCGAGTGTGTGTTTATTTAGTAATTTCCTCCTTGCCTCTTCTCGTCTGCAGGTTGTTAAGTGACTGCTGGACTTTTGCGTTTCTAAATTACTAACTCGGCCAGAAATGGAATTATGAGCGTTATGACTTTGCTAAATTGTGTTGGTTTTTGTACTATATTTGAGAACGATTCGGTTCTAATATTTCAGTTTTAATTCGTGGTTATTGAAGTAACATGTAATGATTTAACAATAATATTGTAAGTCGATTTGTAAAATGCCGAATATTAACACCTCTCGTTGGTGATAATTAATAGCGTTCATTTATAACATATAACACGATATATTTTGAATTAGTAAATTTGTGGTGTTTGATTCTCTTGGACAGAAAAAAGGTTTATCATTTCCCGAATAGGACTCACTAGCGACTTTAGGTTTGTTACTTATTAAACGAATATAAGATAATACCAAAGCTCACGTAAACATAACTAAAAAGTCGCCACAGTGCCGGAAGATATTAAAATTTATTTTGGATGCCAGTTGCCTATTTGCTCTTTGTAAGCCTGTTGACATATTTTTTTCTGAACGATTGGAGTGGAATACAGCGAATAATATATTTCTAACTTGTGTGCAGTTAATATCTGACGTTTCAAGTTAGTTTCATTTGTAGCGTCTTGGGTTATTAAAGATGTTTTATTGAGCATTTCAGACGTTTATTGAGTTGTGTATTTATCAAAAAATGTTAATGATTGATGAATTGTAAAATCGTGCACACCTTTATCGAAAATATCCTGTCCTACAGTCGCTTGCGAAACAATAGTGTGGCCTTTTCACACATGACGAATAGCAACATAACACATATTTCCGTTATAGATAAAAGTAGTGAAAACGTTGCTGAAACAGTTCCCGGCTGTCAGAAAGGCTCCGGGTTCTGAATCATTTCCGCTTTTCCGTATCGCCCTTTGTTGTTAGTGCAGATTCTCACTTATATAAGCTGTGATTATACACCAGTCATGTCTAGTCAATAAACAAAACGGTTGTAGCTGGCTGCTTTGCTTGCTGGCTTTAAGCCAACGAAAACCGAGTGAATTTATATCAGAATAAGACATTAGCTGAAAGAACAACTTTCTACAATCTCGCCTATGTAAAAGTTAAGTGATTGGTCGAGGCAAAGACATTAATGAGAACTCATAATTAACCCGCTTGCTTCACATTCATGTGACATTATAGTTAACTATTTTACGAAAAAAAGGAATTTGCTAACTTTTTAAATTTTATAAAGGGTGCTGCAAATTTAAAAAGGAGAATCACTGTCCTAGATTATCAAAAAAAACACAGCACTACCTATATTAATGCATTGCGTTTAAGTGCGACTTTAAACAGGGTTATGGATGGCCGACTGCCTACACTAAAATTAATCGTGACTCAAAAAGCAGCTTCTGAGGGGCTAGATCAGAGTTGTTATTAAAAACATATGTGTATATGTATTTTATTGCCTACTGAAACAGCAGGGCTGCCATATTTTTCAGTCTGCGAACCCTTTTATTATGTCAAAACTTTCCCCGACCCCCTAGGTTTATCAGTTTAAAACAGGGGTTCTTAAACTTTTTTCAGCGCGGACCCCTAAAATATTTGTTTTTACTTCGTGTGGACCACAGAAGGCAAAAAATTCTAATATGACGTCATAAATTGACGGCACAGTACAAATAAACTTCATAAATCTGCTGATTTCGGTTAAAAAAAGTGAAAGTGAAATGGAGACTAAATAGGCCTACATTCAGTGCAAAAACCGTTTTATTTTTAATCAAACTGTTTTCTTTAAAAAAATGATTACTTCCTAAATATATTTACACTAATATTTTAATTTGGCCTTCATGGACCCCCTTAAACTAGTTCACGGACCCCCAAGGGGTCCATGGACCCCAGTTTAAGAACCCCTGGTTTAAAACAAAACATTTCTCTCTTTTTTTCATTGAAGTAATGCGCATTTTAAGGGTTTGTTTTGCATTACGTTTGCCATTTGCCAAGCAGAAAAAACAATGTCATAAATGTAGCTTTTTGCATAAACGTTTGTACGGCTTACTCGCGACCCATTGAACTCGTTGAGCTACCCTCAGTTTGACAAACCCTGATCTAACCTTAAAGTGTCGGTTTTACGCACCACTAGACCTGTATAGTTATGGTCAGTGTGTCTTTATTATCGCGTGAATTAGAAAACCTGCCAATGTTGCAATTCAACTTCAGTTTTTTAGCGTTGCGGCATCTGCTTGGAGTGGCTTTTACGGTACCTAAGCAAAAAGCGCAGTTTAAAGTTAAACATTGAATTTTTCTGATAGAATAAGTGAAATCGAGTAGAACATTTTACACGTTATTCAAATTAGCATTGCGTTTTCAGAAGTTTTTTGAAATTTTGATTTGTGTGTTTTCAGTGCTATATTAGGCGGTATAAAAGTTTTTTAAGAAAATACCGCGGTATTTATAAAACACAGCTTCGACTGAAAAAAATCTGCTCTTGCCAGACAAAACAAAGACAATACTTGCGAGCAACGAGTGACTTCATATTGTAGTGGAGTGGAACACTGACTGTAAACGACGTGTAGCTGGCAATTTTCACTTTTTTGTTGGTTCTGAAACCTATTGATGTAATCTGGTAATTATTTCGTTTATAGTTTATGCTTAAGGCGCCGATAGCACGTGAATATTAGGAATGTCGTCGAATGAAGCCTACCAAGCAATGCAGGTCAAGTATTTGGAGCATAAAGCAGGTTAGGACGTAAAGAAGGTTGCCAAATGATTGCTAAGTTTAAAATGCGGCGTAAAGTAGGTTATCAACAAATTATGTTTTTCCAAGCCATCATATTCAATGTTTCTGTTTTTAACGATAAAAAATCGCATTTAATCACATACAGTGTGGCACAAATTACGTTTGGCTTACCTATTTATATAACTTAAAATTACCGTGTACCGTAGGCTACCCTTTTGTTAAAAATGCCTAAAAATATTGACCAATCACATAAAAGATATTGACACAACCTATTTAAGCAAAGAATTAAATGTTGTTTACGTTTTTGTGATCCAAATGCCCTACGGCTTGCTATCTGTTATTTAGGATGTCCAATATTTAATATTTTTTTCCTAAACCAGATATCAGATGAAATTAAAACATTCAAAGGCCCTTTTAAATATTAAATCGGTGCGTTGGATCCAAAATCTAGAATTTCTATGTTAATTTATCGTATAGGCACTTATACTAGTACCGCTTAGCATCGGGCACCGGCTCCGATATTATTGCACACCCCTACTGTTATTATAAATATTTTCGACTTGTTTTATAAAATTTCATGTCAAGATTTGAACAAGTATTACGACGAATGGGCGCCTGATTACGAAGCGAACTGCAAGCAACTAAACTACAGAGCTCCCTTTGAAGTGGCTCAAGCTCTTACACTTGTTGATGGAAACAGAAGTGGTAGGGAGTCCTGGTCCATCTTAGACCTCGGTGCAGGTGATAATTGAGCTAGCATTTTGCTGGGAAGAATCAGGAGGCCATGCTCCCCTCCAAAACCTGTATTTTTTGCCTATTTTAAATACTTAACTGCGAAAAATGAGTCTAATTATGTTTTTAGTATGTCGTAGCCCGTTTTGACAAAATCGCCTTTCTTCTTTATTACGTCACGTTCAAAAAGTGCAAAAATCACGTTCAAAAAGTGCAAAAAAGAAAATTATGGCAAATAAGCCTCTGACAAAACTCGTAGCAATGTTTGATATTAAATTCCAGACATTTACAGTGTTTTTAAAAAAATAGATATATAAAAAAATTATATTTTTGCCACAGCAGAATTGCATAGCAGTTTCAAAAAAAAGCTTTAATCCACCACATTCACAAGTGATCTTTATCGAAGGTTCGGGAATGATTGGCGAGGAACTGCGACGTCACGGGTTCAAAGGTCACATCACGGCTGTCGATTATTCTGAAAAGATGTTGCAAATTGCGCGATCAAAGAAAGGCATCTACAAGTTGGTCATCTTTATATTTTTTGTTTATGTTAGCCTAATGAAAATAATTTTCCTGTAAAGTGTTCTGTAGTTTAACTGTTTCAACACAAAACAAGTAGTTTTCTCGAAACGTGATTGAAACTTTGGAAATTCGCTATATATCTACTTTTACCAGTTCCCACGTACTCCTGTTTGACAAACAAGACACGTTACCTTTCCAATAAAAGTTCAGGTCATTAGCTTGAAAGGCCTACTATAAACTCAAGTTGAGTAATTTATTTAAGATTCATAAGTTCTACTCAAGTTTAGGTCATTTTATCCCAAAGGCTAAGGTCATTTAAAAAACATCAGGGTTTTTTAAATTTCCATGGCCTTTTCACAATGTTTAATTTCGTTTGCCTACTTTTGAAGCTTGTTGTAGTAGCGCGTTCACAACCGAGAGTTTATATTAAAGAGGGTGCTCCAAACTGCATATAATTTACAAAATATAACAATTATCGTGCAGTCTGTGTTTGTTAAACATTTTTCTTAGTTCTACTTCAATTTATCCGCTTTATGTGTGTTTCAGTGAAGTAATTCACCATTGCGTTTCACCGGATTCGATTTTTCCACTGGCCGGTGAAAGTTTGGACGTGCTGGTTGATGGAGGCTGCTTTGCCCCTAACTGTGCCCCCATCGAATGCCTCCCGGTAAAAAAAAATGTTATATATGGGATAATCTTGTTGACCAAACCCAACAAGAATTGGAAAAATTATAAAATTATTGCCACTTTTTTAACTTGTTATATAGTCTGTTATATTATTATTTTTAGCTGGTGTTCTTATTTTATTTTTTGCTCTTAATATAAAATGTAAATAGAGCTATTTAAAAAACACCACGTTAGGCTAT
The DNA here is from genome assembly GCF_963924565.1 of Ascidiella aspersa. Taxonomy (NCBI): domain Eukaryota; kingdom Metazoa; phylum Chordata; class Ascidiacea; order Phlebobranchia; family Ascidiidae; genus Ascidiella; species Ascidiella aspersa. Next base: position 32,568,956 of record NC_139450.1, read on the forward strand.
GGAAAAAGTTTTGTCAGTGTTGGAACAGGCATAAATCGGAAACCAACAAAGATAATAATTAATATTTCACCAGCTATGTAGCCTATAGCTAAGTTAGTTTTTAAACAAAATAAACTAATCTAAATGGAGGTAAAACTGTTCAAAATTAGTAAATTTTAATTCTATCCACCTGTAATAAAAAATGACTCTTTCTTTTTTGTGCCATCTCTGAAAATGTTTAATGTCAACTGTGTAGTTGTCAGTTTTATAGCCACTTTATTATAAATATTATCTTAATACGTTAATTGATTTACGTGCTTTCACATCAAAACGATTTTATAAGAATTTTGTATTTCCTTTTCTGGAAATGTTTCGTATTTTCAGGATATTCTAAAGACGTTGCGAAAAGGTGGATATTTCGTGACGTTCTGTAGACAAACAAAAACGTCAGACGATTATGAAACTGAATTTGAGAAGCTGCTTACTAGTTTTGTTTCGTCCAAAATATTTAAAGTTATCGACAAGAAATTCTTTAATTTGTACACTTGGAATTCCGATGATGAAGACGAGAAAAATATCAAAGCCAAACTCAGCATTTTTTGCAAGTTGTAAAAAATCCCACGAGTTTTTACCCGGTTGAGAACCTTTGAATTAAATGTTAAAAAAATATTTTTTTATGTTGTGGATTTTTATGACAAAGTTGCACTTAACAGCTAGAGTTAATAACAAACTAAATTGCGAAAAAATACTTGTCGGCAAAACTATCAGAAAATGAAATAAACTGTTTTTAACTAATATAAGTAATAACGCTTTAATACTTTTGTACAGTGCTTTGAAATAATGAAATAAAAAGCCATAGTTTTTAATTATGTGATAGAACACATCTTAGTTTTGTTTAACTTTTAACATTGTATTATATACTGTAGTGTTTAGGATTAATGATTTGTTTTTATGTTGAGCAAAGCTTCAAAAAATCATTTTGTTTTAATTTTTACATGAATTAAAGTGCTTTTTAAGTCAATGTGTACGAAATTTTTTAACATATGTGTCACTTTAACTGCATAGTTTATTAACACAATTAGACAGTAAACACCTGGTACTCCTACTTGTATTTCAAGACAGCACTCTTTCGTTTAATAAACTAACATCAAACTTTCTGAAAAGGCTGAATTTATGTTCTTTGTAAGATCGAGTCTTCTTATATAGTATGCCGCCTGGACCAGAAATGGTAAGTTATTAGAGATATAAGCATCTACCACTTTTTTTGCTGGTGTAGAATACTACTGCTTTTTTACAACAAAACGAGTTGCTAAAATTGAAATGGCAAGAAAGAAAACGGCGCTCTTTCACTATTGTACGTGAAAAGTTATGCAAAAAAAATTATAATACCGCATACCACAACGCATATTGTTTGGGTTAGGGTGCGGGTTAGCGTTTGGGTGAGGGTGGGTCAAGTAATATTTTGTTTATTATTAATAATAACTTGACCCACCCTCAACCAAACCCTAACCCAAACAATATGCGTTGTGGTATGCGGCATTTGAAGAAAAAAAATTTTTTATTAATTTTTACGTACAATAGTGGAAGAGCACCGAATAAACATAATAATAATACTTGACCCACCGAAATGCTAACTTGCAACCCTAACCCAAATAATGTAAGTAATCAGGGCACTGGTCTAGGAACCTACCACAACTTTAGTGTTTGGGAAGGTTAAGCAATATTATTCAATAATAAATGTAGTAATGCTTGACTCACCCAATTTTTTTAGGCCAGTTATTCTTTAAAAGGACTTTAAAGTAAGTTAGCAACCTATTAATTATATTGAAATGCCTCAGGTCTATCAAATTACAATTTTACACATTTACCTTAACAACTTTGCCTTTCCAACAAGCTTTCAAAAAGAATCATTTGAAAATAATTTCCATCCTTTTTAATACTAATATTCATAGATATTCAGTTTCGAAACTATGTCAGATCTCTGAAAGATTTGGCTGGTAAATATGCAAAAATGATATGATTGGCTGCACCAAAGGTTTAAAAGTGTAGTGTACCTCGCCTACATTTAAAGAAAGGAAATACCGTGGGGCATTAAAAAAAATTGCTGTATATTTGACATTAGTTTTACAGTTTGCTCGCCTTGAAAGTATGGCCAAAAAAGTTGTGATGGGAAGCACCAAAGCTCGAAAGTGCTCCGCTTGTTACACATTGGAAAATCAGGGTGCTTAGGTGCACTTGACAATTGGTCATAATCACTTAAATATATGTGCTTGCACAAAGTAACTTGCATAGAATAAAACCTAAAAATAAGTTATTTACTCAATTCGTGAATGAATAAGATTTGTTGAGAAGCGCACCGCCTCGAACAAAAATCATTCAGTAAGGTCTTCAACTTTTAATGTAAATATGCATTTCGCCATATAAAGAAATGGCATCATCAGTTTATCTTAATTCGAATGAATGCTATTATTCAATTTTGAAACTTTTAGCGTTGGCATTATGTGTTCTGTTGGAGGGCAAGACTCTGTTGTGGAAACACATACCAAGCTTTAAATAAGATTTGGTTTGAGTATGATTAAAATTATCTTTACTTCTTTAGTTTCCAATGCTTCAATTTTGTTCTTAATTAAGGGAATGGAGGACCAAGAATCAAGAAACTTGATTTTGTTTGACCAAACCAAGCGAGAGTTGTTCACCCTCAACAACGGATACAAGTCCTGGCTGAGAAAGTTGAGGAACACTTGGAAAGTTTCACAGTATGTCTTTGTAGGGATGGTGTTTAAAAAATTTTTACCTGGTAACGATTTGTTTCTAAGTCTTGGATCCTTAAAAGTCATTAAATTGATTTGCGGATTAAAAAGTTTTTGAAAAACCCTATTCTTTTCCAAAAGTTTCTGAATTTATTGTATATGCAGCAGCTTGGAAGTAAAGTATTATACAAGACCAGTATTTTTTAGCTAATTTTTATTGTGTTGAACATGCCATTTAATCTAATTTTGCATCTTTAAAAATCTATAACTTTTCTTTAAAAAGCCTTTGATTGTCTTTGATTTTGTTTCATAAAACTGTGTGGCAAGCCTGTGGTTTTATTTAACAACATTTAAAAGAAAAATTTCTTCTGTAATTAGCATAATGGTAAAAAATAAATCAAAGCTATTCAGTTAATAAACATCAAAAGTTTATTTTAAAGTAATTGGCCTAAGCATAAACACTAAAAATCTTAAAGAACTTTAAAGGGGTAAAATTTTAATGTTTGAAATGTTTTTGTATTTCACAATTATAGACACAAGGAAGACATAACACCTGATCATTTGAGCCAGGCTCGGGTTTTTGTCATACCAGCCCCAAGAGAAAAGTTTACAACGTTTGAAGTAAGAATTAAGGAGATAACCACTTTGTAGGATTCTGTACTGATATGTTTTCATGAAATTTCTACTTACCATTTGTGTGAGACTTAATATGCATATATTATTACCATGAATATTATTATCAACTTTACCATAACTTAATTAAAATATTATGTATTATGACCGATGACTGTTTTGTATGCCTTAGTTGTTTACTGTTTAGTTAAAATAAAGTCCAAATTAATTTGTCTTAATACTAATTCTAAACATAAAACTATAAAACTGTTTGATGCTACAGGTAATATATTTATTCAATTTTTGTACTATACTTTTATTGACTCATTAATTGGAAATATGTTAACCTGTTAAAACCTGTTTGTGATTCAATATAAAAAAGCTCAGATGTTTATAATAAGCAAACTTTATTTTTATACACGGCTCTGCAATAGGCAAATGATGCTATCAGTTTTACAAAAGATAGCGTGCATTCAGGTTTCGCAATCTAGCTTGCATGTTTTTTGAATATTTTTTTTAATTTTTAAATTAGGAAAAGTTTTGCAGCACACTAAAAAATCTCCTGAGCCATACAAATGTGGCGCGGACTTGCAGCACATGTTTTAAAAATCCTTCCTATTATATTCTTATTTAACCCTTGTGTGTTGCAGTTTGAGAACCTGAAGAGGTACATTGAGTCTGGTGGCAGTTTGCTTGTTATGCTCGGTGAGGGCGGAGAGGGAAGTTTTAACACAAACATAAACTTCCTGCTCGAGGAATATGGAGTCATGTTCAACAATGGTATGTAAAAGATGCTGTATATTGCCCCAATGTTTTGATTACAGCGAAACTTGTTTTATACATATATATGTATGCCTTTTTTATAACACATATATACATATCATTTTGTAAACTTTTTAGGAATAAGTAAAAAAATTTGCATAAAGTAAAAAAAAAATTTTTTTTTTAGTTTACTTACATTTATGGTATTCTAAATCAATCATTAAATATATTTAATTGTTTTTTCCCCTAATTGTTTGCTGCCTACAACATTTTCAGTCTAATATGGCCTAAATATTAATTTACTTTGTAATGGCAAAATAGAAATGTTTGTAATCATTGTCCTAATGTTTTTTGCACTTCAGACGCTGTTGTGCGAAGTGTGTACTACAAGTACTTCCACCCTAAGGAGGCACTGGTTAGCAATGGTGTGTTGAATCGTGCAATAAGCAAAGCTGCCGGCAAGTACGTTCCTGGTTTGGATGATGATGAGAAAGATGGAGCCAACGCCATGTCACAGTATGTTTAAAGAATATTGTTTCTACAGTGTAACTGTTTTTTTGTGATTTTATTACACAAAGTCTGAACACAGTTTAATATGGTGTGAATGTCCAACAAATGAACTTATGAACAAATCGTTGACAAGCAACAAGTATACATTTTGTATTTATATATAAGCTACTTACTAAAGCTTGTATCCAGGTGTAGTAAAATCAGGCTTGTTGTTTAAATCTTTAAAAGTCTTTGAAATCGATTTTGTGTTTTGAACATGTCTTTTGAAAAACCCTATATTTTTCTGAGGTTATAAGTTTCAGAAACTTCAAAAAACATTTTTTTAATTAATTGTTATGGTCATGACTATAGCATATATACTGTTTTCTTCTTTAAATTACTTTCAATTTACATAAAATTAAACAAATTTAGATTTTTTCAAAACCTGTTAATTTTCTTAAAAAAAACAACAAAAATATTTGGCAATCACTGGTAAATTATCAAAGTGCAACATTATGCATATCTGTCTAAACATACCTGGTTCTCCGTTTCTTACTACTTGAAACAAACCGAGTTACAGTTTAATATGCCACTTTATAGAATTAAAACTACAAGTTATACTTCATTGCTTTATTAATTTCGCACTCGTATTTCAGAGCCTTGCAGTTTGTTTACCCATACGGCGCAACACTGAACGTGGCCAAACCATCCACTGCAGTTCTATCAACAGGTTCAGCTTGCATTCCCGTCAACAGACCTGTTATCGCAATGTACAGGTCAAAGGTGAATGAAGCTCTGTAATTTTTTTTCTAAGAATACCTTTTGTGTTTCGGTTTTCTTTTTTAATATGTGTGTGTGTTTATCTTAGTGCAGTGTTGCATTTCTCAACTTGAGTAAACAAACCCAAATTATCCTGTTTTGACTGGCTCGCCGACTACAGTAGTTTCATTTGGTTAGATTTGTTGACATGGGTTTTGAGAAAGATTTTTTCGAATTTTACAATATTGTGATTAAGCGTTACTAAGACGTGTTTCATACTAAATAAATTTAACTGATGATTAATACTAATTTATTATGTTTTCTTTTCTTACTAAAAGTTCACTAAACAAAATTGGTCTTCGTGGCGCTTAAGTTTTTTTTTCCAGTGTAGTTTTGCTTCTTTCTAACGTGGAAAGTTTTTTAAGTTTTTTGTTTTGTTTGATTATATTGGATTGCAACTGAAATATGGTGTGTAGTTTTTGACATTGCTTAATACTTTACAGCATTCAAACGGCAAACTTGCAGTGATAGGTTCTGCGCACATGTTCCACGATCAGTATATAGACAAGGAGGAAAATTCTAAAGTCATGGTAGGTTTCATTTATTTAAAAACTATATGTTCAGTAGAATCTAGATAAAAACATTCATGAACTTCAACCAAGTTATTTAATTGTTTAAAAATTGGTAAAAAAATGCATTGTGTAGTTTTGTATTAGATTTTATTTTTTTTATGTAGGAAGTTTCATACTTGAATTGCGATACCGATAACGGATATTTTGGATGAAAAGCATTACAATCTGGTCTGATTCCAAAATGACATCATTACTATGATTAGGCAAAATAATAAAATTGAAATGCTCAAAGTTTTTTTTTTCAAGATTCTCAGGCAAAATTTTTGTAGCGTTAAAAGTTCAGTTACCTCCAGATGTTAACCTACTGTTGTTTGATAAGTTAAGATTTGAGTAGAAATTGCTGGTTTGATTGCAAATCATAGCTAAAATTCCCATAATTATGAGATATCCAAATGGCACCAACACATAACCCTAGAATCAGATGAGTACCAATAGAGTTGGACGATCCTTATCCTTTGACATCGGGTAGCGGCTCCAATGCCATATTATGGGACATTCCTAATCATATTCAATGAAACATATGCACACACATATTTGTGTTAACAACTGGAGTCTAGCCCTTCTGAAGCTGCTTTTTTGACCATCGATTACGGCTTACATATCAATAGTACACTGAAAGCTATCGTAGACTCCAAATCTGTCGACCAATGATGCAACCAGAGCATTCCTAATCATTATAATCATTTCATACAATTCGTTTAAATCAAATTACTTGAGCTTATAGTCTACTTGTTTAACTTATAAGAACGTTTTTTGATAAATAAGTATTCCCATGTAGCATTACTTATATATTTTTAGGATGTTATAATGAAATGGTTGACGAGCGATGACATCGAGTTGAACACAATTGACGCGGAGGATCCAGAAATATCAGATTACCACATGCTTCCACATACAGAGAGGCTAGCTGACAGGTAAAGGGGTGTTTAGTACCTACATATACACCTAACTTTAAATTTACTATAAAACAAATACCATAATAGTGAATTTTGAAGCCAAGAGTAAATGGATATTATCTCGGTAAAAAAGTTGCAATACGCACTTGAATCATCATTGAAAACTTCGAATGATAAGAATTGAGTTTCACCTTTTATAAGTTAGGTTCGAATATATTTCAGTCAAATTAGTAGATGATAAATGTTTGTGAATAGATCGATTTACTCATTAATTTACAGATATGTCATCAACTATAGGTAATTGTCTAGTAGGATCTAGAACAGGGGTTCTTAAACTTTTTTTACCGCGGACCCCTAAATTTTTTTTTTGCTTTGCATGGACCCCGGTAGGCCAAAAATGATCAAAAATGACGTCACAATACAAATAGATTTCATAACTCTGTTTATTTCGGTCCGAAAAATGTGAAAGTTAAATGGAGTCTAACTATACATTCAGTGTAAAACCGTTTAATTTTTAATTAAAGTGTTTTCTTTGAAAAATAATAACTTCTTAAGTATACACTAGTTCTTTAATTAGGCCTTCATGGACCCCCTAAAACTAGTTCACGGACCCCAAAGTTTAAGAATCCCTGATCTAGAATGTGTTTACATTTTTTGACCAAAACGTTGAATTTTTCTTTTTTGAGAGGTTGTGAGTTATCTTAAAATCCTGACGTGTTAGACAAAAAATAATTACAGATTTCAAATCAGAGCCCCCAAGTTACTCTAAATCAGTTTTCAAAGTCAAAACCGGAAATTTTGTGTTGACCAGTGTAATATAATTGCGTATAGAAACGTCTTTCAAGATGATGTCAATTTACTCGACCTTTTTGGCTTTAACATTTATTGTTAGGCTACATTACGGATCCGTGTGTAATACTGTATATAAAACAATTCCAGTTTAGATGGAAATTAACTCAACTAAAAATATGAAAGTATCTGCCTAAATTTTTGGTTGGCTTAAACGTGGTTCAAATTATATATATAAAAAGTTTTGTATGTATAACCAATGATTTTCTCTTATAATATTATATATGTAGAGAGTGCTGGGTAACATGATAAATAACGAAAAAGTTTATAAAATGTTTTTCATATTCTTATCTCAGGTTTTTAGAAGCAGATAATTGCCCAAACTTAAATTTTAAAAGTGGCACCAAAACATTGAACATTTTAGTAATTTTTTTACACCTTACCAGAGACCTAATGAAACGTGTTTTTCATCAGAGATAGTTGTTTCAATAAATATGACATTTTAATATTCAGGTTGAAGAGTTGTCTGCAAGAAGGTGAGGATATTCCAAACGATTTCACTCAGTTGTTTGACAAAGAACTCTTCAAAATGGAAAACAACATTGTTCCAAAGATTTTAAAGTAAGATATTATCTCTGGGTACGAGTTTTTTAAATGTTTGCCAAATTGGTAATTTTTTTTTTTTTTTTTAAATGTTTGCCAAATTATGAGTACGTATAGTGACAGTGAAAATTCATCAGGTGGTACTCTTTCAAAATAGGTTAAAAGCCACTGATTTAAACCCTAAACCGATTTCCCTAAGAGAAAAAACAAAAATACGACAAGAGATATTTGCCACACTCGATAGAAAATTACGAATTGTATATCGTCTACAAACATCACCATTGTTACCTAAGTGGAGGTATCGTTAACCAATACTAAGGTTATGTGATTTTTCACGTACAACACACAAAGTAGAATAAGTAGCAAAGCACATTTAGAAATAAGTAGTATTATGTGAACTTTACGAAAATTATGTATTCTTTTTCAACATCAGCCTCGAGTCATTAGGCTCTAAACATATAAAATGTTGTGTTTCATTCTGCAGATCATTTGAGCAACTGAACATCAAGCATGAACCCCTTACGTTGATCCCACCAAACTTCGACACACCTCTACCACCGCTACAACCTGCTGTGAGTGCTAGTACTTTACCTTATCACACTTGGAGTGTCTTTTAAACAATAACTGCTGTGTTTACCGTGCAAATTGGTCTAATTAAGATAAACAGAAAACAGCCATACGTTTTTTATATAAGCATGTTTGAGGTTCAGTCACAATTACACTATACAGGTACCTTCGTAGAAGCCTACCACCAATATAAGTTCGAACTTACGACCTAGGTCATACCGTGACCGTCGCTCTACCAACTGAGCTACACAGGCTTAGAGGGGAGCGAGTCGAGAAACAACCACAGCACAGTTGCTTGCTGCATACTGTTATTACATACAAATTCATATCGGGATCAACAGCACAGATCTAGCAACTGAGCCTTGTAATTAACATGGGTATAAAATGGGGATGTATTACAATCTTGGTTAGCCCAACTAATTTCGTTAATAACCGTTCGAAGTTACTGGTATATTACTATAAATATGCCTTAAACATTGGTTAGTACTACTTCAGCAGGGCTTTATTACAGTATATACACAATACTCATTTCCATGGCTCAGTTAAATCATGCAGCTTTCGCCCTATATATTTTTTGTGTTTTAAGCCTAAGTTGTTTTTAGAACGGTGGCTAACAAAATTATTTTTTATAATTTCATAAAATGCTATATATTTCATAATTTTCATAAAATGCTTGACATAATGTTCACACAAGATGCCTACGGAGGGGCTTACCGAAATCAGTTGTTCTAATCAGACTTTAGTGCAAGCAAGACAAGGCTAGAAAAACAACTAGCCTGCGGTGAGGTTCGAACTCACGACCTCCCGGTGTGGCAAGCCTCCCCGAAAGCATGTTGTGTATTATATAATGTGTGTCGTTATCGTTGGCCAGTACGACTCAAGAAAGGCTTAATCAGAGAATACAGATTGTGTATATATTATATATGTTTCAGCTGTTGAAATATTCTTGTGTGAGATTATGGCTTACTGACGCCTTGCGCAAAAATCAATTGACCTTAATTCTGAATTGAAATCTTTTAGTTAAAATCAACTAAACAGTTTTTAGTTGTTGACAACACTTCGCCACCGATTTAATGCAAAATCCTTTTTGTTTAGGTGTTTCCCCCTGAGTTCCGTGACCTTCCCGGGCCCCCGCTTGACCTCTTTGACCTTGACGATTGCTTTTCGTCGGAAAAAGTCAGACTCGCGCAAATCACCAACAAATGTAAGGATCTTATGTTGCATGGAAACGAACTTACTCACCTTCTGTAAATCTTTACTAGCTACTGTATGTCATTAGGGGGGTTTGTTTTTCAGTACTTTTTATTCTGATTATAGGCAAGCTTGCTGGTTTAACCCGGACGTCGTGTTTTTTTCTTTCTTTTACCCAATTACCCACTCTAACGTAAACCAAGGTAAACAGTTTTGTGACCAATGCCACGGTGCCCAAATGTCGATGAAAACGGTGGCGTCCAAACGTCCATAACCTCCTTATGATTTAGCACTTACTCGACGAGGTGTATAGGTTTTTTTCCGACACGTTTACGCCGTATTCTGATAATACAGGTCTTGTTGCGACAATATTTCGACAAATATAGGTCTATTCCGACGGCTTTAGGTCCTTATGCCACATATTTTGGTTTATTCTAATGAGTTTAGGACTTAGTATACCGAAAGCCATTGCAGACTCTTCACCGAATCTGTCGATAATGTAGGCCGTAGTCGTTGGTCAAAAAGCAGCTTCAGAAGGGCTAGATTTCAGTTGTAAACACACATATGTGTAGAGTTAGCTCCACCAGGCAACATATCAATAGATAGAAATCGCTCTTCGAAACGTCTGTTTATACTTTGTTTACACCAGAAGAGCGATTTCTATCTATTTACACATATGTGTGTTCAGGTTCCATTGGAGTTTAGGACTTAGGTCTTAATCCGACAAATGTGAGTGTTAACCAGACAAATTTAGGTCTAGTTTCGTTTTAAATGTTATACTGCTAATATTGTCGTTGGACTTAAACACAGTAGTATTATAGATCATCCCGCTTTAGATATTGTTGTTATTCTTGTTGCCAGGCAACGACGACGACCTCGAGTATTACGTTCGCGAGTGCGGGGATATCCTGGGGGTTTCCCCTAAGCTACCCAAGGACGAACGTGATGCGAAGCATATTCTCGAACACGTCTTGTTCCAAATCGTAGAGTTCAAGAAGGCTATCCTGGTAAGTTCAACAGCATTATAGAGGTTTTTTGAGGATATGCCAGAGTCCTTGTGGAATATGTGGCATTGTTTCACCGTTCCAGTAAAACAAAGTGCGTTAACAATTTAGTATATGTGCCTTAAGCATTGAGTGTTGAAACAAATACAGATTAGCAGCCTTAAGATGGATTTTAAGGGATGCGTTAAATGCGGAATATGTCAGTATTTAAATCTTTAAAAAACATATTTGCGTGGTAAAAAGTTTTTGCAAGGCCTGATGCTTTTACAAAAGTTGTAGAGTTTATTTTATGTCCTGCTGAAGTTATGTTTTTTTTAAAGTGGCGTTAAGGTTTTCTGTAGAATTGTTTCTCGACTTTTTTACCTTTAAACCCATTTTATTTAATATTTTAATAATTTTAACGATTTCTATAGGATCATCACATGGAAGATGAAACCGACATTTCAAACTGAAAGTTTTTTTTCTGTTAGAAGCGACAAGAAAATGTAAAAAAGGTACAAAAAACGCCCGAAAAACTGATGTTACTGTTGCTACTGTGTGCGAAAAGTTTCTTTCTTTTCGTTTCACTTGTACTTTTTATTTCGTTACTTTGCTCTGCACACCGGCATGCGTTTGTAAGATTGAAGCGTCATTTTTTTACAATTTGGTATTTTTTTGTTTGCTTTTTTTTTTGAAAAACACTCAATTAGGTAATGCGAACAGTAGATAAAAGATAGCGGTGTTTTCTTTAAAAAAATGTACTTATTTGATTTAAAATGAATACAAGCGTAAACTTTCACATTTAAAGAAAGCTTCTTTTATCATATGAACAAGTAAAGAAACACAGTTTTTTTTATTTCACAACTTTTTTTTTAATATATTTTTTTACCTTTAAGTCTGCTTGTAATTTATTAAATACAAACATAACCTATCGCAGCTAAAAATTATACTTTTACGACGAAAGTAAAGAAACACATTTCTAGTTTAGTTTAAGGCAAAGTAGTTCGTTACCCATTTATATCCGGACATATATTTTTCTTGTTTTTTTTTTAAATGTAGCATTTTAATATTTGGGGGGAATTAATAAGTTGTGCAAGTGTTTGCTAGCTTCGTGTGTGTGCTTTATTCATTCATTCGCACGCTTTACTTTTTTTTTCAAGAGTTTTATTTTTGTACAAACCCAATAAACCACTTCGCTGGATTCTCACAGTTTTATTATTTTGTTAATATACGCAAGGTGGCGCTAGTCGCATGTCAAACATTTGTCTTTGATACAACCCACTAACATTCATCTGGCGTATTAAATTTGTTAGCATGACCTTTTAGTTATTATTTTTATGTTAAATAACGCTGCCTGTTTTTTAAATGAGTTGTACATTTAAGTAACTTACAAAAACCGATGCCATTTCTTTAAAAAAAATGCTAAACTAAACAATACTATTCTGACTGTGTAGCATTTTAGATCTATCGTTTAACTTAAATCTACAGTTCTACAATGAATATTAATTTAAGTTTTAAAAATGCGAAATTTGGATGGAAGTTTGCGAAAATAGGGTAATATTGGCTATAGGTAAAGCAGTTCGACATTTTAAGATTCACTACCCTATATTTCAGTTAAAAACAAACGATCATCTGATTAACAATAAATATTCTAAACCAGTTCTTTTCAACCTTTAAAATTTCCATCCGCACTTTTTTATTTCGGAAAATTTTCATCCGCACGAAACAAGCGCAGTAAGTTTGCAACCTTTAGTTTTATTTGTGAAATACCAATACAAGGGTTTGTGTATTAAAACCGTGTGCCTCAGCGTTGACTGATATAAAATAGATAACTTAAATGTATATTACTGTACCTGTAACGCATAAGTGGGCGCATTAGCTTATTGGATTACTGCATTACACATAATGAAAAATATTAATGCATAATTTTCATCCGCACTACGTTTGTCATCCGCATTACGATTTTTTTCGTCCACGCAAGTGCGTGCCATCCCACGGGTTGAAAAGCACTGTTCTGAGCGTATGATATGTTATAGTGGCCTTGGGCTAGTAATTTATTACTCAACGAGTTTACTTTGAAAACGTTGCATTACGCTTTATGGGTAATGCTTTATTTACTTTGAATGTGCGAAATATGCCTTTTTAAACAAAGTCGCTTAATTATAAAGCCATGTAAAACTAATGTTACTATAGTACAGGGGTTCTTAAACTGGGGTCCATGGACCCCTTGGGGGTCCGTGAAATGATATTAGGGGGTCCATGAAGGCCCAATTAAAGAACTAGTGTATACTTAAAAAGTAATTAATTTTAAAAGAAAACACTTTAATTCAAAATTAAACGGTTTTGCACTGAATGTATAGTTAGACTCCATTTAACTTTCACATTTTTCGGACCGAAATAACAGAGTCATGAAGTCTATTTGTATTGTGACGTCAATTTATGACGTCATTTTGGAGCATTTCTTGTCTACCGGGGTCCATGCAAAGCAAAAAAAAAACTTAGGGGTCCGCGGTAAAAAAAGTTTAAGAACCCCTGCTATAGTAGTTCTATAGTATCATTGGTAAAACTTGTACATCTAAGTTACACTTGCGTGTGCTTCAAAATAGCTTCTCCCCGGAAATATACATGAGGCAAAATAAACCAACCCCATTATTAGGGATGGATCATTGTTTGATTGAAATGTATAGTGTTAGTTAACAACAAACGTTTTGTTTCACACTACAAAGACAACAAGACGCATGAATTACAATGTATTTGCTGCAGTGATCAAATTAGAATAATTTGCTTACCAAAACAGGAAAATTTTCAGACATCACCTTATAACAAGACGTCAAAAAATTAACCTAAGTTAGGACATTTTCATGGTAAAAATAGTACCTAACCAAATATTTTTTTGCCCAAACGCCGTTTAGGAACGTCCCTGTACCACTGATTTGTTGTGTAAATGTCGAACGTCAGTTTTATTCCGAATAAAATTTGTCAAACATTGTTTTTGCCTCGCTTAAATCAACCTAACCACAACATAAAACAGGCAGTATATCACAATAATTTGTTTGACTTTCGCAAATAAGCCTGTATTTACTTGTGCTGGTGCAAACATCGCTCTCAGAAGCAATGTTTGGTGTAGAAACCAGTTTCACTTGAATTTCGCTCATAAATCTTTCTGTTATCGTTTTGCTGCTTTGAAAGCAACCTGTTACGTCATAGTACGTCTGTAACAGAGAAAGTGACAACACAATGCAGGGATTATGGTTGCCATTCTAGATTATTTCAATCTAAATCTAGATGTTTTCGTATGGTTTTACATGTAGGATTATACAATCTAGATCAGCGGTTCTTAACCTATAGGTAATTACCCGACATGTGGGTAATTTCAGGATAGCAGGTGTGTAATCAGCTGAACCTGAATATCTAGAATTACGGTTGTAACAAACAATGTCACAGCTGTAAGTAATAAGTTGCTGTATTACTTACACTTTTTTGATGTTTTGAGTTTAAAACAACCAAACAAGCACAAGGATATTTTATCGTTTTTACAATTGTTTCGTCATAGTGATCATTTTTGTGGCCGGTATTACGTATTTTATTTTTATGTGACGTCATAGTATGATTTTTCTTGTATCCTCTTACGGCTAGCCCAGCTATTTTTTTATAATCAGTTTGCTGTTAGTGTTTATTTTTGAAGGTATTCTTAGTGGAGTTGTTTGGAGTAGTATACGGTAGCTATAAGTGTGCGTTTAGAGTTAGTGTTGAGACGAGCGAGCTATAATTTGTTGAATAACGCTGTTTTATATTTTTAGTACTTGGTACAATATAGCAAAATGGTTAAAATTAGATTGTGGGTAATGGGACTTTGATCTGGACAGAAAAGGTTAATAAGGGAAAAAAGGTTAAGAACCCCTGATCTAGATGTTAGTTGTTTTTTTAGATTGTTTTAAAAAAATTGTTGTATAATCTAACTTGGTGACGGATTCGCTGTCGAGCATAAATATTTTATTAATTTACATTAGCCTACTGTTTTTCTATCCATTGGTAGCGAATCAAATTTAGTGAGCCATTTGATTTGGTTGGGTGGCGGACTGCTGTAGTTCACATGGTTAAGTTTGTTGAGATTGGTTCTAAGCAAGATTTCCTTCAATACTTGAAAAAATTGCGAAGACTTGGCCCAGCTAATGTCTGTGTTTTGTTGGCTTACAAAAATTCGGTTAAGAAAATTGGGTCGCCAAAGTTTAGTAGTGATGCTAACACTTAGTATTTAGGTCGCCGCGAAAAGAGGGAGAAAAGCTGCTGTAACATGATAAAACGTCTGTGAAGGTTACAATTGTAATGCAGGCTGGTCGACTAGTGTAAGCCAAAAGTCCCCGTACGATATTTTTTCAGTCTCTGTCAATTTTAGAAATAGTGCAAGTGCAACATGTGTTTTGAAAACACGAGGCGAATATGTTCTGCTATAGCAGGGGTTCTTAAACTGTTTTTACCGCGGACCCCTAACATTTTTTTTGGCTTTGCATGGACCCCGGTAGGCAAGAAATGCTCCAAATAATATGACGTCACAATACAAATCTAACTATACATTCAGTGCAAAACCGTTTAATTTTTAATTAAAGTGTTTTCTTTGAAAAATTAATAACTTCTTAAGTATACACTAGCCTTCATGGACCCCCTAAAACTAGTTCACGAACCCCAAGGGGTCCATGGCCCCAGTTTAAGAACCCCTGTGCTATAGTCAGCTTGTGGGAGAATTTATCCTGTTTTAAGTTCTTTGAAAATGTCAACTAATCGTATCGCAAACATGCGGTAAAACTCTTCTAGATTGTAGAACAGCGGTTTTCACCAGTGGACCACATGGCCCACTGGTGGGCCATGGAAACTTTTTAGGCCACACGCCAATTTAAAAAATCTAGATTTATTGAAGAATTTAGTTTCATTTCTGTCACTATTCCTAATTTTATAGGAATAATTGCTTGGAGAGGAATTGATTAGGAATGTAAATAAAACGTTAATTTATTGTTAATTGCTTCGCTATAGTTTGTCCAAAAAATGTATTGGGCCACAGAATTTTTATGCGACGAAAATGGGCCACCAAAGAAAAAAGGTTGAGAACCACTGTTCCAGAAAGTGTAGTTTGTTGCTAGCTGTGTTTGCGACACTTGATTTCAACGTTTCAAACCACGACAGATACGGCTATTAATAAAGATTTTTGTCTATAGTTTCTTTGCCAAACTGCATCGATAATAATCAGTAGATGTGTTTATCAATACAACAGTTCATTTTGAACTAAGATATGTTCATCCAGATAGATTTGCTTTTAGGCAAAATACATTAAACAACAGTCTTTTAATTTCTTATAAACGTGAAGCAATAGCAATAATTGGTCTGAAAAGATTTTTTGTACAGTCGGTTTGTTTTTTATTCCTGCAATTCCGTCTGGCGAGATTTAAGAACTTTGATACTATTTGTCTTTCAATGTTTACCGAAGGCATTAAAAGCATTTTTACGACAGGTTCGGCGATGTTGTTAAATTCCTGAATCGCAATTCCTTGAATGGCATTACAGAGATATAGCCGCTTTAAGTTCTCGTGGTTTTCAGTTGTACATCGCCCTTAATTTAAACAAACGTTTCTCAAACGGTTAGCAGCAAAGTTACTTTAGGTGGTTTAAAGTATTTTGATTTTGGAGCATATTCAACGCCCGTACAAAAGTTGGCAGCATTTTGTGCATGTTTCAAATAAACCTTAAGATATTGTTTAAAGGTTAAAGTCAGACGCAGAGTGACTATTAAAGCCTATACAGAAGTAGGCAGCATTTTGTGCATGTTTCAAATAAACTTTAAGATAATGATTGAAGGTTAAAGTTGGAAGTGGTATGAATATCAAATCCCATACCAAATTAGGTAGCATTTTGTGAACGCTTCGAATAAATCTTAAGATAATGGCTGGAGGTTGTAGTTAGTACGTCTAGTGAATATTAAATCCCTATGGATAAGATAAGGTAGCATTTTTTGAACGTTTCGAATAATATTTCTTGATTCATTTTAGCATCGTTTTATTCTAACTTTGATTGTAGAAACTGAAGCTATACCCAACACAATTAGATGTAATTGGTTTGAATCTTTTTTGCCAATTTCTGCAAGCAGATGCACGTTAGAGTAACAGATCTATTTTTTGCATTGGGACCGTGCATTTTAACTTTTGGTAATAGTTATACCGCTACACCGTATTGTTAGCCATGAAATTAACTACCGTACTAAGAATGTGGACCGTAGGGTAAAAAAGGTTGACTAGCAGTGATTACAACTTTTCATACTTAAAGAGCTTTATCTCATTGACATCATCTAACTCAGGGCTTCTTAAACTGGAGTACATGGACCCCTTGGGGGTCCGTGAACTAGTTTTAGGGGGTCCATGAAGGCCTAATGGAAATAGTAGTGTATATTTAAGAAGTAATCAATTTTTTAAATACCGGTAAGTTTAAAAAAATTAATTGGTTTTTGCCCTGAATGTAGACTTGATTACACTTTTGCATTTTTGGACCGAAATCAGCAGATTTCTAAAGTCTATTTGTATTGTGACGTCATATTATGACGTAATTTTTTAAAATTTCTTCTGTGGTCCACGCAAAGCAAAACAAATTTTTTGGGGTCCGCGGTAAACAAAGTTTAATAACCCCTGATCTAACTCATGAAACACTTCCTGGTTAGCAATACAAGCTGGGATAGGTTATAGCACAAACTTTGTGGAATGTGCAACGTTAGTGACTTTCAGTATAGCCTACACAAAACGAAAATCCATTGATTTTTAGTCATACCCATTTCCTGCTTACAGTGCTTTTCTCCTCAGCATAATCATTTTCATTAGAGGTTTCGAAACTGCGTTGTCTAAAGTTGGAGGTTATTTGTTCTGTACAGATTGGTCCAATATCACGATATTTAAGTATCCAAAGCTGTGTTTCACTTCGTGAGTTTAGCAATATGATTTTACTGATTCTTTTTTTGTGCAAAAAAGTAACCTAGAAATATAAATAACTTTAAGTAATGACGGTCCTATTTCTCCTTTCTGGTCAGTGGTTCCGTATTAGGGGTCCATAGAATCCTAATGGGTGTAAAATGGTTTCAGGTGGTGCGCGAAGTTTTTAAACGTAAGGCAAAAGTTCTTGAAGATTGCGTTGATTACTGCTTCAATTCGACTATTATAATGCATTCAAAGTTAGCTACAGTATTTTTAAACATAGAAGTAGTTTTTCACACTTATTAATTAAGTTCAGCCTTGAAACTTAAGGTATATTAAGAAAAAAAAAATTCTAAAACGGAGTCAGTGATTAAAAACCCTTTAGTTAGAGCCAAGCTGGCTTAAGAAGTAAAGCATTGATATGTAGCCATTAAATTTGTGTTATTGAAGCCCATATTTTTGTCCTTACAACTTGGTTCCCATTTTTGTCTTGCAGCTAGTTTGTGTGCAAAAAACGTATGTTTATTAATTTGCATGCAGTCCTTGGGGGTGTTTCATATGCTGCCTCTCAGTGAGTAATAGGTATGACTGCAACATTGTACAGCAATGTGTGGCTAGTACCCGCAGAAAATTCAGATAAAAACTGTTGTAATCAAGAACTGACATAATAACTAATGCTCTACAAAATATATAATGTGTATCGTGGAAAAAAAAGGTTAATTGCCGTTTATCAAAGCAACTAGGCCTGTAAGTTTTCTGTTTTTATTTTAAAGGTCAATTTAAACTCCCGAAAAGTTCAATTTTTAATAATAAAGTCAAATGATTTCTGTTAGATTGAATTTTAATTTTATTAGTGGATTAGTAAAGCTTTTATTAAGCAAGTAAACTAAGCATATATAGGTGAAATTTGATGGTAACAGATTAAGTCCGTGGTTCTCAACCGCCGGTCCGCCAAATATACAACAATTTTAATTCTCAGTTGCAAATTCAAGATGTTGAAGGCTTATTTATCAAATTTAGAACTTCGCCAGTTCCGTGATTTGCAGCATTGACACGTAACATAGAGTTAATGATCTATTTTCGACTTAATTGTACGTCACAATGCTGCAAGTGTTTTGGCCAACTGTTTAAAAGTAGGCTACAACTCGTTTAGGTGTTAAACTTTAAGACCAGTTGTATGTGAAAGCTAAGAAGTGTTTTAGTTGCATACTGTTGCGTTATTAAATTTTGGGTTTATTTTGATTTTTGAAGGTCCACCGGTCCGCAAAACTTGTTTTGAAATTTTAACGGCCCGTATGCTAAAAAAGGTTGAGAACCACTGGATTAGGTGACAGAATTTTCCAATCGATTTAAACAAAATGGTCAAAAAAGTATCCATGGAAAAAAAAAACATTAAGCTCAAAGATAATCTTGTTTTGAAAACCGGCTATCTAGAATCTAGATTACATTTTCAAGGCGCAGCACTAATTTTGTTTTTATACTTCACTAAACGATTTACAAGTTTATGACTTCCAACTCCACGTATGATTTTTGCGTTGTGCTCAGCACAGCTAACAGTTACCCGGGTCCCACTCAGCAGTAGGCAACTGTAGGTCGACTAGCTGAGTAAGATGCTATCACCCACTAGTCAACGAACAATCTGCTCTCTGTGACGTCACAGAAACTTGTGGCCTGTTTCCTGTTCATTTTACTCAGTCGAGCAAAGGCTGAACAGTTGTGAAGGAGTGGTTTTGTGTATTGGAACTGGGAGGAACTTATTAGAATCGAATTAAAGTGCTAATTGCTTTTGCTACAACTACTAAGATACTATTTTAAGTCACAATTATAATTAGAGCTTATGGTAATAAAAAGGGTAATAAAACTTATATGCGAATGCCAATTAACAGATAGTAAATCAAGCGGATGTGTAGTGTAAGGAGTTCCTACTGTTAAATAAAATAACTGATTGTATATGCTACAACTACAACGATATAATTTTTAGGTCACATTACAAGTGTAGCTAGAGCTTAGGAATACGTAATAAAAACTCATATTCTTACTCGAATTTACATAGTAAAATCAAGCTTAGCAGTTTGTGTATTTTAGAGCGTTTTATTGTTAAATTGGAGGATTAATTGCTTGTGCTACAACTACTAAGATACTTTTTTAAGTTTAAAATTTGACCTTAAATTTACAGGTTATCAAATCTAGTTAGCAATTTGTGTAATGTAATGCGTTTACTCAAATTTATTCAAATCCATTTAGCACCATAATACTTTTAAGCCTTGTTGTCTTTTGTTAGGAAGTTTTAAACTATATTTACCTGTCCTGTATGGACTTTAGTATATCGATATTTAACAAATTCGCCAATATAACAATATCAGCTTTTTTAGTATATTGAATCATTTAATTTAATTAAGAACATTGTGAATATTAGTTCCTTGTTGTGTTGAATTACTGGGTTGCGGAAGTATATGGCAAATACAGATGTACCATGTTAAGCCTTTATAAAATTTATCCACGTTTTTTGGAGCAAATTTCTTGTATGTAATTTAAAAAAACACGATTTGATTATTATTGTTAGCCTTTTTCAAGGATCACCTGTTAAAATGAACTTGTAAAAAGTAACACATAAATCAGTTACGGCGCAAATTTATTACTATACTTTTTTAGCGAAAGAATGTGGCTAAAACAAAGTGAATATATTGATTTTCATGTAATTTACATTTTGGTTAGGTTTGGCGCAACGTTAACGTTAAATTTGCTTAGTTAGTGGTAACGCTTCGTAGTATGCATTCCAATTTCCGGGTTGTCAATCTACTGTTTTATAAGGCTGCCTTAATCAGTTGGTGAATAGCTTTGTTATCTCGTTTTGTTTGATATATTCGTGAGGTAAAGTTTATTTGAACGTTATATGAAGTCCGGAATAAATTATAGCAATTTAACCTTAGTAGCTTATGCTTGAGGTTTTTGTCAGTTAGTTCTATTGCTTTCCTATGATTTTTTTTACTGCTATTGTTAATAGGTAATAAACCAACATCTTGTCTATGGAGATATTGTTGGATTATCTGAATTTTCAGGATTATTTTCTAAAATTTTATATGTTTTTGGGCTTTTACTGAGAGTCATAGCATACATACTAAACATGGAATATTTTTAGTATCATACAAAATGAATAGAATGTTGAGGTACCTATTTTTGATTTTATTACTGTTAAATGAGCTATGGAACTTTTCAAGCACTCTTTTTTTTCTACCAACTTTTTCCAATTTTCTGGTATTTCACTGAATATCAGGGCAATAATACTAAACTTATTTCGAACTAGTGTTGTCATTATTAAGGAATCGCGTCATACAAAGCATTTTGTCCATTTGAATTGAATGACCTTTTTCACATTGTGCCGGATTGGCCTAATCATAACATCAATAACCGTTCAATTCGCTTAAGCTTCCTTCTTTCTATAAGATCATACTTGCGGTCGAACTTTTCAAGGGTTTGGCCGTATTAAGAACAATACGCAATTATGACGTAACACCAAAGTAGAGAAGCTGTTTAAGAACTGATTTTTGCCTTTATTTTGCTTAAATGTTCATCTTAAAGTTGGAATATATTTCGCCCTTGAAAGCTAATAAAATTTTCAAAACAAACCTTTTTTGGAAACCTAAGCTTTTCAGATAGCAAAGTCAAGTTGTTCTGCGCCTAAAAATCCATATAGTCTATGCGTCGGAAATAATACGCCATAAATTATATTCTTTCAGCTGATAAAGTTCATGTTGTTTTACGCTCATACAATTCTTAGGGAAATAATACGTCATAATTTGTTTTAAAGTAAGGATCTGTGGGGTAATAATAAACATGATAAAACTTATAAGAATAAAAAAATGCTTTTGTTACCAACCGAACAAACCCGTTCATTAAACTAAAAGTCGAGCGGTGTTGAAGTAAGCCAAAACGTTCCTGAACGGCGTTCTGGTAAAATCCTTTTTGCAAAAAAAATAAAAAGTATTACCATGCCCCCCCGTTATTACCATGCCATGTCCCTTATCACCAGACCATTCCACTTCCTCCTTAATCTATTTAAACTAAGAATTCAGGTACCACGGTTTTGGTCGCAAATGATTATGTTGCTTTGTAACATTCATTTTCTTGTTTTTTCTTTCCACGTTTTGTGCCATTTCTTTCCACTGCCTATAGTCAACTTGCTTTCAATTTCTTCTTTCGTACCCCTTTCCCGCTGTAAACTCGCGCAAACCGCTGCTACTTTCTACCCGACATGTTTGTGAACTACATCGAGGGATTACCTTAGGTTTCTGAAAGTTACTTGTTTTAGACGTCCCATTGTGACGTAAATATGTGACGTCATCTCTTAAAATGGTATTTGTTCCGGTTGGAAAAGTATTCCGCTTTCACCCCTGCATATAAAACCAAAACCTATCTATGTTCCTGTTGACAGTAAGTTTCAGAATACTTTTTTAAAGTACCACTCAGAACATTATTAGCTAATACTTCCTCGTCCTACTTTAAACTGAACTACGTTGAGTGTAAGGTCACCATCCCGGCTGTTGTTTGTCGTGTGTACTATATTGCGTAACATAAAATAACTTGGTAAAGCCGCTTGACATGGCCATTATATGTGCTTGTAGCGTTTTCCTTTATGTAGTTCTTAAGTTCGTAGAAAACTACTTTTACCCGATGAAGCACGATTGTGTTGTCAAGATGTTAATACAATTGGTCGTTACAGTGTCACCTAATTTCCCAAAGTGGTTTAAAGAAAAACTAAAACGCAACTATAAACTAATAAGGTTCAGTAACTAATGAGGTTCAGTACATAACCACTATTTTAACCCGTTCGTTTTCACTCAAACAGATTTGCCGTGTTTGCCGTGGAAATCAGGTAACACTTCTAACGACACATTGTGTTAAAATTTTGACAAGCTTTGCTCAACCGTGACCTGATAAAGCACGGTTATGCGAAAGCTTGACAAGATTTTAATTTTGTCGTTAAACAGCGCCACCTGATTTTCACAACTGGGTTAAAGTCGTGAGTCTGAGATCCAATGACTTACAATGTTCTTTTACTCTCAAACAGATTTTTCGTTCATTTTTCCCTAAGTTTCCCGATAATGTTGTTGCAAATATAAAAGTGGGACGATGCTGAGAAAATGCTTTCCCTGCCTGGTGAAACCGGCCGTCCAGGACGACACCCCACCCGCGGCCAACCCCGCATTCACCCCCCAGGCCAAGTATGACCCCCCTGGGGTAAACCCCCCTCTACCCTCTCCTACACAAGCCCCCGATCAGGGTAAGTTTTTGAATTTAATTTATTAAAGTTTTGCAGCTCGTTACTTTAATACAGTGTTTCTTCTTTTTTGTGGTGACCAAAATATTAAGTTTAAGTGTGGCAAAGCTTTGGATTAAAATAAACGAAACGAAAAGCCAAATAGCATAATCGTTAATCAAGTTTTATTCTATTCAAAAGAACCATGCCTTTCTTGTAGCCTTCGCACTTTTTTTCCTAAAACCTTGGAGAAATATTCTTTAAAATCATTCTCAATGAAAAGTGCTTAAATTAAGAAGTAGCCCTTTGTTCAAACAAATTAAGTAAATTTACTTTTACATGTCCCTAACGTCCCATATCTTATTCTCTCATAAAAACGTAAGACCTATTAAAGAGGTATCGGTTTGGTAATTAGATTTTATTACAAATGCAAATTGTTGCTTCCAAGTCACTAAAAATATCTTACGTTTGCAAGTAGTTCGAGCTGAAAATAGTAGTGCTGTTTTTTATTTCAAACTGTGCATTACTGTGGCTTACATTCTTAAACAGGTTTTCCAGTTTTTTTTTTATTGTAGCTCTTTGGCAGAGTGTCTCCATCCTTTGTTTGGTTAAAATCTTGCTTGCATTAAAAAGTTGCTCAACTATATTGTCGCTTTATTCAGTATCGGCTGAATAATAAAAAAATAATAATCTTGTATTTGAAATTTCATTCAAGGTTTTTGCCTTTTAGAAAGTAAACACATATTTTTTTAACTTAAAATTGTGCATTATTGTGGCTTACATTCGTACACGGATTTTTCGAGTTTTTATTATAGCTTTTGACAGAGAATTGTCAAGTCTTAGTTTAGGTATAATCCGGCTTGCAGTATCAAGTGACTTAAATAACCGTTGTCGCTTTATTAAGTATCAATTGGATAATACGGACGACCCAATTACCTGCTGCTAACAATTGGGTGACGTAACTTTTTTATCGGGCCTAACAACGAATGACGTAATCCGAAAAAATATATAACAGGGTTTTAAACTTACTTGATCTCTGAAGCAATAGTGAATTCATCTCTGGGTTCAAACCAGGAAAAGGATGGCATAAGAATTCATCTTTTATATTAGTACACAAATAAACACTAGTAGCTTTTTGTAAAAATCTAGGAAGTGGGTTTCAAACTGTGTGCAGCGACACACTTGTACAGTGATGTAATGACTTTTTAAATTTATATATTTTATAAGATTAAAAAGAAAATTTAAAGCAAGCGTGCAATAGTAACCATTACCAAAAGCCCTTTTTATTAAAAACTTTATCAAATCAGTTGTTTTACCAAAAAAACACTGTAAAGAGTACTTTCACGTTTAAAATTTTTACATTCAAAAGTTTTCGACAATAAATCATTTGTTTTTCTCTTATCAGGGGCTGTCCCGCGATTCGTGGCCATGTTCAATTACGATGCTCGCACAGACGAAGATTTGTCGTTTGATAAAGACGACGAACTGTACATTTTAAACGGGTAAGTCGGGGTCCTAACTGTATATCAAGTAAAAATGAATCTATAAATGAAGTATTTATTGTACAAACCCAGTAAAATTTAAATATTATATCAAAATTCAGTGAAATTTAAATATTGTAACAAAATTCAGTAAAATTTATACCTTATGACAAAAATCATTAGAAGTTAATATTATGACAAAACATCAGAAAGTTTAACTTTTATGACCAAAAGTCAATAAAATTTTGTATTCTGACCGAAAATCAGTAAATTCTGCCTACAATTTTTACTTGTTGTTCACTCTTTTTTATTTGCAGTTCACTTTTTTGGTCATTTTAAACAGCTCTCGCTCTTTTCCCCCCACGTTGTTTAAAACAAACTAGTATTTGCAAAAGCCCATGTTCTCATCAATTTCTTAGTTTTCCGGCCAACTTTTAAAAGTTCATTGACCCCGCTTTCAAAACGTTGACATTTTGACCCACATAGAGTGTTTGGTGACGTATAAGGATATCATAAGGCAGTTAAAACTTCCCTTATTACGTATACAATGACCCCTTTAAAAGCGAACAAAGAGAAACACCAAAAGTTCATTGTGTACGTGCTGCCAAGTGATAACCTAAGGGTTTCGGGACTCTCAGCAAAAAATATTTGTACGAATTAAACCAGTGGCTCCCAATCAGGGGCCCACATATATTGAATGGGCTCGAAAAGACTTGACTTAAGTCTCAAGGAAACTTAAGTCACCGTTTTCAAGTGACTTTACTTGGCTTAAGTCATGTGAGTGAAATGACTTAACTCCACTCAAGCATTTTGGACAAATAACTTGGGTTAAAATGAGGTGATGTTACTATTAACGATTGATTTATAAATTGTGTTATTTATCTTCATTTTTACACATTCAACAATTTGATTGCCGTATGTTTAACAAAATGTATAAAAAAAAAATATCAAGAAAATAAAAACCTTCGCATTTAAAAAGTGATTTTAGCTAGCTTGAAAAAATGCACCGCGTCTAACAAAAAGAACCAGCATTTAAAGTTATGGTTTTGTAATGAAATGCATTGTAACATTTGTAATTTTGATTGCTATATGTTTAAGAAGGACTTGATCTAAAGTTGCCTTGCTCTAATTCTAACTTGAACACGGACTTTTATACAAAAACTTATACAAAAAACTTGGACTTAATTTGTTTACCAACCACTGAACTTGTACTTGAATGATATTTTCAAAATGATATATATTTTGATATATATATATTTTTTTGAATAATATATATATATATTTTTTTTTTAATTTTTAAAATTTGCTCTGAATCTCTCCTTTTATTTAACGCTGTACATGACTTTTTGTTAGCTTCGCGTAGATTTTGATGTAAATTCTTTCCAGTGTCCAGTATTAATTTATTACGTGTTGTTCCTTAAAATTGTTTGTTACTCGCTGTAATTGGTGTCGCGACAAAAAGTTTTTTTCAGTCGTAAGACTTCCACCTGATTGTCGTATTTAAAACACTGTTATACACAAAGAAGAATTTAGTTTTTTATTTAGGATTTTCGATTGTTCTTACACCGACTTTGCAAGGCAACATTTCTTTGATGTAGCATTTTAATTTAGAGAATATTTTTTAAATGACATTACATTCAAAGTTCGCTTGTCTTAAACTGTGCGTGCCCCTAACAAAAATAGTTTGTACTTAAAATCACCACACGAAAAGTTCGGAAAAACTCTACTTATGCGTGTCCCACCAAGTAGCGCCTACTAAATCATACATCTTCATCTTTACAGCAGTATAATTCTCTACTTCCTTGTATATTGTTGTAGCGAAGGGGACTGGTGGTTAGCTCGTTCAATCAAGACAAACAGGGAAGGATACATTCCCAGCAACTACGTGGCACCAGCTGACAGTCTCGAGACCCAACCGTAAGAAACTGTTGAAAAACTGTTTGAAATGAGTGGAGATTTAGTTAAAACGTTTATAAATGTGCTACCAATCTTTGCATGGTTTATTCTATGACATTCATTCTACGACTACAACTACAACCTACTGCCGTTATATTCAAAATGCTACCTACTTCTGTATGAGCTTTAATATTCATTCTACGCCTAACTAAAACCTCCAGCCATTATCCTAAATTATTCGAAACGTTCAAAACGCTAACTACTTCGGTATGGGCTTTGATATTCATTCTACGTCTAACTAAAACCTCCTGCCATTATCTTAAGATTTGTTGAAACGTTTAAAACGCTAACTACTTCGGTATGGGCTTTGATATTCTTTCCACGTCGTACAAATCCGTTTTTTCAGTAATTTTTGTTGACCAGGTGGTTCTTCGGCAAGATGCCACGCAGTGAATGCCAGAAGATAATCATGCGTAACGGAGGGCAAATTGGAATGTTTCTCATCCGTGAAAGCGAGACCGCCACAGGTTCGCTACGCTTTATCCAGGACACATACAATACTTAGCCTTGTGTTATGCTGTCAAATGAGCTTTACCGTATTTTAAGCCCCCTTGCATAAATTTCAAGCTTATCCTAAGAATATAAATTTAGGATATTTTTTCTATTTCGATGTAGGGAACTTAAGATTAAAAAAAAAACGTTTGAAATAGATTATTCTCATTGAAGTGCACTTAATTAGTGATCTATCTTTTTATTAATATAAATATAAAAATTAAAAATTAAAAAACGTATTTTTTAGAAAAAAAAAATTTTTAGTGAACTGCTATTAAAAACCCAAAGTGTCAAAAAAATAGCCAATTTTTAAATATTTTTATTTTTAGTCAAGGGCACCTACTCCCTCACACTGTGCGACCCTACGGCGTCAGTGAAGCATTACAAGATCCACCGAATGGAGAATGGCGGTTATTACATCACAACCAGAGTCCAGTTCCCCGACCTATTCGCGCTGGTGCGACATTATCAAAGTGAGTTCTGGAAAAAAGTTTTAGGTGACCGGACACAAAAAAAAAATTCCAGTTTTTAACGGTTACTTTTTAAAACCAGGTTAAACTAATTAGTTGAATTAATAGTGTTTTTTTATTTAGGATTACGCTACGTAAACGCCAAACATTTCGACTTATATATAAATGGCAAATCCATAACTAGGCTAAAACAGTCACAGCAATAAAACCAAAAATTCTGGCATTTTGTATACGTTACCTCTTAGTAAACTAAAAAACGTTGTCCATCATAACATAAGCTATATGGCAGGGGTGTCCAACACGCGGCACGCGTGCCAAATGTGGCACACGACCTAATAAAAAATGGCACGCAAGTCCTCATACCAAATTTGTTTCTCCGCCAATTGTCAAAAAAATACTAAATTTATTCTACAGCCAATTGCCATTGTCGCGGCATTCGTGGCAATTTCGACAACTATAATAATTAATTCTGGTATTATAGCATTAGATTATACTACGAAGAAGGCTAGCATAAACATAACTACATTTAGCTTGATGTGAAGAAACAAGAAGTAAAATTCAGCACCGACGGACCCCTAGATGCAGTAAACCGCATTTCTACTACACAGCTTAAGGCAAATTTATCTTCAGATTTTGGGTTAAAACAAACGTTTGCAAAGAAGCAGTTTTGGTCAATTACGAATGGTTTGCTTGATTACATGAACAAATATTTTTTTGTGTAAATTTGTAAAAAGCTCTTATAATATTAGAAAGAATTATAGTTACTAAACTTTGGCACGGTAAGAAGTTATAACCAGGGTTGCCATACCGTCCTTATTTATAAGATTTGTCCTTATTTTGAAGGGCTAGGTCTTAGAAAACTTAGATATCCTTATTTCTAAGAAATGTCCTTATTTTTGACTTGCGTCATTATTTTGTCTTATTTTCAACACCTACAGAACCTCGATCGTTTTCCTCTGGTAACCGGTGTTGAATAATAATCTAAAATTATGTTTTTATGACATCATAAATGAAAATACTCCCGTCCCCGTGGCGTACAAGTCTCAGGTTTTACTTCTAAGTGGTGTGATAGCTAGGGCAGTGGTACAGCAGTTTTGGATGTACCAGGATACAGCAGCTGACGACATTTTATCGGTAAACAGCAGTACAAGGTTACTGCTGTTTAGGCTACAGCAGAATAGGGTGCGGCGAAGGCAGCATATTTTGCGTAGTGGTTGGTAATGGGGAAATGGGTGCAATGCAGTCGACACTTCGATTAAATCAGCAAAGCTTAAAGCAGGAGTGGCCAACAATCGTGATCGACCGTTTGATCGCCACATTTCACCTGGTCGATCGCGTGTCAGATTTTTAAAATAGCGTTCTTCAAGCAACATTAACAGGAATAAAGACCGAAAACAAACCATGAACCTTAAATAAATGGCTGGAGCCGATAGTTTCTGGCAAAAAGTATGTAATGTGATATGACACAGCTCGTATAAATACAATGTATGTCTAAAAACGTTTTTTAGGTGCTCTAATTTTCCGGTTGTCCTTAATTTTGGGTCCATGTCGATGGCAACCCTGGTTATAAGATAAAAATTGGCACGTCGGCATGTTTGAGTTGGACACCCCTGCTGTATGTGGTCATATCAGTTTGGGCTGCTGTACTATGATGCTCAAGTGTTTAATAGTAACTAATCATGTTATGTTGAACTAAGGTTGAGTTCAGATTAACATAAAGTAGTGAGTCATTTGTGGCCTGTTTTGCGGCTTGGTTTAGGAGAGTTCAACACGTGTTGATGATTCCTTAAAAATGTTTGCTATTTCAGTGGTGCTTGGGTCAACGTCAATGGGTAATATCTCAATTTATAAGGTTAATTATAAAATTATAAGGTTAATAATCTTGAGCTGTACTTTGTCATGCTACATTACAGATCCGTACATGGTGTGCCTAAAAAAGCTATTTATTTTAAAACACCAAAAATTATGGTTATCCTAAAAAAATCTGAATTTCTAGACAGTTGTAATGTAAAGCAATGTTTAAAGCAAGCCATTTCAGTTACATGTTTAACTGTTTATTTGTTTGTTGCTACAATGCGAACACAATAGCAAAGGATCAACGAAGAACCACAAAGTGGTTATCGAGTCAGTTGACCCTGAAGGTATAAGGAACTCAGGTTACAACAAAAAATAGGAAATATCAACGATAAAAAAGAAGATTAAAACAAAAAGCATAAGGAACGTTGGCAATATAAACTATGTTTGGCGAAAAATGCAACAATGAACAACCAATCGTTATGAGAGTAACTTAAACCAGAATGCGGAACGAGATAGTCACAAGTTAGGAAAACACGTTTCAGGCAATCAGGCAAGCGAATCAATTGATTAAGTTTCTCCATTACTTGGGTCATGTTTCCAAACATTTATAAGGTCAATGATTTTGAGCTGTACGTTTGTTGGCAGGCCACTCGGACGGTTTGTGTTGTGCATTGGGTGAGCCTTGTCCTCGTGAGAACAAGCCCAGGATAGACTTGGGAATCGGACCCGACGTTTGGGAGATCGAAAGAACACAACTCAGTCTGCAAAAGAAACTGGGAGCTGGACAATTCGGGGACGTCTGGAAAGGTAAGGTCTAAAAACTGATGTTTGAAAGGTGCCGTTTAAAAAATGATAAGGTACTGTTTTAATTTTCTTTTAAATGCTTAAAAGATACGGTTTAAAAATATGTCGGAAATGTACGCTTTAAAAAATTGATTTATAAAGGACAAAAAGCAAATGTGGATGTTTGGAAGGTAACGTTTAAAAAGGTAACGTTTAAAAACCATGGAAAGGAACGTTTAAAAGCATGTTTCTAAAGTTACGGTTAAAAAATGTAAACATGGAAAGGTTATGTTTGAAATCAGATGCATTGGAAAATACGGTTGAAAAACACGTGTGGAAAGGTACGATAAACACGTGTAATTAAAGGTATCGTTTAAAAAGAAGTATGTTTAAAGGTACAGTTTAAAAACATACGTTTTAAAAGGCGTTGTTTTGGTTTAAAAGCTACCTACTTCTCAATTTCTCGCAGCGTAAATAGAAAAATTGCTTGAAAACAAGAAGTGTTGCAATAGCCATGTAAAGAACTTAAAAAACACAAGGTTTTTGGAAGTATCTTATTCCTGCCTATAAATCCCACGCTTTATATTACGGAACTATAAGTTAGGGAACAAACCACTTCCTTGTGTATGTACTGTATGTGCTCACAAGCTCTGTGTGTCGTTCAGGCCTGTGGAACGGCACCACCCCGGTGGCCGTAAAGACCCTCAAGCCCGGAACCATGACGCCGGCGTCCTTCTTGGCCGAGGCGGCCATCATGAAGACGCTAAGGCACGAGAAACTGGTCAACCTCTACGCTGTGGTGAGTTAGCAATTTCAAACAAAAACAAATCAAGAATGCTTCCATTATGACGTAAGAATGTTTAAATTCAAAATTCATATAAGGAAAAAAAATGACAAATGAGTCTACTTATGAAATAAAGGACATTTATTCAACGAACCGCAAATAGTATCTGACGCCTAATGGTCGTTAGCTAGTTTAAAAAATAACAATGTTGCAATGTTGCAATTATGACGTGAACAGTTGATCGTTTTGTTGTTGTGTATTCGAAAAGTCAAAACATGATGCACAAATCTCATAAAGAACAATAACACAGTTATGGCCTAAACGTGCGATTGTATTTGTTAAAAACGCATTGGTAAATAAACATTTTATTTTTAATTTAATCAAGCATCGAGTTCACAGCTTTACTATAACCATTAGCCTATACAGATGATATAACGACATGGTTAGTGAAAACATTATTTTTTTACAGTTTTTCCCAAATTTTAATCATTAGTGACATTTTGCAGTGTATATAACAAGATACTAACCTCTGTCAGTGTTAAAAGCCCATTTATCCCGATGAAACAATATAGTTTTTCGTGGCACCCGCTCGCAAAGGTGTCGATCAAGTAGTGAAAGTGATTTTTACTTCCTATATAATGATTAACGTATTTACTTTGTTCGTTTCCTGCTATATAAACAACACAATGTGGCCTGCTTTAAATACACAAATCGCATTGTTGGGTTGGAACCAGGCTTTAAACCTGGGGGAGGGGGTCCTGTGGGGTCGCGACCCTGCAGGTTTGCCAAACGAGGTTTTTCATGGCGGCAGACTGAAAGTTGGAAAGGCCAATGTTTTTCAGCCTTGGTGTGGTGCGAAAAACGTTTAGTGTATGTTCATAAAATAAACGAATGAACAAGGAATCTACACGCTTGTTATTTTCAATCAGTCTTGTTAACAGTTGGGTATTTAAAAAACATTGAGCTGTTAAAAAACTTATCAGGCCAAAAATCGAATATCATTCATTAAATAATCAAAAATACATTTTTTTTTAACCAAAAACCTGAAGCGTTTAATTTTTTGTAATATTTAGCCTCGAATGAGTTAAAAGGAATCTACAAAAATCTACACCGAAGGCCAGGCTAGAAAAACAACTAGCCTGCAGTGAGGTTCGAACTCACGACCTCCAGTCATATCGGGACTGACGCTTTACGAACTGAGATACACAGGCTCAGAGAGGAGCGAGTCAAAGCTTGTTAGTTTTCAAGCAGTCTTTTTACCAGTTTGGTATTTTGTGTCCAGGTTTCATCGGAGCCTATCTACATTGTTACCGAGTTCATGTGCAACGGAAGTTTGCTGGATTTCCTTAAAGATGGCGACGGTCGGAAGTCAGGACTCGTCGAACAGATCGACATGTCGGCCCAAGTAAGCGCGATTGAGAAACAGAGGGTCCGATAAGATACTGAAGTCTTTATCTTTGTACAGGAGTTTATTATTAACACAGTGACGCAGTCAAGTGGATTAATATCTTAATTAGAATGAATGCAAATACATTCTGATTCCGGTTCCAACTCTACAGTCTCTCTGTTTTAAGACCATTAACAAAACAAGGTGGAAATTCAATATCCACTCATGGATTCTTGCTGGTCTAGAATAAAAAGAATAGGGATTTCGAACCAAAACTACATTTAATGAAAACTCCTATAAAAAAACTCTTATGGTACGCTTAGTATGTGTATCCGCAACAGAATCTTGTCCTCCAACAGAACACATAAAGTCGAAGATAAAAGTTCCAAAATTTTAATAAAAGATTGAAAAGCGCATCGCTTTGAACTCAAATCAGTCAGCAAAGTCTAAAAACTTTTAATAAAAATGCATTTATATGGCGAAATGCAGATTTGTATTACAAGTTTTACACCTTGCTGACTGATTTTTGAGCGAAGCGGTACGCTTCTTATACAGTACTTCACATTTTACCCGACTGATTAAAGGACTTGCTTTATCTTAAGTGATCATTGAACAACAATATATCCCAAGTTTTGCGTAAATAATCAACAATTAGGCGCTATCATATAGTAATACGGTAGGTTAAAGTCCAATTAAACCGTTTCACTTTATGCTTGGCCAGTTCTATGAACAACAGCGATAATGGAGAATTATTCCATAAAGCGAAACTTCTTTTATTAGCTTGCAAAGAAACCGTTTTCAATGAACTTTCAGTTTTTCGTTTGAAATACTGTTATAATGACATTAATTTATTCCAATACGCCTGGGATATATTAACTAGTTTGTCGTATTGTTCAAACCAGAGCTGCTATAGGTATACACGTGATCAGAGGATGGCTTAACTGGAAATTTAAAAACGGCTTGTTTACAAAACTGTAGTTCAGTTTAATTTTTTATTAAAATTTAATCAATCATTATTTTAAAACTGTATTTTTTGGAGCGGGAGGATTCTCTCCGCGGGTAAGTTTTCCCAAGGTCAATGGTTCAAATCGCAGCTCGATCAGGATATTTTTAAAGCTGTTTCTATTTCTTACTAAAGCCGCCTTCAGGTAGAAAATTATCAAACATAATTTTAAAACTGTATTTTATCTCTATTAGGGAAACATACAACGGGTCAGCCAAATTAGCCGTAGTTTCGACACCCCAGATCATTATACTTAGCTAAGTTGAATCTGACTTTTTTTTCCAAGTTGAATGTGTCTTCACAGATAGCAGCTGGTATGGCTTACATCGAACGAATGAACTACATCCACAGAGATGTTAGGGCTGCCAACATTCTGGTGGGTGAGAACAACGTGTGTAAGGTGGCTGACTTCGGGCTGGCGAGATTAATTGAGGACGATGAATATAACGCAAGCAAAGGTAAAACTATACTGCTAATTTTGTTTTTTTTTTGTTTGTACCAAAATAAAATGTAAAATTTTGACATTTGTGGAGTGATTAAAGTGATGTTTTGTTATGAAAGAAACCAAATTCTACCAAAATATGATTGATGTACTACATATAACAAATATTGTTGCTTTCTAAAAAAACACTTAAAACTTTTTTCAAAACGTTGACTGTCAAGTTGTATGATTCACTGTAAACATTGGGATACCACTAGAAGGGTTTTATCTTGACTTACCATTTTAATTAGGATTTTGACTGATACCTTGATTGTATATATACGTTACTGTACATTTATTGCTTAGTATCACTGACACTTTCAAGAACTGGAATCCGTTTGATTTAATGCAGTTACGTTTGTTCAATAGTAGTTTTTGCTTGTTAAATTTTGCACAAAGTCGATATCGCAGAATACACTCATGCCAATAATCTTAATTTACTAGTAGATTCGGTAAAGTTCTATATGTCAACCATTTGTATGATTTCTAATAGTTCCCAAACTTTTCTCCAAGGCTTTAAGTTCCGGATTAATTTTAATGATTTGACTGATATTTTGATTCAGTTTTATATATAAACTTTACTGTAAAATATTTGCTGGATCAACTGCTTATTATCACTGGACGTTTAAAACTCTAAGTCCGTCTGATTTTATGCATTTTCGTTTGTACAATAGTATTTTTTTGTTTGTTAATTTTTTTGACAAATTTGACAATTTTTTTCACCTTATGTACGAGTTTTCACCCGATTCCCACCATTTTTATGAGTTTTATTAATCCCCAAAATTTCCACTAAGGCTCAAAGTTTCTGTAAATTTTAATTACTTTGACAAATGTTTTGATTCAGTTTTATATATAAACTTAAATAAAATGAAGAAAAAATCCCATTTGATGCATTTTTGTACATTTGTACAATAGTATATTTTACTTTGCACACGGCCTAGATCGAAGAATACATCGAATTTACAATCCATTCGTTTTAAACCCGATTTGTTCAACCAAGGTTCAAAGTTCCCGATCAAATGGACGGCTCCTGAGGCAGCTTCTTACGGAAGATTTACCATCAAGTCAGATGTGTGGAGCTTTGGAGTCCTTCTCACTGAGATTATCACAAGAGGAAGGATTCCTTACCCGGGTAAGTTTTCCCGAGGGCGTTGGTTCGAATCGCTGCTCGATCAGGATATGTTTATTTTTTTGTATTTCTTACTAAATGCCACCATTTAGAAGAGTGTTTCCTAACCGGGGTGCGTAGGCCGATTTTGACTCTCAGGGGCACTGAGTTAAATTTATTTTAAGTCTTTTGTATTCCCGTTATACTCTATTGGTGAGCTTCTTGTTGTAATTTTTGTATAACAATTTTTGCTTACGGAAAGTACGAGAAATTTTCTTACCGGAAAGCATAAAACTGTTTAGAGATGACGGCACAAATGACGTCATAACATGACGGCTAAAAAAGGAACCTTTGAAATCACCACTTTAGATGTAACTATTTTATGTAACTTTGCGACGTCATCTATGAAAACAAGGATGCCCTCTCCTAACAAATATCCTAGATCCGCTCCAGATTCAGTATCAACATTTTGAATTGACAAATCGATTTCCAGGGATGAGCAGCATCATTGTGATTGCAGTATGTCTTACCACATTAAAATAATTTTTGTTACTAAAGATTATCAGTTAGAACAATGTTTCCCAACCTGGTTGCTGTTTTAACGCTCAAGGGCGCCGAGAGAAAATTCAAATTATTCTTGTATTCCCATTTTTGGTCTTATGCTGAGCTTTTTGATACAAATTTTTTGTGTGCGACTCAGGGGTGAAATACAAATCATTTACTCACGGACGAAATGGGCGAAAAATTGTCTTCCCAAACCGCATGATAATTTTCAGAGATGATGTCACAAAAAAACACGTCACAAAGGGACGTCTAAAAAAAGAGACCCTTAGAGTCATCACGTTATGACGAAACTTTGCGACAATCCAAAAACTTAACTTAGTTTTTCCGAAATCTTAACTTAGTTTGTTAAACCTTCCAGGAATGAGTAACACAATTGTGATGGAGAGAGTGCCTGCCGGTTACCGAATGCCGAAGCCCACAATGCCTGGAGTGGAGTGCCCTGATTCTCTGTACGATCTCATGCTCAACTGTTGGCATCACGACGCATCGCAACGCCCTACCTTCGAGTACATGATGGTGAGACTAGGATAATTTTTTGTGTATATGTTGCAGAAATTGAGAATGTAGGACAATTTATTGTCCCTTTACATAAGTTGGTCTCTGTTGTATTTAAGCAGCAACAGGCTCACGCCATTACAAACCTATTATTACGAGTCTTGTTTATTAAAGAGACAAGACTAAATATTACTTGTCAATTTAATTACGAAAACTCGGTTATTTCATTGTGTAAACACCCAAAACACTTTCGTATGGCAGCTATCTTTCGCAGAAAAATAGTGTAATGGAAAGTTTCGTGCTTTAAAACATTTTATTCATGACTTTTTTTAGTGCTTTTATTGTTTAACAAAACAGGATATAAACATCCTCAGTAAGCTGGTGGTTCCAAATATGCGTTCCGTTTTGATCGGAAATATTTTTTTCCAATTAAATACAACCAACTCACTTACCTACATATAGAAATACAAGAAAAAAAAAACACAAATGTGACAAAGCAAGTATTATTTTAAGTTACACCAGCTGTTACTTAATTTCAATTCATTCCACTTGACCTTTCGAAGTTCAAGACTTTCCTCCTGTTACGTACGCTACTGTTTCTCGAGCCTGTTTTCATGTGGTCGTTTAATTTGTTTGTGCTGCCGACTGCCGTAAGTGTCATGCTTAGACACATTAAGATTTATCCTAAGACAGATTACTCAAACCTTAATCAATTGCGGAGGCAATACGTATACAAGGTCAATGGTCATATTAGTCACACTCGAATTTATGAATGAAAATATTTTTTCTTGTTTTTTCAGGGATTCCTTGAGGATTACTTCCACGCAACTGAACCGCATTACCAAGACCAAGACAGTGGACTCTTCTAATCTCCCCTTTACTTCGCTTAAGCTCTATGCTGGCCGTTTATTGCTTAATATGGGAACTCCTACTCTTTCACTGTCCCCTATATCCACTGTAAGTTCACGCCGCTGTATTAAACCGTCTTTCCAGTAGGAGTGTCCTATAATGTCGGATCGAAGCCGATACCCGATGTCAAGTTGTAGTATCGCTACTCGTCCGATACTAGGGTATCGGTGCTGATCCTATACTGAATTGAGTTGTGCATTTCAGTCATGATTTGCGATCCAAGCGATTTTACCTTAAAAGGTATTTTTTTTTAGTTTTTAAAGGTTAACAAATGGAGTTAACTTGGCTTCTTAATGCTAATGAAACTTTTAGCTCAATAACAAGGGAGTATGACGTTGTAATGTTTTAATTTTATTTAAAAAAAAATTCAAAGCAAAATTCCCTCAAACGGCATTGAAAAGTGTTCTTTTTTCAGAAAACCTTCATGTAATTAAGCCGTGTCCACACTGCTTGCGATTTATAAGTACTGTAATTGATGTAAAACCTTTAATTTTATATTAAATCGAGACATTTTGATTGTTATTATCGAATCGCGGTATTCGTCTTTGTCGAGTATCGGTATTGAGATAAAAAGTATCGTACACTCGTAGATTCCAGTATGCCTTGTAACCTCTGTAAATATTCGCTTATTTTTTAGAAAATTGTATTTCATTGACTCGTGTTTCGTCGTCTTATTTAATTTTGATCATTTATTTTCGAGCGATGTCAAATGCACTTTATGCTTAGAAGGAGTCTATACAGTATCCGTGATGTGCACTGCAGCGAAAGCTTAATCACCTATTCAGGGTGGTCCAACTTCTTTTCATCGCGGGCCAAAAAAAATGTTTATTTTATCTTGCGGGCCAATGTTTTTAAATTGCGATTCTTGGGCTCATTGCTGGCAAATTATACATAGCCTATGGCATATATACTAACTTTATGGAATGTATACCTTTGTTCAGTTACGGTAGTTATGAAATAATTTCAACACCAAAAACTTAAAAAAACAAAAATTGAAGTGATATTGCCAGATTGAACCAAGGCTGACTATTAGTTCACCGGCCAAAAAAGCTGAAGGGCCTGCAGTTGGACCACGCTGACCTATATAATGAAATATTTTTTCTTATCGTTATTATACATTATTTCATTTATGTATGTCTCGATTATTAATAATGTCGTGACGGATCAATAAACATTTGATAAACTTTCCGTGCCTTTCAATGCAACAAAGTCACTGTTTCTATAGAAAGTGGCACAAAAAATAGAAAAATAAGGACTGTGACTTAAATATGTCGTACCACCAGATTTTAATGTTTTTTATCATCAAAGTGTAACATTGTTAGCATATGTTATCTCTATTTTTTTAGCGAAGGTCCAATAAACTATTTTGTCCTTCGGACAAAATATTTGACCTTTCGGCACTGGTTGTATGAACGTTCTGAAAAAGTTTCTGCAGTAAAACTGTAAATTGACACATTTTATTTATTCATTTATTTAAGAGTATCTTGATAATAAATGTCAAAGCCAAAAAGGTCGAGTAGATCGACATCATCTTGATTAAAACCGAACTTGCGTTAATATCGTTAAATGTAACTCAACATTTCCTAACTATAACATTTTTGTTTTTGTTTTGGAGCATATTTTTTTATCTTAATTCGACTAAAGTATTGTTTTTTAAGTTCGCTAAAGTATTTATACTTGTAGTAGTAGTATACGAAGTTTTCAATGAAAATAAAACGCTTGAATGTTTTAAAAAGGTATAGTGACTCGTATAGGTTGGAAATTGTTCCTTAATGCTTAAAAATATTTGTGACTTTATCAGCGTATTGGTTTATTAGTATAAGTTACTTTAAGTTTGAGCAATTGTGTTCCATCTTTACGCATTTTCACTGTCTTACCGCTCGCCTTAAAATCACGAAATCAAGATATTTCAATAAAAGCTTAACCTCCCTTGACTTTTGACAGTTTATTGAAAAAGAAAGTTAGATTTAATCAAAGATGAACCAAAAAAAAGCAGTTGAGGACAGAATTGTTTTTTTTTGCAAATTACTTTTTCGAGAACGGTTTAAAAAAAGTTATTCCAAAATATTAAAATCAGTGGTGAAACTAAAACGGAAAGTGTTCACTACATCAAAAAGTTAACCAAAGGTCTCATTTTTTAGACTTTCTGTTTTGACGTAGCTTTATGACGTCATCTCTGAAAGTTTTGAAACCTATGTTCAGGTATAAAGGTTATGCTACTTTCAACACTGATCTAAATTTTAAAACAACAACGCGTATGTGGGAAAAATTTAAAGCCTTGTGACTATTCCCACAAAACATTTACGATGGCGCTAATTGTTCAAAATCGACAATTTTAGAACGTTTGATACGAGACTTGGACAACTAGATAATTCTAGTTTTCTAATTCTTTGAATGAGAGCAAAATACGGCTAATTCTAATTCTAATCTAATTTGCGAATTGCTTGTTTGCTCTAATTTTAATTCTAATTTAATTTTCAAAAGCCAAAATAAATCTAGTTGTCCAAGTCTGAAAATTTTATTTGAAGCAATATTATCCCGTTAGCCTCTTCTTTTGTAAAAGTGCAACGCTTGTCCGTAATATTATCTTAGTCCAACATACCTAAAACTTAACTTGTGGTCATGTTGGCCCAAGCTTGAACTATTATTCAAAGTAAACTTTGTCCAAAATGTTTATTTACTGAGTTACCAAGTTTGATGAGACAGTCGTGTTATTTTAAGCAGTGCTTTGCTAATCACAGGAAGTTTAGGTTTATTCTGAAAGTGCGTAATCTAGTAAAACAAACGCAATCTATAGTAAAACAAAAGGACAATCTATAGAAAACAAAGTAAAAATGTGATACCAAAGTGTATATTCGTCTCAATTCAAATTTAAACTTTGTGCAGCACACAACATGCATATCGCTGCTAGAGTGAATGGAAAAGCCGGTTCATAAACTAAAATCGTAATGGTGTACAGCGGCCATCTTCTACAGAACCTGTTAGTCACAATTAAGACTGAACCCGGGGCAATCAATTGTAATCAGCGCGTGTGAAATCTACTCGCTGAAAACGCCGCCTCGTGTTCATTGCACTTACTGTTGGTTTTCCAAGTTTCAAGCCTTGTTCTGTTAGAGTTTAAGCCTTTTTATCTGGATCTATATTCTCGAAGTTAAAGAAGACGCAATTAATAAAGATAAGAAACAATCAATACCGAAGGTATGTTTACGATTTTTTAATTACAATTGTATATTCGAAAATTTTGACTTTGAAAAAATTCAAAAACAGCAGTGTTTTGTGTGAAACACACCAATTTTTTTCCCAAATGTTAAGTTCAAATTTCTCCTCAACACTTGTAGTGATTGCATTATATATTAGTGTTCGTAAAATGTACTAATATGCCAAAATGTTACATGTTAAGTAATTACATTTCAAGCTTACCTTACTTGCAAAGTGAAACACTGACAATACTGACAAAACGTTTAAACACTTTTAGAAACAAAAACTCAATCTACCCTACTTATCTTCTGTGGACTGGTGGGTATATTACACAAGTATTTCTACTTTTTTCCAATTTTTTGGTGAGCCAACTTAAATTACTAACTACCAAGTGTATTTTTATTTAAATTAACTGAAAGACACATTGACAAATTTTATTTCATGCCCTGCTATCGAAAGTTTTGTAAACTGACTGTCGGTTAATTTGTTACATTCATACGCTAATTAAAACGGAGTCTAAAATCGCCGTGTAACATTAGTTGCCCTCTAATCTCGACAACACAAGTCATTACGTTTAACTAACGTAGCTTAAATAACGCAATCACACAAAAGTTTTCCGCCGTCCGATACAAATTGCAAATCTCAGATTCAGACACGTCCGATATTATCGTATCGAAGCCGATAACCGATCCAAGCGGTAATATGGGAACTCGTCCGATACTAAAAGGTTGCCTTGATAATATCGATACCGATAACCGATACCTTCGCTAAAAAATATCGCCGACCCTATCCAATACTAAATTAAGTCATTTCCATACATGAACAAGCAAAATACATATAATTGAAACATTTTTAATACGTTTTCGGCTTATTATAGTACTTTGCTTTAGCGTTAGCGATTTTACTTACCTCAAGTTTAGGGGTTCTTAAACTGGGTTCCGTGGGCCCTTAGGGATATGTGGGCTGTGGTACAGGGGCCATAAAGGCATGTTAAAATCTTTGTGTATCAATTTAAAATTGAAATACATTTTTTAATTGAATAAAGTTTAGTTCAAGAAAACGCTTTTGGCCTTTTACTTTAATGTGTTTAAATTTTATTTTAGTTCGACCAAAAACAGCAGTTTTCTTAGGTCAACCTGTTTTATGACGTAAATTTATGACGTGATTTTTTGAAAAATTCTATGTCACCTCGGTCCATCGTTTCGGGTCAGCTCAAAAAAGTTTTAGAATCCCTTTCTCTAGTTTAGTGGTTTTGGACCTGGCGTTGCGACCCCCGGTGGGTCGTTTGCCTTTTCTCTTGGGGTCGCGAAGATGACAAGTAAATACCAATCACTAAAACGGAAATGCCATCTAATTACCATAACAAAATATCTGTTATCATATTAGTGAATGTTGTTGACAGTGATTGTTTAAACCAGGGTTTCTCAACGCGATATTTGGGGGGCCACGGGCATAACTCTCTAGTTAGGTATTGTAAAAAAAGTGTTTAAAAAGTGTTATTTATTTTTAATTTACCAGTTAACTTAATTTTATGTTTTTATTGTGACTGTAAACCTTTCTTGTAAAGTTTTGTAACACATTTTTCTGACACCTGCTTTGACTCGTCAGTAGAATGTTTAAAATAGAATATTGGATTATTTTTATTGCAAAAAGTTTCGTCGCCATTTTAGGCCCATATTCAGCGAGGTTATGCACAGCTTTTTATTAATAAAACGAAAATCAAGAAATTATCTCGAAGAATGTAGTGACATCGCTTGGCTCAAAACAGAGCCGAACATAAAAAAACTTTGGCGAAGTCCAAGAACAAGCTTTGTAATGACTAACTAAGTTATTTAAATTAAAATGACTAATGTGTTAAATTTCTTGATTAATGGCTGTATTGGTTATTGACGTGAAAGAGTAAAACAAGTGAAAAGACTTTAAACACAAAGCTTGTTTTTTATAAGCAGGAGGCCGATAGGGTCGAGACCATTTCAAAGGCCATGAAGCATAAAAGGTTAAGAACCACTGGTTTAAACAGTTGATTAAAAGTTTTAATGCTTATACAGCAGCCAGAAAGAAAGTAGCGAGATGTTATTTTTTTTATATTTTTTGTGCTATTAGGCATACACAAGTGTATTATATGGATCAAATATTTTGGAAGGGGGCCGTTAGTTACATTGGGTTGTTAAAATGGGTCGCGTTATAATAAAGGTTGAAAATCACTGCCCTTGTTGAAAGTATGAACTTGCATAACTACTAAACAATGAGTCAGCAGCTGCAGATTGTTTGTATTGAAAGATATATCTTTTTTTGCATAAAAAGGTATACATTTGAAATGAAAAGCATTACTTTGGCACAACGCACTTAGAAATATTTATACGAAAATTTTCTTGCACGATTGGTAATTTGTGTTACGAAAAATGCTTGGTTGTAAATTTTATGTTTAAATGTTAACTAATTTTGGTTTTTCAGTACAATTAAGGATACTTATATTTACTAATTTTAAAAAATAGGACTTATTAAACCAGATAAGTTTCGATACCTTATGTGTTTATTAGTCTGTACAGTGAATTAAAATTGGCTATTATTTACAACTTATTGTGATAGCCTATACCACAATCTTATTTTTACTCTAAAAATTATTTTAGAGTAAAATTATATTCACTATTGTAACGCCAGAAAATACAGGATACATTTAAAAAATCCGGCTTATACC
Organism: Ascidiella aspersa; assembly: GCF_963924565.1. Lineage (NCBI taxonomy): Eukaryota > Metazoa > Chordata > Ascidiacea > Phlebobranchia > Ascidiidae > Ascidiella > Ascidiella aspersa. Next base: position 32,611,778 of record NC_139450.1, read on the forward strand.
AATTTAGTCGAAAAAAACTGAAGTTAAAGGAAAAAGCAACGTGAACAAATTACTTGTCCTTTGTGTTTTAACAATTTATACGACTTCGATTTTACATAAAAAGTCCACATAAGTTAAAAGTTGTGTGAAACAAATCAACAGATGAACTTTTTTCGAAATTCCTTTATCGCATCATCGAAAACTCTTCGGGCTTTTTCTCTTCGGAGGTTTTCCGCAAAAGCTTTAAACAGAAAAAAAAGGAAAAGTTAGGAAATCTTAAACTATTTTACTGAAACAACAAAAAAATTAGGAAACCGACAAAAAAATTGTCACTTCTTTAGCATTTTTGCTGCTTTTTTGCACGTATTTGTGAACATAATGATCGTGAGTAAACCAATCTCTATTTCTTAAAATATTCAGTTACAGTGACCGAAATGTGGTAAATATTGTAGGATAGTTAAATTTTATTGGCGGTCAAAGAGAGGAACTTTATCGACAAAGATTATTAATCCCTGTTTTTTAATTGACGTCACAATAGTTAACGGTAACCAACGTTTTCATGACGTCACGAAAAATTAATCCGTATTTTGTGACGTAACAAAAAAGAAAAGCATAATTTTCCACAGTTATATGTGGTTAGAAGAATAGAAATATGGTTAAAAAATCTAGAAGGCTTTAAAATCGATTTTTTTTACCTGACGAAAATCTCCTTTTTCTCTCCAGCAAATATAAAGACGGAAGATTGCGTATCCTGGAATAAGACTGACCGAACTTAAGGTTATAAGGTGGGCAACAACTTGGGACCACTTGGGATAGACGTAACCTTGATAGGTGAGTGGCTTGTGAATAGCAAGGTAGTAGACCGTGATTATCTGTGGGAATATTTAGAGTATGTAGTTAAAAATTATATATATTATTTTTGATAGTACACCGTGATTATCTGTGGGAAATATTTTAAATGTGCAGTTAAAAATTATATATATTAATTTTGGTAGTGGACCGTGGTTATATGTGCTGTAATATTTGTAAGTTATATAGGCCTCAACCGGAACGATATAATTTCATTGTTCACAATTTTCTCACACGTAAATTCGCAAACTAGCAATGCTTTATTTAGGGCATTTGCCCGATATTTTAAGTGAGAAAGAATATTTTTCTTCTATTACATTGTCAAATATTTAGAAGTTTACCTTTTAAAATGAAAAAAAAACTTGTATCGCAAAACATGACCGCAATGCACAAATTACTATGGCATCAGTTAAAAACCGATACCACCCTAGTATCGGACGAGTACCGATACTACTACTTGGCATCGGCATCGGCTCCGATATTATCGGGCATCCCGAATACTTTCCTAATGGAGTAGGGGGCTTTGCTAGAGGACTTGGGGGTTTTATGTAGGGGTTGTTCATGTGTTATTGTTGATGTGTCGGGGTTAAGGGTGTTTGGGGTTTTGTCTGGGGTGTTTATTCGACTAGCTTGGGGTTTCGGGGGTTGTCCCAAAGCTGTAACTGTTTGCATGGATCGAGGCGATGTTTCGACGAAGCGGAAAGATTTAATCGAGTCTTCTGTTCTCGCCATTCTATTGACATTATCTAACGGTTGGCCATGTTGAGATACTAGACACTATTGTGTGCCTAAAGCAAAAAGAGGCAAAACCTACCGAACACATGGCAGGTGCTATGAACTTGCTGGAGATCTTGAGCCACAATCTCCCTTTCTTTTTCCCTATCATATCGATCAGGTCTTCCCAGTATCTGCTGAAACCGTAGCACCACGATATCGCGATGTGCTGGGATCCAACGATAAAGAACAGGCACCATCCCGCCACTGCGTAGTTGTTGTAGATTTCGAACACGTAAACACCGCCCTGGGAAAAATTAAGTGTTGTTGAACGTTTCATTTAATCACTACGAAGCCTGTGGAGCATAATGGTTGGAGGTTGTAGCAAGACTTAATAAGAATACCAAAGCCCATACAGAAGTAGGTAGCATTTTGAACGTTTCGAATAAGTCTTTATTCACTACGAGGCCCCACGTTTAAAAACTCCACTTTTCTTTATATTCTAAGAAGCGTAAAGTACACGAAAATCCATCACGGTTAAAAACCCTTTTTACTTTTCATCTAAAAAGTGTAAAGTATGCGAACAAATGAGAAAAACGTGAACATCCTCGTGGAAATTTGACTGTTGTTGAATGTTACATTTAAGCATAACAAATCCAAACGTTTAAAAATGCTCTTTTTTATTTCGTTTTTAGAAGCGTAAAGTACACGCAAATCCACCACGGCTACAAAAGCGTTTTACTTTATTCTTCTCTGAAGCGTAAAAATGAAAAAACATCAACATCCTCGTAAAAATTTAAGCGTTATATGACGCTACAATTAAGCACCACAAATCCACCACTGTTAAAAACCCTTTTTTACTTTATCCATCCACGAAATGTAAAGCATGTCAAAAAAATTAAAAAAAAAACGTTATCATCCTAGTGGAAGTTGAACCGTTATACGACGTAACGTAAGTTGGGCGCTTTAATTAATCACTTTAAAAAAGCTATGTTTTATCACCGCATTTAAAAAAGCTTCAGTTTCAAGTTAATTTAAAACAGGCGGTGTATTGTCCTTTCTAAACAGAACAACAATTTCCACCAACGTAAAATCATTTTTAAGTCTTTGACAAAATGCCATCTGGTGAACAAACATACTTTTGAAATGTCTCCAAGTACCAGCAGTCACTTGTGTAATAACTCAAATCCAAGTCAAATCTTAAAACAAAGTAAGACTTGACACCTGGACGTAAAAAGTCCCAGTCCAAGTCATCAGTTGCGCAAGTCAATCACTGACATCAAAATAAAACGATAAACTATTAAAATTTATACACTTGTCCGATTATGAGCAATATCTCAACTAAAAAATACCCCAAAACATCATATAACAATCCACTTGTTTATATAATAAATAGCATATTGTTTTGTTAAAAGAAATACTTGTTTTAACCCAAGCCATTTGAACTCAAGCACAAGTCAAAGTCAAAACATTTGACGGTCTAGTCTTTTTTACCAGAACGTCTTAAGACAAGTCAAGATATTTAAAAGCTGTGACTTAAGTGCACTTAAGATAAGTCATTGGGTTATTCACTTAAATCATTACAATACTGTGAACAAGATGTTACTTTCAATACGATTCCAATATTATCTTTAGCATCTCACCTCAGTGACCATTGACAATGAGATGAGCATTATAACTGTGCAGGCGATGGCGTGTATTAGTTTCCTGTATTGTTGTAACCTTGGGAAGTTGTCGTACAGGAAAGCCATAACACTCTCGACGCACACAAACTGTAAAAGATGCACAAAATATGCTTTTGGACCTTAAATATTCTTTATAGGTAAACCTTATGTAACAAGAAATCGAACAACAGTCATTTTCTAGACTGAAATATTCCGCTACGAACGGTTAATACGTGTAATTAAAGTCGGTAGAGATTTTAAATTTTTGGGTCTAAATTTTACCCTATTGTCAAATATAAAAATAATCTTAGCATATTTTCCAACTTTTAGCAAAGGATCTAACCAGGGACGCCGGAGCGATTTCAGGGCAAGGGGGGCGAATTTTTTGGTAAGGGCAACATAGACCGCAGGCGAGCGTAGCGAGCCGAAATATTGGGGGGTCCTCCGCCGGAAAAGTTTTTGCGGCCACGCCCTCTAGATTGGCTTAAAATGGTACCAAAAATCTTTTAACAAATGTCAACCATGTCATTTTACGTTTTTTTTTGCATTTTTCTGTAGCTCAAGCCCTACTCCTTCTTTTGTTCTATTGTTCTCTTTTTTCTAAACAATAGAAAATTTAAGAAACTTTTAGTACTCGGTTTGAGCCAAGTTTCTACTCGGTTTGAGCCAAGTTTCAAAAAATGCGTGTACACCACTGCTTTATGATTTCCGTCGCATAATATTTAACGTTGTGAAAGCAATATATAATTTTTCATGAAAAGGGCACTTTTGCCCCTAATTTAATACTTCGGATTAAATTAAGTGTTTAAATTTGACATTTTGTAATAAAATTGAGCCTATTATCTCAAGTTTTGTACGTAAAACGGTTTTAATGGTTTTTCTTTTTTATATATCAGTCATTTTGTGGATTTGAACTCTTCTCATAATGAAAAAACTCGTTGTCATCACTGCAAAACAGAGACAATTCTGCATTTGTTTTAACAAAGCGTATACCTATTTAATCATGTAACTACAAAAAACAACTTAAAACCCCCAGAAAAAATTTAAACCCCTGCAAAAAAAACTTTAACCCTACTTAAAAAACTTAAGCCTACTAAAAACAGCTTAAACCCCGAAAAAACAATAGCTTAAACCTTGGCAAAAAAATAACTTAAACTTTGCAAAATAAACTATTACCCTGCAAAAAAAACAACTTAAACCCCCCCAAAAAAAACTTAAACCCTACAAAAAATAACTTGGGACCCTACAAAAAATAACTTTGAACCCGCAAAAAAAACATTCTACAAAATAATTAAACATCACAAAAAAAGCTTTAACCCCACAAAAAAAAAAGTTAAACCCTACTAAAAAAAACTTAAACCCCACAAAAAACGACATTAACCCCACAAAAAAACGACAATAACCCCGCAAAAAAAAAAATTAAACTCCGCAAAAAAATAACTTAAGCTCCGCAAAAAAAACCTTACAAAAAACAACAACAAATTAAACTTAAACCCTACAAAAAAACAACTTAAGCCCCGCAAACACCCACCTGCGAATCGAATCCTAGGAAGAGCAGTGTGATGAAGAAGATGGCGCACCAGAGTTGAGGTAGAGGGAGGAGTGAGAGGGTTTCGGGGTAAGCGATGAAAGCCAGGCCTGGACCTGATGAAGCCACAAGGTCCACAGTTGTATTCTGGGAGGGAAGTGATTTTTTTTGTTACTTTTTTCCACAAATGGACGCTAATTTTTTTTTAAAAGCCGCCGAAATTTCGTTCTAACTAAGCGCAAAGAAAGTAGTAGGAATATATTATTACTTAAAAAATAAATGAAATAAACTTTAATAAAAAAAAAATAGGGCCACTCAACAATTTTATGAGTCTGTCCAGCAGCGTTGGTGTTTAGGACAATAATAATTGCAAAAGCTTACTATTAAAAACAAATGCAAAAGTTATGATAAAGCCTCCTGATTTCAAATTGAAAACATTCGAAAGGATTTTTATGAAAGCCAAAGTACCCACCTATTTATTTCTATATATCGTCGCTAAAATTGTTAATGAGCACAAAGGAAATGTCATAAATATAATCATAATTTATTCAAAAAATAAATAAAAACTAAAAGAATTTTTCCGGTATACCCGAGGTCGTCAGTCGGAACCTCACCGTAGGCTACATTTTTCTTGCCTTGTATTCCTTGCATTACAATTCTAAATAGACCGGGTATGAGATATTTACATTTTCATTCTTAAGCAGTGGTTCTCAACCGCGGCCCGAGAGCCGCATGCGGCTCCTAACCGTCTTTTTAGCGGCTCCCATTAAGGTTAAAAAAATAGATAAATTATCAGAAGCATATTTGCGCACGAATTCGCTGTACAACAGCAGGTGTTTTTAGATTTATTGTTTGATTTCGTAATTTTGTGACGTAATCCCTGAAACTTTTCATGCTTCCTAAACAAAAATACTGGATCCACCCCTGCACATAACATACCGCAAACCAAAACAGCTTTCTGAAAAAGCTTGGCTTTTTTAGCAGGAAAATAGAACATTTTAAAGTAAATGGGAAGAGAAACATTTTGCCTTCTTTGATGTGGTTTGTTATTATAATATTAATTAAAATTAATTTTTTAATAAAATTCGGCTCCGATGCTTACAAAGGTTGAGAATCACTGTTCTTAAGTGTTCTGTGTTGAAATCATAATTATGCTAAATCGTTTTACCTGGTATTGCGCCATATAGCCGAGAGTTGAGAAAACTGCAATCCCACTTAACAAGCTTGCACAGCCGTTTAGTATGGCGACGATCACAGAATCCCTGCAAAACATCAATAGGATAACTAGAAAATACGGTGGTGTTTAAGAAACTGATGTAAAACACTAATAGATTTTTAAAAGGATTAATAGATATGCTTAGAAGGATTAATAGATGCTTAGAAGGATTACTAGATGCTTAGAAGTGGTAATGTTTCTTAGTTAAACCAACATGAATATTTAATAGGTACCAAATTTTGTTATGGAAAATACAATTAAATACGTGTTGAATCCTGTAGTTTTGCGATAGCCAGTATAACATTCCACAAAGCCCTAAATGTCAGGACGGGATTAAAACACACAAAAAAGTGAAAGCATTTTTTTGTTTTTAAAGTGGAACGTTGCTGGTAGAATTTTTAAATAGCGTGATCAATGGAATTATACGATATCCATTTTTTGGTTAACCAAGCGTTTATAAGTTTGTGAATTCGTTAAACTTCAAACTGGGAAACAATGTTTTAGGTATTTAGGTTATAACCCATTTTTTAGTTGTTTTAAGTCCCCTTAAAAATTAGAATCAAATCTTGAAGTGCACATTTGGTTCATATCACTTGTTTTGTGTGTTCCCACTGAATCCGATGAGTTGGAATGTGGGATCATAAAATAAAGTACAAGGAGAGCAGATTTTATGCTTAAAAATTTGGCAGTTGTATTGATTGTGACGTCACACACATATGTTAATGTATTGTTTGTTAACAGTGGGCGTACTCGATTAATAAAGCCCAAAGAGCGTTCATTAACTGCCACTGTATTTTTTAAAACATCACCAACCACATACAGTAAGCTACTTATTTTTCAGTAATTAAGACGTATGTCTGTTTTACCACCAACAACTGATTTTTACCTCCAAATATTGTGATGATACGAGTTGTAACTTCCCATCGTTACCAAAACCCCGCAACTTGTTCCATAAGAGTAGAGAACCTGAGTAGCCGCCGCGACCCAAACCTGAACAATGATTATGAGTTATTTCCAGTGTTGTAAAGACTTAAGTCAATAAGTCACTGTTTCAAATGACTTGACTTGACTTGACTTCAATTTAAAATGGCCTAACTTGACTTAAATCGTTTGCAAAAATAACTTGATTTGGATCCAAGTCATTGAGTAAAAATGTAAGTGTTTTCATTTAACAATTTTTTTTATGAAATTCGGCTCATTTATCCTAATCTTTGCACATCAAACATTTTGCTTACTTCATGTTGCATTTTGTGTTCTGTTTTAGTTAATTACTGCTCATAATCGGGAGAATTAATCAGTTTTAATAGCTTAACGTTTAGTTTTTAGGAAAAGGAATTGACTTTTGAAATTGACTTGCTATAATTATGACTTGACTGGGACTCGAGTTCTTTCCAAATGACTTGATTAAAATGACTTGTTAACAACAAAGTTACTGGTACCCTACCATTACCTTGCGGGGCTTTAAATGCACATTTGCAAATACCTGTGGTAATCATTTACTCTTTAAACTTGGAGCGCCGATAGAGAAGGTTGAAATTACTGTTTTTAAGGTTAAAAGGTGTCACTTACGTCTGGGTTGATAAGTTTTGCCATATCTGGAATAAGAAAGTACTTTAAACCCTCTCCTGCGCCATCCAGCGTTAAACCACGCACCATTATGACGCCGATCAGAAAGAAGGGGGCTGTGGCTGTGACGTAGACAATCTGCAACAATACGTATTGTAAATACAAAATACAAAGTTTTAACCATTCACAAAAATCAATGCACTGAATTTGAATTTGAATGGATTTTCTGTTGAGTATTTTGTTAAGTTAAATGTGGTGGCTTATTTAGTCGCATGTTGCCTAGTTTCATGTGCTTGTTGCAAATTGCTATTTGACAGTTGACACAAGCAAAACAATGCAATTATTAAGTATTTTGAGACACAATTGATCACTTTAATACCATTATAATATTTTAATTGCCACTGTTAAAAAGGCTGATCAAGGAATTAGTTTAAACTTAATAACACAATAACAAATTAAAGAAACATATTATATTCGCGGCTTGTGGTTATAGTTAGGAATACCGTTGTGGGCATAGGTTTACTACCTTAGCTGTCCAACCGATTTCTAAAACGGCGCAATTGATCACATTTATGCTCACAAATATATTGAAATCGACACCTTAAAATGCTGCTCAACACAACAATTTAAACCAAGACTAACAAAAACATATCAAAGAAACATATTATGTTCTCGGCCTTTGGTTATATTCAGGAACATTGTTGCAAGCCCAGGTTTTTTACCTTTGCTGTCCACCCGATTCCTTTAAAAGTGCAGAGGTACATTCCAACCCAGAGCACGACAAGATAAAGCACAAGATCTCCTTTAAGTTTACCTGGTTCTTCGATACTTGAGGTAACACTTAAAACCTCCCGCCTGCAAAAAACACAAATTAGAAACTACAGAGTTGACTTGAGGCGATGATTCAGTGACATGACTTGGTGCATTTAAGTCGCTGTTTTTAAATGACTGGGCATGACATAATGTGGGTTGAGATAAGATGTCTGCTTGTGTGTTGGATTTTGTTATTGCACATAATTATTTGGAAAATTTGTATGTTTATAGTTTATTTTTATGTCAATGACTTGACTTTAAATTCATTTGCTTTAACAACGGCATTACTAGGAATTGACTTGGCAAATTATGGCTCAGACTGGAAGTCAAGTCATTTCAAAATCACTTGTTTACAACACTGCGGAGTTGGGTAGGAATGTTCGATAGTATCGGATCAGAGTCGATACCCGATCCTAGCGAAGTGGTAGTATCGGTACTTGTCCGATACTGGACTCGTAGCAGTGCCGATCCGAAACCATATTTATCCAGGCATTTCAGCCAGGAAAATTGCGATCAAACCAAGCGTTTCAAGGTTTAAGATGTACTTTTATTTATAAAATGGGTTTCGTAACTATTTGTTTTTTGTTTAAACCAAAAAACGTTACATTCGAACGTTTTTCTCTTTTATTTGTGTACACTATGCACGAATCTGCAATGTAGCTTGATAATGAATTACAAAGCCAAAAGGCCAAGTAGATCGACATCATCTTGATTGAGACCTTTCGATACGAGCTTGTATCATCTTCAGTTAATGACTGAAAGATGACTGAACATTAACTGAAGATGATACAAGTTCGTATTTAAACGTCGTAATTTATCTATACTCGACCTTTTTGGCTTTCAATTCTTTATTATCGAGGTATTTTCAGTTTCGCTTATTTGACAATGTAGAATAACGCCATTAATATTTATACGTACAGTGGGCATTTAACCTAAACTATTGGTGATCTCTATCGAAACAAAGAGAAATGGGGCATGCCTAGCTTTAAAGAAGTGTGGTAGAAAATTTTTTTTGCCAATAATGTGTTTACTTGAGGAGCGAGTATCTTGCAATTAACCTGGTTGAAACCCGTGTTAGTAATTTTTCATTTTCGCTTAATATTGCAAAATATCGACTTGAATTTTATTGCTTTTTAAATTAGCTAATTAAATACATGAACATTTATTTCCTACTAGCCCAACAGAACAAAGATACCAAGAAATTAACTATAATTTGGTTTAAACCGCACTCAATAGGAAAATTATACTTTACAACAATTATTTGTGCTCTTTACTCAATTTCAATCTAATCTGTGTCCTATCGCATATCTCTCCGTATTATTTAACAATCCATTTTTCCTAATTTACTTAAACGCAAACCGAATGTTTAAACCGGAACTTTTACTCACATCCAGTATTCGGTTGCCGAGGAAACCGTTTCGTTCGATGACGTCACGTTGCTACTTCCGGTTCCGTTGCTAAGCGACCGACTAGTGACGCAATGCTCGGTGTTCCAAGGGTTGTGGCAAGTCGACCAGGGCAACTCGGACTGGAAGCTATTGACCAAGTACTTGACACTCCAGGTGAGAATGACCGGGTAGTTGACAGTGTTGTGGAACATTACGACCGTCTCGGCGAAGGCGATGCCTGTAGGGAAACGATTACTTGGTCAGACTACATTCCGCCAACCCCTCAATTTAGTGAAGCGAGACACAAAAATGACTGTTCTGGCATAACCGAAAGACCGAGGTGTTTTTGGGCGAGAGTAAAACACACGGTATATAAGCGGGCATAGGGAGAAGTAGATAAATTACGACCATCTCGGCAAAGGCGATGCCTGCAGGTGAGACGGTTACTTGGTCAGACTGTAGTCGGCTAGATCAGTGGTCTCCAACCTGTGGGTCGCGACCCCAAGTGCGGTCGCCTAAAATTTGAAGGGTCGCCATAATGGCATAACTCATAATATTCCTACTGTTTTAGTACGATTTACGTATTTAGTTTTCTTTACGATGACGTCACACTGATAAACGTGAGTGAGTGCATAAGTGAGGTGATCTTTTGTTTCTTCTACATAAAATTGCTATTTTTGGTCTTATAAGAGCTGCCGAGTCAATGTGATGCAATCAACGTACCTTACTCTGTCTAACTATGTTATTGAAATACTCATTCCGTTTAAAAAGGCATGACACGCGGTTTTGCTTATGCAAAGTGAAGCCGCGGTTGCAAAAACTAGTGGATAATGTGCAGGCGCCACCATCGCTGTTAAAACAAATTTACATTTTTGTGAAATTAAAAACAATTTTTTTTTTTCAATTTACTGTTAAAATAAATTAACTAAAACTTTCTAAAGGCAATCCCAAATCATTTTGGTGCACATGTGTAGCCTCAGTTCTCTGGAATTGTGTATCATTCATGCATATTTATCTGTGTTACTTAGTTCCAGTTCTCTGGAATTGTGTATCATTCATGCATATTTATCTGTGTTACTTAGTTCCAGCATTAATTAAAATAAAATATTCTTATCTGAAAAAAATGGGGTCGCAATGTAAATTCTAAATTCATTTTATTCAAATTGGGGTCCATTGTTAAAAAGGTTTAAGACCACTGATGAAACCCTATAGTGCATGTTCGGGAATTTGAGATGTCAACCCGCAGCGCCGCGTAAATAAATCTTAAACATTTTGCCGCGCCGTGCCGCATACCACATGCGAAATTTCTGTCAAAGTTTCCTTTTAGTTAGTTGAAGTGAAAAAGCGAGCCGGTTACCCATGGATGTTTCATCACTAAAAAGTAAGCCGTTGTCCGTACTTTGATGTTTGAAATAGCTTTCTAGGTGTTTGTAGTGTTTCTATTATAAGGATTGGAATGTATTACTTTTAATGCTCGAATTTTGCGGGCAGCATAGCGTAAGATTTCGAAAATTGGTCACGCATCTTAAGCTAATGCGAAACCAAAATCAAACGCCGTTTTCAGTTTCTTGTCTGGTCGACCGTAAACGCAGGATTTTTTTCTCTATCGTTATTCGTCCGGGTTGAACAAACCACGTCCCTCGCCATGTTTTCGTGATGAAGATAAAGTACAGATGACGTGTTGTCGAGTGTAATTCTAAACTAAATTCTGATAAAAGTTCGACAAAAAATTTTATATCCGGCCCGCTATCGTAAATTTCAACAGTTATTCTTCCCTTTATAAAAAAAGTTTTGCCTTCCCTGGTTCAGTGGCGTAGCCAGCCGAAAATTTTTGGGGGGGGCAAAAAGTTGGATTTTTTTGTTTAGCTTTTGTCATTGTATTAACTGCCGTAACGAACACAAATAACAATGCTAGCAAACCGTTTCGAGCAGCAACTGACTGAGTGCTAACGCAATACTAAAAAACAGTGAAAGAGAAAAAACTGTCTAAGTCTAAGTGGTAAAACTACATTAATGTATAGCAAACGTTATATTAACTACACCGTTTGTGACGTAACAATTGAAGGTTTGGCATGTCTGTGATCGACTGTTGTGATACTACTCATAAATGCTATAAAACAAATTATTAAAAGTAAAATATTTATAAAATTTTTTTTTGGGGGGGGCATGGCCCCTCAGCCCCCCCTGGCTACGCCTATGCCCTGGTTTAGGGCTGGCGTCAGAATCCTTTTTCCCCAAAGAGAGACCGTCAATTTTAGGTTGTTATTCCGTAAGAGCCATATAATATTCTTTGCCATCTAGTTTAGTGCGGTAAATATTGTGATTTGAGTAGGGCCATTTATTTTGTTCATATTTAAATAACAGAACGTAATGAGCGCGAAAAAAACAGTTGCTAATTTACGACAAAACCTCATGTTACTGAGTACCTTATATTACTGAGTGCAATGGTGCACGCTGTGACTGTCTAACGCGAAAAAAAAATTATTAGGTTGTTGAAATAGGTAAAACCTACTGTGTCAAAAGGGGATATGGTCGTCTTAACAATTAGAACAATTATATTAAGAAGTAACACCTTAAATTTACTTTCTTCTTAAATTACAAGCCATGTGGCGTCATCAAAAAGTCATATATGGTCCACGATAGTAGACATGTTTGCGTGGTCTAATCCTCATACATACTTGGCACGTCAGTAAAAAAGGTCGCACAACCCAGATCTAGGCTGTATAGTGCCGGGAAACGTTTTAAATACTTTAGGCTTTTAATTTTTGCCCTATTGCTGAAAAGCAGTTTATGTGTACCAGTTAAAGTGGAACAAAACTTCTGTTCAGCGTTCAATCCAATTATGTTCTTAATCCCTTGTAGTGCATAGGGTGCTTAAAGGTTTACAACCATTGACTATTGCAGGCAGGCGTATAGGAAAACTTTTGAGATTCAGGCCAATTTTTTTTTAAATTGGTTAAGCCTACTGGATGAATTTAAAAACAATATTTTTTTTTAGATTTATTTTTTTCTTTTGTCTTTATTCTTACTTAATTTGAAAAAAATGCGTTAAGTTTTGAGTAACTTAATGCTATTTACCAAACTGCGAGTAGATATCTAAAAGTGAAAAGACAAACCAATGTTTAAAATAGCAGGACTATCAAAGCCCATATAGAAGTAGGTAACATCTAAAACATCAGATGTCTAACAACAAAGGAACGTTGTGTTTTGTGTCAGTAACCCAGAACATTTCCGTATAATTCACAAAAAAAACAGTAAACAACAAAATTATTGAGCGGTCATATTTCCGCCTTGTTGGGAAGACGGTAGAGTAATCACGCTGGCTTCCTTTAATTTCCGGAGCTTTCTCAGAACAGCCGACATAACATTTGTAAACTGTAACTCGACTTGTTTATAGTAAACACCAAACAGCATCATATTATACAGTTAAATAACATCGGCTATTTTTCCAAAGGTCTGAAAACGGAAAGACCTAACACAGGGGTCGGGAACCTATGGCTCGCGATCCATATATGGCTCTTTTTGTGACGCAATATAGCTCTTTTAATGAAGGCATCTTGCTGGAAAATAAATCTAAGCTATCATTTTTTAGCATGATTTGAGTAAAACTGCACTCGGCCGGCGATTTCGAATCCTAATTTTATTTTGGGGCTGTTATCCTGTTTTATGGAATCTGCTTATATTCAAAAGGTCCTGTTCTTCCGTCGGGACTCCGTAGTGCAAACTGAGCTAATTAATTATATTAAGTGCTTATTAAGTGCTGTCTTTTAAATCCGTGGTCGGCAAACGCCGGTCCGCGAGGAGTTGGTTACCGGTCCGTAGCAGGGTTGTAAGATTAAAATTTAGTTAAAAAACGAACTTAAATATCCTTATTTTGAGAAGCTGGTAAGAATATAGGAATTGTTAATTATGTTATACCAGTGTAATTTAAGAAAAAAACGTAAATGCCTAAAAGTTTTATTAAAATGAGCCGCGGGCTGGGTTAAACTAAATTGTTTGGCTGGCCGGATGCCGCTCGCGGGTTTCAGTAAGTTCAATAATTCTTAGATGTGAGCATCTCTTTGCGGCAAAGCAAGCATAAAGTTCGCATTGAAAGTTGTGATAACTTTCCTGGACATTTGTTGTTTTTTCAAGGCTGGTCCGCGACAAATTTTTTGTTTTAAACCGGTCCGCAGTGCAAAAAAGGTTGCCGACCCCTGTTTTAAATGAAAACAAAATAAATGCCCTGTTAAAATTGCTAGTTTTTCCAACCTATAACTAGATGTAGAAAAGTAATAGATGGCTCTCATGGAAATAAAACCAAGAATACTTGGCATTTATGGCTCCCTGAGCTAGAAAGGTTCCCGACCCCTGATCTCACATGTAGATATAAACGAATGGTTTGATATTTTTAAGTAGATTCCAGTATTGTGTTCCAATAGTGTAAATTCCATTTTTAAGATGACAAGAGAGTAGTGATTTCCGTCTTTGCGCATTTTATTCTGATATCGACGACCGAAATTTTCGGCATAAAGTACTGCGTTCCGATCCAAAACCACATGACGTTTTTTTTTTTTTTTTTTTTTTTTTTTCTTTTTTTTATATAAAGGTAAAACAACCGAACTACGTGAAATTGAAACTTGCAATAGTAGTGACTTCTGTTTTTTCGGCCCAAATTTGCTTTGAAAGTTAACTGCTTCATAACGTTATTAATCTTGGTTGGCGTATTTGTATATTTCAAACGATTAACTGTTTGCTAAAGAATTTACAAATACAGTGGCGCTCCGTGTGTTAATGACCAGTTGTATTGTTAGGTATTTTACCCCTCTTTTTGGGACGATTTTATCAGGTAGATAGTTCAGGGTGGTCCAAACCCCAATTTGTCAAATACGCATTTTTTTCGCGCTTCACTACGCACAAGTTCGACGAGAGCAGCAAGTTTCTGGGGCTTACATGTGTTTCGACGTTACTTTTTGGCGAAACTTTGTGGCGTCATCTTTAAACAATTCATGCCCCGACCAAACGAAAATCATTGATCGGCTACTGGCACGCATGTAACACTTTATGTGGCCCGCGATGCTTTTAACCTTGGACCACCCTGAGATAGTTCATACAGCTTGTAAAAAAGCTATTTTTATTTTTACATGGATCTGTATTTGGCGTCTACGTAAAAAATCTATTTTTTATGTTCAAATAGATTAGTGTATAAGTATATGTCTCCTTGGCATAATTTTAGCAACCAGATTTGTTTTTAAATTTTCCAAATGAGATTCGAATAATAACTACTCATCGGGAGAAAACTTGAATCTGAATTCGAATAACAATTTCCCGACCTATTCAAATATAATTTTCTTTGATCTTTGACATTTTATTGTGGTACCAATACCAAATGACGTCATTTCTTAGTTGAAACAAGCAGCATAAATATTCATGAAACGTTTAAAGCTAATATATATTTCTTTAACTTATTAGGTTGAAAGGAAGATCAGTTGCCTTCAGTTGTTAACCCATTTTATTGTTAAATTTACCTTTTAAAGTAGAAACAACTTCGTAAAATTGAACATTATGGCTTTATAACCCTATATTAATCAGGTATTGGGACGGCACTGAATGATTCGGGCGAATACCGATACTATCACTTGGCACCGGCGATCGGCATTATCAGACATATCAATTATGATTAACGTTATGCCTCATAGCAACATTGTTAGAATGATTTGTTTGTCCAAGTATGCTTTAAGTAAAAAAACTAATTTTGCATTATCAGACATCTAGCCTATATTTTGATTTAAGCTATGCCTGGTAGCAACATTTTTAGAATGATTTATTTGTCCAAGTGTGAAGTAAAAATACTTATTTTACCTTTAAACAGAGGCACCGACCCCCAGCTTTTCGTGATTCCCTTGCGAAACTTTTGTCCGAGGGAAGTTTCCAGAATCACAGTTGGAACGGCCAGCGTAGCGGCAAAGAACAAGTATGGAATGAGGAAGGCTCCTAAGAACACAATCATTATGAAAGTAAGATATGTTATAGTTTAATTTTGTTATCATTTCGGTACCAGTACCACCCTATAATTATACAAGCACTGAATTGGTATAATGTGATACATCGGCTTCGATACTATAAAAGATTTTGACAGAGATTATTAAGCTTGGCGTCTTTGTGGCAACGATACCACCACAGTATCGGACGATTGCCAAAATAATATTGATATTTAATTTCGTTGCATATGGGGATCTAAGCCTGTTCCAACACTTCCAGTTGTTGATATTTTATTTATATTACAAGATCCAAAAAGAACCACAGAGGTATATTGATGTCGAACAGCTTGATTTATTTAATTTTTTAATTTTTTAAATAAACTTAGACATTGTTTACCTCTATGGTTCTTTTCGAATCTAGTTTCGGACGAGTGGCGATACTACCTGTTGGTATCGGTTATCCGATATTATCGGACAAACGTGTACTTACCACCGCCATTCTTGAAGCAAAGGTAGGGAAATCGCCAAACATTTCCCAAGCCCACCGACATGCCGGCTGTGGCAAAAACAAAGTCGATAGACCGCTTCCACCTTGGCCTTGGCGCAAGTGTTATCTCCTCACCCATGATTGCCTATTGTCAGCAAATTACAAAACTTTATTGAAGCTATCACTTTTTCAGTGGTCTGAAAAATCAATCTTTGTAAATAGCCGTATTTGTCTAATGCTAAATAGGGTTATCGGGTGTCACTAACTAAAGACAAATTGCATTGTATTCTCGACAAGCTTTCGCACAACTGTGCTTCATCAGGTCAAAGTATAAATACTTTTCACCGTTGTGCGAAAGTTTGTCGAGAATTCAATACTATTTGTTTTGAAAAATATATGTATATTTAAATAACTGTACTCCATAGGAGTGGTATTAAAGAGCCGATAGACACATAAACTTTCTGTTTTTGCTATAAATAACTAGGCAAGGTTTAATCAAGGGGGGCATAAGGCCATGGTTTTGCTAATTAACGCAACTGTTTAAGAACAAAATTAATTTGTTGGGATATTAGAAAACCAACATGTTCAAGAACAGTACAATTGCGTTTATTAGTCATGTTATATTACGGCATATTCAAGCACCTACTTCTCAATTTGTAAACTTTTGCTCGAGGCAAACAAATTTTAACTGTACTCAACACTGCATGACTAGTTAAGTCTTACTCGGGCGATTTAGATATTTATCGACGCTTGTGCTATAGATATTATCAAGTCTGCAGCTATCTCAAAATCAAAGTAAAGGGTATGTGGCCATAATGCGAATATCTCATGTATGGATCATATGAAATATTGCAGTGGAATGCATTTGTAAAGGGCGGGTAACTCTTTTTACATGCAATGGCGACGCAGAAATGTATACGTTTTTTCGTACTTGTCTAACAATTATGTTTATGGCGTTTGATTAGGTGAACAAATCTTGTTTTTGACGTCGTGTTTAATAATTTTGTTTTTTTGACCATTACCAGCCCTAACTCGGCGTGTCTTTTCAGTAGAAAAAAAACGATGGCCATTTTACGATCTCACATGACCCTTTTGCAGAATTCGATAAGAATGTTTTTAGACATTTGAATTTTCTGTAATGGCATATTTCCCAACCTAACAATTTAATGAAAAAAATTGTACAAAATTTTACTGGCCTAAAATGCATCTTTGGTCAACATTTTGATCAGTTTAGTTTTGGACTTACGAATGAACATATGTAGGCTACTTTCTTTTCTAATAATACGTCATAAACTCACAATAATTGTTTATCTTCAATTAGAACAACTCTAATTGTTTTAATTTGTAATAAACTATACCACGGACTGCGATGTAGAATCCTGACTTTAAACAACTTAATTTTTGTTTTGAAAATCACTATAAAATAATTGCGGAATCTAACTCAACCAGAAGGGTTTATGTTAAATTTTAAATTTTTTCTGATCCTGAAACAGTGTAATATATTCAATTTTACAACATTCGCGGTTGCTACCACAAAACCCACTACTTGCATTTCGGTTTTTCTACTGTCTTACCATTCATGTCAAACTGCCTGAAGCGACTAAAACATGGATCTGATAAAGTCGGCCAAAACAACTATTCATCAGCCTCAGGAAAAAAAACAGGAAAGATGCTCCATTGTCTGTGTATACTTGCCACAGTTTCGCTTTGCAAAAAAAGGCTGATGTGCGGAAACTCTCGGCCGGAAAAATGCCATTACTTACTTTCTCTGGTGCCGTAACGGACTTGTGAATATAGGAAAGTGAGTGCAGTCGGGCGCGTAGCGTGTCCGTTTCACAGGATCAGCAAGCCAAATCACATGTTTAGCAACCCAAACTACCTAGACCAGGACTTCTTAAACTGGGGTCCATGGACCCCTTGGGTGTAGGTGAACTAGTTTCAGGGGGTCCAATGAAGGCCTAATTCAACTATTAGCGTATCAATTTTTCAACGAAAAAAAAAAAATAGGCTATGTATATTTTTTTTTTACGTTTCGTGTATTCTAGACGCTGAAAACGGCGATTATTAGGAGCTTACGGCTGTTTAAAATTGTCTGTTCGACGTTAGAAAAAGGCACCCCAATGACGCATTCAAAACACCCCATTGACGCATTCAAGTCACGTGATTTCAATTGCGCGCGAAAAGCTATGAATTTGCGGTTTTAGAACAGCCTTTGTGACGTATCAATCACAAACTGTTGCACTTCGTTGTCAGTTGAAATGTTAAAGTACAATATCAGGGAATTCTAGAACTTTGGGTTTTTAATCTAGAATAACGAATCCAGAATATTGAATCCTAGTATATTTTTATTAAAGTATATAACTTAGATTTTATTCGGGGGACTAATGCTGGACTATTACGCTGTGCATAACCTCGCTGAATATCGGCCTAAAGTTGACCTTAAGTAACCCTACAGCGTATTTCGTCCGAGACCCGCAAGTTTCACGGGGAAAGTTACTTTTGCAATATAATGCAGTTAAGGAAATTGCGAACTCCGCACCTGGCATTACACTTTAGCCGCTCGCCCAATAACGTTTGATTGGCGATTAATTATTAAGCGAAGTTTTTAGCGAAACGCGAAGTAATTGGTCGCCCGAAAACGCTGACACTGCTTTACCAGGCTACATTTAAAGCCATCACTATAAATGTGTCGCCGCAGCGATAGGCCTTATTTAAACTTGCCACTCGCGTACAGACTTGGACAACTAGATAATTCTAGTTTTCTAATTCATTGAATTAGAGCAAAATGTGGCTTATTCTAATTCTAAACTTATTTGGATTTTACCAAAAATGCTACTTTGTCCAACGGCATTTTCAGTCTCTCAGTTCAAAAACAGAATTTTAATTAAATGTTTTTGGTTGGAACGACTTGTATGTAACTTTTACTGTCTAAAAAGCATAAAAATTAGCACACACATATTTACCATTCACGTTCTTATAAGAATAAATTGCGATTAAATTAAATTGGTCTTAAAAAATAACAAATTCTAATTGAAATTTGATTTTTTAGGAATTCGGTAATTCTAATTCTAATTCTAATCCAATCTTAAAAAGATAAAATAAATCTAGTTGTCCAAGTCTGCTCGCATATGCGTAACCTGGGCGGTAAACCTTTAAATTATATTGGTTCCAATTACCCGAAATAAACGGCAGAATTGGATACGAAGCCCATTTGGATTTGGTAATATTGGTCGTTTTATTTCGCCGATTGTAAAAAGCGTGCAATGACTCTGTTTGTTACAACTGCGACGGCCGAGCGCTCCTTTTCGAGATTATGGCTAAAAAACGTTTAATAGAGCGACCTGCGGCAATAGCGCTTGACCGGCTTAACGCTAATAAACGTACACTGGGATATTAACTACTTCGTGGATGATATTATACAGGAGTTCATACAAAAAAACGAGAAGAATAAATTAAATTTGTTCAAAATGCACATTTGCTGTAGTTTACACGCGTCGTTTTTTTCGTTTTACAAACAAAATATATATTCGTTATCAGGCGTGTTTGAGATTGCTTGACCGTATGACAGGCGAACTGCTAAATGAAACAACGATAATGTGCGGTGATTAAGCGTTGGCGGCGATAAGAACCGACATGTTTTCAATGCCAGGTGCAATGTTGCCGATGTAACATCACAGTAATTAGGGTTTTAGTTTTTTGATCATTCATTAACTTGGATTTTTTTATTAACTGAGGTTTTAAAGACTCCTAGACACCGCCCCCCCCCCCCCCCCCTCCACACACGCACGCACGCACGACGCCCCCGATTTCAGTGTATTGTAACTTACCTGGAAAGGCCTTAAGCTTAACTTTTGTACTACATAATTTCTGTTTTGCTTTTTTCTTTTTCTTAAATTAGATATTTACCGATTTTTAATCAATGCAGCAAACCACATTTTCATCTATTTAACTGGTATCATTGAAATAAAACTAATATATTTTCTGTCTCAATTTGTGCACGTGAAACAATTTGCTTGCTACATGATTTTTGGTGCTTTTAGATGAGATGTTGCTCAAATCGGACGAGTTTCCAAATTTTAATAGTTAAACTATATCTTTTGTTTTATGCCTATGACTTGATATGATGTGCTCTAATAATAACTTGATCTGAAACTTAATTTGTGATTTTTTGCAACAGACCCGACTTCAAATTTGCTATGGCCAGTATAAGCGAGGTTGTTTGAGCCTCATCTTAACTTTTCTAGCCTGACCTTGCTTGCATAATGCATCTACTGATACGATATACGCAGTCTACAGCAGGGGTTCTTAAACTTTTTTTACCGCGGATCCCTACAATTTTTTGGGGGCCTTGTGTGGACCAAGCTAGGGGAAAAAAATTCAAAAATGACGTCATGATTTGGCGTCACAATACAAATGAAATTTATAAATCTGCTGATTTCGGTCCAAAAATGTGAAAGTAAAATAGAGTCTAAATACATACAGTGCAAAACCGTTTTATTAGTAATTAAACTGTTTTCTTCGATAAAATGCTAACTTTTAAAATATACACGACTATTTAAATTATAGGCCTTCATGGACCCCCTAAAACTAGTTCACGGACCCCCAAGGGGTACAGCGCAAATCTGACCCAATCTAAACATTTCTTGAGCAAGATACAGTATCTCTCTACAAAATTTATGAATTATTCTTATCAGGAAAGTAAAGCAGAAGATGCAGAGAAGAAGCGAGTGTGGGAAGCAACTCTGGCTAAAGTGACAGCTCACTACCTAAAGTACGACCAGGGTCTGGTTTCCTATCAACTTGGAATCAACAAGGTTGCTGTCGAGGTAATTTTAATCCCCCAAAAATTTAAATACATTAAGCCTAATGTTTAAAAACTAATTCTCATTGCGGACACCAGTTTAAGAACCACTGTTCTAGATGTTACTATTCGAGATATACGCGAACAAATTTGACTGAAACCGCAGAGTCCCAAGTTGTAAAGAAATTTTAAAAACATTAAGCTGCGCCTTTAGGCTGAAATATACCCTTGGTGGACATAACATAGTATGAAAATAAACAGCAAGTTTTTTTTGTGTGTTTTTCAGGCGTCATTTTGGCCATTTAAGTCTTATTCGTATGCATTAAGGACGTATTCAGGTAGATTTAGGTCTTATTCAGATGATTTTGATATTATTCTCTACAGGATATTACTGCGTATTTGGCTGTATTATGTCGTTGTTCTATATACTATGGCATTATGTATTTATCTACTTTAGGTATTGTTGATTTTTAGGTATTATTGTGTGTTTCCGTAATGATACCCAACCCTGATACCTATACCACGATATATTTAAACGCAGATATTACTACATTATAATCTATATAGTCAGAATTTTCTTTCTAATAACAGAATATGTATACCTGTATCCAAATGGCAAAAAACAAACGATTCTGGTTGCACAACAAGGAAATAAATATTAAACTAAGTACAGAACTTAGTAAACCGAAAATCAGTTTGTTTTAATGTTATATGAAAAACATGTAAATATATATAATATAATATAATATTAATTAATTCTATTTAAATAAGATAATATTGATGTTTATAGTTGCGACATATATTTATCGTATAACATTAAAAAAAGCGATCTGTGCTTAGTTTAATCTTCAAAATCTTTACCTAATGTCTACTCTGTCTACAATAAACTATATATTAAACTAACCTGTGCTGCTGAGCACACGACAGTTACGCTGAGTGTCATATGAAAAGGTATACTGTATTTATATTTCGCTTGGCCTATGTTATCACATTTGGTTCAGTCGCACGCGCGTGTTAATAATATTTTCCATTTATCCCACGATCTTATCACGAAATATGCGATCTCTAACCACAAGCGACATTATTGACATACGAAGGAGATTTGGAGAAAAAGGGAATTTTATAAACCAGGCCCCCAAACGAAACGTTGATATTGTAATTGCTAACAAAATTAATTCCAAATTAATTTAAAATAATTAAACGTAACATGATTTGATTAGATATTTTTTTCATGATTTAATGAAGTAAATTTTTCAAAAGTATTAGTAAAATACAAAAACTTAAAACTATCATATAATCCAGCGACAATTAAACTGCAAATATTTAATGAGTAAAATTTTAAAATTGGACCAACCGGTTAGAACCGCCTTAAACTGGTTTAATCAAGGTTTTGGGGCAATTAGAAGCAAAAATGTTTTTCGGTAAAATTGGATAATTTGGCAAGGCTATAGCCTTGGTGTTTTTTCGATTTTTGACGATTATTAGAAAATCCTATTTTTACGGGGAATTTACCGGAATTTTCAACAGAAACCGGTTAAAACCGCCTTAAACTGGTTTAATCAAGATTTTGGGGCAATTAGAAGCAAAAAAGTTTTTCGGTAAAATTGGAAACTTTGGCAAGGCTATAGCCTTGGTGTTTTTTCGATTTTTGTCGATTTTCAGAAAATCCTATTTTTACGGGGAATTTACCGGAATTTTCAACAGAAACCGGTTAAAACCGCCTTAAACTGGTTTAATCAAGGTTTTGGGGCAATTAGAAGCAAAAAAGTTTTTCGGTAAAATTGGAAAATTGGGCAAGGCTATAGCCTTGGTGTTTTTTCGATTTTTGACGATTTTTAGAAAATCCTATTTTTACGGGGAATTTACCGGAATTTTCAACAGAAACCGGTTAAAACCGCCTTAAACTGGTTTAATCAAGATTTTGGGGCAATTAGAAGCAAAAATGTTTTTCGTTAAAATTGGAAAATTTGGCAAGGCTATAGCCTTGGTGTTTTTTCGATTTTTGACGATTTTTAGAAAATCCTATTTTTACGGGGAATTTACCGGAATTTTCAACAGAAACCGGTTAAAACCGCCTTAAACTGGTTTAATCAAGATTTTGGGGCAATTAGAAGAAAAAGTTTTTCGGTAAAATTGGAAAATTTGGCAAGGCTATAGCCTTGGTGTTTTTTCGATTTTTGTCGATTTTCAGAAAATCCTATTTTTACGGGGAATTTACCGGAATTTTCAACAGAAACCGGTTAAAACCGCCTTAAACTGGTTTAATCAAGATTTTGGGGCAATTAGAAGCAAAAAAGTTTTTCGGTAAAATTGGAAACTTTGGCAAGGCTATAGCCTTGGTGTTTTTTCGATTTTTGACGATTTTTAGAAAATCCTATTTTTACGGGGAATTTACCGGAATTTTCAACAGAAACCGGTTAAAACCGCCTTAAACTGGTTTAATCAAGGTTTTGGGGCAATTAGAAGCAAAAAATTTTTTCGGTAAAATTGGAAAATTTGGCAAGGCTATAGCCTTGGTGTTTTTTCGATTTTTGACGATTATTAGAAAATCATATTTTTACGGGGAATTTACCGGAATTTTCAACAGAAACCGGTTAAAACCGCCTTAAACTGGTTTAATCAAGGTTTTGGGGCAATTAGAAGCAAAAAAGTTTTTCGGTAAAATTGGAAAATTGGGCAAGGCTATAGCCTTGGTGTTTTTTCGATTTTTGTCGATTTTCAGAAAATCCTATTTTTACGGGGAATTTACCGGAATTTTCAACAGAAACCGGTTAAAACCGCCTTAAACTGGTTTAATCAAGATTTTGGGGCAATTAGAAGCAAAAAAGTTTTTCGGTAAAATTGGAAACTTTGGCAAGGCTATAGCCTTGGTGTTTTTTCGATTTTTGACGATTATTAGAAAATCATATTTTTACGGGGAATTTACCGGAATTTTCAACAGAAACCGGTTAAAACCGCCTTAAACTGGTTTAATCAAGGTTTTGGGGCAATTAGAAGCAAAAAAGTTTTTCGGTAAAATTGGAAAATTGGGCAAGGCTATAGCCTTGGTGTTTTTTCGATTTTTGTCGATTTTCAGAAAATCCTATTTTTACGGGGAATTTACCGGAATTTTCAACAGAAACCGGTTAAAACCGCCTTAAACTGGTTTAATCAAGATTTTGGGGCAATTAGAAGCAAAAAAGTTTTTTGGTAAAATTGGAAACTTTGGCAAGGCTATATATAGACTTGGTGTTTTTTCGATTTTTGACGATTTTCAGAAAATCCTATTTTTACGGGGAATTTACCGGAATTTTCAACAGAAACCGGTTAAAACCGCCTTAAACTGGTTTAATCAAGATTTTGGGGCAATTAGAAGCAAAAAAGTTTTTCGGTAAAATTGGAAACTTTGGCAAGGCTATAGCCTTGGTGTTTTTTCGATTTTTGTCGATTTTCAGAAAATCCTATTTTTACGGGGAATTTACCGGAATTTTCAACAGAAACCGGTTAAAACCGCCTTAAACTGGTTTAATCAAGGTTTTGGGGCAATTAGAAGCAAAAAAGTTTTTCGGTAAAATTGGATAATTTGGCAAGGCTATAGCCTTGGTGTTTTTTCGATTTTTGACGATTATTAGAAAATCCTATTTGTATGGGGAATTTACCGGAATTTTCAACAGAAACCGGTTAAAACCGCCTTAAACTGGTTTAATCAAGGTTTTGGGGCAATTAGAAGAAAAAGTTTTTCGGTAAAATTGGAAACTTTGGCAAGGCTATAGCCTTGGTGTTTTTTCGATTTTTGACGATTTTTAGAAAATCCTATTTTTACGGGGAATTTACCGGAATTTTCAACAGAAACCGGTTAAAACCGCCTTAAACTGGTTTAATCAAGGTTTTGGGGCAATTAGAAGCAAAAAAGTTTTTCGGTAAAATTGGAAACTTTGGCAAGGCTATAGCCTTGGTGTTTTTTCGATTTTTGACGATTATTAGAAAATCATATTTTTACGGGGAATTTACCGGAATTTTCAACAGAAACCGGTTAAAACCGCCTTAAACTGGTTTAATCAAGGTTTTGGGGCAATTAGAAGCAAAAATGTTTTTCGTTAAAATTGGAAAATTTGGCAAGGCTATAGCCTTGGTGTTTTTTCGATTTTTGACGATTTTTAGAAAATCCTATTTTTACGGGGAATTTACCGGAATTTTCAACAGAAACCGGTTAAAACCGCCTTAAACTGGTTTAATCAAGGTTTTGGGGCAATTAGAAGCAAAAAAGTTTTTCGGTAAAATTGGATAATTTGGCAAGGCTATAGCCTTGGTGTTTTTTCGATTTTTGACGATTTTTAGAAAATCCTATTTGTATGGGGAATTTACCGGAATTTTCAACAGAAACCGGTTAAAACCGCCTTAAACTGGTTTAATCAAGATTTTGGGGCAATTAGAAGCAAAAAAGTTTTTCGGTAAAATTGGAAAATTTGGCAAGGCTATAGCCTTGGTGTTTTTTCGATTTTTGACGATTTTTAGAAAATCCTATTTTTACGGGGAATTTACCGGAATTTTCAACAGAAACCGGTTAAAACCGCCTTAAACTGGTTTAATCAAGGTTTTGGGGCAATTAGAAGCAAAAAAGTTTTTCGGTAAAATTGGATAATTTGGCAAGGCTATAGCCTTGGTGTTTTTTCGATTTTTGACGATTTTTAGAAAATCCTATTTTTACGGGGAATTTACCGGAATTTTCAACAGAAACCGGTTAAAACCGCCTTAAACTGGTTTAATCAAGGTTTTGGGGCAATTAGAAGCAAAAAAGTTTTTCGGTAAAATTGGATAATTTGGCAAGGCTATAGCCTTGGTGTTTTTTCGATTTTTGACGATTTTCAGAAAATCCTATTTTTACGGGGAATTTACCGGAATTTTCAACAGAAACCGGTTAAAACCGCCTTAAACTGAAGTTTTTCGGTAAAATTGGAAACTTTGGCAAGGCTATAGCCTTGGTGTTTTTTCGATTTTTGTCGATTTTCAGAAAATCCTATTTTTACGGGGAATTTACCGGAATTTTCAACAGAAACCGGTTAAAACCGCCTTAAACTGGTTTAATCAAGATTTTGGGGCAATTAGAAGCAAAAAAGTTTTTCGGTAAAATTGGAAAATTTGGCAAGGCTATAGCCTTGGTGTTTTTTCGATTTTTGACGATTTTTAGAAAATCCTATTTTACGGGGAATTTACCGGAATTTTCAACAGAAACCGGTTAAAACCGCCTTAAACTGGTTTAATCAAGGTTTTGGGGCAATTAGAAGCAAAAAAGTTTTTCGGTAAAATTGGAAACTTTGGCAAGGCTATAGCCTTGGTGTTTTTTCGATTTTTGACGATTTTTAGAAAATCCTATTTGTATGGGGAATTTACCGGAATTTTCAACAGAAACCGGTTAAAACCGCCTTAAACTGGTTTAATCAAGGTTTTGGGGCAATTAGAAGCAAAAAATTGTTTCGTTAAAATTGGAAAATTTGGCAAGGCTATAGCCTTGGTGTTTTTTCGATTTTTGACGATTTTTAGAAAATCCTATTTTACGGGGAATTTACCGGAATTTTCAACAGAAACCGGTTAAAACCGCCTTAAACTGGTTTAATCAAGGTTTTGGGGCAATTAGAAGCAAAAAAGTTTTTCGGTAAAATTGGAAAATTTGGCAAGGCTATAGCCTTGGTGTTTTTTCGATTTTTGACGATTTTTAGAAAATCCTATTTTACGGGGAATTTACCGGAATTTTCAACAGAAACCGGTTAAAACCGCCTTAAACTGGTTTAATCAAGGTTTTGGGGCAATTAGAAGCAAAAAAGTTTTTCGGTAAAATTGGAAACTTTGTAGCCTTGGTGTTTTTTCGATTTTTGACGATTTTTAGAAAATCCTATTTTTACGGGGAATTTACCGGAATTTTCAACAGAAACCGGTTAAAACCGCCTTAAACTGGTTTAATCAAGGTTTTGGGGCAATTAGAAGCAAAAACGTTTTTCCTTAAAATTGGAAAATTTGGCAAGGCTATAGCCTTGGTGTTTTTTCGATTTTTGACGATTTTTAGAAAATCCTATTTGTATGGGGAATTTACCGGAATTTTCAACAGAAACCTATATCTTGAAACATATGTACACACATATATGTGTGCTTACAACTGAGATCTAGCCCTTCTGAAGCTGCTTTTTGACCAACGATAACGGCTTACGTATTATTAGTACACCGAAAAGCCATTGCAGACTCACCGAATCTGTCGATCAATGATGCAAGCAGAGCAGACTAGAAAAACAACTAGCCTGCAGTGAGGTTCGAACTCACGACCTCCGGTCAAGCCGGGACCGTCGCTCTACCAACTGAGCTATGCAGGCTCAGAAGGGAACGAGTCGAGAAACAACCATACGCCAATGCTTGCTCAATCTGTTAGTACAAGCAGCTTCATAACGAAGGGGATCGCCAGTATCATATCATAATACAATGAAACATATGTACACACATATATGTGTGCTTACAACTGAGATCTAGCCCTTCTGAAGCTGCTTTTTTTCGGAAACCTATATCTTATATCTTTTCGATTTAAATATACAAGCTCAAAACTAATTGATGTTTGATAAACTGCAAGCCTGACAAGACATTTTCTGTAAAAAAACAACGCAAAACATTTCGGTTGTAATTCACAAAATTATCAAATTACGAAACGACACAATTTTTAAAACAAACTTCATTTTCCTAATCAAATGAAACTACAAGTATTGCAAACCTGCTTTTTTGTACGGTTAAATTATTTCAAATTGTTTTTTCTTTCATTAATACAATATGAGTGTCCGACGAATGGCAGTGTGTAAGTGAGGACAACAATTCGGTAATACTCGTTTATAATAAAACCAAGCGTAATAACGAAATAATAACAACATTAACGTCGAAACAAAAAATGTTCGGAATAAGACCAAAGTAGTCCTTAGAAGACCCAAATAACCATAACATTTTGTCAACCAACAACCCCAAGTACATTATTCACTCCATTAAAAATATCAATACCTAACCAATTTTTTTGACCCAAACAGGGCCTAACAATCCTGTTTTAAAACAGCGGCGCCCTAACGGCACCGGTCAAACATGGGCGTCCAGCCCCGATCATCCCTAACCCCGTCCCATACCCTACGGATTTGAGTCTTATTCCGAAAATTTTGATCTTATTTTGTCGTGCGCAGTTCTGCGTATTTAGCATTAATATGTCGTTGATTTCAATACTATGGTATTGTCGTACTTAATGTCTAAAACACTTATTGCCGACTCTGGTACACGCAAACCAAAAACAGTATAAGCAGCGCGACCGAAATAAAATATATTCGTAGATTTTTTGGCGCAGCTTTCGCTGACTCATGATGACGCATCGTCTGTGCAGCAAGAACTCGATGGTTTCGTACGTCGACTCCTTAGGGAGGTTGGAAAACGTTCATGTAAAACTGAGCTTGTTTTCGTTGCTTAAAACGTCAGGTTGCCTGGGCAGTGAAATCTCATAGAGTCTGGAAAGAAAGTTTATAAAAGATTGATGTGAGTTAACTGGGGCCATTTGAAAAAAAAATAAAGTGCAAGCAAATTATTTGTACAAACCAAGCATTGAAGTCAAGTCATTTAAGTGTATTTAATACATAGCACACACATCGAACTCAGATGAAGTAGTCAAACGAAGTAGACTTGCTCAAATTATAACTTGACTGGGCCTTTAACTGGGTTCATCTAAAATATACAGGATCGCAAGGATGTTGTGTACCTTGCGATCCTGTATACCTTAGATGCACCGCTTTAATTCATTTCAAAATGACTTGTTTACAACAACACTGGAAACCATTGTTATCGAAAAACTTAACCATCGCACTTCTTTCCGAAGCCTTGCTGTTAAATACAGATATTTCAATACATTTGGAGAAAAAGTAGGCCTATTTGGTAGGCTAATTGTTTTTCAATTGTGAAACTTGTAAACTAGAATTCGAAAATGGTTTGCCCTTAAAATCCCGATAAATATTTCGTGCTGCTCCCCTGTACTTTTTGCCTAGTCGTCCTGCCGATTCAATACTGTAAGAGTAACTGCCAAAAAAACCCAGTGTTACCCAGGGAAAAAAATGGCAGTACATAAACCCTACAGTGATCACGGTTAAATACCCCGTCGGGTAAGTATTGATTCATGCTACGTACCCGCTTCCTCGGCCAGCGTGAGGTACTTCCCCCTGGCCTGGGGTTCCCGGGGGAGAAGAGCGGTGTACATGGCCACTAGGTGTCTTGTTGAGTCGTTCCGAATGAGTAGTTCCATGAAGTTGGCGAAAGTCGAGTCAGCGTCCTCCGCCTGTGCGCGGATGAATAGAAGCATTCCGCAACATTGTTGTAAAAAAACTATAAAACCCTTTAAAACATAGGGTTCACAAAAACAATAACCAGGAATAACCAGACAACCTTTTACCTAAACTCCCTAATAATTTTACCCTGATAACCCCAACGTTAATGATAGCTACCGAGGCATGCCCTGAACCCCAGTCCCCACAGTTTCATGCATTTTCGCCCAGAGCAGCCTCGCAAACCATAACAACCTACCGTCTGTAACTACCGTATGCATCATGCATGCCAACAGCAAAATAGTGGGGTAAGTCAAAACATTGAGAACTGTAAACTATTCTTTGTGATCATAAACCTGATTATTACCAACACAAGGTAAATTTGTAAATATATAGCCCAGATTTATTTCGACTCCCGCTACTATGACTTAGATTTGCGTTAATTACTGGAAAAAAGCCAATGCTTTGGAAAACGACAGAATTCTTAACAAATATTTTAGCCCAGTATTGACGAGGTCATGAGTTCGAATCATACTACAGGCTAGTTTTATCTGCTAAAGGCCGTTAAGGCCATGAAAGAATTAATAGTAATTTGAAACAATATGCTTCGTATTTTGCGTGACTATTTCGATATTTTATGTACTTACCCCTCATTTATATTCTTTTTTGGTCTTCGTTGTACTGAATGCAACAAACTGAAGGCTTCTCCTCTTTTTGAACTAAAAACATCACCACACATTACGGATGGGAAAGCTATCCAATCACGATTTTACCTGAATAATAACTTTTGATCCTTTAAAATAATAATTTGTAGAATTTCTGTGAAAGTTGCTTTTAATAAAATAATTTTAATTATTCAATAAATTAAGTCATTACTGCAATGTTGGCGCCTTAAAGTTTGCTTACGTGTTTTTACCTTGAAGCAAATCACGAATGGCGACGAAACCTATTGCTGACGGGTGTAGGGCGACATGTGTAGTTGTTGTAGGATTCTCGGGCGACTGAAGTCCATTAAAAACAGCTGTAGAAGCTCATATGTGGGGAAATATTGTCACACTGGTCCCTGAAAATCGTGTGTTTCTTGCGCTGACTTGAACAACGAAGTGCTGGCTTGTGTGGAACGCGAAGCCGGAAAATATATCGATGTCACTTTGTTTTCGATGTTGCGATAGGACGTGCGGCGCCTTACTTATTGATCAGGATTGGCTCTGGTCTAGAATCCTACCATACTTTCGTCCTGGAATTTGTGTTGCTAGCATTACTTGGTTTAGGGTGCGAATCCTAGTTTCGTTATAAAACGTCAAAATGAGTGAAAACGCCTTTGTCCTTCTTACAAGTATCGATATTACTATCGACCGTGACTTGGTCAACGCATTGCGCACTTGCTAGCATAAAAGGTCATTTTGAGTATGGTATAATTAAAGAGTTTTAATTAATGTTGAAACCAGTTAAACAATAGGACACATTTCATACGCAATATTTACCGTCTTTTTCGCTTGAGAAGTTGTAAGATCCATAGCAGCAGAAGAAACGACGCCAAAATTTGTGTCAATTCATTTTTTCTTCATCTGAATTATATTTAGCACCTAATTAAAATATCTACCTCCAGTCGTGTGATGTGAACCCAGAGCCTATCTTGTGTCGTAAAATATTTATATGTGAACGTACTCTTAAGCATATTTACTTTTATTCATTTTTATATATTTCTGCAAAATGTTTTTGTCTCCGGGTATTTACCCGCTATAGAGTTCTAAAACATTTGGCGGGAGTGAGTTTTGTTGTTGTTAAACAATTGTTTTTTTATTGTACAGGTGTCCAACAACTGAAACAAAGTATTTAACTGATTTATATATGAATAAAGTGCTTAGGAGCTTACTAAAATGCAGCGGACACTTCGCATGAAACGAGAGGTTGTGATGCTTTCACAAAATCCACCACCTGGAGTTTCTTGCTGGCAAAATGAGAACGATATTTTCGCACTTCAGGCTCGTATGTATAAAATTCTTGAAAGTTGTGAACTGTTGTAAACAAGTCATTTCTTTTGGCGCTGGTCTAGAATCCTACCTTGCCACATGATGTCACTGGCATGGTTTGTTGGACAAGCATTACTTGGCGCTCTTTCACTATTGTACGTGAAAAATTATGCAAAAAAAAAATAATAATACCGCTTACCACAACGCATATTGTTTATGTTAGGGTGCGGGTTAGCGTTTGGGTGAGGGTGGGTCAAGTAATATTATGTTTATTATTAATAATAACTTTGACCCACCCTCAACCAAACAATATGTGTTGTGGTACGAGGCATTTGAAGACAATTTTTTTTTTAATTTTCACGTATGATAGTGAAAGAGCGCCCAGTCTGTTTTATGTGTGAGGTGTACACCTCCTGAATTGGTTATTGCACTTTATGATTTTCAGATGCACTCTGTATTGCATACATTGCACTGTAAACGCATGTGCAGCACAATCGTTTTACATATTCCGGGTGCAGTTCAGATTTTTTCGGGGCGCACTTGCCATGAAATCGGTTAAACTATTAATTGGTAAAATCCTTCGACTATGATGACTCAGAATGCAATTCATCCAAAGTTACTACATCGAATAGCCATTACAAACTCACTAAATCTGTCAATGTATGATGCAAGCAGGACAGGCGAGAAAAACAACTACATGTCCTGAATTGCTAAACAGATTCGATTAGTCTGTGATGGCTTGATCACAGTTTTAACACATGCATTTCATGACACTTTACACCAATATACATACCTTTCCTAAGAAACCCCCAAATAAATGTGCACTATTGTAGTACATCTTTTAAACTGATATGTATACTTTGGAGCACAATGAATGTTCGAATAACTTTTTATTCATTTTTAACATCGAAAATATATATATATACTGTAGTGCTATAGTAGAAGCATACAAAATACTAAATATTGTTTTTAAACACATATGGAATATATCTTCTGAATATAGCTTTATTTAATCCCTGTTGTATTTTAAATTACATCAATATTGCCTAAATATTTTCTATTGTTTAGCCCGCTTTCAATTTCTTTTCATGAGATACCTTAATTTCTTTAGAAATTCTTGGTGCAGAGGGGACTCCTTACAATGGGGGAACTTTTCTTGTTGACATCACAATACCAGAGCGCTACCCCTTCGAACCCCCAAATGTCCAGTTTAAAACTCCTATCTATCACCCCAACATTGACGCCAGTGGAAGGATTTGTCTGGACACTTTAAAAATGCCACCTCAGGTATTTTTAGATTAAAAAGTGAAATGATTGAGATATCGCAATGAGGTTTGTGTCAATAAAAACTTTATGAAATACTGATTATTTTTTGTGAACAGGGAGCTTGGAAGCCATCTTTAAACATTAGTTCTGTTCTTACAACGATTCAACTTTTGCTATCCGAACCCAACCCAGATGACCCGCTAATGGCTGATATTGTGAGTGATAGAGATACACTTAAGCCTAATTATCTTTTAAATAAGCTAAGCTGTGTTTGTGTTGTTCTCAGGCTAATGAATACAAGTTCGACCGACCAATGTTTGCCCTGAATGCAAAGAAATGGACCAAAAAGCATGCATCGACTAGCTGTGCACAGAAACTGCTGACCCCAACAAACAATGACAATTTGAAATCTGCCCCAAAAAGACATTCTGAAGACGAAAAATGCGGGGAGAAGATTCCAAAGCTAATCTAATTTTACACAGCGTTAAAACCCCTTCTCACACCACTGCTGGAAGGTAAGCTTGTTCTATTCTTACTTCAACCACTAATATTATGTGAGTGTTATTATTATTAATTTATAGAAAACACATCATCATCATCATATGCGCGCCCAACAACCATCTCAATGTATCATCAGCACATTTGCATAACAACGGGAGAAGACGTCGTGCAGCAGCACTGTACAATACAACTGTGGGGAATATCTAAAAGGCAACCCCACCATAGGTATAAACCTCAATAGGCCATAGGCCATAAATGTACATAATTCAGGGGGAGGGGCATATTTCGCCAAAAAAGATTACGCTTTTTCGAACGGGGTTGGGTGGGTACACCACCTACGCAAACCGCGTCATTTGACACAAAATGGCGCCGCATCGGTGCATCCCTTCAGGTGAGACAACAACTGGCTTCCCACGTCAAACGTACTGCTTCATTTGACCTGGAGTCCCCCTTGACCGTCGCATGTCGTCCTCTTCGTAGCTCCTCCGTCTTTTAGCTCTCGTCGAAGGTTCCGGCCTTCTTCCTTCTGTTGCGTACTTCTGCCTCTCTTTGGCGCCGTCTCGCGGCCGCTGATTTCTCGCTCGCTTCTGCTGCTGCGCTCGTGCCACATCTGGTGGTGGTTTAGTGCCAGAGGAGGCGGAACTTTGCTGGCGAGAGATCCCGTTGTTGCCGACGACACCTCCAGCCGCGTCTTTCGGGTGCTGGATCCGCACCTGAAATCAGAAGAACATATATGTCATTAAATTAACTATTTATGTATGTATGCACTGGGAGTGTGTGAGTGGCATACGGGCGCAGTTAATAATGTGACCCCACCAATGGGTGTTTTCGAACTATTTGTTCCCGAACTTGCGTTTTTCTAGCAATAAACAATGCACAGAGATAAACTGTTACTTGGTATCTATCAAAACACCCCCATTTACGTACTTTGGCGTCTGACACCCTAGTCCAGTTTATCTATCAGTCTTGTACAAAAATATAATAACAATGTTTTTTTTGGTATTGAACCTTTTGCTGGCTGCACCCTTTCCAGAACTGGCCTAGGGTGTCAGAGGGATTTGTTAAAGAGTAGTTTTTTTACCTGTCTCGCGTTGATGGAATCTCTGGGCTGCGGTAATTGCGTTCCTCTGTACATCTGCATCGGTACGTGTTCGGCCGGTATGTTGTTGGTGGGTACGATGGGAACAGGGCGCAGTTCGTGGATGTGGGGGGTAATAGAGGGGGGAGAGCGGGTCTTCCGGGCCAACATCACAACACTGGAACCGCACACGAGAGCACTAGCTATCACCCCGACCACTAGACTGGCCCAACCTGCAATTTAAACAATAATGGTTGGAGGTGTTGTAGTAAGAATATCAAAGCCCATACAGAAGTAGCTAGCATTTCAAACGTTTCGAATAACTGACTTCTGCATGGGCTTTGATATTCTTATTACGTTTTAGAATATATGTAATTTTGCAAAACTAGAGTTGGTCGAAAAAAATATCTTGAAAAACCTAGAAGAAATAAAGAGTTAAAAACTCACTTTACTCAGGGTAAACTAGTTTTTTCTTAGACCTAACACCTCCCTTGGGGGTGCGAGGCAAATTCTGCTGAAGTAAATCTTCAGGATTTAACAAGCCGGGATAAGGATGTTTTGTCTGGCGTAACATATACAAGCATAGGTTATATACGTCGCATATGTTTAGTAAAAAAAGGAAAAAATGTGGGTTTGAACGGGGGAGGTGTATTTCAAACCAGTTAAATTTGAATTCTTGCGATTCGTACAAAGATCAACAGTGTTACTTGAATAGTATTTATCTCAAGTTTGGCACGTAAAACGATAAGATTGTTAATTTTAAAAAGACAAGCTAACTCCTCCATGCGTGCAAATTTCAATTTTTAAGCCACTTTCATAATTGCGGGGGCCTTATAAGCAGTCCTGGAGATAGAATCGTTCGCGGTCAGTGTCACATGAAAGTACTAGCATATAAATAAACGAGACAGGGGCAACACATAAAAGTGTTTAAAACGGTTTCAAGCTTAACTGTATACTAATCCTTGTTACTAGTAGGACTAAGGCAGCCAAGTTTACGGGCAGATTCATGTAGACACGAATTTCGCCTAATAATATTCACTCGCTGTCATATGACCCAGCGCAATCATTGCGCGGCGCACAGTATACATCGTCTACAAACAGATCAGTTTCAGAGGGTCCGCAATGAGAATTAGTCTTTAGGTTTTTTTAAACATTATTATCGTCATCATTATTATTTATTCTGTAGTTATGCTTAATTATTCGATAAATAATATAGCGTGTTTTATGCCGTCTCTTGTTAGATATAAAACGTGGGCTTAAGTTTTTATAGGGCCGCGGAATATCAAAATAATTACAACGGCTGTAGGAATTGCAAGGATTAAGAGTGCCAACATAAACCAAACCACTTTGAAGCTCTGTAACTGAAATCACAATAAACTACAGCTTAAAGCTA
Organism: Ascidiella aspersa; assembly: GCF_963924565.1. Taxonomy (NCBI): domain Eukaryota; kingdom Metazoa; phylum Chordata; class Ascidiacea; order Phlebobranchia; family Ascidiidae; genus Ascidiella; species Ascidiella aspersa. The sequence goes on from NC_139450.1 coordinate 32,647,254, forward strand.
CCTAAAAACCAGCTGTTGTAAAGCAATCACTCACCTATAAACAGGGCGTATCCGTACTCAAATCTGAGGTACTTTGGGTAATCTTCCTCCAACACCGGGTTGTAATATTCCTGGACGACTCCGTGGGCAAAATACGAAACAGCAGCTCCATTAAGAATAGCTGTAAGAAAAAGCGAAGAAAAACTCAATTTCTGTCGCAATTTTCTCCCAAAAACAGCAAAAAACAAACACAGATGAACTTACACGTCACGACACCGCTAGACATGCACGCTTCCAGGCTTTATGACGTCACAGGCGCCTGGTCCCCGGTGGGTTGTTGGAGGGGGGCAGTTAATCACTAAATGTTGGCGATCGATCGAAGGCACGCAGCGATTTTGCTAGCTAATCTCAATGCTGAGTTTTACGGTTTTGTCAAGTTTTGGCGCTTTAAGGTTAAATAGGTTCGTTCCTGTTTGTTAAAAAGCTCATATCAAAGCTCATGTCAAGCTAAACTATATTTTCAAGGCTAATTTGACTGCCAAATTTCCAGTTTTTAATCAGGTTCGTGCCTGCTGTTTTTAAGGTCTTCAAAATTAAATAAGATGATTTATTTCAAAACTTAATTATTTCTGTTCTTGTACGAGGACCTTGATCAAGGGCTAAAACACTTTTCGTGGGGGCTAATTCAACTGCTCATCTCAAGCTTTAACCGCCCGAGTCTATGTTTTTAAGCTTATACTTTCTTTCAAACACAACTGTCCATGATATGCTACTACACTTTGTATCGTAAACTTAACTTTCTGCATACATAACAGTGCTATTTTGATTTTTTTTACATGTCAGTGATTCGATATCACATACAACACTAAGTTCGCACTATATTGCTATAACTGTATTGCTGTAATATAACTGTCACACAACAACTAAATTGGTAAAGTTAAATAAACCTTGGCCTTCTTTTTCAGCTTCTTTTTAACGTGCAAACCAACACCAGTTTGATGATGGTAACACCAATTATTGCAACAAAGCATGCAATATGACGGTATACGCATAAGATTAACACATCATTCGAAGCAAAACACGCGGTATAGAAGGGTTAAAATTGCAGTTCTAAAAAGTGCCAAAGCTATAATACCTGGAAGAATCAAGTCAACTAATACGAACACATAATGCGACTTTGTACAGACCTGGATGACAACAGTTAAAAACATGCATGCGTGAAAATAGGATTTACAAGGTTTTTCATATTCTTCCTATCCTATACAATACAACCGTTTGATAATATTGAAAAAAATAATTAAGATCTAGAAAATCTACCCGGGAAACGGGGTTCGTTCACGGGGTCAGTTTACTGGGCGAGTGAAAACTTAACTTGGCAGTAGTGGATGTCAATTTTGTGCCTTTCCTGCCTTTCCGGTCTCATGCGGAATTTGCAGGTGAATTTTTGAATTTTTTTCTTAGGTTGAAATGTCAAACCCCTCAGCAAGGGAAATTTAGTATGGAAGAAAAATATCGTCCAATAGTAGTGGTTCGCCGTTGAATTAGTTCGCATAATTAGATTTGTTCAAATTGCTCTCGAGCATCGTTAAATTCCAATTTATTTACGATATTTGTCTAATTAATACTTTGCTCTCTCACAAAAATTCAGCTTGGAGAGTCGCTTAGGATTTAAGTCGCTTTCGTTTAGAATAGCGGTTCTCAACCAGTGGCCATGGCTCAATGGTGGGCCACAGACCAATTTAAAAAAGCTAGATTTAGTTACATTTGTGTCACTATATTTAATTTTACAGGAATAATGGCTTGGGGAGGAAATAAAAAGGAACAAGTATCTCACTAATGCACGGTTGAATAAATAATCTGTTTTGAAAAATATTCTGCTGTGTTTTGTTCTAAACCTATTTAGCAGGTTTTTTTTTTCATAAAACTATTGGGACACTGAATTTTTTTGCGACGTAAATAGGCCACGAAAGAAAACAGGTTGAGAACAACTGTTTTACAGACATGAGAAGGGCGCTTTCGGCAACCCCGCGAAATTAGTTTGTGGCCGAGTTGAAAAAAGGCTTAAAGCAGCGCAAACCATCGAGCGGTTCGCGGCGAAATTCGCTGCAAAAGTGATGGAGAAATTGTGTAGCGGCTTCGGGGCCGCAATGAAGCCAATAGTCCCGCACTTTATTGTTTATTGATTTATCGTATTTTTGTCGCCGCAGACCGCGCCAACTCTGCTAGTCGAAAGCGAAGTTAATGATGTGCTCTCGATATTGGAAACAACCACTACAACTAACTGGTGGAATAAACTAAAGTCTCGATTTATTGTGTGGTTTTGTTGTGGTTTTATTTGGTGTTTGCTACTTCATACGTCCACATCATGGCATAACTTGTCGATTTGTTACCCTGTTTGTTTGAAAGTTTTCCTGTTTATAAATTTTCGAATTAATATTAATACCCGACTCCCGAATAACTGGTGGTCGATGGATCTTTTCGAAAAGAGGATTGTAGGTTTTGCCCTGTTTAAAAGTTAGCAAAAGTCTGATTGTTGGATAGGCCAGAATTTCGAATAAAAACGTTAAAATGTGAAGCCGTGTCGTGATCCCTAAGTTATTTGAATAAACATTAAATTACCGCAAAACCAACTCCAGTTATACTTAAGTGGGTTCGATCATGTAATGTTCCCAGTTTAGGCAGTGAATTAGGATAGGTAGATGGTGGTAATTTTATGATAAAATGCAGACAATATCCCTTATATGAAAAACATAGTTCGTTTGAAAGTAATAGGGCAAAAAAACAGAAAATTGTGCTGAAGTTGGACAAACTACAAGACACAACACAACACAGTGGAAACCTTGACGACAACAACACTCTTTAGTAACATATATATATATATAATATATATATATGAAGCACACTACGCACTAGAAAGGAAACGTAACGTTGTTAACCGAAATAATTTAGGAAACCAGTGTAACATTGAAAGCCACATTTACAGACGTGTCGAAATTAGCTTTAGATATGGTTTGGTGTCATTAATCGCATTTCAATTAAAAAAAAATCCAAAAAGTATATTTTAGGTGAAAGCTTTGTTTTGGATAGAAAATTTCTAGATTGTTACGCGAAAGATTGTCATAATTCCGATTCGAAAATGAGTGACATTCCAAATTTTCAACTGTATAGAGTATTTAAAGTTTTTTTTTCATTAATCATTAAAGATGTCACCCCGAACAATGTGCTTCCGATTCAATTAATTAACTTATTTATCATACAATTTAAAGCGTGAAACATGTTTTTTTGTTTATTAACTCATTAAGGTCGTTTATAGTGTTTAGATATCAACACTTTAGCTTGCAATTAATGTGCGTTACTATACGGAACACTAAACCGCATTTAAAGACGTATATCGGTAAATAAATAATTTAGTAAGACAGGCAAAAAATGTTGCCGCTGCTCACTAATTTAATGCATGTCGCGTTTATTTGCTTTGCAGAACGAATGCACGCCAAATCAAATTAGTTTTAAGTGCAGAGACAAGCGTAAAGATTGGATATTATTATTAAAATCGGCTGAAATTTGTGTTTTTCATTGTCCCGAGAACGCTGTTTTATTCCATAGCGCATTGAAAACGTGAGCATTGAGGGCGCGGATTTTTAGAAGGTTAAGGAACCACTGGTCTAGCCCTAAAGCAGGGATGTCCAACCTTTTAACAGAATGGGCCACAAAACCCACTAAATTGAAGGGGTGACGTCATAAAATAACTTAACTTATAAACATCCGATCTTTGAAAGTGAACTTGTGCGCAAATATGCAAGTGAATGTCAGAAAGCGCGACAAATTGAATTTACATGCCGTATCTTGCCATGGTACGCCTTTAGGCTGGTATATTTTCTTAAATTGGTCTGCACAAGCGTTCGACTGTTAAAATGCGGCATTACTAAAAGTAAGAATAAATGGTTGGGCCGCACGTTAAGTATCAGGCGGGTTGGACCAAAGGGTGGGGCGTTTTTTTATCTTAAGAAAACTACGGCCTGCAGGCCAGATGCGACATAGCTAACTATCATTTTTGTCAATGATTCGGCCATTAATGAAAAAAACTGGGGACCCCTGAGGTAGGCCACTTATTAAAGTTTCAATAAAGCAATACACAAGCGTTTCATTGCCAGACAAGTTGAAAATGGTCCTAAACATAATCGGCCATAAACATCGGGTTCTGCGTTCCGCCACGCCTGCCCGCCATTACGTCATCATGCAAGCGCGGGCGCCTACTAGTGACGTCATCGCCGCCACCCAGTGCGCATGCGCGTCGCTCCTCCCTGCGCGCCAACTTCCGGTTGTCATAGGAACCGCGTCGGAACGAGAAAGTCCGCGACGACTTTTTCTCGATTGCGTCATCGGCGCACGACGTCACGCTGCCTATGACGAGCAGTGATGACGCAATCATGCCGACCACCGACGACGCCATGGCAACGTAAAATCCCTTCATGACGTCATAATTCTCGTCGGCCGCCCAGAAGTAGGCGAAGTAAACGGTGGCTGCATTACACCCGCCTGTAAGTTGTCACGTGGTTAGGATTGGGAAAACCGTGTGGATATGTGTTTTAAACTGGCCGGCAAATCAGGGAAATTTTATAGTGTTTTGTTTCTACGCAAAGCTGGGATTTTTAAATCCTTTTTTAGCAGCAGTTTTTAGGTTTGAATGGACGACGGTCGGATATTCCAGTTATGACGTCATCAAACACGTAGACTTTAAACTTAAATTGAGTTTAAATACATCACGGAAAGGCCAATGCGTTCGTAATAATATATTTCTTAAATTAATTGTACAAAGCACCCAAAACACTATTCTAAGTACTCCCCCTAAGGCAGAAGTTCTCAACCAGTCAACCATAAGAACATTTGAGGTCGGCCACGGACAAATTTAAAAACGCTAGATTTAGTTTCATTTGTGTCACTATAAATAATTTTACATGATAAATAATCTGTTTTGAAATATGTTCTGCTGTTATTTTTTGTTCTAAACCTATTTTACAGTTTTTTTCCTTTATAAAAACATGTATATAAACGCCTTTTTTACATTAATTAGGGTTTTATATTTAGAGTTAACAAACAATTTTTAGGCTAAAGACGTCTGCTTTAAAAAAAACCTGGGATCATACAGAGCAGGTTACAATGCACAAAACGAAAGGAATTATTTAGAAAAAGTATAACTGTGCAAATACGCGATTAAAAAAAAATAATCTAAAATTTTGACTTCAGCAAGATTAGGCACGTTGTCTAATCTAACAATAAGGTGTATCTTTATAGAATCCAAAACCACCGGCGGCAGGTTTTAGCCAGTCGATCACTGCTCCGCTGGCGCGTATATTAACAAGTAAAACTCATAGTTAAAAACATGAGTAAAATACTTTTTGGAGCTTTTTCTTTAACTCCAAGAGAGGGTTTAGAAATTAACGCTAAATCATGATATTTATGTGAGAATGGAACCCCATACCATTGGAACCACCAACTAATAAGCACGACCTTGTTAGCATTTCAGCAACGCACGTTTTGTGGCTAATACGTGATGCTAATCTTAACGTTAAACCAGCATCGATTTTCGATCGATTTTGAACAAGTTTACAAGGTTGCCTTATTTGCTTCTGAGCTTGTTTCCTAAAATTGGATCGCACACTTTTCTCTCGAAGAATGACCTTTTCACTTTATACGTGTTCATTATAGCGATCGCGAAGTAATTACAATTAACAAGTCTGTTTAACAAATAGCGCTAAACCTACACATTTAAAGCTTAGTGCACATTTATCCTACTGTTAAATCCCTGAAAAAATAAGGCGAAATTTATAAAAAAAAAAATTGAGGTTTATGAGTGCATATTTCCCAAGACTAAATATTTTGCCTTGATAAATGTACCAGCATTTTGTGTAGGTAAAACTTCGGTGGTAAATTTGTAATTATTTTTAACGACTAATCTACATCACTTTTGTAGTTTAAAAGTAACACCTTACAAAAGTTATAAAAACGCTTTCCTAACGTTGCTAAATTGCACAGTATCCCTGCGCTGTTATGGCAAACAACTTATTAAATTTTGTGTCAACTGTCTATTAGCAGAACAGAAAAATCAATGAACCTCGGACGAAGTCGTAAATCTATATCAAGAAATTGACGTTTGGGCGGCGCGATTGACTTACTAACATAGAGACCGCGGGGATATTACTTTTATAACAAACCAAGCTCTGGTATATATTAATTTTCAAAGTAGCCGCATTACAGCAATGCAAAGAAAATTGTCTGTCATGTTACCCACTTAACTCAGTTATATTCGGTGTAAAAGTTTAAAGTTAAGCCTGTCATTTGTGAATGGACTAGTGATATTTACCCTAGGAAACACGCTGTGAATTAAAGATCACGAACCACATTAATATTTTATTATTACAAAAGGCTCTGGTGGTTTACTGTCGAACAGCGCGGGCCTTATATATTTATGTGGTGCAGGGAAAGTAAGGGTTACCTCAATTGCTTATTTTTTTCTAGTTCCTATTAAAGACAAAAAAAAGTCTGCTTATAAGTAATAACTAAGCGTGTGAGTATTGATAACAAAGCACAATTTAGAGCACTTGTTTTACTGGAGCCACCAACATGGCACATGATCATTGACCATTAACACCAGGGGGTGGATTACCATTTTAACTGCGAGTTTTATGTTCAAAAAAATTTTTATGTTGTATTACGCATTAAGCAAAATCAGCATGTGCTTAGGGCACTAAGGAAAGGTGTACCACATAAATTTCCATAACCAGATTTCCAATGGTGTCTCAGTGTTTAATGAAGTAATTCGAGTTGGTCAGACGACTCAGACCTCAACAGTGGCCCGGTTGAAATTATTTTTGTGTATATTATCTTAAATCTTTCTGTGGTTTATTGTGTTTCTATTTTGAATGACCCATATAACGCCCATAAAAAGTATGATCAGGCCCTGATAAACACTTATATTCAGGTATTCTATACACCCTTTTTGTAGGCTAAACTGGAAAATCATACCCCTGTAAAAGTGACAGTACCAACCAGGGCTGGGGAGCCGGAGCTGGAGCTGGAGCCATTTTTCAATTTGTGGTGCTAAAGCTAAGAAATTATATTTTGTTCCATCTCCAACGTTAGTTAGCCAAAAGCAATTTTTAAAACTTGCCATTGAATAAGTGACTGGTGGCACCGGAGCTGGAGCTGGAGCCGGAGCTAATGCTATTTTACGGTGGCTCCCCAGCCCTGGTACCAACAGAACACTTTGTTTTTTGGTGGTGTTTTGCATAAAAACCATACAGAGAACAAAAATATTTTCATTATCGTTTGAAAGCTCTTCAAGCCGTTTCGACTTCATCATGAATTATATTCAGAAAATTACCGTTTGGTTACATAAATAAAAAGTTTGGGGGACGTTTATAGTGTGACGTCACAACCAAAGATCACGTGCAAAGACACCGCTTATATTCTAACACCATGTGACACCAACATGCAAACGTTTCAGTGAAATGAACACAAATACGAAATCGGTAAATTTAATCTCAGTCTCAGCCTTTGTGCGCTATTAACTTTTCCAATATTACAGTTGTATGGCTTACAGGGCTGCCCATCGACCTTAGGACTAAATCTAGCAGGTTTAAAACAACTATAACTTTAATAACGAAGAGTGCGTTTACAAAGAAGGACGAAAGTAACATTTCTTAAGAATAAGGAACTGGAACGTGCATATACACATTTACATGTGCTATTTTTCTAAGGGGAAGATTTTATTTTCAATAGCTGCTAAAGGTAAGAACTATTGGATAAATGTATACAAGCACTCTTTCTTAGAAATAAGAATAACTATTTTCTTAGATGAAGAACATGCCAGCCCTGATTTATAGTGCTGATAAGCGCTTATGATAAATGAAGAAACATTTTTCCTACCTGCAACTCCGTATAGCAGCCCGCCAATGAGAGATATCCTTGACTTGACCTTGGCCGTACCGCAACCGGCGTTGACGCATTTCAAGCCGAATATTGTGACAAGGGTGGCGATAAATCCAATTCCTATTGACGAGATCATCAAAGCTCTGCATATCTGGAGCACCTCTGGATAGAAAATAATAAAATTAAAAATTTGTGGTAACTAAAAGTGTGTATATATTGTTTCACGGGTCGGGTTATTTCCCGCGGACGGTAAAAGGTAAAATTTAACAATTTTTTATCTGATGAATCTTCACTCGTTGGGTGTTGTTCGTTTTACACGTAAAATATTTGATGACGAAGTAATTGGTAACAACCCCCAAAAAAGTAATTTATTGTTTTCAAGTAGGCCTACTATTTTTTTATCTACATAGATTTTTAATTTTCTATTTGGAGCGGTTTAGTAATTTTCCTAAAATTCCAAAGCCCTAAATGAGGAACATGTAGTGCAAAAAACGGTAAAGATCTTTTTTTATCTAAAGAATCTTTATACGTTGGGTTTTGTTCGTTTTTTGACTCTAAAGCCCTGATTTACCGACTGAGGTATCAGCCTAAAAACGAAATAAAAAGTGGATAAAAAGTATGGGAGTCAAAACGTTTTTTTGGTACATTTTTACTTGTTCTTTGTGACAAAATATAGTCCGGTAAGTTATAATCGTATGCAAATGTTACCCAGTGGTTTCCAATCTGTGATAAATGAACTGTTAAAGGCTCCAAAGTGGAAGACCAGTATTACCGCATTGTTAGAATAAAAGTTCATTAGAGAATACTTAGGCTTAGCATTTGGGTGCGCAACACAAAGTTGAGAAAAATTAATAGAAAATTATATCGCCATTTAATTTGATATGCAGGAGTTTCGTGGTTAGATTTATTGAAATCGGTTCTGAGCAAGAAAAACTTTGCGAAAGACAAGAGTCGAATAAATTCGAACCTATTTGAGCGAATGTAAGTTCGCCTGTCTATAATATAATGCGTGAGTGTTATTTTGGCAAAATTTGAAGAAAAAACTTAATATGAAAGTATTATTTCGGCTGTTGTAAAAAGTTTGTTTCTTTGTAATTTTGCATCGGAATCGCATTGCTGCATTTGGTGCTGTTGCATTTTTTGTTAAAGATTACATTAAATCGTTTAACTTTATTCAAAATAAAATCTTTGAAACCAGAAACCGTTAAGCTGTTTCACGGAGATGCACAGCGAACTTCTTCTGCTTGTCTTAACGCAAGGGTTCTTAAACTGGGGTCCGTGAACTAGTTTTAGGGGGTCCATGAAGGCCTAATTGAAATATTTGTGCATATTTAAAAAGTAATCATTTTTTCAAAGAAAGCAGTTTAATTAAAAATAAAACGGTTTTGCACTGACTGATTTAGACTTCATTTTATTTTCACATTTTTCGAACCGAAACATATTTATGACGTCATCTCTGACAATTTCTTACCTACCGTGGTCCAAGTGAAGGCAAAAAAATGTTACATGTGCGCGCTAAAAAACGTAAAGACTATGTGGTGCCCTAATTTTGTTGCTCATATGTATTTTAAAGGTCACGACGTGGGATTTACGTGCAGAATCGATAGATTAAGCATCAGTAAAATGCTGCTATAGCCTCTTGACTTAACTCGAGTGTCATGAACAGCCTTTTTAGGCGGCCAGAATGATTCTGAAGTGTGTATTTTTGTATTTACTACTGATTGCATGCTGTTACCGATTCGACCGCAAATGCAGTGCTTGAAATTTGAAAATATTTTTATTTTTATAGTTTTGAGTAGAAATAAGCAACGAGCAATTGTGATATTTACCGTTAAGTTATTTAGTACAAAAATCGAAATTTGGTATAATAATTAACAAGCAAAATAATCTCTTATCAGTGAGTTCGAATAAATATGACATGTTGCAGAATAGTACACCGAAAAGCCATCGCAGACTCGCCGAGCAGAGCAAGCCAGAAAAACAACTGGCCTGCAGTGAGGTTCGAACTCACGACCTCCGGTCAAGCCGGGACCGTCGCTCTACCAACTGAGCTATGCAGGCTCAGAGAGGAGCGAGTCGAGAAACAACCATGCGCCAATACTTGCACATTTTGTTAGCACAAGCAACTTCACACTGGGGGATCATCAGTCCGTATCAATCAATGAAAGACACACACAAACGTATGTGTGTAATAACATCTGTGATCTCCGAGGGGCTAGATCACAGATGTTATTATACACATATGTTTGCGTGTGTCTTTCATTCATATGTTGCAGAATATTTAATACCTGTATAAGCATTTCATTACCGCAAAAGTTGGATATGAAACGAAATCATTGTGAAGCGAAAACGTTTCTCAAGTATGGAAGTTTTCCTAATTTAAAACAGATTCAAGAGCTATATTTCAATATCGCACAAAATAGAATTTCATTAAATATACCCGACTCGTGGTAAAATCCGCCATATTAAGTCATTCTCACGCCAACAATTTATCGATTTTTTGGCAAGGACGACAATATGCACAGCAAGCAAGCACAGAACCTCATGTCACACTGGTGCGGGTTATGGACTTTACATGTGACGTATACCTCCGGGATTTACCACCTTAATCGTGTGACACTCAGTGTGTTCGAGCTATGATGGGAATTTACTTTTCACAGGACAGCACAAAATGTGTTAAGCGAAGGGATAGCACTAGGGCAGGGGTGTCCAACTCAAACATGCCGGCGTGCCAATTTTTATCTCATAACTTCTTCCCGTGCCAAAGTTTCGTAACCGAACCAATTCTTTTTAATCATAAAAGCGCTTTTTTACCAAAAATAAGAACGTTTATTTAAACTTGAAAAAAAACTGTCTATTGGAAATGCGCATCACTACATCAAAGTGTCTCTCGGTGAGCTGACTTTTGTTTCTTTACACCAAGCTTTATAATATTATGTGAATGCTAGCCTCCACAGTCCACACAGTTACTATATTAGAAGTAATTGTTGGTTGACGTGATTGCCGCGATTGTTTTATATTGTGAACAAACAATGGCAATTGGCTAAATAACAATTTTAGTGTTTTTTGGAGGGCTTGTGTGCCATTTTTTATTAGGTCGCGTGCCGCATGTTGGACACCCCTGCACTAGGGGAATAATCGGGGACCGCTGGACCCAGTTTAAGTTACAAAGGGACGTTTTGACTACCAGAGTAGCAAGTGCGCATGCGCAGTGCCAAATTTGAATACGATAACGGAATTGCTTAACCGATTGAAATTAAAAAAATAGAAAAAAAAAACAGTCGTAAAATCAAATACAGTACAGCCAGAGTGTTACATGAGCAACAGGCAGGGATGCGAAGTCGGTTTAAAATAACCCGGCTTTGACACTACACGCAGCATTTAACCCATTTATGTAACTACATGTTAGGCAATCCACTCATAGATGTGTCATATAACTGATCCACCCACAATGTACGGTTGGAAAATACACTATTTGCTATAACAGATTTACAATGTACAGTTGGTTGCCTTCATTTGGGACTAGGGTAGTTTTTTATAGTCTCCGACTCCCGACTTTTACTCCGTAGCCCTGGCACAGGTTTGACATAATTGCATCAGATCAGTGGTTCCCAAACTTTATTTTTTGCGACGCATTCGGAAAAGTTTGTTGGACGAAATGCGCAAGTGGTCGGCCAATATTGTAAATCGTAAAAGTGAAACAGCATAGGGTTGCATATTTTACAATCATGTATTGTGGGAGGGTAGAGGGTAAAGGACACCATTATGGTTGAAAGTAAAGGGGTAAAATACAGGCTGTAGAGTCGGACTCGGGTTGTTTTTACTCTACAGCCCAAACTCTCCGACGAAAACTAGAAACTAACTGTAAAGGTGGAATACATACTATTAAGATTGAATACTATTAAATCAGTGCTTTTCAACCCGTGGGATGGTACGCAATTGTGCGGATGAAAAAAATCGTAATGCGGATAAATGAGCGGACGAAAATGGTGCATAATATTTTATGTCTTATGTGTAATACAGTAATCAAATAAGCTGGTGCGCCCACTTATTCGTTACAGGTACAATAATATAGTCTTGTATAGTGGGTTCATTGCAGCTAGAGCTATCTATTTTGTATCGGTCAAGACTTAGGCATGCGGATTTAATACACAAACCCTTTCATTGTTGTTTCACAAATAAAACTAAAGGTTGAAAAACACTGTATTAAACAATGTATTGTGGGTGGATGGATTATATGCCACCCTTATAAGTGGATTGCTGAATATCCACCTTATTTAAGTTACGTAAATGGGTGAAGTATAGGCTTAAGTCGGACTCCTGTTATATTTAACCGACTCCGCAGCCCTGCAGTAAAATTTGAAGAAGTGATCAGACAAAACTTAAAAATTTATTTATTTTGTTCTGTTTCAATTTTTAAAAACTTTCTCTCTTCTTTTTTTCTTGCCAACATTTAACTTCGATCACCGCAGAGAAAAGGCCACGTCAGTAATTTAGGTTAACGGGTCCACTAATATCGACCAGCGGTTAGTTTAATGACGTCATGCATAAAAAATTCTGACGTCACCTAAGGTGCCGTTGCGTAGCAACAAAAAATCCTCGCACCGGCAAACAGAAACACAAAAAATGCTGATAACGATTAGAATAAGAAAAAAAAGTACGATTTTCTAATTATATTAATTAAGAATTGATGTTTGAGACCTTTTGCTTTAATGTTCGAGGTAACATGTCGCACTTAGGCTATTTTTTGCGCATTCGTAGCTTCTTACTTTCTATAAACGTCATTAAATTAGCGTTTATCAAAAAACTTTTATTTCCTGAGTAGCCCTAAGCAGGGCGAATTGTCGATTTGCGCAAAGTGAAAAAACGTCTTTATTCCGTTTAAAGTGCGATAACACGTAAGACGCATTTTACGCTTCAGCGATTTTATCAAAATGGTCTAAAACATGAAACATAAATCAAGCACGAGAAAGGCAATTTTTTTTGCATTTACTAAGTTAAAATATAGAAAAGTTACCGTTTAAAGATTCGCGTTAAGCAAAAAACAAGATTTAAGTTGCCAAAACTTTCATTTTCGAGAAAGCGATGAGACCCACGACGTCTTGGACCAAAACGTTTTGATTAAAATGAGCTAACACATATATCAACATAATTGAGATTCGAACGCAAAAAATACAATAACCTAGTTAAAATAAAATAAAAATACAGTTTTAGGGCATGGTCTGACTCATCCCTGTACCACTGACGTGTTCACAGTCCAGTCACGTAAATAAATGTTAAATAAAGTTTCATTGCATGCCTCTGACTACACCAGGGGTTGTTCAACTTTGAGCTGCAGTTCACAGTAACACCATTTACAAAATAAGTATTAACAAAAGCGTATAAGATGGTAATTTTTTACAAGAAAAGGCTGGCCAACCTATATATATCAATTCTGGTAACTCGATCAACTCACAAAAACTTCCTTCAAACGGAAAAGGTTTGTAAATATAAACTCAACTGTTTGTACATTATGAATACTGAATATTTAAAGCTGTTTGTAACATGTTGTTGTTTGAATATTAGGACTAGCCTATTTCTGTTTTTACGCTGTAATTTCGGAAACGTAACAAGTGAAATAAGAAAAACGTTCGATTGGTTAAAAAGAGGTAAAGGAGATATTCGTGTTAGCAAAATCTAATACTGAAAAATGGAAAAAAAAATGTTTTTTTGGTGAGTGCTTTACTTCCCCTAGGAGAATCGCGTCCCCAATTTTAGGAACTGTTGCACTAAAGAGTCAAACTTACCTGGCAATCCAATGAAGAAAGAGGTGTAAGGGTCGCACTGTGTTTGTCCGGTAGAGAAGGCTTTACATCTCAACCATAAGCCGTCGTACCTGGAAAGTCACAGCGCAATTTAAACAAAAGTTACACAACGTTTACGTCCAAAAAAATGCGCCAAGTATTGTTTTATTGCAAATGGATTTAGTTATATTCTCTCTAAACACATTGACTATAATCTGAAATGTGCGGATAGCGCTTTGCGCAAGGTTTTATAAATAGATTTTAGGCTTAAATTAAGTGTTTCAAATAAAAGATTAACGAAATAACAGGTCAAGTTCCTACAATAAAATTAAAACGCTAAACTATTAGAATTGTTAAAACTCGTCCGCATTATATATGAGCAATAACTCAAACTAAAAATAACAAAAACGCAACGATAAAGATAAATAACGCCATTATATAAAAAAAAACTTCTTTAATAAAAACATCGTCTTTTGAAATGAGCATCTTGAGTGCGCTTAAGTCAAGCCACTGACCTAAGTTATTACAACACTCTAAAAATGTGAGTTAAATTGTATCGAGCGCCAGTAAAAGACACTAGCAACCGACAGTGCGGTATCTGACCTATGGAGTAAGGATGTGATATACGCATAAATAGTCTGGTTAGATTATTTTGTTATTTAAACCAGCCACAATAGGTGTTTGTCTTATCAAAGCTAAATAGGATCGTTAGCGTCAATCTTATCTGGAACGGGGTGTTTAATTCACGAAAGAAGTGGCGCAAATAACGATAATTTATTCATTAAAGCAAACTTGTGAATAATTAAAAAGTAAATCCGACCCTGGAATGTCAAAGCTTGGTGGCAGACTGTGGCTTAAGGTTGGAGATTTTTCAGACTTAGGACTCGGCTGACAAATAGTTTCGCAGAATAAGGTCTCGATTATATATGTTAACTTTTTTAAACGAACGTTTAACTTGTAAGATAAAACTTATTCGAATAATCTTTTTATTTTGTTAAACACTATTGAGCCCTTTAGCAAGCTTTGTAAATTTTAAAGCATATTCACAATACAGGAGGTTTGAAAAGACTTAAGAACCCTACAGGCCAGTTCGTAACTTAATGACATTTTCAAAACTTGAAATTTCTATTACGAAAAAAAACGTCATCGTATTCGTCACCAAATGACGTCATTGCCATGCTGAAAACAATCGATTATAATGAAACGTACAAAGCATAATTTGTCGAAAACTAGGCCTTTGCTTTATCTTTATGTAGTTACACTACCTCAAGTTGTTAACCCAATGTTTTTATTATATGGGCCGAAAATTTATTTTCGGGACACATCTTGTTTTTGCCGTTATTATTTTTTGGTTGTAATGGCATGTATCAGACCGATTTTTGTCCGAAGCATTATAGAAAAAGTATCGTAGAACTTTCAAAATTTCAGACATGGCGTAGAATGGTATGTAGGTGCGCTGTAGAGGTTTATGAGTCTGCACCCCTAGTCACCTCTAATTGAGGGACAAAAAACAATAGTGTGACGTCATCGTTTTAGTCCTTTACAGCTATCTACTCCTATCTAGTTTAATTAACTATCCTAGGTAGAAATCGCTTCGTTGGATCTCAAATCATGTCCAATTTTCGTTTATTAATTTGGCATTGGATCGGCTAACTTGGGTATAGGACGGGAATTTGGGTTTGCTAAAGTGTTTCAGCACATAAACAAACTTAATCAAGCTTAGCTTGACTTAAGCGCTAAAATCTCATTCGGAGTAGTTTATTAACCATTATATGTAAAGGCCTGCAACGTTTAAAAAACTATTGCTATAAATGGACAGGGTCTTATACGAGACGTCTACAGTTTATCCCCCAATAGAATATGGAAATCGTTATACTGAGAGGTTCGTTATATGCTACACGAAAAATCCGTAAGTTCTCCACATATTGATTAATTTACTAGCGTCGTAAATAGCTTAAGCAGGTTGAACCTTATCACGCTTACACGGGCGAAGATTAAACAGACATGTAGGCTTATTGAGCAAATTGCCAAAACTGAATTGACAAGTGACTTCACAACAAATCCGCTTTACACATGACCTTAAATCTTATGAAAAGCTTGCTCTTAAACGCATTCGCATTTTATCATTCGTATCACCACTATAGGGAAGTACTTAACTAAAATATCGAAATTACGCCGATACTAGATGTCAAGTGTTAGTATAAGTAATCGTCCGATACTAGAGCGGTTTCGTTGCCAATATTACAATGATATGGCATTGCACATAGATAATAATTATTTGAAATAAACAAATTCGAACATACGCAAAGCCACTTTAGCGAATGGAACATTTTTTATGGGAAAACCATTTGGTACACAACTGCTTGACCGTTATTACCGTAAGTTCAAATCCCGCACCCGTTTAAGCGATTTGTAAAGTGACACAAAGAGAAAAATATATTAAACTAACTAATTTATACGGGTCCACCTGTTACGCTGGATTCTATTTAGCTTTTGGGGTTTTTCTTTAGGACTAAGAACTTCTCACTTGCAGGCCCCTAAAACTGGACCCCAGGTGAAAAAACGCTGCCTCAGGTAAAAAACACAATTGCTTACCTCAACGTGTTGTCGATCACCGTTTGTCCGAGGCTGTTTTTCCTCCACTGGGGGGCAGCACAGGTCCCGATCATTCCAACCCAGGCCATAACTCCCAGCACAAAGCCGACCACTTGTAAGGCATTAGACGCCATATGCTCAGCACACTTGACTTAATGATATACGAGACTATAGGATCGGGGACATTCCTAAAGTGGACAGAAGATTACGTTAAGCTACAGCATGCAGTCAATGCAAGGCCTCTTCAAGGACATAAATCATGATTTTGTTCTATTTTAAAAAATAATGAACTTCCTACAATTAAAAACCTGATTCAAAGAAATAAACTGTGACTACCTTGCATAGTAATATTAATCCTCTGGTAATTGTAATTCTTTACCAACGTTTCGGCAACCTAAGCAAGCCGCCTTCGTCAGGGTGAATGGCACCGAAGGCTGCTCGTACAATGTATGGAAAACACAAAGAAAAAAATGCTAGAAACGAAACGATAAGAAAACAATTAGCGATAACGTTTTGCCTCTAGTCGTTCCTATCTTTGGATATTAGCATAAACGAATGAATTTATTTTCCTAAGGTAGCTACCTGACGACTATAGCCAATGCTTTTCGAAGTTGGGTCTGCGTCTCACCGGTAGGGCATGCCAATAATTGGTGGATGGACATGGGTGTTTTTGTAATAAGAGCAAAACACTTGTTTAAAATCTGCGATAATTATGGTTGGGCCTTAGTTTTTTTTTTTAACAAAAGTGGCATGGTTTAAAAATATTGGGAGAATCAACGCGTTGTACTGTTAATGCTTGTTTTTACCGTATTATACAGAAAGTAACTATATTTTAGTTCTCCACACTTCACTAAAACACTATATATATTTGTAGAAATGTCGCTGTATACAAACGATCGATTGCGCGATTTCACAGGCACCAAAATTGAATAATTTCTAAACAATTTCGCCCACAAAAGCGTCGTAATACGTCATGTTAAACAGAGCAATCACCGGCATTGCCAATTAAACTGAAAGATGGTGTACGCCTTTCAGTAGGAAGCTTAAAAAGATATAGTAATAGGGTTACGTTTCTGCCAACCAATCTTGAAATACCTGCACTTTTCTGTTATGTTAGTTTACAGCCAATCTATAAAAAATAAATCGATGGCATACACTTAGGTGTTACATTTATACTCATTTGTATGCACGCATTTTTGGCAATACACTGTTAGACTATAAACTGTTTTAAAAAAACTGGTACCCTCTAAAGTTTATTTTTCATTTTCCGCAAAGAGAAAACACGCAAACTATACGGCAGATATTTAATTGTAAACAAAGCCAACCAACATTGAATTGATTTGCTGTCACACAACGGACCAAGAGCGAATATGACCCTGATATGCCTTACAGTCGTTGTCATATTTTGAAACTCTCGAACAACTATTGAAAACACCTGCTCAAAAAATACTACCATATTTTGAGCATTTATCTCAAATCAAATTAAAGAGTTAAATTACTACAATGTAAAAACTAACACTGAAAAACTGATGCTAAAAAATTAAACTTTTTTAATGATTAACACTTGCGCAAATAACCCAAACTTTTAGGAAAAATTAAAGCATTAAAACAAACGCCGACAATGAACTGCATTCTTAATTAGCTAAGCTGACTATTGCGGCACAACGGTCCTTTGTCTGCGTCACAACAGCGCACAACTACAGCACACCAACAGCACTAGCTCCACCCTTTTGCAATTCTGCCGCACCTCAATTACTTAACCACGGTCGTAGTGTGGCAGAATTTGCTTCAATTCTGCTCTCCCGGCAAACGCGAGCTTCTGGCTATTGATTTTCGGCTCAGAACCAAGCACTTTCTCTCCTTTACTCCACTCTAAAAGCTGGACCAGTTGTAACCTGAGGCTGCTGCTGGAATTGACCGACGTATAAAGCTACGATTTCGTCGTTTAAAGCTACGGAAGCAGAAGCAGTCACAAGCTGAATTTTCGTCTAAGTCTAACCGGAACTTTTGTAAACATCATACACCTTAAAAAATCACCACATTTACATGAACGCGTTAAGTTTTAAGTGTTTTTTTTTTAAACACAACGACCTGAAGACCAACTGATAATTTTCTGCTTTCGTTATAAAAGTCGGCTATATTTTTTAACAAGTTTAGTTTTGGAGATCTTGCTAAACAATGATGGCACGCATTCAACACTGATGACGCGTATTACAGAAAAAAGGTTCTAACTATTTCTATCGTAAATGATGACCCAAAGAGTTACTTTTTGTTTCTAATCTGACAAAAACATTTTAATTAAAAACTCGATTCTCCTGAGTATCAGTATAACAAAACTTATTTTTTTAGCCCAACAAACATTGTTCTCAAAACTTATTTTGTTACAAAATTAATGTGAGTATCAAAACTTACTACCGAAATAGACATTGTTACAAAAACTTAATTTTTACATTTTTTTGCTTGAATTGTAACAAAAACCTTGTTTTACTGCACAGTTTCTGAAAGTCTCAACTTTTCTCCCGGGCACTTTTTGCCGCGATAAACGCTCGAAAAGGCGCCCCCGGGCATCGACCATTGCGCTACTCATTGAAATTCCTCTCTTAATTGGCGCCGCCTTTGTTTGAAGGCATTTCCACGCCGATCACGCAAACAACAAGTTTTGCACTTGCGACAATCAACAAGTCAATTGTGTTTGAAAACACGGGAACGTTGTCATAAAAACACACGTGAAACTCGCGTTCTAATAGACACGATTATGTGAACGGAGTACACTGTTGTCGTGGTATATGCGCTACTGTCTTTAAAACTAGACCGAAAAAAAATTATGTTTTCGTAAATCCGCAAACGGCTGTAAAACCCTAACTAACTCGCCAAAGACCTTTAACACAGCGTTCTAATACCCAAGTGAACGGCGTACAATGTTGTCGTGAAACTGATGATGGCAGTATAGGCTAAATATATATTTCTTTAAAAAATCCCTGATCCTGGTTTTATTCGGGTTTACAGCGAAATTAAATAGTCGTAAATCCGCGAATTTTTTTGCTTTGCCACTGCCCAGTGCTCACGTCTGTAACTGAAATAGTTCATTTTTGATTACGTCATTTAATCTCCAAAGCTTAAAGCCCATTTAAGGCGATACGACCGGTTTCAATAACAAACGGAATTGTTTCATCAATAAAGGATGGATTTTATTTACTTAATGCATGATGTAAACATCGGTTATTTTATTGAATAAAAATGTCTGAATTGCCTATTTAACAGTGACAAATACAGGAACGCGGAAAATTTATGAACACTTTTATTTATTAAAAAAATAACCGAACATAGTTCATTTATACTAATTTGTCAGGCTAAACACCCAGTAACGTAAATCTCGTTAACATAAACATAATCATACCAGAAACTTACAAACCAACTTAAAAAAACAGGAGCTTTTCGTTGTTTTACTGAGCCAAGGCTGTTTTCGCTAGCTCAACTAAAGTAAAAGCTCCAAAACACCGAACTACGCCCAACTTAGCGGCGAACATTGATTGAAAACTGAGCTCGCATGTTGAAAGTTCTGGGTCGACCAAAACGCAAGGCACTTAGCACATCTTCGCGAAAACGTTTTCCGACAAATGGACCTAGGGTTATACAGGGGCAGCCTAAACAGCATTACTGGTACGATTTAAAACTTCCTTGACTTTTTGCCTAAAAAACAATCTATACATTTTGTGGAGACCTAGGGATTGCTAGGACTTTATCAACTGTGTCTTAACTAAACAATAGCTGCAGCACAACAAAGGCACAAACAAACATAGTTGGAAAAAATAAGGTACCCAGCACCAACTCTCTAAGCCGAATACCAACCTAACTCATATCAATTAGAAAGATTAACTGCTGTTGCGTTAATTTCAAACAAAACTTTCCTGTGTTACAAATATAATAAACACAACAAACGGTATGTTTGTTTTTTAAAAGCATTATGTTTATTTGTATGGACTTTTTAAATCTGAACAAAATCCAGCATTTTCATAAATGTATCTGTTTTAACCAATAACTGCTAACTTCTGGTCCATTGAAAGCAGATAAATGACCTAAAAGTTTAACACAGCTTGAAAAATATAAATTGTTCATGCTAAAGCTACTCTGACACAACACAAAAAACTCTACTGCAAAATTTGGTTAGCCAGGCTTACTGTACACTGTGTTAACTACTGTCCAGCTGAAGTCCAGTTCAGTTGGCTAATGAGCATCTGATAAACGACTTCGATCGTACGTGCTTGCTGAATGGAGTAGAGGAGTAGTTTCTCCGCTCAGGAGCCCTAGGGATAACTTATGGATTGATCGGGGCCTGAAGCACAAATAAACTGTTTCATTGACACGCCTCGCTTTTTCCTCGAAGGTAAATTAAGCGCGGCTTGTTTTCTTAATTGATTAATTGAATGCACCATTTATTTCGTTTTAAACTTAAAAATACAACTGTAGAAAAGACTGTTATACGCTGCCTAACGGTTGGTTGTTTACTTGGATTTTGTCGGCATTAATTAAGTAATTAATCTTTTATCACGATCTATATATTCGTATTACTTCCACATATTTCTCATATTATCGATAACTTAATTGTTCAGGACAAATTTTGATACGTTTAACCATATAAAGTGCAGCAGTCGGCGACCTAAGTAAATTAGAAGGCGGCACAACTTTGGGTCGCGACCCGTGGGCTGAGAAAGACTACTCACTAGGCCCTGGTGAGTTTGTACAAATACATAGTATTAGCTACGCACAACACGACTACAAATAACGTTCGCTGCTTAAAATAAGAAGAAAAAATAATATTCGGTTTAACTACCGCCGAGTGTCAGCCATAGGCCTACAATTAAACTTTTGTAGTTGCTTTTTCGGTGCAACATTTGTTTGTAGGCTTCATGTTTGACTTGCATCAATTTAACGTTTTGTTGCGAGAAAAAATTACTCCAAAGTTACCTAAGTTGCCTTGAAGAAACTGTTTCTTTGTACAAATATACTTTCACGATATTAAACTATTTAAAGTTGTTAGAGCTAACTTACTTCAAGACACATTAATTGACAAAAACACACATACAGACGCATCTGCAATTTAGCTTCGTCGTGGTGGATGTTCATCTCAGGAAAAACCAAAGAGACTTAAACAATGTTTTAAATCTCTTTGGGAAAAACACAAATTCGTTTTCTGCTTGTTTCCGAAGATATAAATTCGAGCCCCGCATTGTTTTCATAACTAAAATAAATAATGGTATTGCGATAACTTTTTAAAGGTTAAAATTTGAACATTATTGTGTTTGTACAAATAAATCTTTCGCAAAATCAATCGATTATGTCAAATTGCCGGTATTCTGCTAGCATTTTTAACGTGTTTAATCGTGGATGATGCTGTAAAATTGTTTTTTTAGTATTGATTTTGCTTCGTGCATTTCAATGGAGGCATTTAACTTTAATTATGATAATATATTTACGTTAAGATGTTCAGTTGTTTTTTTTTTTTGGTGGGCAACAATAGAATATTAAAAATATTCAAAAATACTTTGCACAGGTTTGTGATGTAGACACTTTCATCGAATGCAAATCTTCTTGCATGTTATTTAAGTTATTTGTATAACAATTATCTAATTTTGACGAGGCTTGTGATTTTATTTACAAAAATCGTCTCGCGGATGAATACAAAGCTTCGCTGCCAGTTCTTTTATGACGTCACATTGTTGTGTTTCAGTCAGCTGACCTTCGCTTGCGTTTGTTGACAAAATGAAATGAGTTTCTTGTTTCATTAAAGTTGCACAATATTACGTATTATTCCGAAGTTCCAGGTTTTATGTAATAAAAGATATGGCGGTCACCGCAGCAATTTTATATTTATTAAAATATTTTACGTATTAAATGTTTTTGTACACCTGGACTACTGGTTAATGTCATAATTTGCTGTTAGTTTTATTTCTCTTGACTACTTTCTATTGTAAAGTCGGCAATTTACCGGTCGTCATAAAAGTTTTAGCTTTTAAAGTTTAGGATAGGAAATATTTACTGGCGGCTGAGTATAAGCCTTTTATCGTATTATCTGTTATGTGTCCATGTCGCTTCCACAAGGGTATGACATTCAGTTATTTGTAGCAACTGTCAAAAGTATAACAAGTTCAACCGCGAGTTTTTGTAACTAAACTCGCATCTCAGAAAAATATATGCTCAGATATTCTTCTATGTTGTACAATCGAGGTGCACTTTTTGACCTTGGAGTGTACAATGTTCCAAGACTTTTTGTAGAACCTCAAGGTCTTATCATGCTTTTCAAAATATTGTACAAATGGACTTTAGCAATAAGTCGGAAAAAACACAGATGGAAAAAGACTAAAATAATACTTAACGTTAATATTTGGAAGAACATCCGAATCAGAATTAGAGTGGTTTGTTTTTTAGTTTGCGAATAATACCTTATTTTTACACATTTATTTTTTGCAAATATTTGACACCAAAGTAGTTCAAATCAACATATAATTATCACTAACGGTTGCAAGCATAAAACAGCAATCTGGTCAAATAGACACTTCCTAATGATATTTACACAGCTTTTTATTTGATTTCTGAAAAAAAAAAAACATTGAAATTATGTAAAACTCGAAAATTAAATATAATACTACCGCCACCCAAACGTTAACCTCAACCCTTACCCAAATCAATAAATTATCATGTATTAGACCAAGCTTAAAGAAGTGATCCAGTCAAATAGCCACTTCCTATAATAAAGGGTTATATATGTTATATGTTTGAAGGGCACTGTGATATATAACATCTTACTTTTGTATGTAGGTATTGGGGCATAAGTTAAAGATAAGCAATAATCATGAAGTGGCAATATAAAGAGGAACATACATTCGAGAAAAGGAGGAGTGAGGGTGAAAAAATCAGACGGAAATATCCGGATAGAGTGCCTGTAAGTATCACATTGGGAACTTTGCACATTGTGCGGGGGAGATGTTTATGCAGTCTAAAACTGCGCGGTTGTAATAAAGTTTCAGCTAATATTTTCTCAGTTGTAATAATAGTGTTAAATGAGGGACTATAACGAAAACCGTGAGCACGACCTAAGTTTTGCGTGTTTGCGTGAGTTTTTTTTTTATCAATGATGTATAGTGCTATTGGTTGTACAATAAAAAACCTTTTCATAGTGTATGTTTCGCAGGATATTTGGTCAAACACTTCAATTCTAAACAAATTGACATTGTAATTTTGTTTTTAAGGTCATTGTTGAAAAGGCTGCAAAAGCAAGAATTGGTGATCTTGACAAAAAGAAGTACCTTGTTCCTTCGGATCTTACTGGTAAATAAAATTTTTTTTTGCAGGTTACAGTATTCCCATGCCCAGTGGCTCACAATCATTTTTGAGTGACTTCCATGGGCTCACGAAACCTGGCGTACTTATTTAATGAAATTATGAATCGAGTCATGAAGTATGGCGAAGCAGGTATCTCTTAAATCAAAATATTAAACTCTGAAATAACTAATATATTAAATTCTTGTTTCAGGGGTGAATTTTTATATAAATAAACCCCAACTGAATAAACAAAACTGTCTGAATTGCCCATAACGCTTTTTTGCAATTTATGGGGAAAATATATTGGTAAGCAAAGGAGATGCTGTATTGTAACTACAACCCGAAAAACTCTTGTATGTTAAAGTTAAATATTGTTTCTGTTAAGGAATGTTTGCCCTGCATGGATTTTACAAGTATTTATTTTTCAGTTGGTCAGTTTTATTTCTTGATCCGCAAAAGGATTCATTTGCGGCCAGAAGAAGCGCTTTTCTTTTTCGTAAACAACGTCATTCCACCAACAAGTACCACTATGGGGCAGCTGTACCAGGTAAAGACTTTATGTAATTGTAGCATGCATTGTTTATTATCTTTTGTAGGGTTTTAATTGCATTATGTCAGTTGTAAAATACATTTTGTTTCGCTTTAATAAAGTGAACTGAAACTAAAAAAAAAAAAAAAAATTTTACTATAGAGGAATAAGGTGGCACTGTATAAAGACAAATTGGATTTGATTCTCGACAAGCTTTCACACAACCGTGCTTCATCAGGTCAAAGTATAAATAAAAACAATTAAAATGCACGTAAAAGCGCGCTTTATACAGTGCCACCTGATTCCTCTATTTAGAATTTGACAAATACGGCCATACACAAAGATTAAATTTTACTATGTTTATAAAAATAAAGAACCTGATCATTTAGGATTTAACATATTGCAACCTGTCCCAAACAATTGCCATACGTTTACAAAACATGGTACAGGACATCTATTTGCGGGTACTCGTCAGTTTAAAAGCAACCGTTTTAACATGCTTTTAAAGTGTATTTTTAGTCATCTTTATTACAGCGCTAAAATGGACTTAAAACAAGATTGGCAAAATTAGTAACTGCCATTTAAACAGCCACATACTAAGGAGCACCAATATGCAGTCTACTCAGCAGTGCTGAAAAAAAAAACAATTTAAAAGGATAATTTTATTTCTTTTGCTGCGAACCTTACATTTACATTGTAGAAGTTTAAAAAAACAAATCTATTTATTTTAGAAAATTAATTCAGGTCTTTTTAAAACAGCAAATCAGGGAAAGAAAAGTTAAAACTAAATAATTAGTGGTAAAGACTAGACATGAAAACTAGACAAGAGAGTTGAAGAAACCAAAACCGTAAAAAACATACTTAAAAAAGAGGCACCATTTGTTTTTAAGTAGCTTCGTCAACTGTATGTGGTTAACCAAGAAGCTATTTGAAATAATTAACTCCTTTATTTATTGCCAGGAGCATCATGAAGAAGATTGCTTCCTCTACATCGCGTACAGCGACGAGAGCGTTTACGGATCACAGTGACCGTCTAAAAACAGCACTGCTAAACCATTCTTACTGTAACTTGTACCACTACTCATATCCTTTCTTTCTGTGGAAATTGTGATTTTATTTTGAAGTTTTCTGTTCTGGTAGAAATCAGATAAAAACTCCATATAAAATTGTAAAATTTCATGTGACTTTTTTGTGTGAGTTAAACGAAAGTCTCAAGTTTTAATGCTTGTATGCATTTACATTTTTTCTGAAATCGTTAGGAGAGTATTTAAATCTCCCTTTTTGTGATTTTCATTCATGAAGTTTTGTGATTTATTTTATTGTGTGTTTCAAATTGTTTTAGTCGTTAAATCATGCTTTTTTGAAAAGCTTGGTGAAAGTTACTTTTAAAACGTTTGTTTTATGGCGAAAAGAGTGAACTAAAACTTTTAATTGTTGCAGCTATTTTTTTTAAATGGTTGCTCTTTATTTTATCAAGGACATTTAATAGATTTGACTGTTTGAAAACCCAGCCAAATTTTAAATATTTTTAATTTTTTCAGTAGTCTTACAATTAAATTGTCACCATATCAATTTTACTTTTTTTCATTCCATTTTAAAGATTCTTTAAAACTTGAAGTTCATTCTTCTCATGACTACGTATTGTGACCATTGTTTTAAAATCCAATGTAGCTAAAGTCCAGGCAAATGTACTACTTTATGATATACAGATTCAGTTTATACTGACAAACCTTAAATTATACATGCTGGGTATCTGTTAGTAGTAAAATAAAAAAAAAACATTCTACGGTTTTTGTAATAACCTACTGTTCAATTTCATTTTAATATAAGATTTGATATTTTACAGACCGCATACCATTTTCAACTATTTAGGGCTTTTCATGATTTGAAATATATGTGTTACTATTGTAATGTTTTTTATTTAGGGTTTGAACGTAACCCACAAACATTAAGGTGACCCGTATAACTGCATAAAGGTCCAGCATCGTTAATATTTCTGGTGAATTGTTTTGTAATTCTTGCTACACACCATAATGTGTGTATGCTGGACTATTGTGAGACATCATGTACATTTAAAAGTAAAATTGAAAAACTGTGCTGTGTTGTAATGTGTGGGCAGTTATAGTGAGGTTTTATGACATCAGAACGTTAAATGAACTGGCACATGACTAAGTGTAATCTCAGAATATAACAAACATCAAAACAGTGTGTACTACTTTTGTAAAACTACGATTACATAGGGTTGATTTACATCTGAAAAACGGTTTAAAAAAGCAAACATTTCTTGTAATACAAACAGCAAGAAATGATGCCTAAAAACATTAGGTCAATACTTCGGTAACACCATGATAATGGTAGACTTTGTTTTAAAAATGAATTTTCCCTGATAAAATTTTGTAGTAGCACTTTAAAGGTTTGTTCCAACACGATTTTTGCCCAAGTTTGTTATGACAGCTGAACAGAAATTGCTACTAGATTAGCAGTATTTAGATCAAAATAAGACCAAAAACATATAAGTAGGTGGTTTCAAGTATAAATATTTGCTCTGACTGTTCCAGGGCTGCGGAGTCAGACTCGAGTAAGACCATGTAAAACTACCAGAGTTCCAAATCTGACGAGCGCATGCGCACTTCCAAATTTAAAACTGATATTGCCTACAAATATAAATAATAAAAGTTTAATAGCAATTGGTGGAATATTTTTCAACCATGTATTGTTAGTAAATGTATTATATGACACCCTTCTACGTGGCTGGCTAAAAATCCACCTTAATTGAGTACATAAATTGGTGAAATACATGCTGTAGAGTCGGACTTGGGGTATTTTTTAACTGACTCTGCAGCCCTGGCCTGTTCACTTAACATGTGAAATTAGCAGTATATAAGTTCTATATATTATGTAACATTACAATGTTATGTAAGGTTAATTTTAGCTTTTAGAAATATATTGCATAACATACTATTTTTAATCCATAAATAAAAATTCTATTAAACAAAATAAACAATTAAGAGTGAAATTTTGTTTCTTCATATGTATAAGTGACCAAAAAATCACCCTTGGCAGAAAACATACAAGTTAAACCTTTAGAAATTTGCTGCCTGAAATACGTTTTTGTAAAACAGTAGAGTGAAAATGTTGTTTTTATTAGTTTTTCTACGAAAATCAGTAAGACATCACTAGGGCACAAAAGATCGACTTTTACAAATCATTGCATTAGAAAAGCAGTACTAACTTAAAAAAACTAAAACCATGCGAGCTGTACTATGTACATAATACTGGAAAAAGGTAAAGGCTAAAAGAAAAAGCTTTTTTTCAAAACAGATTATAATAAGGAAAGGTCTACCTTTTAGCTTACAACATATTAGACAAATGTAGTTTTACTGAAACTTAAACAGTGAAATGTTTTTTTGCAACTTAATAATTTAAAATTTAGTTCCGTGGATTTGTTTTCTGGTGTGCAAACATATAGTGGGATATAAGGGGCAGTTATATTGCAATGACAGGATTATAAAAGAATAAATATTTACAACAACAATATATGAATTTTCAAAGGTTTGTTACAGCTCTCTTTATTTTTAAAAGAAACTTGAAAAAATTGAATGACAATGGAAAACTACTCGTGATAGGATATTAGAATACATATCATATGAAAATATTATCCAATTAGCAAATGTATATGAAGACAATGTATTTGACAACTGAAGATCTACATCAGTGTTTCTCAACCTTTTTTGTGTTGGTCTAATTATCTTCACTTAAATTTTTTGCAAACTAAAAGGAAAAAAAAGAGAATCGCAATAATAAATTCAAATTGATTGAATATGGGCCATGGCTTTGTATTGCTTCCCACAGTTTTGCAAATTTCAAAGAAATCTTGCTCAGAAACAATCTCAATAAATCTAACCGTGTAAACTAGTGCAGTCTGTAACCCTAACAAATCAAATGGCAAGCCAATTTTGGGTTGCGACCGACGGGTTGAGAAACAATGATCTACATCAAGCACTCAGTTTATATGGAGTGCTAATATGTATGGCAATTAACGTTACACAGGCACTTGAGAAAAATGTACCCTTTATATGCAAGACTTTAAATCTAAGCAAACTCCATTAAATGTTGTCCATTCATTTTGTTTAAGCCTCCCATATGGAGATCCAGCTTGCTTTATACGAACAGAGATGAAAGTGTTTTGCATCATTTTAACAGATGAGTGTATGGAATACGAAGTAAGAATATCAAAGCCCATAACGTTGAAATTAAATAAGAAGTTATTCAAAACGTTCAAAATGCTACCTACTTGTGAATGGGCGTTGGTACTCCCACTGTGTTTAACTACAACCTTCAACCAATATGCTACAAAGTATATGGATAAAGAGGTTACTTATCATACTTTGGCCTTGCAAACAAAATGTTTCTACACACAAAATTTGTAGCATTGGTCTACCACTAGTCTTCTTTTAAATTGCTTAAAAAAAAGAAAACATAATAAAACAAAAAGAATAGCAATAAAACTTGACAAGGAATGGCTTGGAACATAAAGAGTTGACAGCAGCAATGAAAAAGAAATCATTCAAACAAGTTAGGCTACACAGGCATTTAAGTAGACCCGCCCCTATCCTAATGGATGACAAACTTTATATGATGGTGACAAAAGTAAAATATGAAAGTAATCACAATTTAAGAAATCCTTTTTTTAGTTATTGCCATTCAGCAGTTTTTTCAATATCAAACTGTATTTTTGTTTCTTAAAAGGCAAAATAGTATAAGTAAGAACCTTGCTAAGGGACACTAAAGATAAATGTAAGCGATCCCAAACGTTCACAACATACTATCTACTTCTAAACGGGCTTTAATATTCTTTAACTAAAACCTCCAACCAGTATGTTACAAAATTAACCATTGCAGCAATTTTATCCAAATAAATGGTTTGCTTGAAAAATAATACATTGGTCATACTCCTTGCCAAAATATCAGGCATTGATCTTGGAATGTTAAGAATTACCACTGAACACAGTGAAAATAAAAGCTATTCAAAAGTACCATTCCCAACACCATACTTTAGTGACTATGTCACTCGAGTCAAAACCAAATTAAAGTTTAAATTCTCAGTTGTTGGTGTGCATGTCTCATTTATATCAATCGTGTAGCTTCTATTGTTGTTTGCAATCTCCCTTCTTCTTCTTTCCACCTCTAGCGTAGTACTGAGCTTCCTGCTCACGGCGAAACTGAGCTTCTTCATCTGCGATTCTTGCCAAACCTTCTCCGTATTCTATGTCAGTCGCACCACGACCTTGACACCAATCACAAGGTCAGGTTGAAATAGCAAACAAAAATTTTAACCGAACAACTTTATACATTTTGTACCATTTGTTAAGTTATGACCGTTTTGGTGTCTTTTTTATTAAACATTGCTCCTAGTGGCCGGCTTTAACTTAAGCCAAAAGGTGTCTTGTCTTCTTTCTTTAAGATTTGTTGTAATTAACTGCTATTTTTTATTGTGTAGGTTTAGGTTTTATGTTCGCGTTTTGTTTATTATTGGAACTTTTTAACCTTTATTCATGGTTCTTTATCTGAATGAAAAACCTTAGTTGTAATCATCACTTGTGTTTCTTATTTTCCAACTGATAAGACTTTAGAACGACAGATTTGTTATAATGTTAATGCAGCCTTGGTTTATTTCCACTTAGGTACGTACGCAAAAAGCTTACTGGCCATTTTCATTAAAGCACTTAATAAATTAATTTTTGTTTCAGTTGTTCGCTCACATGTGCAGCAGAAAAAAAAAACGCCTTGAAATTCTACGATTTGTACCGGAAGGACATATTGTTTATTTTGTATGATAATACAACTTCAGACAACTTGCTAAATTTATTTCTCCAGTGGAAATAGCCTAAAAATCTCTACCACTTGAAATTTTTTTTAATAATTTGCTGTCTCTAGCAATAAAAATACCTTTAAGCAATATCATAAAGACTGATGTGTTATTCCATTTTCAAACAAGTTTTAGATTGGACTACTGTTACTTATATTCGTTAAATCGCTAAAACTCCATATAATGCCTTACCAAAATCAGTTGGCCTAATCAAGATTCTTGGGCAAGTAAGGCCACGCTAGAGAAACAACTAGCCTGCGGTGTTCGAACTCCGAACAGCCTTCCTGCCTTGTTTGCATGAAAATCCTGATTAGGCCGACAGATTTCAGTTAAAATTTCAGAAGGCATTATGTGTACTATATAATGTGGGTTATTTTTTGGTCAGTATAACTTAAAAAAGGCTTAAACACAAATTAAACATTGTGTATATGAATATTTCAGTTTCCCTTCAACTAGTTCACAGACCCAACACAAAAGTCAAAGGTAAGCCAGAATACAAACTAGGTAAGTTAACTTAAAAAAAGTTTTTTTTTTGTACCTTGCAATGCATCGTCAGCAACTGGTTGTCTTCGATGATTTTGCAGGGGAGATTCAGATCTGGTGTTTTTCGGGTCATATTGTCCTTCGGGCCGATGGTGGTCACCGTTGTGCACATTGGGGGGTTGGGGCCGGCGGGGTTTTTCGCTGTTCACCCTCCGAGCGTGGCTCTCCAGTGCTCGGGATTGTGAGTATTTAGTGGTGTGCCGTCGACTGTTAATAGGACTGGATCAAAATTCAAAGCACAAGTTTTGACTTTAATTGTGTACTAATAAAACTGGAATGTTCTATAAACATTTAGGTAACAAACAAAACTAAGATTCATTTGGAAACAAAAAAACAGTAAAAATATGAGTATAATATGTACAAATTGTCACCTATAGCAATACTATTAATCACAGCGACACTTCTGCTATAAACAAAACAAAAAGTTAGTGGAAATAGATTAAAAAAGCAACTCACCAAAAACTAGACTAATTATGTTTTTAAGTTCAGGAAAAATGACACACAACTATACCAGATAGCTAAAGAGTCAACTACCTGTCAGGCAGATTAGCTTCCACGGACTTTGGTGTCGTTTCATCCAATTCCTCAACACTTTTTGAGGGCTGCGGAGGTCTTTGAGGGGTCACACGCTGATCAGGTTCACGACGACCTTGAAATGAACTTGGTTGACCCCTTTCATCAGGATGTCGATGATCCCTGTCCTGAGGTCGATGACCTCTCTCATCTGGCCGATGACCTCTGTCATCTGGTCGATATTCTCTGTTTTCTGGTTGAGCTACTCTATGACCTCTTTCGTCAGGTCGGTGACCCCTCTCGTCAGGTCGATGACCTCTTTCACCAGGTCGATGACCCCTTTCATCAGGTCGATGACCCCTTTCGTCAGGACGATGACCCCTTTCGTCAGGACGATGACCCCTTTCGTCAGGTCGGTGACCCCTCTCGTCAGGTCGATGACCTCTTTCACCAGGTCGATGACCCCTTTCATCAGGTCGATGACCCCTTTCGTCAGGACGATGACCCCTTTCGTCAGGCCGATAGTTTGGGTGACCCCTATCAGTTGGCATATGAGCTCTATCTTCATGGGAATAGTTTGGATGACCTCTAACCCGAGGTCTTTGACCTCTCTCATCTGGGTGACCCCTTTCGTTTGGGAAATACCCTGGTGGTGCTTCACCTGCAGGCTGAGAAAAAGGTAAATAGACTTAAACTTTTAGTATTTGAATTGAAATAAACACTATACATGCAGAGGCGCCCGGAGAAAATTTTCCAGGAAGGGGCAAGTCGAATATATACACATAATTTAACTTCAGTACCTATGATATTAATATGTACATACGATTTTATATTAGTAGAAATTTATATACAAATTAATATTATTCAATTAGTAATCTAGTAAAACTGATAAACATTAATAAAACTTATAAACCATAATAATAATATTCGCATTTTGAAATTCCAGATGGAATTCCAGATTTTTGCGCTTTGTGCGAATGATCTTTCTATGTCCAGTTTGAGGCCCGCCTGATTCACAGTTGTTGTAACATTTTAATAACACAATTCTTAGTTAACGTTTTGTGCGGCCAGCAGAGATGTTTTTGAGTTTGGTTTTGGCCTGTGAACAAAAAAAGGTTGCCGACCCTTGTTGTATACTGTATCTCATGACACACAAATGACTACAATTGCACTTTCTCTTCATCTTCTATCCTGACGTTGACTTTTAAGTTTAAATTCCCAAAGTGACAAATTCCAGTTTAGTATTTTGACTTTGAAAACTCAGTTTCAACCAAACTAAATTTTATTCACCATTTTTATAAGTTTGCCTTTCTTCTTTTTGCTAAATTGTTTCTCACGCTGCATTTCCATTTCAGCTTCATGCATGTCACGCTCGTGGATAAATCTAAAAATATTTTTTTACAGAAATTTGTGCAAATATTAAGAATCTGGCATAGGTAAGTAATTTTTCACAAAATCTAAAAATAGTCATGGACCAGTTTCACTCTAAATTTAGTGATGTTAAGATGTCAAAACTTAGTTTTCACCGATGTAACGATTTTTCTTATCCTATAAACAATTAACTCTAAAACTGTGCGCCAATAACTTCGGTTTAATTTAGGAAAATAACCTATTCGCATCACAATTAGGAATAGGGACATTATACAAGCATATGGGATTTATACGTACAATATACATACAAGATAACTGATTATATTATGGCATTTACCAAATGTCTTGTCATATATTGAAGCGATTTTTAAGCTGAGTGAAACTGCTATAAACTCAACTCTAATACTTTTTCGGCTTGGTGCCATAATGTTAGAAGAGTTTTACCTTGCCAATTCTTCGTCCTGAAGTTCGACGACTGCTTTTATGTTTTTAATTTTCTCCTTTGACCTTTGAACCCTCTCTGCCTCTTCATCTTGCAAACGTTTCGCAATTTCCTAATTAAAAAGAAACAATTATTACTACAAATCACTTCAGGTTAATATTGTCATTATAGTATACCTATAAAACTGTGTTAAACTACATTAAGATATATATATATGATTGCACTGTGTGTGAAACGTTTTATTAAAACATTACGCTAGTCATAACTGTAAGCTGTACCAGAATGTAAATAAAAACTTATTTGTTAGTATAAAAACTATGTAAAACACTTGTACTGTAATAAGATTTATTTTTTACTTGACTTTAGAAATATTTTGTCGTGAATTTTGCTAAGAAAGTTTAATAGCTACTAAATGTAAAATGTGTTGAATAGAATCTCACACACCCCAGTTTGAAAACTATTAAGTTAAAACATCTAGAGTTATGTAAGAAAAAATGTTTTTACTGTTAACAAGTGAAAAAAAAGAAAGAAGTAAAAAGAAACATTAAAAATGAATTATTGTTCAAGTCACCTCATCTGACATATGCCTTGGTGCTGGTGTCGGGCGTTCCGGCTGTGATCTTAAATCAAGGTCACTCAAGCGTTCGGCCAATTCACGATCTTTGCGTTTTTGACGAAGCTCTGTGTTAAATGTCATTATTATTTAATTTTTCATTATTATTTAACTAAAAGCAGATAAACAATAAAAATACCATTTTCTAACATAAAAAAGAAAACAAAGTTCTTACCACGATGTCTTTCGCGCTCCATTATAATTTTGGCCATTTCCTACAAAAAACATTAAAATGGATGTTTCAGTGCTATTTTTCAGGCAATGCTACAAATGCTGTTTGATTTGTTATGTTACTCAACTTGGCAATGAAATACAAATGTTGTCATTTTCTATTTTCTCTTTTGGCAACTTATTGTTTAAACAGCAACTAAGTGTGAATATGCCAACAGCAAGTGAAGTTAATATTTTAAAGCTATCAAATGTTTTATGTTAAGCAAGTAATAATTTTTTTTATTTAATTTTATTGATTTACAATTTGCCACATACACTAAAACGTCAACAACACTTATGTATTATATAGGACTTTATAAAAGGACTGTTAGTTAGAGGTTAAAACATATGCCTGAATACTGAAGAATCGAAATGCAGCTTAAGGTCAATTTGTTGAATATAGTTTTACTTTTTACAATCATTACTTACACTGTCTCTTTGTTCAGTTTCCAACTTGTGTTGTTGTTCATCGACATGTTGCCGGAATAGATCTTCTTGAATGTCTTCCGCAACTTGTTCATCCATGTCTTTGCTGAAGTAAAACAGGACATATGCAATGAGAACGAACGCAAAAAGCTCAACAACTGAACGTTATTTTTGTAATTGAAGCTTTTTTTTTTTTTTTTTGGTTTATATGCAACATGACATACTTATTTCAAACTTTATTGCTGATTGATGATATCCATTTGATAATAAAAATGTGATTTAAGTTGACACAAATAAAATACAAAAATGATACAATAAAACATCAAACCCTTAACATTATACTTTTGTTTGGTATTTTTTTTCCTTTGTGTTTGTGAAATTACTTTAAAGGAAAAATGTTATATTGCACAAAAAATCGATGTACTCAAATGTTTTTGTCATTTTCAACAAACATACAATGATATCAATGAACAATTGTTCAGATAACGAATCTATGAAATTTCAAAGAAAAATGATAACATGGAAATTTATTGGTCAGTTAAAATCAAGTTAATTAAGTTGATTTATGTACAAAAGAGCTTTGGAAAATCAAATACATTAACATTTTTAAATTCAAGACTCACTAGTGTGCCTCGCGAGATTGCAAGGTGTGCCGCGAAACTTTTTGTAATTTGGGAAAATAGAGTATTTGTGTTGCCAATAGGCATACATACACGCAAGCATTTTAGACTTAAATACACACCATTCATTACAAATAAATTGTTGAGACATTTGCATATAGTTGGTCGTGTATTAAGGGCGATTGTAACGAGACTCTATTGTTGTTCTGTTAAAAGTGTGCCGCGAAATACTTAAGATATTTTTAGTGTGCCGCGAGCCAACAAAGTTTGGGAACCACTGATCTATAGCCCTTTTTATTATTATGAATGTAGCAAACCAGTTATAATTAAAATTCACACATTATTAGTAAACGTCACAAACTTTTTTTATTATTATGAATGAAGGAAACCTTAATAATTAAAATTCACACATAAGTGAAAAAATTCACACACAACTTAAACATATGTAATGGACAAATAATTACAGTTGTTCTTGTTCATCAAGAGTTAATATCCTTGCTTTTCGATCTTCTTCATCTTGAAGTTCTTTTGCAGTTTTTATGTCGCCCATAACTGTTCTTCGCTGCTCAACATTTGAAGCATAATGATGCTCAACTAAAGAAAAAGCTCATTTTAAAGATTACAATAAAAAACTACCAGAAGTTGCTTAGGAACATATACTAATTAATAAACTGTGCAAATAACAAAGTTAAGCTTACAGATACTTTGTCTACCTTAATTTATTTACCAATAAAATTACTAGAACAGTTTGTTCATACATATGATGATACCCTTTATGTACATCACACTCATTTCAATAATTAAATTCTATGAAAAATGGCCATATGTTTCAGTATAGACGCCACTGGTAAAGCAAATAAATAGGCATTTAGAGATTAAGGCAAAGAAGTACTAAATAAAAATAGACTAATGCTTTAGGTGTACCAAGTTCCAATCACAAAAAAATAAACAAAGTCTTACTTTCTCGTTCCTGCAAATAATGTGCCAATGCTCCATCTTCTATAACTCGGTATTCCTGGACAGCTGAAATAGAGTTCAGTTGTCAAAGACAGGTTTGTAAAAATTGCATCTCAAGTATGGTCATATTAGATAACTCTATTATTCATAAGACTACATAATAGGTAGATTAGGCACTGCAGTAAAGTCATTTAGCATACAATATTTTAGTTTTAGATGTGGAATAAACCATAAAAAATTAGAAATTTATAAATAGACCTTTTAGTTAGCAGTTTAAAACAAATAGTACATCATAACTAGGGATGTTCAAAGTAGAATCCCAAGGTATTCTAGAATAATAGGTTTCGAATCTAGAATAACGAATCCAGAATAGCGAATCCTAATATATTTTTATTAAATTATTTAACCTCGATTTTGTTTGGGGAACGGACTAATGTTAATCTACCCTACAGGGCCCACAATCACAGCAATAAATCGCCCAAATAATTTGCTAACATGTGTACATTATAAAAAAAATCTCCCATATGTTTAGCATTCTTAACAACTGACAATCTGAAGCCGTTCTGTAAAATGTAATATGTCAACTGTCCAGGTTGTGTCCAAAACTTATATTTTTGGCAATAGTGAGAAAATGCAACACTGCACACAGAAGTCTTAAGCAATTCGGTCCTGTTTTTGAAAGCATTGTCGAGTCTTAGTGCTTCTTTTGACTGACAATGATCTGTTATGCAGTCAAATAATGTACTGCAAAGAATACAAAGTTATTATTGACATAACGAATTCGTGACAATTACGTTGTGCATAACTGCATAACTTCACTAAATATTGGCCTAAAGTTGACCTTAAGTAACCCCATAGCGCATTTTGTGGACGGCCAGCACGTTTTGCAACGCTATGTTACTTTTGCAACTTAACGCATTTAGGGAATTTGCGAACTCCACACCAGACATTACACGTTAGCCGATCGCCCAATAACGCTTGATTGACACTTAATTATTAGACGAACGTTATCGCGAGACGCGGTAATTGGTCGCCCGAAAAACGCTGACACTGCACTACGAGGTTACATTTAAAGCAAGCACTATAAATTGGTCGCCGAGGTGACAGGCCAACTTACCACACGCGTTTGTACAATTAGGCGCGACAATCGGCGGTAAAACATTAAATTATATCGGTTCCAATTACCCGAAATAAACGGCAGAATTGGATTCGAATCCCATCTGGATTCGAATCCAAGGATTCGATATTCTACTTTGAGCATCCCTAATCATAACACACTAAAGTTTTTCTTTTTGTGAGCGCTGGTGTAGAATCCTGCCACATTTTCATCCGTGGGTTTATATTGCTAACATTATATGGGTTAGGGTGATAGTTAGCGTTTGGGTGGGTCAACGGACAAGTATTAATATTATATTTATTTTCCAATATTCATTTTTCACTTGCAATTTTGATTTAAACACCAGGATTTACTGCAAAAAAAGTGGTAGGGTTCCAGAACAGCGCCTGGTAGTGAATTATTATCAATATTGTTTTAATGCCTAAAAATTTGTTTTAACAGCTTGAAACACTGAAAAACTCACCTTCATTTACAGGTCTCAAGTTTTGTTCCTCAATTGCTTCGCGTTGCAGCCGAGCAGACATTTTTTTACAACACAGAAAACAACTCAACACCAAAACAGAATAAATTCAACCACCTACCAGTTAGTTTGTAGGCACTAAATCAAGAAATAAACAATGTGTACAATTTTAAACTAAAAAAATTGGCGCTGAGCTAGAATCCTACCACATTTTCGTCTGGGGGTTTATATTGCTGACAATATTTTGGGTAAAGAGGCTGGTCTAGAATCATACCACATCAGTGAAACAATTATTAATGCACAATATATCTGTCAGGGTTTCAGTTAGTGTTTGGTTGGGTCAAGTACTATTATTTAATAATATTGCTTTACCTAAACAAACTTAAACGGCACCATAACCCCCAAAAAAGTTTGCTGTGGTAGGATTCTAGAACAACGGCTATATTTCAACAAATAAACAAATAAATAAAACCATACTTTACTAAAATCAGACTTTTGTGTTAAAAACGACAACTACAACTTTAAAAGCTTAAAAACTGACAATATTTCGAGCGGTTTCGCCCTACATTGTTCTTAAAGTGATGTAAACAGCCATACAGTCGCTAAACTGGCGAAATAAAGAGGTTTTGTTTAGTGGTACTACATTTGCTTGGTTGGCAAACAAATTCACTCACTACGAAACATTTTTAAGACTTGAGAAAAAAAGGGAGAAAAGTTGTGTTGGAAGTTACTTAAAGTATGGTCTCACCTGGCGGTCATTAAATAGAAGCCATTTTGTTTCCTTAAATGACAACTTACAATTTTAACAAAACTCGTTTTTCTATTTTAAATACCTGATCGAGGTTCTGAAAGAACTTTCGTTTATTAAGTCCAGAAAGCCACACAATATCCCAAAACTACACGAAATATTTAAATGTTAACATAACTGAAATATTACCGTTTTGTGTACAGGTTGTGTATTTTGTTCTGCATATAACGAACACAAAATATTTGATATGAACAAAAAATAAAACTTGAATAGCTTGCAAAATTATTAGAGTCAAAGTTGATATATGCTGAAGAAAATTATTATACACAGAATAACATACAAACAAAACGCTAAGAAATATATGAAATTATTGAAAAAATGCAACCTAAATAAATTTGTTAAGCACCCCAAAAGTTCTCTAATCATTGGATTGTTACAATTATATTCCCGCTTGGTCCATTAAGTACCAATAAAATAAAATTTCGAATTTAGATGAAGTGAACTTATTTTAATTTATTAGAAAAAGAAGTATCACGCAATAACCAGCCCAGGTTTTAAACGAAAGATCACTAAATTTTTTGTCTTGTCACGCAATAAGGGAAAAATAAAACTGAAACAGAGTGACCAGACCAAAGAGATTACACCGGACCAATCACCCTTTTCTACCTTTAGTATTATTATTAGTGAGCTCAGAATAATGTTTCGTTTTATACCATACAGTATATAAAGGGGCAGAACTGACGATGCCACTTGGCGAAATATATTTTCCTTTTAAACAAAACGTCTGATCCTGTTTTTACTCATGTTTTTAACTATGAGTTTTACTTGTTGATATACGCGTCAGCGGAGCAGTGATCGACTGGCTAAAACCTGCCGCCGATGGTTTTCGATTCTATAAAGATACACCCTATTGTATATAAACGGGCGTTTACTGGAAAACTCGAATTGAGAAAAACGGGGCAATAAAGTGACAAAGTAATGGGGCTGTGAAATACGA
Organism: Ascidiella aspersa; assembly: GCF_963924565.1. NCBI lineage: Eukaryota > Metazoa > Chordata > Ascidiacea > Phlebobranchia > Ascidiidae > Ascidiella > Ascidiella aspersa. The sequence continues at coordinate 32,686,275 of NC_139450.1, forward strand.
TTGTGATGCATATTGAGCTTACGTTACGTCATAAACCTCTTATGCGCGAATAAACCCTATTTGCTAAACAAGGCGATGAAGTGTTTGCGTGCATGACAAATACTTGTGAAATAGTGTGAATATGGCCCCCGAAATTTAGGCAAATTATCATAGTTATTTAAACTAAACAGTTTGCATAATGCTTTACATAAAACAGTTTACATAATGCTTCAAAAATGCACACTAATTTATGACTGAAAACTACGACCATTGCATACCCTCTGTTGGGAAAACATTATTTTCAAAAGCATCTATTTGCAATATGATTGATTCTTGGTCGACTAATTGCACCATTATTCGAAAGTACTCGAGTATAGCAATATATGGATATAAATATTTGCCAAAAACAATTGTTTGGTTAACCAGTTTCCAGAAAATAACAACAAGATAATTAACACAAATGCAATACTTCCATTAGGTAAAAGTAAAAAACGATGTTTAAAAGAAAACCAAACCTTTCAAAAGTACATATAGGTAATTCAATCCCAAACTTGCAAAAAAATACTAATTTTCATTACTTCATTATCTAAAAGTAAAAATAGGCTAAGAGAGGCCATAACAAGTAAAATATTAAAAACTTGAAGTACACATAAAGATAAGTAACTGATACTTTCGACAAATTTCTACTTTGCATCATTCAACAGATCAAAGGCAAGAGTTTGAGCAAAAAAATCGACATACTGCGACTTGTCCCATTGACGCACCTTAATCGGTTCGCCAGCTTCCAAATGAATAAGACTCGATTTCAGCTTCTTAAACGTCTCAGCAGGAATTAAGTGACCAGGACTAGAAGTTGACGGTTTATCTTGATTTGGTTTGTAATCTAAGTTACCTTCTGAAGTGTTTCTTTTTAAATTTTTGCTGGATTCAGTATGATTCGGCAAATTTTGTGGCGACTGCATTGGTGGTGATTTTGTGGTTGTTTGTGGAAACAAAGATGCAGACGTTTGTGGCACGCATGCGTCCAGTGCGTTCTGATTTGAAACCACGAGGTTGTCTGAAAGTCCGTACAGCAAAGCGGACTGAAGCAGCTCACTACCAAGGATGTCCGTTGACTCAACTCGGTACGGATCCGACAAAGGTTGCTCTCTTTCCCTTGGCTGGGTTTTCGCTTCAGATGTCTCGCTTTTTGCGGGCGCTGACACCTTTAAAATCATATAACAAATAAATGGCACAAACGGATTTAAGAAAGATAGCGGTTACATAAAAAAACAGAACACGCGGGTTCGCATATTTTTGCCTTCCATAAAGAGTCAGGAAATAAGAAATGGTGCTACAATTTAAAAAAAAAGTTTCAAGGTTTTATTTAAAATATCTTGCTTCATAGTTTGTTAAGTTTTTGTATTTTAAATACTAATTTTTTAAGCATATTAGTTTTAGCAAAGAGCTTTACATAATTGATTTACCCAAAGATACGAAATAAAGTCTGATCACAGCTTTAAAATATCTTTAAAAATGCAACAAATCTTGGAAGCAAAAATCGATTATTGTTTCATGTTCCGTTTGTTTCTGTTAATCATTTTTTCAATCCAAAGGATATCGGACTGAGGTCACATTTTGCAATTTAAAGTCAACCAATGGACTATAGCTGTTAGACACGTTTCCAAAAGCAAACAAAATGCCATTGCAAAAATAAAAGTTACCTTGGTTAGTTTTTGAGACGAGGATGCTCGAATCTTGTCCGACTCAGCAGCGGCTTGTTTCCGTGTTTTGCTCATTCTCCTTGATGTTGTGTGTTCACTCCTCGGCCTGGATCGCTTGTTGATCGACTTTAGCCGCTTCACGATCCGCGAGTCAATTTGCATCGGGTAAACTATGGACGCCATGGCTGCGCTTTCACCCATGATGGCTGTTGTGAGACGGGCAGACATGCCTAGGTCTGGAATTTGGAAAGGTTACGTTTTTCACTATTTGAGAATTTTTAATATGGTGACACGGTACATGGGAACAAACACACGCTGTGATGTTACAGGATGTATCCTGATAAGAGCAAGGTGACGTCATCTTCGGAGAATATAGATTTACGAATATTTTCAGAAATGTAAAATCTCTAAATACTAGTTGTCTAATATTGTTTATATAATGTGTTTTGATAAGCGCACCTTTTAAATGAGTAGAAAGACTAAGAATCCTGGTACGGCGAGTTCTTGGACCCCTGGACTTTCTCCGCAGTATTGTCACCATTTCTTTTCTAAGAGTTTCATTCCATATTCCATAGATAAGGGGATAATAAAAGCAGCTGAACACAAAAATAGTTTTGATATATTTGGGATAAAAATTTTATGGCTTGTGTACTAATGCTTTCCTAAAAATTTCAACGATGTGCTAAAAAGCTCCATTAAAAAATGAATTTCCGGAGATATATATTTTTTCAAAATTAAATCAGAGATTGCAATGCATACTGTAATAATTTTAACTGAGAGCGTTTTAAATAAAATTAGCTTTCAAATAAGAAAAATTATTTGTCATTTAGTTCAATTTATTCAAGATTGTAGTTCATAAGATCACAATGTATCCACTATAATTATCTTAGCAAATCAAATAAGAAAAAAAATATTTGTTGTTTAGTATAATTTAATCAAAACAATATGTTTAATAAGAAATATAGTGTTTATTTGCACTTACGAAAAGTACAGCAGTATTGTGGATAAAGATACAGCCCAGTCTGGTACATTTGAGTTCTCGTTGAATGTAAAAAGTAGCGTTACAATTGCAAATGGTCCGAAATTAACAAAAAGTAAACCCACAATTGCAAGGATTGTACCACAAGCCTAAACAAAAAATAAAAAAGATTATTTTTAAAGATATTAATTATTTTTCTATAAATTTATTTACATTTTACAGCCAAAAAAAGTGAATTTCTGAAACAAACATGTATTTTTTTCAAATTTCTGTTGTGTTTATTTCATAAAGACTTCCAGGTAATAAAAGTTTTGTGGCTAAATTATTAAATATTTATGTCTGGCATGTAATTTAAACACCCCTTAATATTGGACTAGGATAAATTATTGAACCTAACGACGAGCATAAAACTTTACTCCAAAAAAACCTTTGGCATATTTCTGTAATAGCGAAGATGTGAAAATCCCATAGATCTTCCACAAAACGAATATCTGCGAAAAGAATGTGAAGTTGATGGCCTTGTTTCTGTAAAAAAGGAAAATATTTTTTAAAGAAATAAAAAACACAAAATAAATGACAAACTCTGTTACACATTGAAACCAAAAACGAAAGAAATTAAAGTTTAAAAAGAAAACCTGTGAGATTTTTTATTTTACAATAAATTATGTACTGCTTCTTTAATTAATTAATAATATTGATAAGAAATAGCTATAACTTTAAAATTAGTTAAAAAAACAATGTTCGGCAACTTGATGGCATTGCTTACAATTAAGTTCCTTTGCACAAATCGATAAACAATAAAATGAGACACCATAAAAGCTCTTTCCCATTTACAACAATAAACAACAAAACAATTACAATCATAAACAACAAAATCCCAAGTACAAAATTGTGGTAGTTTTTCTCAAATTATTAAAGGTGAAATTACAAAAGTTTTCTAAAGATCCAGTGAGACATGGAAATCATAAAAATTTACAAACAGAATTTTACCACCATCTTGTGACGTCACAAAGCCACAAGTCTTTTGACTCTTAGGTCTTGGATTTTCAGCGATGTGAGGATTATAGTCACATGAATGACCCATAAAGTCTTGTGAAGACATGAGAATTTTTGACACAGGGTTGGTCGAATTGCCATTGCCATTGCCCTTATTCTCCAGCACACATGATCCTGTGATAGGATCAAGCGACAAATCGCTTGGACAAGTAACATTAACTGTGTCTGGTTCTGGGTTATCGTCAGCATAAGAAACCTTTAGAAAAAAATGAAAGGTTTTGTGCTTTTTTACTGAACAAAAATTTGGTAAAGTTATATACAGCCAAAAGATGCACATCAGTTAAGAAAGTAGCAATATTGTACCAAGAATATTAATTATATTTGGCACATTTTCCAAAAAATACAAAGTAACCGAAAATACATTCATAGAGGTTGTTTATATTAAGTTATGCAACATGATGTTCTTGAAAAACCATAAGGACTCCATGTTTGGTTCTAACCCTAAATTCTACATTTTTATTTTTACAAACTACAGATGATCAACAACATTTTTGACATTGTAAATATGCTTCATTTCCACAAAAAACAAAATAAAAAATTTTAAAATAAAAGTTTGTTATCATGGCTAACTTCACATATTTTGGTGTTATCACAACAAACAGAATTTTGCATTCATTCATGACACCAAAGTTTATTAGTTTTTAAATACGTACCTGATGTGGCAAATTAGTGGCAGAATGCAGAATGGATTTGTGCTTCACACATTTGCTTTTTATAACGCCAGAGTCATCCAAAACACTTATGGTTGACAAACTTTGTTGATGTTTTCCACCAGGCGTGCCTACTGTTTGCAAAAATAAATAAATTACAAAAATTATGGATCATACAAGATACACCTGTTTTAGCAACTTTTAACCAACAACATTTTTATATAACTTTTAAAAACAGTTTTCAAATTGATATAAGCAGTAAGTATTTAGAACAAGGAACTTCTTTAAAAAATTAATACCTGTTGTGGAATGTTTAGTATTTTCTTTGTCAATCTCGTGATACAACGGCATATCCCTGAATCGAGCAAAAGGTATTTTAAACATGATATTTTATAAAATTTAACTAAAAAAATATAGTTTTTCCCGTTGTTCATAGATTTGGGTGGCAGTAATGACCTATTCTGCATTATTTAACCTAAATTTTAATTGAATGACGAGCTTGTAAACATGCAATTGGGCTTTAAATAAATGCAAACAGACATGATGGGGAGATAGAAGGTAACAACTTGAAAAGGTTATCCCTTCTGGCTAAAGTATGCCCTCATTTATTATTCCAGCTTGTGGCAGACTTAATACGACCGCAACGAGACAAGATCGTTAGGAAAGATCAATGCCAACTACAATGATGCTACTAGAAGTTTCCACGCTTTTCACTGTTTATATACAGATTAATTAGGGTCTAGCTTGTTGATTGGGGATCAGGGTAATTTACAATTAAATTTTTATTTTAAAAATAAAAGAAAAATACTAGTTTAAAATTACCAGCATTTTTTTTTATTAATATACAAGCTTGGACATTATTGCTAACCATGTAACACATCTAATATTAAAAAATATTTACAAATAAATACCTTTACAAGTTTTGAAAAATACAAACACACTAAACAAAACATTACCAAGAATCCTTCCTTCGCATTTTTTTGCATTACCTCTTTGCATTACCTAACGGGCATAAAGCAAACATCGTAAAGTTAAGTGATTTAAAACAAATTGACGTAAAATCGAGCTCTTTGCAGACCGTAAATTAGTTTTACTGCGATAACGGGCTTAGCGGAGAGACCACAAAATCACTAAGGCACTGTATATATATTAACGACTTGATGCTGCAAAGAGGCGAAATGAGCTGCATGCAAGCACTTTGCATTACCTCAACTGGTGCTAAATTAAGGAATATAGCATTTTTTACTAATCAGCTTTTTTTATAATTTTTTAAATTATTGTCAAATCGATTGATAGAAATATGTAGAAATTTTGACATAAAATCAAATTAAGATTATCAAAAGTTTATACTTGTGACTGATGTTGGATGAAGTATGTTTGTGATGATTGCTTGAATGCTTCTTGTGCGCAATTCCGAAAATGCAGCAATAAATTATCACGACACAGAGGTAGGGCACAATGATGAAGGATGACACCTGAAAATTAAATCAATTTTGATTAATTAACCATGAGAAAGGATATAAAAGCATTTCTAATTAGATAAATAAGCTAGAGTTTAAATACTGAAAAAAGGCTAATCAAATCATTATTTAGGAGTTATATTTGCAAAATTACAAAAAATCTGTTTGAAAACATAGATACACTATACATGGATCTGTAATGGAGCTTTAAACGATTGTCAAAGCTAAATAGGTCGATTAAATCAACATCTTAATAAAAAAACCTGTTTCAAAATTCACTTGTATTATGATGATTCACTCAATCTATTTGGCTTTGGCATTTATTTTAAGAAACACTACAGATTGAGCATTTTTTACACATTAAAATATGTGCTTAAAACAGCATTAAAATGAATTCTTAAAATACACATAAATAAGTGATTGCAGAATGCCGGTAAACTAAGTTTTACCCAAAATAAGGAGAATCCATGGCTTGATTTCCAGAAAGGCAGGCAAGTAAATGACGATGCAAAGAACTTGTATTTCAAGTTGTGTTTAAATATTGGAACCAAAGCAGAAGAAAAGGAAAAAACCCAACAAAAAATCAAGAGTCCAACAACCCGAAGTCCCTTTATATGACTGGAATACTTCAATGGGTGGATAATAACAAAATATCTGTACGAAGATAATTTTAAATGATGTATTTTTGCAAATAATGTTCTTATTATTCCAAAATGCCAATTTAGGTTTCTGTATAGAGAATATAGGACCACAGTTCAGAAAAAACTAAAATGTGAAACATGTTTGAAAATGTTTATAAACTTTAATACCTAACTATAATTTTTTTTAACTATACCGTACTAGTTGCTGGTACACATTATCTGTAAAACAAGGTTTAACAATATTTGTTACAAATATAGTCAAACAAAATTATTACAACCATTTGCATTCAGTAAAACATTTCACATAGGACAGCCTGATCTAAATGAGATTTTTTTGATTTCGATTGACAAAACTAAACAAACTAAAATCAGAAATCAAGTAAAAATTAATCTTCAGGATTGGATTATTATCAAAACAATCATGCACTTTGTTCATATAAAATGATAAACCAACCTATCTGCTGAAATAAGCAAAAGTGTAAGCATGCTGCAACCAACTATAGTAAGATTTGTGCAACCGACACAGATGCACCACACTTCTCCGAACAGCCATTTCTTTGTGATGCTGCTTATGAATGCAAAAGGCAGAACGATCACAGCATACAATGCATTTGAAATCGAGAGACTGAGAACAAGTCTATTGCTAGAAGTAAGAAGGTAATGTCTCCTGGAAAAAATTAAAGGCTTAATTGGCACCTGGTTCTACAAACCAAAAGCAACAATTACACATCTTTAAATGACCCAAAAAGTTGAGTGTTTAAATAGTTTGATAAATGAAGGGTTTCTTATTCATCAATTGCCTAATCTTTAATGCTAAATATTCTAGAAGGTTTTTACATTAATTAGTATTACTGGCATAATAAAGAAAGACTGGTTCATTTTTTATTTATTATTATGAGTTTTCCATATTGTCTTATGACATTTTAAAACAAATATTTTACCTTAATAATGTTACACAAACTAGAAGATTTCCGCCAAATGACAAAATGGTTATAAGTAAAAGTGAAAAAGTCCAAAAAATGTCCAGTGAGCTCAATGCTGTGGTTGTTTTATCTAAAAACATGTATTGTTTTCATCAAAAAAGAAAAAAACACAACACATAAAAAAGAAGAGATGCTGGTCTAGTATTCTACCACACTTTCCCGGGTTTTGTATTTCTAACATTATTTGTGTTCGTAATATTATTTATTATTTTCTGATATTTATTTTTTTCTTGCAATTTCAATTTTGACAAATCATTTCTTAACCTAGCGCTCGTAGAGCATTCATGAATTTTTTCTTGTACCCTCTGTCTACAATGGCCAACGGAAGTAAATCAATTGTAATAATAGGAATTAAACTCAATGTATTTATAACTTACGTGTTTAATGCATGCTTCAAAAACAGTCTTGTAAGTTTAACAAACTTTACAACACACTAACAATAAGTCAATCAATTTCTAATGGCATTTTTTTTGTTGCTTTTCGAAATTAATCATATTGGAACGAAAAAAATAAAAAAAAACGTGGAAGGATTCTAGACCAGAACCTAAAGCAAACACTACTTATGGAAAACTCAAACAGTTAACTGAAGATAATAAAAACTTGTAACGAAACTTCTTTATCATAAAGATAATGCCGATCTACTCAATCTTTTTGGCTTTGCAATTCATAATCAAACTACATTACAGATCCAGACACTTGGATAGAATCTATAATCCCACCACAGCGTTCAAACAATTATTAAATTAACGCAAAATATTTGGTTTATGGTGCGGGTTAGTGTTTGGGTTGTGGTAAGTCAAGTATTATTATATTTAATATCTAACCCAACTAACCCGCACCCTAACCCAAACTATGTGCTTTCTAGGAAGATTCAGACCACAGCCCAGAGACGTGCATAGTGTACTCAAAGAGTTACTTCTGTAAATACTATTAATACATAAAAACAAACCTATTTTGGTTGTAGCCGTAAATATCTGTGAAACTTCTTTCGTCGTGGCGGTAAAAGAAACGTTTTCCATAACCCAGAAAATGCCTCATCTTATTCTAACATCGTCCTAAGGCTAAATAAATTGTCATCACTTTTTAACAATCAACAAAGAAAAAAAACGAAAAAAGAAAAATTGTACATGGTTACAAAAAGGGGAACACCCATTTATGAAATCAAAATATGTGTATAACTGCTACACCTACTCAAAAAGTATATTTAGCATTGATTACAATTTTAACTAAAAACCCAACTTTCATAAACTTCTTGCGTTTCTTTAAACTCAGAATTATCTAACTTTTACGGTAGTTTCTAGTTCTTTGACTTCGCCCATTGCATAAACGTTAAATGCTGTAAATAATACATGAAAGGATATTCTATAAATATATCCGGAATGGCCGCCATCTTATATAATTGCAGACCGCCTGTCGGAATAAAGTAGACACGAAACGGAATTATAGCTTTTGCAGCATTTATTTCGCCACGACGAAATTGGAACAGCTTAAGTCACTTTAATTAAATGAGTGAAATGCGGAAACGAAAAAGGCGAAACCCATAATTGCGTCACATTTCGATCGCTTTAGCGAAAAAACGCATGATTGTCACTACGAAAGAAGGAAAGATAAAAAAAAAACACAAAAACGACGTAATGTAAAATTATCCATCCAAGTATAAGAAAAAAGGAAAAAGATTAATTGACGTAACAAAACTGTCATTTTATTTGCAAAAAAGGTAAATCAAGTAAGGTAAAACTACGTGCAGCACACTTAGTTATTATTATTTAGTTACATTTTCATGCCATTGTTGAAAACTGGAATAATTTTAACAGGGACGGATTTTAAAAGTAAAAAGACTTGACTTAACAAATTATCCGTTTAGAGAAACTATTCATTTTGTCCCTAAACAGGGGCCAAATTAAACTTGACAATTTGACTGCCAAAGTAAAAAATTAATTCTGCGCTTGTGTAAAGAAAATCATTTTAAACAAGTACAACCAAAGAGCAGATATTAAAAAATTGACAGATTTTTTTTAGAGAAATGATATATGTTGATAAGTTTCACGGTTCACCAAACGTACAAATCTTTAACACTTTTGCCAGCAAAGAGCAAACATCTATACCCTCTGAGATGTGGATGTCCGATACTATTGGACATAAGACGAGTCCCGTTGCCCAGTTAATATAGGAATTTCAGTCATGATTTGCGACCCAACGTAGCGAAAGGTAACTAAATTAATTGCAAAATCTTAGGTAACACCTTGGAGAACGCTAAATCACATTTTGACCTGGCAAAAGGGAATTTAAGCGTTTTGTTTGTTCGAGCATAGTAATGACGTCATTTGGTATCATATCCGACCGCGATACTTTTGGTCCAAGATATCGTGATCGATATCGGGCTAAAAATAAAGTAAATCAGACATCCCTGATCTGAACTATAAGATCTTAGAAAGTTAAATCGTTGACGTCAAACAATCGCCTTCAATTTACGTCCACGTCACTGTCCACCGATATCCTGGTCGTCTTGGCAACCTTGCGTCGGTTCCGGTGAACTTTAGTAACCCCGGGCGTCGCGTTTTCTCCGACCTCGGATTTCCAAACTGGAGCCGCTTGCCTTTCGTCCGATGAGTGTAGCGCAGGTATCCGGCGATGATCGGAACTTTCGCCTTCCTCTGATCCGCTCGCGTCGCTCCTGGTCGCTGGGGAATTCCCAGAGGCGCGAAACCTCACGGCGAGGTTTATTTCATTTGTCGGGGACGGAATTGACGACTTGCAAGCGTTTCCGTCGCCGTTTGTTGGCGAGCTGCTGTGGTCGCCCTCGAAACTCACGGGGCTCGAAAATCGACCTAGAATCGACAAAACATTTTTGGTCGCTGGTCTACAATTCTAGCACATTTTTGTTTTTTTAGGTACAGTAACAAAACCAGTCGGAAAAATTGGAATTGCAAACTGGGAGATTAGTGTTTACTTTAAGTTATGTTCAGGCAAATCATTATAGAGCAAGTTATCTTTAAGTCAAGTCATTGATATGATAATGAAACGACCTTGAAAGGTCGTAAACTTGCCACATATTGAGCAATAATCGTAGCCTCAAGCACCAGAAGCTCAGTTTATATTACTATTTGTTATGTATTGAATTACCATTGGTTTCGAATTGTTCCATCCCTTGTAAATAAAAGTTGTTTACTCGTTTAGGCGATCTCGAGGATTCGGCAAAGTCTCCATCATTTGGTTCGGATTTAACTTTCCGCTTTAGCTTTTGCTTCATCTGAAAATACACAAAAAAATAGAATATTTTACAGTGTGGTTATGACTATTCACTGTTTTCAAATGACTAGAATTGACTTGACTTGAGTCTTTTTGGCAAAATGCCTTGACTTGACTTAAGTATTTTAAACAAATGACTTGGGTTAAAATGAAGTGTTGTTATTTTTAGGTAAAATATTGTTTCTTCATGGATTTAAACAAAAAGTTTTTTTATGTCAAGGACTTAAAGTTGACCTGCTCTATATAATGACTTGACTGGGAATTGACTTAGGCAACTGATTACTTGGATTAGGACTTAGGCTCTCCATGCGAAGTGACTTACAAACTGTGCATCTCTCAGTTGGTCTCTTGGTATTGGTGAGTGAGCCATGGAGGGAAGGCAGTGGAAGTTTTCAGGAGATTTGTTGTACACCTCACTTCCTCCAACTCCACAGCCGGGTATTCTACGGTTCACGTCGTTGTCAGGATTCTTTGCTGGACATAGAAGACACAAATTGTTTAGCTTGAAACAAATTTGAGTTTTAGGAAGAGGTGATATAATTATTACAACATGGAGACTAATATTGTGCGACTTGCAAGCGAATAAATCATATGGCAATATGAACACTTTTTAAAGCCAAACATTTTTTTTAAAAAGTTGAAGTAAAAAGCTTACAACTTCGGTGTTTTCGTTGTGTTTACAGAAATTAGCAGAACTGATGATGCTTTTTTGCGTAACTATATAATATTTTGCTTTTGTTGAATAAAGTTGTTTTAAATCTATTTTACAACCTTTGTGGTTTTGTTTGGATCATATGAGATGGAAAAAAGATCAACAACTAAAAATGTCGGAGCAGGCTTAGATCCCGATATTAACAAAAATAATAATAATAATAATGTTATTATTACTTCATCAAATAAAAAAGCTCACAGTGTCACTACGTTTCAACAAACAAACCAAAAAACTTAGCTAAAATTATTTTTTAAAACTTCAGTCGCTCAAACATCATTTACTGGCGCACAAGTGCAGATAACTGACCTGGAATGGAGTTGGGACTTGTGGTCTTTCGCTTGTTGAACCCGACACGGTCGTGTCCTTCATGCAGGGGTCGAAATGAGTCCCTTCTGGGTGGAAACTCGAGATGATTGTTGCTGTTCACCTTCCCGATGTGGTTGATCTTAAGGTAGACTTTTTCGCAAGCGACCTAAAATAAGGTTTAAGTAAGTTAAAAAGCAATTTACATTTTAATCGGATGTTGTGTTCCTTTTCGCAAAATTATGAAAATGATCGGATAAATTGTATGTTTAGTGATTTACAAGGTAAAAAAGGGAAAAAATAACTGTATGTTTAGTCATGCTTCACGACAAATAAGGAACTTAAAGTGACAAAAAATCGCTACGACGCGGAATAGAAACTATATCAGTCTTGTGTAGGCGTACTCATAAATCAACATATAACTATACCGTCACATATCGACTTTCTCCTTAAACCGTATCCTTTTCTATCAATTAAAACATTTTATCAACTAACGTAAGCCCAGATAATACCAGAGCTTAAATCAGTAGTTTGTTTTACCTACTCTTTAACTTCGAGGATCATTTGTTGGAAATATAAAGTAAAAAAAAACAAGTGTTGTGTTTGTAATAACAGTATAACCCAGCGACTTAATCCATTGAGAAAAGGTTATTTTACACAGCTCACAGGTCCAAGAGCCTTCTTACGTAAATACTGTTTATTGAACAAGGATTTAGCCATGAGTCATTTGATGTAAAGTATAATCCCAAAAGATTATCCCATACATCATCCACTCAAAATATATTACAGAGGAATAAAATAGGATTCAAACAATAGCGTACGTCAAGCAATTTAAGTCGCTTTTTGGCCAACGATTACGGCTTTTGTATTTTTTCGATCAATGATGAAGAAAGGCAAGTGAAAAATAACTAGCCTCTGGTAAGGTTCGAACTCACGACCTCCGGCCATACCGTTTTCCTAGTTTACGAAGTACAGTAGTGACTGATAAACCTTACGGGTATATTCAAATTGAAACACCTTTACAAAACTTTGTTTCTTTGCGTAATTTGTGATTTTAACAAAAAGGATTGTAGGGAAACGAACTTTGCTCTGGCAACTTCACAGTATCGAGAAAAGTTTTTATATCTTAGCAATACATCCCCCATAATAAACCACAGGCATTTTCTTAGATATTCATTCAAACAGATAACATACGACATATGCGTGCGTGTCACCAGCCTACCTTCACGTGTTGAAAATCGAGCACCGTGGCTGCTTTGTAAACTTCGTGAACGTTGGATAGATTAAGGACGAACGTGCTCGTGTACACAAAGTCCATAAGCACCCGAAAACCTGCAATATTAAGGAATAAATTGAATTTGTGTGACTTTAATTTATTCGTAAAAAAAAAACTAAAAACCTAAAATAACCAAATCAACTCTTGCTGTATTGCAGGTGTCAACTACGGCCCAGGGTTAGATCAGGTCCACATTGGCCTAATTAAAAAAGTACAGTTGAAAAGTTGTGGAATGCAATTCAAATCTAAATTTCGACAAAAATTTAAGCATCCGGAAACCTGTTATATTAAGGAATATAATAAATTTTAAGAAAAAAATATTCGTAGAAAAACTAAAATAAACAAATCAACTCTTGCTGTATTGCAGGGGTCATCAAATTACAGCCCAGGGGCCAGATACGGCCCATATAGGCTTAAAAAAAGAATGCAGAATAAAATAAGTACAGTTGAAAGGTTGTCCAATGCAATTCAAACTAAATTTCGCTAACATTTAAACTGTACGAGTTTTATTAAGGCTAATTACAGTTTTGTTGCATATAGAAACCATACTTCTACAGTCTTTCAATATATGTAATGTATTTTTATACGTTAACCAAGATAATCGTTGAATATGTCACAAATTTATTTTATGTCTTGTAATATGTTTTCGCACTAAACTGTAAGCTTCTCGTCAGGGCCGCAGAGTCATAGTCGGGCTCAGGTTGTCTTTTCTCTTACCTCTCGCCAAACCCATATATTTAAATTTCAGACTGACCGATTATATTCAAATGCTAAAAATCTAAAATTGGAAAAGTACACGTTCTTATGGTTAGGTCGGATGGTGTGTCGCTTTTTATAGATTTTATATGCTAAACAAAAAGTTTCGCGATCCCACCAGATAACAAATGACGTCAATATGGTAAAATAAACAAAAATTATCCAAATTCAAATTGCAAAGTGCAATGGAAATCATTTTCATGGTATTATGTCGAAGTTTGGTTTTGTGCTAGCTATTTATCTTTTATTTTTCAAGTAATAATTTCTCGGAAATTTGTCTTCGAAGGTCACAAATTATGGCTGTTTAGCACAAATTTATTTGGTATCGGACTAGCACCGATACCATCCCAGTATCGGAAGAGTACCGATACTGTCATTTGATATTGGGTATAGGTTCCGATGCGACATTATCGGACCACAGTTCCTCATTATAAGTAGCTTCGTGATCAAAGTCAGCGCTTAAAACTTCAGAAAATCAGATTTTTTATAACCTTAAATAGGAATGTCCGATACTTTCAGCATTTTATTCCGATACCGATACCCGATCGCGATCCGATAGCAAATGACGTCAGCGTTTTTTTTAGCATTTTTGAGTTGGTTTGCAAATCATGGCTGGAATCCCAACTAGTTTGTTATCAGATTGGCACTGTTACCAGCCTAGTATCGGACGAGTGCTGATACTAACGTATGGCATCAATATCGGCTCCGTTCGATATTATCGGACAAATCTAATCTTAAGTGTGACCTCAAGCTAAAATGATTCAAGGGTGCCTATTGCCTTACTGTATAATAAGGGTGGTTCATTTTTGTATTGAGTTCTAATGTAACGATGCACTTAAAAACAAGTGTGTCTTTGTAAAAATATCAATAAAGCCCATTCAGAAGTAGGTATCCTTTTAAACGTTTTGAATAACTCGAAACGTTTGACTGCTTCTTTATGGGCTTTGATATTCTAATTAAGATCTTACTACAACTTCCAACCATTATCTTACGATCTATTCGAAACTTTTAAGTTATTACCCGTTTTGTATGGGCTTTGATATTCTTACTACATCTTACTACAACCTCCATCCGTTATGCTACAAAGTGTGTGGTTCTTATTTTATAAATTTTTTATAACCTTAAGTGTGGCCGGAAGCTAGAATAGTTTTAAGGTTCCCTCTATTATATGCACAGCACTCACCGAGTAGGGGAACCCCCGCCAGCACGAAGTTGTGTTGTTCTTCAGCCGATGTGAAAAGTGAGAGGAAATAATCGCTGTTTGCCGCCAGGAAGGATTTGTGCACGCGAAACTTTTCGCCTTCCACTATTAGCGTAGCATCGCAGAACATCCCTGCAAATGAGACGTTTTATTATAAGCTTTCATATAGACTCAGGTTAGATAAGATATCTGATTGTCCGGATAGGGTTGATTTCCTTAAAACACCTTTGACTTTTGTTTAAGGTTAGTCGTAACTTCTGGAAAAAACTAAAATGTCTGTTTAAAAGCTTATATTTAAAAACAGTTGTTTATTTTAATATTTTTTATTTTTACCATTTATTTACTTGTACAGATAAACTGATGATGTCATTTTTTTATATGGCGAAATGCATATTTGTATTAAAAGTTTAAGACCTTGCTGACTGATCTTTGTTCGAAGCGGTGCGCTATTCAAGCTATTGTTTAAGTTATGAATTTTTTTTCTTTAATTCAGCTCTTTGGGATTTTTTTTCCGGACAATTACCGTCTTAAATATTATGTTAAAGAGATACACATTGTTTTGTTTAAGATATACCTGTTAATTAGTCGGAAAATATTGCTTTTGTCAAGTTTTGCTATATTTTTGTCTCTTTCAAGCAATTAAATCAGGCGAATGCATACAATGGCAAATAACTCATAAACTATTCTTACAGGTGCAATTTTTGGACGAGTTCGCTGGAGAAAAACAGTTTTTTTTAAGTACCTATTCTAGTTCTATAGCGTCACAATATATGATAAAACTTAGTGACGTCATCATGAACATTCTCATGTCCCCTGCCCACAAACAAAAAACCTAGATCCGCCCCTGCTCTTTAACCTAAAACTTTTACAGAATAAGTAAAGTGTGTGCTGTTCTCAAGGCCGCGCCTGGCTCACAGCTTACAGCCCTACACAACAAGTTCAAACGGAAGACAAGCTTTATCGATTGTATCGGCAGCAAAGTATAGGGAAGTCGTTTAAACCGACGCATGTCACTTAGTGTTAGCAGGTGATCAAAAATCTCCGAACTTTAAACTAAACAACTTCTATTTCGCAGAGGTTCCTAATTGGAAGGAATTCACCCTAGAGGAGGGATTTTAAAGTTTTGAAGAGGGGCTTGAATTTCAGCAAATAAAACACATTTTGGTTGGGGATGAAATTTGTGTGCACACGCATATTGGTGAAAGATCTGATCAGAGCCAGATTCAAAATCTAAACATTGCTGTTTTTTTCGCGAGCATCATTACGTCACAATTCGCTTTGTGATGTGCTCTTTGGTATTTACTACGACTGCATATAGAGTTTTTTTTTATCAAAGTTCAGCAAAAGTAGACGATTCATCGAAGTAAGCTACTAAAAATTTTGTATTAATATAGCAACTGAAAAGACCTCAATTGTAAACACTTTTTCGTATTGACAAATCTACAAATGCTGTTGTTAGGGGGAATTGAGTTCTGAATAGCGGTTAAGAACCACTGTTCTAACAAGTGTAGTTTTTAAGGTGTTTTGGGGGACCGAAACGGTCCCCCAAATTTCTCTAGCGGTTTCCGAAATTTTGGACTTTTTGGTATTTAAATGAAACACTTGCGGTCTCTTAAAACTACTTAGCGGTCACCCAAACCAAACCTTAAAAAAAACTGGTTCTAACGTTTCCAAAACCATATTTTACAAGACTTATTAGATAACAATTGTACGCTATACCTAATATAAGTAAATGTAATGTCAGGCTTTGAATAATCTTACATGACTGCTTCCAGTTAATCTTTTAATAGCACTATAATCTGGCTTACCTTTTCGCCTTTGTTCTTGCAGTCGTTGCAAAACGTACGTTGTGTGCTTCACCGGTAAAACGTTCGTCGTTTCGTTTTCCGTCATTTCTTTGTGTTTTTTGTGAAACTTTATTCAGCGCAGTTTGAAGCAATATTTTACGCAATATTTTCCCGCGATTGATTTAACCTTAAAATATAAAAAAACACGTTTATATTCGCCATTTTGGTAAAAAAAAGCTTATCTAAGATTTACAAATAACGATGATAGAGATTTGTTGAATTATTTCCTCACATATGAAAGTCCTGAAAGAAGCTGCAGGACTTACTAATAAACGCTGTCAGGCGTTGCATAAGTTAAAAACGGGAAGTTTGGCCAGAGGAACCATTGATAGTCCATTTAATACGACAGGCTAAAGATTATTTACCGAGCTATAGCTAACATATAACTTTTTGAAAACTTAAAAGTAACTTTAAATCGCTCGATTTGGGCTGCTCGTATTTAAAAAGTTAAAACTACAATAAGACACATAAACAGAAAACGTCAACATAACACTTTTTTGTCATTGTTCTACGAAAAGGTTAACGAAAAAACGAGCTGTTATTAATACATAAGATTATGAAAGAAACAGAGAGGGTCTATTATAATACTCGGCTTTACAACTTAACTGAGCCTATATGCAATGTGTTCCAATCTTACTTAACCATCGCTACACCCTTCAATACCGCTGTTAACCTTTATATCTGTTTTACGGCACAAGTTAGAGATAACCGAACTGAATTACTTGTTTTGCCTTTTAACTTAACTGAGACTCAATTAGCAGAGTTACAAACATTTAATTTTATTACTATAGATTTGGTGCTAAACTTTTTGCCTGTTTTACGTTTTTGGTTAACGAAAATCGAAATTGAGTTGTTAGCAAATTCTGTCCCTTATGACTGAACAGGACTAACATTAGCGGAGTTCCAAGCATTAGCAACACGTCACTGTATAATTTGGTGCTAAACTTTCTCCCTGTTTTACGTTTTAACTTTCAAGCATTACTGCTTTTAAAGCATAACGTTGAATATTTTTCTTTCACACCACAGTTCCGCTTTCCCTCTTTTGTGCTACGACAGTGGTTCTCAACCTTTTATGGCTTGCGGCACCTCTCAGAAATAATGAATAGATTGCTGCGCCCCTACATGATTTTTCCGTAGGTAAATCACTAGAATGTAACAATAAACGGAACTGGAACAATACACATCAACTCTATACAACGTAGGAAGTTTAAATTGGATTTATTCCACACTAATAGCAAAAATACGATTCTTAAAAATTCTCAAATATTTCGCGGCACCCTTGAGCATTCGAAGTGGCACCCAAGGGTGCCGCGGCACACCGGTTGAGAACCACTGTGCTAAGGTTATTCTATACAATTACCCAAATAATATATTTCGACACTTAAACCTTAAGTTACTTAACAGGCCCTACACTACCTGTTTTTTAGGTTTAGTTATGTATTGAAATTCTCATTCACCTAAACCTCTAGTTGTAATACACATCCCTAATGTATAAAACCTAATTAGTCAAAAGTCAGTTTATCGTGTACTAAAAGCTACAGCACTGGACGCTACACATCCAACATGCTTCCATGCCTTTCAAAACTGCTCTACAACAACTGCAAACTGGCAAACGTCCTATGCGAGGCAAAACGAAACCGGCAATAAAGTTATCAGCGGCGGCAAAAACTCGCCAGTCCAATTGTGGATGATCCGACGTAAAGCCTGGGCGAATTTGGCCGAGATAAGTAGATAAATACAGCAGCGGGCAAAATTCGTTTGGAGAGAAAGGGTGGTAAGCTGCTTATCCGGGCGCAATTTGCCTCATCCCGTCAAAAAAGAGACGCGGATTAGAAGCGCCTGGGTCTGAAATATTCATTTTGTGCGGATTTTTTCGCCGTTGGCCAAGTGCTAAACCGATCAGTCTTTGGTTGAGCGCGACAGACAAGCAAAGTAGAAGCCAGTAATCGGATTATCGTCTTGGCAACGTGGCTGTATTATTAAGACTTGGCGGCTCAAATTGATAACCCTTAATACGCGCCACAAACAACTTTGCATTTCTGTGTTTGACAGCTGTCCCTGCTGTTAGCAATTCGTCGATTTTTAGGGCTGTAAGGAAAAATTCTGATCGCTTGGATGGTTTTGGGCTTTAAAATTAAAACACACTTTACATCTTGGTTTTGGGGGGGGGGGGGGGGGGGGGAAATTGTCAGTAGACCGTGTGGCATTTTTTCTTTATTATATGCAGGTAACAGGAAATAAACTATCAGTTAAGTACAACAATGCTGTTTTTGATATGCCGAGCTTAAAAAATTAAGTAAAAAAAAATTTCCCTGTATTTTATGTCCTGTATTTCTAAAAATTATGTTAAGCGTAAGCGTACGACAGTCTATTGAAAAGTCAAGATTTAATTTTGATCAAAGGTTTACTTGAGATTGTATCGTGACCTCTGTGTCGGTTTTGAAGTTAAAGCACAAAAGAAAAATTATTTTTACTGCAGTATTTTTGGGGGGGGGGAAATTGTCAGTAGACCGTGTGGCATTTTTTCTTTATTATATGCAGGTAACAGGAAATAAACTATCAGTTAAGTACAACAATGCTGTTTTTGATATGCCGAGCTTAAAAAATTAAGTAAAAAAAAATTTCCCTGTATTTTATGTCCTGTATTTCTAAAAATTATGTTAAGCGTAAGCGTACGACAGTCTATTGAAAAGTCAAGATTTAATTTTGATCAAAGGTTTACTTGAGATTGTATCGTGACCTCTGTGTCGGTTTTGAAGTTAAAGCACAAAAGAAAAATTATTTTTACTGCAGTATTTTTTAGGGTAATTCGCGAAGTAGGCTAGAAATCATCAATTTTCCTGTTGGGTATTTGCATATACTCATATTGGGTGGTGAAAGCAAACAAGAACAGATCCATGTTTTTTACCTTGTCATGTACTTTTTTCACCGTGACATCCCGACCCCGTCTTGTCCTTGAACGCATTTAAACTAGGTTTTCAGTTTGGTATTTGTGCACTACAATCATCAAGTGATAACCTCAAAAAATTCCTAAAATTTACTTGTTTTAGAAGTCCCGTTATGACGTCATCGCTGAAAATTTTTTGAAGTGTGCATTGCGGTTAACCAACTTTTATATCGTTCCATTTATTTATTCCTACAATTATTGTTTCATAATGAAATTATTAATCCGTTTTAGTTTCTCTATTACCTGCATGTATAGTTATGTTCTATTACCATGTCTGGTCGAAATATTCCATAACTGCAGAAAATGTTAACAATTAAAAACGCTTTCTTAAACATCCAGAAATTGCTGTGTAGAAATAAACTCTGTTTCGCTTTGAAATGATTGGCTTTTTGTAGCCAGCCTAAAGTTTGCAATAACCTTTCGGTTTGTGTGATCAGATTTGAATGCAAAATCTCATTCCGCATTCCTAAAATAAATTCGTTAATCCATAAAGCTGAGGTTGTAGTTTATCAGCAACTTTGACACAAGATTATTGTTCTTGAATCGTATCTTTCGCGCGTATAATCTTCGGTTTTCTAACGTATATTTTTTTAACGGCCCGATATGACGTAGACGGCATATTCTAGTTTTTTTGTGCGTTTCTTGTTCTACTTTCACATCTTTATTGAACCTTATGTATTTTTACACAAACATTTGAGTTTAAGAAAATTCACCAAAATAAAACAAAATCCGACGGATTTCAATTCACAGATGCGTCAAGGCAGTCACGAACAAGTTTCCCAACGTTTGTCTGGAACTATTCGCGTTTCACTTTAGGAAACACAGTTTTCGCCATAACGCAAGAGTCATTTTGAAATGACTTAAGTCTCACTTAGTCATTTGTAAAATTACTTAAGTCAGGGCCCTTTTGAATAAAAAACAAGATCCAGTCTAAGTCATCAGTTACCCAATTCCTAGTCAAGTCGTTATTAGAGCAATTAAAGTCAAGTCTTGTCGCATAAAAAATAAACGTTAAACCATTAAAATTGGTAAACTCGTCCGTATATGAGCAATAACTCAACAAAAAACAACAGCATATAGCAATAAATTTATTCTATGTGCAAAATTAAGATTAATTAATAACCCCATTTTAAATACAATGAAAACACCTCATTACAATCCAACTCTTTTGTCTAAAAAAGACTTAAGTCAAATCAAGTGATTTAAAACGGTGACTTAAGTGCACGTAAGTCAAATCAAGTGATTTAAAACGGTGACGTAAGACAATTCATTGACCTAAGTCATAACAACACAGATATGCAGCCATACAAATGTTTTTTGGTTGGCTGTATTTGATGTCCGACAACTTCAGCTTACTTTAAGATTCACACAATCAGTTTATTTTTGCATGAAATTATTACATGTGACTATGGTTCAGTTTTTTGAAATAGTGGAAAATAGCTTTAAGACGGATAAACAAACATTCTATACCTTTTTACGAAAAGTATAATTGGCAATAAAGATTTAAGAACATCAGTAAAGTATTGGCTGCAATCTGAAACCACTTAACATTCCGTATGATATACAACTTTTGCTGACTAGCAGTTTAGAAACGTTTTGTGTCAAAAATAATCGGATTATATCAAGAGCTTACAATGCGTGGCAAGAATTTACTGAACAAACTTAAAAATATCAACAACATGTATAAAAGATGATCAGAAGAACGTTTTAAATAGCCTAGTTTTATTTTATTAATATAGAATTTTTTTTTCTTTTAACTAAACAAATTATTGAAAAAGATTCGTTTAAATTATAGTAATGATATCGCCCAAAAAATTAAAGTAGTGAAACAAGTTTTATCATAGTTCTAAACAAACAGATTTCGGTTTTCTAAGTTTTGTAATTAGTGTGGTCGAAATCTTCCAAAATAAGTAGCAAAAAACGTACTTGTAAATGGCCCAATACCTTGCAAGTCTCACAGATTTACTTAAAGCCCAGTAGAAATCGCATTTAGCTACTATTGAGAATTTAACCTTGTAAATTGGAGTAAATCCGGCGCCCACATCAAGTGCTTAATCCGTCGGAATAATCCAAATCCAAAGCTGCGTCAACATATATTTCCGTCTGCGGTCGTTTGTACACTCGACGACCTACGAACTCAATCTAACGATCGCGGAAACAGAAATGTTTTTTTAGGTCAGTTTATATTTCCTATTTAGGTGTATCCCATTTTCAACCAAAATGATGTTTTTTCGTATTTATTTGACAGTGTTGTAATGGACTTAAGTTTAAGGCTTGACTTAAGTGCACTTGAATCACGTTTTTCAAATACCTTTACTGGAGTAAGTTGCTTTGGAAAACTGTCTTGACTTGGACTTAAATCGCTGAGTCAAAGACTTGGGTTAAAAATGAGTGTTTCAATTCATCATTTTATTACAAAATTAGGCTATTTATCTCAATTTTTGCATGTAAAACGATTTGATTGGTCGGCCTACATGTTTTTTGTTACTTTTTATTTTAAATATTTCTGATATAATCGGAGGAGTTTAACGTTTTACTGGTTCATCGTTTTATTTTTATATCAGTTAGTCGACTTACAATTGACTTATTTTTGGAAATACTTCAACTAAATTATTTTACAAATGACTTGACTGGGACTTCTTTTTTTCTTCGTCAACAAGGGGCTCCAAGGGGGTCACGTCCCCCCCCATCCCCTAAAGTGTATTTTTGGTCATTTTCTTCTTTGTATTTTTCGATCGACAGAATTTAATTCGATCGCGAATCTAGTTATGTTTCTCGGATGCTTAGCTCAATTTAATTCAATCGTTTCAGCATAAAGGCGTTGTGCGTCCCATAACTTTGGGCAACCTAAACAATATGTAAAGGCGTTTTGCGCTTTGCGCGAATCTATGACATCGTTGTAGATTTAGTATTGAAGGTAACACCTGTCTAATCTAGAACTATAACAAAATAAACGAACTGTGTGGTGTTTATAAGGTTACGTTTTAAGACGATACGTTTTGATACAACATTATGACGTCACGATACGACGTAACTTTGTAACGTCATATCTGAAAAAATGTCATGCCCCCCCCCAAACACAATTCCTAGATATCCGCCCGTGGCCAACTATCCAACCTCCAGCATTGTGCTCCTTGTTTACTGAAACAAACTGGAGATTTGTAAGTTTCCAAACCAATTGCATAAGTTACAAAGGCGTGGCTTGAAAATCAACCTAAAGCTGAGATTGTCCGGGTTCATTGCACGGCTACGGAGAAGCCTTTTAAGTGGTTTGCGCGCCTTGGATTTGCTCGACAGACAGCTTTCGATTTTCACCAACTATTATAAGTGAGCGCTTTGAAATATAAACGTGTTTTGCGGCTTGAAAATCGACTTTGATTTCTTAAATCGCGCAGATCAGTCGCATGACTTCTGTGTTAGCTGCGTTGGTGTACAACTGTACAATGTACTAAGCTTCATAATCTTTGGAATGTGGCGAAAGTTCATTGGTTTTCAACTATCTCATTACATTTTATGGTGAATCTTAAGGCAAAATTAACGTTTTTTTTTCTCTCTATCAATGTTTGAAATATTCCTGGTGCTTTGTTTTTTTTGTTAAAATTTCTATGAAAGAATGTGTCTTACAGTTTTGAAATTTGAAAACAAAACAGCATTTGAATTGGTAAAAATTAAAATGGCGCCAAATTTAACAGTGGCCATGTGTATAATGGTCCAAACCCGTATAAGCCAACCTAACTATAAGGTAAAAACGATTTTTAAGCGTACCGGTAACCTACCTTCGTAATACGTTTGCACAAGTATTTATGGTGAATTTAAACACTTTGCTTTGGGTTTTGTGTTATTTTTAGTTGAGTTTATGCTCATTATCGAACGAGTTACCAATTTTAATGGTTTATCGTTTAATTTTTATGACACGGACTTGACTTGGAGTTGACTTGCATTTAAAATTTATAATGACTTGTTTAAAAGACTGCTAAAAACCAACTCGATTTTGTTATTGTATATTAGCGTGTATTTTGTGGTAACAAAAAAGCAGAAGATCAAAATTCGGGACATTCGATAAAAAGCGAAGAAAATCGCTAACTTAGCAACAAACGACTATACTTGTTTAAAGTGAAATCAGTAACATACCTTATCCTATGTGCAACGTAAAAGAACCATCGCATTTACACACACTCCTAACTGGGAAACAGCAACAATTTCGGGTCCAAATGGAACGAGAAATTTTGTTTTTAAAATTTGGTTTGAAGGCCAATTTGAAATTAAACGAGTCAGGACTTAATCTGTTTAAAACAATGCAATTTCAAACCTCAGTGTAGGCGTCAAAATACAACATGAATATATTTACTAACTACAGTTAAACAAGAACGAACATTGATTAGTAGCGCAAAAAAAACGCACCAAAACGACAAAATATTTTGCTTTGTTACTGATTTTGTTATCAAGGGGCGATTTACAATATACAAAATAAAAAATAACATGGCGTTTTAAAAAGTTGGTGGCACCATTGTTGAGATTGAGTGTAAAAAAGGCGGACAATTCACAACAACTAATTTTATTGCTACTACATGCATATATGGTATTATCACGAAAACCGTGGGTAGCAGAAACACACATATTTCATGACGTCATCACCATGGTGATGTCGTTACGTCACTACCATTTAAAAATGGCATTACGTTATCATTATTGTGATAACGTATTCCTAAGCAATTGCTCGCATCCTTGACCGTTTTTGAAGGTCACAAATCACGGGATGTTATCAGTCCTTTCCAAAATGTTGAAATACCTTTTCTTTTGTTGTTTTTGTCTTCAAATCACATAACCTTTTTTGCCATAGCGCTCAACTCAGCAAACTTTCAGTTCGACGTTTCTACGTCATATAGAGTTTTTTCGCTCACAAACAATATTTAAACAAACGAAAGTAAAAATGAGGCATTCCGTCATTATGCTGCGTCATCAGTTCGATATTCTGACGTCATCAGTTATTGTAACGTCATAAACTCTTCATGGTGTCATCAATTACTATCAACTGCAACTTAACTTACATCGCATATTCGCTCGAGAGATGGCAAAAAAAACCACGTCACCCATTGGACGGTTACGTCACAATCAGTGACGTCACTACAAATCAAAACCAATCCGCACGTTCGCAGTCCAAACGAACAAACGGCTTACCGTCCAAAAAGAGAAACAAACCCATTAGTCGATAAGAGCTAAAAAATCGACGCGCTAGCCGTGACGTCATCGCGTGACGATTTTCAAAGTAATGACGTCATCATCACGGTTCCTTGGACTCAAGTTTTGCGAGGACGATTCCGTCGAAGAGCGGCAAAATTTCATCGTCTTTGGTGTACTCGAAGTATGTCGGTTTGCCAAGGGATTGGGAAAGCTCCTTGAAGTAATAACGATAGCTGACCCTCCGGGGTAAAGCCCCTTTGAGGTGCCCCAGGGTGAGGGGTGAATGGGGCAGGCGCATCTTGTAGGGGAATTCCTCGCGTGGAAGGTAGAAGAGCACGGTTGTGTCACTTGGAGCTGCGTTAGGGGTCTGCTGTTGTTGGTGTTGATGGGTCGTGTTTGCGAATGTTGCGGTTTCTGTTGAGGAGTCGGTGTCGGAGTGATGGTGATGTTCATCGTGGGAGAGGTTGGGAACAATCGAATCACTTCCTCCTATTCCTCCTGTTGATGATCCGAGCTTGAGGATGTCGGAGTCGGAAGAGCCGTCTGTCTCTTCTATGAGGCGCCTCTTCACCTAAATTAATGAAGGTTTAGCTTGCGTGCGTTAAATCACGAAAACTTAAAAAATATACCAAGATTTTGTGTCAGAACAAAAAATATATATTTAACTTCTAAAAGCGCCTCTTTACCTGGAAAAGTAAAGGCTTTTGTTATATTTTTGTGTACTACGTTAATAGTAAAAATGATAAAGTCAGAAAGGTCGAGTAAATCGACACCATCTTTTTTGTTTGTTAACCTAGCATTCTTGTTCTCTTTCATAAAAAGGATATCTCAGATAACTGCCTAAAAACATTTTATTTTAATATAGTTCTACTTGACATTTTATGGCCTGCTATATTGTTATACGAACATAAAATTTTGCCAGAAAAAACAAGTTTGGAATTAAAACAATTCCTGGCAGCAACAGTACATCACTAGGGCGAATATGTTTTGACCAAAAAAATAGAAAATTTTGACCTGAAAAATAAAAATTTCGACAAATTTTGACAAAATTTTGACCTGTTAGTAATACATTGATTTCAATAACCTAGGCGTCGTTATTCACACGGTTTTTATACTGTATATTGGTCTAATAAAGATATAATACGGTTAACTGACTTTGAACTTATATCAAAACTAATTTTTTTTTTTGATAATATGAAAGATAAATTTCAAAATAACCGAACGACCAATTTCAAAAAGCTGACTTTTTTTTAGTTTTTTTTTAATTTTGTAAGCGATTTATGTTCAATTTTATTCGATTTTCACCTACAAAAATATTGACAAATTTTGACTTTTTTTGACAAGTCAAAAGATATTCGCCCTATATATCACTAATACAAACTACACAGACACAAACCTCCACTACATAACAGCATTCAAAAGTTTAAAGCGTACAACCTACAAGCTACACATTAAATCACACACCTCCTCTATAGTTGTGCTCGCGTCCGGTTGGTCCAGGATCGGCATACTGAGGTCTTGGGCCAGGGGCTGCATTCGGGGGTGGGCGAACCCATTGCGGGTAAGTCCCGTGCTTTGAACGGGGTGAACTATCGAGGGTTCTTCTTCGGGGACGGTAGCCACACTCGGCTCGACAGACTTGCGCAACTTCAGCGAGCGCTTGCTCCTGTGTTACGTCACAAAGGGTTAGTTGTTATGACACAAAGAGTAAGTTACTTCATAAAATGTGAGTTGTTGGTGTTTTGTTTTTTATTATGATAAGAAAACGTTTTTTATTTTACAAAAGTCAATCCGTTACTGAATGACGTCATTACAGGGTTAGTTACGGCCAGTGATACAGAAAACTTGTCATTTTATCCAAAAACCCGATACTTTGGAAAAAAATATCGCGATTTGATTTTGTACCAAATGACGTCATTACTGTGCTCAAACAAGCAGATTAAAGGAAATTGAAAAAATCATGGAACTCTTATATTAAATTGTTACCAGATCAGCACCGATACCTCCCTAGTATCGGACGAGTACCGATAGTACTCTGAATCGATATTATCGAACATCCCTATAGTTACGACCCAAAGAGTAAGTTACGTCATTCCTATGGTCAAATAGACAAAATCGTTAAACTGAATCTGATCATTCCAAGGTAATGTTTTCTAGGTTATTCAGTCAAAATTAGGATTTTAGAAATATTAGTTTTATGTATTATTTTATGACAAACCTGCTTTTCGAGATATAAAACGGTGTGCAATTGGTATTTTATTTTATTTTATTGTAAAACTTGTGCGAGCCTTTTGGAGCTCAAACTGAGCCAATACCAAGAAATATATGCATTTCAGCGTTTGGAGGTCCAACGTACAATTGGAAAGATAACAATAAATTAGTAACATTATACGTTTGCCGACGCAAAAGCAAGTTCAAGTGTGATAGCCTAAAAATCATTAGCATGTCACGTAAAAAATTTGATCCAATTTTGTATGTAGGATCATATGAACAATTGATAGCTAAAATATCTTGTCAGTTGGTCTTCGGTCGACACCGATAAGTGTAAAGCCGGCATTGGTGCCAAGTAATAATCACCAACTTATTATCCAGGTAACTTACCTAACAGGGGGAGCCATTTGCCCGATCCAAGCTGTGATCATCTGGTTCTTATCAACTGGGTTGACCTGAAATACAACAAGGGACAGTTAAACGATGTGAAGGGTTGTTCTCGTAAAATCTGTTTCATAACAAAATGACTGCTGTAATGAATAAAGCAAAAACAATTAACAACAGTATTTAATCCATAACTAGAGACACGATATCACGGTTTACACTACAGATAATATAAATGTAACATCAGGCGGCATTTTGCGATTTTGGCCCAAATTTACTACAAAAAATTTCCCATTTTTTGCCAAAATTATAAATTATTGTTTTTTATTAGTTTTTATAAAAAACTTCACTTACCGGTGTATCAACATCCGGGACTTCATTTTGGGGCATTCCCGGAACCAATCCGACCCCCAATTTCTCGTCCTGGGGTCTTCTGGCCAGCTGGGAAGTTTTAGCGGTGGATGGGTGACCGGGGTTGGTGGTGGGTTTAAAACGGGGGTCGGTGGGTAACCCTGGGTGGGTCCCTGGGGCGTGAAAGTTGGGGTGAGGGTGGGGCACTCGTCGGTGGCTGTTGGGGGGTATTGGAGGGGAACATCGACCACCTGGAAAACACATTTTTATTAATATCTGAAAATGAGCAACTTCTGACTCCAAAAACGCAAGGATACAGAAACATTTTAAATATGTTGTTCTGCTTTGCCGAGCAAAAAATTAAAAAAACATTAAATTTAAAACTAAAGTGTAGCGCGGAACTTTTTGTATATTTACTTATAATAGATAGCTGATAATATGACGGCATTTACTTGTTACCTTGCATAAATACGACGCATTTCAATACATTTTCACCGACACAAGTGATTTATATTCCCTACGGTGATTGTGAAGTTATAATTGCAAGGTTGTGTAAGTGTGCCGCGAACTTGCTTTATTTATTTTTTTGTGTCAAATGGTAAAAAGTTTAACAACCATTAATGAAGTATTTCACCATATGCAATCCTATCTTTACAATTTGCTGCCCTATTAGTTTTAAAATTTGGTACTGCGCATGGACTCTGGACTCGAGTAGTTTTATGTTGTAGTCATAAATCAGCAAAATAAACCCTGCAGCCTTGCTTGAAATACAACAGAATCGAACCTGGATTCTGCAGAGCTCTTACAAAAATGATCCACTCATAGGTGTGCCATAAAATTTACCAAAAAAACGTTGTTGGAAAATTTCCCCAATATCCTTTACAACCTTTAGGATTTACAGTTTGCCGCCTTATCAATTTTTAAATTTGCATATGTGCGAGGGCTGGGAACGCCGGACTCGGGACTCAGGTAGTCTTGCGTATTTTGACTTAAGTCTGACTTCAGCAAAATAAAGCAACGCCGCAGATTCTCGAGTCCGACCAACAGCCCTGCTTGAAATATAAATAACTCCCACTTACAGTTTACAGGTTGCGGCCGTATCATTTTTAAAACTTAAAATCCGCATGCGCACATCGGACTCCGGTAGTTTGTGTAGTCTTAAATCTAACCCTAGCCCGAACCTAGTACGAGCAAAATAAACCCTGCAACCTTGCTTGAAATACAACAGAATCGAACCTGGACTCTGCAGAGCTCTTGCAAGATGGCTCTCCATCATCTGGTCCATGTCCTCTTCGTTTTCCCGGATGACTCGTTGAGCGACGGCAGCGACCGCCGCTTTTTTCTGGTTGGCTGCGTGTCGAACCCGAGCCGCTTCGATCCGCTGTAACCTACGTTCCTCGATAACCCGGTCCAGTTTTATCTTGAGTTGCTCGAAGAATGCTTGAGGGTCATTGGCGGCAAGCATCGGAATGTTCGGACACCTGGAAAAAATCGTTCTATTTTTTTCCTAGTTTTTGGCAATTTCTTTAATTCTGACACCATACACCGAAGCCATCGGAGATTCACCGAATGTCGATCAATGATGCAAGCAGGGCAGGCTAGAAAAACAACTAGACTGCAGTGAGGTTCGAACTCACGTCATCCGGTCAAGCTGGGACCGTCGCTCTACCAACTGAGCTACACAGCCTTAGTGAGGAGCTAGTCGGGAAACAACCATGCGCCAATGCTTGCTACATTCTGATAGTGCATTGTTTTTTTTGAAATTAACCCTTGTTTTTTGGAATTTCCTTAATTCTGACACTGTACACCGAAAAAAAATCCATCGCAGACTCGCAGAATCTTTCGATCAATGAAGCAAGCAGGGCAGGCTAGAAAAACAACTGGCCTGCAGTGAGGTTCGAACTCACGACCTCAGTCATACCGGGACCGTCGCTCTACCAACTGAGCTACACAGGTTTAGAAGGGAGCAAGTCGAGAAACAACCATAGTACTGTTGCCTGTTGCATCCTGTTCGTAAAACTAGTATGTGGTGAGGTTCGAACTCACGACCTTGGTCAAACAGGGACCGTCGCTCTACCAACTGAGCTATGCAGGCTAAGAGAGGAGCGAGTAGAGAAACAAGCATACACAAACTTTGGCCACATTCTGTCAGCACAAGCAACTTCACTTCGAGGGGAATCACAGTTGTTAAGAAACACATGGGTGTGTATCTTTCTTTATGGCACTGTATTGCCTATTGCTGAAACTGTATAATAATTGCCAATTTTTGTTACTTAGGGCAAAAAATGAACAAACAAAGTGTACCAACCTTGATGTCCGGGGAACGTGGTTACAGTCGGGAAGACCAGTCGACTTGTTTTGACGAACCTGGCTTTTTATCACACGCTTTCGAACTGTACCTGTAAAAAAATAGAAAATACTTATTTCTGTATTTAGTGCTTCTTTGTGGATATGCAAGAAAACAAATACGAAGGCTTTGGAGTAACTACATTTTTTATTAAAAATCACATTTCAGATAAAGAATATATTTGCACCAAAAGCTACTAAGAACATTTTTTTAAAGAGTATAGAGCAGGGGTTCTTAAACCGGGGTCCATGTACCCCTTGGGGTCCGCGACCTAGTTTTAGGGGGTCCATGAAGGCCTACTTAAAATATTAGTGTATATAAAAGAAGTAATCTTTTTTTTTTTTTTTTAAAGAAAACAGCTTGATTAAAAATAAAACGGTTTGGTTTTGCACTGAATCCTATTTAGACTTCATTTCACTTTCACATTCACATTCACATTTTTGGACTAAACTCAGCAGATATATGAAGTTTATTTGTACTGTGACGTTTGGGGTCCGCGGTAAAAAAAAGTTTAAGAACCCCTGGTATAAGAGTTTGGTAAGTTATTTTTAAATATAGGGAATATTATAGTTGTGCTATAATAACTGCTTTAACAAGCTAGCGAGAGTTTTAAAATGTTTTTTTTTTAGTTTGGTGATACCAGACACAAAATCGGAACACAAATATATTTAAAAAAAATCCTATTAAGAACCTACCACTCATATTGAAGGAAGGCCCATCAACACTGCTTGTGTCTGTGAAGGAAAGAGTGTCGGAAGTTGCATCCGACGATTTCGAGGCTTGATCGCTTCCAATCGCAGACGCAGGGGGAACAAAATAATAACTGGGGGTGAAATAGGGAAAGGCTGCATTGTTCTGAAATAAAGACCAAAATTTACATGTTTGTCAGGTTAAATAGCAGGTTTAAAAGGTATTTTGTTAATACATATTTTTTTTTATGTTAACTGAAATATGTGAACTGAAAATTTATTTTTGTTATTTTAATTTTTACCCATGTATATACTGTAAGTGTGGTTTAAGTTACATGTTATTGGCAAACTTTATTTTAGGTGTATACAATTTATATTCCTTTTTTTAAATAACCAGTTTCTAAAATAATGACAGCCCTTTAAGTTTAACTATCACTATGGGTTTTGATATTTGTACTACAACATTTTTAGTTAATAATAATAGTGGATATTCAAGTCTCACATGTTTTTATAGACGCCTATTTGCAACATGAATGTATAAAGTTGTTCAGTTCCTAACTGTTCCTTTACATTTTGTGGCAAACTTTTTTAACGAGTGACAGTTGTACATAGCTTAAGAGCCTACGCTACCTATGTTGTTTTTTCCTAATTTTTTAGAGAATGAGTTAGAAAGGCTTCCTTACTGTGTCGGAATAGCTTTCTTTACTGCTCATGTCGGATCCAGCATCAAATTTTCTGTCCGCTGCTCTGCGAATTGCAATTTCTCGGAGAGAGTCCGTCCGTCCCCTAAAAAAAGTTGTACATTCAATAAAAACTAAAAAAATTTGAACAAATAAGGTTATGCAGCTCTAAAACTGGTTTGTATAGCCCTCGGGGTATGTGGACTAGTTTTAGGGGGTTAATGAAGGGCTATTGAAATCTTAGTGTATAGTAAGAAAACAGATTAATCAAAAAACGTTTAAAGTTGGCTTTTGCAGGTTATTTAAGTAAAACTTGCTTTAGGATTAACACAAACTAGTACCTCATGTTGCTAACTTACTATTTTTTGATCAATTAACCTTTTAAGTTTGAATGACTGCTAATCGCAAATCATAGATTGTTAAATTAATTTAATTTAGAAACAGCACTGTTACCAGCCTAGTATGGGAGTACCAATACTATCACTTGGCATCAGGTATATCCTGTCAGATATGATACAATATTACATCCCTAGCTTTATGCTTTACTTACTTGGCAGGTTGCCAAACCCCGTCCTCTTTAATCGAAGGTAAATATTTGGATCCGAGAGCTTGCGGTTGGAATTGGTCGACGGGTTTGTTGATGATGTCCTTCTGGCTCTGGTGCGAGAAATATTACATTAGAGCAGTCAGGTTGAAATAAGATTAACAGTTTTTGTGGTAAATACAAATGAGTGGACAACCGTTTATCGCATAAGTTCTCAACAAATTAGGACGAAACCGCCAACTAATTTTGGTAAGACAAGGTATTGTGGAAGGATAGCTATATTTTAGTATTAGAAAACGTTAAAAATTACTATTTGTATAGCACAATTTTCATTGTGGTGAAAAAATGAATAATCTAAGACAATTTTGAACAAAAAATGCAGGTTGAAAGTAAGTATAGTCCTTGCCCAACAACTTTGGATGAAATTAAGTGTTTTTATTGAACACTTTAAAGCCAAATTGAGCTTGTTGTCTCGATTTTTACGGTCAGTAAAACAATTATAGTGCTACATGTTGTTTTGGGTTATTTTTTAGTTGAGTTAGTACCTCTAACTAAGCGAGGTTATCAATTGTAACAATTTATCGTTTTCAATATTTATGCTAAAAAATAAAGTATCCATTATAAGTAA
The DNA here is from genome assembly GCF_963924565.1 of Ascidiella aspersa. Taxonomy (NCBI): domain Eukaryota; kingdom Metazoa; phylum Chordata; class Ascidiacea; order Phlebobranchia; family Ascidiidae; genus Ascidiella; species Ascidiella aspersa. The sequence goes on from NC_139450.1 coordinate 32,719,032, forward strand.
TTAAACGACAAAACTCAATAACAATTTTTTTAGTTGGACTCTTTGTGAATATAAACAGTTTTGAATGAAAATCTTACTTCTGTCGGCACAGGATTTCCAGGCTTGGGGCTTGCATTGTCACATTGTGAAGTGTAGGCCAGGAATTTTTCACTCTCCAAAAACTTCTTGTAGTGATTCGATTCGATGTTTAACTCAATTTCAGTTTGAGCTTGAACGAACAAATCTGATTCAACGCCTTGAATCTGGAATAACAAAGTAATTTGCATTAAGATACGAATCCAATATTGTAATGTAACACAAGAAAAATAAGTTTATCAAGTAGTATTTTATATGACGGCACAACTATTTAGGTCACTATAGTGTGGAAACTTTGAATTCAAAAAATTTTCTGATTTCTTGCTTTGGCATAATTTTAAATCAAATTTAAAATGTTTTCATTATTCCATGAACCCAGTTTAACAACCCTTAAAATAAAAAAAATACTCAAATAGTTAATATACATACATAAATCAAAAACAGCTCCTCTGGTTGCATTTACAATTACCAGAGGAGCTGTTTTTGATTTATATTACCATGCCTGGTAGCAACAGTTTATATATTAATATACATATGTTTTAATTGAAGTGTAAGTTTAACAGTTTAACAGTTTAACAAACCATTGCATGGCTGTGTAATAGCTGAAAAAACAAAAAAGACTTTTGAGTATGATTTTCAGTGAAAATTAGTATAAATACTATTTCCGAGTACGCTGTGAGTTTAACAAAAAGTTTTGTAAGGTGTTGCAAAAAAGGTACTACTGGTTCAAAAAAACAAACCCAACTAATACTAAGACATGCTTGACGTTGCATCAGATTTAACAAATCGAAATGATATTGGCAAAAAAGCACATAAACAGATTTTCTAAACACTTGCTTACTTTATACGAAAAGGCACAAAGGAGAAATTTTTTACACAATGTTTAAAAAAATGTGTGCTCAAAATAAAATATGTTTATTATTTACTTACTTAAAATCATAAAGCACTTAGGGTAAAAAATATATAAACAAATAGCTATAACCTAAAACATGTTTACTGTGTGGATAAAATACAAAGTTTTACCTTATCTGCCGTCTTTATCTGTTGGCAAATGTAGGATCTTGTCGGTTCCTTGATAATTCCCGACATCGAAAAAGAAGCTTGCTTCCCAAGAAATTTCTTGAAAATGACGCGAGCTAATTTTGTTCTGTTGCAAAAGCACAAGGATAGCAAATGAAGGAAATAATTTTATACACATCATTCAAACACAGTTAAATTGTTTAAACATTGTAAATAAAACCTTATCCATTTTTCACAACGGTAAGTTGTTTATAAAGGCTTTAATGTGGCCTTTATGCTTTCCATATTTTTATGTCCACATTTGCATTTAATCTTCAAGAAGTGCCGCCATTTTAGTTGTCGTAAAATTATGAAAATCAAGCAAGGATTTTTTAGCGATACTTGAATGCAAAACAGTCTTTTCATAAAAATTTCCGACCATAAAATTTTAAAAGAAAAATTCCATGGAATTAATAGACAGTAATTTGAGATGTTGTTTGTTAAAATGATTTACCAGTCACTTATATTTCTATTGGTTCTTATAGACATTAAAAAATATAGACACAAAACTGTACAGTAAAAAGGAATGACGCTGACTTTTGCTTTTTATAGGGGTGCAAAATTTTCTGCTAAATATTACGTCAAAAAAATTGCGACATGTATTTTAGGGAATGCCCTTGAAGGGTCTAATTCGTTTTCATGAACAACGATCTGCATTACAGCACTGTTAATGTTGTTTAGGTTAGGAACCCAAACCACTTGAAATAATACTTAATTTGCTAGGCAGGTATTTTGCTAAATTATGTCACAGGACACAATATGCTAAAAGTGCTTTAAATAACTGTCAAAGTCCCAAATCGCACATATCAAACAAAAAATACAATATTTTTCAAAAAAGATTTAACATTGATGGGGAGCTGGGTGCTAAGCGCCCAAAGTTTGGTTAGAAATGCTCCTCGGCATTCATGCTTTCAGTTTAAAAAGATATTTTCAAACATCTGCACTATGTTTGTTTAAAAATTGCATGGCATACCACTGTACAGTAAAGTGAAAACAAATGCCAAATTAGTCATACCTCTTCTGAATGGTATCGATATCCATATTTTGCGCCACAATGTTTCTATTCGACATGGAGCCACAAGTTGACGAGGCCGCGGATGAATTGCCACTGTGATGGGTGTTCGACTTCAAACCGAAATTACGAAAGCCCTTCATCGCGAACCAAAAGTCAAGGATACTCTCCTAAAAGTTTAATTTGAAATTGAAAATATAAAAGTACAACCTTTTTATAACATCTAGCAATCTAATATAAATGTTAAATTATCAATATACTAAAGGTACAAAAAAAAAAATGATAATTGATTGTACAAAAAATTATCATAAACAGTAGTTTAACCAATCAATAAATGACATTCAAAAAGCTAGATCACGTTTGTTAACTTCATTTGTTTGACAAGTGTGTTTTTATTGTTCTTCTTTATTTTCAAGGCAACTATCAAAACCTAGTGCAATGTTGCAAAATTAAAACAAACTTTGAAAATGAAAAAGTATAGATACTTCCTAAACAGAAAGTTATTTTTTACATGATATACCCAGGGTGAATATAAATTGATCAGGGTATATAAAGCTATATATATTATATATACATATTTCATTTTACATTTTATATTAGTCACAAACTTTATTTTATCATATTTTTGTTTGTGTTTTTTATCACTTAAATGTAGTATCGGATAAAGTTCAATAGAAGACAAAAAATTGTAAAATGGTTGCAATGTCATCTTTGTTCATTTAGAGAGCTGGTTAAATGGTGTCCTGTATCTTAAATCAAGAAGCCACTAAAACTGTTTACCCCACAAGACATACCTGGCCACTTTCCTCCAGAAAAGACTTGAATTCATTGAGACCATCGCTGTCCTGCATGAGATTATGCAGCGATAATTTCCAGCGTTCGTACGAAGGAAATGGAGAATCACTTCCTTCAGGTTCATATCCGAGGTCAACGTCTGTCCGTCTACAAAGTGCAAAAATGGACTGCATAATGAAAACAGATTTAAGCCAAACTTTTTCTTTATAAAAACCATATGTGGGTACAACACCATTTCTCAGCTTTTTATTTGAAACAACACTCACATTAATAGGCAATTTATTTATATACACAAACAGTTTTTTTTCAATCACAGCCAAGCATGAGAAAAGAAAGTGTTAGACAAATATATGTTTAAGTTTGTGATTTGATGTATGCCAGTAAGTTGAAAAACAAGAAGACTTTTTATGTTTCAGTTTAAAAAGCAACTTGTTTTTAAAGGGAACATACTAAAGGCAAACATACAACATGCTTTGATTTAAAAAATTTAATTCAACTGGATATAAAAATGTTTAAAAACAGTTACATATTTTCAGCAGTAGATTTCAGTTAGTAAAAAACATGTTTAACCCATAGGGTCCAAATTTTACAAAGTTATCTTAATACCTTGGTGTCGCGGTTGATCTTTCTGACTTTCCGCTGACGCTACTGTGCGTTGACATCCGACCATCGACTGAAGTAACTTCATGTTCCTCTCCAATTGCAGGTGGTCGGCCGCTGCAGTTTGTCTGGTTCACCGTGAAGTTATGTCCGAGCATGTACGATTGAACCACGTCCATCTTTTTCAGTTTGTCAGCGTTAAAAACCTTTTCGTCGTTTTCATTTTGCAAGGGAGGCTGTTTCATGGGTTGTAAAACTCAGAGGCAATTTAAGAGAGAAGCATTTGTGTGAAGGTAAAATCTTTTCATCGAATTCAGTAGGTCAGTTTGCTTTTAATTAGGTTAATATTATTGCTCTGCAAACTAAAAAAACAATCTTTAAAACCTGAAACTGATTATAAAACATAAAGAACAGGAAAAACAAAAACGGTTTCTTTTAATAAATGATGTATGGACAAACCAAATATTTACGATAAAATTAATTGAAAATTTATAAATCTCATTCCACAACAAAAAATGTTTTAACAAGTAAATAAGTTAGTCTTCGTTTAAAAATCCGGAGGTTTATATTGCTTTATTTGGTTTAAGGTGCGAGTTAGCGTTTGGGTTAGGGTGGGCAAAATAATATTATTATAATTATTCTCGCATATTTATTTCTTGCTCGGAATTTCTATTTTGAAAACTCGTTTTGTTAATGTATAACAGTGGTAGAATTCTAGACCAATTCCAAATTGTGTAATATCTCTGGAAGTAAACAATATATCAATTTAAAATTTTACACAATACTCAAAACAAACTAACTTAGCCATCAATCAGACTTTCATCACAAAAAAATACTGAAATTTCATATTTTAAACCCAAAAGATATTCCACACAAAAATCGATCAACAGGTTTAAATAATTAAGTTGAAGTTAAAATAAATTAAACGTTTGTTATTGTTTCTACAACTAAGCGGAATCAATAACAATGTCTTCAGTTGTGCAGTCTCAACATTTACTCCTAAGATAGTGTTCTTACTAGAACTCACTTTTTAAATTAAAAAAAAAATATTACTTTTAAGAATTATAACTAAACTTAGTTGTTTTTTCGAAATTACCAAAAGTATAAATAATTTTTTCAAACAACAAGTTCTAAACCATTTTGTAATAAATACCTCATTTATATAGCAACTCAAAAAGGCAACTGAAATGGTATCCAACGTTCGCACCGAATCAAAAAACAAACTGAAAAGAAAAATGTCTAAAAGCAGATCAATAGGTTTACCGCAACACGCTTAATCTGCACTAGAACTATATCAAAAGCCGCAGACATGAAATACATGTGCCAAAAGCGAACACACAACCGGCCATTTTCGAGTTTTCTGCCTTTGAACGTCAAACAGTAATCCGGTAATTGCAAAAGCCTGTTCTTTCAGCTTACAAAGGAGCCGCAACGTCCATCTTGTATTTAACTTCAAAGTCGGAATTCTTGCTTTGAAGTTGCCTTTTTTACCCGCGCGCTGCTCCGCCAGGGGCGCTCGAGCGCTCACTTTTTACGAACTTGAGCCGAAAAAATCTCGCCGCTTTGAATGCTTTGAACGCTGAGCTAATATTTAATCCGCGGGTGTGTATTCCAATGGAATTTCTTTGACGACAAACGGCTGGGTTTAACGACAATAGGTTTTTCCGCCGCGAATTTTCTTTTATCGAGAAATATACACCAAAAAATTATTGAAAAATGTAAAATAACAAAGAAATTTTGACTATACCGGCCGGGGACTTAGAAATTTTATACAGTAATTAATTGGAAAAGCTTAAAAAATGAAAATATTTGGAAATAGTTTTTGTTTTCCAAATTATGTCCTCTAAAAGTTTGGGTAAAAATGCTATATAATCAATTATTTAAAAAAGAATATAAGGAAAGACGTTTTATTCAGAATTGACAATTTCTAACTTGTAATAGAACGTTGGTTAATAAATAAGTTACAATTTTTTTTAAATATTTTGTAATTTGTAAGTTTCTCTGTTGCACATTTCTATTTATTAATCATCTTCTGCTAAATAACTTTGAATCAAAACGACGCTTTTCCGATGCAGATAAGGATTTAGAAAATTGAGGAAGATATGAAAAAACCTTTGCGCAAAGATAGATTTATATGTGTCTAATAGAAACCAGAGTTGAGTAACAAAAACTTTTTCAGTTTTGCGGTCCGAATAAATCGAGTTTGTGAACAACGGTCCGCACCCCAATTTGTTTATAACATTTGTTGTTAAGATGTCATGCTTGGCTGAAGATTCAGCGTGTATGTAACGCATGAGTAGTCAAGATTGCTAACAGTAAATAAAGTTAAATTTGGAATTAAATTTGTAAACATAAACATTAAACTACAAAAGTATCATTCACGTTTTTTTTCCTCCTTTTGAAGCAATTCAATAGTTTTTTTAAAGTTGCTGCCACTCAATTAAGTAACGCAAAAGGAGCAAAAACATATTGTATTAGGTTTATATTGCCTTTATGTATTTTTGTTGTTTAACAGTTGTTATTCATGCAAATTTGCCAATCCTCGGAATTACAACAGAACAAAATCTTACCAAATATTACTAAAGACTATACAATGCTCCTTAATTCTGACAAACACAGCCTGTGATTAGGACTTGCGCTAGTTAAAATTTAAAACTGCTATAGTTAAATTAATTAAAAATTAAACTATTGCTGTTATAAAACATTCTTTAGGCTTACTAGCGTTCTAATATGCGTTCTGTGGCAGGTGCACACCCAATATTTAGTTTTTTGCCACACGAATTAGGAACTTACACACCTAAATTCAAAAAAAGGTTGTTTTGTGCTAGATTTTTAAACCTCAGATGTGCATAGAACCCTCATTGCACACCTTAACAAAATTTGGGTCTGCACATATAAGATCTCAGCATGAAATGATATGAAATGCAGACTGGTTAACATCACAAGCATCAGCTCTAGAATCCTACCACAATTTTCTCCAGGGGTTTATATTGCTGGCATTATTTGGGTTAGCAGGGTGTGAGTTAAGGAATAATGTTCTATTTATTCTTCCATGTTTATTTTTTCTTTGTAATTTCAATTTTGACAACTCGTTAGTTACTGTGAAAAAAAGTTGTAGGATTCTAGACCAGCACCTAAACAACTAACATAGTTTCTGATGTTTTTGTAATATTCCATGAGAACATTGCAGTACAAATGGCTTTAACCATATTTCTAAGGGTAACTAGCATAGCTAATAAGGGTAACTAGCATAGCTAAAATGAACATGCTTAAAGCTTTACACTGTGGAATTTTTATATGCACCTTTCTTGCAACATTGTCTCATGGCACTTTAAGTAGCGACCAAACCTTAAGTTCGTCATTTAGCAACAAGCCAAGTTCTGACCATACTGATTTCATCCTGGTCGGCGCGCATGGCGACCTGTCGAAAAAATACTTGTGGAATGGGTTGTTCGATTTGTACCGAAAGTACCATGAAGAAGGCGACCAATCCATCACCTTTATAGGCGCTGGAACAAAAAATGACACTCTCGGTTCTACTTTACTTCAGGACATTCTTTCCAACAGCGTTTCCTGCGACTTAAAAGACACCCAGTGTTTTTTTGCAAAAGAAAAGTTCATGAATCAAACCAAATACAAGCAGCTTAAATCTGAGACGCACTACCAAAATTTCTGTGAAAATCTCGCGTCAAACTTTCAAGACCAAGTATGCTTTGAAGAAGATTCCTGTAGCTACCAGCGCATATTTTACCTTTCGATCCCTCCGTTTGCTTATGAGAGCACTGCTGGTTACATATCGAAACATTGTAAAGTAAAAGACAATGAAGGTGAATTGAAAGTGGTTCTGGAAAAGCCATTCGGCCATAATCAAGATTCGGCAATGAAAATGGCAGAAGCAATCTCAAGTGTTTTGGATGACAAAGAAGTCTTCAGGTAGGCATTTAGACTGTGATTAGTTTAAAATGAATGTAGATAAACTAATTACAGTTTATCTGATATACCCGGGTTCTTTTCATTTCTTGGCCAGTGTGTGTAAATTTAAGATCTTTTAAAAGGTGAAGTGGCCTTTCAAATTTGTAATTTTTCAAATTTTTCCCTATTCATGTAAATCTCCAAAAGAGAATTAGCAGTTGGCCTTTGTTACCGGATTCTATGATGTTTATATTGCTGCATCGCGTTTTGTCATGATTTGATATTTTACAAAAATAGTCATTTTTCTTATATACTTGGACATATTAGTTGAAGTTTCTTAAATTTCATGGAGCACCAAAGTAAAACCCTAAAAATCTGTTTATTGTCAACATATTACACTGGAAGCCTTCGGCAGATTAACCGAAAGTTCATACTGGGACCGTCATTATACCACCAGAGTGCTAGATCGCAGTGCTGTATCTCTTATAGTAAATGTATTTTGACAATTTGTTTTGTTTCAGAGTTGATCACTACCTCGGTAAACAAACTGTTGAACTGATCACAACTTTTAGGCAAAGCAACCCTCTTGTTGAGAAAATGCTAAACCACGAATATGTGGAACGAATAGAAATTGTAATGAAGGAAAAGTTCGGAGTGAAAGGTTAGCTTGTGATTTACAATACAGACATAAAAAAAATTTAAACTTTTATTAGCTTTGGTTGTTTTACAATCGTATAAATGAAACACATTGTTTTCAACTTTAAAAGCTTTTTGTTTTTAACTAGTTTTTGGGTGTGTATAAAGGGTTTATTTAAACAGATTTAAATAATAATATAATCATTATTTTTTTTCAATATTCTACCCATTTAAAATATGTATTTTATCAAATTATTATGCATGTCATTCAAGTTTATAATCTTTTACTTAAAATTATTATGTCAGATTTAAGTTTATAATTTATTTTATTTTTAGGAAGAACTGGTTTCTATGACAGCTATGGTGTAATGTGTGATGTCATGCAGAATCACTTATCCGAGATTCTTTACCTTTTAACCATGGATTTGCCAGAATTAAACGCAACTTCAGATAAGCAAAGCAAATTGAGGCTTGACCTAATGAAACAAATTTTACCGCTGCAACTAAACGATGTGTTAGTCGGACAATATAAAGGTGAATTTGATTGTTGTGATTTTTAATACTAGATATGATTACTTACACAACATTTATATATGATTTAACCTTCTTGTGTCAAATTTTGTCATATGTATTTGATTAATGAAACAGCAAAACATAAAAATTAAAAAAAAATACCTGACTGAAATAGAAAAAAAACTCTTTTTTTCGTAGGGGGAATTTAGTTTTGAATAGCAGTTAAAGGGGATGAAAACCCCAGACACAAAATATATGTCAAACACAGATTTTCAACTTATGTAGTTTTAAATTAGGTTACAAAGAAGAAGTGATGGAAGAATCAGGTTCAAATGCTACCTCATACACACCAACATTTGGACATAGTAATTAGTCACAAGTAAATCTTTATTTTTGTGCAACCCATTCTAATAACCCCACAATGTTTCAGCTGCATTATTCAGGGTTGACACACCACGCTGGAAAGGTGTGCCGATAATCATGACCGCTGGTAAAGAAATGAATGAACGAGTTGGATATGCAAGAATCGTGTTTAAAAATAAAGATTTTTCTCCTTCTAACACAGATGATTCAGGTAAGGTTAATAGTTAGAACTTGGAGTAACCTTAAATTTTACATATAGGCATGTTTGTGTTACTTTGATGAAGTCTGAACACAGTTTGTTCACCTGCTTGTTTATACGAAATGGTGTTTTTAAAAAAAAAAATTTAATTTCGGAAATTCTTTGTCGAATTCTGTAGAATAAATTTGTAAGCTATATATAACTAGGTAGCTCTTTGTGAATGTTTCGAATATTTAATCTTGATTTTTTTTTTCAACCTCTAAAATGCAACATATTTATGTATATTGTATGGGCTTTGATATTCATTCTACTTGAAACTACAATCTCCAACTATTATCTTAAGATTTATTTGAAATGTTCACAAAATACCACTTACTTCTGTATGGGCTGTGATATTCACTTCTATGTTCAACTTGCAGCAATTATTACAAATACAAAGTTCATAGAATTGAATCTTTGATTATTTTTTTATAGGTTGCTTATCAAACCAGCAAATTGTTTTCCACATCGGACACGGAACTCTCAAGTCACCAGCTTTATTAGTGAGCAACAATTTACCCTTGGCTCGTAATTTTGCACCGGAATCCTGGCATCGAACCCTTGCTTTTAAAGACAAAACCTACCTAGGTATGGAAGGATCAAGTTTTACAGCTTTTGTTCCCGAAATTATGAGGGACGCTTATTCCCTGCTTATTGAGCAGCTTTTTCTCGGCAAGAGAGAGTATTTTGTCACAACCGACGGACTTCTGGAGTCCTGGAAAATCTGGGCGAACGTAGTCGAGCTCGGAGCTGATTTGGAACGAAATCCACTTGTGATATATTCTGGCCAGGAAGAAATCGGAAACAGCCTTGATTTTAAGTTCAGTGACGGTGGGCTTGTGTTTAATTCCATGCTCAATCAGCTGATAAAAACTGAAGAAACAATGTTTTTGAGTAGAAGCTCTATAGTTGGTTCTGCATCGGCAGTAAGCAAGCTGCTGGCTTCGCGAATTGAAAACTCAGCCAATGTTGCAATCAGGAATGGCAACGACTTTCACATCGCCTTATCTGGTGGCACCACTCCGATAAAGCTGTTCCAAAATTTGCGACAAAGACCTAGTTTTCCGTGGCACGGCGTCCATATTTGGCAAGTGGACGAACGATGTACAGAAGATGAAAACTTGTCGAACTTTAAAATGCTTCAAGCCGAACTTCTCAATCACATTTCCTTAAAATACCAGAACGTTCACCCCATGCCAGTTCAGTTATCCCCTGGGAAAGTTTGCTTGAACGGAAATCAGAAAAACTATGAAGATGAAATGATAGAAAAAGTGGGAAATCCCCCAGTTTTCGATTACGTCATATTGGGATTGGGCTCTGATGGCCACACAGCCTCATTGTTTCCAAACAATCATGCATTGAAGGAGAATGAAAGGTATAGTGAAACATAATTATGACTAAAATTAACAGTGTGTAAGCAAGTCATTTTGAATTGACCTTAATCCCTGAAAAGTCATTGCGAAAAAAATTTCTTTTGAAATAATCAACAAAAACATTATTTTTAGTGAACAAATTCTTTTATAAGCAGAAATCTGGTAAAAATCAACCAAATTTCACCAAAAATTATTTTGACACACTCAAGTCAAAGTCAAGTTATTTGGGCCGAATAGCATATGGTGGAATATATAATGTATAGCTGGTAAATGAGTTATATGAAAATTGAAACCCCTATGGGTGGAATATCCACCTTATCTTGGTTACGTAAGGCGGTTGAAAACAGGCTGTAGAGCCGGAGTCGGACTTGACGTTTTTTGGCCTCGGACGGACAGTTGTTTTTAACCAGCTCTGCAGCCCTGATAACACCACTGGTAAATATACCCACAAAAAATGCATTTTAATTTAAGGTATTTTTGTGTTTTTTAATAGTTCTGTAGTCATCATTGAAACTGAAAATCTTTTTTCGCCAAAAAGAATGACAATGACCCTTCCTGTTCTAAATGCTGCTAAAGATGTGGCTGTTCTTGTGACCGGACAATCAAAGTGTGACATCATAAAGACTTTATATGCAACGGAATGCAAGCAAGATGACCAATATCCGATTTGCAAAGTTATAAGCTTAAATCAAAATTTAAAGTGGTATTTCAGTGAAGATGCATTTTGTGTCTAGCTTTTTTTAATTTGTTGCAATAATTGGTATTTTCAATAATTATTTTTGATTTGTAATTGTGAAATATGCAAATTTTCTAATTTTGCAGTGATGTGTGTGCAATGTGTTATCAGATTTTTTTTATTAAAAAGTGGTGTCAAAAAGTTTCATTCGTAGCTTAAATGACCAAAATAATTGAAGAAAAAATGAGCAGAATTGTATTCCACATGGGTGCTGTCAACAGCCTTGTTGATATACCTCATTTACAGTTCTTATTGTAGAGAAGCTTGATTTGACATGCTAGACAAGTGACACACAGTCAAGCATAAGCAGGTACTATGGTGTTAAGCTTACACTCATAAAAAAATAAGTAGATTGTATGGGATTTAGTATTTGTTTTAGGTCTTACTTGCAGGCACCTTTGGTTCTAGAGCAGTGATTGTTAATATTTTTCTTTTCTGTACCCCCTTCAAATCACCAATCAATTCTCTCACCCCTTTCTAAAACTGATTACACAATACCAAAATTTTTTAGTAATGCATTTTTGTGTCTAATTCAGCTTACCCGCAGCCCTGGTTAGGAAACCCTTAGTTATAGGTTGGAGATTTTGTAAAACTTTATGAAAATTTACCAACAATTATTCTTAGTCAGTGTTTCTCAAACAGATACATAGGGGTATGTGAGGAAGAAATATGGGAACCTTAAATTTATTTCCTGATAAAATTGATAAGCTGGAGCACAACTTTTGAAATTATTTTACTGATGTTTTAAAATTTGCCTAACTTTTTTATGATGCAGTATTGTTGTTATAAATCTTTTATATTATATTCTTTTAAAGTTCTGTATTACTTGTTCAACAAACCAGTTAGCTTTAACAAGACAAATATGTTGTTTTCGGATTTATTCTATGTGACTGACACAGAGAAAAGTAAAAACTAAATGGCGAGCAACTTAATAGCAATACAGCAGAAGTGATTTGGCAGCATTTCAGGGACACAACAGCATTAAAGCAATGACTTAAATGAAAAAGTTTGGAGGTGAGATTTAAAGAAACAAGTAACTAAAAGGAGAAAACTGAACAATATTTGTGTTATGTTTTGCAAGGAAACAATAACTACAATTTTTATTTTTAAAAGAACGCTTTATGGGTCAAAATTAAATTCTGAATTTCATAATAAAATTTTATTTGTAAATTTTGCTTGTCAGTAGTTTTTGCCAAAAATGTGAAAATGAGTGAAAACTAGGACAATATGCAAAACCCGTACTTAAGTTATACTATCGAAACAAAATATTTTGGACACAGGAATAATAAAGAAATTGGTCAGGTCTGACACTAATTGTGTCATTACTTTACTGTAACTAAAAATCAATATTAATGATTGTAAAAAATCATGTTTTAAGTCAAGCTCAAGTCAGAAAAGTGACCCCATGTTGCTTTTATATCTGAACTTCATTCATCTTTCGTCGTTCCAATTTCCCATCATGGGTGGCGGAGGGGGGCCTCTCATAGGGGGTCCCCCCATGCCCATTCTGGGGGGTGGGGGGCCTCGCATGGGACCCCCCATTCCAGGGGGCGGCCCCCTAGGTGGCATTCCCCCATCGAACATGGGGGGACCCCTAGGCGGGCCACCCCAAGGACCACCCATTGGCGGACCCATTGGGGGAGGACCGCGGGGGCCAAAATGACCACCCATTCGTGGCGGACCTGGAAAAAGAGAGGTATGGTGAATGTTTGTGGGAAAATAAGGATTTTTGACATTATAGTTTCCTTTAGAATCAAATTACTCTGCCAGGATTTGATTTATAAAACCTTTTATAAAAAAGATTTATAAAAAGTAATTTAAGTCGAAATAAGTACTAAATTAAAATAGTAAGACATATTGCATTACACAAAAGTAAGACATATTGCATTACATTTCTGTATCAACAAACATGTGTGTGAAAATAGGGAGTTTAGCAAAATATGTGAGGTAAAATCTCACAGTGCGTTTTTGTTTTCAATTTAGAGATAATGCAATTAAAAATAAGAAATAACCATCATTTTATGTGCAAAAATTTATCTAAATAGCTTAAATTTATAGTAAAATTTTAGATGAAAACACCTAATTGCAATTCAAGTTATTCGACTCAATGACTTAAGTAAAATCATTTGTTCAAAACACTAAAGTCAAGTTATTTGAAAACAGTGACTTTAGCGCACTCAATTTAAGTCATCTGACTTAAGTCATTTACTGGTGTTCTCTACTTAATAAGGCTTGTGCCCATAAGATTAGGTACACCTTAAAAACATATTTTATTCAAATACACAAAAAACAACTCACCCATTCCCATTGGCGGCCCGTTCATCATATTTGGGGGCGGGTGGTGACCCATCTGTTGGGGCGGACCCCAATTGTGAGGGGGCATATTGGGGTGAGGAGCGGGTCCACCCATGTTACCACCTTGCTGGTCTTGTTGTTGGTTGTGGTCCATATCGGGCCGGGACATGCCGTTTGGCATCGGGGGCATGTGACCCATGGGTGGGGCCATGGGGTTACCCATACCCATGGGGGGCATCATTGGGGGTACCATGGGGGGCATTCCGGGCAGCGGCATGGGGGGAGGGGGAAGTACTGGAAACAAAATTAGGATATTTTATTTCAAGTGTTTAGTTTATAATTTGTAATAAGGATATCAGAGCCATGCAGAAGAAGTTATTATTTTAAAGGTTTCAAATAAAGAGTCAACTTGAAAATTAATAAAGATTTATTTGAAATGTCTACAATGATACCTACTTCTGTATCGGCTTTAATATTATTATTGCGTCTTACTACAACCTCCAACCTTTATGCTCTATAGTTTATAATTATTTTAGCAAATTGAAAAACACACATAGAAATGCACTGAACAAATATTTTTTTTGAAACACTTCATCAGAATTACACATTTACATAAAATTAAATTTTAACCCATTTTTTTCAATATCTATCTGTCAACTTGTGTCGCCATTTTTTCCCTAAAGAAGATTATTATCAAAATTAGGTAATAGAAGCATTTGGCAGTTTGAATGAAATTATGTCATAAGTGTCCTCTTTAATAATTTTGAAGTTCTTTTAAATTTTTTTTAGTGTACTGTGTTTTATAGCACGCTACTATACAACACAATTGTACATGCAAGGTATTGAAACAATGCAAAGTGAGATATCACAACTTTACCAAAAACCATAAACATAACAGAAAACCTGTGTACCTGACATGTCCATAGACATCATATCTGGCACTCCGGCAGGTAGATCGGTGGGTGCATCGGCGAAAAGTGTGTGGGGACGATCGGCTTGTGACAGTGGGTTCTGGACTGCGAGAAGTCGTTCTGGGCACAAAATTTAAAGTATTGGAAAAACTATGTTTTTAAAAGGGATTCCTATTTCAAAATCACAAGCAATTCCTCTGTTTACAAATCATTGAAAAACAGTTTTGTATAATTGGGTAAAAATTCAAACCAAAAAAGATGACTACTAACTTAGTAAACCAAACTTGTTTTTAACAATTCAAAAATGCAGTGTATGTGTTTTATTGGATTTTACTAATTCCTTTAGTGTAGGAAGAATTTTTTTAACTGCAGAACAAAACTGCAAAATAACAGTTTGCCATTTAAAAAGACAGATAGTATTAACTAAATATTATGAAGAATAACTTTAAGCAAATGAGGCATCAATGAATGTAGGGCTTGTTGTTACATATTTATATAAATCTGTTGATTTTAATAGCAACAGCGGCAAAGAAATAGTTAAGGAAAAATTGTACAGGCAAGGTTTTATTTTTTCAAATTTCTTGTAAAATGTCCTACCTGCAGCTCCACCATGTCTTTCTCCCTTGCTGTCCTTTTTAAAAGCGTAAGAAATACTGATTGGTCTGTTGCACAAATGCTGTCCATTCATGGCTTCCATAGCTGCGTCTGACGCTTCAAAACTTGCAAAGTTGATGAAAGCGTAACCCTTTGAGTTTCCAGATTCTGGGTCACGCATAATCTAAAAAATAAACATTATAAGGGTGTATGTTAGATACACTACACAGGGATCTGTAATGTAACTTGATGAATGCACAAAGCCAAATAGGTTAAGTAAATCAACATCAGTTAATTGAAGATGTTTTAACATAAATGATGGTGATAGAAGTACAAATTGAAATGTCATTAATATGATGTCAATTGACTTGACTTTTTCGCTTTGAGATTATTATAAATGTTGTATCATTATGGAATTTTAAACAGGTTTGTGCTTGTTCATAACTACTCCGCTGATGCATGCCAATTAACTGCAATATCAAAAAAGTGATAATGCCACCTATATTAAATAAGTCAAACATGAGTTCCGTCCTAGAATTACTTAACTTTTTATTAGTTTAACCTGGAGATTTTATCATATTAACAAAGTGAGTTTTGAATTGTTTTTATATAGTGTATATATACATTTAAAAAGTGACCATTTTTTTCATCTATTATGGATTTTAAAAATACCTTTGGTGTTTGTAATATGACGCCAAATGCGCTGAATGTGTCGTACAAAAGTTTTTCGTCGATTTCTGGATCTAAGTTTCCTATAAAAAGATTAGCGCCAACATCTAGGTTTTTTTGATGTGACGACGCCTGTGAAAAAAAATTAAGTTGATTAATAAACAACAACTAAGTTAAAGTAATGTCAATAAACAATAAGTAAGCAAAAGTTAAAAAGCATCAAAAAAAAACTTTTATAAAAAAAATTTAACGTCACCAAACCACTAGTTAAAAATTTTTCAATACCAAGATACATTTGTTACCTCATTAGATCGTGATTTATTTTAACAAAATAAAAAATCGGGGGGAAATTTCTACAATTAACAAGACAATATTTTACCTTATTAACTCGTATAGGTTTCCCAAACAGCTTTATCATGTTTAATATCTTTATCGCGTAATCTGCATCTTCCTCACTGAGAAACTCAACAAATCCATATCCTTGGTGCATTCCGGTAATGCGATCCTAAAACAACGATAAAGTGTTTATAATAAATAACTGTTAAATAGCATTTGTGACCAGTCATAATGTGTTGTTGTAAAAACGCATTAAAACCCCACTTGCAATTTTTAACAAAACATTAATACAGTCTGTGCTGTTACTCCCAATACCACCGTTGAAAGTATGGCAAGTGCAACTGCAATTTTTTGTTACAGACCAAACTTGCATCCCATACTATTAAATACGCACTGATTTTTCTATATGTGCACTTGTGAGAAGTACTATTTACACTGCGGTCAGCCCAAATTTACGGCCGTGTACCCGCAAGATCTCATTAACATTTACCATACTTTTGAGACTAGTGGACCAGACATATTGTGTTGTTTTAAGATAGCATTGAAACACAACCATCGCTTAGAACTATTTTTTTAACAAAACATTAAGATTCTCTGAGTTTATATGTATATATAAGAGTCTTGTATTGCATTTTTAAAAGCAAAATGTTGGGCTGGATATTTCTATTTTTGGTGCATGTTTATTGTGTTAAAAAGAATTACAACATCACTTGTGGCTAAGCGTATTACTTTGGTTTTTACCACATTAAAGTTAGGGAGCAGTCATACTTCTTATATTATCAAATATTATCAAAATAAAAATATTAAAACATGTTTAGTAGGCTTTTATTATTTTTATAATTTTCGCACATTAGTCATCTTACCTTTGGCATATGTGTGCTGACAACTACTCCAGATTGCAGAAACAATTCCCAAAGTAACGGCTCTTTTACCTTTTCATCAAGTCCGCCGACATAAACAGTGGCATCTGACATAGAAACGTACAAGAAAAAAATTAGGAGTTTATTTTTTTGACATTAAGTAAAAAGCGAAGGACGTTTGGAGATTTAAAGAAAAATGGGGCGCTTGTCCACAATCCTACCAAATTCTGGCCCAAGAGTTCCTAGGTGCGAGTTAGTGTTTGGGTGGATCAAGTATTATGATTATATTTATTTCAACTTCTCCAATATTTATTTCTTCTTACAATTTCATTTTAAAAAACTAGTTTCGTTAGTGTAAAAAATGTGGTAGAATTCTACACCAGCGCCATTTTTACAGTTACAAAACGAGTTGTCGAGATTGAAATTGCAATATTAAATAAATAAACATGAGAGTGGAAATATAATAATAATAATTCACCCACGAAAACCCAAACTCGCAATGTGCGTTGTGGTAGGATTCTACCACTGTGGAAAGTATGGCAAGTGCACCCCGCGAGTTTTTTTTTCATTTTTTAACCTTTTAAAAGTGCACCCCGAAAAAATCCGAAATGGACCCGAAATATGTAAAACGCTTGTGCGGAATACGTTTACTGTGCAATGTATGCAATACAGAATGCATCGGAAAATCATAAAGTGCACCCGAGGTCCCGCATTTTTTTCGGCCGTGCACACGCGAGTTCTGCCATACTTTCCAGCAGTGGGATTCTAGACCAGCACCTAATCGTGACATTATTATATAAATTAAGTTTTAGCAGCTCGTTACAGTATATTACTTAATTTCTTATGTAAGGGATTGATTAGGTACCTTGATTTCTTTCTGAAATTGGTCCAGCTGCCATTTTGATAACGATGCAGCTAACAGCAAATGATCGTTTTAGCTAAAAGCTGCTTATCCACAGAAAATCGTTTCACTTTGTTTAAAAAACGTAAAAACATAAATGTGCCGCGATATGTCGCCTGTCGCGTTAGTCGTCCCGACGCGACACTTTCGTCGCGCGTTTTGTTAATATAATTAACAAATCGCATCCTAAATTATTATCTTTTAATAGGCCTACACTCTAAATTCAATTTCAAATTGAAAATATGTGCCTTATAGAGAAAAAACTATCGAAATTTTTAACGTTTATTAAAGAAGAACAACGCAAAGCAATACAAAGCATACTCAACTCTAGAAATATCAACAAAATATTAAAGGTAACAACCTATAAGGTAAATATCTACAGTGGTAAATTAAATGCATTCCTAAAACTGGTAAAATTGTGTTTATGAGGCACCATAGGTTAAAAGGATTTTAAAACAAACACTTGTTAAAACAAAAAGTATCTCAAAAAAGTATTCTATCTTTGAGAAGTTACAAAATATGAAACGTATTCGGAGTAAAAATACTTAAGGTAATATATAAAAGTAATGACACAACTGGCAAAATTGTGTGTATGACGAATAATAGGTAGAAGTGTTTGTGGTTCTAGACACTTGTGTTAACATCGGGAAATATAAAAGAAGCAGCTAAAAGCAAAATACAGACACATCTTCTCTTTGTGCGTATTTTAAGTTAAACGCAGGCCGCACCAACATCTTATAAAGTAATGCAAATTTGCCCAAATGCAAAACCCACACTATTGCGACAAAACGTATTTAATAAAAAGCGGTAAACTGCAAATAAAGAGGCAATGTGCTAAAACAAATCATTACTACAGAATAACAACCTAAACATTGATGAATACATTGACACTAAAATTGGCAAGCTACAGAAAGCAATTCTTTGGGATGAAATTGCGCCCTAATTCTATTTAATGTGGAACTCCCCTCTCCTTCATTTCTTTTTTTTTGCTGCGGATAAATCATAGCGAAAACCTTTCTTTGATGCTGCAGCTTCTTTTTTGAGCACCTGGCCAAAATAACCATTTCTTTAGCAGAATATAGACAAAAAATAATTTTTAAATACCTTGAAAAAAAAACGAAGAAAAAAATTAGTCTATTTAAAATGAAAAACTATAAGAATAATGACAAAATAAACGCAATTATGGGATGCGTTAAGAGCAGCTTAAATATATGTATTGGATAATTGAAAGTTTGATTAGTATATATCCTTTTAATGATTTGTTAAGCGCACTTAAATTACAATTTTTTATAAGAAGTAGATCACAGTGAAAAATAAACTGATAACCGCCATACCATAAAAATTGCTAGAAAAAACAGTTGAGCCTAAGTAAAAATAATTCCAAAACATGCGATATCATAATAAAAAATTATAAATTATTCACAATCATTATTTAGCGCTATCATCAAAATTTAAATATATTTATTGTAGTCCATTTTATTTCCTCACCCCTTTCATAATCCTGTTCTTGAGTTCACTTTGTGACAGCGGTCGATTTTCCTCGTCACTTCGCGCTTCCAACTCCTCACTGTCGTATTCCTCTCTACAAATAAAAAAAAATTTAAAACAAACAGTTGAGAAAATAAAAAAATCAGGAAGAAAAACATTAGGAAAAAAATTAGACCTCGCTGTTGTATTTTCTCTATGAATTAGAAAAATTAAAACAAACAAATTGCAAAACAAAAAGAAACGAAAAAACATCAAAATAAGGAAAAATTAAAAAAACATAGAAAAAACAACTTTTTTAGACCTGATAATGAAAAGTGTTAGTTGTGTATTACTTTTATCATCATTTATGAAGGGAAATAAATAATCCTGTAGCATTGGAAAATAGAAAAAGGTTAGTTAGTTAGTTAGTTTAAGACAAATTTACCAATACTATCTGTGTTCAAATAGAAGTAAAAACAAAAATTTAAGTTATAACCAATTAGTAAAAGCAAAATTACTTTATCTGAAGAACTGAAGCGAGTAACTTGTTCTGTTTTGCCCTCTGTCTAAGATCTCTGTCAAAAAATAAACATAACCGCATAATCTGTTTTGTCTGTCCTGGTATTTAATAAAGCTTGATTTTAAGGTTTTCTCGTATACTGCAGGATTTTGCTCATCAAATTTTTTTGCTAAAATCTTCATTTATCCCACTGTTTTCGCAGCATCTATTCACAGAAGTATTAATCTTTGCAAATAACAAGTTTCTAATATAGCACTGTTAATTTGTAACTCTGTTTTTCTTAGTGCTGTAAGTATTTCAAATTTTAAAAACTTAATCTGTTTGCAAATAAATTGAATATCCTTACGCTAAGATAAAACAGCTATGCTGGAATAATTGATAACATCATCAATGTAAATGTTAAAACTTTTTGGTTTTCCCTGATACCAGTTTTATGGTGTTTCTATCCAAAATTAGTGTCTCGACTATCTCTCAAAATATAGCCGACTTCTGGTACTGAAGCAGATGTAGCAACTATGATTATATTTACATACGTTGTAGGCTCTTTAAAATTCTTAGCGTTTACCAAATCAAACCTTAAAAAAACCTGCTTGATACCTGTTAGTATGTATCAACGTTGTTTATGCAGATATTTACCCGGTAGAAGGGGGTGCAATTAGCAGGGGTTGTGCTGCTTCAACAGGAACTTGCCCCAAAATAATGCGCGCTGTCTCTTGTGGGTCGTAAGGTTTGTCGTAATCCTGGAATCAACAAAATTAAGAAATTCTCAATTTTTTTATGCTAAGCATAAATTTAAATCACATTTTCGTGCATGTTTTTTAATAAGTAAATTTCGCCTTAAAAATTCAGAATACCAAGATACCAAATATAGGATTGTTTATTTCAATAAACACTAAATGAAGCTTCAAAACAAATTTGCGTGTTGTAATATTGCTTTAACATTCTTATGAACAAAAATCATACTTTTTTAAAAGTAAAAAGTAATAGGTCAAAGATACAAACAAAGCGTAAGACTCTAATAAAATATATTGAACACACATACGTTTTTATGACCAACCTGGGAATCCAAATAGGATTGAGCGGCCAGCAGTTCATTGGCTCTCTGTTCAATAATTCCAAGATATTGCATTATATTGTCATCTTTAACCCCATCTGAACTTCCAAGCATGTCGTTTAGCGTTCCCCGATCACAGCCGATACGCTTAAACAACGAACCAACACCTGGAAAAACATTGTTCTGTTAGTTAATACGGCGATTATAAGTACAAAATCTATATGTTAAGAACATATAACGGAATTAAACTAGTCTAAGACACCAAAATCAGGTAATTCACAAAAATGTCTACAATTTATTGCATTTTTACATCTTTAGTTATTTTCTTGGAATAATTTTAATAGTTGTAATAATACACATGAATAATTAACAATATGATATAATGAAAATAATCATATTCCTTTTTTGCCAATAGTGCTTTTAGCTAAATCTACCCTGATCACGACCAATGCACTTAAACAACGAACCAGCACCTGGAAAAACATTGTTCCAATAGAATTATTAGTAAAAAACTATATGTTAAGAACACATAATGGAATCAGATCATATGGCCAGCCAGTCGTAGTTTGATTACCCTTTTTATATTGTGTCGATAAAACAAATTATTAAGTTTTACCTTTGCACAGAAATACTTTTAAATAGTTTAACTTGTTGTTTTATAGTTTTTAACAAATAGTAAATGTTATTTAAAAAACAAACAAAAATATATTTTGTTTAAAATTGCTAATCAAATTCATACCAATTTTGAGTTGGTCTAAGATCTTGAGTGTCGCCAGCAGCATATTTTCATTTTCTGAACTTTTTTCTGCGGCATCTTCCCTAGCAGATTCAAGGTCGTTCAAGATGTCCTTTCGGTCAGTTTCGAGTTTAAAACCTTCGTCTCTAAACTGTCTGATATTGTTCTGAATCTAAACAAAATAATGATTTGATTTAAAATAAATTTAGCTTTATTTAAATATGAAAACCAGCAGGATTGTAAACATCAATCAAATTTTGCTTCTTGAATATTAGTCTCCAATATACACTGATGTTAAATTGTTCTTCCGGCAATATATTTTATTAAATGCACTGACGTTTTAATAACCTATGCAGAAAATCTTCATCAGGGTAATGAATTTGCAATTGGGAAAAAAAATATATATATGGCAGAAAAATATTGCTGGAAGAACAATTTTACAATTGATACAATGCCAGGCAGCAACAGTAGATTTAAACAATGATGTTTTTTTCAATTCTATTATGACTATTTTTTGAGTTGGTCCCCTTTTAAACATTGCCCAAACGCATATTAAGACTCCTGACAAAATGTCGCCTATATTAAAAACTTCTAATTTCAATCAACACGATAAGCAAGCAAATAATTCAATGAACAAACCCCTTCAATAATGTCTTGAAGTCTTTCAATTTCGTTGTTTTGCTCATTGACATAATTGAACAGAGCAAAGTTGCTGTCTTCAACTAGGAAGCAAAAAATAGGAGCATAGTGGTGGTTGCAGTAAAACAGTGCAATATTAAAACTTATATTTTTTATTTTGGGCCACTAAACTATGACCCGCAGCGGATCCGCGCGAACTTTATTGTGAAATGTTGCTCGGGTTTACGTTTGTACAGATTTAATCAACTGCCGAAAGTGGCGCCAGAAGTCCTACAGCGGATCTGGCCCGCCCAGTCAATAAATCCACCCCGCAGCATTGATGACAGAATAACGGACATTTTTAATTCAACGGTGATTTGAACAGACATTTGCTTTACTAAGTTCTGATAGCCGAACGTTCTTTGTGTAGTTGATATCCCTCAATAATCAATTTGTTGAATTAAAAATATGCTGTAAAGTACTGATGATTGCTATCTAATTTGTAATTTTGAAAACACACATTTTCATTATAAACAAGTTTTGCTATGAATACCTTTATAACCTGGGATATGTTTTGATCTGTAAAGGTAACTTGGAGTCACAATGGTATCAATGTCAACAACAATGAAAGTTCCAGTTTCAGTCAAGTTACAAATCGCCTACTACACAGAGCCACAGTTTTCATTAACATGCAGTAAAACAGTGCAATATTAAAACACATACAAAAGCCTTGAAGGCAACATTATTTGGCTTAGCAGGTGTCACTAAACTATGACCCGCGGGCCAGATCTGGCCCGCCCAGTCAATAAACCCACCCCGCAGCATTGATGACAGAATAACCTGTTTTTTTAATAAACACCAACCGCCTCACTCCAATACTCCTGCTTACACTTAAAAATTTGTAACATGTGGGGGGAAATATTAAAATATGGGGGCCCTAACATAGAATAGTTAGCTTTAATACAATCGTTTTGAACCTTTAGTGAAGAAAGGCCATTTGAATTATAGCAGCTTATTTACAAAATGCAATTGCAAACCTCTGATAAAGTTTGACACAATCTCTTCAATGTCTGTGCTGCCGGTTATTTCTTCAATCTCACGGAAAGCAGCTTCGTAAGACTTGATGCTGTGAATACCTTCACTCTTCTTGGGATCTTTGTCTGTGCAAACAAAGTTCTAAAATGTTAAACTTTGTTTGTTTTTAAATGGATTTTTGGTTATTTTAAAAGCGGAATTGGCCAATTTTAAAAAACATAGTTTTTTTATAAGAATTTTTGAAATTTTAGTGATAAACTTGCCTTGAAACTAAATATTAAACTTGCCTAAGATTTTTTTTTTTTTCAAGTGTAATTAACTAAAGGTTACTTGCTTGGTCCAGGCTGCCAAGCAATTTTTAATCAAGGTTATTTACTGCCAAAAATTTTTAGGCAAAGTCCAGCCATTATACATTTCATTTTTTTCATGATTTTAGAATGTTTTTTGAATAAATTACACATGTAAGACATCCTCACCTATTCCTACTTTTATCAGCTTGTAAAAACAGTGCTATTTACAGGTTTCTTTGGAAAATAATTGCACTTTATATTAGGTGTATTTCAGATTACATTTTTAAACCAGCCCTACTAGAAATTTGCTGATTCTCATGTGGTTTATTGTCAAAAATAATTGCCAACTTATATTAGGGTTTGAGTTTAAAATTTTTTTTGTGTATGGAATTAAATGGCACAGGTTTCTAGAAGTTATTGTCAACATTATTTTTTCCAGTGTTGCAGAAGTTTTCTGCAGATGCAAGAAAAGGCCTGCTTACAAGCCACATTTAAAATTTACAAAATTGTTTAGTTACAGTCAACAGACTAGTGATGGCTTGAATAAAAATCGATTTAACCAAACTTGCCAAACCACCACTGGTACAGTATATGAGCCACTTACCCTTTCTGTTTCCACTGCTGCCTTGTCCTCTACTGAAGCCCTTGGCCATCATGAATTCGCGAAGCCTCTTGTCGTGGTCGATGATCCGTTGTAATTCCTGTATATACAAATATTTAAAAAATTCACTAACTAACAAATCTTAAAACACAGACTCTTTCGTTACAACAGAACATATTACTCGGATAATAAAAGTTTTTAAATTTATTATGTTTTTACACCTTGCTGATTTTTGTTTTAGAAGGTGTGCTTATGACACTACTAGTGACATATTTAATAAACAAAATTTTTGACAAAAAATATATTTACTTAATTTTTAATTTTTTAATTCTCTTTTTTTGTGGAACAAACAAATATACAATAAATGATGTAAACAAAACAAAATGAATTGGTATTGACCAGTTGTTCTTTGTTAGAAGTCATTTTTTTAATTATATTTTTTATAGAAAGTGCAAAGTATGACTGTTTTTTGTGATCAAATGCAATGTAATAAATACAAAAAATTGACCCACCTTCATTTCAGCATTAAACAGTTGTAAATCCTTATCAGCTTTCTCCTTGAGAAGCACAATCTTACTGTGCGCCTCGTCTCGCTGGTCGTAAGCAAGCGTAGAAGCCTCGATAATTTGCCCAATCTCACGTTTCAAGTCTTTCAGTTCCTAGCAAAGTAAAAGACGCTGTATATAGGTCATATTGTGCAATTGCTTTTCCAAAGGTTTTTACAGCATGTCCTATTGGCTTCCACTTTAAAGCTCAATGCGATAAACAAAAAATTGGGAAAGCAAATAGGAGGACCCAAATTACTATGTAAAAGGTATTCAGTCCTATTTGATTTGCTTACGTCTTATTGCTTTATTTTGTAAACTAAAAATAAATTATTATCAAATCATAATAAAAACATAAAAAACGCTCATAAAATTCTTTAAAAATGCAACAAAGTTGAATTTAAAAAAAAATCCAACACTGGAGAATTCTTGAAAGGCATAATATAGTAAAAGTATTTATTGTATAAAAAATGCTGTAATTAAATCTGTAAGACTTTTGAAAATATATTTTTATGTTGGTAGATACAATTTATGCAACAAACCTTTTCCAACTTTTTAAACATTTGTTGAAACCGTCCTTTTTCAATTCTCAGTGTTTCAATTTGTTCTCTTAGTGAACTGTTGTTGGTGAGAGCAATGTTGAATTTGGACAGTTCCTGTAAAGTAATTAGTTTAATAAATAGGTTTATCAATAAAATAAAAAGTCAAAAATATTTTTTGTGATTTGCAACTGCAACATCTCAAATATTATTTAAAAAAAAAATATATATATATATTATATGATTTAAATAGGATTTATTTTACCTATCAACAAGTATATTGTTTAACAAACTTTTACCCTAAAGCTTTAATTAAACAATTAGACCTTTGGAGCATAATGGTTGGAGGTTATAGTAAGACGTAATAAAAATATCAAAGCCCATACAGAAGTAGGTATCATTTTGAACGTTTCGAATAACTCTTTATTCATTTTCAACATAGAGAGAAGTCACAGATGGTAAGTGCATATATAATGTTAAGGCAGACGTCAGGTCAGAAAGAAGGAAAGACCTTCATTTGGTTAATGCTGATTAAATTTTAAGCTTACAATTTTTTTCTATAATCAAAATTTTTTTTAACTTTTACTAAGAATTTTTTATTTTAAAAAAACATTCTTCGGAGCATAATGGTTGTAAGTTGTAGTTATACGTAGTAAGAATATCAAAGCCAATGCGAATTGTAGGAAGAATTTTAAATGTTTCAAATAACTCCTTATATAAAAAAGAATTTTCACCGACATATTTACACATCAAAAATTAAACATTAAAAACTAAATAAAACAAAAACGACACACTTACTCGATGCAGTCTTCCCTCGAGCACACTCATCCTCTTCTGGGTTTGTTGAGCAAAGCACCTCGTCGACTCGCCCCCACCCATCTTCCTTCTCTGTCCCTGGACCTTCTGCTCCCAAGCCTGGATGCTCTCATCCAACTTCAGCTGGATCTCACGTTCCCGGTCGATCTCATTCAAGCAATCGTCTGAGGTCAAATATGGGTTAATGACACAAGTGATCGTGTCACTTTACTGAAGCCAGTGTTGTAATGACTTGAGTCAATGACTTATTATACGTTAAGGAAACATATAAAATACTGTGCATGTGTCTGTGTGCTGGAGAAAAGCAATCACCTGAGGTTAATTATAAATTAAGGCAGGGGATCTTAAACTTACCGCCGACCCCTTAAAAAATTTTGGCTTGAAATGGACCAATGTAGGAAAGAAATTTTAAGAGATGCTTTCATGAATTGATGTCACAATAGAAATAGACTTCAAAAATTTCTGTTTCCGATCCAAAAATATGAAAGTTGAAATAGAGTCTGAATACATTCAGTGCAAAAAGGTTTATTTTATGAAAATCTTTTTTTGAAAATTGATTACTTTTTGAATATACACTGATATTTTAATCGGGCCTTCATGGACCACCTAAAACAAGTTCATGAACCCCCAAGGGGTCCATGAACCCCAGTTTATGAATCCCTGGGTTAAGGAGACATACAAGGGACTGTGCATGTGTCAGTATGCTGGAGCAATATTTTAATGACTGAAGTCAATGACTACACTTTTGGACAAATGACTTGACTTGACTTAAGTCACTGTTTTCAAATGACTTGACTTAAATCATTTGGACAAATGACTTGACTTGACTTAAGTCTTTTGGACAAATGACTTGACTTTTGGAAGTCTTTTGGACAAATGACTTGACTTTTTGAAGTCTTTTGGACAAATGACTTGACTTTTGGAAGTCTTTTGGACAAATGACTTGACTTTTTGAAGTCTTTTGGACAAATGACTTGACTTGACTTAAGTCAGTTGGCCAAATGACTTGACTTGACTTAAGTCTTTTGGACAATGACTTGGGTTGAAATAAAGTGTTTTTCATTTCATTACAGTGGTGTTATATGACATCACTATAGGTTAAGGAAACATAAAAGATTATGCTTGTGCGTATTTCTGCTGGAACCTTTTACAAACAGCTGTAAAAACTATGGAATTTTACTGTTTTTGCTTTAAAGTTCTGCTGATGTTAACGTGTTGATGTTAAATGTTGTGAAATGTATTTCTTTTATGTTAGATGTAAATACCAAACAAAATTTCTAATTACATTGTTTCCTCTAATTTTAAATGTAACTTGCTGATCTTAAAGGTCTTTTCCAAAATATGTGTTTTGTAATTTGTATATTTTTTAACTGTATTATTTATATATATTATTTTCATAATATCTTGATAAACTGGCTATATTATATATATTTGTTGTAAATATTTTTACTGATGGGAGTTTTTAGGTAAATTAAACCTTAAGCAGAAATGCCTTGGTTTTAAAAACATAAACCTTAAGGCTTTATCGAAAATGCATTAGTTCCGAGTATTGTCACTCTAGAGCAAAAATAAAATAAAAATTACCTTTCTCGTCAAGCTTCTTTTGCAGATCAGCGATATTCAGTTTGTCCTTGTCTTGGTTAAATTTACTTTCTGCCAAGCTCAAATTTTTCATTTGTTCATCCCTTTCCCTTTTCAGGTTTTCAATCTCTGCACTAAAACATAAATATGTTCAATGTGGTTATTTTGTTTTTTAATTAAGAAAGAGTTCCATTAGCAAGTTGAAATAACGTCGTTTAGGTTATTTCTTTTAAAAGTTAAAAATAACAATTAAGGGTGATAGTTTATTTGTTAATTCAAAACCTTTCAAAAAAAAAAAAAAATTCAAAAAAAAATATCAGGTGGCACTGTGGTGAAAATTGCATGATAACACATGTTTTTTTTACAAATTAATAACAGAAACTAAACTAAGAAGATGGCTGCAAGAAAGTGGCCCATTGATAATAATTAATTATAAATATAACAAGGTTGGCTAAAACAAAGAATGAACAACATTCACAACATTTTACTTTATCAGTTTTTATCAATTTAACCTACAGCTGTCTTCTGATTAAGTCTTGTGATTCGACAGCATACGCTTGCCTGTCACCTTCCATTATTCGGTATTTACGCTGTAACTTCTCAAGCTCAACCTCTGAAATATAAAACACAAAATCAGGATTACGAATAAGTTAACTGAAAAAAAATCAGTAAACTAATTATTATTAGGACATTTTTAAAGTCAAATTTTGTAAAATATGGTTTATGCTTGTATTAAATTTGGCCTTTACTCTTCAATTACCTTAACCTTTATTATGCAAAAATCCTAGGTGGCATTTTATCATCTATTATTCGTAAAACAGTGTTTTCATTGAAAAGAGTTATTTAAAATGTCATGAAAGTATTAAAACCAGATTAGGCAAATATTTTATGAACAGATATGAATACGTTTTACCGAAACCCTCCATATCGCCTTCACTTCCATCCGAATGAAAACTTCGGGCTGATTTTCCTCGAGGCATTTCGAATCTCTGTCCACTACTTCAAGTTTAAGTCAATTTTGTGTAACAAAGTTTAGTTTGTGCTTTAACACAAAAGTTGTTGTATTTTTAAATCATGTAAGTCTTTAAAATTTTTTCAATAAATTAAATTTTGCCGGTAATTGCAGCTTAGTTTAGCATTCAGGTTTTTAAATTTAATAAGAACAAAACGTTTACTAAAAATAACACAGTTAACTTTATGCTCTGAACAGTTCAAAATTAAAAAAAGGTGATTCATATTTTTATGAAACCTAAACTTTGCAAAAAGTTGACAAAAATGTTACCTTTAAAGTGTTAGTTTAAAAAAAAAAGACGTCAAATTTGTAGTTTACCTTTGACCATCAACGGTTTTCAAATATTTCTATTCGTAAAGCTTGTACAAATTGCGCAGACGAAATTTCTATAAACTGTTTGGCTGCGCTGCAGTATTTGCTTAATTTGAATGTCAATTTAAGGAAATAATAACAAAACACTCTATTTCTAGCAAAATCAAAATTTATTATTAACAATAGTAGTTTTAGCTTAAACAGTTTGAAACTTGTTTATTCTTAAAGCATGTATGAAGTAATTCTTAAAACTTAAACTTTGCAAAACCTAAACAAAATTATTTCGATTATTTTTTGTAGTTGCCCGTAGTGACTTTTAATCCGGGTCCACGTGGCTTTAAAGGGATTATTTTATTGTTCTGGGTTAAGTCATCGTATCAAGTTGCACGACGCACAATAGCAAAATGGGGAATGTTGAAACATTATATGTTGTAAGATTTTGAAGGCTTTTATTCTATACTACACTCGCGTTTCCTAAACGCCGGTGAAAAAAAGATAATATAAGTCAAATTAAAGGTCCCTGAACTAAAAAGAAAAACATATATCTTAAAAAGATTGGCAATTGACACATTACCTAGCCTACTCCTTATTATTAACGCCATTAGGTCAATTACGAATGACTAGACCCTGTATCATATAGTTGATAACAAATTATGTTATTATTTACAGTATAACTTTAATTGTCACGCCGTTTGTTCTAACCCTGACATTAAAAGAAATTAAATATCTATTAAATCAGGTGTTTTCAACCTGTGGTACGCTTAGGTAGCGTTAAATAATTCTAGTTGTAAGCTCAAATTTGATTCGATTAAAGTAGTTGTTCTACAATAAGTGGAACGCGTGGCAGTATAGAGTGTTCAAGTGGTACGAGGTCGTAAAAAGGTTGGGAACTCCTGTATTAAATGATGTCAATTTTGTGTTATGGCCCCAAGCAAAAAATCCCACGGTAAAAAAGAGCCTAAACTCCAAAGGCTGTGTCCCTCAACTCATTGGTCCCGACCAAGTATATTTTTTTTGCCGATTGTACAAAATTGGATGGCAGCCTACTAAGCAGATAACATAGTCAGATTAATAAAAATTGGTTCTCGTCGAGATTTCCCCACTCTTAAATTGCCACTACAATACGAAAGCATATAGCACATATTTAATAAATTCAAACTGAATATGCCACACGTCTTGTTCGCTTACAAAAATTTCAGCGGAGAAAACTAAGTCGTAACAGGTATGAGCTGTTATAGCAATCGCATGTACCTGGAATAACCATAGGGACATAGGCAGGTAAACTAGGGTAAACCCTACTTGCAAAAAGTTATCGTACGCGATAAAAATGAAACTTTTTAAATCACCTATAAATACCCAAACGCACACTGTTAAATGTATATTAGTTTATTTTTTCAAAGATCACATGCAAAATATCAGCAATGTTTTAGCCACCGTTCGCTCAGCGACTTATATGAAAACAAAAAAAGAGAGAGATTGAGGTCAATCACGAACGCTACAAAATTACTTTAAAGACAAATAAACGAAAATTATAATCTCTTTACGATTTTTCGATGCAGTACGCCATTTGCCACAAATTACAAAGACCATCAGACAACACATTAAATAAATGGCCGGTCAGAACAGCTAGATAAATTTTGCGCGTTATATGCTGCTCCATCAAATGTGTAAGTTGTTAAGATATTTATCATTGGAGATTTGGCGCCGAGTACGAAGTCATAGGTCTTCAATCGTAAGCGCAAAAGCATTTGGTGTCGATTTGTACGGGACGTCAAAGCATTGAAGCACAAAAATTATTATTAGACGAGAAATTTTTGAATAATATTATGCCTGGTGGCAAAAGTTTCTTGTTATTTAAATGGTAATTTAATAATAGCCTAAATAAATGGTAAACATGCTTATAAGCCAAAATGTGATACCCGAAAAGATTTAAACGTAAAAACGTCGTAAAACGGAACCAGAGGTTCTTAAACTTTGGTCCGTGGACCTCTTGGGGGTAGTTTTAAGGGGTAAAACGTCGTAAAATAGAACCTATTTTTAAGGGGTACATAAAGGCCGAACTGAATCTTCGGTGCACAATTTAAAAAACAAAAATTTTCAAAAACACAGAGTTTAATTCAAAAACGAAAGACTCCATTTTAGTTTCACATTTATTGGACCAAAAACAGCAGGTTTCTTAAGTCTATTATATTTACGACGGCAATTTATGACGTCACCTCTAAAAAATCCATGCCGGCCCTGGTCCACGCGAACCAAAAATATTTTTCGGTTCGCATAAAAAGTTTAAGAACCACTGATATAAACGGACGCATATATGTCACTGCGTTCGTAATACTTGCACTTACATTGAAAAAGCGACCAATACTATTTTTATTGAATTGGATCGGATCCAAAAGTGCTCCTTGTTGATATTTTTTCATGGCAAAATACGGAAAGACTTTTCAAGCCTATGGCTTTTACGGAGTCTGCGTGTTGAACATCGATCGAGCGTTACAACATTTAATGAGCAAACATAACGCAAAATCGGATGTAAAAAAATAAGCAGATCATCGTTTCTCATCGCAGACCTACAAAACCATCACAAGAAATACTGTTGCGACAATTCATCGCTTAAAAACATTGTTAACCCAAATTGACGATAACAATGTACCATTTTCGTTAAAATTACAGTGGTACCGAGGCCATTTTTAATTAGCCTACAAAGCTTAATTGCTAGTCGGGTCATATTTTCGGCCAATACGAAATAAGGGCAAATAGCATGTAATAATAAAAGCAAAAAAATCTTCCTCAAAGTAAATTATCTTAAGGCAAGAACGGCGCAAAACAAGACGCCATTAAAATTCGTTTAAAATTAACAATAAAATCGACAAAAAAACTTTCGCGCAAAGTCATTTGCGCCCCAATAAATATAACACACAATCGTAGAAAAAAAAAACCGTTCGGTCAAAACGGCACCGCGGCCATATATGACGTCATAAGAGTTAGCTCGACGAGTCATGGCGTGAGCTCGTTTTCAGTCGAGTCAAGTAGGCGAGAAAAATTAACGCGTATAGAAAAGTCATTGGGCACCGATTTGTGCCACAATAATTGCATTGCGAAAGCAGCGAAAACAAAAGGCACATATCGAAATCTAGCAATCACGAATTGAATCAGTGTAAGGCGGAAAAAGCAACAAAAAATCAGTAACAATGAAACTGAAAGAAATCTAAAACGTCATAGCAGAGCTACTCAACTGACTTGTGTACCCAGGTAATTGAGTATGTTGAAAATGCGTAATACAGCTCCAATTTAGTTGGATAGCAAAGGGGCAAATTTCCTACGTTATTATAAAAAGGTCTAACAAATCAAAGATAAAAGGAATCTAAAAGTTTCCGATAAAAAAATCTTACAAAATTCCAATAAAATAAATCTAACAAATTCCATTCTGACTAGCAGAACAGTAATAACTTGTGTTCCAAGTCATTGCATTAAGAATAGTTTAGAGTGGTAAACCACAGTGAAAAGACCTGAGAATATTCTTTACTTTTGCTAAAACGTGGTTGAGTAGCCTTGCATTTAAGCATCGCAGTTAGCATTGGTGTTCGAACACTTAAAACGTGGAAGTAACGAAAATCGTAAAGGGTTCGTCGAAATAAATAAAGCAAGGTTATAAAAATATTTTGAATTACCAAATTTGCCTTACGCGATTGCTGAGGACACAGTTCTCTTGAGTAGAATTAAAAAAGGTTTAAACGAAGAATCAAAAGAAAACAGCTTAATATAATATATAAAATATATGCTTTACTCCGAATAGAAGAGTGTTAGCGTATTATTTGTATGTAACTATATGGTGCCATTTAAAGGAAACTATATGCAGCACCTTAAGAAATCGTTTTTTAGTTTTCAAATATACTATATTATATCATGATCGTAATATATCATATTCCAGATTCTAACTCGAAAACCACATATCCAACTCAGCCATGCGAGGATTCAATTTAAATATGGACATTTCTTATTACGAAAAAGTAGTACAAGTGTCGTAACTAGTTATTATCTGTAATTATTAGCACAATTCAAATGGCTTGTCAAGTTTTTTTAGGAAACTGGAGAACTAATAAACTAAAAAGTACACTTCCAAAGTTCCAAATGCAACAAAGCGAATTGTTAACGTCATAACGGCTGTATGTTGTAGAGAAACTTGAATGGATTAACATTGTGCGAACAATCCAAATAAATGTTTAACTAAATTTAACTTACTAATTGAACGCTGTCACGATTTTAATAATTAAACGACATCACAATGTTGTCTACTTTACATTTCTCTACATAGTACAACAATATGACGTCAACAATAACCTTTGTTAAACTTGGAACGTTTAAATTTAAACAATGCCTACATTTCTTCTACTTACTTCTTCATATATGCACTGCTATAGCTTTAATGTTTTTAGATCTAAAAAGTGCGATTCTTTGGGCAGCGGAGGCTTGATTGTGCATTGATTTGCGAGCGCTTAATAACGGCTTGGTAATGACAAAGTTTTGCGCATTTCCGTGGGCTACTTTTTTAATGGTTATGAAAAGCAGTTGTCAGGGATTTCAAACGATGAAGCGTTGGGATATCTTTCCAGCAGAAACTTTTTGATTCCGTCGACTGCCAGCATCGCCGTGTAACTGTAGAACGGAAAGCGGTTGCAGTACAGCGAGGCAGTAAAATTCAAACACTTTCAAAAAGAAACGGTTTAGTAGAGTATTCATCCGTGGTATTTAAAACACACTGTTTTAATATTAGCTAAATTAAGGGAAGTCAGGTGTATTCATTGCGATAGGTAAACCACTTGCAATTAATGATTCGAAAAATTGTTTAAGAGCATCAATCGGCAGTTTTTTTTCTATTTTTTTTTTCTTGACCATAAAAATAAAAGATAATAAAAATATTTACGTCTTTACTTGGAATCTATTCGTTTTTTATTAAAACTTCGCAATTTAAAGGTATATTTACCAGCTTATGAAAATATGGTTCAAGATTATACAGACATATACACACACACGCAAACATATACAATATAAACGCACGCACGCACGCACGCACACACAAAACCGCATACAACCACAATATACACACGCACGCACACGCATAGACACGCACACACACACACGGCACACACACACACATACACGTATAGTATACGTACACACACTAACAATACACAAACATACAGACACACACATGCAGTGTTTTGTTTAAGGTGTTTTGGGGGACCGAAAAAGCACACGCACTCACACACGTACAATATACACGCACACAAACGCACACACACGCACGGCACACACACACACACACACACACACACACACACGTATAGTATACGTACACACACTAACAATACACAAACATACCGACACACACATGCAGTGTTTTGTTTAAGGTGTTTTGGGGGACCGAAACGGTCCCCCAAATTTCTCCAGCGGTTTCCCAAATTTTGGACTTGCAGCTTTTTGGTATTTAAATGAAACACTTGCGGTCTCTTAAAACTACTTAACGGTCACCCAAACCAAACCTTAAAAAAACCCTGCACACATGCAATACACACACACACACAAACTCACACACCCATAGTAGCACACGCACACACCACGTACAATATACACGCACACAAACACACACACACAACCTTACCTGCTACTGTAGTCGATGAGGTCGTTCAAGCAGTAGAACTTTGGAAGTTGAAAGGCGTGAAAGAACTCGTCGTTGGTTCGCCAATTGTTGGTCATCGGGTAATACCTCACATTGTTGCCGATCAGAAGATCAAGCCAAAAGCTCTAAAGTAGAAAACAACTTAATATCCTATTCCAAAACCGATATCTGATATAAAATAAAGCTACTTTATAGCAGGGCATATAAAATTAATAAAATTGGACGTTTTAAACTAATTCGCCTTGATTAGGTTACTAACTAAGAAACGTAAACTTCTCTTCCATATATCAATTTGAATATCGGACGAGTACCGATACGACCACTTAGCTATCACCGGGTTTAGGCCCCAAACCGATATTGTTGAATTTACAAAAGTTTACTTAGTAATTTATTTAAAAACGTCAAATTGCTGTATATAACATTCATGCGACTGCAAAAAAACACGTGGGCATAACAATATACATTGCGACAAACAATAAATGAATGTAATGTAGTAAAAAGCGAAAAAAACAAATGTGGTAGCATTACGATGACATGTCGAATATATATTACATTCGAACTTTATCATACTTATGTCTTGTTTCGTACCCTTACAAAACCTCAGTGACGAGGACTAAGTCGCTATACTGGGTCGCTGCGAAAAACGGTTAGGCAACATTTCTTAAAACGAAAATGAATGTAAAAGTATATAAGTTTTGCTTTGGAAAGACGAGCGACCTTGCCTAAAACTATTTTAATTCGAAGCCAGTTTCGTAGTTAATTTTGACAAACCGATTTTTTTTTACAATATAGTCGCGGTCAACAGCCATAAGACTGAAATACGAACAACATATAAACAACATTAAAAACAGGTCCGGATAAAACCAAAATAAGACCAATGCCTAATGGTCGTAATAACGTCTAAATCGGAATAAGTCATAATCCGTCAGAATAAGACAAATATCTTGCGTTTAGAATAAGAGCTAAACGGCCAGAATTGGTCCTATACAACATTTTACCTAACTCTAAACCCCATCCCTAAGTACATAATTAGTGTTGTGCAATTTGTTTTTGGTTTCTTTTGTTTAATTTTCTTCGCTTTGCTTTGCTCCAGTGCATTTCACTTCTTGTCTTATTTCGTTTCTTGCCCTTACAACTTTACGTTCATTGTAATCACTCATTGTTTCGCACTTTTGTATTGGCCCTTGGGACACTCCCTCGTTTGCAATGCAAACCGTTTTATAGCACG
Organism: Ascidiella aspersa; assembly: GCF_963924565.1. Lineage (NCBI taxonomy): Eukaryota > Metazoa > Chordata > Ascidiacea > Phlebobranchia > Ascidiidae > Ascidiella > Ascidiella aspersa. The sequence goes on from NC_139450.1 coordinate 32,754,941, forward strand.
AGGGCAATCTTTGGAACACAATACACGGGTTTCATCAGTAATTTCAATAAAAATATCAAAGCTATAATATTCGATTAAAACGACATTTCGCAATTTACAGACGTTTCAGCAATAACTCATGCCATCATCAGTGTAAAAATCAAGTGAAGATAAAAGCGATAAAACCTAAAAAGAAAGGATAAAAAGGACAAAAATAGCAGCGAAAAAAGGCAATCTTGTTTTAGTTGTTGTGTAAGATGGTCACTAGTTTTTGACATTCTTTTCAAGTAACATAATCCGTTCATGGTGTACCTCACTTAATTTAAAAGGTAATTGGTATTTTGGTATGGTCACGATGTGAAGCTTTAGTCCCAAAATGGGCTTTGACCTACGTTAAACTTATCGGTTTACAAATGTTAGCATATTTGACACAAATCAAGGCTTTAAGGTCAAACTCAAAGAAATAGATGGCCCCTGTATCAACAACAAAATACCTTTGCGAAAACCTGCTAGTTCGCGCTAGCTGCATTGGCTCAAGAAAGAGCCACCTTGGCGTTCGCGCCACGCGGCCTTTCTTCTATAATAAAGTTTTCTAGTTTAGTTGTGTGCATACACGTGGCCAGCGACAAGCCGTTAAGCAGGAACGAACATTTGGCGTAACATAAAAACAACATCAACGTCGGAATAAAACACAGTTTGTAACAAGACCAGAATACAACTATAATCTAAATCAGGGGTTCTCAACCTTTTTATGATCGTTGCCCACTTTTGTTTTGAAAATTGTTCGTGGCTCACTTCCTAAAGTTCTGCTTAAATTGGTTACATAACTGAAATGTGTTAGAAATCAAGAATAACTTATAAAAATATCTACAAAGTAGAATTTTTATAATAACCTACACATAACGCCGTCAAAGCGAAGCTTGAGAGTCTACTGTAAAACGAACTAAAGAATTAAACAAATAAAACTAAAATTTTCACCAACTTTCCAACTTTCCAAGTGCTCTGTGGCCTACCTCAAAATGCTCTGTGGCCCACCAGTGGGCCATGGCCCACCGGTTGAGAACCCACGTTATAGTCATAATAACGTCGAAAATCGGAATAAGGCCCAAATCCGTCGAAATAAGACATACATGGTCGGCATCAGTCCTATACAACTTTTTACGTAACCCAAAACCTTACCCCTTAGTACACTAAAGGTGGGGTTTTGGGTTAGGTATTGCTTATTGTTTGGTTTGCTTAATAACAGCAAACCAAACGGTGTTCATCAAGACAACATAACAAAGGAATTTAAAATCAAGAAGTAGAACAAATAATAAACCGCCCACACTCGAAAGGTTAACATTGCGTAAAAAACTCAAACAAATCTCTATTTGTATTTGAACATGGCCTTGAAGTGGCATTTTAAACCACACAGCAGCAATATATATAATATGTGCGAAAAGGGCTCAAGCCGTAAGGGGCTAAGGACCATGACCCCACAAAACGGCAATATAGGTCTACAATGCCACCTGATTGCCACAGGGCTTTGAAGTCTTAAAAACAATACGTTTCCGACTCAGGTTGAAATAATGAACCCCTATTCAACTCTCGAGACCTGCTCCTACCCTACTGTATTTCAACCATTTACGAAACTAAAATAGGGTTAATACTTAGCAATCCACTCATAGGGTTGCCAAATTCCTCAACCAACCACAATGCATGGTTAAAAATATTCCATTATATGCTATTTTATCTGTACAATTTACAATCACCGCATTATTAGATAAAAATGTGTTACTGCGCATGCGCACGTCGTGACTCGAGTAGTTTAACTCAAGTCCCAATTCCAGTCTTACTCACTTCCCGAGTCCAACTCTACAATATACCGTTCACCAATTTACATAAAACAAGGTGGATATACAGCAATCCACTTATAGGGGTGGTATATTGGTCATTCACCCACAAACGTTGAGTGGAAAATATTCCACCTTTACAATTTACTGTTTGCGGCCTGGCTGATAAAACTTGGTACTGCGCATGCGCACGTCGTGACTCGAGTAGTTTAACTCAAGTCCCAATATCAGCCAAATAAATTGACTCCAACTTCCGACAGCCTTAGTTGGCGCAAAGAAATAATCCTGAAAACTTACCGCCTGTTCATTTGGCACTCCGTCGCCTTTCAAGAAGGAGAAGTAGGCGTTTGGAACTTGGAGGTCGTTAAAGTGACGAAATTTGTGGGATGACGTCATGTTGAAATATCTCGCCAGACGACTCTGCAGCCTCGTCATTATAGAGCTTGAAAATAAAACTATTTCGGTTCGTTGATTTGAAAGATTTACGTTAAAAAAAGAATAAATATATAAAATAAATACAAACAACTCTGTTCAAAAATTCCGAGTGAAATACAGGATTGGACATGATTTTAAAGAATATATATTTCACAACCTCCATTCATTATTATTTAAAGATTTATTCAAACGTTCACAAAAAGATACCCCATTCTGTATGTGCTATGATATTCATTCTATACGTCTAACTACAACAGCGGTTCCCAAACTGGGGTCCGCGGACCAACCGGGGTCCGTAAGGCATTTTCAAAGGGTCCGCAGCGAGGAAAATTAGTCTTTAAGCTTTTCAACATTAGGCTTTAGCGAATGTTTTTAAACATTAGTCTATGTTTTAAACGTTATCTATCATCACTATTGTCTTTAGTTATGCTTTATTATTCGATCATATAGCGTGTTTTGTGATATATCTAGTGAAAGTTGTTACATTAGAAACAATCGTAACCGCACTAGTGTACTACAAGAAACGTGGGTCAACTGACATTTAGTTTTTTATAGGGCGGCAAAATTGCAAAATAAATGGAACGGGTCCACCAGGCAAAATTTTTAGAAAAGTTTGGGAACCGCTGTACTACAATATCCAGCCATTGTATTAAGATTCATTCAAAACATTTATAACTACTTCTGTTGGAGTTTTTATGGTTATTACAATGTTATATTTATTTTTTAATTAGCAAAATTCCATTTGATTAAACGTGTAGTAATGCACCTCCTGTATGTTTTCAATTAAAAGCAGACGTCAGCAAAACTACAGTTTAGAGCACGTACCGGTTTATAAGGTGAGGAACGTGGCTAAGTAAATCGGTCACTTCCATCTGCAGTTCGTCCTTAAATACACGAGATGTGTAACGAAGAGTCTCCAGGAATATGTTATCGAGGCTACAAAACAAAAAAAGGAAGGTTTAAGTAAATATCACGCGTATTTCACAGTAAAGGGGATCTACAGTAGCATGTCATTTAATGCAAGATACACACGCATATGTGTTTAACTGTGATCCACTTAGTCCGTCTGAAGCTGCTTTTTGACCAACGATTACGGCTTTCGTATCACAGAACTTGCTTGTACTAACGGAATGTAGCAAGCATAGGCGTCAAAGTTGTTTCTCGACTTGCTCCCCTCTAAGCCTGTGTAGCTAACATATGATAAGGCTACTTTACTGTGCTTAAACAAGGAAACTATAGATGACATTAGAGACGTTTAAGAGTATTGTTTTTAGGCAATTAGGCCAGGATTTACCTTGGCGTTAAAAAGTTCAATTAGCCTCAGTATTTAACATACTTTTTTTAATAGAATATACTGCTGCTGCCAGGCATTATATTAATTATAAAGAGGGTTCTTCCGACAATTATTTATTCTGTACCGACGTTTCGATAACCTATCCAGGTAATCTTCATCAGGGCATATAAACTTGTAACCTTGCAGAGGTATATATATAGTGAAGAAAAACGACGAAAAAACAATGTGGCAAAACGAGGCGAAAAAAAAAAGAAAAAAGAAAAAGAAAACAAGGCGCGAATAACGTGAAAACGTGAAAACCGGCTGCAGCCTTCTAATGGCCGCTACTGCACAAAAAGTGATAGGAAGGTGCAACCTTTTTCTTGCTCGTTTTGCCACATTGTTTTTTCGTCGTTTTTCTTCACTGTATATATACCTCTGCAAGGTTACAAGTTTATATGCCCTGATGAAGATTACCTCGATAGGTTATCGAAACGTCGGTACAGAATAAATAATTGTCGGAAGAACCTTTTTTTAATAGGTCCGTCTTTCAGGAGAAAATCTCTGCGTTTAATTGCAAACCATGCCTGTAATTGCTATGTTATTTGCTATCGGATCGGCACCGATAGCCCTTCAGTATCGGACGAGTACCGATATTACCATTTGGTATCGGATATCGGCTCCAAACCGATATTATCGGACATAGATAATAAAAATTGCAAATTCTTAAAAATAATTCTTGATTTCCACCAATAAATAGTCAAAAAAACGTCACACTATAATAAGCAAAGGGGAGAATTTTTGATTTTTTGTTAGATTGCCATACAACTTTTGTTAGATTGCCATACATTCTAAAAATCCCAAAATGGCACACAAAAAACAACACCTGGATATACTGTAGCTGTCAGGTATTGTTTCAATTGTAAAATAGTTTCTCCAAATTTGATTAAAGTTCCAATTTTTTGACCACCTATTCGGGCAATCTTCTTTAAGGCAATATAATTGCAACTGGATAGGCGAAAAAAATAAATACCACACAAACAATAAAGTAAAAAACACAAAGAAAAACCCATAAAACAGGAATGTTTGTTGTCGGTTAGGAATTAGTTTCCAAAAACCTTAGCCCTGTTGGTTAAATTATTGCCTACATAGGAGGTTGTTTTTTTAGTTAACGATTAATACACTTTTCGATGTAATGGGTGACAGTTTAAGTTGTTGGCGTGGAGTTAAGATTTACGAGTAAAATATGAAGCTCGTATATCATCTGTACTTTTGCACAATGCACAGGCCTGGGTCATTTCTTTTAGAGGCCATGCGCAATTAAGACTTTGGCGCGCTTTATATATGTGCCATTCAAACTATAAACGCAATAGACCACATACGATCTTATCTTTGGTTAATAGTAAAATTAAAGGAAAGTTAAAATTAAAAAAAAAAGAAAAATTTATTTCAACCGCGCCGCCACTGAGGTGTAAGTCGTCTGGCAAACTCAACCTTTGTCAATTTACACAGAGGCACCTATAAAAATTCTAAGCATCGTGTTAATTTTGCTTGTTAATCCATTTCTGCTTTACACGACCTTTCATTTCTACGTGAAAAACTTTTTTAATCGGAGACATGCGTGTGAAGCATGACCGTGATTTTTTCACGTTTATTTAAGCCAATGTTCTAAAGACTTAAGTCACTGACCTGTATGACTTGACTTAAGTCACTTTTTTAATTGACTTGACTTGAGTTAAGTCTTGTTTGCAAATGACTTGGGTTGAAATGAACTGTTTTCGAATTTTTTTTTATAAAATTGGAATGTTTATCTTAGGTTTTGTACATAAAACAACTTGCTTGCTACAGGTATGTTTCGTTTTGTTTGGCTATATGTTGCACAAATAAAAATCCATACTGAAAGAAGTCATATCAAGAGTCTATAGTGGAATGGAGGCTAACAAAGAAGCATCTGGTCTGAGTTGATAAACAACAACCGCACTTACTTGGTTTCGTTTGGAAAATGGTCGACGAAATCCTTTTCCTTGATAAGACTTAGGCCTGGATATGCGAAGTAAGTCTTGTAACCCTTCTCTGGCGTGTAAAAATCATCGAAGCTAATCTGCGTGTGCGTACAAAGATCGTGATTACTGACAGCGTCTTTCTATACAACTTTAATCATAGCTTCGAATTTGTTTTTTTACAGGGGTGCTGAACATTTTAAATGTATGGCGTCACGAAATGTCCACTGAAAAGAAAAGTTTTACGTGGAGTGTTTATACGTGGAGTGTTTATATGTGGAGTGTTTATACGTGGAGTAACATACTTTGGAGCATAATGGTTGGAGGTTGTAGTAAGACGTAATAAAAATATCAAAGTCCATACAGAAGTAGGCATTTGAAAATGTTCTCAATAAATTTTTATTCATTTTCAACATCGATGTTAAAAATGCATTTACCTTTTGGTATTTAATACTTTCATTGCTTAATTAATGCGAAAAAATGCGTCTCGCATTTTAGGAAACGCCCAATAATGGTTTAACGAAATACCGGCCTTTATTATGTATTTTACAGAAAAAGATTTACAATTATTTTTGGGGGGCACAGGAACCCAAACATTTCTAGGGGTGCTCAGGGAACCATTTTCACCCAAACTTGGCGTCCATGCCTTCAAAGGTAATATACAGGTAATTTCAGTTTAAAGGTAGCCTAAAAACATCCAAAGATTTACTAGGCAACAAGCCATGTCCATCATTCGATGAACACTAATCGTTTTTACTTGATTTGCACGATACACGGGTTGTTGTTACGTAAAACGTAAAAGCAAAATTAATTCTGACTGATGAAAAGACATAAGCGCAGACCCAGGGACAAACAAATTAAATATTTCATGAATAAACAAAAAAGGAAGAACAAAAAGAAGCTGTTTTACGCAGACAAAATTAAAAACAAAAATGCTGCTTCAAAATTAAAAAAAGAAAGGTTTAAATTCGACACGTATGGATTCAAAAAGCTTTAAAAAAACGATTTAATCCCATAATTATGGAAAATTGTAATGTAGTACCAGACAATTAAAATTGTTAGATAATGTTTTTAAAGAAATGTGATCAAAGGTTAGGGATTAAAATTTGAATAGAACACACAGGAAGAAAAACAAAAAATAACACATATTTCCTTTGTTGAGTAAGCTACACAGCAGTGTTGCAATGACTTAAGTCAATGATTTGCTTTAAGGGCACTTAGGTTATAACTATGACTTGACATGTGGTTTATGAAAAATACTTGACTTGGACTTACTTGAGACTTAAGTGATTTCAAAATCACTTCTTTTCAACACTGCTGTATAGGTACAAGTGTAGCAACCCCGTTTGTATTTACATTGGAAAAAGAACCCTGAACATGTGCTGTTGTGCACCCAGTACATTTAGTGCCTGCGCCAAAGCAAACAATCATGTTTCCTGCGACGTACATATGCTTCCACTTCACTCTATTGGGATATCAGAAATTAATCACTTTCGCATTTTTGTCCCATTTGCGCTGTTTTACCTGATAAAAAAATATTTGTTTGTGGCCTTTCTTTGGTCAAAATTGACAATGAATTGATTTTTAAATAAATTTGCCTCATGTTTGAATTATATTTACTTTAAGCGAGAGTTAGAAATTCAAAATCTCGGGATATAGGTAAACTTTAAAAACAAACTGAAACGAGATGACTGAAATAGCGCTAATTTAGCCTACCAGTTGATGCCATTTAAAGAATGAAATTTTATATATTATAAATTTACTAAGAGTTATTGTTTAGAATAAATAAGCCTGAGGTTCGGATTATATTTACTTTAAGCATTCGTGAAGTTTAGAAATTCGAAATCTATGTGAAAAAAAAAATGAAAAAAAAAATCTTAAACGCGATGATTTATACCAGAGGTTTTTCAACTGTGATTTGCGACAGACCCTGGTGGGTCGTTTTAATTTTCCAAGGGCGTCGCAAATGATTACGTTTCATATATAAACTCTATTGCGGAAATAAAAAACATCCAAATACTAATATCCCCAAAACATTGATTTTGAAATCAATTTTACAAGAAACTAGTTTGATGTTTTACAACAAACAAATATAAATTTGCAAAATTTAAAATGCTGGATGCTTCGCAAGACCACTGTCTTTTTACAAAGCCTCACAAACATAAGTTGAAATACAACTGGTTGATACAAATAAATTGGAAAGGTGAAAAAATTCCAGTTGTCGAATTCTGCTTGCAGCAGGAGTTAGTACAGCTCCCGTAAATTCGTGCAGTAGGTCGTACCGCTGCTGCTAGTTAATTATTAAGGCTACCCCGGGACCGTAGAGGGGAACATTAAACACATTGGCTTAACAGGTTTGCTGGCAGGCCTGCTTTGTGTAGCCAGCATGACGTACGACATTGCTGATTAAACTCAATACAACACAAACTAAACACAGGTTTGACTTTTCGCCAGCCCGATTTGGGAAATGACTGGATTTTATATGTTGGCTTATTCTTCAACGACATGACTTAAGTGCTAATAACTGGATTTAATATGCTTGGTTATTCTTCATGACTTGATTCAAGTGTTAATAACTGGATTAGGTATATTAGGTTATTCTTTGTGGTAATTCAGGGTAACGTATTGGGTTATTTTCCATTTTAAACGACGTTTTTACATCCATTTGAGATTATAAGGGACTGGAAACAAAGATGTGTGATATTTTGAGTTAACTGTTAATAACAAAAAATAAAAAGTGTAAAAAACTTAATTTCTTTGGGTAAATACATTAAAATATTAGGGTTGTAAATACTTGACTTAAGTGCTATATAGCGCGGTTTTCAAATGACTTGACTTGACTTTATGTTTTCAGAAAAATAACTTGAATTGACTTTGGGTTAAGGCATTTAGGCAAATAACTTGAAATAATCCCTAAATGTTTTTAAAATAGCAATGACTGGGGACGTAAATATAGGATAAAATAATGCGACTATTGATGTTTTTAAACGTTATTTTTCACAGTCAAATCGTAAGTTGTCGATAAAATTAGGTAGCGTAAAACTATTAAGACCGGAGTCATAGGTAAAGCAGCTAAATCAATGTGACAACACTCGGTAGAACCTTATAGTGGAATTATACCGTTTTAAAGATGATTTTCGCCAAATTTATTGACGAAGTAAGACTATAAGCTCAGGTTAAGACAATGTTAAAATATGAGTTACTGTGTCGGTAAAGACCTGAAATTTGTAAAATATATATGTTTAAAACTTTAGAACCGTTGTAATGACCCTGTTCCATTGCACAACATTACACTTATCTCATTTAAAAGGCTACTAAATCTTAAGGAATTTCTCCACTTTAAACATAATAATCAATGGCCTATTGTTGCGTCATCTTTTTTGTGTGTATTTGAAACATTCGCAAAACGACTGACTCTAAATAAATGTTTGAACAGTCTATATCAGGCGTTCTTAAACTGGGGTTCATGGACCCCTTGGGGGTCCGTGAGCTAGTTTTAGGGGGTCCATGAAGGCCTACTTGAAATATAACTGTTTAATTAAGAAGTGATTAACTTATCAAAGAAAACAGTTTATTTAAAAATCAAACAGTTTTGTACTGAATGGATGAAGACTCCATTTCCTTTTTGGATCTAAATCAGCCGAATTATGAAGTCTATTTACATTGTGACGTCATTTTTGACTGTTTTGTCTACTGTGGTCCGTGCCAGGCAAGAAAAAAATTAGGGGTCACGGTGAAAGAAGTTTAAGAAACCCTGGTCTATATGGATTCCTAAAATATGACTGGACACACTATCCATACAAAGATTAGTCTATTTATACATATTACATCTTTTTAACTGTTAGCTAATCGCAGGGAGGTATATTATTTTCTTAAAGATATGGATTTTAGCCATAACCTATACCTAGATGCAATCAAAAAAAAAATTCCATAGTCATCTAAACACCACTTTAATTGTGTGACCGTATTAAATATAAATCGCTAGGATTGTTCAATCAAGTAATAAAATAGCGGGAAAAGAAATAAAAAAAAGATTTAAGAACAACACAGAAAACTTACTTTAAAACAATATTTGAGACAGCTAAATTTAAAAGGTTAAACCGCTCTGTTGTTTACACAATTTATACGACTTTTTCTATTTTCTTAAGGAACAAGAACTCTTCTTTTGCAACAAAGACAATTAAAACGTAACAATGGGTGAGATTTACCAGAAGCATTCCTTTGTGATTTAAATTATACAACTTCACAGTCGTCCAATGTTGTAAACAAGTCATTTTGAAAATACTGGAGTCCCAGTCAAGTTATTTGCAAAAAAACATAGATCTAAGTGATTTTGAATAAATAACCAGTTAAGTCATAGTTAGAGCAATTCAATTTCAAATCAAGCCCCTATCATAAAATATGAAATATTTAACTATTAAAATTGGCAAACTTGTCCGATTATGAGAAACTCAACTAAAAAATAACGCAAAACGCAACATATAGCAACAGCAAGCGAATTGTTTTATGTGCAAAACGTAATACATATAACCCAATTTCTTGTGAAAAATGTTTAATGAAAACACTTCATTTCAGCAAAAGTCATTTATCTGAATAATTTAAGTCAAGCCAAGTCATTTTTTTTAGTGACTTGAGTCTTTACAACACTGCAGTCTTCTAGAAGTGCTTAATTTAAGCAACAAAGACCACTAAAACGTAACAATTAGAGACCTGCTAGAACCATTATTTTGCTTACATAAATTATGCCACTTAAAGTCTTCTACAAAACCAAACTGCAGCTGAATTTTAGCAATTAAGATTATTAAACGTAATAACAGATTGTAGTTACCGGTGCTCCGAGCATTATGTCGTCGTTGAAGTAAAGAAAATCTTCGCTGAGTCCAGGTATCTTGTGAATGTGGCATTCTATTGCTGGCGAACTGAAACTCGGGAGGTGCGACTCGTAATCGAAAATGTCCTTGTGGAAAATCTGAAAAAAATATTGAGCCTTAAACGTTTGCAAAGCGAAAAATAATTTTTTGCAAAAACAAAGGCCAATAGAATTATTTCAACTTTGGTTCGCTTGCTAAAACAATCGCGATTTGAATACGCAAAAAGTTAAAAAAACGAAACAATTATTTGAGTGTATTTTTTTGGCATGGGGAAACTAAGGAGACTTTTGTTAGACTTTTTGGTAAAATGAGGAAAAAGTCTGTTTTAATCGTTTCCTTACTTCCTGGAGTATAATAAAAGCAAATCAATAAGAACTCATATATTTTTTTTAAAAATTCTCACCATTTTAACTCTCGGGTTATCCGTATTCAACCAACATGGCACCTGACCATTTGTGACGACATAAACGTTGCGAATCCAGGGGGCATTGACTTCAAGTGCCCTCATTGAGTATCTACGACAAAAAGTAAAAACTTAACCCAGAACAAAATAGTATAAGGTCAAATTCACCAAGTAAAATTACAAGTACCAAATAATATTTATTTGATTGTAAAGCCACCTATTTTTGGTTTAGGTGTTTAATTTTTGGATTTTTAGGAAAGTCATTGATTCATTGTTTTTTTCCAAATTTTGGTTGTGTTTGTGACTATATTAAATTGTGTGCTTTTATAGCTAGTTATGTCGCCCTAACATCGCTTTCGGCAAAGGTGTTAGTAAAATAATATCCTACTTAAACAATAAAAAAATATGTTTTTTAAACATTCAGAGAATACATCACAAATTTACGTCATATCTGGACATCTAAAACAAATAATCCTAAAAAGTCTAATGAATTTATCGTTTGATGTCGTGCACAAATATGCAGCTGAAATCTTAGTTTAAATTCATTCAAGTATGAGATGGCGATGGCTTGGTAAAAAAAACACTTTTTAACCGGTACGACATACCCGCGCAATTAATCTCAGACTCTTCAGCCTTATTTTGTTCGTAATCTTAAAGCGCATTTCGTAATCTTCAAATGACTGTGCTGCAATATAAGTAAAAAACATCGCAGTGTTTTAACTGAGTCACATTGGCACAGCTGACCCGACGCCCTAACTTAAGTATGTGCTTATTTAGACACGAATTTCCAGTGCTACGTTTTAAGTCTCTAACGCTTTTCAACTGTTTTACTCCAAATGCTTGCTATCAATGGAACATCATTCACTTGGCAATTTATAAAAAGAGTTAATTTATTGAACGTCGAAAAAAAATCTGGTTTTACTAAAGAGTTGGTTAAATTCGGCGAAAATCAGGTTGTCAAGTATTTAGATTGGTTCAAAGAGTTTTTTATTAAAAATGTAGTCACATGTGATGAACCAAGTAAATAATTCACAAAATTTTTGTTTAAATTTTACGCAACAAAACCGTGTTATAAATGGAATTCAAATATGAGGCAATATTATGGAATTTTTTTTTACTTTTGTATCGTTTTTATAGTATATTTAACGAGATTAAAAAATAATACGGACGCATATTTTGCCAACAGGAGCCAAACTAAACAAAATTTATACTTAACAAGTAAAAGTTACAAACCTAAAGTTAATTTGTAAAAGATGCCAAATCGAACAAATTTAAATTAGTTAAAAAAAACAAAATTTTTCAAACAAAAAACAGTATATTACAGCCTAAAAAGTCTATCTAGTTATTTTACCTCATTATCCCGTTGTCGTAATATCGTTGTTCCCTGCTGTCCACGTTTTGCACCCCACTTTTTATCAATTCCTTATTAAGCGTTTGCAAAAACTTTGGGTCGGAGCCGTTAACCTGTTGGACACAAAGGCAAGTCACTTTTAACTTGAAAATTTGACAAAGATTTCCAAATTCAAATTCATGTCGGTTTTCGAAAAATAAATATCAAATCCCATACAGAAGTAGGTAGCAATTGTGAACGTTTCGCATAAATCTTTAGATCATGGCTGGAGAATAAAGTTCGAAGCCCATTCAGAAGTACTTAGTATGTTGTCACCATTCTTATCGCCTTTTACTTGCGCCTGTGCTTTTACGTGCATTTTAATTGTTTTCATTTATACTTTGACCTGATGAAGCACGGTTGTGCGAAAGCTTGTCCAGAATCAAATACAATTTGTCTTTATACAGTGCCACCTGATTTCTCTATTTAGAATTAGGACAAATACGGCCATATACAAAGATTAGTATGTTGTGAATGTTCCAAATAAATTTTAAGACAATGGCTGGAAGTTGTAGTTAAGACGTAGTAAGAACATCCCAGTAGCCAACACAGAAGTAAGTAGTATTTTGTGAATGTTTTAAATAAATTTTAAGACAATGGCTGAAGGTTGTAGTAAGACGTAAAATGAGTATCAAATCCCATACAGAGCTATAGGCAGCATTTTATGAACGTGTTAAATAAATGTTAAGATAATTTCTTGAGGTGTATTTAAACGTAGAATGAATATCAAAGCCTATACTGAAGGTCGAAAAGTTTCACAAAAATGCTACTCGGTACAACCGACCACTTTGATTTTTAGGTCGCGTTCCCGAAAGATCTAGATAAGAACAGACCTACTTTCCATACTGGCTAGTAAGCATCGACTAAGCTACGCAGGCTTAAAAGTCAGGAAATATAAGAATATCACCTTTTGGCTGTTTGCACTTACCCAAGTATACACAACGTCGACGGCATTTTGGCTGTAGTCTACTTTACTCATTGCCCGTTTTTGTTCTACATAACGCATCATCGTAATAGATGCCTGCAAGATGAATATTGAAAATAGTTATAATGAGGTACAGTATAAAAGGATCTGTAATGTAGCCAATTGAAATTGATGTCACAGCCAAATAAATCGACTAAATCGATATATCTTAATAAAGACGTTTGATGATGATAAGTACGTTTCGAAACGTCTTTGTCAATATGATGTCGATTTACTCAATATTTTTGGCCTTTGGCAATAATTTTCAAGTTATGATGAAATATGAGAGAGTAAGCATTATTTTTCATGGTAAGAATTGCATGTTAATTGCATATTGCATGTTAAGTGTACACTAAAAGGCTTAACGTAATTGTTCTTATATAACCGCTTCAGTAAATTTGTATTAAAAATTATAAATAAAATAATATCGGTTTGGAGCCGATACCCGATGCCGAGTGTTAGATCACTACTCGTCCGATACCCGATACCAAGCGGTAGTATCGGTACTCGTCCGATATTAGGGATATATCGCTCCCAATCCGATGCCAAATTAATTTTTTAAATTTAAACAAGAAAAAAAAAAAAAACTGGGAAAAAATGTTTAAACGTTTAATTTCATCGAATTGTTTATTTAAGCATAGCAATGACGTCATTTGGTACCGCATTGGATCGCGATACTTTTTTTTCAAAAAATATCGGGAATCGGTATCGCAATAAAGTGTCAAGCATAGGTTATCCCGATTGTCGTACATCCAGTCATTTATGGTGACAATTTTTCAAAAAAAATAGCTTTAGGAACACTAAACACGGATCTATTCATTATCTTCAGTAGAAAGAGAGTGGCCCAAATAATAGATAAAAGATTCATTCTTTTATTAGCAAACCTTTCGGCAATTTCTTTTGCCATCATCAGTGCAGTCTGCCTTTGCTAATAAAACAATGAATCTTTTATCTATTATTTGGGCCACTCTCTTTCTACTGAAAATATCTTTAAATGTATAAAACTCTAGCTTAGCGGTTCCTAAACTGGGGTCCATACAACAGTTTCAGAGGGTCCGCAAGGAGAGTTAGTCTTTACTTTTTTAAACATTAGAATTAGACTATGTTTAAAACATTTTTAGTCTGTAGCTATGCTTTATTATTCGATAATATAGCGTGTTTGTCGATGTCTCTTGTGACATCATAAAGCATCTATGAGGCTGAACTACCTGCTAGCAACAAATCGTTCGTGACTGCACCAGTGTACTACAAGAAACATGGGTCAACTGACCCTTGCATTTTTATAGGGCCGCGAAATATCAAAATAATTGCAGCGGGTCCGCCAGGCTACTAGCTACGTTGGGTCGCAAAACACGTCTGAAATGCACAAATTAATTTAATATCGGAATTGCACTTAAAAATTTGCATACCACTCTAGTATTGAAAGGGTACCGATACTACCACTAGAAATCATATATCGACTGAGATCCGATACTATCGGATAGAGAGTTCCGATAATATCGAAAAACAATTTTTGAAATGTTGCAATATCAGTCATCACCTATTTTGCCTGTTAGAGCATCGTAATGCGTCATTTGACGATATATTTTGTCCAAAATATTGGGTATCGGTATCAGACATTTCTAATATCGGACATCCAGTTTTATCTTGGATACACTATGCACAGATCTGTAATGTAGCTGGATAATAAATTTCAGAGCCAAAAGGTCGAGTAGATCGACAGCATCTTGATTAAAACGTTTCGATACGAACTTGTATCATCTTCAGTTAATGTTCAGTCATTAACTGAATATTATACAAGTTCGTATCGAAACGTCTTAATCAAGATGATGTTGATCTACTCGACCTTTTTGGCTTTGCAATTCATTATCCAGCTCCAGTTTTACCTTCCAATAGAAAATCAAGGCGAAAAGAATGGCAGGTCCCACGAAAACAGAAACTTTTTTCCCCGCCAATTTCGTCATTTTGCAGTTAACTGCCAGACTGGCTGCAGGCTTGTGAGCCGACGGACGGCCTTGAAACTCCAGTCGGCGAATAAATATTCAATATTCTTTCTGTTCTGTTTGAAGTGTTGCTTTGCTTTTGTTGAAACAGCTTGAGCTCTCTAGGGTGCGAACATATAAGATCCAAGAAACGGTTTCAATTTGCAGTTAAACCTCGTCCATGACCTAACATAGAGTCACTTTCAATCGAAACACGGTTTCTGCAAAGCACGGTAAAATAAAGCTGAAGTTTTTATTGCGATAAAAAGGCCATTTTTATAGCAGTGGTTCCCAAACATGGGTACGATTCAAATCTGTCAAAAAATCTGTCGGTTTTAAATCTGTCAAATTCTTGCAAATCTATCGATGAAACTTTTTACATTCCTTCACAGACTGAACTATTGCATCAAAACGCATTTTTTAGTTTCATATAACTAAGCTGATATATTGCATCTATGGGCAGTTATGACGGTGAGTCACATCCTTCAATAAATCATGCACGAGTTTAACCATGTCAAGTTTGGTTGATAACAGAACAATATTGGAGCTGAATATTTCAGTAAATAGGTCAGTGGAGCTGTAGAATAAATCGCCATTATACCACTTAATTTTTTTTTTATAAGAATTGACTAAATCCAGTAAAAACAAAACATTTCATACTAGGTTACCACCTTCCGGTTCGCGAGGTTTTGCGTCGCTGTTAAAAAGTTTGGGAACGACTGATTTAAAA
Organism: Ascidiella aspersa; assembly: GCF_963924565.1. NCBI lineage: Eukaryota > Metazoa > Chordata > Ascidiacea > Phlebobranchia > Ascidiidae > Ascidiella > Ascidiella aspersa. Next base: position 32,770,800 of record NC_139450.1, read on the forward strand.
GAATCGCCTATGGTTTGTCTTTAAACAAACTAAAGCTATTGTTTTTCCAAAATTAGTTTTTAAGCTGTTTGAAAAAAATATATAGGCCTTAAGATATTGGGATAATTGCTGTCGGCTAAAGACTAACAAAAAACGTAAGTTTTAAAAAAACTAACAATAAGCGAATTTTCAGTGTAAAGACCATAATGTGATACACAATACACAATCACACTAATTTCTAAGTTACGAAGAAAGGAAGGTTCAACTCATTTTTAAGGATAGCTAGACATTGACAATAATTAATTAATTACCTAAAAAACGGCCAGTGAGCAACAGTAAGTCTGTAATTGCAGCGCTAGTACAGTGTCACAATTTATGGAATGGCACTGACAAACAGAAATTACAAATCTATGTGATTTTCAAAACGTTTTAATCGCGAACAGTTGGATTGGGCAAACGCTAGAAATAGTCAGAAACCCGTAAAAAGCCTGTTTCATTCTGTCCGTTATAAATATCAATGAACTGGCTGACTGTAGAAACTCTCTGACACAATTGAAGCGTTGTAGTGGATGTCTTTGTACATCACCTGGTCAAGCAGTAGAAATAAGACAGACATTCTCTAGGGGTTTAACTAGGGCAGCAAGGGACTGGTGTGCTGGTTATTTATTAAACAACACCCGGACTATGCTACCCAAGCCAGCAAACGACCTCTTTAGACACTGTTTTCCCAGTACGGGTATTACGAGCCGGGAAACGTTACTTCTGGGCGTGTTTTTTAGATGCCCTGTTTACTTTTCAGTTGCGCCAAATAATCGGCTTGGACAAATATTCGTGGATGATTAAACTGGTGTGCTCTGTGTGCACATAAATCAGCAAACAAAATTATTTGGTTGAAAATAAATAAAGATTTATTGGAAACGTTCATACAATGCTACCTACTTTTGTATGGGCTTTGGTATTCATTCTACGTCTAACTACAACCTCAAACCATTATCTCAATATTTATTGGAAACGTTCACAAAATGCAACCTATTTCTGTATGGGCTTTGATATTAATTCTACGTCTAACTACAACCTCCAACCATTGTGCTTCAAAGTAACGCCTGCTTCTTGTTGAACAGACGCTAGCTTACGGCGACATGAACCACGAATGGATCGGCAACGAGTGGCTTCCGAGTCTTGGCTTGGCTCAGTACAGATCCCACTTCATGGAGTGTTTGGTGGACGCTCGTATGCTGGTATTTTTTCTACGTCTAACTACAACCTCCAGCCATTAGCTTAAGATTTATTCGAATATTTTTCTTTGTACAATCATATTTTCCGAATTATTTGACCGTGTATATTTCAACCAGACTTGGACAACTAGATAATTCTAGTTTTCTAATTCATTGAATTAGAGCAAAATGCGGCTAATTCTAATTCTAATCTAATTTGTGAATTGCTTGTTTGCTCTAATTCTAGTTCAAATCTAATTCGGATTTTTACCAAAAATTCTACTTTGTCCAACGGCATTTTTAGTCTCTCAGTTAAAACACAGAATTTCAATTAAAATTTTCTGGTTAGAACGACTTGTATGTAATTTTTACAGTCTAAAAAACATAAAAAGGCATAAAAATTAGCCCACACATTTTTACCATTCGAGTTGTTATAAAAATAAATTGCGATTAAATCAAGTTGATTGTAAATAATTAAATGTGATTCTAGTTCAAATTCTAGTTGAAATTTGATTTTTTAGGAATTTGGTAATTCTAATTCTAATCTAGTTTGAGAAAACTCAAAACGGCCTAATTTTAATTCTAATCTAATTTTCAATAGCCAAAATAAATCTAGTTGTCCAAGTCTGATTTCAACAGGGAGTGGGGAGAATGACCACCGTACTCTCTAGCTTTATAAAATCGAAACTAAAATTTGCCACGGCATTTCGAAGTACATATTGCTAGCCTGCGAGATTTATTTTGCAATAAAAAAATCGGCATAACTGCGCTTTCAACGAATCCAGCTCACAGCAGCACAACATACACCCAATGAAAATATTGCAATAAAATAGCTGTGTGATACTGAATTTCAAAGACAAAAAGGTCAAGTAGATCGATCTCATCTTGATCAAGACCAGGGGTTCTTAAACTTTTTTTACCGCCGACCCCTAAATTTTTTTCTGCTTCGCGTTGGACCACGTAGGCAAAAAAAATTCTAAAATGACGTCATAAATTGACGTCACAATACAAATAGACTTTATAAATCTGTTGATTTCAATTCAAAAATGTAATTGTGAAATGGAGTCTTAATACAGCCAGTGCAAAACCGTTTTATTTTAAATTAAACTGTTTTCTTTAAAAAATAGATTACTTTTTAAATATACACTAATGTTTTAATTAGGTCTTCATTGACCCCCTAAAACTAGTTCACGGACCTCAAGGGGTTCATGGACCCCAGTTAAAGAACCCCCGATCAAGACGTATCGATACGAACTTGTATCATCTTCAGTTAATCTGAATTAAGATAATTTCAATTTACTCGACCTTGAAATGTTCGGGTTTGAAATTCATAATCAAGCTACATTACAGACCCGTCAATAAGCAACGCCAATAAGGATGGCGGACTGTATCAGCCATATAGGGGCAAAGTAAGTCGAGTTAAAATATTTAACAATTTCAACATCAAGGCAATTTCAACATCATCACATCGACAAACAAGCTTACATGTGTCGCTCCTACAATTCATTTTAACGATTTCCATCTGTATACATTTCAAAGCGACAGTGCAGTAGAATTCCAGCACATTTTCTATTTCTGCTAGCTACTTCTTTTTGGACTTTAATATTGGTCTTATGTCTAACTACAACCTCCAGCCATTATCTTAAGATTTATTTGAAACGTTAAAAATGCTACATACTTCTTATGGGCTTTGGTAATAATTCTACGTCTAACTACAACCAAATGCAACCTACTTTATATGGGACTTAACTCCACACAGCAATTGTGTAGAATGCAGGTTATATTGATTTGTTGCACTCCAATCGTACACGAAACATTGCACAAAGAAGCTTAACTATGGATCATAAACTGGAATCCAAAAGGATGCGAAATATCTCTCGGCACCCTAGAGCGTGAGAAATTGGATCTCGGTTGGTTGCCACTGCACTATGCCAAAAAAATTGCTTTTTTCACTTGCGTTGTTTACCACATTGTCAAGTTATGCCTTGCGAAAATAGTGCTATGTAGAAATCAAGTTGAGCAGATTGATTGTTTATAGCAGCGGTCGGTAAACTTTTCACCTAAGGGCCATAAAAGCGGGATACCTTTGGTTGTATTTCGATGAGAGTCATATAACATGTTTTAACATCTTGTTTATTTTGAAACAAAATGGTGATTTGAATTGGGCTGTTTGGTCTGTTCTTATTCAAAAGACAGGACATATTAAGCGGGGAAAAATGCATTGGCTAAGTTTACAAAACTCTAATTACAGAATGCCTTGATCCTAAGATGACCTTTAGAACAGGGGTTCTTAAACTTTTTTTACCGCGGATCCCTAAAAATTTTTTTTGTTTCGCATGGACCAGTGAAGGCAAGAAATTTTTAAATATGACGTCATAATACAAACAGACTTCAGAAATTTGCTGTTTCCTGTCCTAAATATGTGAAATAAAACGAAGTCTAAATATATTCAGAGCAAAAACGTTTTATTTTTAATATAGCCAACTTTTTTTGTTGAAAAATTGATTGCTTAAATATACGCTAATAGTTGAATTAGGCCTTCATGGACCCCCTTAAACTAGTCCACGAAGCCCCAAGGGACCCATGGACCCCAGTTTAAGAAACCCTGCTTTAGAACAATAAAGATTCTGTCAAACGGACCAACAGCCACCAATAGACGAATAGGATTCGCGCGAAGCGCTATAAATATGGATACTCGTCTTGTTTTAAAAAATGTAAAGCACAGTTTGGAAAGGGACTACGGCCGCGTGCAGTTTTATTCACATCAGGCTAGAACAGGGGTTCTTAAACTGGGGTCCATGAACCCTTGGGGGTACGTGAACTAGTTTTAGGGGGTTCATAAAGGCCTAATTGAAATGTTAGTGTATACAAGTAACGAATTTTTCAAAGAAAATAGTTTAACTAAAAATAAATCGTTTTACCGCTGAATGTATTTGGACTCCATTTCACTTACATATTTTTGTACCGAAATAGGCGATTTCTGAAACTTTCTTGTATTGTGACGTCAATTTATGGCGTTATCTTTAAAAATTTCACGCCCACCGTGCTCCCCGCGAAGCAAAAAATTAAATTAGGGTTCCGCGGTAAAAAAGTGTAAGAACCCCTGTGCTAGAATAATAGCTATGATTTATAAAAAAATCCTTCATTAAATAGTTCATAATATGGAGTCACCAAAAGAGACATATATGGCTGGCGAGCCATAGGTTCCCGACCGCTGGTTCATAGCATATTATTAAATTTTATCTATGACACCATGGTCATAAGACCAGGCTAAGCATCGCTCAAGGAAACCTGTGAATCTGAGGTTTAGCGGTTTGCATACTTTGTTTGTCCTGTTATGGAGATCAAGGGTGCCACGATATATAAGATCAATTGGAATACGGGGTTAACGGAAGGCTAGAATATAGCTGCGGTTATTTTGTGGCTTGCAATCAGGCGGTGTGGGCGTTCGTTCATTGTTTGTAGCATACACAGTGTTTATACATATTTTCATGGGATTTGCGAGGCCAGTCGATTTCGTTGAGCACCAACTCACATATTTTTTGCTATTTTAGCTCTGTTAAAAAGCAACCTGGATAAACAGGAAACTGTGTTGTTTGTATGGGCTTTGATAATTTCATTCTACGTCTAACTACAACCTCCAGCCATTATCTTAAGATTTATTCAAAACGTTCACAAAAGCTACCTACATCTGTATGGACGTTGATATTTTTATTAAATCATTTCATGTTGTGTCAAAAGATTCGAACACACAAAGTAAATTTGATGAACGGACTTATTTGGGACAACCTTAATCTCGTAGTTTGACAATTCTTTTAAACTTGAAGTTTGCATGCTGTTGAGTTTGTTTATAAACTTCATAAAAAAGTAACTTTGAGAATTTCAGAAACCCTTTCTCTAAAAGGCTGTTTTAAAAGTTCGTTGCACTTAACCACTTAATGCTTATTGCTAGCAGCCTATTGACCCGTGACCAAAAAAACGCAATGTTATCTCGCCCTGTCTACAATGTCTCTTCACGACTAACTCTTTCGCACTAGCTTTCGTACCTGGACCACCATGCACGAAAAGCTTAGCAATAAATGCATTAACTTAAAAAACTAAACTTGTGGATTATTATGTGACTGCATGATTACATTTTAATAAGCTTGAAATACAGAACTCTTTTTGCAAACTAATAGCCTAACAATTGCCTGTAAACAGCAGAATACTCTAGCAACGCTAGCAATTCAAGTCAGACTCTATTAAAAGATCTTAAAAGAATAATATATATATTTCGCCAGCAAAATCCATTTATTCGATTAAGATATACTGACGATGCCTTTATTAATGGTGTCTGACCTGAATTGCTAGCTTTGCTAGAGTATTCTGCTGTTACTGACCAGGAATTAAGGTCGACATTTATCTTGCAAGGGCCAAGGTGATTCCTATTATCAAACATTCAGTTCTACAGTTGGTAATAATACTTAAAGATAAACGCAGCAGACGATTAATCACTTAATCACTGATTAATCACTGCGCCAACTCAAACAAAAGCTTGAAAAGGAATGAATAGCCTCAATATTGACCAGTATAGTTGAGAAACACGATTGTTTGCACTTAACACACGTTTGGGCTCTGTGTCTGTCGGGAAGCTTTGGCAAGGTAAATTAAATTAAATTTATGAAAAAAGTGAAACCCACAATCTTTTTGAAGTCTCACAGAATACGGTTAGTTTTATACTTGACAATTACGCTGTGGAGAACCTTGTTTCATTTTCGCCTAAAGTTAACCTTGAGTAACCCCGGGGCGTACTTGATATAATGTTACTTATGCAGCTTTTTCAGAAACTGAGGCAGCTTTTTCAGGAAATAATTTTTTTTTTTTAGGAAATATATATTTTTTTCAGGAAATATAATTTTTTTTTCAGGAAATATATTTTTTTTTTCAGGAAATATATTTTTTTAGGAAATATGTTTTTTCGCTTGAGTAGTTGGGCCGCTCGCAAAATAATATTTTATTGACACCTTATGACGAGGCTTATTATCGAAGTAATAAGTCGAATGAATATGTACAAATAATTAACTTCAGTACCTATGATATTAATGTGTAAATACGATTTTATATCAGTAGAAATTTATACACAATTAATATTATTTCATTAGTAACTAAGCAAAACTGATAAACAATGATAATATTCGAATTTTAAAATTCCAGGGGGTCAAGTGAAAGTGCATTATCATTGTGACAATGGTTTGCGTTATTGTTGTAAAACCAAGGTTTTCAAGAAATCCGAATAAAGGTTTTTCCTTGCATTGCATGTTTTCTTATAATTTTGAATGTTTAGTCAAAATAAACATACTTGAGTGAACTCCCCCTAAATTAACTGGAGTTGCAAATATGTACATTGTGTCAAAAGCTGCCGCCTAGGTCATGTTTAATATAAGACCTCAAGAATCGGGAGCCTATTGTTGCGTCATAATCCAAAGACGCACATTCGCCTGACTTTGTTAATTTTTAAACTAGCAAAACTGAACAATAAGTTTTTTTCGGGGAACTACGTTCTTTGTTCAAATTATAATAGTGAATAAGGGTGTTACATCTTCGGCATCGTGTTTTTGCAAGGTTGGGTGTTTTTATCATTTATTTAGGGTGGTGAAAGTTTTATAAACCTCAAGAATTGGGAAACTATTGTTGCGTCATAATGCAAAGTCGGCTATTCGTCAGACTTTGTTATTTTTTAAACGAATTAGCACAAAGGGACAAAAGTTATTTTCGGGGAATTACGTTCTTTGTTCAAATTATAATAGTGAATAAGGGTGCTTTTTGCAATGTTGTGTGTTTTCATCGTTTATTCAGGGTGCTTTAGAGTTTTATAGTCAGAAATACGTGCTAAAATAACTGACGCCCAACCAGCGATAAAATAAGCCGAAAATATCCGAAAAAGCGTTTCGGAAAATATTTTCTGCCAAAATAACATAAAAAATCCAGATGACGTCACAAAGTTACGTCACAACGGCACGTTTAAAACTAGTAATATTAGAAAACGTGAGGGGACGGATCGATGTTGTGCACAAATACGCAACTCAAATCTTAGTATAAACACATTCAAGATGGTGGGATAGTCTGGTGAAAAAGGGACTTGACCAAGAAAAAATTGAACATTTTTTGCCAATACCAAATCTCGCAAAAAAATCCGGACCGTTTGGGATTACTTTCATGCTGCTTAAACCTAACATGTGATTATAACGCAATTATAGTTATAGGACAGCACATTATTTTTTTAATACTTGAAATATAAATATATGCTGTATATATTAATCGATCTTATTTCACCCTGGTCAATTGTGTTTAGAAATTTCTATAACCCAAGACCATGTAAAAGCTGATGTATACTTCCATGTTTTGCTTTTAATTAAACTCCAACTACTGCGAAATTACAAGTACGGTGTAGCTTAAAATACAGCTGTTTTCCGTAGCAACTAAAACTGATTCACAAAAAGCATTTTTTAAACATTGTTAAAACTGCATAAAGACTGATGAAACTATATCATCTTATCATAGTGTTGTAGTTAGCTACAGCAAAAATACAGCACCCCTGGTTAACGATGTTAATCGTCGGTATAACTATAAATCTTATTAGTTGGCTCGGAACAGTAAACTATGTAGCCTCGGTGTTTAGCGTATATACTTATGTTGTAGTTTCAGTTCGAAATATTAACGAAATAAACCGTAACCACGATAAACTTTAACAAATATTCTGCTTGTAAAATAGATTTCGTAATGCTTAATTGTTATAGTTATCCGGTATGTTGTCCAGAATATGTGATTTATGAAATCATCGTAACCCTTACAAAACAAATACAATTTATAAAGATGTTGAAAAGAAATATATACATTATACATATGTATATCATGTATATATATGTACTTCAGCATCTTCAGTATATTTAAGTTAACACGAAAACATTATAGACATTAGGAAGAATAAATAAAATATTACACTAAAATAAAAACTAGTTAGCCTGTACAAAGTACATCTCTTCTATGACGTTAAGGGCGCTTTCTACACTAACCAGTAGGTTAAAGGTAAAAAAAGACGTATTTGAACAACAATTCAAACAATAGCTTGCTTACAATGCCCTAATCTATAGCAGTTTAGGTATTCAGTCAAGCTATTGTCAAATTAGGCACAAAACAAAGAAAAAACAGGCAAAAAAAACAAAACTACAGCACACTTGTTTAGAAAAGGCGCAGTCTTACTTTCTGAGACACCATCCTTTAAGACTAGTAGGACGTCGCTATGGTTAGGTACACGATGTTTGCCAATGCACTATCTATGTTTGCCCACCGGGAATTTACAACCTTGCCGGGAAGCTACAGGAAACAGCAGTCTTGCTGCAGGCCAGGTGTTTTTTAAGTGGAATCCGCAATTTTTGGGTGTTTGGCACACAAAGGAAATGCCAAGTAACTATGGTATTCTTGTTATAAAATCTTACCATTGAATTGTTTATTTAAGTCAGTGGTCCTCAACATTCCCAACAGCGTATCGCATTTTCGCTGTCGTTGCGCAACAACAAATTTGAAAAGGAACCATTTTGCGGGGGATCCAGAATTTTTGTTTGCGAGAAAATTTTTTTTAGAATGACGCAACAAAATAACGTCATACTACAATTAACCCTAAAAACACCGGTTGTTCTCGAGCGAACACGTGCGGAAATATGTTGCTAAAACCCATTCTAATTGCGCGTAGTGCGAATAAAATGCGTTAATTTGTTTAAAATTGGCAAAACTTCGATTAAAATGACACGTGGCGCATAAGGCAGATAAACATATCCAAATATTGTTCGAAATACCGGCATTTATATTCTCATATAACAGAAATTGGACTATAGAGTTTATGAGTCACATCACGCAAGGTGCCATGGAATGCATAGCGCCTTTGCGTTCAATATATTTAAGCAAAGCGGGAGAAAAAAACAGAATTTCTATTATTAAGGCCCTGTGACGCAACAATGAGCAAAACTCCTAGCCACACCAACTTTAAAAAAAAATGAATTTACACTGTAGTGTACAGCTATCACGCGGCCCATAACTACATGATAAAACTTAAGTATTACAAAATAGCTTGCGGTCCTCTAAAGTTAGCTAAATATTAAAATAAGCGTTACGTTATGATACGTAAAATGGTGTTACGTCATAATACGTAAAATTGCCCTAAAATGCGTAAAATTGCCCCAATCGGAATCCCTTCAGCACACATCTTGGTATTTTGTCTAATTCAGTGGTTATCATGTAAGACTCCGCAGTCCTTCTGCTATCAAATTTAGAGAAAAATCTTCGTATAGTACCAAAACACACTAATAAACTGCTGACCACCAATTATATTGATAAATACTAAAACATTAAAGGCCCACATTTTGGGCGCGACCCACAGTTTGCCGAAAACTGTTGTAAATGATGCGCATAGGCAGGTTTAAACTTAAAAAAGCTTAATCAATGAAAATGTGTCCTGGGCCACAGAAAATAAGGGCATTGGCTAACTGTGGTCCACGGGCTTGGGTATGGTACCCAGTATGTTTGGTTGGTAATGCTGTGTTATGTACATTCTTAGCATTTTGAAGTCGTGATTGGAATCACAATATAACCTACAATGACATTTTTATTCTACCATTCCGCTATATAGAGAGTGCTTTTCAACCTTTTGGCACGCAAATGCAAAACCGGAAAAGTTTACCAAATGTCATCACAATAAACAATACGGTTAATAGCGCGGTCACCCGTGGAGGGTGATATTACCAACACAAGTGCCTAAAACTTATCAAACTGTAATAGAGCTGAGAATGAATATCGAAGTCTGTTTAGAAGTACGAAGCATTTTATAAAAGTTTCGAAGAAAATCTTTATCAATTTCCAACATGGTTAAAAAAGCACTTGTTCAATGTAAATAAATTCACAAAAAAGTTTACAAAATGACATTTACTTCTGTATTGGTCTTAATATTCATTGCACGTCTGCTTACAACATCCAGCCATTATCTTTAGATTTATTTATAATGAAAATATATTTATTTAAAATGCTTACAAAATGCCGCCTACTTCTGTATGGGCTTTAATACTCAGTCTACGTCTACACTACAACTTTCAGGCATTAGATGTAATTCAAAAGTGATTTTACAATAAAATTGATTAAATAAATAAATATGCTGTTGCTACCAGGCATAGTATATTTAAAATAGGTTCGTCTGGCCTATATTTCTTCTTATTTCTTTTTCTTAAATAATAACGTTGGTTGTTTAGCTTTCGCCATTTTTTTGGTGTATGTAGACAATTTCCGGGTTCACTATAACGAGCTCAACTTGATCGCAACTACCAAGAACTTTCTAGACCCACATTGTAAACAACAGCTGTTAAACTGCTGCCTATGAAGGCTAAAATGACATGCTTTGTTTTATTACGTTTACTCAAAACAATTTACCGTGTTTTAGACGTTTTTCTTGAAATTTTACTCTACCGTTTGCGCAGCTGTTGAAAATTTGACACGTTAAGTGAAATATTTGCTAAAGTGACAATATGTTCAATTCAACATTATGCAGGTATGTACACTTGTACAGTGTTTTTGAGTCTCAAAATTGAATGGCCTATCAAACAAATATAGCTTTAATATAGCTGTGGTTATTCTTTGCATACTTGGGTAAGATAGTGGCTTATTAAAATTTCTCAGTAAAAATACTGTACAGGTGTACAAATTACCACAACTTTACCTTTCAAAAATATGGTACAGCCAATTATATACTTTACCGGTTAAACTACATCACTAGCCGTATTAACACTAGCTAGGTTAATACGTTTTGCAAGCAAATAAAAGACAAAAACTACAAGTCTTAATGTTGTACTGAACTTCAACTATATATAGGCATAGCTGCTACGTAGATTCACTCAAGAAAAAAGCTAAACGTTTGCCGTAACAGTTTTTGCTGTTAATATAATTTTTATAGTCCCTTAAACCTTAATTATAATCTGTTTAAGCTTATATAAACGCTATATACAGTTCTGGTTCAATTTAGGGGTGAAATTCTTTTAAATATGACGTTTACTTCGTTATATATATAGAGCCAGGCAGAAGTGACGCAAATTAGTTTTAAGTGTGACTTAAATTCCAATTACGTGCCAGCTTACAGATAACCTGTGCTAATAGGATGGCTGACAAACCAGTAATGTAGGTAAACCTGAAGTCCTAACAAATATCGACAAATTTTTTCCAAAGATTTTAAGGCCTTTTAGCACAAAATTGGAAAACAGTCAGGCATTCCTACGACTACATACTGCATGTATTACATGGACGAACCTTATTGCTATGGCTTTTTGTATTAGAATGATCTAACGATAAAATTTTAAGCTAATGGTTCCGTATGTAAACGAACATATAAAAGCGCATCCACTGATTGTATTGTTACGTCTAAATACGTATTGTTTAGCAATAAAATAGAACAATGGGACAGTCAGCAGTCTAAAAAGTGAAAAAATGCACTATAGCGCCGTTTAACTATTAATCCACTTTTGAAGCATCAATTGACATCGAAAACTATTGGCACCTTTCAATTAATTTAGGAACACCAAAGCGCAAATAGAAGTAGGTAGCATTTTAAACGTTTCGAATATATCTTTTAATTTTCAACATGGTGAGAATAAGGCAATAATTCCATGTATATATCTAATGCAGACAGCAAAACCAATTTAGCTTGTTAAGCTACGGACTAATCAAAAGAAGTAAAACAACGTGTAACACACAATTTTCCTTTTGTGGCATTGATTTCCACGTGCAGTACTTTAGGATCTGCTAATCAAATTTCATTCCTTAAATGGCTTTACAAATTTTTAACGGCTGGAGTTTGTAGTAAGACGAAATAAAAATATCAAAGCCCATACAAAAGTAGGTTGCATTTTGAAAGTTCAAAAATACCTACTTCTGTATGGCCTTTGATATTCTTATTAGGCGTGACAAATGTTTCGCGAATTTACCTATTATACGCGCGAGACCTCAACAATGCTTGTGTCTGTGAGTAGTTATGCTTTGGTAAAAGTGTTCACCTTTACCGCATTAAAAAACGTGACGTCACAACGATTCAGCTAAACGTGACGTCATAAAGAAGTAACCTTAAGGACACTGCACAGTTGATTTTTTTGGTAAAGTTTTAGGGTGGAGAAGCTAATTTTAAAACAAAGGCGACATTACAAAAATCGAAAAAAAAACGACTTATATTGTTTAATTTTCCAATTCTTATTATTTTGATGGTACGATTAGACGTATGGCGCCTTAGGGCTGAAACAAATTTATCAAAATGTTGTGAGACATACTAGAAACTTAATCCAGATCCCTAAATTTGAGTTTTTTTGCATTTACGTAGTTAAATTATGCAAAAATACAATTTGGGGAGCAGTGGTTACGTGCCTTACCCCGGATCCGCCTCTGAAACATGTGTACGAGAAAAAGTTCACAAGTTTACCGAATAAACACTAAAATTCGCCGAGTCACTTTCGGACTCACTTAACGCAAACGAATTCCTTGAACCGTTGAAATCCCTAAAGCATAACTTGTACGACTAACAACGTTGGGTAAGTAAGAGATTGTGTTTTCGGGCCTAAAACTCATTTATACCGTGACAGAACACACAGTATTACTTCCATACACTTAAATGCATTACAACAAGCACTACCCGGGTTATTTTGACCTAATACTTATTCAAGTAGCCAAATTAAGGCTCTTTTCTCGCAATACATTTCTGAAAACGAGTTAAACGGGTATTTAGAAAGTTTGACACGTGCCCATAGTAAAACAAACCATAAGTTACTTAGTCTAAGAAGCTAAAACGAAATGGAATCACACTAGCCTGCTAATAGAAAGTTGGAATAATATATTTTATGGAGGGGAGTTATTTTAGTTTTTATAATAACACAAAAAACTATTGCTAAACATGAAAGCTAAGCTAAACTGTCTGTGAATAGCGGTCATAAGCGTAGTATAGTAAAAATATATCAAAGCCTATACAGAAGTAGGTATCATTTTGAACGTTTCGAATAACTCTTTATAGGGTTGAAAATGAATCAAAAGGTATTTGAAACGTAATGATACTTACTGAGCTTTAGTTTTACGTCTTACTACCACCTCGAACCATTATGCTTCAAAGTTTAAATATACTTTGTCAATTTTATCAAATGATATCGTACAATGTAGTTGTACGATGTACACTGAACCACAAGAGCCTGAAATTATGTCTGTCATCACCAAGCAATGTCATCTGTACTACTTTATATTGAAATATTGAAACTTATCATGTTGTTGTTAAGCTGTTCCAAGTATATGCCGAGCAAAGAACTATAACATTTAAGCTGATCTAATCTCCGGGGACTTCTAATCAAAACTGCTGTAAAGCAACACGACTCAACCAATACTAGATACACAACAAATGTGGCTAAAGTTGCGTGTTGTTGTCCTACACTTTGTTGCACTTCCTCAACTAAAGTTCCTTTTAGATACCAATTATTTGTAGCACGCAGCAGCAAGAGAAAATCTATTTTTTTACACACAGCACAGAGGAAGGCGTTTACCTTGAACTTGGAAACAAAACTCATGCAGAAGATTTTCAGGCGATGCAGTAAGCACAAGAATAATTAGATTTCGTTTTCGCACTAACATTAAAGTATTTTAGTAATATAGGACTTACGATCTTTTAAATGCCAAAAATTTAGTGTTTACCAAACTTTAATAGCGACAAAAACAATCTTCAAAGCGAAAACAACTACATATATTAAGGATTAGGAGTTGTAGCAACCGCATAGCCGATTAACAAAACTTCAATCGACTGCCAAATGCCAACTGAATCAAACATACACAAAAATGTGTAAACTCCGTTTTCATCACATGACAGCGTGATTTTTCAACTTGGCGGATCGAAGCACATAAATTGCCCCGGGGCCTGTTAAGGCTTTTCGCACGCCTCGTCATTCGATAGGCGTGTCAATCCAAAACGCGGGCTAGTGGAAGAATGTCTGACTTCATCAGATCGACAAAATGTACGTTTTCAAAACAGGGGAAATTAATTATTACAGAGTCAGCGCTGCAATAGGCACAACGCTTAGATTGCGGAAAATGCTTTGAATAAATGTTAAGTCCATGAAATGACGTAATGCTTTAAGCAGCTACTCGCAACGATATAAAAATATTTTATGTACTTTTTAAGCTTCATTTACCTGCAAGAATAAATATAATGGCGCCGGTCTAGATTCATACCACTTTTCCGTCTGGGGTTCTTGTTGCTAACATTCTTTGCGTTGGGGTGCGAGATAGCGTTTGAGTTTGGGTGGCTCAAGTATTATTATTATATTTATTCTCCAATATTTATTTCTTCCTTGCAATTTCAATTTTGACAATTAGTTTTGTTACTGTAAAAAATGTAGTACCAATATATAAATACTTGACCCACCCCAAACCAAACGCTAAGCCGTACCCTAACCTAAATTAATAGCTGCAGTAAGCATTACGTCATACGTTATTCTGCCTAACAGTTGATCAAAGTATTTTCCCTACAATGCGGTCATGCCCAAAGCGTGTCAAGTCAGCATGAGCCAACAATACTGGCATCTCTACGCAGCTTCATAATCGACTAGCTATCTCTTTAAAATGCAAATAAATTGAACAAATATACCTAACTCGACACAAATCACGTTCAACTTCACTACTAAACTGCTCAGACTGAAATTTTGGTTTTAAACAATGGCCAACTTCCAATACTATTATTACGTCGAACCATTGTTACGTTTCCAGGTTAATATACACCAAAAAATAGAGCTCTGTACTCTAGGGCTGGTATTAGCTTCAGAAACGCAAAAAAACGCATCAAACACCCGTTTCTTCTCTCTAACCTTAAGGTATACTGGAATGTAGTTTGTAAAAAATAGATTTTATCACGAATCAAAAACGTTCTGTAAAAAACCTACGAAACAAACCAGTCTCGGTTATCTGACCTGTACGTCCAATACAAAAAATATATTACAAGTATGTAATCATTTTGCGCCAAGATAAAAACGCCAAACTTTAATTTTCAAAGGGTGCGATGAGTAGGCGCACGACGTCTAAAAGCTTACTGATATTCCAGCGAAATGCGATTTTTATATTTAATTTACGTAGTTAAAAACAAGAAAAAATACAGATTAGTACCTATAGCTACCTCTTTTTTTAAACAAGTTGAAGTTGCAGTTAGTTTTCTTTTTGTTCTGATGTACTTCCAGCTTAGCATAAGCTTGAAAATGCAATGACTTCCCTTGCGGGTACAGTAAGCCGTATTACAATAATCCTACAATGTTAAAAGCAACGGTTATGTGAATTAAACAGAAAAGTACCCGGGATATTAAATGGCCGAGTAAACTTCACAGCAAGAGATTGATGCAAAATAATCGCGCCTAAATCGACTAATCGTGACCGAATGCGTTTGTTAATCGCTTCCCCTTTCATGGGAAAGAAGGCCAAACACAAGTCCCATGATCATTGGCCTACCATCGTTTGTTTACCCACATTGCCTGTTGAACTGAAACAGAGTGGTCTAACTACGGGCGAATTTTATATTTGGCCCGCGACCTTACTTTTATGAGCCACTGATGAAATCAAAAAAAGAATTTTAAATCACCCGTCCACACATTGCTGCTTTTGCTACATTTTTATTTCGCTGTTGAAGATGCCTGGAGATTTTACTTTTTGCCATTTTTAACTATGAAAACGAAAAATTTATTCATCGATTTTAAAGTACGTTTTGCATTATGGCATATAATGCATTAAGGACCTGTAACATTATCACCTTTTCTATAGTTACTCAGCCTAGCGCTGTGTGGACTTATAGACTCTTTACAAAGTACAGTTTCTGCCAAATTACCTAGTTAATGCAATTTTTCTTTACAGTTTTGCAATATGGCTGTTGTATCGTAGGTCATGCCCATTCGACTTTAGTCACAACTTGTATTTTACAGAGTCGAGTTATGCCATTGTCGGAATTTTATGAAAAATAATGATTACTTATTACATAGAACGTTGATTTTTTTCAGATATTTCAATTAAAAGCTGCTTGTCTTTAATGCGTCACGAAACTTAGAAAAAAACTCTCTTGCAATTATGGACCCATATATTTTTAGTTTCAAATCATAAACATTGTATCCGAACCAGAACTTCATAAACCGGTTTTGAAAATAAATTCAGTCGAACTGGAGCTCAACCGGAACTTTTGAATTGATGTGAACTGGAACTAAAACGGATTCCGGAAACATTTTTGAACCCGAACCTGAAAGGGAAAAGCCAAGTACTTCGACTCCCTGGTTTTTACGCCACTATAGTAAACTTATAGAAACAAGTTGAGGAAAAATATGCTTTTTTAATAATGACGTTGTTTATGGTGACTTGGTGAGTGACTGAGCGCCTCTTATGTGTACTTAAACAGACACTTGTGCAATAAAAATTAGAGCTTACCTCATATAATGCTGCGAGTGCCCGATACCAATGTTTTATCGTGAACCCGATCTTTTAAACAAAAAGTATCGTGATCCGAATTGAAAGTATCGAATTACCAAATTACGTCATTACTACTATGCCCCCCCAAAAAACACCTGTTAATCTCGAGCGAACTCGCAATTAAACAAGTGTTTATTTTATTCAAATTTGCAAAACTTTCATTTTAAATAGGTACATAAAAGATATCTGCACAATTTTCAAAACGGCATTTCTAGTCTAACAGAAGGGAATGTAAACTTTGTAGAGGACACACTGCGCTACATGTTATAGTATGCAAAGCCCATTTGGGCTGAATGTATTTCTTTCAAGCGATCAAAAACAAAAAACGAATAAAAGTAATATTTATAAATTCGTATATACAGTACGGTACACACCAAAAGTTGGCAAAAATGTAGTTTGTGAGTGCCACGGTTTTATGCCACTCTAAAACTGTTCCTGTGTGTTCACCAATTACGGTTTAAAACAGCCGTGCTGTTTATTCTCGACCCAAGATAATCAGACCGTAACGGAGCTTCAGTCAAGCACAAAGGTGTAGCCCTCTTTGAAACTTCGGGCTCTTTCTTCCTACAGCTGGAACACAATGCATTGGAATGCAATTCCGCTGAACTTCTTTGCCACGCCAAACCCTTAAACCAGGGGTTCTTAAACGTTTTTAACGCGGACCCCTAAATGACGTCATACATTTGATGACGTCATACATTTTCGCCATAAAACCAAGTCGCCAGAGAAAACCTGCTGTTTTTAGTCAAAATCTTTTTTTTTATAAATCGGGATTTTTATCTGTCTTTCATCAACCCCTTAAATCTAGTTCACTGGCCCAAAAGGGGCCCAAGGACCCCAGTTTAAGAACCCCTGCCTTAAACGGATTTAGCGTATAGAGCCGTAAACATAATTGATTAACATATCAAAACGCGATTGAAATAAATATTTTGCACAAACACGAAATTGACAAAACAGAATTACAAAAAAATTTCACTGCTAGTTTTTACTAAACGGTGTACTAATCAGCACTTTTAAAACGAAAAAGTGACTTCAGAAGGGCTAGATCACATTTGTTGTACTGCAGTGAGCGACCAAGCTAAATCAAGCAGCGACGCACTTTCAGAAAGCGAACCATAGTTTGAAAATCATTAAATTCGGAAAATCCGTAAAGTAAAACTATTCCAGCGATTTCAGATGCGCGAGGGCTGCGTGACACATTCACAGATTTGTGTAATGACGATGCCTATGTAGATATGTCTAGCTCTGTTGAGACATCTAGCGGTCGCTGTTTTTAACTATTTACTTCCTCAAGCGGATAATGAGATATCACATTGATTTTTCTTGTGGTCGCTTAAGGTCATCATAAACTCGTTCATCTATACTCCTAACCTCTAAATTAGAATTACCAGCTTTACCATATAAATTACTGATCAGGACCAAATATGAGTCTTTTAGCAATTTTATTCATTTAGTTTGCCCTCGTAAACTATACCAACTTTAACTTAGTGAATACAAATTTTTCGCGTTTTGCGCCAACTTTAATACGCTTAAAAAACAACCTAAAGGCGATTTGTACTCTATGACACCTTGTATCACGTGACTCATAAACTCGGTCCAAATTCTGTTAAATTAGACTATAAATGCCGTTTTCCAAACAATGTGCGAATCTCTTTTATATGCCAACCTTTAAATTGAAGTTTTTCACGTTTACAACATATAAACGCAAGTTTTTAGCGCTACGCGATTAGACTATATTTCAGCTGGATATTTGCTCACGACTTCTCTCGCGATTAACAGGTTTTTGAAGCATAAATGATTTATGGCGTCACGGTATGACGTAACATTGAGACGTCATTCGAAAAACGTTTAGCCCTCCCCCAAAAGTGGTTTAACGTAGTGGACCTCCGATAACTCTTGAAAAAGTATTTAAATAAAGTTTGACGACCACTTGTGTAAAGGGTGGGCTTGCATCAAACAAAAAAAAATTGTCGCAGATGCAATAAATTATGTAGAGGGATATATTTCTCAACGATGAAAACAAAGAAGCAAATCAAGCGTACAATTTTTGTAGGTACAACGTTGATTTTATTCTCACTTTCAACACGAAGTTCCAAGGGTTTTTAGTAAAAGACAAACATTGTGGACCCAGAAAATATCCACAAAAGGCAACTTTTAACTTACACTTGTAAACCACGGTTTTTAGTAACGAGCATCTTTACTTGTTGTTTTGTTTACAACTATAGTACTCCCAGGACACATTACATAAAGCAACCTAACTTAGCCAGCAATCAGACTTTTGTGAAAGAAACATTATTAAAATTCAGTCATATTCAGCCTTAAAATAAAAATAACGTGCGTGGGATGCTTCGTCTATTCAGTTGTAACTTCGACACACATTTATTATTGGGAAATAAAATTTACACTGCACATTTGTTTTTTATTAAAGTTTTTTGGATGGATAGCTGTAAGTCCTGTTGTAAACTAAAATTTAAGTGTCAGCAACTCTCTTTTATTACATTTACAGCTATATACTGTTTCAGTTTGCATGGACAACTCATTAATTTGCTAATCACATCTAAACTTTAAAAAAATTAATTGAAATAAGATCTTATATAACTTTGTTTTTTCCATCTTTAAAAAATAATTTAATTTTTGTCATGGAAAGGTTGCAAGCCATGTTTTTAATTTAGTGCTCTCGTTTTTTGGCAGAACTGAAATTGCATTTAATAATTCTGATAATGCAATAGCTAAAGTAGTAGTTGATCTCATTGGTGCATTTTATATATCAAAGAATCACAAAAGTCGCAAAATAAAAGAAAAAAAAACATAAAAACAATGTCAGATGAAGCAGCAATCCCGGAAAATGTTCCCATCGTGGAATCTGCCCCACTCCGGGAAAATCTAATTGCAACCGCGATAAAGTTTTTACAAAATCCTAAAGTTCAAGGAAGCCCACTAAATCAAAGAAAGGAATTTCTACAAAGAAAAGGTAAAAACTTGTCAACATATAATAAACTTTAAAGCAATTAGTATTACATATACATAATATAACAGGTTTTAAAATAAGCACTGAAATCAGTCAGCTAATAAGATTTGGTTGCAAGCAGTGCATTGACCATTACAAAACTAGCATTAATTTTCTTCTTCTGAGCCTGCATAGTTTAAATTGGTAGAGCAATAGTTCTGGAAAGGCTGATAATGTGAGTTGGTACTGCAGCCATGTTTTATGAAAACTCGAGTCTTTTTGGCAAATAACTTAGTTAAAATAAGTTGTTTGATTTAACAAATTAAAAAAAAATGTTTTTTATCTCAAGTTTTACATATAAAACAATTAACTTGCTTTATGTTGCATTCATTATTATTAAATTTTAGTTGACTTATTTCTCATAAACAAATATGAATATTAAATTGTGTTACCTAACATTTCTCGCTATTGCGATAAAATGATCAAAATAGTTGACATAATTGTAATTTTTAGGTTTAACTGAGGAAGAGATACAAGCAGCTGTTGATCGATCGGGAGCTACAGATGTGCTGCCATCTAGTGCCCCTGTACCCAGCGGAGCTCTACCACCAGTTCCTGGGTTACAAGTGGTTCCACAACAAGAAGGTATTGGTATAGGTCAGGGGTCAGAAAACCTTTTCCTAGTCGTGAAAAGGAGTCTCAGAAAGGTCTAGGGATATAGAAGACCATAATGAATTTTACCTGACAGTTTTGTTTTAAAGATATGTACTTTTTAAACATTTTATTGAAACAACCGTTGATCATCTGTGGGGTCATGACTTTTTGCACTTCAAAATTGGTCTGAAAACAAGAAGGCAGTAAAGTGTTTGTGCGAAGCGCTAAAAATGCACTTATAACTTCCATTGTTTAAAATTGCAAAAGATTCCCTCAAATCGTAAACATTCTAGATATATACTAGAGAGAAACAAGGTATGCACAAAGCATGGAAAATTGCTTATAGGGCCCTGTGCCCTGAAATCAACTCGCTGGCTGTACTAATGTAAAAAAATTTAATAAGAATGTTAAGTTTTTAGCACCAATTTTTGACTATTCAAAAGTTTTTTATTATTATCATGGTTCCCAAACCTTGTGTTATGAACAACTGTTGCTTAACTTTAAATTTTCTACTTTATTTTTTCAGTTTCAACTTGGGCAAAGATCCGTGATTATTCCGCGTTGGCAATTATTGTTGGCGGTATTGTATACGGCCTCTATTCACTGTTCAAGGTATAACATTTTTATATTCATGCCACATAATGCAATGTAGCAAATAACAGTGATTTTTTTCATTACTTGCAGAGGTATATAGAGCCAATCTTCATAAAAAGGCACGAAAAAATGGACAAAAAGTTGAGTCAACTTGAAGAGGGGATTGGGGACATCAACAGTGGGATGAAGAAAAATATGCAGGTACCTGTGCAGTTTGCTGGTTTTACTTTAAGCATGCTATTAACATTGCTTAATGGGCCATAGGTGAAATAGTTTTGGTAATTCTTACATTTATTTAATTGTACATACCATTGCCATACACAAGCATTAGTGTATAACTGTTTTTAGTTGCACATGCTTTCACTCAATTGTCAGTTAACAGCTACAGTTTGTAAACCCTGTGATTATCATACCTTGTAAGATTTTGGACAGAGAACCTCCAAAATAGTACAACCCACAATAAAATTGCATTGTGTATTATAATAGCACAAATTCCACGGTTGTTGGTTGTAAAATCTTTTTGATTTTATGTTTTAAGAAATGCTTTATGATTTAGGAACTTCAAACCTGTATTGGAGAACTAAGACAACAGCTGACAGAACAAACCATTAAGATGAACCAAGTATCAAATAACCTCTCAATTTATAAGGTATTTGGCAAAACTAAATGTCTAAGAACAAGAAATCTCCTCTCTGTTACAAGTAACGACCAACTGACTTTAATTATAGTAAAATTTCTTCAGACTTTCCTGTCTTAGTTAAAGTTAGTCATTCATATCTTTGAATTAAGAGAATGATGTTGCCTCTTCTTATGGTAAAATATATTTATCTTAAGAACTTTTGTTTTCCCACAAAAAGAGTATATATGTCTTTATTCTAATTAAGAGACTGATGATCCTGCTTTTGTTGCGGAATATATTTCACTTCAAAACTTATAAATGACTGACTTTATTTAACACCGAAATTCTAGTAAGTATTTATAAGGCTTTGTTATAATTTTGTACCAAAAACAGTGGCTTTACTTAAAAAAAAAATTCTACAGGTTTGTTTTTAGAAATCCTCAATAAATAATATTATGCTGCAGTGTAAAAGATTTTCAGCATTTGTAGACGAATAAATAATAAAGATATAACTGCTTTAAATAATAAAGAAATTTTGCTTTACAGGCTGAAACTTCAATGAGTGGAGTTTCAAACTCTGCCATCGGAGAACTTCAAGCTGAAATTACATCAGTTAAAGGATTACTATTAAGCACGTAAGTTAAATTACATAACATACAGCAAGCTACACTGTATGCTTTCGGTATAGCTTTCCGACGTAGAAATACAGAAATGCGACTAGCTAAGTTTTAACTCACAACTATTCAGGAAACAGTTCCCAGCGGCGCCGGTGAATCCCCCTGTGATCCCGAGCTGGCAAATGAAGAGCAGCGCGCCCCAGCCGGGTTCTGAAGTGACCCCGGACACCCCCAGTACCCCCTTATCCTCAAACGACAACGAAATCCGCAAAGAGGACGAACCGACGCAAAACGGGCTCTCGGCAAATTGCGGAAGCACTCCACAAAAGCGGATCGATTTGGAGGAAAACGGCGACTCAGTGGGGAACAATAGCGGGGACGCGACCCCAGTGCTGAACGGGCACTCCTCTGACCCCGAAAATGGGGGTTCTGTGGGGAATTCCCTCCATAGCCCCATGCTGACTAGTCCAGGGAAGTTATCGGCTGCTGCTTTGAAGTCCCCATCTTCTAATGAAGCCAATCCTCCTGTAGTTGTTGGAGGAGAATCCGAGTTGGATTGAAACTCTTTTGGTAATTTTAACTGTTTTGTATTTATATGTGAACGAAATTATGGGTAAAGTCGCGTAATTTATGGAAGTCTTTGAATCTTTAAAAGTCTATGAATTGATTTACATATTCAAAAGTCTTCGAAAAAACCCTAATTATTTGAATATTCTTTGAGTTTGTTTTACGTCCAGCTGAAGTTATGTATTTAAAAATGCAGTTAAAAAAGTATTTTGTTGACTGTTGACCATGGCATTTATACTGTTTTTTTACACTCAAAAATCGAGCAATTTAATTTTAGATCTTCAATCTTTGGATGTCCCATAATTTTTTCATAAAGTTGTGTGGCAACCATTGATTGCAAAATGTGAATACTTATTAAAGGTTAAGATCTTCTAATTGCGGATTTAAGCGTATAAACACCAGGCTGAACAATGTTGG
Organism: Ascidiella aspersa; assembly: GCF_963924565.1. Classification (NCBI taxonomy): domain Eukaryota; kingdom Metazoa; phylum Chordata; class Ascidiacea; order Phlebobranchia; family Ascidiidae; genus Ascidiella; species Ascidiella aspersa. The sequence continues at coordinate 32,793,939 of NC_139450.1, forward strand.
AATCCGAATTTGGCTGAAACTTGTATTGGTAATTAAATCTTAACTTTGACACAAATTCCAATAATATTACGTTAACGTTTCGCAACGTATTACTTTAAATAACTATACTGGTGTTTATTTCAAAATCAAACGTTCTTTTAGCAGTGTTCTTACTTTGGGAACATTAAGTTAAGATTCACTAGTTTGTATTTACGCCTCACATACGCTTTAGTGGTAAATTGTTGCAGCAAAAGCCTACTGCGATTTAGCGCTTAATTGTGCCAAAGAACTAATTTTTATCCTATTCAAAAACACCCATCTGCCGTCACAAAGTTGTATATCGCTGCCTTTTAAATAATGCTCCGTAATTCTGGGAAACGTCAATCAATTTTATTTCATTCGGCAAAAATGACAGATCGGGCACTAGTTTTCTTCCTGCGTACGAATCAACAATTTTATGCAATTCTCAGCGACGTTTTTTATCGATTATTGTGCCTGTGTAAATTGCTGTCGTCTACTGTTGTTTAATTGTGTACTGTGTGGGTCAGTGTTTAATACAAATGCAGAAACACTTCAAAAATTGATATTTATTTGCTTTCTGGGTAACTTTTGGTTAATAACATTCCTGTTTCATCATTTTAAATTCTTTACGAAAATGGCCAGTGTTGTAAACAAGTCATTTCAAAAATGACTCCAGTCCAAGTCAAGTATTTTGCAAAAAATAGCTAATATAAAATAAAACAACAAATTAATAAACTCGTCCTAATATGAGCAGTAATAAAATTACTCAAATAAAAAAAACAATAAAAAGCATAGGAATCAAATCGCTTTACGTCCAAAACTTGAGATGGCTAAATAAAACAACCTAACCATACGATCAGTATTCAACAAGCAAGCAAAGTACGTAATTACTAATAACACATCAGCCGTTAATCACCACCTGATACAGTGAATATAACTGACGTTCGGTTCCATTTAGCGTGACTAATGCAATTCCCTAATGCCTTTTAAACAGAAGCTAAAATGCACAGTTAATCCTCCCTGGCTTGTTCCTAGCTTAGTTTGTTTAGCGATGCCATCCATATTCTTAAGGTCGTGAGTTCGAACCTCACCTCGGTAGTTACATTTTAGAATGCACTAACCTTGGAAAATTGTTTAACCTTTGCAGGTATATTATGGATTGACAGGTTGAGGCGTTCAGGCGTGGCTAATGTCTACCTTAGAACCAGGGCTGCGGGCTCGGGTAAGACCACGCAAAACTACCCGGGAGCCCAGCGACGGTCCCGGCATGGCCAAGGTCCTGAGTTCGAACCCCACCAAAGGCTAGTTGTTTTTCTAGCCAGGCCTTGCTTGCATCATTAATCGACAGATTCGGCGAGTCTGCGATGGCTTTCCGTGTAGGTCTACTTATTTGGCTAATCACAAGTTGCGTTTTTGCAAGGTTAACGTTTATTTTGTGTCAGTCGCGACAAATGTTTAATAATAGGCCTAGAGAGGGTAAAAAGAAACAATTGGGCCAACACACACACACACGCGCGCACGATTGGTATATTAAATAACGACAAAACTGAATTAGCAGTGAGCGACAGGAAATATAAATGACAGGAGAAGCGGTCTAGCTTAGCGGTTGCTATTGATTAATAAAAAATTGAAAATAAAACACATACATAAAACAGAGGATATCTGTATAGTCACAAACGAAATTTTGACAGATGTTTTTTTCCCTTTTTTGTTTGCTTTTTGGCTTAACTTTCAGCTTTGAACTCACAATGACAAGTTAGTAGGAATACACAAGAACTATATGGGATGCCCGATACATCTGAGTGGTAGTATCGGCACGCGTCCGATATACTTAGGGTGGTATCGGTGACGATCCAATAGCAAATTAATTTAGGTAGTTCAGCTATGGTTAGCAATCTAGTTTTTTACTTTTACAATCTAATAGTTATATAAATTAAAAAAATGCAAATTTCGAATCATGACATTTGCAATTTTTTTTTAAATATTTTATGGAATTTTGCCCTTATGAATTACGTAGTTCGTAATGGTTTAGGTGGATGAACTTTTTACTAGAAATGTCAGGAATTGGCATCGGGATAAAACACAAATTTATTATCGGACATCCCTGGATACCAAACACAAAAGCCGACTCCTGATAAGAGAAAAACACAAGTGCAAATTGCTCGACAAAATAAAGCTGGTTTCTTTCAGAACGAAGTAGATATGGCGTTACTTAGCTCAGAGTCTGGTTCACGTTTTTACAGAAAAAACAAGAATGGTGACGTAAAGTTTGCGACATCAATTGCATATCGGCGCAAAAAAATATTAAAGTGCCTTGAAAGGCAATTCCAGACAACGAAATATTGGCAATCTTTCCGTTAAAAAAAATGAAACTGAATTTTATTTTTATCTGCCCAAGAAAAAACTACACACTCAAGTGGGAAAAAAAAGCCAAAAAAATTACTCTCGGTTTAAATAAAGAAACCATCAACAAAGCAAGCTATAATTAGGCAGCTATCATTTTGAGCGTTTCAAATAAATCTTAAGGTTACATCTGGAGGTTGTAGTTAGGCGTAGAATGAGTATCAAAGCTCATACAGAAGTATAGGTGGAATTTTTGAACGTTTCGAATAAATCTTTATTCATTTACCGTGTTGACTTTAATAATATTTAATTTTCATCATTGTTGACTTTGATATTCATTCTACAACTTATAAATTGTTTTAATAACCCACCGCTTCACGTTAATGTTGCTGTTATTTGGTTTAGAACGGCCACACGGTGCGCATAAAGAAAGGCGAAGTAAAATAAGTCTGGTCAAACTAGAGCTCCGGTGGAACAAGTCATTTTGCCATGAAACATGACGATCAGGCAAGTATAATTTTTTTGAAAAAAGTTACCGGGAGTAGATGCCAAGAATGTCGAATAGTTTGCCCCCATAAACATTGAGTGACAAAACTCGATAACATTCCATTACACTTTATTATGAAAAATAGGTTTTAAACCACAAAAATAATCATTCTAAATCCAGGGTTTTGGTAAAATCTTGTTGGCTAGAGTTACCAAAGTTAAAGATTCCATGAAGAGTTTAGTTTAGACAAAGAAAAATACCTATTTTAAATAAACTATATGATTTATAAGCTAAAATTAAAACAAAAACTATAAGTAGCCTGCTCCAAAAATAAGATTTCAAGGCAAAAAATCCGGAACAACTTTAGATCCTAGGTTTTTTTAAACCAATTTTGTTTTAACAGCAGAGCACCTAAAGTAGTAAGACCAGACCGCCGACCGACCATATCTCTTCATCTCAGCAACATTTAAATAACAGCCGAGTCCCGACTATTGCATCGCACAGTCGCTTCACAAGCCGTTGGCCGCCGAATTCTCGACCAGCCCGTAAGTTTGACTGAGTTTTGAAATCACGTTTGAAGCAACATTAGCGTCGTTTTCTAAAGCTTCGTTTATCTGTAAAAACAAATGTTGATTAAACAGTTGATAAAATAATAATATTATTAGGGGGGAGGGGGGTCCATGCAGCGGGGCCTCGGCTTATGAAAGGTTGAGAGCCACTGGAGTTGGGCTTGACTTATTATTTATTACGAAATACTTGACTATGACTTTTGTTTACAACACTGGTATGCAACGGTCCAGCTAACACATTTGAAACTAAAAAACACGCTGCTGCCCTACCTTTAAAAATTTACTTGCGAACAAAATTAAAAAAAAATCAAAGACGCATCCAAATAACTTATTTAAAAGAATCGTATTTTTCTAACCGAGTCGGGCTACTGGGTAAATTACGGCGGAATACTAAATGCTGTAAATTTTTACCTCGTAGTTTGTGCATTTCAACTTTCAGTGTTAAGTTGGTACATATCCGTAGAAAACATTGTTAAAGAGTTATTTCTTTTTATCAAAAGTGTTGGCACGGTTTAGCGAACATAGTTTAGGTTTTAACTAAAGTCGATCGGTTTTGGTTCGCCGTCTACAAAAGGAAAACCTTTAAAAATAGGTCACAGGTTATAAAATCATTTTGAAGATACACTAAACAAATATAGACCCAATCCTATGAATTATAGGAAATTTGTAGGTTACTTCATGACTTCCTCTTACTTGTACAAGCCTAATTTCCTCTTTCATATTTTTTTATTACCACTTCAGGAATTTTGTTAGCACTTACCTCCTCGTAATATTTGCTGACGAATCCCCAAAGTTCCCGCAGCGCAACATTCTTGTCGAACTCACAAGCGTTGCTCTGCGAAAAAACAAGTGTCAGTCAACAATATTCGACAGCAAAACAGCTAGCTGGAATCTTTCAACAGCTATTACTTTTCACTTCTTACTAAAAACTAATGGATCCGATCCGATACTGAAGCCTTAATCAGTGTACGTACAGGAATATATTAGCAACATAATGGTATCAGAACAAGTTGTTTATTTAACTTGTGATTTGGCGTTGCAATGATATCACATTTTTATTGGTACTTTAGAATGTTTTTGTCGTGTTAAAAAAGCGAAATGTTCTCGCTTAAAACAAGATTAAAAAAACGAGGCAAAAGATTTGCTAAATTTTAGTTAAAATGTATTTCTGGCCGCAAGCTGAAATGGTTTCTTTTAAAAGCAAGACTGTAGTCTAATCTTTTTCAAATATGAATACAGAATAATGTTGTTAAAATGGAAACCACATCAGTGTAAGTTAAACATCATTACCCCCCAAAAAATAACTAACAAAATAACTAATTAACACCAACATCCAGCTAGGTTAACACTTACATCCGATAGAAACATAACCAACTTAGAAAATCGGTGCTAGAATAACTCATCCAAAACATTTATTAAAGAAATTTCAACCAAGACCTTATAATTAACTGAACATTCAGTGCAGATTTTCGAACGGTTAAATCGTTACAAACATTCTGCTAAAACCGAAATATAAAACTCTTGGCATCTTAATAACGAAAAAATTGACGACATTTTAACGGCAAACCTATCAAACATTATGCATCACGCCAGTACAATAAACATCCGAAAATCGAAAAGCTCCTTACCCTGGAGATATCAGCGATGTAAGTGTTAACGTCTTGGTCGCTGACTGGGTGTTGTTCTTTTATTGCTTTGTAATAATCCTGAACCATCTTCTTGTAAGTTGGAATCTCCTTGGCGTATATCTGCTTGTTGATTGGAGAGTCCTAAAACACAAGAAAGGATAAAAATGGTAAACCGTAAGTCGTTAACAGACTAACCTAATCAGTCGGCCAATTAAGGATAATCATGCAAGCCAGGCTAGAAAACAACTAGTCTGCAGTGAGGGTAAAATCAAAGGCCCATACGTATTGAATAAGGTGCTCTTTCTCGTTTCGATATATTGTTAAAAACATTCTGTAGAGGGTTATTTAGAGTTTTTTTTACGTTTTTAGACTGCTCTTAGAAAGTTTGTTTAAAGTTTGACACAAGTTTTTGATAAAGTGTTTTCGTAGCAGCTATTTAGTATTTACCTACATTTACAAAAGACAGACTAAGGGCATTCGAAAGGCGACACCAACTAAAAAAGGTAGTACACCACCGATATCAGCATGTTATTAATAGTTACCTTGGTTGGTTGATGTTCGTTGACTGAGCAGGCGTCTATGAAGGTTTGTGAGATGACAGCCATCGATGAAGCGATCGTATCTGGCTTCTCAATGTCAAAAGCTGCCTCTGGGTTCTTGAGAATCGTCACCCAAAAGCGGGAAAGAAAACTAAAAAAAAACACTAATGTTTAACGAACTTAAGGTAGAACAGTAAGGCTGGACGTAGTAAGAATATCAAAGCCCATACAGACGTAGGTAGCATGTTTTAAATAAATCTTAAAATAATGGCTGAAGGTTCAGAATGAATATCAACGTCCATACAGAAGTAGGTAGTGTTTTGAACGTTTAATAATATCACGAATAAAGAGAAATTCGAAACGTTCAAAATGCTGCATACTTCTGTATGGGCTTTGAAAATCTTACATCTTACTACAACCCACCGCCATTGTGCTCCAAAGATTAAGGCTGGAAATATCTTACAGAAGAAGGTAAAAGATAAATACCTTACAGGATAGTTATTGCAAAAAAAAAGCTAGAAACAGAACCATCCCCAAGAAACTAAAACAATTTAGCCCTAAATAGCGTTTACACGGAGTATAAACCATTTAAAAAAACTTGAAGGAATCGACGTTTCTACGTGTACAGAAAAAATAAATTAAATTTGCGTCATAAATTTAGCGTTTATTTATAAGTAGTACGTAATTAATAAAACAACTAAACGGACCAGCTAATATAAAACAACATAAGGCTGTGTTCAGCGTAGGATAACTTGGTTTATAAGACTACCAACAGTTGAAGCAATGATATTTACCCTACCTAGATGTTAACCAACCTGTTAGTCTTCCAAATATGAAGTATCTCTGGGTCTGTGATCCCGTTTTGTGCCGCAATTTCGTCCAAGAAGTGGAAGAAGTGTCTCACTGGGCAGGGAATCGACTCCCGGTTGAGAATCGCTTGCATCAAACCGTCCACGTAGTTTTGCAGGATTCCCTGAAAAAATAAAACAGTCAATTTTAACTTTTTTCCGCAAATAAACTGATGTTGCTTGATTATTATGAATGTCAAAATAGTCAAGTAAATCGACATGATCTTGATGAAAACGTTTCGATCGCACATGTGATTAAAATATATCCAAACCTCACTTGTAAAAGATGGAACGCATTTCGAAATGTCTTTGTCAAGATTTTTGCTTTGCAATTCATTTTCAAAGCTACATTACAGACCCTTGCATAGTGTACCCCCGAATGATCTAGCTTTGTAAATTTTGCATTAAAGTTTTCGACTTTTTTTCATCGATATGAATCGATTGAGGCAACATGTACGTCGTTTGTCTACTTTTGCTATTAAGTGCGAGCTGCATATGTGCCTATAGTTATTTGCTTCTAAAAAGTACACATGACGGTACTGTTTACACTGGTATAACATTATCTTATAGACTTAGATAAGCCAGCTAAAGCCTTATAGCGCCATTTGCAGATTATTGTGACCTAACTAGAACACTACGCCTGTTTTTCTCTTAACTTGCGCTTTTGGGCTGATCTTAAAGCTGCGATTTTCTGATGCTTAGTTAAAAGTGCTCAGCCGGGGATCGAACCCAGTCCTGAGTATTGCCGGCCTGGCAACTCACTGTTTACTGCATTTACCTTCATGTTGACGAGTCGCAGCAAGTAGAGCTCAGGGATGTGTTTGTGTCGATCTCCCTTGATCGTACTTTCACGTTTCGCTTCGGTGTCGTCCGTGTACTTAACCTGGGGTGGAAAGATTGTTAGTGTTTAGCCCACAAAAAATAAATAGGTAAGTTGGAGGCTGTGATCAATTTTTCCGTGGTTTTAATGAGTCAAAGAAAAAATATTTAATATCAGGACTTTCCAGGAAGTAAACTTTTTTCATTAAGCCTAAGTTAGTTTTAGTATTGAGTAAAAAACTTTGACATCGTCACTAGATTGTTTGTTCTAAGAAAAAAACAGCATATTAGCATTTTTATTTAGTTTTACTTAATTTAAAGTGTACGACCAGACGAGCTATGGCGTGTTTCCACAATTTTCGATCTAACGAGCAACGTAGATTCGTCTAAAATACCATGAAAAAGTTCTTAATAATAAATGTCAAGGCCGAATAAGCCGACATCATCTTGATAAAGTCGTTTCAAAATACACTTGTATAAATTAACTGACGATGTTACAAGAATCGAAACGTCTTTATCAAGTCGATCTGCTCGACCTTTTTGGCTTCGACATACATTATCACGCTTCATTACAGATCCGTAAATATTGTACCTAAATTTACAGTTCTACATTTAACAAACTAAAAAGTATCCAAGAGGGAAAACATGATTTTCTACATTTATGGCAGTTGACTGTGTGTAAAGAGATACTTACAAGATGGTACATTTTGGCAGTTCCATCTTCTGGCAACATTGGAGACATTGGGCTGGCGTCGAGGCTGGCAGTAGAAAGATCCTGTGAAAAATAAGTTTTAATATTTATACGATGTTATTCAATAAAGCACACATAAAAGGGATCAAACCAAATTTGAAATACAGATTGGAAAGCTTGAAGATATTAATATTCCCTGACTTTCCATATAAAGTTAATACTATAAAAAAATTAGCAATTAATTGGTATTTGGCTTGGTTAAACATTAATTCGGAACAATTCCTAATTTTCTTAAACGCGTCGCAAAAAAAGTTGATTAGATGTGTTGATTAATACCTGTGACCTTAAAAATTATGCCACCTTTAAATGCACTTAACAACTAATAGACTTTATTCCCTTAAATATGATAAATACACCCAAATTAGAGAGCTTCGACTTGTTCAATAATACCTGTGATCCTTGGAAGTCCTGTTGTCTTCTCAGTAGCGCAAGTGTTGCGTTGTTTCCCACTTTATAGTCGGTTATGCACATCAAGCGGCGCCACCTGGATCCTGACTCGATTGTGAAATCTTGGTTGGGAAGAACAAGATGGCCGCCGCGACCATGCCGCCATTCTGGGAAGAAAATAAAATAATCTCAATTAAAAATGAAATTTTGTTAAAATAAATCATGGCGTTGGGAAGCAATTAACAATAAAAGGTAAAAATTCAATTGAATGTGATTAAAAATCTTTAATTTAATTTCAGTAAAAACTTAAATTGGAGTAATTCTTTTCTAAAAATAAAATTTGACCTATTTTTTTAAGCAGATTTTGAGCCAAAAAAAGCACGTAAGCATCAAATCTGAAGATTAAACCTGTACCATAGATAAACTATTCTATTGATACGGGAAAATAATGTAACCGCCTTATTAAAAATACGATTGAACTGGCGTCACATTCTAGGGAAATAGAATAGAACGAAAGTTTAAAAAGATACAAGATTAAATAAAACCAACACCAAAAATACACTGCTTCGAAATTGTAAAAAGCGACTGAAACGAAATTAAGCACCACTACAGGTTAAAACATTTGGAAGCTCAGGGCCTTTTTCAATTTTAACTGCGTAAAAGTGTCAAATGTTTGCTGTTTTACCTTTTGCGTAAAACCTTTTATTACTACTTTGAACTTGTAGCTTACCGATGTCAAGTTGTTCTGGTTTTGGTCTTTTAGAGAACGGAACTCGTTTGTAGACAGCGTCCATTACTTTCTCTTTTACCTTAAAATAAAGTAAATGTTTGAAAACGACTGGGTTGGGATACATTTTGAGGCGTTATTAACTAGAATGCTATAAAGAAGATGGTGCATTGTTTCAACGTTCCACTAAAACAGAGTGATTTATTGACGTCATAAAACCGTTTCAAGCCAATTTGTTTTAAACATTCGTATTCAAAGAGTAACAAAACACGAAGGAACATAACGTTACAGAGCGTTAACTTTTTTAAGTTTAATCCAAACAATTTCATGGTGTAGAAATTATTAATTTGTTTTTAAATCTTTCAACTGTTATTTTTTTCACTGGAAAAATAGGCTATATATGAATTTATTTTTTAATTTTGGTTCGAATTCATGAAGTATTAAATAGTAACGTCATTAAATTAAGGCAGAATTGGAAGTTACCTGTGCAACTGAGTCACAAGAGAGAACTTTCACCATTACAGGTTCCTCTTCGTTTGAACTTTGGACGAACAACGTCTAAAAGTGGAAAAAATACGTTTTCCAAACCAATGGTGAAAGTAAAATATCGATATCGCTTCCTGGGGATTTGGGATGATGACGTAAGCAAAACACCCAAAACAGGTATTAAAATAGAGTATGACTGTTGGTAAAGGCAAAGTATCGCTTCCTGCTAATTATGGCAATAAGTTAAGTAAAGGACCCAAAATAGATTTTAAAATAACGTATGACTGTTGGTAAAAGCAAAGTATCACTTCCTGCTAATTATGGCGATAAGTTAAGGACCAAAAATTGATTTTTTAACTAGAAGGGTTTGGGGGGAATGTCATTGAGTATCACTTCCTTCTGATATTGGATCACAACAGTTGTGCACCAGTCGGCTTTTCATAAAGGTTTTGAAAATACACACAAATACTTTTTGTTGTAATGGAGGTAGTTTAATAATGACGGACCTAACGTATCACATCACCCGTTTCGTAGGACACCTGCTCAGGTTATGAGTGACCAGTATTATGGGCGCATTCCGTATGTACTGTTATACCGTCTTTTTGCTTTTACAAAAATCAATTCTGCTATAATTACAAAAAAATGTACACGGCAAACGACAATTATGGCTAGATCACAGTTATTTACAATGATATGTGTATTGTGTGTGTATGTTTCATTGTACAAACTTCTGTATAAAAGTTTGAGCTTTTTTATAGATACTCACAAAGTTGTTGAACTCAATATCCTCCTTGAGCAAGCGATCGTCGTTGAGTGTATACCGAGCCTTCCCTGTTATGGCGTCCAGTGGTCCTTTTGATACTTGCTGCTTGATCGCTTTCAGCAAAAGGAACAACTGGCTACCGGCGCTATCCTAAGGAATAACGGGGTTTTAATGGCAACACAGTTCAATAAGTTCCTATTTAGAACAAGAGCGGGCAATTATTTTTGATGAAGGGCCGCATGAGAAACAGAAAAGGTTTTGGCGGCTGGATAAAAATTGAAATATACATATTAAAAAGGGTGATTTATTTGTGAAGAAAGCTATAAATATCCTAGTTTTTTACAAGCTGGTTGTAGTAGGAATAATAGATAATGTTTTCAAGTGTAATTCATTCAATAAAATATTCTGAAATTAAAAAAAAAACGTAAAGCCTTATTTTAACTTAAAAGATTTTTATAAAAATAAGCCGCGGAACAGATTTAAATAAACAAAATAGCTTTTAGTCATGCAGAAACTTAAAAAACATAAACACCAAAATAATGTACTTAATTTTAACAAACCAGCAGATTAAACATTAGGTAAAAAGAGTTCATTTTGCATTACACTTACTGATAGTTTTACAAATTTATCGAATAGGTAATTTCTTAAATTTTTTTTAAACAACCCCTTAAAATCTACACAAATTTCGACAACATGATGTTAAAAGATCTGCCTTCCTCAACTCTTATTAACCAGTCGATGCTGTATCTTACCCTGATGTAGGGGTAGAGGCAAATGTACATCCAGTTACTGAGCATTCGTTCAGCTACAGAATCGCTCCTGTTGCAAAATAATGTTCATGCAAATAAAACGAAAAACGAACGAAAAACGAAACATAGGCTTACGGGTAATAAAAACATAAAACAATAAAAACAAAAAAATTAAACAAAAAATATATTTATTACTAAAAGCATTAACTTTGTAGCATAATGGCTGTAGTTTGTAGTTAGATGTAGAATGAGTATCACAGTTCGCACAGAAGTAGGTAGCATTATTTTAAGATTTCGAAAAAATAATTAATGTTTTTCAACATTATTTTTAAGATTCAGCGACTTTCTTAACCTTCAGCCATTATCTTAAGATTTTAATTTGTTAACTATAACTTAATAAAAAGCAAATGTAAACAAAATCAAAGATGAAACTTAGTTGAATTGTTTCAACAAACCTCCTCATAATAAGTTTTGGATTTCTCTGCACATTAACGCCGATAAGATCGGAAACCAACGACTTCATAATCCTGCAAATATAAAATTTGTAGGTTTACAATATGTTATTCACTTTAGAAGTACATTTAATAAAAAAAGCAAAACTACAAAGAAAGAAAGACTTCGGTAGAACTTCCACTTTCCAGCATTAAGGTTGTTTGGCCGTTTAGCCTTGCAAAAGCATATTGCTAAAAAAAACATCCCTAAAACCATTAGAAAAATAAAAAAAGCTCCAATGGATTGCTACAAAATTTGAATTATGGTTAGAAGTAGAACTTAGTAACGGCATTTGTAATCTCAGTGAAGAAGTCTTATTGTATAGGTTGCCGAAACGTTGGTTAACAATTACAATTACCAGATGAGCTGTTTTTGATTTATATTACCATGCCTGGTAGCAACAGTTCATATATTGAAGAAGTCTTTTGTTGTTGTACCGGGACACGACTTACACGTTTTAACTTTACAGCAAATTTTGGTAAAATAACAGTGAAAAAACAACTTTTAACATTTTAATTTCATGTATTTAGAAAATTTAATGTAAAGCATCAATAAACTGTCAAGTACCGACCAATATCTACTCACTCAGTGAAGTAGTCTAGCTTGTGGTGTAGCACAACTGACAGTAGTGACGCAACATTTCCCTTATCACGTGTGCTGAAGCTCTTTTGCTCCTCTAGTGTGTGGATGAGGACAGTGAGGAAGTTGTGGTTGGAGAGGAGCAAGAGGAACTGGGAAAGTCCCTGCTCAAGGTCGCTAGGAATCTCCGTGGTCGGCTGGAAGAAAAACAGGTTTTAGGAGGATAAAAGGAAAATTAGGAGAATAACAACGTAAGGGGAAAATAAATAAACAATTAAAAAAGAAAACCAGATAGCTAGGGATCTCCGTGTTAGGCTATACAAGAATGAAAAAAAAACTTTTATTAGAGCGTGTTAAAAACAACATTTTTTTAATGAAATAAAAAGAGCAATAATTTTTTAATTGATTAGAGTGAAATTTGGGGATGAAAACACGCTTTATTTGAAGAGTTTAAAAATTAAATCGTGCCAAAATATGGTAACCAACAATAAATTTTAATAGTTCCAGTGTAAGATTTACATAAATAAAGGGTAACTTTTACTTTTTTCGTCGAAATAATATTTACACCTACGATAAATACCATAAATATAAAATCAAAAATAACGATAATGCAAACTTTTCTTAAAAAAACATTTTATGGTAACCACCAACTCGTAGTTTACCAACGAAAATTATGAAAAAAACTAAAAGTTTAAAATAAACTTAAACAAATAGGTTAGTAGCCCAATTCTGCAGTAAAAATTGTGACTAAATTGCCAGAACAAATATTAAAGCTGAAACTGGAAATACAAACAAAGTATTTCGCGAATATTTTATTAAAGACATGAGAACGAATTAGGCTGTAAGAAGATCTACGCAGTTTAATTAGGAATTCCTGTGCCGTCCAAAAGGCAATATTTTAATGTCAGGCTTTCAATATCCAACAGTTATAAAAATGGCGCACATAGGGCCATATAAACCATATCGCAACTTTACAATTATTTTAACCAGAGACCAAAACCTACATCTGGTTATTTCATGCACGGATGATAGCGACCATATAAATATTATAAACCATATTACAACTTAACCATTTAATAATTTATAAGAGACCAAAACCTACATCTGGTTCTTTCATGCACGGATGGTAGCGACATCCAGGGAAGAATAGGTTGGTGATGTAAGTTCGATAATCGAGGCAAGGAATCCCGTAATCACCAACATCTGCTGTCAAGTCGGACATATCGATGCTAAGTTCGGCGAATGCTTTCCGGAAATCAGCCCGGACTGACATCTCCATGCTGGCCATCGCTTTCTGGAAGTCATTTCTATAAAAAAATATTGTTCAAATATGGTTATCTCTGTGGAGCATAATGTTTGGAGGTTGTGGTAAGACGTAGTAAGAATATTAAAGCCCATACAGAAGTAGGAAGCATTTTGAATGTTAAAAATGATTAAAGAGCAGTGTTGTAATGACTTAAGCCAATTACTTGTTTTACGAATGACTTGACTGGGACTTCAGTCGTTTCAAAATGACTTGTTTACGACACTGTTAAACAATTATTCGAAACGTTCAAAATGATACGTACTTCTGTATTTGGGTAAAGTAATGTGATACCCAGTAATTGAAATTAGGTAAATATCAGTAGTACCCAAGGTATTTTAGGTATTAATTACCGATTGGGAATCCCATTGTTACCTTATTATTTGGCATTTTATTTGATGTTTGTTTTGGATAAAAATAAAAATTTCATGAACGGTGAATCAATGTTAATTTTTAAGAGCACAATTTTTCTTTCTAATTTAGCAGAGCAAACGATTCTTTGAAAAGGAACTATTAATCACTCGAAATTCAACAGTGAAAAAATCATTCTGCTGCAGCAAAGACATGTTTTGGGGAATTTCGAATGTTTTCGCTTGACTGATAATGAAATAAAGAGGTTCTTTTCAATTCCTTTGTTTAACTAGCTAGAAGAAATGGGATACTCATTGTTAAAATTGTGGTACTACCCTTCAAAAACAGGAAGTGTGCCTTTAAAAAATTAATATAAATGCTTAGTAAGATTTATTGCAATACATTGAGGGAGAAAAATATTGGCTTTATATGTGTAACAGAAAAAGCCCAGAATTGTTCCGTTTTAGGAATTGTAAGAGATTTCTTTTTTTCATTACTGAAAGATTTAGTTTGGGTACACTATATGTACGGATCTGTAATGTAGCTTGAACATGAATTGCAAAGCCAAAAAGGTCGAGTAGATCCACATCATCTATTAATTATAAGTATTGAGTCCACACGCAATACGTAAATGTCTAGAATGTTCTAAAAGTCATATTTTTTTTTAAGAAATAAATTTGAATTCAAGAAAAACATTATTCTCTTCAAAACTTGTATCATACCATTGTAAACATTTTTCGTTTTTTTAATACTTGAAAAATCGAATTGAAATTGCAACAATTTAACCCAGATGCTGTAATTAAATTAATATTGAACATTTAAAAAAACTAACACGACAATTTACATACAACAAAAAGAAGATGAGATTAACGCTTGCTTTAAATAATTCCAACGTACTTGTTGGCCTTGTAGGACTTGCTCTTTCGATAGCAGAAGAAAATCGTGAAGCCGACGAACAACACAACGGTGACAACGACGGCTATTATGATGATACGCAGGGTGGTTTCGGGGATGGCAGTCGTCTCAAGTTGGTATTCTATCTCACCCACTTCGAAACGCAGGTTGCCGATCGTTACTTGGACGGGAAAACGGACACCTTCACCTGTAAATGTAGAAGTTGATAATTTTTTTAAAATAATTATTTTTAGTGTGTAGATTAAGAACGTTATTCTTACTCAGGAGTCACAAAAAACATTAAAAAAAAGCATGAATTGTTATTTTATTATTGATTTAACAATCAGGTGGCAGTCTTACGACTTAAGAAAAAAGTTTTTAACTTTTTTTTGCTAAACCATAGATGTACCTTTTGATGGAAGTTCGCATAATATTTTTTCTCCATCCAAAGTAGCGACGGGACATCTTTTCTTGCCAACCATCACCACCACTTCCTCCTTAGTCACAGCTCTCTCATTTAAATTGTAAGCCTGGAAAATATTAAAAAAAACAATGTTAAAAATCAAGAGTCAATTAAACACAATTTGGTTGTCAGAAAACGTTGATAATTTTTTAAACAATTATGTGGTTTGCTTGAGAATACTTTTTTAAAGAATGCTCTTTTATACAAAGAAAGATTGTTTGTGTTTTTATAAGCAAATGACACAATTTTTAACCTTTTAACAAAATCCCCCCCCCCCCTTTTTTTTTATTGGAGTTTTCCTGAATAGATTAAATTTAAACACGAAAAATCCGGCACGTTATAATTAGACAGACTTTTCCTGGGTAAGATATAACTAAAATAGATAGAGTAAACGAAAAAACTAAACGTAAAATATCAGTCTACCGTCAAATAGAGGATATTTGTTGCGCTGTACTTCTTGCTATTATCCACCATATCCACGTACGGGTTCGGAAAGTAGATGAGATCACCAAACGAAGCCAGATTTATGTCGTGGTTGTCCAGCTTCAAGTTGAGCTTAGCTGGAACTTGAACGTTTTGCGAAATGTTTGCAGAAGCGTTCATCAGTTGGTCCTTAAATACCTGTGGAAAATAAGGTTTGTAGTAAAAACATAGTGGCATGGACTGTGAGTTAAACCAATGGTTACTTAAACACCCTTGTAAGTAAACAGACGGCATAAAAAGATTCTTGCTTTAACTGTTCAAAAACATTTATAGATAACCTTTAAAAATGCAAGCCATTAGTAAGAATATTTCAGGAGTGGCAAAACCGCGGCGCGTTTTATGTGGCTCTTACGGTCAGGCTGAGTTTGAGTATTTAGGATGCCCAGTTTTTCCTAATTTAAAGATATAAAGATTTTTTACGCACACATTCATAATAAAGTGGATGGAGTTAAAATTATTGATAACTTGGACACCCCTTGTATGTGGTAATCTTAATCAGAATCAAATATTAAAAAAATATTAATGCATTAAATGAAATACATTTTAAAATTATTCCCTTTGTAACTAAACACTAAAGAAAAATTACAAATGCAAGCCATCATTTAAGATTTCTATTCACACGGCCTTGAATTTCAAAGACAGTTTATATCTCATATTAAACAATTTTATTTATTAAATCTTACCTTTGGTGTTGGGCAAATCATGTAGGTAGCATTCTTAACAATGCAAATCGAGCCGTATGTGTTTGCTGTAAATGCCGAAAGGGTTCGATCTATGTCCTTGAGAGAACGTTTGCGCAACTTGCGAACAAATTCGGCACTCTGGGATCGCTTTTGACGAGTTGGATTCAAGATTTGGTAACGACCGGTCACAGCACTTAAGGAAAAAAGGCGATGTTTAGAGACTAATAATTACATGTCAGCAAAAATCACTGCAAGTGTAATTAGATCAGTGTTGCTTACACATTTTAGTATGACCATTGACCAGTGCGTTTAGTATAAGCAAAATTAAGAAACAATAAAAACCAAAAAAAAATAAACTGCTATAAAGCGAAAAAAACGTCAAGATTAGGCAAGTATTGGTGGTTGTTAAAACATTTTGGTTGTTACTCCTTCTTTGGGGTCCTGGCTTTAAATCATGTTTTGCGAAATATTTTGAACTTAAAATCTATTCATTGTTGAATAGGAATTATAGGGATATAGGGATTATATTTTGCGTCCATTGTGCAATTACATTTAAACAAACAGAAAAAAATGCCTCGAACAACAGGTACTTTAAAATTAAACCCTTTTGAAAAACGTAAAACTACTGTTACTTTATTGATAAAGATGGTGCCCGGTAAGCAACTTCATCTCTAAATGTTAAATATTAAATATCGAAAGAATACTATTAAGATAACTTTAGTTTTATGATAATTATCATTAGATATCCTTTTATTTACAGGAATCAAGGCTCTTTTGTAGTTCCCTGGATATTTTTGTCCAACCATCCACAGTAGATTAATGCTTAAAATTTACACAGTGCAGCATTCATGTAAAGGTCTGGGTATCACCCTTGAACTGAGTGCTTTGGTTATTTGGGAAATCCCTTTCCGCTTGAAATCTCAATTGCCTCTCCAAATGTCAAACTTATTTTACCTTCAGTTTTAGAGGTTTTGACATTGTTGTAAACAAGTCATTTTAAAATGTACCAGTCAAGTCATACGTAAAATAACTTAAGTCTAAGTCAAGTCATTTGTAAAATAACTTAAGTATAAGTCAAGTTATTTGTAAAATAACTTAAGTATAAGTCAAGTTATTTGTAAAACAACTTAAGTCTAAGTCAAGTAATTTGTAAAATAACTTAAGTATAGACTTGTAACTTTAACTCAAGTAGTTTTGAAAAAGTGACTTAAGTTCAGTCATTGACTCAAGGCCTGATTTTGAAAAACGTTCGGTGAAAACAAGTGCTATTTAACATTTTGGTGAAAGCCAAGAACATATTTTACTGTGACTAAAACTGCCATAATCCAAGTTTAACCCAAATGTGATAAATTTAAAGGCAAATTAATTACTCACAACAGTGATGGGTATGCAACAGAATCCAGGTTTGTTCCAATTATTGAAATATTTCTTCCACCACCCAGAAAACTAGTCAATGTAGCAGGGGTGTATGTGTACATACTGGTAACCTACGAAACATGGAAAATAAAGTTAAC
Source organism: Ascidiella aspersa (assembly GCF_963924565.1). Lineage (NCBI taxonomy): Eukaryota > Metazoa > Chordata > Ascidiacea > Phlebobranchia > Ascidiidae > Ascidiella > Ascidiella aspersa. Next base: position 32,811,797 of record NC_139450.1, read on the forward strand.
TAGGTTTAAAATAAAAAAATTACAATCTTCTGTGATCAGTGCAATTGGAGAATTGACATCTAAAACATTTTAATGTTTTTAAAGGCAGAATAGACAAATATTTAAGACAAATATTGGCAAACATGAAAATGGATTATTTTAGGTTTTTTATGACTAATAGCATAAGTAAGAAATTTAAGGGATTTCCGATAGGGATCTTTCAAAAAAGTTTTTAAGATTTTAAATTTAAAACAGTAGGTTATAATTCACTACTGTTCCACATTCAAGATTCAAACATTCAGTGTAAGATATGAATTGCATGAAAAAAAAATGTCCGAACTTACCTTTGGGTTTGGTGTGTACTGGAATGAGTTGGGGAGTGACATTTTGAGGTTATCGAACTGAACGAAGACAGTTTGGTTGTACCTAGGCTCAGTAGCAGGGGAAGTAATGCATTGAAGATAGCTGTTTGTATACCTGAAAAACAAAACGTAAACAAAATAAAAAAAATTGAGATAAAAATTCAGTTTAAAACTACTATAGATTATATGCAAGACGATTTGCTAAAAGTAATGTAAAGGCATATTAATTTTCCATATTAATTTTTCGAATATTAATAAGTTTTATAGCAAATTGGCTTGCTTATAGGGTCATTCCATTGCTACTGGTACAGTGGTGGCACCCTATGTCATAGATTTTTTTTAAATTTTATTTGTAGAATCTCCGCGCAATTCTATGAAAAGTGATACCAATTTTACCAAAATCTGTCAAGTACTTTTTGAGATATCAGCGACTGAAAATAGGCCCTTTTTAGGCTTTTTTGTGATCGCTCATGCGTAAAATTTAACTGCAAATTTTGTTTGACCTATTATGAAGGTGTTTTAAGTGGTAACTTAAAAATTCCAATGCATATCAGTTCTCCGAAGTAAGCAGATTCTAAAAAGATATATGGTTGTTTGTTTTTGTATCACTACAGGCCACCAAGTGGCTAGTTTCACACATGACTATGACATAGGGTGCCACCACTGTACCAGTAGCAATGGAATGACCTTATATTAGATTTTAACAACACTAGATAAATATAAAGCAAGGTTTTAAATTGTTGTGAAGACAATAGTTATACAGACGCATATCTATAGTGGTTAAATAGTGGTTTAAGACTTAATAGATGTGGATAAACCATTTTTTCGATGATAAAAACAAGAGTTTTTTTTAGTTTAAAAAAGTTGCCTTGCTAACAAAATCATCTATTTTTAGTTTTTACAACAAGAAATAAAATAACTTACTGCATCCTTTGGCATGGGATCTGAATAGAACCCTTGCCGATTGTGACCCTGATATCGGAACCGGTGTTGAGGTTATGTCCGGTAATGTTGACCGAGGTTCCACCGGCCATCGGGCCCTGTCTGGTCACAAGACGGGACAATGTGGGATTTCTGAAAAATAATTTAATGTTTTTTTCTGTGTTCAAATACATTGATGGAAAATATTTCTTTATATTAACAAAAAAAAGCTTGTACAGATATATACACAGATGTGTATAAATGGTTCAGTAAGCCTGAATTGATGAAAGTGAAGTCCAATATTATTAAAACTATTGATATTTTTTGTTTGAGATTGTTTTAAAGGAGATTTAAAAGTTTTGTAAATAAAATTAGTAAACCATGCTGACAAACAAATTAAACCATAAAATTTGAAAAATTCCTTAAAAAGAAAGACTTGAAAAAATGAAGTGTAAACAGCTTTGTAGTATTATACTTCATAATTTGAGTTAAGAATTTAGTGATAAGTTTCTATCACACTGTATGAGTACTATTTGAACCATTTTGAAAGCCCATGGGAAAAAATGTCCACAACTTTACTGAAAGCTATGAAGCAAGTGTTTCAGAAAAGTCGTAAAGGATTTAATTTAAGCAGCTGACCCTATAGTTATATCTAGTATTAGCCCCAATATAGTTTTAATATCACTCTACAGCAGCCTATTTCCCTTGAGAGTTTTAAAAAGCAAGGTGGTAATCAGTGTTGGACACAGCTGAGTGACAGACCCATGGGAGCCATTGTCAGGTGCTTATGCACTTGTGTGCTAGCTTAAGGGTTCTTCTGTCTAAAGCTTATGGTCGGTGGTTAACAGGTGTGTCTGCCAAGTTTGGCCGAGCGGTGAATTATTCATAAACTGGGTTTTCATAAGGGACCGACAGCTGACTGCAGGATAAGGCTGATTAACTGTGCAAAGAAAATTGTCCTTATCAGTGAAACTATAGCCATGGCCAGGGTTTTTTTTAAGATTAGGGCATTTAAATACCAAAAAGTTTCAAGTCCAAAATTTGGTCCAAAATTTTGGGTTAAACTCCATTTGATGTTGATAGATACCATTTTGAACAATTGAATTAAAGCTATGGCATACATTTTTAATGAAATACTGAAGTTTAATTATTTTCTGTTTAAACGGTTTTCATTTTATTGATGTTATAATGTGGAACTGCAAATAATTTGTTAAGGTAAATGTTATAACACTGTTTATGTTTTTTATATTGCAGTTATGTAGACAGAGTAACAACCCAGCTAACTAAATTACATAGATTAACTAAAATCGTTACAACCATGCTAATTCCATAAGTCACGATCAAATTGCAACAACACCAAATTCCTTTTTGCCATACTATATAAATTAACCAAGCAGAGAAAGTATTTGGTCATTAGTAAACCTTCATTGTTTTGAATGGCAAGCCAAGTAATGAATGGACACGCTTAACCGAGCAGAAAGAATTCAAATACTAGCGATTATTAAACCATGGCATTGCTGTCATTTCAAAGCCACTAAGACATTTGCATTACAATTGTACTTCGTGTCATCTCTTAAAAAAAATTACTATCCACCAAAAATTTGGGAATTGGGAAAATAGATTGTCATTAACAAAGATATTTATTACAAGTCAAAATATGCAAGCAATTTACCAAATTGCTGGCCAATTTTTGTAACTGAACTATACAATTTTTTTGGTTTTCAATAACTAATTTTGAATACAGTAGGAAAAACGACCTAGTCTAAGGTGAAAACATTCTATTTTGCCCTTATAAATATCCTAGTCTGGATAAAGTATCAATAACTTGTATTATGTATTTTTGCAAATGAACAAAAATAAGAGTGGCATATTGAACTTAACAATGTATTAGTAGATACAGGATTTATTGATAACATTAGATTAAATTAAAACTTTGGCATAGATAGTATAATTTCACATTCTATTAAACATAATTTTATTATAGGTTTAGGCTAAAAGTTGGGCGTGGATATTCTAATTTAACATTGTATTAGTTACCACATCATTTTATAATATGTTTAAGGTAAAATAAAGTTTGGCATGTGAAATCTAATTTGACATTGCATTAGTATCCACAGAATTTACTAGAGGCTTTAGGTTAAAAGCAAGGCAACAAGCCTTCTGTTTGAAGACAATCAGACCAATTCTAAACCCATTGTTGAACCCATTGTGAGGTAAATGACCGTGACAATGTTGAAATCTGAGACACGTGCCATAGAAGCTGGTTGAGCCCTAAGCGTGTTGTAATCACAAAAGAAAACTCAAGATTGAAGTGTTTCTATTATATTTCGAGGCAAATGCTCACTGTTTTACTGATGTGCAAACATTAGGGCATTTGCAGGAAGGTCAAATTACTTCATATAGCATTGAGAAAACGGCCTTAATTGTAACATTTTGCAGACATTTACATTCTAGCAAAAAATGTGTAACTTTTTTAATACTGTTATTTGTCACGTTTAATTGACAAAAATTGGCACTTTAATTGCATACCTTTCAAAATCGCAATGTTTTTTTAAGAAAGGGGTAAAACTTGTTATAGAACTGCAAATATACAGTTGTTAGTTCATAATTACCATATCTGCAATTGATTTACGAAATAAAATACATTTCCAATTGTGGTAAATAATTAAAATAGACAAACAGACAACCCAAGCAAATGAGTATTATTTTGAACAGATTTGGCCAAAATAGCCCTTTTCACACTGTTTAATTCAACACAGCTCATGGGGCACTATTTCAGTGTCATATTTATTCAACCGGTTGGAATAAGTTGGCTGAAATCACAAGAAAGCACTGACTGTGCAATCCATCAGTATGTAATCTAAGACTAAGCAAACAACTTGAAAAGGGCACAAGACTTTTGTAGCTTGCTGCAATGTGCAAACACGAAAGAGAAACTCAAAGTTGCCTTCTTAGCCAAGAGAGAAATTATCCAAGTCTGAATGAAATATGAACCAACAGGCATTAAATTAAATGTTGGAAATATCATATTATTGGCTTGAGATCAAAGGTGTCTGGGCTTTTGATTTTGTAATGGGGTGTCAAGGGTGCTTTAAGTTGTCATTCTATTTGATACGGGTTAAGCATTTTGTGGCTAAATTGGTGGATTAAAAGTATAATGCCATTTATTTAGGTATTCAAATTTATAAAAAATAAGCTGTTTTTAGAATCATATGATCATCTTCGATAATATTTAATGCAAAAATAGCATAGTTTAATCATTTTTATCTATGTTCTGAAATGCCTATTTATAAAACAATAAGTGAAAAAATATTTATAAAAACAAATACATGTTTGGATTTGTAAATCCTAACGTCCAGCCATTAAAGGCAACATGTAACTACTTTCTTAATTTTCTTGCCAACTCACCTGTATTCAAATTCCAGCTTGGAAAATTTTGTTATGTTTCTGATTTTAACAGCAACCTTTCCAGACTTCGGTGAAATCACAGACTGAGTAGTGCATGCAACCCTGCAAGAACAATTTTGTTAAAAAATGATACACAGTACAGAAATAAAAGTATGCATTTTTTTAACTACACATTTTTTTAAATGAAATTTTCTCAAAAAATCAGCAAAATTTAGTATTATTTTAATTTTATTAACAAAAAAAGCATACAAATGTTGCAGCTAGAATCTTACTAAAACAGATATTTTAAATCTTGTAGACATTCATGCACTTTTGAAAATGGGTTTAAAAAGATGCTTATGGCTGTAATTTAAGTAGCAATAAACACAGGACAAATTGTTTTTCTTAGTTTTGCGATCCCACCCACATACACCTGAATAAAACTAAACAAAATCACAGCCAAGTGAGCCACAGAGACATTTTAAATGTTGAAAACACAAGTAATTGTTTTCAAATGGGTTAAAAGTTTGCTAATGGTTGTTATTTGAGAACTAATAAAAACAGGCAAAATTTGTTTCTCTCAGCTCTTTTTGTGATACCACCCACGTACACCTGAATAAAACTAGTCAAAAATCACAACCAAGTGAGCCACACCCTTCTAATTGTACAGGACTCACTGAAGTGAAGTCTTGTATAGGGAATACAGAATCTTGCAGGCTTGATCGGCTACGGTTACGCGCTGTATATCGCTCGCCAGTGTGCCCATGTTGATCCCAGAAATAGTCACAATGGTTCCGCCCAACAAAGGACCGTAGGCCGGAGTGAAGCCCTGAAAAGAAGCAGAAAACATGTGGTGTTTTTTGTGTTTCTGTGTTAAATTAAAACATAAGTGACAACGATCTATTATGGAGTTTGGGAAAATGCAGAAAAAATTTCGAGTTTTTCTTATATACCTTGAAGCTTTGTATGGATATACATTGTACAATATGTGCACATTGATAAATTATTATGGAGCTTATATCAAATTTATTTGTATTTAAACCACACAATCTTAATTGAGCCCCTTTATGTGCGCAATGTTACAAATTAAACCAGCACTTTTTGGTTAGTTAAAGAAAAGTAGAAAAACTCTTCGTTTTTTTTGTTTCTCTGCAAAACTAAAACCGAAGTGACATCAATTAATTTTGGAGTTTGAGAAAAATGTAAAAAAAATTTAAAGTTTGTATGGATAAAAAAGATGAGCAAAAAATATTTTATCTACAATTTAAGATTTTGCTTATAATTTGACACAAATTAGTTGGATTTTATAAATACTAAACATCATTTATGATAGAAGGTAGCAACTAAATTTTTTTATGAAAAGTATTTATATATCAAATGTATTTATGATAGGAGGTAGCAAAAATAATTTTATTATGTAGCAAAGTATCTATATAACAAATTTATTTGTATTTAAACTACAAATTCTTAATTTTAGCCTCATACGTGCTAAAAGTTACAAATCAAAGCAGAAAATTTTGGTTAGTATTGCAAAATATTGGATTTTGCAACCTATTCACTTTCACTTATTAAAAAGTTCAGGTAGAGTGACAGGCGAGCATCTTGTAATTACAAAATTACTATTCTGAGCACTCTGGCATACCAAGCATACTTGATGGAGTAGCATTGCTGCAGGCCACATATTTCAGACACCTGAAGTATTTCGGGTGTCTACAGTTTAATTGTTCGTCAATTAAATAGAAATTTAACCACAAAACACCGAGTTTTACACACGATTGCAAGTTTTAAATATTCATGATTAACTTTCAGTAATAAAAATGAAAAATGCCTACATATGCCTTCTAAAAAATTGTAAATTTTCTCTGGGTTAAAATTTGGTGCATCACAGAATAAAAATTATGTATATGTACTTTTTGTATAGTAGTTAGACTCACATTTTGACTAATTTAATTTATTTCTTTATCTAGTCTTATTCAGAATGGTGAAAATTACTGAAGTATTTTATGTTGTTGGTTAAGATATTACTAACTCTCTGTGGTAAAAGACCAATGGATTGTAGGATTGTCTCATAGTTTTATGAAATAAATGAAAATACATACGAAGACTTTAAAAAGAAAAATTATAGGTTTTCCAAAACCTAAAAAAAACCTAAAATTGAATCCTGCGAAATGTTCTAAATATTATTAAAAAAAAACAGTATAAAAGCCATGGTCAACATAAAAATAAGTGCAAAGATTTCTGGTAAAGCAAAGGCAGAAATACATTTAAATGAGTCAAATATAAACCCAAAACTTATCTTGGTTATTATCAATTGCAATGTTGAAATATTAGATCTCAATATTTCAAAATTTTCCCAAAAATTTTTTTTGTTTTTGTATGTATTATGCAAAACACTCAAATAAATATACTTTTTGTACCAAAACCCAAAATTTATCTTGGTTATGATCAATTGCAATGTTGAAATATTAGACTTCAATTTTTCCTTTTTTGTAAATAATCCAAAAATTACACATACTACGGCAATAAACCTCTATTGCACACTAAACCCAACTCACAGTGATTTGATGTTGGGGGCATTGCAGTCCTTCTGTAATCCATGTGTTGGCTGGGCAAGAATTTTGTATCGTGCATGTTTGAGTTGAACTGCACCACCCACATTTGTATCGCTGGTCGGCAGTCACGCACAACGAACAATCAGAATTATTCACTGAGCATTTGTAGAACTGAAAAATGAATTTCTAATTATTGAATTGACACACAATTTTATGAAAAATAACTTTAGCTGAAGATACATGTTTGAATCGAAATTCAAAATGTCCTTATCAAGAATATTTCAATCTACTCGGCCTTTTTGGCTTTAAAATTTATTTTTAAGCTGCATTCATTATCAAAGACTCTTCATTATCAAAAACAAATCAGCCACACCCAGTAAAATTATTATAATATAAACCGAGCTTCAGTAAGAAACTGTTTTTCAACAAAATTGAAAGAAATTGGATTTGGCAAAAAAAGTGCTTCACTGTGTTTTTTTGGTTTTATTAATAAAAGTTAACAAAACTTGCACAAAGCATAACTTGTATTAAATAATTGAGAAGAAATGTTTTATATACATAATGTTCCTTGGTGCACCCAATGTTATGGTATTGCTTGGATAATTATATAACAAGTGTGTTTGAAGCCTAAATATAAAAGCAAAACAAGATTAAATCAGCGTTTGGTAAATTGCTTGTGACACTATTATTGTTGGAATTAAGTCAGCACTAATAAGCCTTTTGCGATGTCGCAGACAGCAAGAATAACAAGACACTTTAAACAAACATCCTGAATTGAGAAATTACAACATCGACTGAACGAAACTTCATTAAATTTTAACCATTTGTTGGAACAACATTATGCACCACTGGTTCTGCATAAAATGGGGAATCGAAATATGGTGGGCCGTTATATCGGGTGTATTGAAAGGCAAACACTGATTTTTCATTCTGCAAACACACGGCTATCAATGGAAAGGAAATTTAAGTGGGTGGGGAAACGTGTTGTGTGTAAATGGAAAGAAAGTGTCTACAATGCAAAATGTCATTTTTAACAGGTATATATATAGACTGTACAAACAAAATAACATGTATTCCTGTATAAAACGATTGACAAGAAACCATTGCCAAATGTATTTTCCTAAAAGTAAGTTAGTAAATGAATAAGATATTTAATGTTAAAAACTTGTTTAAAAACACCATAAAATTGGTATTAATTTAGTAAGTATAATACAACATACATTGCGAATATTTTTTTTTTTTTAAAACATAATGTATTCAGCATTTATTTAATAAAAAATATAACAAATCATGAGTATATTTTTTTTAAATCTAATATTTTTGGCATTTGTTTAATAAAAAATGTGACATATATTAAGGATATTTTATGTTAAAAACACAGTATAATTGGCATTAATATTGAATTTAAAGATGACCAAAGCATACAAGCGTTTCATAAACTCATTTGACACCTCATGAACAACTGAGCACATCGGGTGAATTACATTCCCCATTTAGCCCCTAGCCCTCACTTCCTGTGTGTGGGTCTAGAAAGGAAACGATGTATTTACCATGAGAGGGGTCGTTTCCTGGTAATCCATCACAAAAGAAAGCTTCCATCGGATCATTATCGTGGCCTCAGCTTCAACTGTGTCCTGCGTTTCAACAATAAAGTGATTTAAGCATGTTTACAATATTAAAAAAATAGTGCAAAAGTTAAAACTTGGTGATCTGAAAGTGACACGACTCAAAACAACTATTTTTGTCCAGCTATGTTGCAAGCAAAATAACGTAAACGGTATACTTTTTTATTTTAAGTGTTTCATGACAGAAAAAATCATTGTATTGCAACAGACCATAACCCAATTAGCATGTTTAGTTAAATATTTGAAGCTGTTAAATATTTTTTGTTACCTGCGAGTAATTGTACTTGTGTGGGTTGCATGTCACCTGGTCGCCGTTTCTGTAAAAAAAGATTAATAATGCAAACTCTTTCTCACAAAAGTAAAACACATCATAACATTAGTACTATATATTTTACAAATATTAATGGAGCATAATGGATGGGGTTTGTAGTTGGACAGAGAACAAATATCAAAGCCCATGCAAATGTAGATAGCATTTTGTGAACATTTTAACTGAATCATTATTTGATTGCAAGTGGGCAACATTATTATTAAAACGTTCAAAATATGCTACCAAATTCTGTTTGGGCTATGATATTTGTTGTAGGTTTAAGAATATTATTTTTCAAGTCCATTGTTTTATTTGTATTTTTGTATAGAGTGGTTATAAGTCGTTATAAAACAACTTGAAATCTAAAGAATACAGATAAAATATTTTAAATGGCCGTTTAAGACCACATGACTTTGGATCTAAAATTTCTCACAACTTTTGTTTACCTTGTAGCTTTAACTTGAGTTGAATTGTCGTTGCCGATTGTGATATGACAAGAATAAGTCCCCTGGTCGGGAAGATTATGTCCGTACAGTGTAATAGTCCTTTCTTCATTCACAGGTATCAGTCGATCCTCTTTTTTAATTGTATCCAGAGTTGGACATTGCTAAAATAAATGATTGTTAGTTTTGTATCCAAAACTTGCTTTAAAATCAAATTGGAATCAAAAATGCTTTAAAAAGATACTGGATTAGGACTCTTTAATTAGCAATTTATACTAAATAGTGCATGTCAAAGTTAAAAATTATGCATTCCAAACGTAACAACTTACCTAAATAACTGTACTACAATAAAAACAATAAAATATGATTTCAACCCTTACAATGGTGACATAAATAGTTTACAAATAGTTTTATATTGAGGGCGATGATGTTTATTTTGAGAGAAGAGACTGCAAATTCAAATGGTGATATGCCATGTATTTCATCATTGTTTGTTTTTATATATACAAAGCACACCACCTACAATCAGGAGTAAATACTAAATGTCAAATAGCAAATGGTGAAATATTTTCCACCTACACAATGTGGGTGGATGAGTCACATGACAACCCTATAAGTGGATAGCTGTATGTACATCCATCTTATTTTAATTACATAAATGGGTGGAATACAGACTGTGTAGTCTGAGCTATACTCAAAAATCTGAGTCAAACTCAGGACTCGGTGTCAGACTCTGGTTGTTTTTACCCAAATCTAAAACCCTCCAAACATTAACTCAGTGGTTCTCAATTGGGCTGCCGCGGCACTCTAGGCCTAGGGTGCCATTTTTAATGCTCCAGGGTTTTAAATTCGTTCCGATTTTTGCTCAATTGGTAAGCTTCTTTTCACACAATTTTTTGTGTACGATGTGCCATTAATTATGTGCCATTAATTAAAAAGGTTGTATCAACCTTGTTGCACAGGTAGTATGCTGTTTCAATCTCGTTTATTGTAACGTTACAGTTAACCACTCAGCAAAAATACGAGCAAGGGTGTCGCGAACGATTTACAATTTTTGTAGGGTAATGCAAGCCAAAGAAGATTAAGAAACTGCATTAACTACTCACAGACGCTTGAGTGATGCACTGGGCTCCACAGGCCTCTTCCTCTTTTGCAAGACACTTGTGTTCTTGGATGTACCAATCGCACCCCCACTGGCTCGACAGACATCCACTGCACGGAGAGTTAAGGTTCAAGTTGATGCCGTGAGCATGGCAGTCGAAGAAAATCGCGGTCGTTGAAACAATTTTAACCTGGGTTCTTTCATACAGCAGGCTCAGTGTCACATTAACATAGTCTGCAAAACACAGGGATCTAGCTTGAAAATACACTGAGAAATAACATAATGTTTTAACATACAAGGTTAAAACATTATTGCACACATTTTTGATAAAAAACATGTAATACCCTAAGGCAGGGGTGGGCAAACTGCGGCTCTCCGGCATGTTTTTTGTGGCTCTTTCTCAGAAGTAAATTTTCAAAAAAATTGTAAAGGCTACCAAGAGTACCGTTTATAAATGTTTCATTCTTTTCCTTTTCTTAATTTAAGCCAGCATTTCGTTTATGACGTAACACTAGATATAGAGTCCGAAGAGTTAGTTAACAAAAGACTAAAAGTAATAAATATTGTGCGTGTCATTTTGCTGTTACCATTATTATTGTGTTGATTATTACCATTTTGTTATATTACAACTCTGCTATTAGTGCGTCTGGCCTTGCATTATTTACCGTTTTTGTATTGAAATAATTTTGAGGCTCTTTGGTATTGTATATTTTCTGCAAATGGCTCTTCCATTGAATACATTTGCCCACCCCTGATCTAAGGTATTGAATGCTTTCTGTTATAATAACAATTTCAGAAGTTGGACAAAGGCTTGAGTTAAATACCTTTCTTTCAACAACTCATACAGAAATGTGTAAATTGTTTAGGGTAAATACTAGAAAACAATACACTTTTTACTCTCATTAAGCTGCTGAAATTTATACTACATTCATAAAAAATGTAACTCTATTTTGAAAAACTGTAAGCAAAATGTACCGCAAAAATGTTTAAATATAACACTTTTTTATAAATTATAATTGCAAGAAAGAAATTGAATTTACCACACAGATTATTTAACCTAAACTACTTGTACCTAAGTACCAATATTTACCCAAAATCTGTAATACATAAAAACTGTTATACACAATTAGCAATAATTGTTCAACCTTAGGTACACTATGCACAGATCTGTAATGTAGCTTGATACTGAATCAAGTAGATCGACATAATTTTTAGTAATAGGAGTGACACGCCAGTTAATGTCAAAAAATAAAGCATCACTTAAAAAAGGTGGATTCACTTAAAATTACCTAAAAAAGGACGCAGACAATATCTATCCACAATGTCACTCAATAACAATTGTTTAACCTGGTATGCCAAGAAAATTCACACTACAAATAAGATTGCTTTACCTTTTTTGTGCAGGCTTGGTGGTAGTTGGTTCTGATTAGGAGCTTTGCACGTGATTTCAGTCGAACTCCCGTCCTTCTTGGTTGACACCGGACTCTCGAACTGGTCGTTAAACTTGCAAATGTATTTGTCCCCACGATCCAAAACAGGAAGCAAATAAACCTAAATTTTGAAAATAAATGTGAAATTAAAAGACAGTCTATTCAATTTTAAAATGTAATGCAAAAATCTTGCTAAAAATATGTATTTGCTAATTTAAAAGCAAAAATATATAAGTTATCAGCAGGGCGATTATTTTTTGACTCATCAAAAATAGAATATTTTTAAGTCAAAATTTGTAAAAATTTCAATTTTTAGTTCAAAATTCTGACTTTTTAAAGGTCAAAAAATATTCTCCCTTGTTATCAGGCTATTACAGGAAGCAAATAAACCGAAATATTGAAAATATTTTATCAAATCAAACCACAGCCTGATTAACCAAAGTTTTTAAAAAAGTTTGCCATAAGGAAAAATTACCATAATAAGCAACTTAATCAATTAACACGAACCTTTATAAAAAAGAACCTAAAAAAAGATATTTTTAGTATATTTAATTTTTTTTTAATTATTATCATAAAAATTTAAAACACTCACAGTGGTGGTTATGTCTCCATTTAAAGACCTTTCCCTAGGTGCAGGTTGATTGATGCTAATACATTGGGCTGCATCCGGTCCTAGCCATCTGGTTTTGTCCAAATCTGCTGTTGAACATTCTGCTTCAGTGGAACATCTGAATGTGGACAAGAAAACTGTTTTTGAGAAATTTCTGGTTGTAAAAAAATGTGTTAAACTTAATAGAAGCATTCACCCTGAGGAAAGCGATTTGAATAGGTTGGCGAAAATTACAATTACAATTACCAGAAGAGCTGTTTTTGATTATATTGAATTAACAGAAAGTGCTGTATAGAATATAAAAGTTTTAAAATAATCTTTAAATTCACTTAAATTCATGTAAAGTTTAACAAAATACTGCACTAGATTGTTAAAGTATTTACCTTCAAGACTAACACACATAAAAGTAGCATGTAAGTTTAAACAGGATGTTTTAAGAAACTGACATTAACTTAGAAAGTAAAATATACACATCAGCCTGGAGAACAATGCTTAAAAAATGATAAAAATGCAGTAAATAAGTAACAAGAAAATCATAAGGGTAATGACTACTAAATTTGGTTAGTCAAATTCGTCATAATGTAACTTATAAAATAATCGGGTTGTGTCATCCTTGCCTGCTTTCTAGAATACACCATCCACAAAACGGGTCTTTAGTTGTAATGCAGGCTTCGCAGGTTGTGAAACGCTGGCAAGCAGCTACATTTATCAGCAAGACCTGAATGGAGGATTTGTTACCAGGTGTCTTAAGAACACAAAATATACATGGTGTATGTTTCAGTTGCTTAAAATACGGGCTGTTGAACCCATTTAATTAAGTTGTATATATGAATAGGATGCAGGAGACAATGGTGCTATGACTGTTTCCCAAATCACTCTAACCTGAGCTTCCCAGGATATTTAAAATCGTATACATAAAAACATTTTCCACGGCAGTACATGAGTATACCGAAAACCATCGCAGACTAACCAATCTCTTGATCAATTATGCAAGCAAGACAGGCTCGAAAAACAACTAGCTTGCAGTGGGGTTTGACCTTACGACCTTCAGACATACCGGTACCATCGCTCTATATCAACTGAGCTATACAGGCTCAGAGAGAAGTGAGTCGAGAAATAACGATACGTAAATGCTAGCTTAGTAGAGAAAAATCATAAAAGTGGGTCTCACTAAATTTACCTGAATCACTGTCCTACTATTTTCAACAACAAACTAAATTAATTTTAAATAAAATACCTCTGATTCAGTTGTAACATAAAGTCTTGGCACATCAAGATTTGGAGTGGGATCCCACAGAAATTCGCCAATAACAGGTTTTTCGACAGGAATGTTAGCAAATTCATCGCTTGTATTAAGATTAACCTGAATTGAATGGGGAAAAAAATAACATAAAAATTAAATTTCGGAGAAAAAGCTTTTTTTGTTAGTGATTTTTATCGTTGTCATTTGCAAAAAAGTAAAAAGTAAATTTCAGTAGAAAAGCTATTTTTATGAGTAAAGTTTATTGTTTTCAAAGTAATTTAAAAAAAAAACTGTAAACAAGTATTAGAAAAAGATTCATTAGAAATTTTTTTTGTTTTTTAGTGTTTTTTGTGTGTTGGGTTGTCATTTACCAAACAAGCTCAAATAAACTAAAAAAAAAAGTAAAAAAATATTTACCTGTATTATAGTTCCACTTGTTGTGCCAATGAATGCAATTGTCGATTTGTTATTCGACCCAGTTTCGTATGTGGTAATGGTCGTAAAATTTACTCCAACTTTCTGGTAAATTGTCGTGGCCAGTGTCGGTGCCAAGCGGGTTATCTTGCCTGGCAAGTACAGTGCTCCACAAAGGATCTAATAGTAAGGGTTAAGAATACTTCAAAAGATGGGTGAATACTCTGAAAAATGGCTAAGTAATACTTCGACAAATAAGTTAAAAATGCTCCAAAAGATAGGCTAAGAATGATACTTTTTTAATCGGAAATATATTCCAAAAAAAAATTAGAAAAAAATACCTTCAAATTACTTGGAAAACACAACATGTTTAAGATCAGTAATTCAACAGTACATTAAAAATACGAGCCAATTCACTTTTATCAATATTAACAAATTACCTGCCTATAACTACTAATTAACAGAAAAAGTCTGAATTGCGTACCTGTTTTTTTGGAACTTTATAGTTAGAATAGTATTTCAGGTTTAGCTGTGGGACTATAACCACAATGTCCGTAAGATTGTCATTCTTATCCAAGCGTGGCTGTAAATGAAGCAACAAAAAATTACAACGACTTTTACTACAGAGAAGATAATAAAAAAATTAGAAACAAAAAAGTAATGCTAATAAATGTTTTTTTTACCAAAAATTAATGTTTGACTTTTAAACATAAAAAATAAAATATATCCCAAATTTACAATCGTACAGAATAAAAGTAATACTCACAGGATTAGTGTCGCAGCCATTAGCCGAATTACTTTCAATTGTAGTTGCGATTTCCATACCGTTGCTGTCATATCCTCGGTCCTTGTAACACGTCTCCATCGTGTTGTAGAACATCTGGTCCAAACGCGATTTGCGAATCGAACAAAGATTGGATCCAGCTAATTCCCGGCTATCTGCAATTCAGGAAATATTTTTGTTTAAACAAAAAACGCGTGAAAATGTTAAACTTATATAGTTTAACTCTTGTATCATTCCATAACTCGTAAATCTTTTGACTTTTACTAAAGAAAATTTGAAATGTTTGAAAAATGTTAAGGTTTGATATTATATATAAACAGTTGTTGCCAATCAAAACCAAATTCTTGTAAATATATTTGTTAATTTAATAGTTAAGGTTTTAGATCACTAAAAAAGAAACAAGGTCAATGCAATTTGTAACATTTTCAAACCATTAGTTTAAAATCTTAAAAAATACGATTAAAATATCTACATAATGCCATTTTCTTTTTTGTGGCCCACCTATGGTATATATATAACAAAACTATGTATGTCTGCTATCAAAATAAAATAAAAAAACTTAACTATTACGTAAACTAGGGATGTGCGATATCGATACTAAGTGGTAGAATTCCGATACTAGAATGGTAACAATAATTTACTTAAATGTTTTTACACTAAAGCAAATTAGGACTTACTAATCTGGAAAAAATGATGATCAATGCGATTTCATTAATTTTGCTGGTTTTCAAATAATAAATATGTGATTTGGTATAGGGTCGGATTGTGATGTTTTTTGCCCAAAATATTGGGTATTCGTAAATGTTGCATCGAACATTCCAAACTAAAACTATGCAACCCCAAGCCTAGGCTCACTTACATGTCATAAAATAAATTGTTCCATCCGAATTCACATCAGAAGTGTCGGGAACATAGTTGGCTGCTTGAAGCAAGTCGTTTTTGTTCCCGCAAACAATCGGGATTTGCATATAGGAAAAATAAACGGGATCACTTTTGCATATTCTGGCCACAACAGTTTTCGAGACCTGCAAAATCGAACTAAACTTTAACAAATAAAAGAGAAAACTTTTTTCGGTAGGTAATCTCTCTGAGGAAATATTCTTGCTTAGGATCTGTTAAAAATTAGATTAAATTTAAAATAACGATTTATGCGAAATGAAGCATTTTAAATTAATGATAGTTTTTTTAATTAATGTTAAATTTGGGAAACAATAAACAGTTTTTAAATGCATTATTATTTTATTATAGTGACTGCAAAATAATTTTGAGGCAGCACAAGTAAATTATTTAAGTACAACTCCTAATTATCTGATGTAGTTACAGAAATAAGCTATATTTTGAGAGGCGCTTGTAAAATTTAAGATGCTGTTACTATCCTTTAAAACATCTCAAAAACTACTGCTTGTATGTGATTCACAGTAGAATAGAATATCTATTAAACTTCTCTTGTCAAGCAAAATGCAAAAATTCTACAAAAACAACTTTTTAAACAGAGAAAATAACTCCAACAAACCTAACCTTATTTTGAGGGGAGAAGAAAACGAAATAAACGAATCCATTTTCATTTCCAGTTGCAAATGTGTATTTGTACTGCCGACTTAACGATTCGGTACTCGACAACATTACAGTGGATTTTTCCGAGACTGTGTCGATTGCAAGCCTAAAAAGCTTGTTCTCTTTGTTTGGGTTGTGATGCAAACTATGCGTTGCAATTGAATAATCCGGGCTAAAAGAATAATTAAAATCATGTTTCATATAGTAAATAACAACATTCCTTTATGTTATTTACTATAGTTAAATGACGCAGTTTTTAATGGTAGAATTGTTCTTTCGGCAATATTTATTAAAGTGCCAACGTTTCAATCACATATTCGGGCAATCTTCTTTCAGGGCAATATAATTGCAACTAAAGGCGAAAACATATCCATATACCAGGCAAACAATAAAACAAAAGAAAAACAACATAAAACATTGGCACCTAAATAATTTTTTTGCCGGAAGAACAATTGTACCATTAAAACAATGCTGGAGAGCAACAGCATATTCAAGGAGTTTTTATCTAACCAAAAAAATTCATAAACCAATATCTTGAAAAAAACACCCAATATCATCTCAAAAACTCTGCTACTACACTTTTTTAAATTTAAGCTAAACTTATTATTTCAAACTAAGCCCAAAGCTCAAAAATTAAAATGCTGACAAATTGACAGAACTTACGTAAGGTGGGAACTGGTGACAGTTGCAGCAGCATAAAGGACATTGTTGTTCACAGTCGGACCCTCTGTAATTATTCCAACCGTGCTGCAAGACTCCTGGTTGCAAGCTACGAAATCAGCAGCCACCAAATCAGAACTACTACTGCTGCTGTTCGATATCTCGTAATAAACTTCTGAAATGTTGGTAAGGCTCCTGGTCTTACAAGTTCCCTGAAAATCAGTTAAAACAAATGGTCTACAAACGAAAAACAACACTTTCCAACTTTTATTCATGCATGTATCACCAAAAGCATTAGCAGGTGAGTAGGAATTTTGTGCTAACGCAAACGTTTTGTTAAATTTTAAAAGCTATATTTCCTTTGCAAGTTAATAAACTTGCAATATTTTTTTTAATGATTAGGTAGATAGTTGTGACAATCCTCCAAGGTTAAGACTTTTTAATTACATAAGCTTGATTTAGATAAAATACTATACATTCCTAGCCACTAAATTAAACTTCATTAGTCATGACAAAATTCACATATGTCCATTATAGATTAAACCAGTATGGCAAAATCGTAGCGGCTTGGCAAAAATGTCGGCCGAAGAATAAGTAACTAAAAATGAAATAAATGTATACAACAGTTGCAAAAATTGCCATTTTGTTAGTTCAAAAATGCTTGTCACCAGGGGGCTGGCAGAAATCTTCCTGGATTACACAATGAATTACACAAAGATTTGTTTTGAGGCTACAACTATAGAATGTTTGAGACTATTATGTCTACAAACTTTACATGTGCAAATAATTTTGGTCAACGAACCTGGTAAACAGTTCCACAGACAATAAGCCGGTTGTTTTGTTTGTCGACCAGCAGTAACTGGTTTGTGTTGTTGGTGAGCTCCCTTTCGGAACAAGTGTCGGCGTAAGGTTTACAGTTTACATGATCCAAAACTGGGCCGGTTTTGACCGATTGAACCAGGTTCAAATTCTTGTCAAGTTGGTACAACCTTAGCAAAAAAATATTAGTTTACTTAAAACTTGGTGGTTTTATGTAACAGTGCAGGGTTGCCACACACTTTTGCAGTTTTTAAAGAAAATTTACAGCCTTTTAAAGACCTTATTAGATTGTTTGACATTTTTTTTAATAATTCGAAAACTAAAGAGTACAAATGCCATGGTCAAGACGACAAAAAATTGATAAAAAACACTGGTATTACTTAACACATAACTCAAAGCTGCACATATAATAAATAAAATCAAAGACTTGAAACATTGAGTTTTTCAAAGACTTTTAAATTAAATTAAACATTTTAAAGACTCAAAGACTTTGCGGCAACCCTGTAGTGGTCCCTGACACTTTTGGCCTTGACCAAAATAGACAAAATATGGCATTTTTTAGTTTACTGTAACATCCCAATAAATTAGGTTTAAACAGCGCACATCACAATGTAGAAAACATTTAACATTTTGAATGTTGCACACAAATTAATTATACAGAAAATATTTTTCGAAGGAGTTTACCTATAGATTATAAATTAGAATTTTTACCAGAAAAAATATAAGCCCCATTAATAGTTCTGGCGATATGTCGGAAGCTAGACAATAAACATTGAAAAAACACCATCGATTAACTTTTATGTACACTGTTGTATTTTACTAAAACCAACTTTTTTCTTAATGAAATCTCTTTGAATTTATAAAGGTTTGTAATACAAAAAATATGAAACAAATATATCGGTATTGTAACAACCTTCAATTAATTTCAACAAGGCAAAACTAAATAGAGATATGTTGGAAACAGGAAATCATTAAATCCAACAATTTCCTGTTACCCATCTAGTGTAAATGATAATTGATTAATAAAAATATAAAAATCAAGCTTAAATTATGGCAAGCGTTCTTAAACATTTTTCAATGCGACCCCCTGAACAATTTTAATGTTTTTTTTCAATTAAATTATTTTCATGGACCACGGTTTAAAAACTGCTGACTTATAGTTTAACTTAAACCAATGAAAAATAAATGAAACCCAGCACTCTACAAAAAACAAGATATCGATAACATCAGCACAACAGCACTTATTTTATCAATATATTACAACGGTTGTGTAGAACTTACCAGTTTTCTCCACCGACATAAAGTTTGTCCCCAAAAATGGCTGTTTGGTTCAAGGTAGCGCGAGATGGTGGGGTAAATCTACTTTGAACATACTGTTGTAATGTTTGTGATTGCTGGGCGCTCATACGAGCGTAACAATGGCCGCAGTAAATCGTCAGAAAAAATATTGCACTGGTGCTGATCAAACAGCTTTTATCCATGATGGAAGTTGATTTTTATCACGTCAAACAGAATAACATGATCATTACACAAGCGTTTGATTTAAAGTGCAGTAAAGCTGGAATATAAGTATACAACTAAGGTTGGAAAGTTCTGGCCTAGGGATTTAGTTTGCAGACAATACTGAGCATTTCAGGTGAAATCATCATAATTTGCATTCAGCCACGACAAATCGCTCAAAACCCATGTAGCGTTAACGGTTATTGTTATAGTAGTTTATATTCTGCCATGCAGTTTTAAAATTAACATTATTCCAGCTGCAGAAGTTCAGCAGAAATTTTATTACAGCCATGCAGTTTTGAGCTCCAAAATTGTCTCCCCTTGTGTAATGTCCAAAGCTTGCTAGTCTGGTTTTTGACAAACACTGTATATGCAACAGCATTTTTTTTGGTTTATTTTTTTCCTGCAAATTTACTAATAAAATTATATGACGCCAAACTATTAGGCAATTTCATTACAAAAAAAGAATCGATTCGTGTTACTCTAATAAAATCTATAAACAAAATACTTTTAAAAATGTTCATGAACAGAAACAAAAGACAAATGGACGAAGGCCCATAAAGCTTAGTATAGTGTAAATCTACCTTAAACTCTGTTAAACGGACACAAATTAAATAAACTGTAACCCTTTGTCGCGTTAAAAAACTATGTTCCTGGACAAATAAAAGTAACCTAATCCAAGAGCTAACGCCTAAGAAAAATAACAACAAAGTATTTGTCTTAATAATGTTCTATTTAATAATTCCAGATGTGATCTGACTCATTAGTACAAAAAGCGGCGCTGGTCTAGAATCCTACCACAACGAAACACCATTTGGGTTAGGTTGCGGGTTAGCGTTTGGGTTAAGGTGGGTCAAGTATTATTATTAAATAAAGAATATAATAATACTTGACCCACCCACACCCAAACCCGCACCATAACTCAAATTTTGTGCGTTGATTTTAGAACTGTGGTAGGATTCTAGACCAGCGCCCAAAAAGCTCAATCACGTCAAATAAATTTATGTTGTGCCCTGTTTTCTATTCTGATATACCGCCCTTCGCGTTACACAAGCGCAAACGCGCCCGTCTGAGTGGTTGTCTGCGAACTAAAACGCACAGAATGAAATTCGCGTGCCAATGCAAAAACTACTTGGCTGTGAAGCGATGAGCCTTTACTGCTACCTGGCGACATTTTGCCCAGACTGTTAAAAACACTGGAATTCGGACGCTAGGTAAAGAATGAGACCCATTGCTGATCCACATAAGGTCTTAATAATGTATTTTTTATAGATCCGTCGCTGTATTTTATTACTAACGGTAGTTTTTTAATGATTAATAAGCAAAATATTGTCGTTTGGGAGAATTCGCTTGACCCTGAATTGACAAATTCGCAGAAACGAAAAAAAGGCGGGAAGGAGTGGAGAAAAAGGCAAACTAAGAAAAGGAAAAAAGAAAAAAATGACAAGCGAAGCGTGACCAGCGCTAATTTCTGCTCGCGGTTTTAGTTCGTTACAAACCGAGCGAGGAGAAACTAATCAATCAGCGAATTGCAAAGCAGGTATGCACTTTTACGTTTTCGACTAAAATACCGTTATTTATTGTAATTTAAGAGTTTGTTTATTATTTCAGCGATAAACTACAAGCTAGAGAACAATAAATAACACAGTGGCAAATTATAAATAACGCTATATATTGCGGCCGAAGTGTTAAGTTTGTTGGCGCTCTTTCACTATTGTACGTAAAAATTAATAAAAAAAAAAATTCTTTAAATGCCGCATACCACAACGCATATTGTTTGGGTTAGGGTGCGGGTTGGCGTTTGGTTGAGGGTGGGTCAAGTTATTATTAATAATAAACATAATATTACTTGACCCACCCTCACCCAAACGCTAACCCAAACAATATGCGTTGTGGTATGCGGCATTATTTTGTTTTGTTTTTTTGCATAACTTTTCACGTACATAAGTGAAAGAGCGCCTGCAATCATAGATTAGCGGCTAACACTAATTTACGGAATGATGAATGGTCGGAACGCACACAGTATTATTATTAAATATAATAACACTTGACCCACCTTCACCCAAACGCTAAGTCCCACCCTAAACCAAACATTTTGCGTTGGTTTAATAATTGTTTTAACGTGGTAACACTTAAATTAGTGATGAGCGTTCCGACCATTCCGACCATTCATTATTCAGTAAATTAGTATTACCCTAGGTTAGCTGCGTTTCTAGCAGTATTTTTATAAATCAGATAATTTGCTTTACTCCTTCAGTTCTGATTATATATATGTAGCTTATATTCCACTAGTGACCATAAGTAGCTTAAATCACTTTTGTTTTATTTAGGACCGTAATCTTTGGTCACTGGGCAAGTTTGCCAACAGATAATGAGTTGGTAAGTTGAAATTTTTGTTTACCTTTTACCAGCTGAGTCATGTCAAATGTGAAGTAAATAAATAATCATATTATGCAGCACTGTGTTGAATAACACAGTTTGTCATTTTGCTAAACGAAACAAGCCAATTTAAATAATTTATAGCAACTTTAGTGATCCTGCCTGAATCAATAAGTGTGTAACAATTGTTACGCTGATTTTTGTTGATTTTTGACCTAATAATTGATTTTTTATTGTTTTTTATAATTATATTTAACCTAGAAAAAAAAAAAAAAATTTAATATGTCAAAAATTAAATTTATTAGTACAGTCACAGTTAGTTCAATTGATGTTTTAAAATAAATAATTTATTTTTAACCATTTGAAAACTAAATACTGGCATTATTCATGTGTACTGTTCAACACTATTTTAACAAGAAATACTGATGATTAAATTTTGCTATTACAAATAAGTATTTGCAATGTGAAAATTTTGTTGTTGGCTGTTGCAGTAATATAAAATTTGGAAAGTGTATCTTTCTACCTGACTTTCATAACTTGTGGTGGGCAAAAATTCCTGTCCAAACTTTTTCGAAAAACCTGATATATATATCAAAGATGAAATGCTGTCTTTATCGCAATATACGCTACACACAATACTATATGCTGCTACCTGCGGGGTTTGTAAATTATATACCTGGTAAAGTCAATTGTCTAAAATGCAGGAAGTGCAATTTGGCCTTTAATGAGTTAAGCATTACTAGCAGATTAAAAGATTTATTTGTTTTGTTTCTGACTTTAACAACTTTGTAGCTGTTGAACAACTTTGGTTTTTGCTATGACATTAGCATTTAAAAAGGCATATAAACAACATTTTATTTTATAGGAACCCATTTGCTCGTCAAGTGAAGAAACCTATCGTTTCAAAAGCGGAGGAACGGGCGTTTGAACGGGAATGTTCCAAGCTGCAAAAGTATGTTAAACAAAACTAGATATAGACTGATATATCAGTTTGCCTAAAATATCGGCCGATATTTGGCTTCTACCGATATATCAGTATCGGTAAATGTAGACTGATACATTTGCCTATATTTTAGTTGAAAATGTGATATAATTTTTCCTGTACAACAAACAGCTTAACCATATTTTGATATTAAAATTTTGGTTTTAACATTATGTCAAGGTAATATGCAAAATAATAGTTTTATAATTAATATAGGTATATACACTAAAATGTATTTTTTCCAATTATTTTAAGTTTTGAACATTTGCCATGTATATATATAAAAAATCGGTATCAGGTATCGGTTGACAAAATTGCAAAAAATCGGGTATCAGTATCAGTCAAAGAAGTCCTATCGGTTGATCTCTAAACAATACCTTCTATTAAATACCCAGGAAAAATTATACTGACTGTCTGGAACAAAGGCTTAGCTTAAGATTATCCTTATCAGATTTGTTGTGCAAACAAGGCAAGCTAGAAAAACAACTAGCCTGCAGTGAGGTTTGAACTCACAACCTCATCCACAGTACCATATCATTTGTTCAATAAAACATGCACACATATGTGTGTTAGCAACTAAGATCTAGCCCTTCTGAAGCTGCTTTTTGACCAACAATTACGGCTTACATATAATTAGTACACCGAAAGCCATTGCAGACTCACCGAATCTGTTGATCTATGATGTAAGAAGGGCAGGCTAGAAAAACAACTAGCCTGCAGTGAGGTTTGAACTCACGACCTCGGTCATACCGGGATTGTCGCTTTACCTACTGAGCTACACAGGCTCAGACGGGAACAAGTCGAGAAACAACCATACTCCAATGCTTGCTACATCATATTGAAGGGGATCTACAGTATCATATCATTCAATGAAAGATATAAACACATATGTGATCAACAATGAAACATGCACACATATGTGTGTTAATAACTGAGATCTAGCCCTTCTGAAGCTGGTTTTTGACCCACAATTACGGCTTACGTATAATTAGTACACCGAAAGCCATTGCAGACTCACCAAATCTGTCGATCAATAATGCAAGCAGGGCAGGCTAGAAAAACAACTAGCCGGCAGTGAGATTCGAACACACGACCTCCGGTCAAGCCGGGACCGTCGCTCTACCAACTGACCTTCTATAAGGTTACTTGTACTAACAAATTGATCAAGCATTGGCGTATGATTGTTTCTCGACTAGCTCCTCTCTGAGCCTGCATAGCTCAGTTGGTAGAGCGAGGGTCCCTGCTTGACCGGAGGTCGTGAGTTCGAACCTCACTGCAGGCTAGTTGTTTTCTAGTCTGCCCTGCTTGCATCATAGATCAACCGGTTTGGTGAGTCTGCAATGGCATTCGGTGTACTATGTGATCAACAACTGTAATCTTTAGCAAACATTGACATATTAATTTGCTGTCAGCGTACAAATTAAAAAAAATTCTTATAAACAAAGTTGTTATTTAAAACATTTTAAAGTCTTGCTATCTTAAAAGTATATCCATTAAATAATTCTAATAAACTATAATCTGTAAACATTGTATTTTAGCTTGGAGGATTGCAGCAAGAAAGTTTACAAAGACAGCAAGAAAGCTGTTCAGGCTAATGAGACCTTTGTCAAAGCTGGTATAAAGCTGCGAACTGACCTAAGGACGGCCACTACCAGTCAAGGTCAGCAACCGGCAAAGTGCTTGGAAGTTGCTCTTAAGGCCGAACAAAAACAACTTCAAAAGCGAGTAAGTAAAAAAATATTTTAAATATAAAGTTTTTATTTAAATTGGACTTGAGTTTCAAATATCCTGTAAAGCAAATTAATTGTCTTTTATTGTCACTGTTTTTTTGTACATTTAACTATTCCAGCATTAAAACAGTAAAGGTTTTCTGATTTTTTGTGGTACACTATGATGCACTTCAATTAACGGTTTAAATTTACCAAATAGTTAAAAATTTATTAAGATACAACAACGCAAATGTAGCTTTTATGTTTCTTGTTTCAATGCCACTGGAAAATATTCTAGCGATAATTTTGTAGTTCAGAATGTTGAATGCTAGGATTATTTTGTATCTAGCTTAAAACAATCTGTTTTTCTTATTTTTAGGGAGTCTTGCTGCAGAAATGTATGGTAGACTCGTCGAAAAAGTACCTCACTGTGTTTCCCTACTGCAACACGCAGATCAAAGCAAGGGACAAAACTCTACAGGAATGCAACAAGTTACAAGCAAAAGTGGAGAAGTACGAAGAACGGGAACACACAGCTTCGAACTCTATTAAAATCATACAGGTGCAGTTTTGGATTGTTTGTATTTATATGTACCATCTGTAAACTTACATTCAAATATATAGTAGGATTGTCTAGTTTTTGCTGATGCTTTTGGACACAAATTTGGCACATTGTTTGTTTTGACATTAATATATTTTTACCCCTTAATATTTCTTGATTTTTGTTTAACCCAAAGTCATTTTGGTTCAAATGAGTCTTACATGTCGATGGGGCTGGCTGAGCCTCAATCAACCTGTAATACAGTTATTTGTAGTATATTGATGAAAATGCTGTCAGATATAAAAGCAAACTGAATGTGGATTTTTAACTGCAATTTTAAACTATACAAAAAACTGTTAAATTTTTGAATTATTTACTAGAATCTTAATTAGGGCTTTATGGCCTACCTAAAATACCCCGAAGAGTTCACGGCCCCTGTTTAAGAACCCCTTCTTTACAGTTATGTTGCCCTTATGAAGAAAGTTTAGTGCCCTCTGGGCTAGACGAGATAGCATACTGTTTGCATTGTCTCATGTAATATCTGCTATGTTGATCTTCAGAAGTCTCTACCTCAGTACAATTTTATTAGCTCTAAATAAACAGAGCGCTTAAATTTTTCAAAGCTACATTTTGTAAAGTTATCTTTAAGAAAAATAAATACTCGTATAAAGTGTGGGTGAAAACAATGTCCATTTTACTGCAATGTGAAAAATTTTTGTCAAAGTATATTTTACTAATGAAACAGACTGTACATTAAATGCCAGTTCCCAGACAATTTAAATTTTCGTGATTAAGTCTTTGTTTAAAATGGCCTTGAATAAAAAAATAACTTGACACTAACCTGAAATGTTAAATGCCTTGACTATACAGCTCTTAACAGCTCCTTTGTAAAAGTTTTAAAATATACTGTTCAATATAATCCGGCATAAATATATGAGTGGATCTATAAATCTGCCTTCGTAAAAACTAATACAAACCTGTAACTTTGAGATTTGAACCGCAATATATTTTCCACAAATAAACCTTATAAAAGATCAAGTTTTAAGCCAAAAAAGACAAAATCTTACATGGCCTATGATTGATCGTGCCTTGTCTGTGGTCTTCGCCTATACACAACACTATTGTATTAAAAAGATGTTTACTGGAAAGCATATTTTTGTTGTTGTCTGCTTGAAAAATAAAACATAACTAGATGGGGTTGCAATTGATGTAAATTTTGTCATGACTAACTCTTAACCAAAATGTCTCAACAAAAATGTCTGATGAAAATTTGTTTTCATACTTTTCACTATAAAAGCTTGTATGTTCATGTCTATTAGTTTTGTAACATTCTGGTAAAATTTGATATTAACCTTCCAGGCAAACAAAGAACTTAAACCTGTGAAAGCCGAGTTTGAAAAGAAAAACGATGCTCTTATGACAGATATGCCAAAGTTTTACGACGACAGAATTCTTTGGTTTCATCCCTCGTTGGAAACCATGGTCTTATCAGAGGTGAGTTGTAGGGCACAAGTCAAAAATAAAATAGTTCTGCCCCACTGAACATTAAGGAGATGTTGTTTGTCTTGGTGTAAGGGTCTGTTAAGCTTTACTCCAACCTATGTGTGGTGTAAAAAGAGAAACTTTGAGATAGACAAATATTTTGGTAACGGTAAAGGTTGGCCGATACTTCTCACAAAAATATGATATAGTTTTTCCTAAAAAACAAACAAATTTTCTATACATTAAAGAGGTGTTGTTTGCCTTGGTGTTAGGGTATGTTCAACTTAACTTCCAACATACCTGTAACATGTGCATGGTAGAAAAAATATTTTTTAACTAGTTGTTACTGGGTATGTGGACTAGTTGTAATGAATGCCTAATAAAAAACTTTGTGTGTAATTTAAATTTTTTTTTTTTTTTTCGGAGAATAAAGTTCAACAAAAAAAATGCTTTGCTGTCTCCAGCTTGAATGTATTTAGACTTTATTTCAGTTTCATATTTATCTAACCTTTATGAGCTCTGCTTGTTTTATGATGTCATCTGAAACAATTTTATGTTGATCTTTTTTTGATGCAAACCAAAAATTCTTTTTAGGGGATCCTGTTGAAAAAGTTTAGGAATGCCTGTTTTTTAAACTGTTATTATATAATATAAAACATCCTGACATAAAGTTATATTTTGAATACAACATTTGGAAATATGCTGCTAATTTTTATCTACCCATAATACTGATTAGGATCAAATTAAACTGTGTATGTAACATTAATTTATACTTTTTTTATGTACTTTTTTACTTTTAAGTCTTGCGGTTATAAATCTAACAGCACATTTTTAATATTACTCAGCTAAGAAAACATTCATCACCATAAAACAAGCTGGAGTAACTGCACAGCGATATCACTATTCAATACAACTATTTGTATTGACATAAAAATGTATTAAAAAAATTACATATAAAACCTTTGAAACATTGAAACAGGAAAAACATATCGAATGAACTGTGAGTCTATATATATTTTTCACATTGTGTTAAATTTAGCCTAATAATTTATAGGTCCTATTTCTTTCATTACCAAAACTGAACTGTTATCACAAGATAATGTTTACTTTTACCCACTTAGCAAACTAAGCTTAATCATAGTTTGTTTACTTTGTCGCATGGTGATAGATTTTGAACATCATTTTCCTATACAAGGGTGTAACTGTTTATAAAGCTATGCTTTGAGTTTGTCAAGGATAGCCATAAAGTATATGAACCTGTGAAATCTTTGAATGTCTTTGAATTGATTTATGCATTGAAAAGTGATTAAAAAACCCTATGTTTTTCGAATAGACTTTTAATTCATTTATGTCCAGCTTAAGTTTTGTGTTTTTAAAAGTCTAGGTAAAAAGCATTAAGAAATATTTTTAAATATGTTGCCCTTGGCACTTATACTGTTTTGCTTTTGAATTATGTTAAAAAATGTCAAGCAGCCTAATGTTAGGTCTTTATAACCTACTAATTTTTCTAAAAATTCTTGAATGTACTTTTTTTATAAAATTGCGTGGCAACTCTGTTTTTTTAAACATTGTAAATAAAATAAAGTAATCCATTGATTTTTAATAACAATTTTTTTTTGTTTAAATAAACTATAAAGGCAAATTAAAATCCTGAACTAGGCCCACCATTGTACCAATGTAGTTCCTACAGAATAGTTGATTGTAGTAATGTATTCTACTTCTAGCTATTTAGTAATGGAATTTGTAATAGGTTACACATATGCCCTGCAGGTCAAACCTTTTAGAAAAGTGTACATATATAGTCCATGATTGTTTTATTATTCTAAAACAATGGGTTTAATGCATAGCTTTTAAAGTGTCCTTAGCCGGCTAAGGTATTTAGACAATCAGTAATGTAAATCTAGAATGGCGCAGTGTTGTTATCAAGTCCCAGTCAAACCATTTGACAAATTACTTTAATCGAAGTAATGCCTTAAAAAAAATAACAAATCAAATTGCAGTCCCACTCATCAGTTGCCCAAGTCAAGTCATCATTAGATCAAGCTAACTATATAAGTCCAGTCATTGACATAAAAACAAAATGTTAAACTCATTAGCAGTTCGAATATAAGCAAGAACTCTCCTAAAATAACAAAAATACAATATACAGCAAGTAATGTTTTACATACAAAAGTTGAAGTGGTAATGTGACCCTAGTATGGTTTTGTCTAAATATGAGTAATTATTTACTAATTTATGTTTTCCAAATTAAAATAGTTTGAGGTAATTTTGGTTTTTGGTTTCAAGGTTAAATTTTGTTATCGAAAATGCCTACTTTAACTTTACCACTTCCACTGGCCAGTGGCCACCTCCTATAGTGTTTAGCGAGTATGGATTCTATGATTTTGTATCTCGTCATTTCTGATAATATCGACCAAACTTAATAGCACCGATAATGACTGTTATAGGTGCTCTTTACAAAAACTAGACATACCCAGTTATTTCTTAACACTGTTTTTAATTTTTGTATCAATTTACTTTTTTTTTTCCAGTATGTTTTACATTCGGACACTGCAAAAACTTATGAAAAGTCGCTCGAAGAAATGAGCGCAAATACAATAGAAGAAAATGAAGCTGAAGTGAGGAAAATCCTAGACCAAGTCCGACAGTTGTCAATTACTATCGATGACTAGTTTTAATCTCTTATATATATAGTGAGCATAGGATTGTTTTTTACTTTGTATTTTATTCTTACACCAATGTTTTGAGAAAAACATACCACTATCCTATCTCATACCAAGTGACATCATTATTATTTTCAGGAAGCAAACCTGCTCAAATTGTAAATTGTATTTTTTAGGCTAAAATTTGCACTGGCGTTGGTAGGCCATTTTGATTTTAATGTATTTTTGTTTTCGAAATTTACCTTTCAAAGTGCAACATTACATTAATTCATAAAAAAAACATGGCTGTAAAGCAGGAATTAAATATCAGGTATCGGCTCCAATCTGATGTTTTGAACCTCCCTAATAGTGATAATGAAATCACAACTAAGATAATTTTAGGAAAGGTCACAATTTGCCTTTTTTGCCCTTACTTTTAAAATTTTGCCACTTAGGTGAAAAAAAGTGTAAACCGTTATTATTAAAATATATTAACCTTTAGTTGTTTGGTCAAAGATAAGACAATATCCATTGACCAACAGATATCTGTTCTTATTTAAGTCTCTTAATGTTGGCACTTTTTTTATGCATTTGTGGTTTAGAGGTGTTTGAACTGTGCGCAAGCCACAAAATTTTATTTCTTGAGAAGAAAAACTGTAACTTGAAATTATTGTTTTAAATAATATGCAATTTAAGCAAGTATTTTAAACTTAGCATCCGAAATTGACCAGATATAAGAAATATCCCGAAATGTGTCAGAGTTTATACAAATCTATACTTTTGTTATTACAATTTGCCCTTATTTTAAATGTTGACTTTTGACCTTTTTTCAATTTCGAATAGCTAATTTGGTAATTGTGGTATGTTGCTAGAAAACTTTAATTCTGACATATTTTTTTGCAGTACCTTGGGCAGTTCTATATTTTTTTGTGACCAATATCCTGGCTGCCCTGGTTTGACATGTTATGTGAAACCGTGTGCTCAAAAATTGTTTGCCAGTATTTGATTCTCAACTTCTACTTAATATTTGGTTGCAAAATCATCCGTTTTTTTCTTTGCAATTGCATACTAAAACACATTGTGATAGAATTTTCTTATTTTTCACCCTTTTTTGCCAGCAATTGAGAAACTGTTTTTTTTTTGTGCCTTTTCTCTTTTCTGTAAGTTTATGAGCGTTTTATGCAGTTTTATCTGCTTTTTCAATGTTTTACGTGTTTTTTGAGAAAAATTGTGGTTACCAACGCCCTTTTTTGCTGCGTTATTTTTGTTTAACCTTTGTAATAAATTACGCATACAAATTGAACAGAATTTCTAAATGTTAGCAACTTAATTTTTCTTACAACCTCTTACATTTTTTAATTGCAATTTTGGTGCTTCGAACTAAAAAAAATATATTTTTCTGCTTTTTCTTTAACGAAATTGTCTTGTACATAACAAAATTAACCGTACTTCAATCGTATTATTGTGCTTCTATGCAACCTTATAGACGTAACGTTGTGTATCGTATCACGTTTTCATATGGTAATTTTATAAATGCTATGTACACATACGACTATATTGTTTCTTTTTTATGATTGTGGTGAAACCTTATTGTTGTCATTAATAAATCAACCATAAATGAAACATTTTAATATTTAGTTAAATTGTCTCGAATCTTTAGTTTTGAATATATGAGAAAATGTTGCAACTAAAATAAATTTAAATATATAAGAAATTATCATTTCAGTCAGGTTTTGAATTGGGATTTTAATTTATCATAAACCTTAATTTGTCTAGGCATATAAAGTTTTTCTGCAGGTTAGGTGGTTAAATTAATACGTATTTAAATTAATTGTGCATAGTTTTATTTTAGCATTATTCCTATATTCTGTTTTCCACTATTTGTTAACCAATTAGCCAAATATTTAATAAATAACGCTTCGCCAACGGTTGCATTTCCGCTGAGTCACGTTTTGCGAAAGCATGACGCGCACTTGCCTCGACCAATCAGAAGAGACCACGGATCCCTGGCGTAAGAAACAAACCAGCCGAACATTTAGGGGAATCCCCTCACAGGCAAGAGCCGTAGTTCAGACATTTCAATTAAATCTGCTGTAAAGTGTCTTATTGTGGAGCGGCGTATTGCGCCCTATTTAGTTTATTTCCGTGTCATTCGGCTGTCTGTTAGTACAATGGCATAATTTAGGTTTGTTTTTAGTATTTTTTCGCGTCTATAGTACTGGAAAATAAGAACGGTAACACTTAAGTGTTTGTGAAATGTAGCGATGTAGTTAAACTTTCCACTTTTTTATTAGATGTAGAACTATTTTTCTAATAGTTTTCCAGAAATCAAAAGGGTTCCAACTTTTACTTCTTGTTAGTTATATGGTTTAGCCGCTGGTCTAGAATCCTACCAGGACAGGGTTCGAACAATTATTTAAGCAATGCACAATATTTAGGTTAGGGTGTCCGTTAACGTTTGGGTGAGGGTTGGTCAAGTATTAAATACTATTGCTTAACCCACCCAAAACCCAAACACTGACCTAAATAATGTTTGTTATGGTTGGATTCTAGACCAGCACCGTGAAATGTAGCGGTGTTGTTCCATTTTCTACTTTTTTGTTAGATGTAAAACTTGTTTATTTTTGTAATAATTTGCCAGAAACCTATAGGGTGAAAATATTTACTTCTTGTTAATTACATGGTTTTAATTAAACAGTAATACAGGTTTAGTTTTACAAAACAAAATTGTAACTTTTAAATGTATGTTAATGTTTTCTTCGTTGACTAGTACTTTATTAATATGTTTAACATAATATTATCTTTGCTTTAATAGGACAACAATTTAATCCCATACCTCTAGGGTTGTTTAATTTTGGGGTAGTGTATAAACTGGCTAATTTACCAGTTTTCTGAAGTCTGTTGTTATAACAAATTTCAAGAATATTTATATTTAACCAACCGAAAAAACAACAACATATAAACATCAAAGATGAAAGAAAAGTTAAAGAGTACTATAAAGCATGTAATTTCCCAAGTTCCCATCTTTCTTGTTTTGATGGATTTACATTTTGAAGGTAAAAATGTTGTCTTTGCCCTAATTTTGTTTTCTGGTGGATAAAAAAAAGCGAATTATTTAAATATAACCCTTAATTAGTTGAGATATAGTTACTTGCTATTTTTGTACTATTTGTGCATTTATAAGCAGCTTGTCTTATTGACCATATTGACCAACAAATTATTTTTTGTCGCCATTTATTTTAGGACGAGGCTGTTCATTTACATGGACAAAAAGTATTAAAATATCTATGAAATTAATAATGGGTGTTGCAAAGCCGAAAGAGCCAGACAAATAGTGAATAGACACTTTCCTAATCTATTTACTAGACTAACAAAGTAATTTAAATGAATTAGAATCATGGAAATAATTCCTAACTCTGATAAGTAAATTTGGTATTACCACCCCCAAACCCAAATGCTAATGGTTTTAAGAATAATTTAATAAATTTATATCTGGGGCCCTTCAGAAAACCTTTTTGTACACCGCTGGGAGTCAAACTACATTATCTTTAGAATTGTCATTTATAATTATTTGTGATGTTTCAGGCATTGAGGGTTTGGACAAAGCAGAATCGCAGAAATATCTCACACGAGGAAACCAGCTCCTTAACGCCGGACAGTTGGCTGAAGCTCTCATGCAATATCATTCTGCAGTCGGTAAGTACCCTCCACTGCATAAATTGTGGCCTATAAGATTTTCGCCAATATTTTTTACCCGAAATCCTATGCCAAAAAAGACTAGCTTTCATTGTAAAAATACTATGCCGTTGATATTTCGTGCGAAAAAAGATCACTGGCTTGATTTTAGACAAGGAGTTCACATTGAAGATATTTGACTAATAAGGACTGAAATGCTATCGGAATAGGTGGTAGAATGTTTATTTTACAGCGTTGTCCACAAGTCCCAGTCTATTCTTTTGTAAATATCTTGTTTTCTAAGTAAAGGTATAATTTTCAAAAAATAGCAAGTCAAGTCCAAAGTCTTTGCTCTATCAAATAAAATCCAAGTAACGTGATTTGTATCTTAAATAAATGTTTAAATTCCAAAGTTGATCAATGTAGTTTATGAATAACCCAATGTTTATTGGCATAAGTTCTTTATTTTGTCCATCCAACTTAAGTCAGGGCTATTTGTAAACAGTGACTGGACTCCCTTTAACACTGCCATTTTACCAATGTCCATATTTCTTTGTTTAAATAAATTGTCCGAAAAGTGGATTTTTAATTACAGATGCTGACCTCCTCAGGAATTTTTTATCATTTTACCAACTTTTAAATTTTTATTTTTTATATGCAATTTTATAATTTATTTTTTTGTTTAAACAGAGGCGAACAAGGGAAGCTACCAAGCATATTATATGAGAGCCACAGCTTACTTAGCAATGGGGAAGGCCAGGTCTGCATTACCAGATCTTAACCAGGTTAGAACAAAAATATGAAATAGAAATAAACCATTATCTCTGTTCACTGAAAATGCCGGCCAGTATTATATTCCGGCATCTATAATTTTTGGCGGATATATATTAATATCAAACTAAATAGGTTTGAAACCTTAGTTTTAACTCAAAGCGTAATTAAAACGGAACCTTGTATTGTTTAACAAATCGCTGTACAATGCTGCAGTTACTAGTTACTACTAACTCAGTTTCCTATTTGTGTTCAGAATCAAAGGTAAAATCTGTTAATATTTTCAGGTGGTTGTCCTTCAACCAACATTCGTCAAAGCAAGATTGCAACGAGGCAATCTTTTCTTAAAAATGGGAAAATTCAACGAAGCTCAAGGCGACTACGAGTTTGTGGTAGGTTTTTAGTTTATGGAAAAAAAAACACAATATTAAATCTAAAAGTGTTTATATCTTAGGCTAGGTTTTTTTTAGACTACTGTCATT
Organism: Ascidiella aspersa; assembly: GCF_963924565.1. Taxonomy (NCBI): domain Eukaryota; kingdom Metazoa; phylum Chordata; class Ascidiacea; order Phlebobranchia; family Ascidiidae; genus Ascidiella; species Ascidiella aspersa. Next base: position 32,846,155 of record NC_139450.1, read on the forward strand.
GTTACCATTTGTACCATTTGAAGTTTGTTATTAGTGACACATTATTGACATTTGTTTTTAACAATAAGCTTTTCTTGTAAGGTCAGAAGTAAGGCTTAAGGTTGTTCGTGGACACCAAAGGATTGGCATTACTGCAATTGCTTCTGTAAAATATGGTTTTTTATCTTCAAAAGTTGACTATGGTCCAAAAATGATTGCTTTGCTTTTACAACACTAAACAGCTAGCCACCTATCGATTTTTACTCTTTTTAATTTATTTTTTACAGCTAGCCCATGAAGAAAATGCTGTTGCAACAGCAAAAGTCGAGGAAATACGACCTCTCCGAAGAAATGTTATTAAAGCACAAAAACTCATCGAGGAAAATGACAACCCACAAGCAATTCAACTGCTTACTGAAGTCATTGAAGTATGGCAAAAAATCGTATTATTTGGTGGATAATTTTCATGGCATAGTGTAAATAGTGTAAATGCAAAGCAATTCAATTTGCGGTTTGATGACTCATTACCAGTTTGTTGAGTTGTCAACTGGTTATTAATAGTTTCCTTTAAATTTTTATGAGTAAATACAGTCATATAGAGTTTACAGTCCTATTAAACTTTTCTAAACGTTTTAAATACTGATAAATTCCAACTTATCGTTAACTCTGTAAAAACTGTTGCTGGCAGGCATATTATCAATTAAATGGAGTGCTGTTATTTTACTTTAAAGTTAACATCTTATGCAGGCCGCATATTTATCATTAATCACCTATACAGTTTGCATATTATATATTTCTTTTAAAATGTGTGCTAGTGTTATAAGGCTAATACTGAAAAAAAAATTGTTTATGTAAATTAATACTTTAAAAACATTTCATTTCTGTAAAAAAACATATTTTGCCACAATTTTTTATTTGTAAAAATACAACCTGTTTTTTTGTGCGGCAAGTTTTGATTGTGATTAAATATTTCTTAAAATTTCAGTCATGCCCGTGGAATCCTGATTTCCGGGAAATGAGAGCAACTGCGTACGAGCGAATGGGCGACCTTCGAAGAGCCATAAGTGACCTTAAACCCACCACAATGCTCCGATTGGACAACACAAGAGCTTACCTTAAGATGAGTGTTTTGTGGTACAGCCTGGGAGAAATTGACCAGTCACTGGAGTAAGTTGTTAAATATTTAAAAAATGTAATAAGAAAGTCCAGGCCTATGCAGAAGTAGGTATCATGTTGAGCGTTTCAATGACTCTTCATCTTCAAAATGTATAAAGAGTTATATATTCGAAACATTCAAATGATGCCTACTTCTGTATGGGCTTTGATATTCTTATTATGTCTTACTACAACCTGCAACCATTGTGCTTCAAAATTTATGTGATTTATTATTTAATGCAAAAACCTATATCCAGGTGGCATTTAAGACATAAATTTAGCAGTGTTCTGCATTGTCTGGTTGCAGTCGTTTCTCTTAAAAGTTTTCCCTTGTTTTGTAAAACATTTTATTGTAATATGCCATTCATAAAAATGCACCCAACAGTGCTTTATAATTAGTGTATACATTTATTATATTCCGAGTGTTCTGTGGTACCATTCTGTTAACCCCGATGCTACTTTTTATTTTCATCTAAAATAAATATTGCATATAAAAATACGAAAATATTTTTTGCCTCTTAAGTTACAACTAAACAGCTCTTTAATCTCATTTTAAATGTTTTATTTACCCATGCCATTGCATGATATTTAAACAGTCCAAGATATACAAAAATATAAATGTGTAATGTATTTCAGTGAGATCCGTGAATGTCTTAAGCTGGATCCTGATCATAAAGAGTGCTATGCTCATTACAAGAGTGCAAAAAAGCTCTTCAAAACCATGTCGGCCGCAAAGGACTTAATGACGCAAAATGAGTAAGTTTTTACTAGTATTTTGAAATAGTTAAATTACAAGATCCTTTTTTGATTAATATATGTGATTTTTAAGTTTACATGTTTTTTGAATGTAAAAAAGTTTTTTAGTGTTAAAATGTTAAATTAATGGAATATGAACTTGTTTGCGAACCAATCTCGTTTTTCAAATAAATTTAGAATAAGTGAAGCGGTAAGATTTATCATTAGTTTACGGTCCAAAGTATATTTATATTAAACGGCTTAAAATTGGTCATTTTTAATTCTAACACATTCCTTAAAAGATTGACAGATATTTAATCCAAACCAGTGGCAGATAAACAAAAAGTTCCAATTAGCTAAAATTGTATAATTTATTATTTAACTGTTGTATTTATTGGTTTATAAAAGTACAATGCCTCACCTTCTGTCATTTTAATTTACCTATTACTTCTACAGTTGGGAGGGTGCAGTTGCAAAATACAAAAAGGCACTCAAGCAAGAGTCGAGAATAACTCCGCTGAGCGTCGAACTTAAACTGAAGATTTGCGAATGCTACGTTAAGGTATTTTTAACCCAAAAACTTATTTTTAATCCAAAACTTTTGTGCACGATCTGATCAATCTATCCTGACCTCTGTAGTGGAACGACAAGTTCTCTGATGCTCTGGATTCTTGTCTTTTGTACATTCGGTCGCTCGGCCCGAAAGATTTACGAGCAGCAGCCGGTTATGTTCTACTGTCCCATTTACACACCCAGTTAGGCAAATATAGCACAGGTATTTTTTCGCCAAAGGGACACTTTGCTCTTTGTATAGCAACCGGTTGTAGAAATGAGGGACTTTTGGGAAAATAATTTTCAAACAATGCGTTGATTGTTTGATGGGCTTTGTACTAACTAACATTTACTGTAGGTAGGTTTACAATGAAAGATCTGCACACATATTCAACTCTGATTGTTATGGACCTGTATAATAATTTATTTAAAGCCACAATATATTTATTTTACAAATGGTGACAATGTTACAGAATTTAGCTTCTCCTTAATTAAAACTAAAAACCATGTCATCTCAGTTTTCTTGAAAAAGTTCAGGAATATAAACTTTTCTGTTAGTTTGCCGTTATTCTGCTATGTGAAAACTTTTAAAATCTCATAATAAAACCATATGGAAAATTTATTTCCACCTAGGTTGTCAAAATGGTATTCATTGGCAACAGTAATCTAAGGCAGTTTTACAAACTAAAAAAGCCTTTACTGACAAACAGAAAAGAACATTTGGCTCTGGTTTACAAACCTACCAGATTTTTATACAGTAATGAAACCAGTCGTAAAAATTAAAATTGCAAACTGGAAGAATAAATCATATAATACCCATCCAAACCCAAACTCTAACCAGCAACCTAACCTAATTAATTTGCATTGAATTAATAGGTGTTTAATAGTGGTAGGATTCTAGACCAGGACCGAAGATTATTACAATAATGTATTATTTTTTTTTTTCTTGTATGAGACACCTTTAGTACCTGTTACTTTTCTTTGATATTTTTCCACTAATAACTCTGTAGCAACTAACACTTTGATGTGCAGGATAATAATCCAAAGGATGCGATTATCGCTGCTGACGAGGTGTTAGCGTTAGATCCTAGACACATTCCTGCCTTTTTGCTTCAATCAGAAGCCCATACACTTGCCGGAGATTATCAACAAGGTATATACACTTGATTTTAAATGGCTGTGTAAAAAAACTTTTATGTAGCATAAATTTAACCAGTGTTTCTCAAACTTTTTGGTGGCGATGAAAAAAACTAAAGCATAAATACAACAGCGAGGCTTTGTTTTCACCAAACTTTAATAAGCCAACAAAACATAAGAAATTAGCATTATTCAATGCGACCCATAGGTTAAAAAACATTGAATTAATATATAGCTAATGGCGGTGAAAGTTTATATTGGAGAGCAGAGTTCAGTGGTTCTCAGTATTTTTTTTCCCCTTATTTTAAAAAAAATCTTTGTATTTTGGAACCCATTTTTAAAGTTTAATTATTTCGAAACACGGTTACTACGTTTTGTATTTTAGCAGTGGAACATATTGCTACCATTGTCCAAATAAGACTGGTTAAGAAACACTGGTCTACACTGTAGAAAAAAGTGTATGTTCTAGCTGTAGTGTGGCATTAATTATAAAGAAGAATTAATTGAATCACTAATTTAGTATTACCTTCGTCTAAGTTGCAAAAAAGTTCAAGATTGTTATAGAAATTGTAGTTAATTTTATGGTGTTGAAAACAACCGTAAAAATTTTGTTTATAAATTTGATGCACCTAAATCAAATTTAAACCATTTTCTAAAGTTTTAATGTTGATGATATAATTGCTTACAATAAAATAATACGTTTTTATAGCGGTGGATGATTTACAAAAAGCTTCGCAAATTGATGAAAACTATCCCGGTTTGAATGAAAAGATTAAAAAAGCGCAAAAACTTTTGAAGCAGTCTCAAAAGAGAGATTATTACAAGATTCTTGGAGTGCCAAGGTAAAGCAAATATAACAATTTGAATCTTGCATAAATTAGAAATTAGTTTTTGAGTACCTCCCAATACAAAACTAAGCCAATTATTTTTTAAATATGAATATGAAAGCCCATGTAAAAGTAGGTAGCATTTTGAATTTTTAAACAAACCTTTATTTACTTTCAACTTGGTGAGAAGCACTAAAGAGTTTCGAAACATTCAAAATGCTCCCTACTTCTTTATGAGCTTTGACACACTATTCGTCTTAACCACACCCTCCAACCATTATGCTCCTATGGAGTATGATTTGCGTTTAAGTTTGGAGTGTGATTTGCGTTTAAGTTTGGAGTGTGATTTGCTTTTAAGTTTGGAGTGTGATTTGCTTTTAAGAAGATGTGTTGAATATGATAGGAAGTTCTATAAAGACATTTGTTAAATTGTGTTATAATTGTACTCACTACTCAGATTTAAATGATGTTTTTCGTCAAAACAGCATTCAAACATGTCTAAATAGATGTCACAGTCTTGTTTTTTTTTTTAGAAATGCGCAAAAGAAAGATATAATAAAAGCTTACCGTAAGCTAGCGAGGGAATGGCACCCTGACAACTTTCAAGACGAAACGGAGAAAAAGAATGCTGAAAAGCGATTTATTGAAATTGCTGCTGCAAAAGAAGTTTTAAGTGATCCAGGTAAGAAAAAAAGTCTAAATATTTGTAGGTAATTGCGATACATACATATATAAAATAGTTCAAAAATATGATGCTTTTATATTTTTGTGGTGATTTTAATTTTCTGAGTAACACATATGTGCTAGAATTATAAGGTTTGCGCTTCAAATTTGTACCTAGTTTGTTTGACAACGAACTATTTTACTATTTGGTATATATACGGTACCGACGTTTAAAGGCACCGTTTATAGTTTTTTTTTATAGAAAATCACATAAAAAATAAGTCACCTTTTGCATCAAGTAATGCTTAACTGGACCTTTTAATATTAATTTTGCCGTCAAAAGAATAGAGGTTGAAGTAATGATATCTAGATATAAGATTCAAAAAGTAAGAATAGGCCTGGTTAGTGGTTATCTAGCCACTTTTGATAGCAACTGAAAGTTGAAATAGTATGCAGGTTAAAGACTCTATAAACAAGTTTTATTTTTCATGCAGTCACAACTATATTTTAATCATATTTTTTTTATGTTGCATAGTTTATAAATATTTTTTCTTTCTTAAAGATGGCGTTGCACATATTCAATTTCTATATTAGTTTAATGCAATACATACAATATATTAATTTGTGATATATTTAAGGTCTACTTGTTATATTGCACCAGCCGCAAAATAGCGTAAATTTATATTTTTTTATTTGATGTTCAAACTCTAGTATTGAATGTTAGTAAAGTAGCAGATAAACCTAACATAGTACTAAAGGAGAGTAGCTATTTGGTGATGGGAAAGCTCAAACTGAAGTTTGCGCTCAAGTAAAAGACAATCACATCTAACAACTTTTGTGGTAAGACATTTTTTAGTGCTTATTGTACAAAATATACTTACCTGTGTATTTCAAAATATTTTATTTTACTTGCTGGTTGTACACAATTCATAGATGTATAAAGAATGAAAATTTAGATTTGTAACTTTGTACTGAGTTCTAAATAACTAACAAAATGAATAAGTTTGCTGACAATGTGTGAACGTTTCATGTGAATTGAACATTATAAAGATTATTTTTTTAAATATTCAAAACGAGAAGTATGAGCGTTAAAACTTGTGTACTAAAATATGTTTTAATGTAAAACGCCTAATATTGTTTTTAACATTTAAATTTTTATTTATTTCATAGTTTAAAATATTTTAATAGCAATTTAAATTTTCGCACAATCCCAAAAAGTTTTATATAGGCTTCATTGTTACGGCTACTACTTTTACTTTTTTGCTAATCAAATTTAACCACAACCGTATTTTCGTTGCAGAAAAGCTGCAAATTTACCACGATGGTTACGATCCTCTGGACAGCGACGAAGTCAGTGAGTGGGAACGTGAAAAAGTCACCGGAAACGGCGAAAACATGTTCAAATTCTTCTTCCAACAAGGTAGTGCTGGTAAAACGGTACACCAGCGTCCATTTGAAGACCTTTTTCGAACATTCCAACAACCAAACGCAAAAAAAGCGAAAGAAAACGATGAAAATGTGAAAAAGCGACAAAAAACGAGCCAAGATCGTAGGCAACAAGAGGATGGTCGTGGCCATCAGGATAATTTTGATCGCCGGCAACCTGGTTCTAGCCAGGAGGATAATCGTCGCCGACAAGAGCAAGGTCGTGGTCGTGAGGATAATTTGTACCAACGTCATCAATCTGGTTCTGGCCAGGAGGATAATCGTCGTTCAAAACAAGAGAGGAAAAATGATCCACGCTTCCAGCAACAACGTCACAAAGAACAGGATAGCTTTCGAGAAAAAGATAAAAGATCTTCTTGGAAACAAAGGAGCAATGAGGAGTTTGCATCCCAGAGGAGAACAAAGCAAGATTCTGATACTCGGAAACAAAAAAGCGATCAACGGAGAAAGAGCACGGATTCACGGAGCTCTAAATCTCGCGGAGGTTCTTTCGAACATGAAGATTACTCAAAGCCCCGTCAAGATAAATCCTGGCACGATAGAATGAGAGAACGTTCCAATCCGGACCAAGATGACAATGATGATTATCTAAGAAAAACGGAGGCCAAGAAAAGTGAAGCGAAATCTGAAAAGACCCAATTTAAACGCGGAAAAAAGAAAAAGAAGACGAAATCGACTTGGCAGGATGAACTAACTGATAAGGAGAAAAAATCTGCGAGAAAATACACGAAAGGCACCGATGGGAATTGGTATCACAAGGACAAAAACGGGCGATGGAAAATGAGCGACGGTCCTCCGCCAGATCCAAAGAAACGCTCAACGAAGCGGAAGACAAAAGCGAAGAAATCGGCAAAAGCTGAAGCGGAAGCCAACAACGAATCGCAGTTTGTCGACGAAAGTGGAAATTTCTTCGTTCGAGGCACTGACGGAAATTGGTACATGCGAGTAAAACCGACTCCGGAGGAAGAAGAAAAGCGGAAAGAAAAAGAGTTGAAAGCGAGGAAAGAGTTTCTCCGCAAACAAGAAGAGGAGTTAAAACGGAAAGCGAAAGAAGAAGAAAAAAAGAGACAAGCAGAGCGACAGCGTAGACAGGCTTCCTTGCCGAGAGGGCTCTTCCTAAACGACAAGGATCAGATCTTGGACCAGTTCGGCAACATTTACGAGCAGAAAGCGGGTGGAAAATATTCGGTTGTGTTTCTATCGCCTATGGGGGAAGCGAGACTCAAACAGCATCGGGAAGAATCAGAAGCGGCAGCTCGTGAGAAGCGCGCTCGGAAGAATCCTTCGCGACAAGTCTTCCGTGATTCGGCGGGGAATGTCTTCGTGAAAGATGCGCACGGAAACCTTATAAAAGTCCAGGATAAAAAGTCCTCTTCTGGGCAAAGACGCTTCGAAGATTCGCATCCAGATGAAAATGAGGATTACTATGAAGAGGATGATGAAAGTGATGAAGATTTTGATCACCATGGTGACCCGAGAAGGCATCATCATCAGGAACAAATGAGAAGCTTCCAGCACAAACGGACTTCCAGTTACCACCGGCAACAGAGGAGAAGTGGTCATCCTTTGCATGAAGAGCTCTAGAAGTGAAATGTTTTTTTTGCACAGTTTGTAGCACGTCTGAGATTTAAACTCTACCAACAACAATTGCGGAATCCCTGTCAACTTTGATTTTATAACTTGTGCTATCAACAACTGGCTGCTGTCTGAGAGGAATTTTAAATAATCAGCACAGTGCTCTTATACCCGTGAGTCTAAACCTTTCGGTAGTCGTAACCCCCTTTCATGGAACAAATTTGGGTATAAACAGGGTTTTCGTGCAAGCAGGCAAGGGTAGAAAAACCTGATTAGACCAACGGTTTTGGTACCTAATCAATTCGTGCATAAAACAAATGAAATTGTTTGTTCAAGAAAGTTCTACCTTCTATTTTTTCACCAGTTTAAAGATATTAAATGTGCGGCCTAATTATAAAGGCTCCGTGGTCCACCGATTAAAAAGCGTTGGTCTAGTAGAATTCTAACCTTTTATCTTCTGTACTGTAAAAGAGACCACTAGGGTTAAAAAGAACTTGCTATTTCAAAACATAGGTAGCGACAATCAGGTGTGTTCCGTTTATGAAAAGGTATTTAACCGACAACCCTGAAACCCTGAAGCATGTTGTCGGTCTGCTGTTCCAAGAACTTTTCCATTGAAGCCGTCTCTGTTAACTTTTTTGTGTATGTTTTTGTCGTTAAGCTTTGTTTTTGGTGCGTAGCTTGCGCCTTCATGCTTCAATGTTTTAGGATAGAAAGCTTATTTATGCGCAGCCAATTTTACTCTTCGTTGTGTCTTTGTATCGATGCGCCCAAAAATACAAATTTGTAAAAGTGTATTTTGCGCACAATAATAAACTTTGCGCATGCGTCTTTTATTTCGTGTTTACCGATGCTTTACACCAAAGGGTTATCATTTTTTTATCATTTTTTTTTTCATAAAGAGCTAACTGTAAATATTAAAGTTCGCAGGCCGAATGTAAAATTTTAAATTCAGCTTATGTAACTTGATCATCATTAATCGAAGGAAACATGAATAAATCGTTTAATAGTAAGCTTTATGAAATTGTCGTTTATTTGAAAATTCATCAAAGTTTAGCTTAGTTTTGCATCTGACAAACACTCCTGGTAATAACTAAAATTAAAAAAAAAAGGCTTTACACGGCTCAAACAATATATATATTTTTTATTCGACAAACCTGTAAACGACAGCTTATCTAAAAGAAAGCATCCAGCCAAAGTTTTTTTGTTAACCTTTAAGTTTTTTTAACCTCGAAGTGCCATTAAACAAAGCTAGCACTGCTCCAGAATCTTGCGATAGCGTTATACTTTAGTGATATTCCAACTCTCAGATTGAAATGCGCTGTTTTGAGTTACGTCTTACCAAACTTATGCTTTATGAAATTAAGTAGAACCTTAATTTTATTCGTTTCTCCTTTGTTTTATTAAATCCTATATAACTGTACTTTTAAGTTTATGGGTTGTTACTTTTGGGTGGCAACTAGAATATGATTGGGCAAATATTCTCGATCAATGATGCAAGAAAAAAAAACAACTAGCCTACAGAGAGGTTCGAACTCACGACCTCATATTTCTGGAGGTCGTGAGTTCGAACCTCACTGCATTCTAGTTGTTTTTCTAACCTGCCTTGCTTGTATCATTGATCGACAGATTCGGTGAGTATTTTAATCTCATTATTGCCCTTATTGTTTTGTTATTTTATACTGCGATCGTTCGACGTCATTCACCATAAAGAAAGAGACTTGTTGCCGAAACGTTGGAAAAACAATATAATTACCAGAGGAGCTGTTTTTTTATTAATATTATGCCTGGTAGCAACAGTTTACATATTATAGACTGAGTACAATGTTTTAAAAACAGGATTTCGGCGAGAAAAGTTTTGAGAAAAATCTTAGTTTTGCGGAAAATCGCTGAAAGCTGTTTTTTCAATGAATGTCTAGAATATTGTATATATTATTTGTGGGGCAGTGTTTTCAAATTTTGTGTTCCTTTGCATGTACCTAAACTTAAAAAAAAAATAAAATACAAGGAGTTCAAAATATTTTAAAATAAACATTCATATCAGATTTTGCACAAAATCGTACAAAGTTCTTTAAAGACCTACAACAAATTTTTTGATGAAAATTTCATAAAAAATCCTAACAATTTAGTCCAAAAATCTGAAACTAGTTTATTTTATTTTTACTTTTAAACATCAACGAGCCTAGAAAACTTTGAAGCAAATCATTTCTTTTCGAAAAAACGCAAAATTCCAAACTCTCAAAACAAGTTTATTTTATTTCACAGAAAATCGCAAAAAGTTTGACGCTGGGGTGGATCCTCTTGATCCGGAGCAGCAGCAGGGGGGAGGTCACCACGGATTTAACCCCTTCGGTCAGGGGGGCAGCTTCAAGTTCAACTTCGGGGGTGGGGGAGGCTTCAACGATTTCTTCCACGACGAGTTCTAAGCCTTCTCGTGCAAGGGAAATCTACCACGTAAGTTGTACGAAAATTTCAAAAATACAATCTTGGTAAAACGGCCGTTTTTGTCTAATTATTTTTTACCATTCTTATCGACTTTTTTTGACTGATTTTTTTGTCAACGTGTTTTTTTGGTCTCCGAGTAATTTTTTTTTTTTTTAGAAAATTTTTTGGCATCTTTTTCAACAAGATCAAAAATGTAGTGAAAACCTCAAGGCATCCAAACGATCCGCCTGTTACTTTAATTTTAAAATTAAGTGAAGAGCAATTTTGTTAAAGAAAAATACTATATTATATATTATACTCAATAACAATTGCGTCCCACCTTTTATAAGTGATGCTTGAATTACTTCTCAGTCACTTTAACTGAAGATGATACAAGCTCGTATCGAAACGTCTTCGATTTACTCGAAATTTTTGGCTTTGCAATTCATTATCAAGCCACATCACGGATCCGTGCATAGTCTACCCAACTATTATACTCTATATTACTATAGTACACTCTTTTTATTTGCTTTCTTCACTAAGGTTCAAATTGGACCTTCATGGACCCTCTAAAATAAGTCCACTTATCCCCAGGGGTCTGTGGACCCCAGTTTGAGAACCCCTGCTCTAAATATTTGCTTGTTTTTTCACAGAACATAACGCACTTATCAACAACGAAGATAAACGTCAAGCTCCATTCGCTTCAACCTTCTCAATTCCTACTGTTTATCCTTGCTATTGTATTAGTATTTAAAAGCTCGAATGCTTCATACCAATATTCAGATCTTGCTGTTGAAACACCACTCTTACAGAGGGCTTGTGTGTTTTGACGGTTCGTATTTACTGGGACATTTTGATGAGTGAAAATTGCAGTTAAGACTCTGTTGCGTGGCGCTACGGTTGGTAGTTGCTAAAGATGCCAAAGTTGTAGTCATTTTCTTTGGAGAAATAGCCTTACCACACTCAGTCCACTAAAAGTCAATTTTTCATCAAAATTATTTGCTTTTTAAAATACCACAAGTGTCCTTTCTTTGGGACCTGTGTTCCCAAATATTCATTGTAGCGCGTCCATTGATGGTCATGTCCTTGGCGGACACGTGTCACTTCGAAACGCAGTCTATTTAGATTTCGAGTATCGCGACGCGTATCCGTATTAGGCCGAGTCAATTCGCAATGCGTTTTGACCGTGTGTAGTCCTTTTGCCGTGGTGTCAGTTTCCATCTACGGTCGTGTCCCAAATAATCGCACTCGGGCCTCGTTTCTCAAGAATGTCCGATAATATCGGATCGGAACTCGTCCGATACTTGGGGATCGGTGACCCGCTATACTTACCACGTAGAGTATTTATTTTAATTGCAACTTTCTTAGAAAACATTACATTAGAATTAAAGACGGGCTTTCTTACGCAGAAACAAAATTTCGGTCTAATACCCCGGAATACATTGCAATTGCAGTTTGTTTTCAATTTGTTCATTTAACCGTAGTAATGACGTCATTTGGTATCAGGTCAGGTTCGTTTTACCGAAAATATCGGGTATCGGAAGAATATCCTAGTATCGGACGCGACGTTCAAATAAGGCCTACGTGTCACTAAGCTACGAGTTGTTTTTTTCTTTTTTCGATTCGTTCGTCATTTTCCTTGATTGCATTTTAGGCGAGCTTTTTTTGGTGACGTATTTCGGCGACAGAGTTGTTCTTTGTCACGCAACAAAGAGTTTCGGGCGTACTTCGATATTAATTGGGTTCTTTCGAGATTTGAGAATTATTTTCTTACTTGTACTGTTCTTGTTTTTTCGTTGAGCCACCGGCCAAAGTGGAGCGGTCGTGTCGAAACTATTTAAGCTATATTTTTTTGGTTCTAGAAAATAAAACTCAAGTACGTTGCATTGTCTCATTCTCTAACCAAGTGGCCACTAAACTTTTTGTATAAAGGGTTAAATAAATTGCCGGATGTGGCCAACGGGCCATGTTCGATGACCCCTCCCCTAACCAAGTGGTTCCCAACATTTACATTTATAAATGGATTATATTTTCATTAAGTGGTTTACTACATTGTTACTTTAAATTAGGGGTTCTTAAACTGGGGTCCATGGACCCCTTGGGGCTACGTGAACTAGTTTTAGGCGGTCCATAAAGGCCTAATTGAAATATTAGTGTATATTTAAAAAGTAATCAATTTTTTAAAGAAAACAGTTTATTTAAAAATAAAACGGTTTTGCACTGACTGTATTTGGACTCCTTTTTTAATTTCACATATTTTTGGCCAAAATCAACAGATTTATGAAGTCAATTTGTATTGTGACGTCATCTCTGAAAAACCTGCCTACCGTCCATGCAAAGCAAAAAAAATTTTAGGTGTCCACGGTGAAAAAAATTAAAAAAACCCTGCTTTAAATGGAACACCAAAATCTTCTCCGAACATGTAGAAAACTATTTTTCTAATTTATTGTACTCTAATCTCACACAAAGACATCCCTGTTAAAAACCTTGTCTTCTAGAGATATTTGTGCCGTGTTACTAATGATTTATTTTTATAACTAGGCTACTAGAGTCTAGCAAAACTTTGGGTTGAGTACGTGTTCAGTTTTTAACGGCTTGTAGTTAATTTTAGGATTTGCAAATAAAGCCATTTGAAATATCTTTCCATCGCAATTTCTGAATCAATTAAGCGCCAAAATTCGTGCCGAATCCTACTGTACATTAATTTGTTATTTGCATAATTAAGGGTTGCTTAAGTAAGTTGGATCTAGACTTGAAAGTTTTCCTAATTTTGGGTAAATTGAGGTTTACGCAATTGACAAAAAACCCTATGACATTCTAACGAAACGTTACATAATATCACATACATGTCGCGATTATAGTTTATTTTAAATTGTACAATGTAAATGAATGATGTTTTGCTCAGTCTCACAACTTATAGTTGTCATACTTGCAAACCATGTCAAATTACGTGGAATTTAAACGGAAGCTAACCGTAAATTAGTTGATACTTCGACTGTTTTAGCCTTCTGACTAATAGACCAAGTACGTCAGACAAAGGCCATTTCCTAAAGCTTACCTTGCACAAAAATGGCCACGTGTTATTTCTATAATGCGAACTAAAAGTGACCTCATTTTTCACCGACGCCGCTGAGCTATCACAAACCCACCTAAACTGTTCCGGATAGCGATTGGGAGTGAGTCATCCGCTTATAATAGAAAATGAACATCGGTGCGGTTAGTTAAGGCAAGTTGTTCATACGCAGGCTGGCATTTGATTGACGTTAGTTCAGGCTAAAGTGCAGCTGTTAAGAAGTGTTTGGAGCGAAATTGTTTTAAAGTTATAAAGCGGACAGCTTTTTTGTAAGTTTGTCTTTTTCTTTGTACGGTTAATTTGGGTTGAAGTTCTATTGCAAGTGTTCAATGAAACTATTTATACGTAGAATGCATACCAGAAGCCATACACAAGGTTTTAGCAGTTTGTGAACGTTTCGAATGACGACGTTGAAAAGAACTTAAGAATTCTTAATACGTTTTTAATTCAACCTATACATCTGTATGGGCTTTGATATGCATTGTACATCACACTATAACCTTTAGTAATTATACTCATATAAAATCTTTATAAATTAAATAAAACTGCTGACTGAAAACTTGTTTACAACGCTTTAATTAGTTAGATTTAACTTTGACAGGTAACACTGGTCTAATCCAAAACTTTTGGATGTTGTGTTTAAAAAAATTGCGAAAGTTTTATTTTTTTCGAGGCCTCACTGAACAGCAATGTACAAAGGGGGAAGCAATTCAAACAATAGTTGGTTTCGTTTACATGACGCAATAAAAATTTCACACCTTGGCAAAATTCGATCAGACTGTGTTGTGAAAGAAATAAAGCAAGCTCGAAGTGTAATTGTTATTCATTTTTGCATGAAAACAGCTAGGAAGAAAAAAATTGGTTGAGGAGAGATTAAAGTGCAACAACTTTATTCTATATCTGTTCATTAAAATGCAACAGTTGAAAGTTAGTTGACTATTAGATATGCGGTCGTGGGAGCAAAATTCCTGACAAAAAATTTCCTCTTATAAACTTTCACGCTTGGCAAATAAGCTTAGACCACCTATAATTAAAATAGGTTCCTCTGGCATATATATTTGTTTTTTTAACCAACGTTTTGGCTTAAACTTACTTACTTAGTGTGATTTTACTTTGCGTCCTGTTGGCTTTGTGTGTCAGTCCCTGACGAAGGCTTGCCGGATAGTAAGCCGAAACGTTGGTTAAAAAAAAAAATATATATATATATATATATATGCAAGAGGAACCTATTTTAATTATACTATGCCTGGTAGCAACAGCATATTTATTTAAACCACCTATACCGAAATCAGGATTCCTTAATATTATGAAAAAATGAATTTAGAAACATCTGCCTAAAATATTAAAGTCAGTTGGCGCCAAGAAATCATTTTAAATTTATTGATTGGAGTTGGTTTAAATTCCTTAAGATTTTTTTATAGCACAAGCATTTGCAACAAATAGTTTTGTTTGACTTGACTATGATTTGTTACTTGCGATCCACAAATGAACTCAATTAGAGCCAATAGGCTACACAACTGTGGTTAAACCTTTGGCGTTTGTTAGTCAATTTCGCTGTGAGCGACCTAGGATTATGTGCAGAATGCCGAAGACCATCAATAGGTTCTATATCCATACCTAAATGCCACATTATGTAACCCATCAGTCTTCAAAGCAACGAAAGCCGCACGTGCATCGCACAATACTCTTACTGGTGAATCCCGTTATAATGTGTTTTTCGTTATATACGTTGTTGTAGGCTATTGCATAGTTTAACTCGCACATAAACCGGTGTGCAGCCCAAAGTCTGTACTTATCAGTTTAATACCTGGGACTAAAAAAAAGCCTGAAGCTTCATAAGCTACACCAGCATGAGTGATTGGCATTGAAATCAGCGTTGAAACCGTAATGACTTAAAAAAGGTCGCCGACCCCGCATAGCACGAAGCATTATCTAGCATTCTAACGAGCTCAGCCGGCTGTAAAAAGGTCAGGTATGTGTGGCATACCAAGTGAACCCGTTGGTTAATTTGAGGCCTGGTTTTAGCTTGCAAACAGCTGTGTTGTGAGATCGTTGTAACTTTGGAATGGCAGAAGCGTAAACCTGACTATAAGTTTTATAATGCAGCTTAAAAACAAATCTCAAAGCCAAAAAGTTCGAGTAAATCGGCATCATCTTAATAAAGACGTTTCGATACCAACTTTTATGATCAGTTTAGTGTGCAATGACACGGTTCGTATCGAAACATTCTTTTCAAGGTGATGTCGATTTACGTTTTTGACTTGCTACATTACAGATCCGTACATAGAGTACTCAAGTTTTATAATGTTTTGTGCATATACGTACGAGATTGCAATTTGTTTTACATGGTTTAGGTTAGTGCTGAGTATAAGTTATTTGGTTTACAGTCAGACTACGCTAATAGTCAAATTGCGCTCAAAAAACTAAGTTTTCTTTTTTATAAGACGATCCTTACTTAAAACAACCTAATTCTTATATGTTATATATTGTTATGTACATTCGAATATTGTGGGGTTTGAGAAGTAAGGTCTCAGTTTAAAGGTTTTTTCAATAGTCATATTCTACACAAAACTTGTCTTTCATAAGACCATTCATGCTTAAAATAACCTTGTTTGGAGCATAATGGTTGGAGGTTGTGGTAGGACGTAGTGAGAATATTAAAGTCCATACAAAAGTAGGTAACATTTTGAACGTTTCAAATACCATACTTCGTTTGTCATTTTTTAACATCTAAACCTCATTCTTCTTTATGGAACGATTCTTGCAGACATAATGTCTCATCGTTTATTTACCAGGGCTTGGGTCGGTGTTGAGTTTTGACTTTTCACTTTGATCTTTAAATCGCCATTAAAATAACATCGGAAAAAAAATCGTCGGAATGGTTAAGTCAATATTTCCGTGAAAAGATTCTGATAAAATCCAGACTAAAACGTGACTTTAAAGGAGGTGTAATGGTCGGCCGCTTCACTAAAGTAAATAACTTATCCAACCTCACTTTCCAGGCTGAAATAACAACCAGACCCAGACAATTTCTACAAATCTTTGCCTTAAGAAATATTTCGTCTGTTACCGACTTTAGGATTGCTGTAAAAAGTAGTTTAAAGCAAAAATCTTCAATAAATGTACAAATGCGTTTTAAGCAACGGTTATATAAACGTTAATGCATGTAGCAAGTCAGGTAACAGCGAATCGTAATTAATGTGAAATAAATCAGAAATAATTAGCTAATCGGCGATAAGTGAACTTTTACGGTGTAAAAAATTGACCAAGATCGGTGGCTTCAAATCTTGGATCTTCGCAACATTGTTTTTATCCATACGCGTATTGTCAGTTACGATCCGCTACCTTAAATATGACAACTAAAAAATGTAGAATAAATCCCAATAAAACTTATACGTTGTGTCACAATTACGCAAGTTTCTTTGCAACAAAATGATTTGACCCTAGGCTGTGGTCAGTGAGATTTTATTCTGAACTGCGACATGAAAATCGTTTTATGACGGATGTTAAATATTAAAGGGCAAAACAACTTTTCGTCGTGATGTGGTATCATACTAAAATTAAAAACATTATTAAGAGGTCAGTTTTATTTTATTAAAAAAAACAATGACATAGATTTCTCTTTGAAATAGCTTACGACATGTGATTTCTGGCTAGTATTTTGTTACGTGTTATTCAGCATTTGCAATTTTATAGTCAGCAAGCATATTAGCATTTACCAGTAAAAGACAATTTGCTATGTTTTCACAAATAGTAGGTAAAAGAAGAACTTTATTAAGAATTATGATTACTAAGATTTAGGGTAAAGATAACTTAAAAAGTCAAAAATTATGCAGAAAATTGCCAAAACGGAAACTGACGGCAGCGCACCAGGCGTGAATATAACGGTTGCTTTCAAAGTTCGCCAGACGAAAAAGAGAATGCCAGGATGCCGAGGAAACGCATTGACATTCAAGCTTTCGATGAGTTCTTCGAATTCGAAACCAACAAACTGAATTACAACTTCAAAAGCGCGCTTGCAAGAAACGTGCACCGCAGCAGGGACAGTTCCAAGGGGGCATATTGCCATTAGCCCCCAACAAACTTTATTTTTTTATATTAGCATATTTCCTGGAGGTTATGTTTTAGAAACTTTGTAGCATAATTGTTTGTAAAATGTAGTAAAGCGTATCAAAGCGTTGCAGAAGTAGGCAGCATTTTGAACGTTTCGGATAAGTCTTAAGATAATGGCTGGAGGTTGTAGTTAGACGTAGTAAGAATATCAAAGCCCATACAGAAGTAGGTTGCATTTTGTGAACGTTTCGAATTTCTCTTTATTGATATACAACACTGACCATGAGGGCCTTAATATTCTTACTACATTTTAGAAACTGAAATATGTCATGTTTTAGCCCATTTTTATCAAAACGTCTTATCTGGTACGCCTCACCCTCTAAAATAAAAGTTTGGGCCGCAAAAAAAAAGTGTTTTTCGTCTTTTTAGTTTAAAACTGCGTCACGTTATAACGCAACTTTGTGACGTCATTCCTAAAATTTATTTTCATGCCCCTCCCAAACTAAAATCCTGGATGCGCCCCTGCAGTGAGGAGAAATTGTTTCCGCTAACCGGGGTCTTGCACTTGGACAAGGAATGTTTACTAGAACCGAAGTTGAACTTAAAACCCTGCCGTGCAAAAAGTTTTGTTTTAACTTGGATTAAAAAATCGTAGCCCCGTCGTTGCTTTATTGATTAACCGTTTTAAAACTCCAAATTGACAAGCAAAATTAAAATTAAAAAATTGACAAGTTGTATTAAATCAGTTTTCCGAGATTAGAAGGACTTTAAGTATAACATTTTTTCTAACTTTTTGATTTGCCTGCGTTTTGATTTTTGCATAACAAACTTAATATTATTTTATTATCACGCATAATATTTTCATTAACGAATTTAAAAAAAATAGACGACAAGACACCCAAATGTCTATTTTATAGTCCTGTAGCATTGGGATAACTTAAATGTAACTTGGTAATTTGGTAAAGGCCCGTAAAAATATAAATCAGCTGATCAGCTGGGAAGTAAGTCTAACTTGTCATGCTACTTGGGAGATCGTTATATATGTCACAGCGAAGCGGCCTTTAGACGCGGTCAGGGCGATTAGTATTTAAAGGTGATTTGCTATTGACAAGGTACAGGATGTAGGCATAAGCAGAAGCATTCTACGAGCAGTAATGTTAAAATCAAGCCTAAAAAAGACGTAGTAAGAATATCAAAGCCCATAAAAAAAGTAGATAGCATTTTGTGAACGTTTCTGATAATTCTTAAGATAATGGCTGGGGGTTGTAGTGAGATGTATAATGAATACCAAAACCCATACAGAAGTAGGTAGCATTTTGAACAATTCAAATAACTCTTTGTTCATTTTTACCATATTGAGAAGGCACTTTAACTACAACCTCCAGCCATTATCTTAAGAATTATTTCAAACATTCACAAATGATACCTACTTCTGTATTTGATATTCTTACTACGACGTACCATAACCTCTAACCATAATGCTCCAAAGCCACTATTAAGGTTTAAAGCATCTAGAAATGTGCATTACCCCTTGCGTTGTCGATTTTGCCCTAAATTATTTGTAAGTGCCTGCGCAGTTCAGGTAAAGTCATATATCGATTGGTGCAAACATAAATTCGCCAGCTGATTGAAAAGACAAGCGCCAAACATTAAAACAAGATTGTAGGTTTATGTACAACTTTAAATTGCTCAGAAGTGCGTTGGTCAAATTTATTCCTGATCAATGAGATTACCAATAAACACATGTTTTTTGTTGTTGATGCCAGGAACTTTCAGTTGGCATTAACTTAAAGCTATAAATCAGGTTAACTACTTACAAACAATAATAGTTGTAGGTTTTAGTTCGACGTAGTAAAAATATTAAATCCCTTATAGAAACAGGTAAAGTTTTGTGAAGGTTTTGTAAAGAAACGACGCTGCGTCGTTTCTTTACAGTTTCGAATATCTCTTTATTCATTTTCAACATCTCCATGCGTTTTTATCATGTTGAAAATGAATAAAGAGATATTCCAAAGTTCAAAATGCCACTTACTTCCTTACTTCTGTATGGGCTTTGACAATTGTACTACTTGTAAAAACACAAGTGTCGAGCACAGTGACTCTTAAACTCTGTTTCTCGTAATACTAGAGATTCTTAAGAGTGTCGCATAATTGTTTGGTTTTGGGGAAAATAACTTACTTTTTTATTACTTGAAGACATATAGACAAGCACGAGAGACACCATGTGAGTCCAGCATCAAAACAAGATTGTAGTCTGATGCACAATTTAATTCGCAAATGTTTTTTATCTCGTGTTCGGAGGTTTCATATCTACGTCATTTCCTGTTACTCAAGACAAAATGTCAAAATTTGGCTCGATTTTCCCTCACGAATTGGTACTTTTAGCTAGTTTGTTGAGTTTAGGGTAAACGAAGCCGCAAAAGACTTGCTTTAATGCCCATCTTCACACACAACTGCATTTTGTCTGGCAGAAGTTTGAGTTTAAAGTCGCTTTAGCCTGTGTTGAAATTTGAAGCGACGGGGCATGCAAGTTTTTCCAGGGTATATTTTAAACATGTTTAAACGTTATTACTAAATTGCAGTGTTGTAATCATTTTAGTCAATAACAGGCCATTGTATGTTTCGGCGTTTTGTAAGTTGATTTACAGATTGCAAGTTACCGTTTTGGAGTAACAGTTGTTTTTGCTTGTCATTTGTAAGAATACGGAAAAACAGCATAACTTATTCACAAAAACATAACTGATTTTTATCGCCTGTAAAGTCTTGCTTCTGTGTTTACCTTATTTAACGTTGCAATTCTGCGGTATTTTGAAAAGCAAACAAATAGAAGGTTAATTTTACACCGATGTGAAATTCACTTAACAAGGGTAATACTTTGCACCTTTTTACAGCCTACTATAGCTTATTCCAGTCGCATTAAAACACCCGTTTACAGAAGTGGTGAAAACACCAGCAGCTTTATGATCTTCCGATATGGATGCGAGCGTTCAGAAGACAGAGGAAAGCGAATCCAAGAAGAGTAGTGAGTCGGAAAAAGTCAAGAAGACTCCGACCCTAAAGGGAAACATCTTTATCATTTTAATCCTCGTCATTTACATTCTATTCAATCTTCTCGGAGCTTACATTTTCCTGGTGATCGAAGGAAATGGCAATTCGGATTTGAATCAGAACGAGGTCCACTGGTTTACTGAAGTTAAAAGGGAGTTTCTTGCAAATCACTCTGGACTCATAAGCAACAAAGAGCTGGATTTATTTATTGAGGTAGGCTAATTTCAAGGTGTATCATGTTGGCAAGCGCGGATCAAGAATTTTTGTTTGGGAGGGCAAATAAATGTTTTTCTAGAGATGACGTCACAAAGATACGTCATGTGACGTTATGACGCAAAGTTACGTCAAAACGTGGCATTATAAAGAAGGACCCTTAAGAACACGGCAAAGTTCGTTAAGTTTAGGGTCAGAGAGGTGTTACTTTTAATACAAAAGCTTCGCAAAAGATGTTATCGAAACGCCTTAACCTCGTTTAAGCTGCCAAAAAACTTAGACTAGTTATAATAAACAGCCCCTAACTGTATTTTTGCCTATATATAATCGGCAAAAAATACAGTTATGGGTTGTATATTTCTACTACGCTTTTTAGCCTGTTGCATGTATACGTTAACAGCGGTAGCCCAGCAATGCTATAGTTATCAAGTAAGAAAGTTATCTAATGTTAAAAGCTATACACATATATTTTGCCAGCAATTGTATCATCAGTATATCCTAGTTCAAACGAATGCATTAAATTGTCGGCTTACTGCTGTCGCTTGTTAAGACTTGAGGTCGAACATCATCTGTCAAGGCCCTTACACTTAAATAGAATTGTTGTAACGTTAAAATTCGGGACATTTCGGGATTGAAAGACAAACTAGAGTTGACAAACTTTTGGTAGAAAAGTAAGGTATAACATAAACCCGACCTGATTTATCGTTATCATTTAAGACAGGTTCTTAATATGATATCCATGCATTTGAGAAATGAGGCTTCTATAGATGGATATTATACATCGTTAAATATTGTATAAGACGATTATGTAATATTTGTTGCAACATGCTAGGAGTCCTACTGAATGTAACAATAGTCCTTTAGTCACTAAGATAACACGTTACATACGATACTACTGCGGCCATAAAACCTGCTTTTATTGGACCTTACAAAACGTTTGGCGTGCTTTCGTAGCAAGTTGATTGAGTGTTTTGCGCAGAAAGTTCTTCTCTCAATCAACGAAGGCGCAAATGTAACAGGAAACGTGACTCTAGTGCCACAATCTCCGTGGACTTTGAGCAGTGCATTCATGCTTGCCTTCACCATTTCAAGCACCATCGGTCAGTTGGTAGAAATATTAGGTTGTACAATATTATAGTGATTTTCGGATAAACAGAAAAATTGTTTTCAGAAAAACAAAAAAATTATTTTCAGAAAAAACAAAAAATGATAAGTACGATTATTTTTAATTTTACTCTGAGCATGTTTTAAAGGAAATTAAACTAGGGTCAAATGTACCATAGGACAAAATAAACCAAATGTAAATCGATATATTTGGGATCTGTGATTTAATAAAATATCGGTTAATATTTTGAGTTTTATGATCGTATTCGACAGCACTACATTATGAGTGTTAAATAACTTCGAATCAGAGCCGATGCCTGATGCGAGTTGTAGTGTATTTACATAGAAAAAGTAAGAAAATATTTAACAATCAGGGCTAACTACGATACTTGCCAAGTCAGATATACGGTTACAAGACATCAACTGTATGTACTGCAGGTTACGGTGTGCTGACGCCGATTACAAGCGGTGGTCAGCTCTTCTGTATTGTCTACGCTTTACTTGCAATCCCTTTCACTGGTTTGTTGGCCGCTAAGATGGGCTTCGTCATGGCATTTTACATACAAAAGGTGAGACTGGGTCATTGATGCATATGTGTATGTAAACCCTTCATGTGTGTGTATATGTAGATAAAAGCACACGGCGATAAATGGCACATGTGTCAGTCCAGGGTTGTAATAACTTAAGTCAATCCGCCTTAAGTGCATTTGAGTCACAATTTTGAAATTAGTTTACTTAACTCATTAGTCTTTTGGGCAAAATGCCTTAACTTGGAAGTCATTGTGTCAAACATTTTGGGTGTAAATTAAAACCTAAAATGATTACATTGACCTGTTGAAGGCACTTATTCACGAAAGCGATAAACAAGATAAAATATAATTTGAAATACGAAACCAAGCCATAAAGCGTTTGCTATGAATATTTTATTCATTTTTAAATTGGATTGGACGTAGAATGTATAGTGTTTCCGCGCATACATTCGGAAGTGATATCTCTGTTTTCATCTAATTTGCAATTCCCGTTATAGTGCAAGAAAAACATTAAACGTTGCATAAAGTTCCTTAAACTTATGCTGCTGTTTGAATGTCAAATATAGGATTTGACTTCGTAATTAATCCTAATAGTTTTGTTGCGGGATTCTCTATACGTTTTAAATTGTTATTTGATACTTTTTGTATGGCAGTGAAGACGTAAATACTAAACATATTTTGTCAACTTAAGTAAAATTATCCAAAAATAAGTCGAGTTAATTTTCAAAGGTGTTGTTCAAGTGATTTGTAATAAAAAAAATTGCGTCAAGTTGTCTTTACTTAAAGATTTAAATCAAATCCATTATTTAAAAAAGCAATTTATGGAGTTCAATGTACATTAGCGTCAACATTCTGGCAACTCAAATACGTACAGCAGTGGTTCTTAAACTTATTAGCTTCGCGTGGACCACGTTAAGCAAAAAAATCCAAAAAGATGACGTCATAAATTGACGTCACAATACAATAGACTTAAGAAATCTGCTGATTTCAGGCCGAAAATGTGAAAATAAAACAAAGTCTGAATACATTCAGTGTAAAACCGTTTAATTTTAATTAAACTCTTTTTTTTTAAATTGATTACTTCTTAAATGTACACTAATATTTCAATAAGACCTTCATTAACCCTCTAAAACTAGTTAACAGACCTCCAATGGACCCCAGTTTAAGAACCCTGACGTACAGCAAACACACAATTATGAATTTTCTTTAAATTTCGCCAACGTTAAAATGCAGGCAACCACGTCCATTTGTGATCGCGTCCCCAAAGCAAAGACGATCAGCATTCTACTGACTTCTCTCTTCGGAATTGTCATTTACATTATCGTTCCCAGTATTCTGCTCTTTTTCGTCGGAAATGACGAAGGCTGGACCTTCGTACAGTGCCTTTATTGCGTCATAATCACCCTAACCACCATCGGTTTTGGCGATTTGGTTCCAGGTAATTTTTTTTATTTGGGGTTTGTTTGTGTTTCGCCGCATGTGGCGCTCGATAGCTAAATGACTACTTATAGCTTGATGTTTAGTTTTCCGAAAAGATCAGTTAGTAAAACTTAGTACGTATCACCTTTATACAAATATAAATTAGAAAATAAAGGTATTTTTGCACTTGGTAAATTTATTGCCGTATCAGGAATGTACAATTTAAATAGGTATTGGAGTGACGCCGATACCACTGTAGTATCGGACAAGTACCGATACTTTCACATGGCATCGAGTATCGGCTCCGATTCGACAATATCGGACATCCTATATACAGTTTTCATGTAATTTTTCCGAAACTCTTGAATTTTTTCAAAATAGAGGTCATACGGCAGTGGTCAGCAAACTTTTCTTGTCGCGGCGCAAAGTACTCTTATCAGAGCTATTGAAGGCCCACTACGTAAAACCACTGCGAAACAGTGGCGGAATCGGGATATTTGATTTTAAGGTGAAATATTACACGGCGCCTTGATGACCAAAACATTGCCATGCCTTAATGTAAAACATATAAAACGAAGAATATACGCGCGAGGCGCGAAAAATTTTGGGTTTCCATATAGTTAAAGTTGGCAAAAAAAATAGTTCGACAGGCACTCTCAGGGTCACATTTAGCACGTGGACCTTTCCAAGCTGGGCAAATTTAAAAATTTTATGCCACACCAACTTTTAAAATAAAGTGCAATGAATGTACGGCTATCACGCAGCCCACTAAAAATGGCTCTGCGGCCCACAGTTTGCCGACCACTGGCATACAGTTACAACAACGACACGTCTGAAACAAGTAAACTTAAAAAAACCTGAGGTTGTCCTTAGATAAAATGCACAAATATCCAACTGAAATATTAGTTGAAAAAGCATTCAAGGCAATAGCTGGATGGCCTGGTGAAAAGGGGCTTGGCCTGGTGATAAAAAAACATTTTTTTACCGATGCGGCGTACCGGCTTACTTTCAACACTGATCAAACATCTATAAATCCTGTTAACCAATATAATTACAAACATGATGATAGCAAGTACTTTTTACAGACCCAGGAACTAGCGGTGGATTCCTGACCACCATCCTGGTGTTGGTGTGGGTTGTGGCTGGACTTGCTTGGTTCGCTACAATCGTCAACCTCGTCGCTACTGTGATGACCAAGCAAGTAAAAAGCATCAAGAAAAAAGTCAAACAGCCAGCGCTAATTGGACGTAAGTAGCGTTATCGCGTGCTTACAACTTACTGTACACGCCTTAACTTTAAGACAGAGCTACGGAGTCGGAGTCGGAGTCGGGCTCGGGACTCGACTGAGTCGGTTTGTTTTGCTGACTCGGATTTGGGACTCGAGTAAGACTACGTAAGATTACACCACAAGTCCCGAGTTCGTCGTGTGCATGCGCAGTCCACAAACTGTGCTGTAAATGTGGAATAGCATATGGTTGAATATTTTTTAACTATGTACTGTGGGGGGATTAATTATATCACACCCCTATGCTTGGATTGCTATATACCCACCTTATTAGTCACGTAAATGGATGAAATACAAACTGCAGAGTTGACACTAGACTAGGGATTCGGTAGTCGGACTCTAGTTGTTTTTAACGACGCCGCAGCCCTACTATCTTTTAAATTAAAAAGTTGCAGCTAGTTACACATTAACAAACCTTAACACTACCTCAAATTTTAAAACCTGTCTATAGTGTCGTTATATAACAATTTTGCTATGGCAGTTAGTATTTCTGAGAATGTTTTTTTTTAATTAAAAGTATCAAATAAAATATTTTTAAAGAGCTATATAATTTCAAATTGCTCCTCATAGAAAATGGTTTAAAGTTTCAACGAAAATTCGTAGAAAAAAAATAAAGAATATTTTTTTGCTTTTTAGAACTAACCGAAAGGCGAAAAGGCAAAGCGACTAAGGATGGCAAAACTTCTAGTATTGAAGGAATTAGTTACAACGGTCGTCCTTCGTCGGTAAGTATTTCATATCAAAGTAGGCTTGCCATCTACTAATCCGGTTTCATTCCTGAATATATAACTACCAATAGCAGTACCTATAAACTGATGTTTAAAACAGAATTTCATGCATTACAATGTTAGGTTGTAGTTTTGGCATTAAACTCTTGCGGGACTAAAACAAACAGTCAAGCACTCTGATGGATGGACTATATTTAAAGCACATGTGTAAATATAACAAAACAACTTAATTAGCTTTGCTGGACGTGGTAAAGAATTGCATAATTTACATAAAGTATTAAAATACTAGAAAAGCAAAGTAAATTAACTTGAATATATAAACAAAGACGTTAGGATAGAAGCTTTCTAAAATGTTTCTAATGTTTCTTCCACAAACCAATAATCCCGCAGGAAAGTTCCAGACGTTTTTGCCAGGTCATGCTGTGACGTGTTTCTATCAGGGACACATAAACACCTGTTTTTGTCAGGTCGACGATGACGTCATTTCGAACGGTAGCGATGACGTGGGCGGCTTTTCGTCTGACGTATGCGTGCAAACGGAACCAGCGATGCTAGGCCCGGGTGGCGTCCAAACTGTCATACTTTCAAATCTTGACGCTAACTGAACTTCAAATGCTTTTAATGCCGTATAAGGCTTTGTGCTACGAAATCCCGAGGTCTGCGGTTCGATTCCAGCCCAAGTAGCATGTCATTCGAATACGCCCAGCGGCTTAAATGCTTAACAAAATTATAAAAGCTTTACATTCAATTACTTTGAATGCCGTATAAGGCCTAATGTGCTACGGAATCCCAAGGTCTGTGGTTCGATTCCAGCCTAAGAAGCATTGTCATTCGAGTACGCCTAGCGGCTTAAATGCTTAACAAAATTATAAAAGCTTTACATTCAATTACTTTGAATGCCGTAGAAGGCCTAATGTGCTACGGAATCCCGTAGTCTGTGGCCTAAATAGCATGTCATTCGAAAAAACCTAGCGGCCTAAAGCTTGAGAAAATTATAGAAGCTTTATCGAAATCAGTCAGTCTAACAAAAAGCTCGCGACCTCGGTCGAACTGAGACCGTCGCTCTACGACTGAAAGTGACTAAAAGATCACAGACATTAATGTTCTCATTCATCCGAATTAGTTAAAAGTATTTTCAAACCCTTTACATTAAAGGGGTATTGTCACCTAATCATCGCCTTTTTAATCTTTGCCCCACCAAACAACCACAAGTTGTTGCAAAAGATGGTTTATTTTCACGCTTTGCATGATTGCCTTGCTTGCACAGGTTCGATCTAATCGTTTGCCGAAAGTCATTTAAACGTACAACAGAAACAGTAGCCTTAGCAGTTAAGCAGTATATACTGGCAGTGCGAATAAAGGCATAACTAAAGACTTAACGTTAAAGATGCTACCTACTTTCTATATGGACTAAACTTGACGTCTTGACCTCATGTCGACAAAGCCTATAGCGGCCAAATAAAACCTAATTGGACATTATGTACGTAGGCGGCTAAACGACCAGATAACGGCTTACCTTCTTCTAAAACAATGAAGTCCTTAGCATTGCAGTTTCGATTCGCAAGCATTTATTGCTAGTTCAGCACAATGCCATAGAATATTGCTTCCTGTTTTAAAGGTAAAAAGTTGCAGTAAGAATCAATTTAAACGCTTTATGACTTTCTTCTTATCTTGTAGCTTTTTGCATTTTGTTTTTACCGTTTTGGCAAAATAGCAAATGCTCCATTTTAATTTTTTTTCAACGCCCAGTTCATCGTTGCCATAAAGATTTGTTTATTTACATTAAAAATGCAAGGAAACTTAAACATAGTGAATTATAGTTGTTCAATGAAAGTCAAGCAAAAAATTACAAGTAAGAAGATATTTGGAATACATAGTTACAAGGTGCTATTTTAGAAAAAAATGAAGTTATTTTGCTTTGAGGCAATAAATGTAAAAATGATCTGATAAGAAACACCAGGGCTTCATGTTTCAAAAATTAGAGAACGTACATCAATACTGGAATGTAAAAGTTTTAAATTACCTCGCTAAAAATTTCACAGTTAAATTAAAACACATAAACAAAAAATGTCTGTGTACAGTTGCAAAAATCAAATCAAACTATTGCGAAATAAAGTCACTACAGCTAAAGTCATTACGACAAATAAAAAAGTCAGTTTAAAAAAGCAATGAAGAAATTGAAAGTGGCACAAAAATAAAAACAACTTAGTGCTGTGGGAATTATAAGGCTTCGATTAAGCGTGGGAAAGATAATCGGGCGTCACATTACAGTGCAAGCTAAAACAAAGGCTCACGTAACAATGGTGCTATTGTCGTTGTTGACGTTTGAAAGTCGCAAGTCATTTGGGCTTCAGTGGGATTTACTAAGCAGTGGTTACCAAACCTTTTTTAGTCACAGAACCCATTTAAAAGATTATCAAGCTTACGAACCCATAATTTTTAACTGGCTCCAACCAATTACTTATCAATTAATTTATAAATACTAATTAACTTTAAATGTAATGTTAAACCCCCTGTGACCGTGTTTTATGTACTTCTGATTTCTAATTTCTACAACGGTGAATATGCTACAGGTTTTGAGTTACAGCTCGCATTTTAGCTTCAAGGTGGTAAAGGTAAATTATATTGCAAAGAAATGGGCTTCAAACAATGTAAAATCGTTCACATATAAATTTTGATCAAAATTGTAAAAAAGCGTTTTATGAAATAAAAATGGTTGTACACCTTTTGGTAGTTTTTAAAATACAGTTTCAAACCTTAAAAACACAGAACAAAAATATAAAAAAATACCAAGGTTGCATTTTGGAGGGAACTTGTGACAAAAGTCTATCGCCAACCTTTTTCATTTCCTGTCATTAATGCAACAACGGAGCGAACAACATTTCTTGTGGTGGCATAAGAGGGGTAGATGTCTGGAATCTTGTCTTCGATGCTTTCCCAACGAATGTAATACCTGGAAGAGTTTAGAAAAAGTCAATTAAACAGAAACAACTTGAGTCATGCCATTTTTCTGTAAAAAAATGTTAACTCAAAAAAAGTATGTGATTGTCAAAAAGAATTTTACCAAGTGTAAGTTGTAAAGGTGAAATAGAGAGTTGTTAAACATTTTCTAACCATGAATTGTGAGTGGATAATTTATATGACAGTCTTATGAGAGGATTGCTGAACATTTTGCCCGTGGTTATTTTTAACCGACTCTACAGCCCTGGTAACTGTTATGATTACTTAACATGGCTCCAACTGAATATTTAAAGAATTCCAGGTCAGCCCTTACTTGAATTCTTCTCTATAGTGACTCTGTGCCCTTGCTTTTGCTCTTTTCGAATTGCTGACAACTTTGAACAAGACGACAAAAGTTCTGTAGACGCGAACGCAGGTCACAGGGTCAAAACACCCCCAGGACGGATCTAATCCGCTAGAAAAAGTCGAAGTGGTGGTTTTTGATGGAGAAGATATCAAGGAAGAATTTGGTGAAGCAGAACCACCGCTCGACCACAGCGAAACACACTCAGCGACAAGATGATCCAAAATTGTTTCCTGAAAATTTACATGTTTTTAGTGCTGTAAAAGTTTGGTTTAATAGTTAAAAAATGTTTTATTTTTATTGTATAGGCAAGGTAATTGTTTATTAACATATTTTACAAAATTACTGAACTTATTTCAAAAATAACAACATTTTTACAGAGATGGTCTATTGTACCCGATGGTCCAAAATTGTTTCCTGAAAATTTTAATTTTTTTAATGTTTGCAAGCTTGTGAAAGCTTGGTTTTGTTGGTGAGTAAAATTATTTCAGTTGTTTAGGCAGAATCTTTTTACAGAGTTTAGGTAATAAGTTGAAACTAAATGGTATATTGCAGTCACACATGCTTTGAAAAGTTTATATTCGCCATAGTCCACTATGTTCAGCGGTGTGAAAAACTAAAAGATATATTTCGTTTCACGGCTTAATGATTAAAAAAATTTAATTTACAAATTGAAAAAAAAATTTAGGGTCAATAAAATTAGCTCATTAGTTCCAAAGTCTATCCTAAGTATATTAAAAAAAACACTCTTTCTTTAAAACTATAAGTGTCAAAATTGTATCCTGGATTTTTCTTAACAGATGTATCCACTCACCAAATTGGGACTTGCGTCGATGCAAGAATGTAAAATAAATGAAGTTAGTCCTTGTTTGCTTACATTCCCGCTATTCCAAGTAGCCTTGAAATAAATAAAAAATAATAACTCATTTATGGAAGTCAAATATGAACAACTAAATATAATTTTTAATAATATTAATATATTAAATAAACTGTCTTGACCAGGCATTACATTAAAAAAAATCCTAGAAATTGCCAGAGGGGCTATTTTAAAAATTAATTTTAACATATTTGCCTTAGCTTAAAAAAAAAACATTTATAATCCCAGTTGGGATGTAAAAAAATTGATTTAAAATACTAAAACTTACTTGTTCTGCAATGACAATTAAATGGTATAAAACCGCAATAGCCGCTCTAAAGTATTCCATCGCTAGAGCTTTTAGTTCAGCATTTGATGCAACTTTATTTCCATTGACAGGAAATGTCAGCAAACTTTCAAGAAAACTCGCATAGAATGCGTAACTAAAAAAGCAAACTGTTAGGCAAAGGATTTTTCTATAAACATCCAAATAATTACTTTTTTGTTTGCAAGATTTTCCGGCAAGTTTTTAGTGATTCACTTTGTTGTAGAAGAAGGGACAAAGTTTCAGCGATGAGAATAGCACACCTGTAAATAAAAACAGGTTTACCAGAAGAAAGTTTACTTAAAAACAATGGTTTCGTCTAAATTGCAATTTTGTAATTAAGTAAAGGTTTGTGAAAATTAAAAAACTTAAATTAAATTCTGGAGCATAATGGTTGGAGGTTGTAGTTATTTGTAGTAAGAATGTCAAAGCCCATACAGAAATAGGTAGAATTTTGAACGTTTCGAATAAGTCTTTATTCATTTTTTAACATAAATTAAATTCATGAAATTTTTGTTTAAATATTTTATTGGGCTAGGTTAACATTAACACTCTTTGTCATTTATTTTATATATAACATAATTCGTCATATTGACAAAAAGTTGTTTTCAACATTTTGTCCATGTTGCAAAAGTATGAATAGACAACAAAAATGTAGAAAAAACAATTTAAATTTTCTGCCAACTTTTTACATTTTAACTTAACCTTTATCACAGGCAATTGCCATCAATAGAAAACAGATGATTTATTTGCCGATTTTATTTTTACTTGGTCATGAGAGCAACAACTTACTCCACTTGGTCAGCATGTTGATTTCCATTTACTGGAACACTTGGCGTCAGAAAACACTTAAAAAAATCCACGCATGCGACAAAAAGTTGGCCATCCTGCCAGAAAAGTTTTTGGACTATTTTGTTGCTTATTGCAACTGTTTTTAGCTCGTGGAAATACCTACAAAAAAAAAGGAATTTTTTTACACCGAACCGGGTTATTGGTTATAATTAATTATATTTTATTTTTTAGCATTATCATTATTTCTTAACATACATCACTCAAAATTGTTACCAATGTAATGGCCTCATTTTTTCAGATTGGTAATTTTTTACAGCATTTTTTAAACAAAGGGTATTTTCATGAAGAAAAATCTAGCCTGCTAATCAGTTGATAATAATTTACATTATTTTTGCCTAATCCATTAAAAATCAAACATACTTGAAAATGAGCTCAATATCCACTTTGCTTTTGGCACAGTGTAGTATATCGACCTTTAAATCACCGAACAAAACAAGAATCGACTTGTTGGCTTGTTTCGTAATTTGCTTCTGTTCGATATATAAAGTTTCATTCTGTAGAAGAAAAAGAGTCCAAAATGTACATGTATTTTACAATTTTAGAAAAATCAATGGACTTGCAGCAGTTATTTTTTAACATTTTACATTACCTTGGTCGAGCTGAAGAAATAAATCTAGCTAACAATATTTAAGTAGCTCATCAACGCAACCTAACTTCTTGGCATTAAGAATGCAGAAATGACAGCTTTAAAGATAGTATACGATTTGTTTATTTTCAACAAAATGAGGTGTTAATGCATGTTATTTCGGCTGGTAATCAATTTACCAAAAACATTGACCGATATTTCACTCCTACCGATATATCAGTATCAGTACATTTTGACCGACTTTTACTCACAAATTATTATATAGATTTCCTTAAAAACAAATTTGCTACTTTTAAACTTGCAAAAGTTTTATTTTCATGGCTGGCTGATTTACCATAGTGTTTGGTTTAATGCAATGGTAATATAAAAGAGTTGTATGATTAAATAGGTAAATAAACTGAACATTATTTGTATTTTATGTTAAATTAAATTAAACTATTACCATAAACCAGGTGTACAAAAAATCAATATAAGACAGTACTGGGTAATAATAAATCAGGATTGGCTTAAATAAAAACTCTAATTGATGGATTATCAATTTTGTGTAACCAGGGTTAACAAACAAACACTCAGCTTGTAATTGTAAACAAAACTTACAAGCAAATATTCTCTCCATATTGATTTCAGCATAGGAAAGATAATTGTATCCTGGTTGAGGACGTAAAGATGCAGGTCTTCCATTTCAAGGCCATCTGTTTCCACAAAAGGTTCCAAAACGTCAACTTTCTTGAGTTCTTTTGTACCCGATGGTGAGCGTGGAGATCTACTTGTATCTGTGAAGCCACAGCTAGAATCTAGATTGAGTAGAAAAACCAAAAATAAATGCTTCTGTATATTGTTTAATAATCTTCAAATTTTTTTTGACCAAAAATCCTTGGTTAAAATAAATTATAATGTTAAATTTAATTTCAGCATAATGAAACAAGAAAAAAACAATAGTGTTTAATGACTTTAGTCACTGTTTTCAACTGACTTGATTAAAGTCTTTTAGTCAAAATGACTTGATTTGACTTAAATCTTTTGGACAAATGACTTAACTTGGATTCAAAGTCATTGACACTGAAAAAATTACTAAACTTTATTGTTTGTAAATTGCAAGTATGACTATCTACCATTCATGGGACTTTATTCAATTTTATGAGTGTGCCTTAAAAATGAAACTAGTTGGAACAATAAAACCAGTGTCATGTTACACTGGCATGGGTATTTGTTTACCACATTATTCTATTACCCTGAATGTTACAGAAACATGAAACAGTTAACGCTAAGATTTTACACATTTTTTATGTTTTTCCCACCTGCATCTGATAACACCCCATCATCCCCCAATTCCAATGAAGTTTGTCTTGCATTTAAATTTGTGGCGGACTTGTAGATAACATTGTTGTTGTTGCTTGAATTGGCGTTGTAAAATCCATTTGCCGACTGACTGCGATTCGGTTTTGGGCTCAAAGATTCTTTTGATGGCACTTTTTTGCTGAAAGGGCTCGTAACGCGTCTCAAGAGGGAAGTTTTCGCTTCTGGATTTGTGTTGTTTCTTTCTAGAATTTCTGCGGTTGAAATTGAGGCCAGCGAAGGTAAGGACGTACTGTTCTGAGCGGCTGGCAAACTAACACTTTGGTTTCGGATTAAAACTTTAATGTGAAGGTGCTGGGCGATTTCTTGTAAATCTCGCTGAAGAAAGTTGGCTACATCGTGTACCTGAAAACATTGTAGCAGATGAAAGAGTTAGATTATTTTAGTAAATAATGAACAAGAGTATGTTCATCTAGTCAACCTGTCTTTACAACTTCCATTGAAAAGATACATGTTCTATAAGATTGCTAAAATTAGTATTTTATGTATGCAGAAATAAAAGCTGAACACCCAAAATTGAAACAAAAATAATTAATTTATCTAATTAGGCTGTTCTTAAAGTGAATAGCCAAACTATAAATACCAGATTTGCTGTAATTGTGAAAATAGATACTGAAAAAGAGCAATTAAAACAGCTACATCTATTTGAAAACTATGCTTTAGTTGTTTTTTACAGCACATTCATTTTTAAGTCAAGAATAAAATCAAAACAATCTTACACTATTACTAAAGCATTGGCCAAAACCAGGTTTAAAGCTGAATTACTTTTCTTTGAAACCCTATGTCTCTAAAATAATGTTTTATTTTACCTGTTTAACTTCGCACAAATCAGAGAGTGGAATTGAAAGAATGACCGACTTTGGGGGGTTGTCG
This sequence comes from Ascidiella aspersa, assembly GCF_963924565.1. Taxonomy (NCBI): domain Eukaryota; kingdom Metazoa; phylum Chordata; class Ascidiacea; order Phlebobranchia; family Ascidiidae; genus Ascidiella; species Ascidiella aspersa. The sequence goes on from NC_139450.1 coordinate 32,880,253, forward strand.
GTCAGGCATAAGGCACGGTTGGTCAAAAACACAAATCGAAAAGTGTGGCTTTCAGTCTTTGACAAAACCACACACTGGTCGTATGCTTTCACCTCAAGAAAGGTCTGCAAATTAGTAAACAATAAATATTTAAATTGTTATCACGAAAAAAGGGTGTCTGATAATAACTTATTGTATTCAAGCCCAAACTCTATCCTAAGTTGTATTATTGGTACTCCCTTAGTACTAGAGTGGTATAGCAGTTTCAGCCATAATTTGCGATCCATCACAGGCCACAGCGATTCTACCTCAAAAGGTACATTTATCAAAACTTATTTAGGTAACCAAACTTCTTTCTACGTTAAAGTAATTTGGGCCTAATAATCTGAAATATAACCAGATTATGATTATATCTGAATATTAAAATATGCAATCTTATGAATATATATTTGCAGAGTAGTAACTCCATTCACTGTCGAATTGAATCGCAATACTTTTTGTCCAAAACATCAGGCATAAGTATCGGAATAAAATGTCAAGTATGAGGCATTCCTAGTAACTACCAATATTCACACAGGTGAAGTCAAATGTCTTAAAAAAAATTGTAATTTTGATTATGATGGAATAAATCATTTAACTCATTGAGATATTCACAAGTTATGTCAAATGCTAAAAATGAATAAATACGTTAAGAAAATTTCCTAATTTGTATTGATTAGACATAAATACATTAAAAAAATTTTTTGAATTAGCATATTGTTGCACAGTATGTATTTCTTCCAAACATTATTTGAATGGCAAATTTCGACTGAACAAGAGAATCTAGACTGGTATTCATTAATAATTCAATGTAGAACAGCATAGATAGTTTCAATCATAGTTACAGCATTGTATCACAATAAATTATTAATAAGCACCTCTTCATCCAAGATTCGCTTCAAAAAACATTCAAACTTCTCATTTTTAAGTGCCATTAATGACTAGAATCAGGGACGACATCAAAACATAGACCTTTCTGTAAAAATATAGATATAAACTAATAAAAACATCTATCCATTTATATAATTTTGTACAAAGTTTCATGGTATATCATACACCCAATCTGTATTTCATGGCACTTTTTACCAGGATCTTTTAAGTGCATTTGCTAAATTTTTAGGTGTGCTTTCAGGTTTTATACATACATGAGATATTAAATTCTGCACAACTTTCGTAAAAAGTTAGGTGTGAAATTTACTTATTCCAGTGAGCACAAAATTCTTAAAAGAAATCTTGAGTGTACACCTGGCAAAGAATCCAGACTACCAACATATTCAAAACATTACATATTAAAATTTAAACAAAAAAAGGGTAAAATTGGCAAGTAAGTTAAGTCAATGGCTTTTAAATAAAGAAGCTATCTGTCAATTTATAAAATCTATTAAGTAATCATTTCTGTTTCTATTTATTGGATTTTGGGTAAGATAACAGTCCTATTATCTACGTGATTGGCACATTCAGCCAAAATTCAGCATTTTAGCATAATGCATACTATAAAAACGCATACTTTTCAGACTAAAAAATCTGAAATATTCTTAAATGGCATGAATAGTAAACCTATTACCTCTTAAAAAAATGCCAACCCCGCACAAAGTTAACTAGAATCACTAAACTTACTTTGTTGCAACTTGTTTTCTTTCTTGTTTTCTTGATGACGTCACGTTACTAAACAAAACAAATTTTTCTTTTGAATCCGGGAACCCCCTAAAACAAGACCAACCACCAAACATATTTCATTAATACAGAGGTTACAAAATAAACCTCGATTTGTAACCCCACAAACTTACATAAGTCATGGTTAATGGGTTACATTCCTTTAAGACAATTTGTACTTTAAAATGCAAAGATTTATATATTCTTGCTTGACAAAAATACTTAGATTGTGGCAATTTTCTTTTATTTCTTGATTTTTTTCGTCATACGCCTAAACCCTAGTTAGGAGGAGTCTAATAAAATACGTTTTGAATATTCTATATGTCGAGCTCTATTAATCGCTATAACAGTTTTTAATCCCAATTTCTTGACAATTTTACTAGGATCGCGGCATTTTCTGTTCAAAATATCGAGTATCGAAACAAACCTTATATGTAAGGGTCGGACATCCCTAGTATCAGGCATCGGGTACGTTACTATGCTATCAGAAAAACTCCTCCGATGTCATCACACGCTTCTACGGAATTAGAGAACTATTAGGCAGTAAATATGTAAGTTAGCCAAAAAGGTATACGGACTCTATACCAACATATAGCGGTAGCTATATATGCAAAACAATATTTTTGTTATATTGTAGTGAGCTAACTGCACAACAGAGGCGTAGCCAGGGTATTTTGCGCCAGGGGGCAAACTATAAAATTGGCGCCCCCTCTCCCATGTTTAATCACATTTTCTACTACAATAACATAATATGCTTTACTTTATACGAAAAACGATTCAAATTGTAATACAACATTGTATTTAAAGAAGAATCAGCCCAATTTTTGTGCCCGGGGACATATGTACCCCACCGCACCCCCCTAGCTACCCCTCTGCTGCACAATCAGTAGACCGTGAACCCCCTTGTCTTACAAAGTTAATCATACTCTTTTCTAATCAATCTCGATTCTAAAAACGTGTAATCTTCACCAATTCTTAGAACAATTGGACTTTAGCAGCTAAACGATAAATTAAAACTAATAATGCTCTTATACGCAAACCACGATGGTCAAAATATAAACCATCTTCAGGTTCGAATCTAGTTTTGGAAATGAACAATAAAGAACTAAATTTATACATTTATTTTTCAAAAGACGAAAAGATACAACATATACCAAAAATTGTTTTGATTTTCACAAAAACAAGCGTTTTGACATAGCCTACCATACAATAAAAACAAATACAATAGACGTCAGAATAATGCCGTAACTTAAAACAGGTAAAAATCCCCCCAAATAAAGACAATTTCAAATAGTTAGTTTATTATACTTGCGAAATATAGTTTTGCACATTTGTGTTGTGGGACCACCAAATATATACACGATCAACAGTTGCAGACAAAAACATGTTTATTCAAGGATCACTGAAAGCAGAAGTGCGAAAAAATATTAGCTTCGAAATGCTTGAATTTTTAAATTTAGTGACAGAGCAAATCTAACAATTTTTGAACACTAAAAAATGCCATGCCTTCCTATACAGCATTAAAGTTCTTTAAATACTGTTTAGTATCTCTAATAAAAGGTAAAAACAAACCAAGAACAAAACACATCATCAGCCTGCGTAGTGATAGGGGTTGTAAGTAGTCCAGTGACCGTTTTTGTCCTTTCCTCGTTTGGCCGAAGGGTGTGATGTAAACAGGGACTTGAAAGTTTCCGTTTGGAATATTTTCTCCCCGTCCAGCTTGTGCTTTACCCCCTGCACGACACCGCATGTCGACAAGTTCTTCGGCTTGTTGATGTTTTTGCCACCAGAGGTCGACGAAGAGTGGGCAGTGTCGCCGTTTGCTTTTGTTGTTTTTGCAACCTGAAAATATTCACAGAAATTGTGAATTTTAAACAAAATTGATTTTTAGTTTCACAATTATTTCTTCACTAACCAACCTTGTCTGAACAAAGATTAATGCTCCTAAGTAAGACAAGCCTGTGACAGTGTTTCTCGACCTATGGGACGAAATTTGTGTTGCCGTTTGATATTGTTAGGTTGCTGACTGCAGTAGTTTTTTTTATATGGTAAGATTTATTGAGATTGATTCTGAAAATGATTTTTCCAAAATTTTTGAGGATATTGTGGGAGTAATAAAAAGACATGTCTCATATTAATTAAACTTGCACTGATTTATGCTAATTTCTTATGCTTTGTTCCCTTCAAAAAAGTTCAGTTAAGAGAATTGGGTCGCTAAATATTCTGTTGTACTAACACTTTAACTATCGGGTCGTCACTAAAAAAAAGGTTGATAAACACTGATTTAAAATGTTTTATTTAATATTTCAATTGAAATAAATATAAAATTAAGTTGAAGTAAACAAAGTTTGGCTTTGATCTTACAAAGTTAACAACTTGGGCTTAAAAACAAGGCGTTGCACTTGTATAATTCTTTTCCTTTGATCAATCTAACCAATTTTAATAAAGCAAAACTTAATCTTACTGTGCCATTTTCCTCAGGAGTATTTTTCTTTTTTTCTCTTTTTATTTTCTTTGCTGCTTTTGCGGCGGCTTTACGCTGCTCCATGTTCGACTGCAAAACTTCAACTTCATCCTGGAATACAAATCGAAATTCATCAAACAAATATCATACGATAGTAGCATATAAATTGTTTTAAAACCAATAAAATTGAATATACATGGGTGATAACTTTAAGCCGAATATTTTTATTTAGCAAAGCTATTTTTTCTCAAAATCTTTTAGAATAAAACTTTTGTCTGTACCAATTAATATTAAGTTATAGGCTTGCACAGTTAACATTATAGGTTTTTTTTTTAAATGTGTCTAATATTATAGCTTCTTCTGTTGTTATGATATGGCTAACTTTGTGCAACAAATATTTCTAGGATATACTTTTTAATTGGTTGTTGTGTATTATTTGGTGGAGCATGAAGATAAATTTTTTTATTTTATGATGAATACTATTTCTAGATCAATAAACAGCTCGTTGTTTTATCTGACAAATATTATTAATGCAAGATTTAAACACTTACATCAGTTCCATTCAAAGTTATAATGTCGGTTTCTTTGGCGTAAGGTTTTGAACAAGATGGACACAAGTTTCCACGAACTTCTTTCAAGGCTCGCTCGCTCAACACACAGTTGCAAGAATAAAGGAAACAAAATCTAAAAGAAAAACATTATTTTATTTTAATTTTTCTAGTTAACTTGTGGTATGAATTTTTTTTTTTTAATTTTTGCGCCAATTTTTTAAACTGAGCAGCATCAGCATTAGCTTTTCACTATTTGATTGCAAAAAGATGCAAAAAACAAATATTAAACACCTGTTATAACACAAACAAGTTTACAACAAAGCAGTGTTGTATTGACTTAAGTCAAAAGTAACTGCTTTTCAAATGACTTATCTTTTGGACAATGACTTTTGAATATAAAATAACTTGCTTGCTATATGTAGCAGTTTGTGTTATTTTTTAGTTAACTTACTGCTCATAATCAGACTAGTTTACCAATTTAATAGTTTAATAAAAGTTGTTGGAAGCTTTTCCCTCGTTTTTAGTAGAGGGCATTGCTCTTAATCGGACTAATTTTGCAATTTTGATAGTTGCTGTTTAATTTTTATGACAAGGACTTAACTTGAAATTGACTTGCTCTAATTATGACTTTCCTGGGACAGTTATTTATTCAAAGCGACTTGAATTAGACTTTTGTTTTTTACAAATTACTAGACGTGGACTTATGACTTGTTTACAACACTGCAACAAAGTAAACATAAAAGTTTTTTAATGTTTTCAAAAGCATCCAATGGCTACAAGTTCTCAACATTTACGTTGACTTACTTGTATTTTCCATTCATCAGTATTCCAGCGACAGGACAAATAAACTTAGAGTTGTGCGTGTCAATGTAGCCGTCACCTTTTTCTGCAGATCCATTCCAGGATGGGTTCTTTGACAGTACAAGCGTGTGAATATCTTTCAAGCCTACAGAAGAAATCAAGCATTGTTTTTTTCTGTTTGCCAAGCTTGTTTTAGTGCTGTTAACTTACTATTAATGTGCTTTATTTTGTCTGGTTTGGCAGCTTTCTTGTCCAGCAATAATTCAATCACAGCATCTTTGTTGTACAATCTGCGAATAACAATGATTTATTTATTGTCTGAAAATCGAAACAAACATTACAGTTTACACAAAAACTAGGCGCTGGTCTAAAATCTCACCACAATTTCGACCATGGATTTGTATTGCTTACATTATTTGGGTTGAGGTGAGTGTTAGCATTTGGGTTTGGTTGAGTCAAGTTATTATATTTATTCTCCTACATTTCTTTAGTTTTCACAACTCGTTTGGCATCTGTAACAAAAATTGTCAGGATTCTAGACCTGTGCTAAATAAAGTAGAAAGAGATTTATAATTTTTTCACATTGGTATTATTAATTAAAAATTGTAACCCTTTCAATCTTCGCAAAAATTGTATTTGTAGTCACAAACACATGTTTGTACTTAAAGTAGAATGACCACGGTGTATGTTGTCAAATTAATTTTATGGTGTCAAAAAACTGGATTCTTGACCAGCACCCAAAGCTGTGCATTGATTGACCACTTACTTTCCCAATTCACAGGCAACTATCGGGTCTTTAAGCTTTTGATTTGACAAGTTACAATATTGCCATTTAAAAGCCAAAGCACTGTCCTTGTCTTTTTCCTCAGGCTTCTTTTTGGTTCGAACGAGTTCATGCCGTTTGGGGATTGTACCTCCGTCGCATCCCATTATTCTTGTTTAGCCACAAAGATATAAAAAAATTTAAAAGCTTAAATTTTAAAAAACAACCAATATTAATTCTTTTTGAAGACAGGACCTTAAAAGTAGGACATTACGATTATACCTCACTACTTACCATAAATACTAGTTCTGTAGTTATTTCTGATAAAAATCGAAGGCGCTGGTCTAGAATCCTACCACAATTATAAAATCAACGCACAATATTTGAGTTAGGGTGCCGGTTAGTGTTTGGGTGTGGGTGGGTCAAGTATTATTATATTCTTTGTTTAATAATAATACTTGACCCACCTTAACCCAAAACGCTAACCTGCACCCTAACCCAAACAATGTGCGTTGTGGTAGGATTCTAGACCAGCGCCAAATCAAAATTTATTTCGTATTTGAGAATATATGTTTTTCATTTACAGACAAATAAACACTATTACAAATTACAATGCCAATACCAACGCATTTTTGACAATTCTTTAAGTTTTCGTAGCATTTGTTCTTAAAAGTCAGTTGAAGTACCGCAATAGTCTTTATTTATTAGCCTTTTCAGGCTTATAATCCTCACTACGAAATTTACGCTGTATTAGTCGTTTTGTCAACATAACATGAATGACGACACAAAAATCATGACGTAATTAGTCATGAGAAAAAATTAAGACAAAACATGGCGGCCGTTATTTCACAAAAACTGTTAACTGGTTAGACATATCTCGTGATTTTCAAGTCGTATTTGCATGAATTTGACACGAGTAGAATTTGCAAAACCTATGTAAACGAAAATAAACTATGTCAAAATTACCAACTGTGATTGCCTACACATTTCTGCACTTCTTTACACTTGTGCTTTGCGATTGCGGGATAAAAGGACCGACCAGCCAACAGTCCGCTGACCTTTTGAAGAAGTTGGAGCCTTTAAAAGGATCTGTGTAAGTTAAAAAACTAGGTTTAATAAATGCTTTAATTAATATAAATATAAGTTGTGAGGTAACTAAATATTCTGATATTTAAGTCATTAATAAGTAAACTTTGATTTTTTAAGTTTGTTTTTTTAACAATAAAAAATGGTAATCATAAAAATAGTGTTGAACCTTTAAAGTATTTTATTAATGCGATTTTCACAAAAAAAATCCCCCCCCCCCTTCCTTCTTCTAAAATTTATTTTAAACCGTCAAATTTACATGTTTTTTATCTACACACTTTTTGTTTCCAATTACTGTTACTTTTAATATTGCCACGAAATTTATTTATTTTTGATGGGCAGTTGACTTGATGACCGAATAGTCCTTTCGCTGTCCGTGTGTTATTCTTTATGTTATTTTGATTTTCAATGTTGACAAAGATGCATAAAACTAAATTGAATCTGAATCTATGAATAAGTTTTAAATGAGGCCCAAGACACCAATCACATACAAAAACAGTCAACAATATGATTGTCATTTTCACAGATTCACGCATACATTCAAGGATGCGGACCAGGATAAGTACAAGTACACGATTAGCATTTGCGAGCCTTTACCTGGCAGTAAAGGTGCAGGGGTCATTCAACAGGATCTTACAACAACAGACACCACAGACCAAACTCCTAAAGCAGTTGGCCTAATCAACAGCACAGCTATCAAAGGGGGTACTGACTGGGTCATGCTGACGTACATGGACGGAGATAAATATAACCACCACTGCCAATCGTCAACTACAACTAATCGTCAGGCTCACATTATGATTGTGTGCGACCCATGGGCTCTTAAGGTTAGTTTTGGTGTTGGATTGAATTTGGATCAAGTGTTGTTTTGCATACTGAGGAAAAACTAATTACCTAAAATATGTGCATTTTTTGTGTGTTAATTGTTAAATGTTCAATTAACATTATTGGTTTATTAACTTTAAATTTTTATTTTGATATGAGCCCTTGGGCATATAAACATATTTTATTCAAATTTGCAATGTTTTCTATTTATTTAACTTAGCTTTGTTTTAGGTAAAAACTTATGAGTAATTAGGTTTTAAAACAATTGCCAATGTCTGATTTATTCTAAGTGGAGTAGCATCTTAAAGATTTACAACTTTTCTTATGTTAAATCGAGTGACTGCCTTTAAAAATTGAAAGACCAACTTAATATGTAATTCATTTTAGGATTTTTGCAAGTTAAGAGCAAATATAAAAATTAAAGTGTCATTTTTATTAGTTATTCTTTATTTGTCTGTAATTTCATCTAAATTCCTATTATTCAGGGAGATTTTAGAGTTCTTTATGAAGAGAACAATATGGAGTCGGAAGCAGCATGTTTTTATATGATGGAGTTATCAAGTAACGCTGTTTGTAGTAAACAGGGCCTCAGCATGGGATCTGTTTTTCTTATTGTGTGAGTGAACATTGCAAGTTCTGTGACTAAACATAAACTGTAAAACGAAGGTTCAGTATGTGTTACGATTTTTAAGATTGGTACAAAACCTGTCAAAACTAATGCTAATATAGTTATAAACTGTTCGTAAATTAAATGATAATTAAGTAAAAGGCTTAGCAACCTCGGTAACCATTGGAAATGGAGCCAAAAGTTTGACACATACCCATCTCAAAATTGAAAATTGGTCCAAAAGGACTTCTTATTTATATTGATTTGCAATGATTGTTTTGTATTTTGTTCAAATAACATATTTTTTCTCATGTCTGTTTTATTAAATTGATTTCCTGTTTGATTTAGATTCTTTAGTTTGACTGCCGCGTATCTTCTGTTTGGAGCGATCTATAAACGGTGCGTCTATGGTTCAAAAGGATTTGATCAAATACCAAACATCGGCTTTTGGAAATCCTGTGGAAGCCTCCAAGCTGTAAGTAATTACAAATAACCGAAGTTGTAAGACCGTCACTCGTCATTGTTAAATTTGTGTGCCAGAAGTTATAAATTTTTCAATTAGGGAATCTACATAAAGCAAGACTGTAATTTTAATAATTCCATCTTTTTAATGCCTTATATCAATGCATTTTAACCTTTAAAATTTTCATCCGCACTTTTTTAGTTTCGGAAAATTTCCATCCGCAAACAAGCACATTAAGTTTGCAACCTTTGGTTTTATTTGTGAAATAACAATGGAAGGGTTTATGTATCAAAACCTTGTACCAACGCCTTGACCAATAAAAAATAGATAGGTTACGCCGCAATGAACCATTATATTATAAGATTATATTACTGTACCTGTAACGCATAAGTGGACGCACCAGCTTATGTGATAACTGTATTACACATAATAAAAGATAATAATGCACCATTTTTATCCGCACATCGTTAGTCATCCGCTTTACAATTTTTTTCATCCGCACAAGTGCGTACCATCCCACGGGTTGAAAAGCACTGCTTTATATATATCCAAATATTTGCAGAGAAGAAAAGATTTTTTTCAAAATAACCATTAATGCGAGTTACAAAAATGATTAAATTGAACAACAACACAATGCAATATTTGATTTCTTTTTTTATATCTACTTTTCCTTTATCCTTTAACCTCATCGTACCCTAGTACAAAGAAAGTAACATATCTTTTGTATATCATACAGGCTAAATGCCTTATTTGCAACGATCATAACATATATTTAAGCATATTATAATAACTATTTTATTTTGTTTTTTCTAAAATATATATAAAATATTGGAATAAAATTGCAAAATATTGAATATTTTGCTTACTGTTGTATTCCATTTGTATGTCTATAATTTAAAACAATTTTTTCTGGAATAAATAGCTAAATCTTGTCACAGGATGGCTGCAATTTTATGTGCCGAAGTCGTGACTCTGCATACACTGAGAGCCGACCGTATCACGGAATCGCCGACGATCAACTCGACGAGGAAGTTGACGACGAACATTTACTGCCGATGTGAAACTCAACTTTCAACATATAAGTTGAAACTAAGTACTGGACTTATAAAATTGAAAATTGTCATCAAGTTTACTTCTGTGAGACCATTCATTAGTATCTTAATGCCACTTGATGTTAAACCAGAATCCTTCGTTTTTTTACAATTCGTATTCAGGCAGATTATTCTATTCGAAAAACAGTTATTCTTATTGACAATGCTGTCAGGTTGCTGTTAAGGTGAGATTTGAACTCATAGCCATTTGGTCCAGCTTAGAAATTGCCTCAAAAAAAAGTTTATTTGTATGTACCTATCTTTAAATATAAACCTATTCTGATATGTCAGCATGTTCATACAAATGATGACATAAGATAATAGTTCCAGTTCTGTTCTAACAAAGCCCATACAGAAGCAGGTATCATTTTGTATGTTTCGAATAACTCTTCATTTTCAACATCTTACTGCAACCTCCAACCATTATGCTCCAAAAGTTATGTTCTTGTTTCACAAAAAGCTGAAAGATCTGTATTTACACATTCCTTAATATATAAAACTATTACAATGTCTATTGAAATTTTAAAAGGCTCAAATCAGTGTTCACAAATCTACGGCCCAAGGGCCAAATCCTGCCCACCAGTTTAACTATTTCGACCGGGAGATTTTTACCAGCTGATCCTAAAATATGAGTATTAATACTTTTAATAACCAAAGTTTTTGTTAAATTGCTAAACTAAAATTTTAAACCAATGAATATTTCTTAAAGCTTAGTACAAATTTTTAATAAAATTTATTTTTTCCTTTTGTTTTAAATTTTCCATCCCACAATTGTCAATCATTTTTCTTGTCCCTTATAAAAAGTTTGGTGACTTCTTCTCTAATTTATAATTGAAATGCTTTCAAAGAAAACTTGTTATGGTAAACAATTTTGTGGTGTTTCGTTGTTGTGTAAGCAAGTGATTCTGTAAAGGCTCAAGTTTCAACCTCCTTTGATTTCCTACTCAAAAAAATGGTTTTGACAGTTATCTCATCTTGTCTAAATATTAATGCATGTTGTAAGCCACTGTCCCCAATTTGTTTGTTCCTTCAGATATAATTGGGCTTCTCACTAACTTTTTAGTCTTTGGCAACTTTTAAATTAATTGAATCCTTTTAGCGACCTTTTAGGTTTAACGATGTTAAATACAAAATTCATTACTGTCTACTTTGGCATGCAAAGTAATTTTGCATCTTAGGGTTTTAGTGTTGCCATGACACATTAAAACGATGAAAAGTTTTAAAAACAGCACTTGGTGTAAAATTGATGTAGCCTTACTGGTGACACCTATAAGTTATTCCATGACCTACAGTTTTGGAAGCCCTCATTATGAGTTTGATGTGCAATACAAGTGATAGGAAAAAGTTTTGATTCCAAGTTAATTATTACTTTTAAAAATGCTGTGTTGATTTTATATTTATGCCTATGCAGTTGAATATGTTTTATATATAAATGGCTGCTGCAGGTAAAATCAGCTCTTTCTTGTTTTTTGTTTGAGTTTAGACTTCCGTTTTCTCAGTGAATATATGTATCACTATTTATTATTTCAAGTTACCACAATTATATAACATTGATTTTCACATCTGTATTTTATCTATACAAATATTGAATCTGTCCTAAATGGTATTCTATTATTTCATGTAATTTTGAATGTGCTTTATCTTGTAGCAAGAAGAATTTGAAATATTTTGCGTTGTGTTACTTCAATACAAAATTCTATATCAGAGTGCTTTTTAATCCCCAAAAATATTTGCATTATGCTAATACGAGGGCGTTTAAATGTTGCCTTATTTGATCAAATCTGCATAACTATTCATTCAGATTTAGCACATTTTCCTACAATGCATTTTTAGCATTTTATCATACAAAGACTTTATGTATCACAGTTACATGAATGCCTCCCTTAATGATGCAATTTTGTCGAGTATATTCTGTACTTTGGTGACCACCTCTTAAAGCATGAAAAAAAAACGACAACGTAAAATAATTTCAAGACTTTTTATTTTTTAACAAGAAACCACATTTTCAGACCAGTCTTTTTTAGCATTTGAGCTCACAAAGAGGACATACACACTTTCTTTCAAAGTTAAACGGGCTGTTTTACAAGTAACTTTAAATTTGGTCAGTTTTTTTCTTACAAGAAAACACTTTTTCAAAGCACTCTTGAAAAGTTCAACAGTTTGTAACTTTAAATTTGATCAGTTTTCTTTCTTATTCTCATGATTCGATCAAAGTTTCTGTATTCTTCTTCACTGACTGACTCGTCCCATAAACCTTGTTCTTGCCAACTTTTCACCAACTCCTGTTTCTCCTTGGTTGTAAGTTTTGGAGGCTCTTCATTTAATCCAAACTGCCTCCACGCACTAATAGAAAATATTCACATTTAATTTTTTACACAAGTGGGTAAATGCATGCTTGGACTGTAAATGAAAATATATCCTTGAAATGATACATTGTCCCTAAAACTATTAGTAAAGTGCAGAGAAAGCAAAAAAATACACTTTATGCAAACAGGTGTATGCAAATCTTACATCAAAAAACAACTTTTTTGTATAATTTTATAAAGGTATGTCCAACATGAAGCAACAAAATACAGTGAATAGCATTTTTACTCTATTTATTTATTTTACGGCTCTGATTGTAAATTCTATTGATAAAGTTCAACTAGAAAACAACTTTTATGTATAAATCTATAATAAAATACTTATGACAAGCTGTAATACAATTGCTTCACACCTGGTCAAGTCTCTTTTGAGCATATTCTTCCTGCGAGTTGCCCTTAGCTTTAGAATATACTGGTACAACTTTGGTTGGCGCTTTCTCCACCTCATTAACCTAGTAAAGACTTTTAGCATTAGAATTTTGCACAAATGTAATTCGTTAAAAAATCTGATTAAGTATATCAACAAAATTAGTTCATGAATTATAGAGGAATTTATAAACCTATTAGTAGAGGGTTTTTTAACTGGGGGTCCACAGAGCGTTTTTAGGGAGTTCTCAAAGTTTGCAGAATGATTAATTGGTGTAATATATTACCTGTTTTTTATGGACTTTTAAGGTGAATGTGTCTTTTTTTCTATTTTAAGAGTTTTTACCTTGGCTCGTTGTTGCATCATTCACAGGGAACCATTCCCTCCCCCTCAAATCATATTTCGTCTAAGTTTTACAAAAGCTTATAATTTGAAATGAGCCTTTAAACTTTTGGTGTTATGCTTGTATTTAAAAGATTTACAATATAGAAAAAGTTCTTAAAAGCCGTATTCAAATAGCTAAAACAGAGCAGATTATGATCCGGCCTATAATCCCTGTTTTGCATGTTTTATTTAATATTACATGAAAATGTCACTTCACATTTTAACAAGACAAATTAACTTAAAAAATAATTTCAAGTCAGTGCGTCTGCAACGGGTAAACAATGTACCATGAATATGACTATTTTGTATTTGAAAAATGTTTAAATGTGAAAAGATTTAAAGTGAGTCTACGGTTAGACAGTTAAAATACTAGTCTTTAAGATTGTATATGAAAGTGACTGTTGGATCCGGCCCGCCGCCTATGAAGAAAGGGAAGTTACTCGAAACTGCATTAAAGCATATGTTTGACTAACACTATTGCACGTTTTCTATGATTTTCTTGTCTGCTTAACTTTGATCACTGATAAGGATGCACCACTGATAATGTTACATCTATGAAATAGTAAACATAAAAGTTCCACTAGACCTGCACCTCTAGAAAATGAATATGCACCCAGTTATCCCATATGTTATAATAGCGGAATGCACTTTTGACCTTAGTTGTACCCGGTCCCCCCATTTTTTTTCGACTGTTCATCTGCGATATCTGACATACTTTCCAGACTGGTGTCTGGGTTCAAGTGCACCCGCAATCTTTTTTAACAGACCAGGCCTGTATTCCTAAAATGAATATGCACCCAGTGTGGGTTCGCTATTAAAGATCTCGCCGAGATTTGTCATACTTTCCAGAACGGAGAATTAGACCAACTTTTCCATTGACTATCATACAGTCATTGATTTTAATATTTATTGTTAAAATTTTGCTTGTTGGGCTATATGCTACGTTTTTGCTGTTTGCAATTTAAAATATTCCTTCGTATTGGACAAGTAATTTTTACAACTTTGTTTGATCTTATAACTGGACTATCAAAAACACAATCAGCAATTCCTTACTTGTGTCTGCTCATTCGACGTTTCCTCCAAATAATGTCGTGCTTATGAGCTTCTATACTGTTATCACTGGATACAGGACGATCCCCTATTTCAAGCCTATCCAAATCTTCTTCAATTAATGGTAAACTTGGGTTGAAGGGAAATATATACTCTGGTCTGATAAAGTCCAGGCATTTATTGTCAATTTCCGATAACAAGGAATTGTTAAACTTGTTGACTTTTCGTTCATTTGGGACAAAAGGTAAACCCGCGATGTAATTTCCAGGAAGAGTTACATGGTTATTATCTCTTGGAGTGGTAACGTTTCCGAAAGTTGACAAACTTTTTTGGCAGGCAATAATTGGTCTACTTGCAGTTTTTAATGAAAGCAACCTAAACATGTTACTTAACCCCGACATATCTACATTCTATGCAACACACAACAATTTGAAAGGGATTGTTACACAAAATGTTGTCCAGCGCTCAAATTGCTAAAGTCGTGTAACTTAAAAGGTCGTTATCAAAAGTATTTAAAGTTTTTATTCAAATACAAATTGCACTGCGGGTTAACCAATGTGTTTTTGCATATCAATGCAGTAAAGTGTAAACAAAACCAATATTCATTTTCAATTGTAATTAATCATTTCCAACAAACGTTTATGAAATTAAAGTCACAAAAAAATCCCCTATTAGGAGATTAAAAACAATTTTTTCGTAATTTCATTTTCCTCTTCAAATGAACTTAACATTTTCGTGGTTGCTCGTTTTACTAAACACCTGTCCTACAGTCTCTGCAAATAGAAGTTATTATTATTCATTGCTGCTTTATTCAGGGCTTAATCGCCTTGCAGTAAGGACTGACATGACAGTTCTCGTGTATACTATACTTTCCTAAAACCATTATCATTGTCCAACTTTCATTCCGTGATGAGAATTGATCCGGAAATCTGTCAAGGTAAATAGTCTAATTGCTCAACACAACATACGAATAAGTTGCATTTCCGTTAAATCCCGTGCTTACACTTTGGCGTCACATTTGGCCCGGGGAAAGGTATTGCTTATGTGTATTTTCAATGTTAAAATTATAAGGTATTTCTTCAGTAATTATTCAGTGCTTTTTTCTGTGATAGAATAAACTTGAAAAGAACAATACGAAAGAGCTGACACCAAATAACGACCTTCTAGAATTTAGATTGATGGTCAAAAAGAAGGTCTAGATAGGGCTAATAGGAGGTCGATAAAGTTTGCCTGTCTGATAGCTGAGAGACAGGATATAAAGCGGGTAGGCCTGGTAGGCGGCCTACCAGAAAAAAAGATTTAGCTATTGCAACAGGGGATTATAATTGCACACCATTTATCCGATGTCACAAAAATTAAAACTGAGCAAACTTCCACGACAGCAGCACAAACATGCCATAAAATATAACATTGAAATAGTTGGGTGTTTTTATCGCTCTTGCGTCGAACGGCTATTAGCGCAAAAAAAGATAAGTTGGTTACACTGCTGACTACCACAGCAGGACGCACACGTAGAAGTAGAGTTTTCTGAAGTGTAATAACATGTGAAGAGGTATTTCAATTGGTATACAAGTAATGGTTATAATTTGCCAAGATGTAGACTTTTTAGCCATGAAAAACTGGAATTAGCATCAATCTTTCATTTGCTACTCTGTATAAGCATCTATGTTTTCTAAATCTCTCCTTATGAAAGGCCTGGATAAAAGTTAACTAGTTTGAAATAACCCCTACAAGAACAGTTTACTGTTATGACCTAATGTATGGCATCTTTTATAAAATAAAAAATATATAGATTGCATAGTTTATTAAAATTGCAAGAAATTAATCAAATTACAAATATATTCATGTTAAGGCCTAAAACTAAAACAGAACAAGTAATTAAAACAACACAAAATGTTTAGAATATAGTTATTAAGGTCTTCTTTTCATCAAATCAAGTGCAGGAATGAAACTATTTATAAAATAGAAATATAAAAGATACTTTTAAAATTCACATTTAATCAAAAATAACTTTAGAAATAGTTCCGACATAAAAAATAAGTTAGCACTAAATATGGAGCACCTGTACAAATTAATAGAAAACATAAAATCACAAATTAGGTGGCAGAGTTACAATTTTGAACTTGGCACATTTGGTTTTTCTTTGTGAACTTCATCGAAAAACTTAATCAGTCCTTGGTTAAGAAGGTCAGGTTTCTCTTGATTGGTCCAGTGACTGCATCTCTCAATGTGGAGCCTTTGCAGGTTGTCAATCAAATTTTCCATGCCATGAGAATATTCTGGCTTGAGCACCATGTCGTGTGAAGCTGTAACCATCAGCGATGGAATTGAGATTTTTCTGGCATGAACAGGTCTTAACCAGTTCCAGTTATTTTCGTAGTTTCTGTACCAGTTTAGTCCACCCCTGAAGCCTGATTTCTTGAACTGTTGGACATAGTAGTCTAGGTCATTTTCGCTTAAAAGTGCACTCCGCTGAATGTTATCAGGAGCTCCAACAAATAAACCTCCTCTCTCTCTTACATTACTTGTAGAAGTCGAGTTCTTTTTACCACTTGATCCCTTTTTAGGCACACCTTGCATCATAATGTTGATGGCTTTTTTGATGTCCTGCTCAAATTCCCTTTCTGCAACCCCAGGCTCTTGAAAGTAAAGCTGGTAGTCAAACACACCCGGATTTTTTTGCATGCTCACCATTGGATTCTGCTTTGGATTAATCTTGAAAAACGGAGTGTTGACTCCGACTACAGCTCTAAATCTGTGTGGAAACATGAGAGCCAAATTCCAGGCTAGAGAGCCACCCCAATCATGGCCAACAACAGTTGCCATTGGAATGCCAATTGTGTTTAAGAGATCAATTATATCGCCGCATAATTTTTGGTGTGTGTAATCATCAACCGGATATGGACAGCTTGTGTCGCCATAACCTCTTTGGTCTGGGACAATGACTCTATAACCTGCGCAAGCAAGAGCAGGTATCTGATGTCTCCAACCATACCAAGTATCAGGAAAGCCGTGCAATAAAACAATAGCAGGCCCTTGGCCAACATCAATGTAATGCATTTTTACTGAAGTGTTGATTTGGGCAAAGCAGTGTGGTACTTTGTCAGGGTTGCATGCAGGTGGGTAGAGGGGGTCTTCTTTGCTGTAGGTCATGTCCAGTCCTGTTAGTTCTTGGAGTTTAGTCAGTGCTGATGTTTCATCGGTTACTTTAATGCCTGTAATACCAAGATCTTCTGCTGCTTTTAAATTCAGGCCTATGTCGTCGAGAAATATGGTTTCTGATGGTTTTACACCCAACCTTTTGCAAGTGTAAGTGTAAATCTCACTCTCAGGCTTTCTGATTCGAAGTTTTGACGATTCAATAACATCATCAAAGTAGAATCTTAGAAGCTGCATAAACTTACTAACTGCAGACTTGTCTTCATTGTCAGGTAGCCAGTTATTAGTTAAAACACATGTAAGAATGCCATTTTTTCTTAGTTTCAAAGAGGCAGCTATCATACCAATATTGACAGAATCTGCGAACTTTGATCCATTCAATGATTTGTTGCCTGAAAATGTTTTAAACAAATCCCGTGTACTGAATTCCTTTGGCAGTTTTATATTTTCCTTTTCAGCTTTTTCAGACGCCTCCTTGTCAAACTTTTGGCAGAACTCAGGAAAAGTGTAGATACCGGTTTCAAGTTTGCAAAAGGCATTATTAGGAACTCCGCTGAGAAAAAGTTCTGGTAAAAAACGGTCTGGAAGCTTAAGATTTTTCGCATACAGAGCGATGGATTTCTGTGGCTGGGGTACAATGACACCACCAAAGTCAAACAGGACTGCTTTGACACTTTTTAACATGTTTTCGAATGAGGCTTCCTAGTTTTTGGGGTGTACAGGTTAAACTTTGGGTAATAGAACTACAAAAGTGACTGTACCTTGTGAAATATTAACGAACAGCTCAGCAAATTTTTAAAGCAAGTCATGCTGCTGAACAAACAGTTGCTTTGTGGGAAATACCCCGTTGTGCAACAAAACGAATTGCAGCAAACTTGGAATTGCAGCCAAGTCCTTGCTTAGTTGATTTTTTTGCAAAGTTTTACACGATTAAATTTATGCTTACCAGATAAAATTTTTTCATTGCTTTTGTCGTACAAACCGAGAAAACATAGGCAATCTACAGTATTTCTTTTCTGTAAACATAAAAAAACATTTTAAAATAAACCCGTTTCTTATAATTTTTAACTTTATGGTCTATTTCTTGTAATGACTTACATTTCACGCATTCGTTTTTTTGGTTACCTGTTGGAATAAAATTGCCATTAATCGGTGTGAAGATACGCGATAAAGGGCAGCCACAAAAAATGTGAAACTCACAACAAATTGGAAAATTTAGAACAACGTGAACGATTCTATGTTAGCGTTTTGCTACGGTAATTGTGCTAAACAGGTATTTTAATTTAACCTTGCAAACGCATAAACGCAATTGAATTGGCACTGTAAATTGCAAACTCTCACGCACTGAATGTATGAAGATACGTCCAAGGCATATTGCATTCTGCAATGAATTTAGCGCTTTTTTTTGTACAAATTTAAAGTCATAATCCAGATTGCAGTTTTAGAATATGGTTTTCTTATTTCTTGGAAGGTACGGTAATTTTGTAAACAAATTTATGTGCAAATTTATATATTTGTATGCAATCTTAAAAAATTGGACATTGGTTGATAAGACCTTCATCTAAATTTAATTTTAAATTTGCAAAGTATAGACATCACCCTGTATGAGAAGTATGTCAGATCTGATGCATTCTCGCTGGTGCCCGGCCAACAAAAATAAAATTAGAGTTAATGGGGTACACTGAAGGTCAGAAGTACCCCCACCTGGCTTGTGTAACATAAAGGAAATTAGGGGTCATATTTGATTTTTCCAGGATTGGTGTTAACTGAAAAAAAAACACTTACCATATTTTACAGTAAAATATCATTTCAAATTTTATATTATATTTAGCAGCCAATGCTTTTGCAAATACCAAGCACAGTGCACTGTTTTACTAACAAATTGTGCGCTTGTATTGCCTAGTTTAGGTGCTTAAGTGGAGGCAATTGTTGAGTAGGTTAAAGCTAAAAAATTAGCCTCATTTACCTTAATGAAAATATATTGAATTACTAAATTGTATTTTTTCTGTTGCAGCATTTTGGTACAATGACATTTACCTCCATATTTTAATTAACTGAATACGTGCTTGACGCAATGCAACTAGTATTTGGCTTTACCCTCTTTGGAGAATAAATACTACACCATGTCGCCATCAAGTGGTCATTCATCAACCTCAGGTGAACTATGGGGTTTTCCGCTAATGCCGAGCAAGGTCACGGTGGACATTCTGATGCCGACTGGGATTTATATTTCGGTTGATACAAACCGGGAATGTGGCTTGTT
Source organism: Ascidiella aspersa (assembly GCF_963924565.1). NCBI lineage: Eukaryota > Metazoa > Chordata > Ascidiacea > Phlebobranchia > Ascidiidae > Ascidiella > Ascidiella aspersa. The sequence goes on from NC_139450.1 coordinate 32,900,161, forward strand.
GGATTTGAAAAGCCAAGTTTGGGAGTTGGCGAGAGAACAACCGCTTTTCCAGCTGCTATCCGATCAAACGTCGTACATTTTTGTCGGGATTACGAAGGACGCAAAGCGTGAAGAGTTCTACGACGAACAGCGGCGAATCTGCGACATCCATCTTTTCCAACCTGTGATTAAACTGGTCGAGGCAGAAGGAAACCGCGAAGAAAAAATCCTCAAACGCTCGATTACGCAAGCCATCGGAATGTCAGTGAGCGACCTTGATAAAGCCAAAGATTCCGAAGTCGGAGATTTTCGTCGAAATATCGGCGCAATTTGCAAAATAGCGGTTGACCGTCGGAATGCATGGACAAATGCGCAAAAACTAATCAGCTGTTTTTACCCACCAAAATTAGAGTCATCGCCCAATTTACCCTTCCACACTTTTGAAAATCTACTCGGCAAGAATTCTGTTGTCATTCGAGTTTGGATTACGCAGAAAAATTCGTTTCAAACGCACAAATCGGTTTGTGTGCCGTACCTTGCAAAGCCGAGCAGCATTATTTCTGAAGTGCTGCGAAAGAAATCGCGTCCGCTTATGAAACAGCAAAACATGTCTTCCTCAGAAATGCAGCATATGTATGTACTTAAAATATACGGGCTCAATGAGTACTTGGTCGGGGATTATCCGATCAGTCAGTACAAGTACGTCCGCCAGTGCATTAACCGTGACGAATTACCAGACCTCGTGCTTGAAAATACTGAAGATGTAACCCAAACGATTCCTCAAGGCCAAGGATATATGCAGCCAAAAACGCCACAGTATAAGCATGAAGCAAGAAGCCAAAGTGTACTTCCAACCTACGCAGTCAGAAACAAGTTCCGGGTCTTAATTAGCTCAGGGAGCTATCTCAATGTCGGCGACAACCTTTACGTTTTCGTTAACATTTACCACGGGACAACTCCGCTTTGTCTGCCTCAAAAAACAGATGTGCTTGATAGTTCTGAAGCTCCAAAGTGGAACCAGTGGCTAGAGTTTGACATCCTTGTAAGCGACATACCACGAGGTGCAAAGATGTGCTTGTCCGTTTGCGGAGTAAGGCGCAAGAAAAACACAGAAGAACATTGGCCCCTATCGTGGGTCAACATACCCTTGTACAATTACGAAGGACATTTGGTGCAAGGAAAATCATCTGTCGGTTTATGGCACCCTCCTTGTCACATGGATGGCTTTCTCCACCCGATAGGAATCAGCGGATCAAATTTGTGCAAGGACATGCCTTGTTTGAAACTGGAATACGACTCGTTTGGCGCAGTTGTAAAGTTCACTGAAGATGTGGTGGACAACAATATGGGAGACTACACTGAGCTACAATACGGCCACGAATTGTCGAGGAATCTGGTTCCACCAATGCCATTAAACGGTGATCACAGCGCAAGCCAAGAGACAGTACTTCAACTGATAATGCCCCTTGTAAATCGTGACCCCCTTTATCCACTTGTGGATGAGGAGAAAAAAATGCTCTGGAAGAATCGTGGACTTTGTGCAACTATCCCTGACTCATTGCCCAAACTGCTGCAATCGGTTCAGTGGGGCGATAAAGAAGCAGTGAAAGATATGTACGCCCTGGTTCGAAAGTGGAAGCATATTTCTCCCGAGGTTGCGTTGGAGCTTTTAGACAGCAATTACCCAGATCCAGTGGTTCGACATTTTGCCACAAAATGCCTTGAAGTTGGTTTAACTGATGATGGCCTGTTGAAATACCTTCTCCAGTTAGTTACTGCTTTAAAGTTTGAAACTTACCTTGATAGTTCATTGTTCAGATTTCTTTTAACAAAATCTTTGAGCAACATGCGAATAGGCCACTATCTCTTTTGGCATCTAAAGTCTGAAATGCACAATGTACAGGTTTCTCTGCGTTTTGGGCTTTTCCTAGAAGCCTACTGCCGATCCTGTGGGCCTTATCTGGAGAAACTGGTCAGACAAGCGGAAATTGTTGAGAAACTTGTCAATGTGAATGCGTCACTTCAAAAAGATGACGCCATATCACATAAAACACTGCGCGATCACCTTGTAAAACCAGACTATGAAGAATTGCTACAAAATAATCTAAACCCACTTAACCCTGCTTGTGAGTTGGAGATCCTCTGTGTAGACATGTGCGAGGTGAAGTCTTCCGCCAAACGACCGATTATTCTTCAGTGGAAAAGCACCGGTGCTCTGTGCGACCAGCCGCCGTTGATTCACGGAATCCTCTTCAAAAATGGCGATGATCTTAGGCAAGACATGCTAACCTTACAAATTCTCCGAGTTATGGATGATATCTGGCAAAACGACAACCTTGATATGTGCATAACGCCTTACATGTGCATTTCAATGGGTCAAAACGTTGGAATGATCGAGATTGTTAGACCAGCCGAAACCATAATGAGTGTGCAGAAAAAAGGTGGAGTTGTGGGGTCGCTTCAGCTGAAATCAAGCACACTTCACCAGTGGCTAAAGGACAACAATCAAGGGGAGAAACAGTATCAGAAAGCTGTGTACAATTTCACGAGGTCCTGTGCTGGTTATTGCGTCGCTACCATGGTTCTCGGAATCGCCGACCGCCACAACGACAACATAATGATCAAGAAAAACGGCCAGATGTTCCACATCGACTTTGGCCACTTTCTCAACCACAAAAAGAAGAAGTACGGCATCTGTCGGAACCGTGTTCCGTTCGTCCTGCCCGGCGACTTTATGCGCATAATCTGTCGCGGCGCCACCTCGGACATCGCAAAAACTGACGACTACAAAAACTTTGAGAACCTATGTTGCCGAGCTTACCTATCGCTACGATCAAAAGCCTACGTTATCATCAACCTTCTTTCGATGATGCTGGGAGCCGGAATTCCGGAGCTGACGTGCTTTGACGATATCGAGTACGTCCGTACGTCGCTGGCGTTGGAGAAAACGAAGGCTGAAGCAGTCCAGTATTTCCTCGGATGTCTTGCGGCTGCCCAGAACAAGCAGTGGACCACAAAAGTTGACTGGGTTTGTCACGCCGTTCGTCACAGTGTGCGAAAGTAATTGTCACCCTTTACGTTTTTGGTTTTAAACCATGGCGACATTAAAATTTAGTTGTAGAAGAAGTTTGTGCCCTTCCTGATAAAAGGAACTTTGTGTGAATGTTGCAAACTAAAAAATAGATTTGTTTACCTAAAACTGTTAAAATTACCACTTTACTAATATTCTTACAATGCAAAAACAACTGGTTATGGATTAATGTTTCTTCTAGATCTATCTTCACAATGTTCAACCATATGTAATTTAGTTGTTATATGTACAGTAAAATTATGTTTTGTTAACCAGTAAGAAACTCACTTAGATAAGTGTTAACCAAGCAGTGATAAAGGGCATTTTAACAGGGTTTTGACCTTATCAGGTTTGCAACATGAATTTTTATGTACCCTTCTATTAGATAGGAGGAACACAAAATGTGAACCCTATCTTTTACAACTTTCGATTAAAAGCAATTTGTAAAAGTTGTCATGGGTTGTCAATTTTTAATGCAATTGTGACTTTTCTTAGTTGCTTTACTTTGTCGAATCATTTTTTTGTTGTTTCACAAAAAGTTTCAAATCATTTGATAAAATCGTTAGTTCCAAAAAAGTTCTGGAATTGTTTTTATTTCTTGGAACTACAGTTGTAAAAAGCCTAAACTGAAGTGTCACTTTTTCCTTTATTTGTTTCTTTTGTTATTTTTAGTTAAGAAAAAGAAAAAGCCTTGCTAAGATTATGTTAATTTCATTTCATGTGCGAAAACAACAAAAAAATCTTTGCTGGCAAGAGATAATACAGGGTTGCTAGTTGCTACAAATTTTGTGAATCTTCAAAAGTCTTTAAAAAACTTTTTTTTCTTTCAAAAAGTCTTCTGTTTTATGTCCAGCTTAAGGTATGTGTTTTAAAAGTGTTTAAAAAAATGTTTTTTAATGGTGTTGATCATGGCATTTATACTGTATTGCTTTTAAATAATATTCGAAAATCGTTAAGCAATCTAATTTTAGGTCTTTAAAGTTTTTGGATTTTTTTATAAAGGTGTGCGGCAACCGGCAACCATGTAAAATATTTTATTAGCAAATTTGTGGTACATTCAATAGCCCATTTAAAATGCATTGCAAGCAAAGGTTAATATCAATGTTAGCATTTTACTGATTTCTAGTGTGCCATGCAAAGTAATATTACTTGTGTTTCTCTTGTTAAACAAAGGTGGAAATATTTTATCATTGTTGCCCGTAAAGATGTGACTTTAAAAAGGTGTAAAATCCAGTAAAGAATTCGTATTTTATCACAGTATTGATTTTATCAAACCACGTGCTATATATACAACGTCCTGTCTTCGTTTTTTTATGCCAACTGTTAAACATTTTAGCTTTTATTTCGTGATTTTACCAAGCGTAATAAGGCGCTAGGCTTAATGTGGTACAACATTTATAAATACCTTACCTTTAAATTAAGAACCGCCTAGGCCCTTGACGAAATTAGTCGTAATGTCATGTTATTATCTACCCGGGAAATGATAATTACACGCCTACGCGTAATCATTATTCCTATACTTGTAACTGCGGACGTGATTTTAAATTGACTTGTATTCCGCACCATACAGACTTAGATACAAAAACAACGCTTTTTGGTGCGCGCAAATTGCTTCAAGTGTTGCAAAAACACACGTGTACATATTTTTCCATCTTCATTCAAAAGCGAATCTTTCTTTTTCTTTCTTGTTGCTTTTTGTCTGTCTGTGTACTGTGAAGCATTTGCGGCGCCCATCAAAATATCGACTGCATTTCAATTCGAACACAGGTTGGCTACGTTATATAACTGCATGGTTGCAACAAAATATTTTATTTTTTGAAAGTCTTTGGATTTCCTGAATTGATTTGCGTTTTGAAAAGTCATTGAAAAAACCGATGTTTCTCTAAAACTCTTTGAATAGTTTTGAATTCATTATCTTATGTGCAGCTTAAGTTATACGTTGGCAAAGTGCTTTTGTAAAACCAGTTTTTCAACTGTTTTTTTGTTTTATTTACCGTGCATTGTTTCATACTGTTTTTTTCGAATTATATTCAAAAACGTCAAGCGATCCAATTTCAGGTCTTTAAAACGTTAAAAACTCAGTAAAACCAAAAAACAATTGTATAAAAAGTCTTGGGGGAACACAGACTTAAATATGCGTTAATGTCGAACTTTTCCAACCTGTCTATCATGCATCTTGGCGTTTAGTATTCTGCCGCAGCGAAGTTTTGGCCTTGTATTGAGGGTTTTGGCGCTCCTTTTGAAGCAGAATTTTGCCAAAGCCCGCTGAGCGTTTTGTAGATATGTAAATCGTCCTTTGTCATCATTTTTTCGCAACGCTTCTCCTCAAATTGTACGAACTTTCAATAGTAGTACAGCTGTCAAAATTTAGCCAAAGGTTTCAAACAGTTTCCGATTTTTCGTTTTGCAATGCTTGATTGTTTTTTTCTACAGCTATATATTAAATTCAGCATTTGAAAATATCGCAAGTCTGCCAAACCAAAAGTCTTAAATTGCAAAACTAATTTTCTTCGGTATATTGTGTAGCATTTTTTTCACAGAGGTGCCCTTTCGAGTCGGTGTCTTCCAAAAAATGTTATTTTGTCGTTTTTTTTAGAGCAGTTGAGATTTTTTGTCGTTTGCCTTTCAAGGTACCGAACCCTATTGTTTCGCGCTCGCTGTCGTTTTTCCGTGTTTGTGACGTCATAATACGCTACAGTTTCATCCCGCGCCCCCTATTTTTAATGTGATGTCGTCACGTCATTTTTGCGCGCACTGGCGAATCTAGAAAATGTATCACGAAGTCTTGATGTATGTCGCCGTTAAAAATGATTTTTTATGATCATAAGTCAACTTTTTTAATTATAGTTTTAATATCTTGGTATTTATGCTTTAATTTTACTTTTCTTTACTAAATTTCTAAAATTTTAATGTAGTGTATTTTGTCACACGGCCTTTACACAGTGTTACCCAATATAAACGCCATAAAAACGCCACGTTTAAATTTTACTCACACAATTATGCGGGAAGTAATAAAAGTAGATTTGTGTTGGCCCAATTTCTACAAAACATTACTGTTTTGACCGTAGAAAAAAGTTTACTAACTCGCAAGTTTTACTTTTGTTAATATATTGTAGGAAAATGGCAATTGCGAAAAACTTGACTTTGCCGATTTTCTTGATCCGTTGAACTGGATTCGCCTTTGCTCTTTCGTCTTCAAACTTGCTTTTGCCTAAAGTCCTGGTACTTTTATTGCTCTTGGTATATCAGCTTTCGTGTGGTTCGCTTATTTCAGCATATTCTTTCGCCAAAACCGAAATACATTGCTATTATGTCGGTGTATATCCAATTGTGTGTGTCTTGGGGATACTGAAAAACCAGCATGATTCAGTATAGGCATTTTTCAAGTTTTTTTTATAGTATACAAATCGCGATAAAGCCATTGCAGACTATGGCTATCGGTATACTAATGATAAGTAAGCCGTAATCGTTGGTCAAAACGCAGCTTCAGAAGGGCTAGATTTCAGTTGTAAACACATATGCGTGTTCAGGTTTCATTTTTTCGAAGTAACTTGAAAATTTAGTTTCCTGTAGAAAGTCTAACCTCTATTCTTTCAAAAATTTAACAAAGGCTATAAATTTTGTCAATGATGAATAAACATTTTCTATCTTTAAGAAATCAGCAAAGATCGAACCAGTTGGAAAATAACGTCAAACTGTTTAAAGTCTAAGTACTTAAGTTTAATATAGGAGTTACCAGACAATAGCTTTTTGTTTGCACGGGAGAAATCCAAAAGCTGTAAAATATTATAGCTCCATAAAAAAGTTATGTTTATTTGCAATACTCGTAAAAGGTTTTCAATTCATGGCTTTTATCTGTATTGTACCAGGTAGTCAAGTGGGTGGGTATTTTGGAAACCACCAATGGATTTTTTGCCTAACAGTTTTTATGTAACCATTAAAAGCAAAACGTACTGGAAGTTCTTTTATTTTAGATATTTTAAAGCCAAAAGTTTGTTGATTTGCATAAAAATAAAACGAATAAGGTATAAAGAAGCTTTAAACTTCATGTGGCAATATTATAGAACAGAAAATAGTGTAGCGGAATCAGTCGAATGACAATAACGGTGCCTTATTTCTATCCTGTGTTATGGTATTCAGTTAAAAGGTAGAAAAATAAGGCCGATTGATTTTTGAACGCCCATGTAGGTTGGCACATAGCTGCGGTTTAAACACGTGTTTTAAATGCGGCTTGCATTCAGCCAGTCTGAACAGTTCCTTTCACACTGCTCTGGGAGTCACGCCTTGCCCACAACTGAATGGCATTCACAAAATCGCACACCCATCATATACGTCGTTTTCTTCGAAATCTGCATTTAAACAGTTGCAATGCCACTCGTTAAATGGAACACTGGTTTTGTGAATAACCTGGAAAAACAGTACTCCGAAAAGCAATTGTAGAGATCACAGTTGTTAAGATACATATGTATGTGTGTGTATCTTTTATCAATCTGAAAATATGAAGACAAAATAAACGATATAGAGTAGACATTGCGAATAATAAAAGGTTTAAAACAAAACGACGCATTTAAATTATAAATCGACAATGCATTTTGTTATAACGATATATAAATAAAAATGGTAAAAAATTCTAACTGCTGTCAACAATGCCTGTTAAAGGCGAAGTTTATGTCAAGTTTTGAATTGCGGCCAAATGTTTCATAAATTGCGGCCAATGTTTCACCATTTTCTGAAATATACAATTTCCACAGTCAACTGCTGCAAGTTTTGGCGTTTTCAAGTAGTAATAAAACCACGTCATGACAGATGCCTGCGTTTGTTCTGGGCTGACTGCGTTGTTTGATTTTCAATAAAATTGACATTAAAAAGTTATAAAAGCCAAGTTGTCCTGTTCATTTGGACTTTGAATCTACATGTCTGTATCTGTCCTTTGATCTAGCAGAGTCCTGTAATAAAATATACCTTCTTGGGCAGCAACCAGAATATTAACGCGACAATTAAACCACATAAAGCCAATGGCCTGGTATGTGTTTCCACAACAGAGTCTTTCCCTCCCCGCGAGAAACACATATTGCCGGCCATAAAAGTTCTAAATATGTAATGGCTTGAGAAACGCACGGTCTTAAAACTGTCATTATCAAGGCCTTTAAACTATTATTAGAAAGCTCTTAAAACTATTACGTTGAATGATTTCATGTTTTATAATTTAAGTATAAAGAGTTTAAGAGCCTGCTGCTGATTTTCGTTCAAAGCGGAGCGATCTCTAGCTATTGAAGTCAATGACCCTGTACATGTAGGCTATTTGCCCAAATCATATTGATAAAAGATCTCCACAAAACATCATGCTCCAATTCAACTTTAAAAGTTTTTAGTCGGGCGAATGTTTTTTAACTTGGCAAAAAAGTCAAGCTAACCGCTCGAGCCCGTTGCTTTCTTGCTGCACGAATCTTTTCACGCTGTTGTCACGAACAACCAACTTATCTATAGGTGTCACTTTTTAGGCAGTTGATTGACAGAATTAAGCAAATACTTTGGTTATTGATATTTCGCGCTAAATGCGAACAACCGAGATTTTCAATAGTAGCCTACAATTGTTCTTCCGGCAAAATGTTATTAAAGTACCAACGTTTCGACCACCTATTCGGGAAATCTTCATGGCAAATATAATTGCAACTAAAGGCGAAAAAATATATATTTATATACCAGACAGACAATAAAAGATAGAAAACAACAAACAAATAATGAGCCACGTTTTAAATAACGAGGCGCGAAAAAACGAGATATACACCAAATGGCCCGGTTCAACCGAGATTTTACTGAAAATTTAAAACGCGTAGAATATTTTTTTTATATCAGGCTACGCTAGAAAAGTATCCAAACATTACGGTAATACATGTAGTTTGGGTGACAATGTACACAGTCTTTTCTCGGGATTCGAACCTACGACCGCTTGAACAATCACTGGAACTCGTACGCCAGTGTGACGAGATACTGACCACTGGGGGCGGTGCGGAAGACTTTATCTCAACTAGAACTTCTGTCGACTTGTAACACGAATAACTCGGGTCAGAGTGAGTCCGCCATACACAACGGAGGGGAACGGACTCGGGCCGATTCCCACTTTTACCTGGCGCCCACAGAGACCCCGGAATTCCATTTTTTGTTGTTGATAAAATCGATTATTTTAACAGATATGCCAATCACGGCTGCGGAGTCGGACTCGCTGCCAACTGGAAATTGTAAAGTTGGAATAGCAAATGGTGATATTTTCCGACCATGCATTGCGAGTGAATGAATTATATGACACCCAATGAGTGGATTGCTGAATATTCTGCGTATTTAGTTACGTTAATTGGTGGAATGCAGGCTGTAGAGCCAGGGCCGGACTCAAGCCTCGACGAAACCGCACATTTGGCCGGAGTCAAACTCTAGGGTTATTTTTAACCGACTCCATAGCCCTGATGCAAATTTCAAGATTACAACTGTACTATTGGCTTTTTCAGGCTATTTAACTCATCTACATTGCCAAAAATTTGTTCCGACTAAAAAATAAAAATAAAATATTGCCGTTTGATAAAGTAGCATTTTTTGGTTACTACGCTTACACGTCATATTTATTGATGAAAAATGCTAAAGGACAAAACCTTGTCGGAAAAGCGTACAGATTGACATTTACCGCGAAAAGTGAATCCATCATGGATCTGAGGTTGAAACATTCTATTGTGACATTTGGGGGGAAATTACGTTATTTTCGTTATTTCGTTGAGCTAAAAATGTTTAAAAATGTTATCTCGGCGCTGCAGTGCTCATTTTCTTGCTTTATATGGCATAAATAATAAATCGAATAAGATTAGCTATAGCAGTTTAAATTAATCGGTTTCCAGAAAAAGTATATATTAAGGTTTAAATAGGCCTTTGAATTAATTTAACATTTAAACTACAAACTTTTTTCACCTTAAAGTCTCCGAAAAACTATAAAATTAAAAAAATCAGCGTTATTTACCTACTTTAGCAATTCCACATTACCCCTAAATAAATAAAACGAACTATGGGCGCGAGGTTAGCGGCGAACAACTCGCACATTTATGGACGTTGAGCTCTTTTCGTGTGAGGATCCAACGGTAGGTTGACCGAGTTTTAATTCGCCTTTTTAATCGAAGATAATCTCCTTTGCACTGAATGTTTTGTGGATAAAGTACAAGTTTTTAGTTATTATTCAATGTCGAGATTTATTGTCAATGGTTTAGTTGTTGTTTATTTGGTCTGAAGTGCAGTTTTAGTTTGGAACAAAGGAAGTCGCATTGTTTTTGTCACGTGTCGTTAAAATGATGTGCTAATAAAATCAAATGATATTTAGTTGGTTTGTGCTTGTATTTTAATTGTTCGGTAATACATTTACGTTGTGTTTAATTTCTGGAGTTTGTAATGTATGAAAAAGTTGTCACTGTGGTGAAATTGAAGTGGGCGTTTGTACAAGTATCTTCGTGTCAAAAACACAACAATTATATAGAAAAGAAGGCTGGGCGCTGGTCTAAAATCCTACCACGTTTTTGTCCGGAAGTTTATAATTGCTAAAAATATTTGGTTTAGGGTGAGAGTTAGCGTTTTGTTGGGTCAAGTATTATTATTATATTTATGCAACAATGCGTTAAATTCGTTGTTTCGACATCTCGTTTCGTTATTGTTAAAATGAATGTGGTAAGATTTAAGACCAGCGCCGAACGCTGTAATGTTCTGCTAAAGTCTATCAATTTATTGATATAGATAGTAGCAACTACTTAACAACTTGTATTTTAATGTAAACATTTTTTCCACACAATTCTTAAAATTTGGCAAAGTCCAATTCCTTTGTTCAATCTGTATAAATTTTCATTTAGCTTTTTTTGTTACTTACAGTGAAAAATGGGGCGCGTTATTCGTTGCCAACGTAAGGGTCCGGGAGGAATCTTCAAAGCTCACACCAAGCATCGTAAGGGTGCCGCAAAACTTCGTTCCGTTGACTTCGCTGAACGTCATGGATACATCAAGGGAATAATCAAGGTGAATAGAAGAGATATTCTTAACTTTCAGTGTCTAAAAGTTTAAAATAAGTCCATAGAATGTTTAAATGTGTTCAGTATAACATTTTAAAGAATCTGTCTAAGTATATAGAATTTTTTAGGGATCTGGCCCAAATTTAAACAAAAGGCAAAATATTTGGAAGAAGTGTTCCCCTTCAAACAGTTTAAAGATCTTTTAGTAAATGTCATTTGTAGAACTTTACCACTCGCGTATTCGATTTTAGTGCAAAATACTTATTTTGGTTACTGTTGCTCTGAAATAATCCAAATGCGGAAAGATGGATTTTGTAACATACAAACTGCCTGCCAAAATTTTAATGTGCCCAACAAAGTTTTTCATACGTTAAGGTGAGGTGCTTTGGCATTATAGCTGTACATTTGATATATATCAGAAAAAGTCAAAAATTTTACCCACATACTCTCAACAGCGACATGGCTCTTCTATAGTTGTGTTGTTCGTATTTTGTGGAATAAGATAACCTGCCTCCTACGGCTGTTGGAACAAGACCATGTTTCAATGGAAACAAAGTGGCAAGGACAGCTTTAAAAGCAATTTTAAAACAATCCATTCATTGCCTATGATTTCACATTATTCTGGTCAAACATGTAGATGTTTTTTAACAATATCAACATCTGAAATAATTCCAAATAAGTAGTAGAATGTTGTTTGCCTGCCTATGACTTATTTCTCGAGCATGCTCTTGCACTTGTATGTTTTAGTTTATAAGTGCATATCGTGCTCCAGTTATCTGTCACACAAGCTTCAATATACAGTATCAGTGGCCTAGTCGTCTATATTGTATTAGATGTCATGTTGCTTGTTTGTAGTATCATTCATGCACTTCTGGATAACCCAAGACATAAGTGCATGTATGGTGCTACTGACAATGATACACACACAACAAATCAAAGCATTTTCAGCTGTTTTAAACGCAATGATTAGTAGTCTTGTACAATTTATAAGTGTTCTTAAATTAACTGTTTGAAAAGCTTTTGTGTAAATTGAAATTCTGTCATACATGTCTTAAGTTGTCCGTTTTAAAACCATGTTCATACTGAATTTGTTAAAAACACTTGTATTTACCACATTATTGAATAAGTCCTGTTACATATTCTATAATCTAAGACAAGCTATTAACATGAAAAAGCAGTCCACAATCTTTTTGGCCTGACACTTGCGACTAATGTTACTGATAACCACCTATGCTCCCAATGGTTTTATATTTCTGAAAAACTGAGTTATTTGGGCTTCATTTTGGGCTCAACATGTGTCATAATGTTTCTATGTTCCCTGTAGGACATCATCCACGATCCCGGTCGTGGCGCTCCACTCATCAAGGTCCAGTTCCAAGATCCGTACAAATATAGACGACGACTGGAAACCTTTGTTGCTGTCGAGGGAAACTTCACTGGTCAGTCCATCTACTGTGGAAAGAAAGGTAAAACGAATAAATTTAAGCTTATCCCAGAAATTGTTTTAAAAAGTAAGCATTATTAGGTTTTTATTCGCAAATGTTTTCAATCATTGCTTATTACTTTCTGTTAAAATTACAATGCACAATTTAGCCCTGTTGCTTAAAATTAGTATTTTCATAGTAATTTCCTTAGTATATTATTTGGTCTTAAATAAATTTATGTAGTTTATATGCAAACCTAATTTAAACCATAGTTTTCCTTTTTTTAAGCTGACCAAAAGCTTAGCAATGATGTCAGCTATATTTGATGATTTGTTGTACATTTTTGATCTTATTACCTTGTTTTTCAACTAATATTAGTAATTTTCTGCCATGTGCAAACCTGTAATTAATTTTTTTCAGCTCAGCTGACCATTGGCAATGTGTTGCCTGTTGGAAGCATGCCCGAAGGCACAGTAGTATGTGGTCTTGAAGAGAAGACCGGGGACCGGGGCAAGCTTGCAAAGACCTCTGGTAACTACGCCACCATCATTGCGCACAACCCAGACACCAAGAAGACCAGGGTTAAGCTGCCATCTGGAGCAAAGAAGCTCATGCCATCGGCGAACAGGGCCATAGTAGGTACGTTGATCCTTTCTAGGCTGACAGATTTGTTGTGTTTTTAAGTAGGTCTTTGAATATTTGCTTTATTACAGTAGTGCATACCTATTTTGTAAAATTTTCTAGAAAGTGTTAGGTTTTTTTTGTCTGCTAATTGAATGGCCTTTAGACGGATCTTAATGCTCAGCATAAATTTTAACACCTTTTTTTTGAGAACTAATGTTGTTAAAATACTACACAGATTGGCTGAAAAAGTTAAAAAGTTTGTAAAAGTATAACAGAGTGCATTTTAAAAGGAATGATTTCTGGGTATGCTAAAATTGTTAGTCAGTACTACTTTATCGAGCTACAAAAAATATTTCCTTGTCACTTAATAAACTAGGTGTTGTTGTGATTGTAAAACAACTGTGGTAACCACATTAGACAGCGACACTGCTCTTCTATAGTTGTGTTGTTCGCATTTTGTGGAAGAAAATAACCTGCCTCCTACGGCTGTTGAAACAAGACCATGTTTCAATGGAAACAAAGTGGCAAGGACAGCTTAATGACTTTGAGCAAGTTACATTTAGTTTTTAACTATTCACCAAATGCAGTTTTAATTTATTACAAACTTTAATGTTTTTGTTCTGATTTAAACTTGTTTTAACGAAAGCAAGACAATATTACCACTAGGGATGCTCAAAGTAGAATATCGAATCCTTGGATTCGAATCCAATTCTGCCGTTTATTTCGGGTAATTGGAACCATATAATTTAATGTTTTACCGCCGATTGTTGCGCCTAATGGGTAAGTTGGCCTGTCGCTGCGGCGACCAATTTATAGTGCTTGCTTTAAATGTAACCTGGTAGTGCAGTGTCAGCGTTTTTTCGGATAACGTTCGTCTAATAATTAAGTGTCACTCAAGCATTATCGGGCGAGCGACTAACGTGTAATGTCTGGTGTGGAGTTCGCAATTGCCCTAAATGCGTTAAGTTGCAAAAGTAATATTACGAACGTGCTGGCCGTCTACAAAATGCGCTATAGGGTTACTTGAGGTCAACTTTAGGCCAACATCCAGCGAGGTTATGCAGTTATGCACAGCGTAATTGTCAAGAATTCGTTATGTCAATAGTAACTTTGTATTCTTTGCAGTACATTATTTGACTGCATAACAGATCATGTTAGTCAAAAAAGAAGCACTAAAACCCAACAATGCTTTAAAAAACAGGACCGAATTGCTTAAGACTTCTGTGTGCAGTGTTTCATTGTACTCACTATTGGCAAAAATATAAGTTTTGGCAACAACCTGGACAGTTGATATAATACAGTTTACAGAACTGCTTCAAATGACAGTTGTTAAGAATGTTAAACATATGGGAGATTTTTTTATTATAATGTACACATGTTAGCAAATCGTTTGGGCGATTTATTGCTGTGATTATAGGCTCTGTGGGGTAGATTAAGATTAATCCCTTCCCCAAACAAAACCAAGGTTAGATAATTTAATAAAAATATACTAGGATTCGCTATTCTGGATTCGTTATTCTAGATTCGAAACCTATTATTCTAGAATACCTTGGGATTCTACTTTGAACATCCCTAATTACCACTCCTGAAAAAGTCCCAATTCTGATTTTAGGACCTCCCAAGTTTGTGATTTTCCTTAATTTTCCTTAGCACAATGTTCGGTTTACTATTTTGAGCTTTCAAAATTAATATTAGAATAAGAGTTGCATAATTAAATAGGTAGTCACGGTGAATATAATATGCAATATTTGTTACATATGGTAAAATTATTGCTGTTAGTTGTATGTAAAAAACAAATCCGTTTTGGTTGGAAAACAATGATATATTAACTGAATATCATCTAAAAAGTGACAGCTAACAATATTTTATATATTTTACTAATTGAGACACTATATTAACAATAATACATAAAACACATTTCAATGCAGGTGTTGTAGCCGGAGGTGGACGTATTGACAAGCCTCTGCTGAAAGCTGGAGCTGCTTATCACAAGTACAAGGCCAAGAGAAACTGCTGGCCTAAAGTCCGTGGTGTGGCTATGAACGTAAGTTGTTCTTCTCTTTATGCTGCTGTTTTAGTAGAATTTTATCATTGTACTTTGTGTGAAAGTGATGATCTTTTGACTGAATAATATATGTTGATCTACAAGAGGCTGTTTCTGATTCACACAATTAAAAACATTATAATTTGATTTTATTCCTATTCATTTCTACTTCTGGTAACACTAAAAAAAAATGAACTAAAAATACTTATATTAGCTAAATTAAAACACAGTTTTTCCCTAGTTTTAAATAAACTGAAAGCATAAATGACTTTATTAATATGTTATAATTATGTCACAAGTGCCAACAAGAATTAGAAAAACGTATTTTTCTCCCCTGAAAATATATACACATCACTAAATTCTGTTGTGCTAAACACCTTGTACAAATACAAGACATTTCCTATAACTCAAACTATTATTCAGCCCGTTGAGCATCCCTTTGGTGGTGGTAACCATCAACATATCGGTTCTCCATCGACGGTACGCCGCGATGCTTCCCCTGGTCGAAAGGTTGGTCTCATCGCCGCTCGCAGAACTGGACGTCTTCGTGGATCGAGATCCAAGGACAAAGAATAAGCCATTGGCTCTTTGCTTTGTTCAAATAAATCTATGTCACAAGAAACTCTTGTGGTTTCTGTTTTGGCAAAATTTAATGCATTTCGATCAGATGGCAGTTTATAATTTTGAGGCGTTTTGGTACACAAGTCAGAATATCAAAGCTATTCAAAGTTTGTTTTTAGCTTTTAGTTAGTTTGGTGTAGGTGGATTGCAATGGTTGAACTTCAGGTAAGAATTTTTATCAATTGCCTGTTATTTATATAGCACATGAACAGGTTAATTTTTTAAAACAATGTTTTTCTTTTAGTGTTAAACATTCAATTTGGAACTTGGAAACAAACTTCTTTGCAAAGGTCAACGAAACATTTATTTTTTTAAGACTATGTTACATATCTTTTTATTTAATTAGCAAAAAAATATAAATTTAAAATATTAAGGACTACTACTCTCTTAGTTGTAGATGTTAAAAATTATGGTGAAACTAAAGGCTTTTCTGTCAGAATTTGAAGCTTAATTATAAATATTGATTGTTTTTGTGGTTCTATTTTTGTTTGTGTGAAAATGATTATCTTCAAACTGAACATAACTTGATGAATTGCAAGAGGCTGTTTCTGATTCACACTTTAATTCAACAAAATTCTGCGCCGCTGATCCCTAATTATGTTTTTAGTAAATTTAATTTTGTTTCTAGATATTAGAAATGCTGAAACAAGAATTTGTGTAAAACTGCTGCTGGACTTGAAATTGAACTGAAAAAAAACTTTTCATTTTGATGGTTCACAGATTTATAAAAGGTATGAAAAATATCAAATATGAGAGGCTTAAAAACATATATATTAATAATTTGGAATAATTTTTAGTAGCAAATGCAAAAAAGTAATTGTAAAATTCTCAATGTTTTTGATGCAGTAGTTGATTATATAAGCACTGATTCTCTGTGTTGGTCAATTTTGCTGTAATTTAGGAGGTTGTGGATTAATATGTCACTGACTGAATTGAAGTGCTGCTCTTTTTCTGACAAATGTTAAGAGAACTATTGTATTGTTAATGTTTTGTATTACTTCCTTCTTTTAAGAGACCTTTCATGCCTTTTTGGGCTTGTACAGACCACCACTTTAATTGAACTATTGCAAGCTTTATTTTAACATTTTTAATGTTTTTTTCTAATATTTTGCTTAGTTAAGTTAAACCAACGATGCCTAGTTAGTGCAGAACACATTGTATACAATATTAACATGTTATAGAGGGCAAATTGTAAAAATTTATTTTGATATTTTCACATTTAAAATTGATGTTCTAATTTAAGTTTTTTTTTCAGTTAATGCAACGATGCCTAGATTATTCGATAAACTGATCTATCTCTAGACAAAATTGTAAAAAACTGGCATTGGTTCAAAAAAGTGATATCGGTCGATCTCTAACTTTTACAAATGTTGCTTTTTAGTGAATGGACGAGGAGGACATTTTGTTGAACGAGTTTGACTTTGATGATATTGATGAATCGGGACCAAGTACTTCAGCAGCTGCTCCTTCTACTGCTACTGTAACTGACCCTAATCAGGAGTTGCCTGAAAGTACTAAGCGAGAAAGTAAGTTATAACACACTATTCTTCATATAGAGGTTTAATTCAGTGGTTCTCAACCACCGGTCCACATAAACTTTCATGCCGGTCCTCCAAATATATAACAATGTTATATCTTAATTGCAAAATGCAAGATGTTAAAAGTTTGAAACTTTGTACGTCACGATGCTGCAATTGTGTTGTGCCCAACTGTTTGAAAGTATGCTTCACCAACTCGTTCCAAGTCTTAAACTTTAAAACCAGTTGTATGTGAAAAACTTTCTTACAACACTTGTATGATATCAAAAAGACAGCAGCGAATTGATCATTAAATGGAAATTTCTATTCTTCGCATTTAAGTTACATACTTCTGTCGTAATTACATTTTGGGTTGAATTTGATTTTTGAAGGTTCACCGGTCCTTAAAGTCAGACTTGATTAACCAATTTATGTTTTTGATTTACAATTCATTATTAGGAATATTCTTAACACCGGAGGATAGTTGTTGTAACTTGCAGTGGAACGTAACATTTTTTTTTCAGTTTCTAGTGATTTATTTGCTGAATTTCTGCAAGTTGCAATTCACCAAATCCTCTACGCGCGATGTTTGTATCCCAGAGGAATTTTCGTACAGCGCAAGAAATACGGAGCACTCGTTTACATGTCTTGCCACCCTGGTGTTAACGACTATATAAGGAATGTGGCTGAATCTATCAAACCAATGGTTTTAAAAGTAAGTGATGAAGTTTCTATCAGCAGTTATTTAGGTTTTAAATAATTATCAAATAGTTATCTCCGATGCAGAAACAGTTTTTGATTGTTGGATTTTATAATTAATATTAAAACAGTTACAAAATAAAGTGAAATTATTAAAATAAGATTTAAGAGTGATTTAAGTCTTCAAAAACCCATAAATGGTCTTTTCGTGAAAAATCTTAATGTCTTTTAATAACCTGCATAAAATTGTGTGACAACCCGGCCCAAAAACCCTTATTCCTGGTTAAAGAACTTTGCAAATGTTTTGGCTCATCTAAATAATTACAGTAATATTCTATTTTGTAATCAATTTTCTTACCCATACAAATTTCAGGCAGCAGCTTGATTCGTTACTAATCTTGCTAGTGTTCAATTGTATGGAAAATTATACACCAGTTTATGTTTGACCTGTTCGGCTTGATTCAGGCCGGTTAAGCATAAATACATTTTACACCTCGAAAAATTAAGTTTAACAACTTGTAATATGAAAAGTGTTTGTTATGGTAATAAGCCAATAAAACTCAGTTTAAAAACCTGATTAAAACCAGGAAAATGAGTTTTTTGTTTATAAACGCGTCAACGGAACAGTGATCGACCAGCAAAAACCTGCCTATGGGTTTGGATTACATAAAGATAGCCCTTTTAATAGAAATACTTTTATAGCCCTTTTAATAGAAATACTTTTATTTTGTAGGATGTGGTCCCTAAAGTTGTATTAGTTGTGCAAAACCACGGTGAAACTGTTGAACAGTTCATGTTCGAAGTCAACTATTTCAGCAAAAATAAAAGGTAAAAGGTTATTAACTTCTCTTTCCTCAAATGTTTTGATACATCTTTATTTTTAGTTTTTGTTTTTAATAATAAAGTCTTCTGTTGGTATATTTTGATCTTATTTAAGGCTGTTTTTTTTAACTATTACGGTTTTTAGTTTGATTAATCAAGAAATTTTGTTTTAGTGCCCCTGATCATTTTCTGATGCAATTAGAGGAACATTTACGGTCTACCATCTTGAAAATCCACACTTGTGAAGCCTTGTTAGGCCAACTGCCTGAAACTTGCACTTTTGAGGTAATTTATCACCAAACATTTTTATAATTTTGGCTGGAATTTCTATTGCTATTCTTTAACAGAACTACGTATTCTTGGCGGGTATACTTGGCGCCTGTCACTTAAATGTCTGATATAATTGGATCCAATACCAGATGCAGTATCAGTCAGCAGCTTGAATGAATTTGGCACTTCAGTTATCATTATATAAGATTAAACAGGCCATACTTCTATTAAAAAAGGTGAATATGGGGTATCCGCATCAACAAAAATCTATTGGGACATTTCTACTTAAACCTATTGTTTGTGTGAAAGTGATGATCTTTTGACTGAATAATATATGTTGATCTACAAGAGGCTGTTTCTGATTCACACATTACACTGCTATCGGTCCTATAATATTTTCCAAAACCTTTAGCTGTCAAAATTGCACTGGTTGTGTGTTTAGGGATTTCCCATACTTCGTTTGTATTTCGTTTTTTCATAAAGGGCCCTGATGACCGTGGGCCTAGGTATTTAACAATTGCGGGCTTAATATAAAGTTTTTATTTGACGAAGAAAATATAAATATCTAATCTAAAACAAACGTGTAGTGAGCTTTAGATAAATCTCTAATTCAGAATTTCACCAAAATCAAGTTTAAAATTGCATCCAACAACATTTCATAGTATGTTATTTCAGTGGCAAAAATTTGAGATCATTTATTTTTGAACATATTTTAATCTATTAGAGTCTTAACTTTTTTACACCTGTAATTATATAAAACTTTTATATTATAGGTCCAGGTTCACATTCGCGGTAATAGCATAGTAGACCTCCTCCATTGCAATGATTCTCCTGTTGTTTGGGTGGAATCGGAAGACCAACTACCAAATGATGCAGTTCTTACACCACTCAAGTCTATTACAGACTCACCGCTTCTTAAAATGCAACTACTATTGGTCCACAAAAAACAAGATTAATCTCCTCCGAATTTACTTGTTTTGTGAACAAATATATTTTCTTGTTCTGACACGTTTGTGAAAAATGTCTTGTAATTGCACTTTTTGTGTTTTGTAATGTTTACGAAATGTGTGGTACTTTATTTTCTTATCGTTAAAATACACTTAGAAAAAAATCAATGCTACCGGACTTATATTTTTGCTATAATGCAGTGTTTCCTGATCGTTTTGAAAGTCTTTCAAAATGCGTTGTGGAGAGTGAAGACACCACAATATTATTTTACGGCTTCTCTTACATTACTTAGCGTACCGGCTTGAAAAACGCCGAAGTGTTTAAGAGAAACAGTTGCTGCTCCGAATTGTCCGTTGAAATTCTTGATTGAAAAAAAGGGCAAGGACTTTTTGCTCAAAATTCCGGGTTGAACCAGTTTAAGGCGGTTCTAACCGGTTTTCGCAAAAAAAGTAGTGTAAATTTCACAATAAAATTGCTTAAATTGGCTTTAGCCTCAGGCGTAAACTTCTGGAATCCATTAGAATGAAACTAAAAAAACGTTTAAATTAGGCCTAACTGATTTATTTTCAATTCTTAGGGAATATTCTCAGAAACAATAACATTTACGACTATATCGGAATTAAAACATGGCGATAAACTTGTATGGAATAAGTAGAATCTATTTTTGTTTTACAACGTAAAATTAGCATTTTTTTAGATCAAATTTTGAGAGCCAAAATGAAATTAATTTATGAGGAAGCAAACAAATAAACCAATAAACAAAATTAAAATCTTTACAACGGTAATCTAAAAAGGCCTAGGCATAGTAGCCAAGCAAACTAAAATTATAGGAATCAAGTAATAAAAGACAAACAAAATTTCTCAATAAAAATCACCAAGAATAAGAAAAAAGAGGGAAAATTTATGTAAAGAAAAAAATCGGGTTGTGGAGTCAAATAATGTGAAAATCTCGGCTGTGAATGAAAAAAAAACAACTATTGACCTTCTTTCTTTGTGTGCATAAAAGAGTCCAAGCGGGCCTAAATCATGGCAATATACGCCAGTTATGATAAATTATTGCCAAACTTGGAATTAGGTCTGTGCTTTGATTAAATCAGTTGGCCTCCTACACAGCATTGAAAAGCACACAAGTAAAAAGTTTCAATAATAAAGATTTTGGGTTATTGGATAGAGTTCTCAAAATGGTATAAAACAGGGATGTCCAACCTGCGGCCCGCCTGATATTTACGTGCGGCCACCACTAATTCTAACTTTTCGTTTTATACTATAAAACAGTGGTCGGCAAACTTTTTTGTCGAGGCCCAAAGTACTCTTTTCATGATTATTGAAGGCCCACTATTAAAAACCACAACGTAAACAGTGGCGGATCCAGGCGATTTTATTTTAAAATGAAGTATTAGACGGCGCCTTGATGCCCAAAACACTGCCATGCCATGAAGTAAAACTTACAATAAAACGTATTTATACTATAAAAGAATTGACGCCCAAAGCGCGAAAAAGTTTTCGTTTACATAAAGTTAAGTTGCCAAAAATAGTTCAACAGACACTCTCAGGGTCACATTTGGCACGTGAGCCTTTCCAAGCTGAGCCAATTTAATAATTCTATGCCACAACAACTTTTAAAATAAAGTTTAATAAATGTACGGCTATCACGCGGTCCACAACTACATGATAAAACAAAGCTATTCAAAAGTAACTCGCGGCCCACTAAAATGGCTCTGCGGCCCACATTTGGTTTGCCGACTATACTGGTATAAAAAATTTGTTGAAAAACAACAATAGTCTCTCATTTTGTTTCTTAAGGAGTGTCAGCGTTAAGCAAAGTTGCTGGTGTAAAGGTTTTAGTGTTATTGAGCGCTACTTGTGTGCAGGGCTGCGGAGTCGGTTAAAAATAACCCGAGTCCGCCTCCGGTCAAAAAAATAAACCCGAGTCCCGAGTCCGACTCCGGTCAAATGTGCGATTTTGTCAAGTCCCGAATCCGGCCCGGACTCTGCAGCCTGTATTCGGCCTATTTGCGTAACTAAAATAACGTGGATATTCAGCAATCCACTTATAGGGGTGTCAAATAATTTATTCACTCACAATACTTGGTTGGGAAATATTCCGCCATATGCTATCAACCTTTACATTTTCCCGTTGGCGGCCATATCAGTTTTAAAATTTGGTACTGCGCCTGCGCATGTCGGACTTGGGACTCGGGTAGTTTTACGAGGTCTTACTCGAGTCCCGAGTCCGACTCCAGCAAAACAAACCGACTCCTCGAGTCCCGAGTCCGACTCCGCAGCCCTGGTTGTGTGTACGTCTGTTATGCCGGGTCATTGCCAAATAATTAGGTCTGTGCCTTAGTTAAATCAGTAGGCTTATACAGCAGCGAAAAAATATACAAGTAAAAAGTTTCTATCATAAGACAAGCAAAACTCTTATAACAATCAATAAGAAGTAAAATTAATAATAGAAGCAAAATTTCTTAGGAATCAACAAGAAAATATAGAAAATACAGGGAAAAACTTTAAAATGGTGTAAAAAGTTTGTTAAAAAAACAGCAATAGACTCTTTTTTGGTTACTTGTTTTAAGCTTAAGGTTTTAAAAATTATACTTTAGTTATGCAGAGTCATTGTCAAATAGTAGAAATAGGTCAATAAAAAAAAATAACAATACAAGGAATTTTAAACAAGCAAAAACCGACCAGCAAAATATTCAACAACAAAATTAGGAAAATATACGGGAAAAACCTTTCAGCGTGGTATAAAACGTATTGTGAACTTTTAAACGAATAGTCCTGTGCAATGTCGGCTTTAAACAAACCACAACTTCTGTTGTTTTTTTTTACTTGTTCAAGTGATAAGGCCTTTTAAGCCAATTTAGTGTTTCGTCGATGGTATCAATGTTGAGACCGAAATTACTAGTGCTAAAATGTTAGTTCGTCACTGTTTATGAAAAAAGTGAATGCACTAAACGTAAACACCGAAACGCAACCCTAATCATCCAAAAAACGTAAATACAAGTTTTTGAAGCAGTATTTTTATAAATGATTTAGAATGATTGAATATGACGAGTGTTGAATCATGATCGTATGCGTGAGTTGTGCTGAGTCAGATGCAATCGTAGGCGCTTTCCTCTTGTTGTGAAGATCCAGCTGACATCATGTTCTGGTAATTACTTCCCTGTGGTCTGGGTCTTTGGCTTGGGTTGGGAAGATAAGGGTTGCCAGCAATTGGAACTTCGTAGTTTCTAAAGTAAAAAAGTATTCTTTTCTTTAAGAAATAGTCACGTAATAGAGTTAACATTTTTTTTTTTTTTTTTTTAACTGGGAATTTGTAAATGATATAAAGTTGCGTAGTAAGATGGGCTATCTGGTTTTATGATTGACCACATATAACTAATTGTTTTAACTATGGACTTAATCCGTGAACAAAAATCCTGTATGGTCAAAAGTAATGACATTTTATCAGAAACAATTAAACACATGTTGAATAATTAGGAGTTTTAGAACTTACCCAACATTTTCAACTTTACCGGGAATGTCTTTGTTAAAACGAACTGAAGGTTCATTGGATTCTGTAACAACATTGTTACAATTACTTTCTACAACAACAAACTAAACATGTTTTTGCGTTGGCGTGACATGCATACGACCAACAGAGTAAGCTAGTGAAAATAAAGTAAATTTGATTCTAGTAAAAACATTGTTACAAATACTTTTTACAACAACAAACTAAATTATTTGTTTTTGACAAGTAAAACTCATAGTTAAAAAAACAGGATCAGACGTTTGGTTTAAAAGGAACATATTTCGCCAAGTGGCATCATTAGTTCCTTAATTCGAATTAAAATTGTTTTTACGTTGGAGTGGCTTATATATCACTAAACTAGGAGATGTAAAAAATATAAATAAATTTAATCTAAGAGATTATTGCTTTGACAACTGTCAACCGCTACTTTAAGTAAACAAATAACAGAAATAATACAACAACAAACTCAAGAGTTTTCTACGTAGGCGTGGCAAATGTGCGACTAAACCAGTAAGGGCGGATGCAGGTGGGCAAATGATCATACTTCTTCATAAACAGCTTTTATTGCCTGTTTTATTTAATCGAATGCAAAAACAACTTTATTAAACACGTAAGTACAAAAAATTGTTCATGCTTGGCTTGAATCTAAGTTACGTGTCTCTTTATGTCTTTGTCCATGTTGCATTGTTTAGCCCGAAGGCTCTGACCACTTTAAATTGAAAGTTTGGTCAACTTAAACTGTAAAAAGGCATTTCACGCTACACACAGGTGTTTTTCGTACTTGTAATATAATCGTACTTCTAATATAAAAAACACGTCACGCTTTGACGTATTGACGTTAGTTGTGACGTCACGTTTGTGTGTAATTTTGTGACGTCATCCTCAACATTTTTTATCCTCATCTTGGAAAAAATCCAGGATCCACCCTGACTGTAACCCAATTTGATAACTATTACTTTGTACCCATATTTTCAATAAAAAATACTTGAAATATTGGCCCATACTTACTTGGTTTTCCTTTGAAGCATAAAACACGAAAATGCTTCAAAGCTCCGATGATTAGAACGACAAGCGATATTATGAGCAGGATAGTGACAATAAGCAGCGATGATAGAGGCACTGAAGTGTTGGCTTGTGGGGGAGGGACTGCCGATGTTGAGCTATATAACCAAGTACTTGGCGCTTGTGGCTTTGTAGTTCTTGCGCTGACTCGCACAAGAAAGTGCTGGCTTGTATAGAACGGAGGTCCTGACTCTATTGTGACATTATACTCGCCCAGGTCTGAGTATGAAGCCTGAAACAAGATTTTTTCTCTTATATTACAGGGGTGGGAAACTAACAGCCTATCTGTCTTTTGTGGCCAGAAACGAATTTGTGTAAAGTATACAACACTTATTACTTTTTTAAATGATCTAAATTTTTTAATTGATTTAGGTTTTGACAAGTCCGTTAATAACAAAGCATGATAAAATTTTCAAGTATTATTCAACAAAAATACAGCTTAATCTTTTATGTAAAACTTTACTTACGTTTATAAAGTGAAGAACAACTTTGTTGAGATTGTCCTCATACTTCTTGTAGATGTTTCCAACATGTTTTCCTTCATGCAAAGGTTTAAAATGTCAACAGGGTTTATCCAGTGTGGATCTCCGATAATATCGGATCGGAGCCAATACAAGATGCCAAGTGTTAGTATCGCTACCAGTCACAAATCTAGGGCAGTGTCGGTGCCTTATCGAAGTCAAATTAAAGTAAAATGTTCCGCCATGATTTGACATCCAACGGAGTGATTTAACTTTAAAGTGTAGATTTATTAAAATATAGTCGGTTATCACTTGGACGTAACTCAACATAGTATAGTTTGCTTGTTTGAGTATAAAAATGACAATTTATTAAGGCTGGAATCGAGATAGTTTTGTCCAAAAACTTTGAGTATTGCTATTGGAATAAAATGTGATGTATCAGACATCTCATATCCGCAGTTGTAACTTTAACGCTTACCATGTTTTGTGGCTGTGACAGCCTCATTGACAGGAATTGGTGGATTCGATTTAAAGTCGATAACCACGTACTCGTCGTGTTGTAATTCCACATAACGCATGTAAACTGCTTCGACTATTGGCGGATCTGTATGAAGTGAAATTTATTGTTAGTTTAGTTTATATGTTTCTTTTACTAAAGTGGCACCCTTTGCTGATGTCATCACCGTAAGATTTCGTTTGTTGTTTCTTTTTTTTTGACGTTTTTTCATTTATCTTACCTTTGCTCAATTTATCATACTATAAACCAAACTTACGAAGTATGTTGAGTTTCACGGATCTTTGATAACTCTGTTGTGACGTAACAGAGCTTTGATAACACGTCACATTCCGATTGTTATCCGCATTCGAGAAGTAAACATAAGCCCACGCCATCTGTGTGACGTAACAGTTAATGGCATTTTTCGAAAAACAAGGGTGGTTCTTTTTCAAATCAGAGGTTGATTATTTCCTCACCTTGGTGCCATTATAATAAATTTCTTCACTCCCTAAAATTGCGACCTTAGTCATTGTTGGATTGATGACGTCACAAAACATAAGTACTTTTACTCCATGTGTGAAAGTTTGGACAAGATTGCCTTTTGTTAAATCGAGGAACGAACCTGGAACGAAATGAACAGGGCGTAACAATTACAGTTATTTGCTGCCATTTCTTAGCTTCACAGATTGTTGTTTGTGACGTCATACCACGCGCTGATGTGTATAATGGCGCAATCGTGTGCCACTCATTTAAAAAGCCTTAATATAGCTCAAAACTAGCAGCATAGTCATTAACAAGGCGTATCATATTTGTAAAGTTAGCTTGCATAAATAATTTTACTACACTAAAAATAATTAAAAACCTTCGTGTTTTAAACAAGTTCTGGCGCATCTTGACCAGTTAGTCACAAAGGTGACTTAGATAGGCTGTTTGCTTAACTATAACTAATTTGTTTAGGCAAAAAAAAATTCGAATTTTTGGATCATGCATTAGTGTACGTAGCCTAATTGTTATTTTAAAATATACGTTGGTTCGTAGTTGTAACATGTACCGGTTTCGCGTTACTTTAAATTTTCATTTACTCTCTGTGTTAATTGGGTTTTCTCCACTTTTTTGTGAAAAAAAAGTTTCTACGCGATGTAAAGAAAACTTCAGAAGCACTGGACTTTTATGTAGGCTACAAAAAAACGCTAGAAAGGCTGTGTATTTCCAAACTCACCATTCCAGCATTGTGGTCGTTCTTTAATCCACTTTGCTCTAGCTCCACATGTGATGATTTCACGCGTAGAGTTCCTTTTGATAACACTCCCATTCACATTATCAACAAACACAGTGCTGCACTGAACTAAAACCTGGTCGTTGTATCGGAACAGTTGCTTGGTTTTTACATCAACAATATTCTCAGGTTTCGGACAATCTGTTAAAACGAAATAAAAATATTTTCAAGTCCGAGATATTTCAATATGTGAGACAATTTTTATTATTAGTACGCGGATATGTTAATTTAAAAAAAAATACGTATAACGGATTCGTTATGACTCTAAACAAAGTTGTACCTGATCGGGTTACTGCTTTTAAATGACTTGATGATTTTAATTAAATAAATTTTTTTTAATTATCGTTTATATAAACTTTACGAGAAAAACAATTTGCTTGGTTTTAATGTTTGTTGTGTAAAATTTTTACCGTAACTGATTTCAACAAATATAATTTTACACCCCCCTCCATTTTTGCCATTTGCCGGCTGCAGTTGTAAATCGTATGAGATCTTTAAGGCATAATTATAATATTCACATTTCACGTAAGGAAAAACATCTTGTTTTTTGTGAATTGAGGTTTACTATTAATTTAACCTATAACCGTATCTGACACCTATTTTTTATAGAAGTCTTTTTTAACACTTTTAGTTCATACACGAAACAAAACAAAATAAATTTAACAGCTTACGTTTAAGTTGTATAGGGAATGGTGTTTCGCTCTCGCAGCAGCAACTCATATAGGCGCTGATGTTATGACCGTTAATAAGATCAGGTCTGAGAAAAGTCACAGTGATGTTGTACATCGTTGAATTTAGCACATTTATAGAAACATTAGTAAGGGTTGCGTTGTAGTTTCTAACATAACCGAAATTGTATAATCTTGCAAGGCTTGTGGTTTTGCCATAGTTTTTTAAATAAAGTTGTGTTATGTGGATATAATTGGAAGACGGGTTTGACGTGATCACAACCGTGATATTGGGAACACCAACAGCCCAAGTGAGAGATTCTAATTCCTTGTTGTCTTCAGAATAAATCGAGAAACACGAAGCTGAAAATAAAAGGAGAAAGTTGTACATTTGATATTGTCTTTTATATTGCAGTTTACGAATCACAACGTTTAAGGTACTAAACAACATTTTGTTGTGAAATAAATAACTCCTTACACAACTCTGTTTCACAGGCAACGTATGTTTTGACTCTGATTAAAATAACATTGCATAAAACTAGAAGCACTAAAATAAAAACCTAAATACGCAAGCACCCTAGATATAAAATGAGTGATACTTCGAATATAGCCCGAGCGTTTTATTATCAATTTGCCGCAGAACAGTTAGCTCTATTTAGCCACTTTACCATCTGTAAGCATCTACCCATTTGCTATTTGTTCATAAAAATGTCAAACAAAACGTTTTCCAATTTACATCGATTTTAGTTTGTTACAAATAAAAACTTACTTGTTATCGTTTGCACTTGCGCCACATACTGGGCAATCACAATCAAAAGTATTAGGCACGAAAGCATATTTAAGATTTATTAGACCATTATAACATGAACTCCAAACAAAAATCTGTATGGAATGATGCATGGCATAGCGATATTTCAACACTGCAACCTACGCTTTGAATGGTGAATAACTGAATATATTAGAGAGGCAGACCGCCTCAATAGCAATTAGATTGACGTTTGAACGTCCAGTCACCGCAAAGCAACTGTTGACACTCAAAAACAAATTCCAACACTCTGTGATGTTTTACCGAATTTGTGTCAGCATTCTAAAGATATCCAAAAGCAAAAAACAACTTCAACAAATAATAACCAAAGTAAAGTTCAAGTCTGAGTCATTTCCAAGGCAAGTCAAATCCAAGTCAAACATTTTGCATCAAAAATTTTTGGTAAACTTACAAAATTGATTAACACTTTCATTCCGAGCAATGTTTCTTAAGTTCAAGTCAAGTCATTTGTTCAAGTAATGTAGGTCCATTTAAGTTATTTGCCCGTTATACTCAAGTCAAGTCATTTATTAAACAGTAACTTAAGTGCACTTAAATGAAGTAAAACGAAAAAAAACGTGGCCTTAAGTCATTACAACATAGAGCAAAACAAACTAATTAAGATTTGCTGAATTTACAAGGAAATGATAAGCTTTGATAAGACTGCCTTAATAGGTCTTATTCACTTTGCGAGAAAAAAGTGATATCTACGCAGAAACCAAGATAGGTTTTCCTAGCCTGCCTTGCCTAGAAAATAATCAGTAATGGATAGACTTAATTTAGTAAGTCTTTTTAAGGTTCCTGATATTCTATTAGTATGTACCTTTATCGTTGTCCAAAACAACGATTTTTTTAGAACTTGATAACAAATAATGCCCACACGTATGTATAATTATGTTTTTAAAATCCCTTTAGTAATATATACCAGTGTTTTTCCAACTGGGACCACGGACACCAAGGTTACGTGAGAAGCTAGGGTCCGCGTAATATTTCAAGGTAAAAATTATAGCCATTAAACCTAATGAGCCTTAATGATAACAATTAATTAATCATCTGATAACTTGTGTACAGTAAGTTTTTTACATGAGTACCGGTTTGGGTGTTGTGTCTTTAATCGTACCGTTTTTCTTTCTGTAAAAGAAATACTTTTTGAGCCCTATGTTATTTCAGGAAAGCAGAATTGATCCGCTAAGTAAGAAAATATTAAGATATTAATGGCACCCCTCCCAATCGGCCTCTATACGTTATGGGTATTGAAACGATATATTTTAATACTTTTCACGTTTAATAATATTTATTTAGATGAGTTATGACGTTATGATTCTGTTCAGCTAAAATTCTGTTTATAGATCAAATGCAAGAAATTAAGTATATACTGTATGTGTCAGACGCGGATACAGGATTTAAGTTCGGGAGGGCATGAATTTTGATATTAGAGATGACGTTACAAAGTTACGTCACAACGTGACGTCATTAAAGTAAACTGGAGAACACTACACAGTTCGTTTATTTTGTTAAAGTTTAGGGTTTAAGAGGTGTTACTTGATATATAACAAATAAAGCATGTCGCTTTTTACGTCTATTTGGGCCGTTATTTTCATCATTAAACTTATGATCACTTAATTGCTGTAGTGCAAAATACAAATTCTATTAGATGTGAAATTTCTACTTTCTTGCCTTAAAAATTGTTTTATTGTTTTAAATCTTACACAGATTTCCGTCTTGTTCGAAAACTGTACACAAAGATGATGTTACATTTTGATAACACAGCCAAAATTTCAAATATATATTTTAAATGTAAAGGGGGAAAAAGCTCTCGAGTCTCTGGTCCCTATGATCCACTGGTCCTGTCACGGCAAAATTGGTCCGGCTGGATCGATTAAGCATAGTTTACTTTAACCATTTAGACTTTTTCCAGGCTTCTTACGGTCGGATCGATTTTGGCGTTAGGTTTAGGGTTAGGGTTGGCATTTAAATAAGCGATTTTGAAGGCCGGACCAGTTTTGGCCCCGGACCAAATTTTGCGTTACAGTCCCACATCTCCCCTAATTGTATCAACAGTGGATCATTAAACATTGACTAACTCTGTGTCATAAGGCAAATCGAGATAATTAAGCGAATATGCAAGTAGCAATGCAATATTCACAATATCAATAAAAATACTACCTTTTTACCAAGTCGATCTTAAAGACAATAACCGAAAACCTTTATAAAATTAGGTTACTGTGCACTTTTATGTGGGTGAGCTAATGGCCGGTGTTAGATTTACCGAAAGACTGTTCTAGACTTGACACTTTCTTAAAACTATTCACCACTGAGAAAAGTCAGTCAAACTTTTCATCAATATGTTTTAAAACACGACTAAAATTGCACATAAATCGCTTACAAAATTAAAACAAACTAAAGTCAGCTTTTTGAAATTGGTCGTTCGGTTATTTTGAAATTTATCTTTCATTTTATCAAAAATATTAGTTTTGATATAAGTTCAAAGTCAGTTAACCTTGTTATATCTTTATTAGAGCAATATACAGTATAAAAAACGCGTGATTAACGACGCCTAGGTTATTTAAATCAATGTATTTCTAACAGGTCAAAATTTCCTCAAAATAAATTATTTTCAGGTCAAAATTTCCTATTTTTTTGCTCAAAAAATATTCGCCTTAGTCATGACAGAATAAATGTTGAGTCATGGTTGTACACGACATTAGTGCTGAGTCAGAAGAAAACCCTTTACTGCTATGGATATTTTCTAGTCGATGTCAATAAAGACATTGGTTCTTAATGACTTTCTTGTGGTTAGAAGCCTTGTCTAGGGTTGGGCTGCTAAGTGTTGCCGGCCGTTGGTACTTCGTAGTTTCTACGCTTTGCAAGAACAAGAGTTTTAAAATATAGGATGAAAGAGGTTTTGAATAACATTTAGAATACTGAATATAGGATAAAAGGAAGTTTTGAATATTTAGAATAATGTTCTTGGCAGATGACAGTTAAATAGCTCTTCTACGAACTTAGAAAACACTTCTTATATTCACGGAAAATAGTGTTTATAGAGCGAGAATCTATTGAACGTGTTTGTTTAGCGTGTTTAAAACAAACATCTGTTTAAAATCGTTATTCTATAATTCCTTCACCCCGAATGGCCCTGACGACGCAGTCGGCATCTGTAATTTGTTTTTTGAAAGCGAGCTATGCTACGTTTTACGAATGTACAATAAATCTATAGGCGACCTAACAATATGCACTTTGAAATTTAATGGCAGTTTGTTTAGTTTCGATTTAGTGGAGTTATAGGCAGAAGTGGGATTCAAATTTTCCAGTGAATGTTGCGAACTGCGAACCGGCTGAATCCTAATACTGACAACAGCCACACTAAAAAGCAGCAGTCGTGTTCTCATGACTAGTTGTACTTATGACGCAGAAATTCAATTTTCAGAAAAAAAACACAAAAAGAAAATTACTACAATTATAAAAAATATCACAACGGATGACTGTTATGTGAGAACTTGTCCAATGCACATTTTGAAGAAAAAAACACGTGAGCTACTTCGATTTCAAAAATCCGTGTATCAGATAAAGATGCAAAAATCCATTAACAGTAACCAGCAATGCTGCTAACCGATTCGCTGATCTTATAAAATTTCGTGGGATGGTTCTATAGAACTGGTGCGAACCGACTGAATCCCACCACTGGTTATAGGTAGTACGGAGGTCATGTCCCCCTGTTGAAATACACAATAGTTAATTTAACCACCGGCAATAAGTTTGCTTATAAGTATTATAATTATTTTTATAAATTGCTGTAACATCTCGAAAAATAGTTCGGCAAGCAAATGTAACCGACCCTAAATATTAGGCTTACATTTTGAACTCATTTTGTATTTATACTTGTTTGTGATAAGAAGAACTTACCCAACATTCTCAACTTGACTGGGGAGGTCTTTGTTAAAACGAACTGAAGGTTCAACACCGGTTTCTGCTAAAAACAATCTATTTTTTGTCTAATTCTAAGCATAGGGTATTTAGGTGGCACTATATCAAGACAAATTGTATTGAATTGTCGACAGACTTTTGCACAACCGTGCTTCATCTGGTTAAAGTAGATTTTTATCAAGCAAGGTTGTGCGAAATCTTGTCGAGAATCAGTATAATTCTTCTTTGTATAGTGACACCTTATCGCCCCGTTAAAAACAAGTAAATTAAAAAATCCAACTTGAAATTTAGCTTAAACTTTGAGGCGAAAAGTTATGTTCCCAAAATATTCAGGTAAAACATAAAAAACGTTCCTAAACAAGATGATGTCGGTTTACTCGATCTTGTTTGGCTTTGCAATCCACCTCCATCAAACTACATTA
Source organism: Ascidiella aspersa (assembly GCF_963924565.1). Classification (NCBI taxonomy): domain Eukaryota; kingdom Metazoa; phylum Chordata; class Ascidiacea; order Phlebobranchia; family Ascidiidae; genus Ascidiella; species Ascidiella aspersa. The sequence continues at coordinate 32,932,843 of NC_139450.1, forward strand.
CAGTTCCGTGTATAGTGTAGCCTTTTATGCCAATAAACAAAAAGTAAACACTACTAATAGATTGATGAGCCATCGCAGACTGATTCACAGTTGTTGAACACAAATGTGTGAGTGTGTGTATCTTTCAAAGTTTGTTGCAAGTGATTTGTTGGGTCTGTTATATGGCCACATAAAATAGTCCGAATAAAAAAAATTGCAACATTTGTTCCATGTATACTTGTCTAATCTGTATACCCTTCGTATACCATTCGTCAGTTATATACCCTAGCTCAGTGATTCTCAACCTTTTATGGCTTACGGCACTAGAGATGTCAACCGCGCAGCGTTTGGGACCGATTGAGCGGTATAGTCAAAATTCCGCGCAATATAGTCAAAAATAGTCAAAATTCGGTATAGTCAAAATTCGGCGCGAAAATAAATCTAAAAATGTTGCCGCACCGTGCCGCATTCTTTTTAGTTAATTAAATAGCAAGCAGTTTACTCATGGATGTTTCATTTTTAAAAGTAAGCTGCTGTCCTTACTTTTATGTTTAAACTAGCTCTCTAGGTGTTTGTATTGTGGGTTTTTTTGTTGGAATAAATGGCTTATATTACTCAATTTTTGCGGCAAGCGCAGCTTAAGATTTCGAAAATAATTTTGGTTGAGCGCAGATTGCGAACAACTTGACAAAGTGCGTGCAGCGAACACAAATTTTATATTCTCACCTTCTCTATACGGCACCACTCAAAATAATAAAGAGATTTTCGGCACCCCGACTGGAATTTTTGTTGAGTAGCCTACTTAACTGAAATGTCACAATAAATGGAACTGGAACAATACTATCAACTTAAAACAGATAGGGAAGGGTAATTTGAAATAATGGTCTCTAATCGTACACAAATAGTTGTATCAAGGAGCTTACCAATTGAGCAAAAATCGGATTCTTAAAAATTCTCAAATACCTATCGGCACCCTTGAGCATTAGAAATGGCAGACCAGGGCGCCGCGGCACCCAGGTTGAAAATCATTGCCCTAGCTTTTACATGGTTTACACTTAGGTAGGTTATACACATAGCGTATACTTGGTTGAATAGTACTGACCGAAACAGTCCCCCAAATTTCTCCAGCGGTTTCCCAAAAAATAATAATTAATTCGTTTAAGCAAATATGGCTATTTTTTAAGATTTAAATGAAACACTTGCGGTCTCTTAAAACTACCTAGCGGTCACCCAAACCAAACCTTAAAAAAAACTGTCTGTATGTGTGCCATTCGTATACTTTTTTCAGTTGTAGCACGAAGAAAATAAAATGTCTCCCTAGCATGAATAAATAAAATGTTGTAACTCACTTGGTTTGTCTTTGAAGCACAGAACCTGAAAATGCTTCATAACTCCAATGATCAGAACAATAAGCGATATCATGAGCAGGATAGTGACAAGAAGCAGCGATGATAGAGGCCCTAAAGTGTTGGCTTGTGGAGTTATTGCGCTTACTCGAACAAGGAAGTGCTGATTTTTATAGAATGGAGGTCCCGACTCTATTGTGACGTTGTATTCGCCCAGGTCTGCAAGAGACGCCTGAAAAAACAAAACATCCTTTTGTCAAAAACCGAACTGTATGTCGTAATTTGACATGAAGACATGCTGAAAACAGATTATGATGAATGCACAAAAAGTTAAGCATAAAGTCATGACAAACACAAAAAATACAAACTCATTAATATTTTATCTCAAACTTTACTTACGTTTATAAAGTGGATCACAACTTTGTTCAAATTGTCCTCGTACTTCTTGTAAAAATTTACAAAGTTTTTACCTTGAAAAAGTTAAAATACAGTTTAAATTCACAATTATGCTGTAACCAACAGTTTTGGTAATTTCAACTCTTACCATGTTTGGTAATGGTAACGGCGTTTAAACCAGAAACTGGCGGATTTGATTCAAACCCAATCTCAACATGAACGTCCTTATCTAATGTTATAGAGCGCTGATATAGTCCATCAAGAATTGGGGGGTCTAACGGCAAAGAAAGTATAACAGTAATGATTTTAATTTAAAGAAGTTTGCAATTTATATTTAAACAATAAAATAGCGTTCGTATTTTAAACGTCGATGTCAACTTACAAACGATATTAAGTTTCACGGATCTTTGATAATTTTGCTGTGACGTAACAGAGCTTTGATAACACGTAACATTTTGATTGTTATCCGCGTTCTAGAAGTCAACATAAGCCCACGCCATCTATGTGACGTAACAGTATATTAAACAATTGACTGTTCAATTTCAACACACTTTTATTCTTACCTTTGTGCTATTATAATAGACTTTTTCACTCCCTAGAATTGCGACCTTTGTCATTGTCTGATTGATGGCGTCACAATACACAAGAACCTTCACTCCCTGGTTAAAAGTTTGGACGGAATTGCCTTTTGTTAAATCGAGAAACGAACCTGGAATCATTATTGATTGTAAAAATAAATTAACAACTTGCCTTCTTTTACGAATTGTATTTTTGTGACTTGTAGTCAATTAATGAGCAAACACGATAGGAATGACCTAAAAATTCGCACATAAATAAACACTAAAGGATTAGACTACTTCCTGCTATTCAGCATTGAAATGCAATAGATCACATCATTGTCGAAGCTGAACCCCCATAGTTGCCAAGTTAGTGGTTAATAGCTTCATGTTAAAAATCAATGCCTTTTTAGAACACCATGACTACAACTATTACAAATATCTCACCATTCCAGCATTTTCGTTGTCTAATCCACTTTGCTCTAGCTCCACATGTGATGATTTCACGAGTGGAATTTATTTTTATAACACTCCCATCCACATCATCAATATACACAGTGTTGCACTGGACAGATGCCTGATCATTAAATCGGAATTTTGTGTTTAACTTCGCATCAGATTGAACAATATCTTCAGGCTGTGGGCAATCTGTTTAGTGTTGTTATAGTTTAGAAGCAAATTATAATCCACCTGGTTTGCTGTTATCTTATATAGGAACATTAATTTAAATGTATAAAATGTGAGTTTTGTTAAACAGACTGAACTTAATTCGCAATAAATTAGCGTTTTCTGATAAGAATCACACAAGTTTGTCGACTATATATAACCTACTCATAAAACAAGTTGCAATTTTTAAAATGCAAACATGAGTTGTATCTTTAAAATACAATTGAATATCTGCCTATTAATTATAGTTATATATGTAGCCTATTCGGTAAAATAGTTACAGAAAAATGCTAGTTAAAGTTAAATTACTTAGTTATTTTTTTTAAATCCACCAACTCACGTTTAAGCTGTATGGGAGATGATGTTTCGCTTTCACAACAGCAACTTATATAAATGTTGATGAAATATCCGTCAATCAGATCTGGCCTGGGAAATGTCACAGTGAAGTTAAAAATCGTTTCGTTTAGCAGATTTACAGAAACATTAGACAAGGTTGTGTTGTAGTTGTCTATCGGACCGTTATAGAACGCATCTACTATAAAATTAGATTTTTCATGTTTTTTTAAGTAAAGTCGTACATCGTAAATACGACTGTAAAACGTGACACTTGAAAATAATTTTGATGCGATCACAACCGTGATATTTGAACACCAACAGCCCAAGTGAGAGATTTCAAATCCTCGTTGTCTTCAGAATAAATCGAAAAACATAGGGCTGTGATAAAAAGACAGAAAGAAGAACATTACACTTAAATAGAAAATTGTGCCTGTTTAAAAATGGACCTAAACCGCAAACAGTGACGTAACGACGCCAACCGTTTGAAAAGTAGTAAAAAAACATATAAAATTACTAATATCTCATTTATACACATATATTAGGACTGCATCTCCTCCAACTTTCGGTGATTTTAACAGATATCTTAGATGCTTGTTCACCAAAAGCAGGTGTTTTCATGCCATTTTTTTCAAGAGTATGCCTTATTGTAGTTTATACCGTAAAAAAATCAGCGAGAAAGCTCAACAATTATAGGTGTTAATATACCTGAATATTAATATTCTTAAAAATAAATAATAATATTTTTCGCTAAAAGTGTGATTGCTGGAAAGTAAGGATTGTGTAAAAAGTTCAATTCTGTATCGTCACAACTTTCGGAGATATTGCCCAAAACCAATCCAGCGCGCCAAGTTCGCCCAGGTTACAAATCTTAGGGTTTAATGTAAGGGCTGCGTGGTCTCGGGTTTCGAAAGAAGCCGTTTATTTGGCTAGAGTTTGAGCATAAACTCTACGACCGCTCGAGGTAACTAGTAAGCTTATTTGTGCATCGCGCATTGGCGCAGTTGAAATTTCATGTTGTTTTAAACCAGGGGTTCTTAAACTTTTTCTACCGCGGACCCCTAAATTTTTTTTTGGCTTTGCGTGGACCACGAAAGGCAAAAAATTTGAAAAAATGACGTCACAAATTGACGTCACATTACAAATAAACTTCATAAATCTCTTGATTTCGTTCTAAAACTGTGAAAGTGAAATGAAGTTTTAATACAGTCAGTGCAAAACCGTTTGGTTTTTAATTAAACTGCTTTCTTTGAAAAAATGGTTACTTTTTAAATATACACTAATATTTCAATTTGGCCTTCATGGACTCCCTAAAACTAGTTCGCGGATCACCAAGGGATCCATGGACCTCAGTTTAAGAACCCCTGCTTTAAACCGATTCTCCCCCCTGGTGAAGATGCCAAACAACATACTTGCGTAAAATCATCAACTTCCTAACCAACAATTTCCAAGCCCCAAAACATTTTTAGATTTATGGGGCGAAATACAAAGACTAAACACGAAGTACTGCTATATATGTAAAATAGGGGAAAATTTAAATATATACAATATTTTGTCTTCCCAATATCACTACATATAAGTTTGCTATAGTCCTCATTTTTATCAAAATGTAATTTGTCGGTCAGCCTGGCTGTTTGCTATTTGTCTATTTGTAATTTCACACAAAAAGCAACCTAATTAGCATAGGTTTTAGTTTGCTATAAATATAAACTAAACTTACTTTTTATAGTTTGTACTTGTGCCACGAATTGAACACTCGCAATCAGAAGTATAAAGCACAAATTCATTTTGATATATTCATCAGACAAGTCTGTTACCAAGTATAACAAGAGTCCTACTCCAAACCAAAGTGTGTATGGAATAATGCCTGGCACAGCGATATTTCAACACTGCAGTCCACGCTTTGAATCGCAAAAACACTAGAGGTTGTCCTCCCTAGCAACTATTTGTGAACGTTTAAAGTTTTAAGCGTTAAGTCATTGCGAAGAAACGCATGACACACAAGAAACCAATTTGCAACATTATTATGATTTACCGAGTTTTGAATTATAACTGTGTTAGTATTAAAGATATAGGAAGGCAAAAAAGCAACTTTCACAAATAACAACTCAAGAATTCTTAGTCCGAGTCAACCGTTTTTTGTAAGATTTCAAAGAACCGAACCGGAACTGAACCGAATATTTTGAAAGAACCTGAACCTTAACTGAACCCGAACCTGTCAGCAAAAGCAGTTCACTCTAGCATGACGTCACAACCTCTATTTTACAGAGTCAAGTTTTGCCATGTTCGAAATTTCATGAAAAAAACGAATACTGTTAAACAAAACATTTATTTTTTATTTTTTAGATGTTTCAATAACGATCTGCTTGTTTACGTCACACAACTGTACATTTATTGACCACAATATCATCTCATATTACATCAGAACCGGAACTTTATAACTTAAATTTTTAATATTAAATTTAGTCGAACCGGAGCTGAACCGGAACTTTTAAATTGCTGGAAACCGAAACCGGAACTGAACCGGATTCCGGAAAAAATCCTTGAACCCGAACCGAACATAAACCGGACAAGTCCAACGGTTTAAACGTTCCGAACTCAAACATTTTAAAACGTTTTACACACAAAGGCTTTTAAACATAAAACGCTAACAAAAAGCCGTTTCAAATTTAAAAGAGATGATTGGGATTCCTGTTTGAAAATTCTGTTAATTTGTATTTCAATAATACGGTTCTTTACACTTTTTACGTAGGCCAATAAAACACTGTTCATAAACTTAAAAAGGAGTGTTGTAAATGGATAGCTAATCAACGATAATTAAATCTTGTGCGTAAACATTAGTGCAATAATATACTTAACAATAGTTTATTTCGTAACCAACCCGACTAGAAAACTCATCAAATGTTGCTCTTTAAGATCTTAAAAATGTGAAGATTTATCACGCAACACGTGATTTTCCATGACGTAATTTCGAATTTGTAAAACGTTGAAAAAGTGAGAGGCGGGAAAAGGGATAAGCTTTGTTCAAAACAAGACTTTTAACGACAACAATTTTAAGGTACATGTCCAATAATAATAATATCGTCGTAGTTTTAACTATGTACTTTTAATCTGGTGGATTACGTTTTGCTGCGGTTGATTACCAATCAAGTAGATGCTGCCTGGGAAACAATTGTTGGTAAGTTATAAGGGTTTGTCATTGGCCGTTGCATTTTTTGTTTTTAATTTTAGTTCAAACCACACCTTTTAAATTTGGCTGGTACTGGCTTAGGTTAGTTGTAAACAAACTCTTATCTAGTGAAGTAGGTTTCATGAGAATTTATTTTAGGAAGAAATAATTTATTATAAAAAACATACAAAACTCCATTTTAAAATCAAAACCGGTAAATCTTTAACCCTAAAAATATTCTTTTTAATTTGTTATGCAGCTTAAAATTGGCTGCAGGGCTTGTAATAAAATTAATGCAAAAAATAGCATAAACGTTCTACATTTTATGCATACATTTGCGAAGCTTGAATAATGCCATTTCTTAAAGTAGTACAGTGGTATATGAAGGACTATATCGAAAACTGTGGCGTGACGATTTTTGCACATTTCAGTGACATCTTGTAGCTGAACACTTTATTTCACAGCGATTTCACATGGCTTCTGTTTACCCAAACTAAATTATTATGGCTTGTCATTTACTAAATGTGATTTTTTTTGCTTGTAGTTGATTTTTCTAACTTGTTTTCTAGAACAGGGTGGTTTAAACCCAGGCCCTTGATTGTTTGTGGCCGGTGTAGCATTGTTAAAATATTGTGATGCACACCGTTGAGTTTTTAATCAAAACAATATGCATGAACAGAAAGCATGTTTTTATAGTAAGATTCTGTTTTTTTGGTAATACTTTTTGACAGACCTGGCATAAAAAATAATTACTAGCATGTGGCGTTCCATAAAGCATCAAAATTATCCTTTTTGTCAATTAAACTATTGAAAGTTGTTACTTAAAATTGCAAAATGTGCCAATTGCAAAATAAATTGCCTTTATTTGGATTGAATTGCCAAAACTTTATTCAAGATCCATTTATTGTATAGGGGTAGCATTCTAGTGTTTAGAGTGGTGCTGCTTATTATTTAAATATCCGTATTTAATAAGATCTCATCATCCTAATTCGCTTTACTTTTTTTTTACTTTCCCCAAGCAATTACTCAATAATGAATGTGGATGTGAATTATACTATAATAGATGTAGATAGTGGTGGGATTCAAATTTTTTGTCTGCTGGTTCCACCACAAAAGTCATATATTTAAGCCGGTTCTGTTACAAAAAGTCATATTTTCCGGGAAATAAAAGTAGTTACAAGAACAGGATGCAGCCTGCCAAACCAAGGTTCCAGCGAATGTTGCGAACCGGCTGAATTCTATCACTGCTTACAGCCACTCTAAAAAGCAGCAGTCGTCTCATGTCTTGTACTTATGACGCAGCAATTAAATTTTCAGACAAGCAATCACAAAAGGAAAATTACTTCTATTATAAAAATTTATACAATGTATGACTGTTATGTGCGACCTTGACCATTGCACATTTTGAAAAAAAACATGTGAGCCACTACTTTGATCTCAAAAATCAATGTATGGAATAAGATGTAAAAATCCATTGACAGTAACCAGTAAAGCTAACCGGTTCGCTGATCTTATAAAATTTCGCGAGACGGTTTTATCGAACCGATGCGAACCGGCTGAATCCCACCACTGGATGTAGGCATATAGCTCATAGTTGTCTAAGTAAAATAGATGATTTTTGTGTGTTTTTATGCAATCCATGAAAGTTTGTTGTCTATAATAACCCAATATATTTAGCTTAATTAATTTTTTTATGATTTATGTTTTATTGACTTGACCCATTGAGCCCATATTTCCTTCATTCAATATGAAGTGTGTTTTTGAGTATTTTCTGAATAGTTTGTTTGCTTGAAACTAATTGTCAGTTGGAGTTGGTTCATATTGTATTATCTTTTTCAATTGTTTTTTATCACAATGGGTGGCAAAAACAACAGTTTCATCAATCTTTATGTTGTAGTAGATTTACCTACAGTTCAATTGTAAAATGTGAATTGGACTGGAGTGTCCATGTTTTTGCTTGGATATAGTTTTGAAAATCTTATTACAGATGTTACTGATATATATTACCAAATGCATTAACATTGTCATGTTTAAGCGACAAAACAATTGATAGGAAAAAAAAAACTAATAGTTGTGTTGATGGCACAAAATCGATATGCTGTTTTGAAGAACTTGTCTGCAAACATGCATCAGAAATGCAGATTAAAAAGCGCAAAAAAATTCTTTGGTTAAATTGGGAAATATTTTCAATTTATATTGCTAGAAATAACGATATTTTCAATCCAATTTTAGAAATTGTTCGTTGGAAAGTGCAACATGCCATAGTATGCATGGTTCCTTGGGCTGAATAAATTTGCTTTACACAGAGACACAAGCATAACAAAACTAGGCCAAAGTTTATGCATAGAAAATTTTTTTTTTGCGTTTACAGACTGTATTTAAAACAGCCAAAAAAATAGTTTAGGCCAGGTGTTGGCAACTGTTCGGATGTAGTGTGCCAATTTATGAATAATGAAAAAATTTCAACAACTCACATGCCAAACATACATTTTTTAAACATTTTTTTATGTTTGGTTTTGCACTGGCGACCTCCGGAGTCAGTTAAAAACAACCATAGTCTGACTCCGGCCCAAATGTGCAATTTTATTGTGTTTTCAAATGTGCAATTTTAGATCATGCAGTTTCCAATGTGCCATATTAGTTCGTCTCGACAGTCTGTATTTCACCGATTTATGTAACTAAAATAAAATGAATATTCAGTAATCCACTCAATGGGATCATGGAAAATATGCCACCATATGCTATTCCACATTAACAATTTACAGTTATCAGTTCGAAATTTGGTACTGCGCATGCGCACACTCTGGTAGTTTTACCTCGTCTTACTTGAGTCTGCAGCCCTGCAGTGATCTAACATCTAATTTACGAATGATATAACATCTAATTTGTGTATCTTTGGAGATGCCATTAAACCTAATTCATAGGTTTTATTCTGTAAAGATACTTTAACCCTGCTGAAAAATAATGACTATATTGACTGTAACAAACACATGACTGCGCCTGCTATTTTGGAATATACTTCAACGCTTTTAAGCCGATACCTAGAAGTGTAACCTATCAGTTTCGCTTTTAGCTAGGTTTCTCTATCAAACAAAAACATACATGCCTACTTTTAATATAGAATGCCCTGATTTAACGCTGTAAAAACTTACCACTTTTAGGCAGTATACAAGTTTAACGCCCACAATAAAATAATGTTAAATACAGTTTAGACGCTAATTTGTGACACGAATTGGAAATGTGTGCAACCATTTAGTTAGCACTAGTTTTAGTAATGTCATAATAACCTTAATGATGTGGTAGTGATGTAATGGTTGCACTTAAGGTGATATAACATGCGCGTTAAATCATTTGGCGTGCCCTGAAAAATCATCTTGTGCCAGCGGTTGCCGACCCCTGGTTTATGCTATAGGTGAAGAAGCATGGCCTGGTACATCCTCGATATGCCCATGCGAATGGCATCCTGTCTATTTAATATTGTGATTGCTTTTTTAACTCAATATAAGAGTAATTGTCAAATCAAAGTAAAACTGCAAACACACAACAATTCTATGATCGAAATTGAGTATTTAAAAAAAAGTTTTTATTTTTTATTGCTTTAAATAACATTTTTTGGCACAGATTCCTTCAGTTTTCTGGCTAATTCTTCTGCATAATCGCCAAGACACCAGCATTCTGCCATCATTTTCATGGGTCTTTTTCATTTTTTGGCACTGATTCCTTCACTTGCAGTCAGAGGTTTAGAGATTTTCTAACTGTGTATTTGGGCTTCTTTAAGGCAATCAGGGAATTCTGAATTTAGTATATATATATACTTATATATAAAGCTAGTTTAAAATAGGTGATCTTGACACATTTTAATGTATTGGATCTGGTATGTTATAAGGTCTGCTGGCTTGTAATATATGCAGTGATTGTGTGTGTTGTTTTATTTTCTATTCAATGTTTGTATAAAAGGTAGAATGATTTTACTGGTGAATCTGTTTGAATGTGTACTCTGGAATTTGTGGATGATTTTGGAATTTGTGTTGACATAATGCTAGATGTTTTTGAAAATTGGGTAATTAAGGTATGTATATCCTACTTTAGTTTTGCATGTATTTCCATTTTTAATTTTTGCATTAGTGAAACTAGCTGAACTGCTGCTTTGTTGTAAATGCGTACCATTTGTTGATTGTGTTTTTTTATTTTATTTTTTTATGTGTTGTTTTAGTATTCTATTATTCCTGGTTTGATGTGGTTAAAAAGTGGTGAAATGAAGAGTTTTTAGAATGTTTCTCAATCGTGTGGGTTTGTTAATAGAAATGTTAGTTCCATTACTTAAAATATGCTACTTATCCATTGTTTTTTCTATATTTTTTTTATTTTTACAGGTTTATAATAATATTTTCCTCACATTCACATATAGCTCCCTTTTTTCTGTTCTATTTTTTCTAAATTTAAGATCAATTTTTCATATTTTGCCTCGGAGTGCCTGTTATATAAGATTAACACAACCCAAATGTATGTTAGTTTTTTGTATTCTAGTTTGGTTGGGGCTTAACGAGTAATTAAAGCTAAATAAAAATGAAAGATACACACACATATGCTTTGAGGTTAGCAGAGGTATCTTCACTAGCATTTCTGCTAATTACAGAATCCTTTAGTTTCTTGGGAGTTTGATTGTTCAACTAAATTTAAACCTTTACCTATTTAAAAATGGTGTAACATATTTTGTTGTCATAACACACATAGTTTAGACATCTTTTTTAATTTAAAAGATTAATCTGATTAGCTGCATAAGATTAAGACGAGTGCTAGCTTTAAACGATTTGAAGATAACCTGAAAATGTTTTGTGTTTAATGGGAATGAGAAGTTGACAATACATTATACACCTTTCCAGCAAACACACTTTAAGCAAAAAATATTGAAAAAAAATAATATTTAAAAATATGTACAGTATATTAATATTCAACAATATTATCCCTTAACTGTTGAGCTAACAAGTTCAATTTACTGATTCTTCGAAAAATTTACTGATTCTTCGAAAATTCATAACTGCTAAAGGTAAAATTATGAACCAGGTGTTTGGAAAACTTTCTGCAGTTTGTTTATTTAGGTCAAGTTTGTTTACTTGCACATATGTTTTTATCTTTCCTCAAGTTAGTTTACTTGCCCCTTAGGCTTTCGTTCAGTATGGCATTTGAAGTCTTATCATCCCGGCTCCAGCGTTATCATGCAAACTGTGTATATGTATATATTCTATAGAAAACCAAGACTCGATAGAATCTCTTTGAGATGGATCGTTGTGAACAACTTATCCTTGTCGAACAAATCTGCATTAATCTTGCTTAAACATATGAAGTTTTGATACTTTTGAAAATTCGCTACGGAACTATGAATTCATTGGGCCGTATTACCAGGGTAAGACCTGGTTTATTTGTTATACTTTGATCTTTTTGATTTTTTAGCTTGGAAGAGCAAGGCCATGTGGGTCCAGAAAGTCTTGCTTAAGATATCCCATGGGCATCTCAAACAAACAGGTCAAGTGGTTCATACCACCAGCCCAGAAATCTGGGTATGTACTCTTTGTTTCGGACAACGATGAAATAGATCTTGTTTGTCCTTCGGTAGTCAAGTCTTCCCACAATTTTCCACTGGACTTTGCTGCTGTCAGCATACCAGGCGTCACAATCAAACATGGTTGCTGGAGCTTCAAAACTACCAACCTTTTACGTGTGCCGATGTGGTTGTACTGGCTTTTGGAAAACATGACACTCTAAATAAACTAAGCCAAATGAAGACCGACCCCGAAAATCGTGCTACAACAATCAACCACCAGATTGGTCACCTTATTGTAATGACCCGAAAATATATTCCAATGCTAAGGTGAATAAGCAAGAGCTAAAACAATCCTATTACATTTATGTTAATGTTTATGTCAAAAAATCAATATTTGTAGTTTATCTGTGCATTTTGTTGCTACAGGTGTTCTGTTGTGGCATCTACCCTCAACATTCGAACCGCGAAGGCAGCAATATATATCAAAAATTAACGCTGCCATTCTAGCTGCGTCAGCCAGGAAATGAGCCAAATATTTTCATTTTGGAGTTCCTAAGTCACAACTTGTTTGGTATGACGAGATACATCTATCAAATGAATGGTTATTTATATTGCGCAGTTATGGGAGCGGTTAAAAGTCAAAACTTTGATGAAACGTATGATTAATGTTGTTAGACCTTAATAACGAAAGTGAAGGTTTTACCTTATAACCATTTATGACAGATACCATCAGCATCAAAATGTAACGTCGAAAAAAGGAGTCCCCCCTTTACCTGGTTCGGTTTTCCTGCTAAATGCCAACAACCAAGCGATCCTATGCGACTGTGTGAAGGCAAAGTAGGCGAAAAGCGCAAAAGAACCAATACTGAGTCGTCAGACCCAGAAGAAAAATGGGGAAAGCGATCGCGAGTTGCAATCCTAGATACGAGTATTGGAAAATATATGGAGGTCCCTTTAAGCCAGCTCCGTAGCTGCAAAGAATCAAAAAGAACCTTGGAAAGGAAACTCAATACGTTACAAACTTGCTCTTGTAAAATCCCCAAAAATTGTTTAGCGCGGCGCTGTTGTGCAACTAAATTTACTTCAAGCTCAAGCTTAGCTTCATGTTAAATAAAGCAAATTTTGCAGAAATAACATAAAAGGTAAATGGTTGTCTGACTTACATATGGACGCGGCAATGTGCGTATTATCTAAACAATTTCCGCACGTATCTGGTTTTCAAAGTTGCTTGACTTTTTCCTCCGATAATTCTCCAGTAGCCTACATACACCAAAAAGTACATTTGTACAAATTAACCAGGTCCACGACAATCATTGGGTAACAGCGTCGAACACGGCAACTAACCAAAACACACTTGTTATTTATGATAGTGCTTGCTCACGTGCGTTAAATTTATCGAGAATTTCCTGTCAGAACAAAACGGTCGAAGTCATTTTCCGAAGGTTCAAACACAGTCCTAGTCTGGGAACTGCGGCCCATTCGCGATCGCATTCGCCGCAGCTCTTTGTGTGGGAGGAGGAAGTTAGCTTTGTCGAGAAAAGATTACGCGTCATGGTAGCAACCTGGCTTGGAAATAAGAGGAATACAAGAAAGTGACGTGGTACGAAACAAAAATAGTACAAATATGTTTCCTAGTTTATATCGTTATAATTTGAACTTGTTGGCTCAACAGTTAAGGGTTAATATTGCTGAATATTAATATTTATATTTTTGAATATTATTTTTTTTTCAATATTTCTCGCCAAAAGGGTGTTTGCTGGAAAGGTGTAAACAATACAAGGATTGTGTAAAAATTTCAACTTTGTAGCGTCATTTTTAATTGCTTTTTGCGCACATTAATTACGAAGGCCAATTCTTTGAAATTGGACAGTTATGAATTTTCAAAGAAACAGTAAACACCCAGTCCGAATGAATTTAAACATGATTTATGGCCCATTTAGAAGATGGTGCTTCCTAGTTTATATCGTTAAAAGTTGAACTTGTTGGCTCAACCGTTCTGCGTTAATGTCGCTGTTTTAATATTTATGCATTTTTTTTCCAATATTTTTTGGCAAAAGTGTGGTTGCTGGAAAGGTGTAGGCAATACAAGGATTGTGTAGAAATTTCAACTCTGTATCGTCATAACTTTCTGAGATATTGCGAAAAATTATCTTCGGCGCACCAAGTTCGCCCAGCTGTCTAACCTATGTGTGTTAATTTAGTGAGAAAAGTACAGGAACAACACACCTAACAGACGATTGTAAAACATTGATTGAAATAGACAGTAGCTTACATTGTTTTGTGTCAAATTATGCAGCATAGGCGAATTGATAATTAAGAGCAAACGAATACGTTTCACAAAGTAAAAAGCTTAGGCCAGCGGTTCTTAACCAGTTGGCCATGGCTCACTGGTGGGCCATAAAAACATTTTAAGTTGGCCACAGACCAATTTAAAAAAGTTAGATTTAGGTCATTTGTGTCACTATCTTTAGTTCTACGGGAATAATGGCTTTGGGAGAAATAAAAAAGGAATGCAAATTTATTGTTCAGCCGCAAGTATCTCACTAATGTACGGTGGAATAAATAATCTGTTTGAAATATGTTCTGCTGTGTTTTGTTCCAAACCTATTTACAGTTTTTTCTTTCATAAAAGTTTATTGGGCCTTTTTTGCAACGAAAATGGGCCACAAAAGAAGAAAAGGTTGACAACCACTGGCTTAGGCGAATATGCGTGTAGTGTGCAACCTTTGTGCACAATACCAGTGAAAAAAATATTACAGTTTTTATAAGGCGATCCCAAAAAAACTATCATAAGGAAGATAAAATTGAATCGATCATAGAACGCAATATAGATGTCCGATAATATCGGATGAGAACCGATACCCGATACCAAGTGTTAGTATCGGTAGTCTTCCGATACTAGGGCGGTATCGGTTACGATCCGTTACCAATATAATGTGGTAATTTCAAGCATGATTTGCAATCCAAAACAGCGATTCTACCTCGATATCAAAACATGGTAGGCTACATTTAAAGTGACTAAATTTCTTGACGCTGAAGCAAATTCGACCTAAAAAAATGAAAAAAAAGCTCTAAACGTTACGATTTCACATTTTGCTTGTTTGAGTTTTGTAATGACGTCATTTGGTATGGGGTGAGTTCGCGATACTCTTGTCCAAAATGTCAACCACCGGAAATTGCTAATATACGTACGTGTTTTACCGTAAAACTTTATACAAAATGGTACAAATACATTAATTTAGTCAAAGAAAACCAGGGAGTCGAACCGTTTGACTTTTCCGGTTCAGGTTCGGTTCGGTTTCAAGGATTTTTTCGGAAACCGGTTCAGCTCCGGTTCGACCATCGTAATTTTAAAACCGGTTCATAAAGTTCCGGTTCAGATACAATATAATTTGCGTTAAATCGCAAAATGTGGGTCGATAAATGTAGGGAATAATCTTTTAATAGTAAGTCATTTAATCTAAGTTCCGTGACGCATTAAAAAAACAGCAACTCATTATTGAAATATCTAAAAAATATAAAAAATCAACGTTTTTTAATCAATATTCAAATTTGTTCATTAAATTTTACATATGGCATAACTTGAGTCTTTAAAATACAAGTTGTGACGTCATGCTGGAGTAAACCGCTTTTGTTAACAGGTTCGGGTTCGGTTAAGGTTCATGTTCTTTCACATTAGTCGGTTCATTTTTCGGTTCGGCTCGTTAAAAAAACGGTTGAGATTCGGTTACGGTTCGGAAAAAATTGACCCAAAACCGGTTCATAAAGTTCCGGTTCGGTTCTAGTTCGACTCCCTGAGGAAAACACGGATATTAATAAAAAGTAAAAAAGGGCGTATAACGTATAAAAAATATAACAGCATAACTTGTAGATAATGTATAGTGAATACATTATAAAGGTAAGGCTAAAACCAAGTATAACATATTCCCAGGTCGCGTTAAGAGGTTGTGTTGTTTTCAATGCAATTTCACCCAAAAAATAACTCCAGTTAAAATTATTATCGGCTTCTGAATATTTGCAAGCTCAAAAGTAAAAGGCAAACATCGTTTGCAGACCGACGTATAGACTCGCAAATTATGTTCCATGCAACTTCAGCATCGTTTCCGTTTGCGTGGTATCTGCGCTCTCTAACGAGGGGGTGACAAATAAACAGGACATAAAATGCAAAGACATTTGAAAAACGCTAAATAGAAAACAATAGAAGAAAATCTAACATGCCTAAAAAAGCACGGATAAAGAGTTGAACATAGTTTTTTGCTTAAATTGTTTTAGATTTTTGTCCACAGGATTAGTGCTGAATCATGGTCGCATACGTAGTTGTGCTGAGTCAGATGCAATCGTAGGCGCTCTCTTCTTGTTGTGAAGATCCAGCTGACGTCATGTTCTGGTAATTACTTCCCTGTGGTCTGGGTCTTTGGCTTGGGTTGGGAAGGTAAGGGTTGCCAGCAATTGGAACTTCGTAGTTTCTAAAACACAAAAATTATGGTTTTTTTTGTCGAACTCCAAACCAGGGCTCGAAAACTAGTTCTACCAAAGATTCATATTTGAAAGTATATAGTATTTTTAAGTTCCTGTCAATTCGGTTGAATGTTCTACAGTTGAATGCAGTGTTGCAATGACTCAAGTGCACTGAAGTCACTGTTTTCAAATGACTTGACTTTCCGACAAATCACTTCGTTTGAATGCTTTGATGAGCATTTTTTTTAAGTTTTGAAAACTGGGTTATTTGTCTTATTTTTGCACATAAAATAATTTACTCGCTCTTTATTGCGTTTATGTTATCTTTTCTTATTGCTCATAGTTGACTTGAATTTTTCAAATTAATTGCTTACAACACTGTTTGAATGCAACACGTCAGAAGCACAAGACGATGGCACATGCGTGGGAGAAATAGAACCGTAAAATAGATAATCATTTATTTAATAAACTGTATATTCACTGAGCTCCACATTCAACGCTTTAAACGCCCAACACTTTAGTTAAGAAGACTTGATCTAAACTTTTCAAACATTTTACTGAAACGGCCAAGAGTGAAAATGTCAAATCAAAGTTACCAAGGACGCAATTATTGATGTAACATCATGAAAATACTTTGGTTTACTCGCCCTCAGTGTGACTTTAGTCCAATTACCACATGACAGCAGTAAGTAAACATTTGGTAACAAATTTAAGTCAGTGAAGTTTTCGCCAAATACAGTTCAACACATGTTGAATAATTAGGAATTTTAGAACTTACCCAACATTTTCAACTTTACCGGGAAGGTCTTTATTGAAATGAACTGAAGGTTCATCGAATTCTGTAACAACATTGTTACAATTACCTTCTACAACAACAAATTAAACATGCTTTTACGTTAGAGTGGCATATATACGACTAAAAGAGTAGTAAAAAAAATATAAGTGAATTTGATCCAAGAAGTTGTACAACTGGTAAACGTTACTTTCAGTACAGGGAACATAAATAAGTTGGCCAAACTTACTTGGTTTTCCTTTAGAGCGTACAACCCGGAAATACTTGATAGATACAATGATCAGAACAACAAGTGATATTACGAGCAGGATAGTGACAACAAGCAGCGATGATAGAGGCACTGAAGTGTTGGCTTGTGGGGGAGGGACTGCAGACGTTGAGCTATATAACGTAGTACTTGGCGCTTGTGGAATTCTTGCGCTGACTCGAACAAGGAAGTGCTGGCTTGTGCGAAACGGATATCCCGAATATATTCTGACGCTATATTCGCCGAGATCTGACAGAGACGCCTTAAAAATAAAACATTCTTTTTTATTCATTTACACCGAGCATTAATTGGTAATTTGGGATGAAGATATTCTAAAAGCAAACCATGATCCATGCACAAAATTGGAAAGAAAAAAAACAAGACAAACCCAAAAAATACACACACATTAATATTTTATCCCAAACTTCACTTACATTTATAAAGTGGAGCACAACTTTGTTCAAATTGTCTTCGTTCTTCTTGTAAAAATTAACTACATTTTTACCTTGAAAAAGTTTAAAATACAGTTTAGATTCACAATTATGCGGTAACCAACAGCTTTGGTAATTTCAATTCTTACCATGTTTGGTGACCGTTACGGAATTTAAACCAGAAACTGGCGGATTTGATTCAAATCCAATCTCAACATGAACGTCCTTATGTAGTGATATAGAGCGCTGATATAGCCCATCAAGAATTGGAGGATCTATTGGCATAGAAAGTATAACAGTAATGATTTTACTCATATCTGTTTTTTTTTATTCAAAAAAATTGCGTTTGATTTATTTTTAATTGAGTTAGAAACTTACAAAGGATATTAAGTTTCACGGATCTCTGATAACTTTGCTGTGACGTAACAGAGCTTTGATAACACGTCACATTCCGGTTGTTATCCGCGTTCGAGAAATCAACATAAGCCCACGCCATCTATGTGACGTAACAGTATATTAAACAATGGTATTTTCTATTTCATGCAAGCTTTGTTTCTTACCTTTGTGCCATTATAATAAACTGTTTCACTCCCTAGAATTGCGACCTTTTCCAGTGTTTGATTGATGACGTCACAAAACATAAGTACTTTCGCTCCCTGCTTAATTGTTTGGACGAGATTGCCTTTTGTTAAATCGAGAAACGGACCTGGAAACATTAAACGCTAGTTGAGAGTAGGGTAAAAGAACATATCTAGGCCGTTTAAATGTAAAATTAACTATTATCATGAAAACTTTGCATTTAAGAAAACATTAAAAGCTTGTAAATTCTTTATACTACGTTTTGCTGTTCAGTGTTGAAAAATAGTTCATCTATGTTGCTAAACTACCACTTTTAGGGATAATTACCGACAGGTTATGAACCACTGCGTTAAAATAACAACAAAGTAGTAACGGTTCCACCAAAACTCACCATTCCAGCATTGTGGTCGTTGTCCAATCCACTCTGCTCTAGCTCCACATGTGAGGTTAAAATTCCTTCCAATAACACTTCCATTAACAGTATCAACAAACACAGTGTTACACTGAACAGATGCCTGGTCATTGTATCGGAATTTTGTGTTTAACATCACATCAGAATGAACAATATCAGCGGGTTTTGGACAATCTGTTTCAAGGAATGCGAATTGAACATGTTGGTCGAGTTTTTAAGCAGTTTAAACGCCATATTAAAATCGACTACTACTTACGACCTTACGTGCTAGCTAGATGTTACTAATTTAATTTTGCAACCGGTTACATGCTTAAAAATAGTGTTAAAAAACACGTTTGACACAACATTTAGTGTAAGCGCTATTTGCATGTAAAAATATATATTTTTTTTGTATACAAAAAATAAAAGGAACCTTTAAGCTAGTTTTGATATCATGCCCGACTTACGTTTAAGTTGTATTGGTGATTGGGTTTCGCTATTGCAACAGCACATCAGAAAAGCGCTGATGTTATGTCCATCAATAAGATCAGGTCTGAGGAAGGTCACGGTTAAGTTGAATGTCGTTTTGTTTGAAATATTGTTAGAAACATTAGCGAGGGTTGCGTTGTTCATACGAATGATAGTAAAAGATCTGACGTACGCGGAGGCAAATCGTGTGGTTTTGCCAGCTTTTTTAAAATAAAGATTCATATCATGAAAACGAACATAAGACGAGTTCGATGTGATCACAACCGTGATATTTGGAACACCAACAGCCCAAGTGAGAGATTGCAAATCCTTGTTGTCTTCAGAATAAATGGAGAAACACGAAGCTGTAGAAAGCGATCAAAAGTTGAAAAGTTAAATTTGTAACATAATAAGTTTAAGATACCAAACGATAATTATGCCTAAGATAAAAATAAAATACGTTTTCAGATGTTTCTAGGGAAAAATACAAAGTAAAGGCGAAGTACCGTAAATATGAAAGGGGTATTACTTCGAATATATCTATTATTTTTTAAATATAAACTCATTACACAGAACTTATAGTCGGCCATTTTTGACAAATGTAATCAATTTTGTATACGCTGCTACTTCGCTTTTTGTCGAATAAACGATTTTGGTTTGTTAATAATAAAAACTTACTTTTAATGGCTTGTACTTGCGCTCCAAACTGTGCAATCACAATAAAAAATAAAATGCACAGAAGCATTTTTCAGATATTTATTAGACAAGTATACCAATGAAGAGTACTGACAAACAAATGTTTGTATGGAATGATGCACAGAGTTATTTCAACACTGCAGCCCACGCTTTGATTCGTGAAAACATTACAGAGGTTGTCCTCACTAGGAACTATTTGTGGGCGTTTGAACATTAAATCACTGCTCGTGACACACAAAAAACAACCAAAACTCTCGTGGTTTATCGAGGTTTTTAATTGCAAGCAATTTTTGTAATACCTGGGACTCAAGGGATTCGCTTGCTATTTGTAATAAGCTGATTTTACTATATTTGTATTGATATTCACGACCAGAAAATGCCGTTAAATTGGAAATATATATTATTTTCAACAGAAGCCTGATTCTGTATTGCATCTCGAGTATTCAAACTTATAAGTTCTATTTACTCAAGCCAAAAGTTTATCGAGCTGGGCCGATTAAAAACTAATACTACAAAGAGGATAAAGACCAACTATAATTTAAACGAAGAAAGTTAGATTCCAAATTGTTGGAAAGGTAAACGTTTTTATATATGCTTTTACCTTTAGTATGGTTTGTTAAAGGTTAACCCTGGTGGCGTATTATTTGTAGCAGCAATGCGTAAAATGCTTGTGTATTAGCAAATGCGTCAAAAAGTTGCTTTTTTAAGTACTAGCTGGCTTAAGAACAACAGATGTATTTAAGGTTAGGTATTTTTGCCGTCACGCTCTGACGTAATTTTGTGACGTCATTCCAGAATTTTTTTTATTACCAACCACCAAAACATAGTTATTAGAACGCAAGGAAAAAGTTTGCATTTTACGTCATATATTTCAGTTAGGCAGAAAACAAATCAGAACCCTCTTGTCACTGATTAAACTATGAAAACAAACTTACTTTCTATACTTTGAACTTGCAAAGAACATTTCACAACCAAAATGAGAAGCATAAAGCTTGCGAACATTTTCCTGTTGTTTTCAGTGTTAACAAAACCTTACCAGGAAAAAGCAGTTCGAATGAACCTGTAAAATTACCTTCTGTAATCCACATTAAAATGTTTGCAAAGTCCTACTGTCACCTTACTATAAACCAACTCATTAACATCGTTGATTGGAATGATTCACGGTGCGCATTATTCACACTTGACTATTTTAGGACGACATCATTCAAGTAAGCAGTTGCTTTGTGGTATATCATACAGACCCATGCAGGGGTCAAGTCGCCATAAGAAAAATACATTCTACCAAATTGACTAGCCAGGTGCATGCTTAGCGTAGATCTGTAACGTCTTTGCGATGGACTCCAGCCTATAACCGAAATAAGAACAACATCAACGTCGGAATACAACACAGTTCAGAATAAGACCAAAATAGGACTAATACCTAATAGTCGTAATAACGTCTAAATCGGAATAAGTCCTAAACCAGTCGAATTGTGGTCAAACTAGGAAGCACCAAACGTCGACACAAAAATGGCCGATTTCTCCTCCCCCCATCGTTTCATAGTCTCTACCTAGAGTTTTAGGCATTATTTTGGCCACTTAGGCGGGTTTATGTCTTATTCAGACAGTTATGTTTTTATTCTGTCGTGGATATGTGGATATTACGGCATATTGGACTTTGTTATTTCGTTCGTCTTAATGCTTTAGATATTGTTACTTTTTATAGGTTTGATTGTGTGTTTCTTTTGCAGTATTGCTATTGCATCGTGCGCTACACCTCTCAAACTTAGAAGTTAAACAGGAAAATCGTTTGTTTTTGTGCTTCGTGCAAAATATTAACGTGTTCTCTGTCATTGCTGTAGAGTCCGAGTCCGACTCGGGACTCGAGTAAGACCACGTAAAACTACCCGACTCCCGAATCCAACATGCGCATTCGCAGAACTATATTGTTTATCACGAGCTGCCATTGCTGAACTTCAAGCTACAGTCGGTATTTTTTGTACAACTAACAAAGGGATACTGCAGTAAATAAAAAAACATATCCATTGCTTAGCTTCATTTGTAAGATAATAGAAGACAGAACAAGCTGTTATTACAAAATACTGCAAAAGTTATAAAGCACACCAACATTTTTCTTACATATATATTATATATATATATTCGGAAAAAATACGTCTTCGCTCTTAAACAAACAAAAAAAAAATGTTTGTTCCCTAACTATAAGTGTACAAAATTATTTCAAAACAAAAATTAGTTTTCCGATTCTCGGTCATCAGAACTGTCATGGTTGGAAAATATTCACCATATGCGATTCCACCTTTACGAAGGTGGGCTAGGTCCGGTTGATGGAAGGCTTCAACGAATATTCACAGTTCTTGGGGTTTCCAGGGCGATCTTGGTCAACAAATTTGGAGTTGTTTTTGATTAATTTGAGTTATATTCGAGTTACTGAAGATTGATAAATGGTTAATTGGAATTTTACTAAGAAAATTTTTTTTTATTCAGTTAAAATTTCTTAATTTTTTTTCCCTGGTGGCGTATTATTTGTAATAGTAATGCATAAAAAAAAAAAAAAAAAAAAAAAAGCTCTCAATGTTATTAAGCGTAGCGAACGCACCAACAAATGAAAGTATAATCTTGAGGTGTTAAATGTGTTTGGAACAATTTTATTCGAATTCTAAATTTTTATTCTAAAGAGCCCTGGACTGTTTTGGCCAGTAAAATATTAAAATTTTTACCAATACTGACACTATACTTATATTACACTTCACCTACACCAAAACAAAAAGGAGAAAAGTTGACCTTCTGCCGATGCGCAGTTATTACTCGGGCCCTACCTGCCTGTGGCGGCACCATATCCCTTTGGGAATGGTTGTCCTGTGGAGGGCCTGAACCATTACTTACATGTCAGACATTCCCGGCCTCCTTTTTGGCCAATGGGTAGAAGAAGCCACTACCCCTTTGCCTTTTTCTTTACTTTTACTTTCTTTGCCTTCCTTTAGTTAGCAAAACAAAAAATAGAATGCTGTATTTTTTTTTAGAGAAGCCTGTTTTTTGAGGGCAGGATAACTAGTAAGTATCCAACATCCATTACTTGCCCTGAACAGAAACGAAACAATGACGGACCAATCACATGCCGACTCAGACTCGACCAGTAACCGACACACCTCAACATCTTCCTAAGAACCCCAGACGACGATGACCGCAACATTTGTACTATCGACCTTTATCTCTCAACATTGTATAGCCGTAAAATGTTTTGTTTACTCTCTTTGGTGTTTTTTTTTCGCCACCCCCAATAAACGTCTTCCCTGGAGCACTCATGGCGTGGCAACAATCGAAAAAAAATTAAATAACTCCAAATTTTCCCTATATTATAATCCCTACCTATACTACC
This sequence comes from Ascidiella aspersa, assembly GCF_963924565.1. NCBI lineage: Eukaryota > Metazoa > Chordata > Ascidiacea > Phlebobranchia > Ascidiidae > Ascidiella > Ascidiella aspersa. Next base: position 32,956,270 of record NC_139450.1, read on the forward strand.
ACCACAAACAAAAGTTAAAAGTTTACCTTCTCCCTTGCGTAATTTACAACTGCGGTCCTACCTCGAAGTTTGGGTGATCCATACCTGTTGTCTGTTTATTCAGACTTCAGATAAGTTTATGATGACAAGAGTTTATGAGTTTGATGACTTATAGTAAACCCAGTCTTCCTATGGATGCAACACCATTTGAAGGCATGTCTGAACAACTTTTTTAATATATTATTATTGCCTTTTTTGCTTTAAAATTACAAATAAAATACCATCTTCATTTTGCCATTGAAACAACCTTTTGGGAATGCTTGTCCTGGGAGGCCAGTCCGAAACCCATTACTGACACTTCAGGCATTCCCTGACCCCTCTTTGGCCAATGGGAAGAAGAAGCCACTACCCCTTTACCTTTTTCTTTACTTTTACTTTATTTGCTTTCTTTTAGTTAGCAAAAAAAAAAAAAAACTCCTTTTGGGGAATGGTGATACTTACCTAATCGTGGTATTTAACCGGATCACTGTGGGGTTTGTGTCCGTTTTTTGGGGGGGCCAGTATAAATGCTAAAACTATTATCTTACTGAGACTACTATTTATTGCCTTATTACCTACACCACAAACCAAAGGCGAAAATGTTGACCTTGTGCCGAGGAGCAGCTTTTTTTTACCATATCTTTCCCGACCTGCTTTTTAGTCAATGGAATTACTTTTCACTTATTTTATTGTATTTTTATTTTTTTATGACAGGGACAAGGGTTATCACACGACTGGGCCCAGACCATTACAATTTCCGGCATCTTTGTTGGCTAATGGGAAAGATCGAGCCACAGCCCTTACCTACTTTCTATTTTAATCAATTTAGTTGTCAAAAAATAATAGCCTAATTATAATAATAATATTTTTTAAGAAACAACCAACAAACTAAAATTTAAACGCAGATTACTTGATACCCGAAAAAGTAACATACTATAATGTAAAAAAACAACAAAAAAACGCGGCAGGGTGAAAGTACGGTCTTGCTTCACATTGTGGTAGGCTTAATGTTACTTAAATCGTATTTTTTTCTCAAAAAAATAAAGTGAAGATAAGAAAAAAATTTTATAATTCTCATAACATTGAAGGCTTCTAAATTACCGTTTAAAATTACTAAAAATAATACGATCTTAAGACTATTTAGTTAAGTGACATCATTTGCTTCAAAAAGTGATTGTGGCTCCTGCCATGAAACAAAAACCTAAACAAATTTGCGAAAACGAGAACTTTTAAATTTCAAAGCTTGGTTTCTTTTTCTATTTAATTAGGCTTCTCAATCGCAAACCACAAACGAAAGTTTAATCGATAATTACCTAAAGGAAATTTATGCCGTTAAGTGATGTTGCCTTTCAGATGTGCCGAGTAATCTTTGAGGTTTACTTGCCTTCAACTTACGGGAGCAAGCACGGCCCATCTGGGAAGTTAAACAACTTGAGCTTGGCTTGTCCTTCGGTAGGCGATTGGAAGAAGACTACTCGGAAGTTATGTGTGATTAAGGTTGGTTGATTGCTGCAGGTTTATTGTTGTGAAAAAAGGTTGATTACACCTGAACGAGTAAAGAAATCACATGAAACTGTTGTTAATAAACACCAGCAATCCACTTCTTTCATTTTCTTGGTATACGTGTCCACTATACATACACCGCGCCTGCTAACAACTCAACAAAAAACTCTACTAAAAAAGCGATCTTCGAAAAAAAATAAGCCTAAATTATTAATAAAAAAAACTTACAAAAGATAAATGTTTTAATAGTTATGACAAAAGCGAGTCGAAAATATTGCGAGCCGAAATATTGGCAGTTTGTCCAAACGCACTTGGAGAAACCGCAAATTGTTATTTATTCATTGTGAAGTCATTTTCTCAAAAACAGTAGCGTTTGTGGATTCTGAAGATTGGAGGTTACAATAGTTCTTATGTGCATATCAGTTCATCTGCAGTTGGATTTCAAAAAAAAAACAATATCCTAAAACTGACTTCTAAATAACAGGTTGAGTACATAAAGCTTATCACATCCTACAAATAGTTATAAGAACGAGATTTGTCGGTTTGATATAACGCTTGTACTGTTTCGTTATAGCGCATTTCACATTATCGCTATTCCCTATCTTATAACACAGGGCTAAATCGGCAAAATTGGCCAATTTCGACGCTCATATATACCAGCGATTTTTTTCGAATTTTTTTCGACCTGCTCCGATTCGACTGAAATTTTCACAGAAGATGCGTTAGGACAATATAAATCCAATGGTGACACTTATATAGTCAAATTATTTATAATTAGCGAGAAAATAGACATTTTTCATAAAAAATATTCGAAAAAACGCGATTTTGGGCAATTTTTAAAAATCGACCTTCTCCGATTTGGGTGAAACTTGGTGTGTAGATGCGCCTTGGGCGTAGTAACAACATGGTGAAGTTTCAGCCCCCTAACAGTTAAAATAAAGCCAAAAATCGACTTTAAAGTTTGTTCGATTTTTTTTTTAATTTTTGGAATTTTTGAAAAAAAAATCCCCACGGGGATTTTTTTCTCCACAATATTTAATATATGATAATTTCATACAGAATTTCATCACATCTGACAATATCAGATTTCCTACATGTAGCTCACATAGTTTAATTCACCGCCAAAACTTGAAGCAAGCAATTAAGCAACATGTGTCATTGAGCACTTAACCGAGTTGCCAAAACAAACCCATCCAGTGAAGCTCTTAGCGGGAGCAATTTGCTGCGCCCAAAAGCCACAAGTCGGGTGTATATTAGCTGGTTCTAATGCAAGTGCTAAAATTTAAATTAAGTTAATAAACTGTGTGATAAAACTTTCGTTTGTTGGTAGTAAGTATAGCAATAATTAATTAAATACTGTTTTATTTTTTTCAGTGAGTTTGGTAACTCATAATTTGATTTGAAGTAAACGATCTGACAAATTCAGGCCAAGATATTTACAAACAAATCTCAACATACAGTTTCCCCCCAGTTTGTTGCAAAACGAAATTAGTTTTTTTAATTTTTTTAACTAACTTAAGAACGTAAAATATAAATTAAGTTTTTTTAACTGTTTATCCACCAATGCTTAACTTATCATACATAAAGAAAAAGTAATTATAAGCATTTCGGCTAAATTCATCGCATTAGCCAAGAAGAGGCCGGACCTGACGCCAAGGTTCCAGACCAGGGTTAAAACTGCGCATGGCAGAAGGTATGTTTTATAAGGAACGTTCCACGATTTTGCAGAAGGTAAATCCTTTCACCTTTCGTTTGTGGTGGTGTAGAGTGCACGAATAATCACCGACTAAGAGCTTTTGTGTTTACTGTAAGTTTTATGATGTATTTGCTTATGTGAGAGAATTCTTCTATGCGAAGCATCGCCAACTCACACCCAAGTGTTAAATGCTAAATGGCCTGTTCTGCCATTATCTCAACGGTCAGCAGTTGGATTGTCTGTAGCTATTTAAGACCGCCGCTATCCGCTTGTAAAACTAACCTCTCAGTTATCGACTGTACTGTTTACAGCTTTCATATTTGTAAGTATAGTGTCGCCGAACTATAGTTTGAACTGGTTGTTCGCTTATTAGCTAATACAATTCTAATCACCAGAAGTATTGTGGTTGGCTAATGAGTTAACGCACGCAACTTAAAATTGGAATCAGGAGTTTTTTTTTGCTAACTAAAAGAAAGCAAAGAAAGAGTAAAATAAAAGGTAAAGGGGTAGTGGCTTTATCTTCTTCCCATTGGCCACAAAGGAGGCCGGGAATGTCTGAAGTGTCAGTAATGGTTCAGGCCCTCCTCCGGACAACCATTCCCAAAGGGAGATAGATGGTGCCGCCACTTGGAGGTAGGGCCCGAGTTGTAACTGCGCATCGGCAGAAGGTCAACATTTAACCCTTTTTGTTTGGGTGTAGGTAATAACAGGTAAGTGTCAGTAGTAGTAATTTTAGTTTTATACAGGCCAAAAAAAACCCACTTTAACCCGGGGAAAAAAATGCCAGGACACAGACCGCACAGCGATAGGTATCGCGCTGCAGAAGTTAAATTCTTGCATCTTTTGTTTGTGGGGGGACGTTAAGTGGAGTAAGTATAAGAGGTAATGTTTCAACCTAATGTTTGTGGTGGTGGTGGGTAAGTTTAAGTAAGTAAGCAAGTATTCGGTTGTTTAGTTTTTTTTACATTTTAGTTATTTAGTTAACACTTGGCATCGGGTATCGGCTCCGATCTGATATTATCGGACATCCCTAGTTACGATCATTTGGAAAACATGCCGCGGGTTGGAAAATTAAACCAGCGGGCGTAGACCTGAGTTAGTTTTTAAAGGCTGCCGATTGGGTGGGTTAAATAATATTATTATGTTTATTCTCCCAAATTATTTTTTCCCTTTTACTAACAATTTTGACAACTCGTTTCGTTACTATAAAATAGAAGTTGTAGGAACTCGCGCCCTTTTTTCACAAGACCATTGTTTTTTTATAAGTTTAATCACTTCTACACCATAATTTCAATAAATACTTTATTATACAATCAATCCACCACTATTCACTAATACCGCCGACGATTTTAATAACGGTGTTAACAACGGAAATCACCCGGAAATAAATAACACAGTGAAGCTCCAATTGTTTTTTACTACAAGGTATTTTTATTTGGGAAAACACAATAAGACTTAAAATGCAACAATACCTAAAGCAGAAAAATTTATAAAACCAATGACATAATAAAGCTAAATACGCAGTAATACCCAGTACACAACAAGATAAAAGTCGTACCCGAATAAGGCCTAAATGGCCCAAATAACGCCTATAGGGCGCCGCTGTTTTGGCACCGGATATTTGGTCCTGTATTGGGGATAATGGTAGGGTAATTAGTGGGTTAGAAAATGGGTTAGGGTTGAAATTATTAGGGGAGTTAGTAAAATACTTAGGGGTGGGGTTTGGGGTTAGGTAAAGTGTTGTTTAGGCCTGATTCTGCCCATTTACATCTTATCCCGACGGATTTAGGATTTATTTTAATTTAAACGTTTTTACGACCATTAGGTATTAGTCCTATTTTAGTCTTTTTCCAAACTGTGTTTTATTCTGACGAAAATGTTGTTCCTATTTCGTCTTATGTCTGTTGTTATAGCCGCTGAATATAATAAATGATGAGTCACGGACGTATACGTCAGTTGTGCTGAGTCAGAGGTTTACATGCCGTATCATGACGTGGTACGACACCTTTGGGCTGATATATTTCCTTAAAACGGTCCGCAAAAACACACATTATGCTTGACGATGATGGGTGTACAGGTTTTCGATGGACGTTGAAATGCGACATTAGACTCGATTATATAAAATACAAGATTAGGCCTACATCAAATACTGCGAGTTCTACACGTTTTGATGACAGCCGAAACAATTGTTTTAAATAAAGACTGCTGAAAAGGAGAATAAGTGATGGGCCTCAATACCTGATCTAGCCCTTCTAAAGCTGATTTTTGACCAACGATTTCGTATCATAGTGTGTCGAAAACCAGAGCAGAACTCATTAAAGATGTAAGCTACATAACTTGTTCTAGACGATCTTACGGCTGGAGTTCTTGTTATTGGATCGCTACTTGTTGCCTAATTCATAATTCACTGAGTCTCCAGAAATCTGTGACGTCATCGATTATGCTAATGTTGGCATTACGTCACAGAAATGATTTGTATTGCTTGTCCCTGGAATAGCTGCTGTACAATCACAATCATGACACCTTATTAGTTAGAAGCGATACGGTGTTATGTTCCGAAGTTATGAAAGATATTTATCCACACTAAAAAAAATAACTCATTAAAAAAATTGTATCACCAAAAATCGAACAACAAGCGATAATCCGAGCAGGATAGTGACAATAAGCAGCGATGATAGCGGCACCGAAGTGTTGGCTTTTGGGCGAGGGACTGCAGACGTTGAGCCATATAACGAAGTACTTGGCGCTTGTGGAATTCTTGCGCTGACTCGAACAAGGAAGTGCTGGCTTGTGTGGAACGGAGGCCCCTCTATTGTTGCAAAATAACGTGGATATTCAGAAAAAACTAAAATAACGTGGATATTCAGAAATCCACTTATAGGGGTGTCGTATAATTCATCCACCCACAATACATGCTTAGAAAATATTCCACCATATGCTATTCTACTTTTACAATTTACAGTTGGTGGCCATATCAGTTTAAAATTTTGCTACTGCGTATGCGATGTCAGACTCGGGACTCGGGTAGTTTTATAAGGTCTTACTCGAGTCCCGAGTCCGACTCCAGCAAAACTAACCGACCTCGAGTCCCGAGTCCTGTTTAAAAGACGCAATGTTTTCAATGGAGATTCTCTCAGAACGCAAAAATACCAGGGAGCCCAATGAAACTTGCGCGAAGCTTGCAAATAAATGGATATAAGAACAAGGTCAAGAAATGACCATAGTGATGATCTCTGTAATCATCCCTGCTAAAGTAGTCTTCTACTGACCAACGATTAAGCATGGTGATAATAATATATCGGGTGCTTTGGAAAGGGCTATTACAGATATAAAGTTGTTCAAGCGATAATTTGTTAAAGTTTTTTTTTAGTTACGAGAAATATTTGACATGATAAAGCCTGGACTTTTAAGAGGTTATTAAGTTGTTCAAGCAATAATTTGTTGAGTTTAATTTGTTAAATGTTTTTAATATTCGACAGGTCATTATGTATAAACAAACATGCATATGAGATAAACGCTATCCCTGTATATCGCTGTAAAAACAAATTAGTATTCCTAAACGTTTAAATTACGTTTGAGTTGTATAGGGGATGGTGTTTCGCTGTCGCAGCAGCAAAACATATTAAGCCTGATGGTACGACCATTAGCAAGATCAGGTATGAGAAGTCACTGTCAAATTGAGCATCGTTGGGTTTTGTAGATTACAGTAACATTAGTAAGAGTTGAGTTGTAGTTCATAACACGACCAGAATCGTAAACTCTTGCTTGCAAGGCTGTGGTTTGGCCAGAGGTTTTCTTGTGGTTTCTTAAATAAAGTCGTGTAAAGTGGATACCATTGTAAGGCCAGTTAGACGTAATTCTGATTAAGACATTCGGAACACCAACAGCCCAAGTGAGCGATTTCAATTCTTCGTACTCTTCAGAGTAAATTGAAAAACATTGCGCTGCTAAAACAACAAAATTGCACGCTGTTGATCAAGATTCCGCGGTGTTTATAAGGAATGACGTTCATTGCCTAACGACAATTTTGCGTAGGCTAAATAACACTTTAAAGGCTACATGCTTTTCAGTAACGTTCTTTATGAATAATTATGTGTGTAGATTTGAAAAAGCTCATAACAAGACTTATTTTTCTAATCTACACTTTTGTAAAGCATTGTATTTTTACTAACACAAGCAATAAGCACACCCGACCACATTTGTGCTTTAATCAACTGTTTAAAGTCAACTTACTTTCTATAGTTTGAACTCGCATCCCGAAATGCGTCATCAAAACCAGAAAAATGAGGGAAGCAAACATTTTCAGTTGTTTTCAGCGTTAACGAAACCTCACCAGGAAATAGCAGTTCAAATCTGTGAATACACTTTCTGTAATGCAAGTTAGATAAAGAGTCGAACCTTTGTATTACCTCACCAGCCAACTCGTTAACATCGTTGAGTGTAGTTGATTCACGGTGTGGATTGTGATTCACAACTGCTTGCATAGTTCATACATTGTCATTAACCAGTAGTTTACAGCAGACTTGGACAACTAGATAATTCTAGTTTTCTAATTCAAACTACTTTGTCCATCGGCATTTTTAGTCTATTAGTCAAAACAAAGAATTTGAATTATAACTCTTCGTTTGGAACGACTTGTATTTAATTTTTACAGACTGGAAAGCATATGTTAAGCTAAAAGGCATAACAATTAGCACACACATATTCAATATTAAATTTCTAATTACAATAATTTGCGGTTTAAAAAAAATTGTTTGTGAATAATTAAATGCAATTCTAGTTAAAATTCGTTTTTTTAAGAATGCGCTAATCCGAATTCTACCGGTGCTCTAATTTAAGAAAAATCAAAATGATTTAATTCTAACCTTATTTGAGACAACTCAAAATGATCTAGTTTGGAAAAACTAAAATGCTCTAATTTTAATCCTAATGAAATTTAAAAAGCTAAAATAAATTTAATCGTCCAAGTCTGGTTTCGCAAGGATTCACCCATATTTGCCGAATCGAAAGTTTTCCCATTTGTTTAAGTATTCCGGCACATTGAAATCGGTATTAAAAAAAATGGTCAAAGTGTTACTGGGGAAAATGATTCATTCTCTGTCATTAATTAAAATGTGTTTACCAATGAAACAATTAACCCCGTTATTTCCATATTTGATTATAACTGCCAACACATTTTTGAAATTGCAAATCTTCGCGTTATTCCAGTGATTTCCAAACTGTGTGGCGTGAGAAATTATTAACTGTGCTAGGAAAACATTTTAAAACCGTGGTCGCAGTCAACCTTTTGTAGAAAAAATCGTAAAATTGGAACCTAGTAAAATGTGTTTATTGCGTCACCAATCAGAACAATCGAACATCGCGATACCACGCCCGCTTATGACGCAACAATCGTCTATGACGTGCATACCGGACACGTCAGAAACGTGAAGGAATTTTGTTCCTTGATTCTCAAACTTTAAAATCCTCCCGCTATTTTCACACAGGTTGAAGCTCCATTTTGTGGCGCGTTGGTCAATCGATGTGGAAATAAGCGCGATTCCTTGATCCGTGGCAGTGCAGTGCAAACCGGTGACTTGGGCCGAGTGACAATCCTCGACTACACAGTTCGAAACTTCTCTTGCGCCTACGTCATAATCCGTTTGAAACGTCATCAAACGAATCGAATTGTCGTCGCCAGCCGTTGCTACGCAACTGTAAGTGACGTCATCCATAGCTACGTCACAGTAACTAATGGCGTTTACACCGGATTGGTTTGTTTTCGTTCGAAAAAGAAGTTGTAGTGATGACGTCACAAGAAAACAATGACGTATGGCTTCTGATTTATCTGCAAATTAATTTATAATTGTTTGTACCTACACACACAGTGTTTTTTATGCGTGTTATGTGTGAAGATAAATTAAAAAACACAAACAAAAAATGACATTTTTTTCTGTTTTTAATAAAAGTCAGCAAACAAAAACATATCTAACATAATATAGTAGTGATAAAAAATTATAGGCTTTGCATACAAAGTAGTCATCGGACATTTAGGTGAGGATCTTAGGTATTGTTAACTGAACATACATAGTTATCAGAGAAAGCTACAATTTCAGGTAGATGCCATTGCGTTGGACGCAAATCATAGCAAGTTATTACAAAATATGTTTATAATATTACAAGCTTAACGATCTTAGTATTGGACATGTAACAACACCCGCACTTGGTATAGGTATCGGCTCCGATCCAATATTATCGGACGAGTACCGATACCACAACTTGGCATCGGGTTTTGGCTCCTTTAAGGTAAAAATCAAAGCACATTTGTTTGGTATCTTTTGGCGATTTTTTGTTTTTATAGTGGACTACTTAAAATCGCGTTAAAGTAGCGTGCTCGCGGGAACCATCCATGGTTTGTTTTTAAAATGTCTTGAAAGGTAAATGTGAGGTAAAATACAAAAACTTTTCATTAGATCTCGTCGAATTTTTCTTACTTAAACGAAAAAACACAAACCACAAACAACTAGACGAGGTACAAGTATTGCAAACATTTAACAATTATTGAACAGTTGGACGCCCTTCGTGTTACGTAACCCTTGTGCCTATAAATCCTAAAGTTTACCGCAGATTAAGTGTTTTGATAATTATGACAAACCTGTCAGCGTTAAGGAGTTATTCTTGAGCAGAAATTTCTGGATCTCTCCATTTGAGCACGCTACCGCCACCTCGTGACTAACACCGTCTGCAAAATAAATTAATGATAGGTCGTTGTCTGCTGAAAATTTTTGATAATATAAATTAGCAGTAACAGTGTACTCTCTTCTTCTAAAAAAAGTTTTAAATTAGCGTTTCGTTAAAAAAAACAATTTTTAGCTATTTCGGTCAAAACAAATATTTTTTTTAAGGGGTATTTTTCCAAAATTTAGTTTTTTTTATCAAAGATTTATATCATAATCAAGCATAATAAAATTCGAGTTAGGACTCTAAAAATTTATTTCCCCTCAAACTCACCCCCTGATCGCCAAGCTGTGACGTCCATAAACCTCATCGCATCCATCGCCATTGTTCCGCCATAATCAGCCATTGTCGACAGTTCGGTGACAATCTGTAAAATATAGAGTCGTGGTTTGTTTTCACGCTTTACATTATCGACATTTTCCACTCTCTGACTTTAGCATTCCTTACAAGTAAAGGGATAATCAATTAATCTTTGGTTATACCAGAATTAGAAGTAGGGATGTCTCGTAGTTGCCATTTATTTATGATTTTAATATCACATATTTTTTTAAATCCCAAATCATAGCTAAAATTCCAAAATTAGTTGGTAATGGATGGCCACCGATACCACCTAGTATCGGACGAGTACCGATACTACCATGATGTATGTCAAAGTTCTAAAATCTAGATCAAGAAATCGTGCAACTATGGTGACGGTTGAGAACCCCTGTTCTAGATCAGGAAAACAGTTTCAATATTATTTACTCACGCAATTGTGGTGACGCTTTTCCTTCTAAAAAAAAAACTTTTTTGACTATTTGTGAGTACAAAAACTTTTTCAAATAAATACATTGTTTACAAATACACCTGATTTATTCCTAAATAGCGAATAAAAATGGTTAAAAAAAGAAAAAGAAAGTCATAAGTAAGTATTTTTGCTATATTTACAACTATATCCAAACTTAGTGCTGCCATACCTAAACTAAATAACAGAAAGTTGTGACATTGAAGCATAAAAACCTTTATGTCTTTGTAAATCTTGAGCAGATACACATTTAACGTAGCTCTGCCTCCAGCTGACATCACAATCACCTCTTTGCTGACGTCACTGTCCGCCTTTGTGACGACACACAAGGATCGAACACTGGAACAATGGTCGTCAATCACGTGAAGGACTTTTCTCTGTGAAAATAACATATAAAAAACTGTTTACTAATAAAATTACAAAGACTTTGTATTGTGAGAAATTTCACCTCTGAGCGTTTTTTCGATTGGACAATCGCTGAAATAATTACTTTTGTGTCTTCGCTCGCTGTCGCAACAATCGTCACAATACCACCTTCTGTCACGTAACGATCGAGTATGCGCGCGCAATTGATGTGATTTCTATGGTAACCGAGTTCAACGATTGGATCCTGAAGAATTTTTTCCGGAACCTAAACATAGAAGTTTTACATTTAAATATTATATATATTTTATTTAAATACGGTTAATTATTATGAAAATGGAATAACCAGATCATTTTTTTAATTAAAAAATTAATATTATATTTTTTACTTGGTATTCACATTTGGGCAAAAAATAAACAAAAACAAAAATATTTTTAACCAGAAACGTAACAAAGAAGATAATACACAAGATTTATTCCCAACCAGAAAGTTTAAAATATCTTAAAGTTTAAACCTGAAAAAATCAGTGTTTTGTTTTGAAACCTATAAAATGAAGAAACTTTTACCAAGGGTCAGTGTTGCACAAGGCTTAATTCTTAATTACTATAAAATTGACCTTCAAATATGTCGTAATTTTTCATAATCACCTCAACGATATGTAGTTGACTTTCCTTCAAATAAACAAACTTGGAAAGTTGAGGGGAGAAATCCCATGAGCGGTGGCAACCTCCACAAAGGACCGAAAATAATTCGTTTCCTGTAAAAAAACTTCTAACATTGAATGATAGAACAGATTCACAATTTCCAAATACAGAAGTTGCTTTGTTAAAAGACGCTACAACCTAAGAACAGAAAAATATCTAAAACTCTTTTTTTTTACTCTTTTCTTTCTTTTGATTTATGCGCAATTTTTGAAATTTTGAAATTTTAAAACTAAGAATAATCTAAAATAAAACACAGTACCAGAATAACTGCTCCAAGCCACAAATTTATTTCCATGAAAACCATAAATAAAGAGGTTGTCTTTCGAAAAAGCAACTTCACATTTTTCCAGCCATTCCATTCCCTTAAACATAATCAAATTTCTTAAAAAATAAATTCATAACAGTAATCTAAAAAAGAAAATTAATTTAAAAGGTCTAGTTTCAGTAAGTGTATATAATGGATAATAATAGTAAAGCTATTTAGCAAGTACCCAGTGCTCTATTACTAGTTATACAAATATGAATAATGTATATGTTCATTGTTCAATGGATTAGTACAGGGCTGTGAAACTGTTCGATCGAGCGGCCAAATATGTGTATGCGGATTTATGATTGTTTATGCATCTTGAAAAAACACGGCAGCGCAAAGACAGATTATATTGCGAGTAGGGAGTTTACAGTAAAATTCGGAATCCAATTTTGCCGTTTATTTCGGGTAACTGGAACCGTTATAAGTTGGTTGTTTTATGAAGGTTGCGCTTAATTGTACACTCGTCAGTGGCAAGTTTAGATTAAACTCTGAAGTTGTGGCGAAACAAATATTGTGCTTGCTTTAAACGTATTCATCTAGCGCGGCGTCATGCGATTAATTGTTTTGTCACAATAAGGTGTATTTTGAATAATCTCCAACAAATAAAGTCAAAAAATAAACTATTGGGTTTCGATATTCTAGATTTAAAACATATTATTGTAGAATATCTTGGAATTCTACTTTGGACATCGATAACTGCGAGCCAAAAAAAAGATTTAGCTTAACTGAAGTGCTGGTAAACTAAAGTCAATTCTGCAGGTTTTCATTACAATTGGTTGATAAGGGGATTAAAACGTAGTTCGGTAAAAAAACAAGGTTATCCCACATAGATCAAATGCCAATTTTAAAGCCCCGGCGTTGCCAGGCTATACACTGAGGCAAATTTAAGTAAGCGCCAACTTATTAACAAAACACTGTACTTCTATTTCTGGTAGATTACAAGGAACTTGATAAACTGAATGTACAAATAACACATTTTAATTAATTATTAAAAACCCTGATTTGGTCTTTATAAGTGCTACGAATTTTTTATAGTGTTTTGCTTAGTCACTGACCTGTGCAGCCCTGTGCTTAGTCAGCAATTTTACTTTGTTGTCAGAAACTTTCCATTTTCTCCAATATCCATCCCTTCCAGTGCTTACTATGTCGCCATTGTGGCTTGTTAGTGACGTCACACCGTTCTTGCCATGGACGCCGAACGCGGTGCAAAGTGCTTCAGGTGTTCCTAAATAAGATTAAAATATCATCCATAAAGTTTTTCCATAGTTTATTTTTACAAAACATGTTTATTTTAATTTTTTTTTCAGGAACACGGTAAAATGATTTCTCGGAAAAAAGCTTTTCGGAAACACGGGTAAAATGATTCGGATGAAATAGTACGCAGAATTAAAAAAAATTATATATTTTTTAGGTTACCAACTTTTTATATTTAAATAATTGTACAATGTATAGGTCTACAAAATCGGATTGTTGGGTCTCACCTAGTTCGACCACATTGTTTATTTTTTTTGATTAAAAAGTAATGCAAAGGCAGAACACAATTTATGCTGTTTACAATGTCAATGTTTGTGATATTTAACACAAGTTAGTCTAAAAAAACAACAAAAATAATTACTCTCGGCAAACAGATGAACTGAGCCCCTTCTATCACCACACAATATATACAAAGATGTTGCATCCTTCACTTTTATTACGTCAATATGCCATCTGTGCTTAGCTTTGGGCAAAATAAACGTGCATCGATTGACAAGTTGATTGTCTCTAACTGTGAACCATTTCAACTGCCCATCAGGACCTAAAAAAAATTACAAAACCATATGATTTACTTAACAAAGGATTGTGGCAAGCCTTAGTTTTAAAAAGGAAATTTATTATCAATACATAGAAATTTAAATTGAAATTGGTAATTTTCTATACCTGATAGAAAAAGATCATTTTCAGACCATGATAGATTTTGAACTTTTCCATCAAAAACCTTAGTTTCTTTAGAACTTGTAACTTCATGCAAGTCATCCAAGCATAAAAGCATTACATCACCTATACATAAAATAATTTAAAAAATAAATAAATACTATTTTTTATAAACTAATTTTACCCCTTTTAACAAAAATCTTTTAGCATTCATAAAAATTATGATGGAAGTATCTTTAAAAATGTAGTCTATTTCATATATCTCAACAAAATAAAATACATACACCCAAAGGATGGTAACATTTCAAACACTTAAGTTAACAAAAATATACAAAAAAATTAAACATGTGAGTGTATTTTGCTTTACCTTTTGTATTTCCAATAGCAACCATAGACTCTGTTTCATTTAAAGTCAGTACGGTGTATGATGAATAGTTAGAACTGTGATGTAACAATGTCCACTGTGCAGAAGAAAATTCAAAAACAAACAAAAATCCCTTGTCAGTGTGAACCAGGGCAGAGAAGTTGCCATGTTGCAATATCTTGACAACTTTTGGGGTTCCAAAATCCTCTGTAAACAATTCAATTACAAAAACCACAATTGGGTTTAGATACGAAACGGAATCAATATGTGAGGCCCTTGGAAATTTTTTTTTAAATTTGAGACAACTATATGTGAATAAGAACATTTCGGTTTTTGTAGTTAGGTATTTTAAATTCAGTAGGGCCGGACGTATATTTCCTTATAACAGGCAAGTTAGCTTTGCCTTGCAGCATGAATTTCATTGTTAGTTCAGAAGATTTAAGTGGGTTTCTCTAAAGGAAACTTTTATTAGTAATCGCAGGACTCAAGTTACAATCACAAAAAGCTTACATTAAACAACTCAGTTTTGTTTTATGCTTGGTTACATAGTACTTCTTACCTTTAGAGAAAGAATCAACTTTAACTTCAATTAAACCTGGCAGAAGATTTGTGATTGAATACTGGTATATTGCTCCACTGCTGCATCCTATTGCAAAGTTGCCTGAAAACAGAATTAAATATAAAATATTCAACCATTTAAACATCTGAACCATTGCTATACACTTGCTTATCTGTGAACCAGTTCTTCTAATGTTGTACTGAACAATGAAAACAATTTTTTAAAATGATATTGTTTTATAGTTTTAGAATTAAGCCAGTCGTTTTTGCAACTGGTGACAGTACTAGAATGCCTGTTAATACAGTCTTTTTGTGAACTGTTTTTTTTTAACTTATACATTTTAGAAGGAATGTTTTTATTCCTTAATATCATTTATTTTAAATAACCTTTTCCATCCAATGAAAGACAGAGCAGATTTCCTCGCAACTTTAGTTTTCTTGCAACTGCAGCATTGCAGGATTCTTTTAAGTTGAGTTTGAGCTCCCATATAATACAACAACCATCCTCCGACACACTCACTATGTAGGGTTTGCTGTCTGTAAAAAAAAAATTGTAGTGGTTTAATACCATTTGTTTATTTTTACTTACACATATTAGTATTCAGTCTTATAAGACGATAAGCTCTAAATATGCAAACGTTAAGAGTGGTTACCCAGATATACTATGTTCCAATGAAAAGGGTATTTTTTCATAATATTTTTATGAAATTTGTGCCTTTAAGCAATTTGTGGACTGCAGCATGATCAACTTGCTTAACAAGCAAAATAATGTTCTTGTAAATAGGTTTACTAATAGCCACTGCTACTTTTAATTTAAATATCACTCAACGGTTTTCTAATTTAATTCAAAAACGAAACAGTATAAATGTAATGGTTAACAAACTAAAAATTACTTTAAAAAAATATTTTCTTAAATTGGTATTACTTAAGACATAACTTAAATTTGCATATAAGACTTTTAAGGATTTTGTGGCAACCATGTTTAAAGATATAATTTTTTTACACTTCACCATATTCAAGAATTCTGACTTTCCAAATTCTTGCTTCATGGGCGTAAAGCACACACAAGCGTCGCCATGGCAATAGCTTTTCCGAGGGCTGGTCAATAGTTGGACACGACCACAAACGGATGCTACGGTCATCGGAGGCAGTCAACAATATCTGTGAAAAAATGATTTTTCTATAAACTGTTGGAATTAAGTGTTGTTAATTCTTGTACCACATACACAATACACTTAGATTAAAATGTTTTTAATAAACTTTCAAAACCAAAACACAACCGTAACATGCAAATACAGTTTAAAGTAGTTTTTTTTTCACCTTTTAAACCTCTTTTGTTAGTGTTTTTTAACTACAGAGGCTCATCAATTTGCGTCATTTCAACAATTGTTATTTGTGCATTATATACTGGTAATTTTAATTGTTGATCCACATAATATGTAAATCCATAAAATCGACAAAAGGAATTACGATAATCCAGCCCTGTTGAAGTAGGACAGACCAAGAAGTACAACATACTTAATAATATACCAGCTTAGCAATTTTGTTAGGTTATGCCTGAAAATTACCGAAACACATCATGTGTTCTTACCTTGTGTTTCTCACAGTAGTAAATATCAAAGATCACCCCATCATGGCCGTCAATCCTATCAAGTGGTTTAACTTTTTCCAGCTCATTTGTCACACCTGGTTTCCATACAACAACTTGATTAAAGACAGTTCCAGCACAAAAAATAAGATTGTCCCAATTGGTTTGTCTGAATAGTAACAGAAAATGAATCAAGCATACTTAATAAACAACCGTGATCCATTTTTTTGGCCATTTTGAGAGACCTTGCAATTGGCTGAAAATTACTACCGAAAGAATTTAAACAACATATGACAGAAAGAAAAATAAACTGAAATAATTTATATGACCGTTGAAATAAATATTGTTTAATATTTTGTATGACAAACATATTAAAGGCCCAAGCAAAAACACAATTTAGGTCAAAGTATGTTTAGAACAGGTGTTACAAACCACGCTGTAATTTTAATTTTCCTAGTATTAGCTCCTGTATTATTCATCAATCTCGCGTTACATATCAGGGTACACCGAAAGCCTTCAAAAAACTTATTGAATTTGTCAATTAAATAAAGCTAGCTGTTTTTTAGCCTGGCCTTGCTTGCATCATTGATTAACTGGTTCAGTTATTTTGTCCAAGGCTTTCAATGTAACAACAGAAAGCAGTTTTTGCCAGTTTATTTTAAGATTTTGTGTTTTAAATAGCATAAACACTTGAGATATTTGTTTAAAGAGATACTGCATCAAGTAAATCACAAAAAGTTTATTTAAAACAATAAACATAGGTTACCTTGTTATTTTCACAAAATGTGCACAATACAATATACATTTCTCGGAGCAATGAACTTCCAAAATCTTGTGATTATTTTTCCAATCCAATAATGCACATGAGTTGTGAGAAAGAGCAATTGCAAGTTGTGTAGTGGACCTTGGAAAAAAAATAATGTTAGTGAACTAGTAGCGTAGGGTGTTATTATAGCATGTTAACTTGTGAAGTATATAATTAATAATCTGTTATAGTATATAATAAGTGGCGTATATTCGAATTCTGTTGTAGTATATAACCTAATGATTTTTTATTATGATGATCCCAGTAAGATTGTAGTTAAACATTACTTTTACTACTTGCCAATAAACATACTAAAACAATAATTCTATACTAACGTAAAGTTTCACATATAACATTCAAAAGTTAACGCCACATACTAGACTGGTACCAAGTCCAATTCATTTGAAAGTGGAACAACTACCAAGATATGCAATGACAAAAATAGTTATATCTAGGGCGAATATTTTTTGACCAAAAAATAGGAAATTTTGACCTGAAAAATTAAAATTCTGTTAGAAATACATTGATTTAAATAACCTAGGCGTTGTTAATCACACGTTTTTATACCGTATATTGCTCTAATAAAAATATAATACGGTTAAAATGACTTTGAACTTATATCAAAACTAATTTTTTTTTGATAAAATGAAAGATAAATTTCAAAATAACCGAACGACCAATTTCAAAAAGCTGACTTTAGTTTCAAAAAGCTGACTTTTAGTTTTTTTTTTAAATTTTGTAAGCGATTTATGTGCAATTTTATTTGATTTTAACTTACAAAAATATTGACAAATTTTGACGGACAAACAATATTCGCCCTAGTTATATCCTAGGCATAGACCTAAAATTTATATCAGATAAAAAATGATACTTTTAAAATTAATAAATAAATAACACACAAAATAAATTCCTGAGTGTAATTTTTAAAGCAATAAAATCTTTGCATTAGGTAGTAAACCTATATAAAAAATAATAAGCATTGTATTTGATATTTAGTTACTTGTAAGTTATTGGAGCAACGTCAAGAATCCAATCGTTTGCAGCAAACTCACAAACAACTTTCAAATCTAAACAAAACCAATAGTGAAAAGTTATTTTAAATTATTTTAAGGTGATTATAGTTGCTGCTAGCTACTTAATCAACAAACCTTCAATGCTAAGAACAACCAATTTCTTGCCACCGAATACAATCAAATATTGGTCTTTTTCATGTTTGAATGTCTGTTAAAAATCACAGTATGTTTAATAATAAAATAGTTCCTTATCAGTAAGTTTTATCAATAAAATACAATTTTTGGGAAAAAAGCATCAATATAAGAAAAACATGAAAATATGTACTATAAAAATGGTTACAACTTACATTAAGAGCAATTTTAGGCATTGGTCTAGAATCCTATCACTTTTTTAACGTACCAAAACTAGTTGTTAAAATTGAAACTGCAAGGAAAAAATAAATATGTAGGAATAAATATAATAATCATATCCACCCAAACCCAAACTCGCACCCTAACCCAAATAATGTTAGCAATATAAACACCCGGACAAAAATGTGTAGGATTCTAGACCAGCGCCCTATTTCATTTACTCTACAAAACAAACCTTGATAGCATGGATTACGGCATGTTTAAAAATAATTATCTGTTGCACGAAATCATAAGACTCATCTTTAGTCTTAAATATTTTCAGATTTCCACCACAACCTGAAGCAAATAAAAAACATGTGTCGTATTAACAACTTTAAACCAGTGTTGTAAACAATTTTTTTTAAAAAGACCAAGTCCCAGTATATTCATTTGAAATACAATTTAAGACAAGTCAAGTCTTTCTAAATAACAAGTCAAGTCCCAATCAAATCATAATTGGAGCCAATCCTAATCAAGACCTTGTCATAAAAATAAAACGTTAAACAAAACGCATTTAAGGAGAAAGTAGGTCTATGTGAAAAAATAAAGTGAATAATCAATTTAAAAACAATGTTTAATGATATTAATTTATTTTAATCCGAATCATTTGTCAAAAGAAATTCACGTCATTATACAAAAACTAAGTAAAGTCAATTGAAAACAGTGACTTGTGTGCACTTAAGTCAAGTGATCGATTCAGGTCATTACAACACTGTTTGTAAGACTCTAAAACCTATATTATTTAGTGCTTTACTGCTAAATATTAAATACCTGCATATATATGTTCGTTGTAGAGAAGTAACCCAGTAACAGGAACACCAAAATATTCAATTAAACTCATATTTAGCTCACATTTTACAATTTCACAATGCTGGATTTGAAAAATGCCTGACTTTGTACCGATTAAGGGGAATAACCATCACTTAAACTAAAAAGTCAATCATGCGTAACATTGGATCGGCAAATTTATTTTACTATATTTGTGAAACATAGTGCGAGTTAATTTATATCGAAAAATTGCCTGGTTTTATTTGTAACTATGAAGTGCACTTTTTCTTTACTTATATTGCTTTTATCGTAAAATAGAAGTTGTTTGTTTTCTGTGTAGCTTAAGTTGCTTGTATTTCTTAAATAATTTTGTTCATATTTTTCTTATTTGTCGCCATAATCTTGTGACTTTTTACATTTAATAAATGATCAATGAAGCGTGGAGGGGTCGTAGGGAGCTATAAGAAGGCTGCTGACCCTATAGACGAGGGCCGACGGCTGGCTAAGTCTCTTACAAGTTCTTAATCCGACTCCAAAGGAGCAGGCCGCTAGAATACCTGTCCTTAACTTCTTGTACTCTAAGCAAAGACAATCCACTCAGTAGATAGTTGCTCTTAGAGTATATTCACAAACCTCAGAAATACAGCGATAAACAGAGCGGTGATTCAAGCCGCTAATCAGTAAGACGTATCAAGTAGAATGAATTGTCAAATGCGGAAAAGCAATTCGCTAGGCGCGTCGGTCACACATCAGTGGACAATGGTCACGTGTATAGTGACGTAAAAGTAGGCTAAATGCTACAGAATTCCCCTTCCAATGAACAAGCCAGACGTAGAAAGGGTTGTTCATTAATTTGAAAAGAGATCTGGAAGATTGATATTAGGATTAGGTTTGGGTGCATGTCCGAAAGCTGTGGGACATGAAGAGAAATAGCATGCAAAAATGGCGAGCGAAAAACAAGCGTGGCGTTATAAGAAAACAATATATTTACAACTCAAGAGAGCAACGTTTTATGGGTGTTTTTATAATTTTTTGGGGGGCGATTTTGTAAAAGATTTTTCTCCGTGATATATTTGTACACAAACGATTGGAAATGCAATACAGGAAACAATAAATGTTTGGCCGGGCTCTTTCAAGCTGTGGCAACTCAAATGAACAGCTGAAGGCTGTCTGTTTTATAAACAAAGTTTGAACGATTATTTTTCTTGGTCGCTCGGACCCTTTGTGACACAAATAAAGTTATGACGTACATTGATGAAATGCGATACATCGAACAATATACTTGGCGATAAATTTCATGCACAATTCGGTAAGCTTAGCGTTTGGCTTTGAAGTATTTAGCAAACATATAATTTGGGCCTCTGGGTCGCTATATTAGCGCTGTCAAACACCAACTCTGTCAGCTGTAACGCTACAGTTGTTAGTTTGTTAGTAAGGGGGTTTTGGGTTCGTTAGAGGCAAGGAGGTATAGAAAAGCGTCGTCTAGCAAATTTGCGTAGTCGAATGCTCCCCGGGATATAGTCCATTCCCGAAGGATCTTCATAGTTAGCAGGGCTGTCTCACGTAGCTAGAGATTTCTTCAGTAAATCGACGTGATTCTTCAATAGAATTCACTTTACTGAAGCTGGTTGAACGGAAGCAAAGACGTGACATCACGTATTCTTGTGCTGTGAAGTTCAACGAAGTGTTTGATGAAGTGCGTTCAGAGTTGCACTTAAGACTGAGATCACATTCGATCCCAATGAGCGGGCGGAAAGCTGTTCTCGTGACGAGCTGGTTCCGATGCGTAGTTGAGCTGTGAGGACGCCTGGAATCTTTTGAAGCTGGGGAGCATGTTGATGTCAGTTTCTGTCCATACGTGTTGATTGGCGTTCCCGTTGTCGTCGAAAAGTCGTTTTTGTTATCTGGCTTTGCGTGAGGTTTTGGGCGTATGAAGGAGAAAGGGCTTCCGCTGTCGATTAGGTACCGTTGACCAGTCGTTTTGTCCATTACAAATGGCAAAGTGGCTGTATCATTTCCTGTGACGTTGTTAACTGATTTTTCTTTCACAGGGTGGTCTGTTTTCCAAGCGCAGGGCGGTATGCAACCTCTTGATTCGGCGCCGAACCTGTTGTGCTTCCAGCAGTAACGAGAGTTATTTTGGACTTTTGGGCGTCTTGATGTCTGTGGCTGATTCCAACTGCTGTTTCTTCTTGTTTGGTCTTGAAAAGTTCTGTTTCTTTTTGAGTTCCAACTGCCGCTTTTCGAGTTCCAGTTTCTGGAAAATTGTCGATGCTTCGTCTTGTCAGACTCTGGAACCTGAGTTGTTGTTTTCTCTTCTTTTATTCGTGAGAGCTCTAACATTATCTTGGAGAATTGTTTTTGTACTCCTTTTTGTTCTTTTGTCTTTGGTTTTGCCTCATTGCTGGTGTCGTCATTGGTGTCGTCAGAGTCGCTGCTTTGTCCGCTGCTCTGATTGTTCCATATGCGAGATTCCTTGCAAAGCTGGTCCGCTTTTTGTGCTCTTGCGGCAAGGTCTTGTGGATCCATTGCGGTTATTGTGGCGCGCTGCCATTCGGGAATTTCGTCTATGAATTTCCTGTTGACTGAAGCTTTGACTTTGTCGATGTTTAATTCATCTTCACCTCCAATCACCCGAATCAGCCTGTCAGCAAAAAGCGAAGGCCATTCCTTCTTTCTGCGTCTTGTCTTTTCCAGTCGATCCATCCAACCTGATTCGTCTTCGAAACCGTAGGCTTTCAAAAGTGCTTTTTTTAAAGTTCCATATTTGTCAGTTGGGTGTCTTCCTGCTTTCCTCACTTGCTCGGTGAGTGTCCAAAACATAGAGCTAGGGATGGCATCTGACAAGTCTTCGTATCGCATTTGGTCCGTTGCCTTGTGACGGTCGAAGGTGTCGTCTGCGATATCAAACCATTGTTTTACTTTGCCTTTTTTCATGTCAGGCACTTTGTAGTCGCGTTTGAGCCTCTTCTTGTGCTTTGATTTCTTCTTCTTCTTTTTCTTCGCCTTACTTGACTTCCTTCTTGTCTCTGATGATGAGGATGAAGACGAGGATGATGAGGCGGTGTCACTGTCTGCGGATCGGGTGTCTTTGTCGTTTTCTCCTCCTTCAACTCTTTGTCTGCTTTCTTCTGTTGATGTCGTTGTTCTCTCTGGTGTCTTCTGCTCTTCTCCTAGTTTCTCCCAGTTTGGTTTTGGAAGTGACTGCTGTCCCGATGTGCTTGGTTGATCTTCGTGGTTTTCCTCTTGTGTTGAGGCCTTGTGTTCAGGAATTTGTGACTTTTCCTGTTGTAGCAGCAGTTTGCTCATCTTTTGTGATAATTCTTCGGCTTCCTTTTCTCTTTGGAGTTGAGCTTGTTGGAGTTGTTCAATTTTTTCTTCCAGCAAGCGAGTTTGTTCGAGATGGTCGGCTTGCTGCTTCTTTTGGTTCATTTCCAATTTGTGATCTTGTCTTTTCAATGTAGCTTCCACTTCTGCTTGACGAACTTGTGCCTGCTGTTCAAATACCTTTGTTGCTTGAAGATTCTTTTCAAGTGATTCAACCTTTGCCTGTAAGGTCTCTTGGTTTCCAACTTCATCAGAGGGCTTTTGTTTTGGCATTTTGTTTGTGTGGTTAGTAGGGGGGAGGGGTTAGTAAGGTTTATTGGTTCGAGTTCGATTTCTGACAGAAAACAGAGGTCTTCTCAGTTAGCTATAGCGTAAACAAGCTTTTATGCCGGTCTCGGTTAAGCGCGGTTTAGAGCGTGAGAACCGGAAGCTATTTTGGTGTTAGCCAAAGTTCGCTGTGCCTGCCGTAACTGTTTAAGCGCTTTATATTAAGCAGTTTACTCGAAATATAAAAATGCCAATCCAACAGTCATTCAGCACAACACACAACACTCAATGGGCGTAAACTTATTAATGCAAATTATGCGATAAATTTACACAATTATTTTGCAGGAAAATTCGACGATTTTTATTTGAAAATTCGACAAGCGAACTATCAGTTATTTTCGAACGAAAATCCCTTGTCTATCTTACTAATTTTATAGTTGTGACGTGAAGAAAATCGCACGTCCTTCTGAAGTTCCCTGGGGACAAGGTCGTACACGAAGCCGGTTCCGTTCCTCCAAAATAATCCTTTGACGCTAGGTGAAATAATCCTTTTGACGCTATGTGAAGGAATCCTGGGCTGTTCGTACGAGAGGATCTTCCCGGGGGCCGTTGAAAGAGCGATGTATCTTCTTCGGGAGAGACGATTGACTGTCGTCTCTCTAATTGTCGAGATTTTTAGTCCGTTTTTTCTGAGACTTGCCTGCTTTTGATTGCAATGTTCTGTCTTCAGATATCTTCCGAAGAACAAGGGGGTCACCAGTGAAGCGTAGAGGGTTCGTAGGGAGCTATAAGAAGGCTGCTGACCCTATAGACGAGGGCCGACGGCTGCCTAAGTCTCTTACAAGTTCTTAATCCGACTCCAAAGGAGCAGGCCGCTAGAATACCTGTCCTTAACTTCTTGTACTCTAGGCAAAGACAATCCACTCAGTAGATAGTTGCTCTTAGAGTATATTCACAAACCTCAGAAATACAGCAATAAACAGAGCGGTGATTCAAGCCACTAATCAGTAAGACGTATAAAGTAGAATGAATTGTCAAATGCGGTAAAGCAATTCGCTAGGCGCGTCGGTCACACATCAGTGGACAATGGTCACGTGTATAGTGACGTAAAAGTAGGCTAAATGCTACAATCAATGAAAGATACACACACATGTGTGCAGATTCTATTGATCTGTCAATCAATAAAGGATTATCTCATGCAAGCCAAACCTGACTAAAAAACAACCCACCTCTGGTGAAGTTCCAACTCATAAATTGACCATACCGAGAATATGATATTTTATTTTAGCTTAGCAATACATTATTAAGCTAAATTTTATTTATTTTTAAATTAATTCATCTTATTTAATTTTTAGTGCTAGTCAGTGTTTAGTTGTGGTGATTAAAACCCATCAGTTTTGTTATATGTGATATTTTCTTGATATGCAAATCATTAAACTGGTGGCAATTGGTGATGATAAAGTTGGAAAGGAAACTCTGCTCGAAGCTTTTATGAAAAACAAGGAAAAGGTGCTGCAAGAAGAACTTCCTGTAAGTATTTTGGGCTATTGTTGAAGCTATAAAAATACTACTACTAACTACCGTACTGTTAAAACTAACTTAAACATTTGTGTCTACTGTGTACATGTGAAATGTTAATAGCTATCTTTATAATGCGTAAACTAAGTATTATTAATGCAATTTAAGACGTGATTGGCAATCAACCATACAAAGTGGTTCTATCCTGAACAGGTAATTAATAAGCCTTAAAATAAAACTGTTCCTAGGTGGGATTCTTTAAGTTTGGCCATACTGGTCAGGGCTGCGGACTCGGGGCTCAACGTAGTCGGTTTGTTTTTCTGAAGTCGGACTCTGGCCTAAGTAAGAATACATAAAACTATCCAGAGTTTAACGTGTGCATGCTCTGTACCAAAATCTAAAACTGATAAGGCCGCCCAATGTAAACTGTAAAGGTGGAATAGCATATGGTGGATAGGTCATACTGGGACAGTCACCTTAAAAACCTAAAGAGCCACAAAGTTTTACATATGTTTGCAAATGTTTTCTCCAATAAACAAGTTAATTTCCCTTTACAGTTGGAGAATATTACTATAGACTAAGAGCCTCTGAAATATCCACACACTGATGTATTTCTTGCTTGCTTTTCTGTTGTCTCACCTTTATCATTTGGAACATTTAAAAGAGGTAATTTGTAACATGACTTTATTTATCAATGTAAATACTAAGCCATGTATTAGTACGGTAGATATTTTCAAGTTTAAAAACAAATTTCCATATTTTTTTTCAAACATTTTAATGCTTTACAAAAACTCCAAAACAAGTTGTTTTTTGGTTTGCTTTAATATGTTTAAGACCAATTTTGTCCAGAGCTTTTTAGACAAAGTTTACATCATACAATTTTTAAATATTCAGAAATGAGAGATTGATATGTAGGTGCGATCCAGAGGTTTAGGAGTCTGCCCCTTAGGGGCTTTTGATTTGGGGACAAAAAAGCAATAGTGTTATGTCATCGTATAAGTTCTTTGTAGCTATGTTCTCCCATATAGTTTTCTGTTGGTTTCACCTGTTTTTTTTTTTATGTTTTATATTTAGTGGTTTGGGAGATCAATATTTATTGTCCCAAGACTCCATTTCTCCTTGTTGGAACACAATGTGATTTACATGACGACCCTAAAATATTAAAAAGATGATTAAAAAAAAGGAAAAACAATCAGCCAAGAAGTTGGAAACAAACTTGGAAAAAAGGTAGTGAAGTACCTTAAATGTTCTGCTATAACTCAGGTAAATAACTGTTTCAAATTATTTTTTTACTGTGTTTTCATTTTATCAATGCCTTATGTTAAAGAAAAGGTATTTTATATTTAAAAAAGTGTCACCATTACCGGATTCAACCTTTCGTTTATAGAATGATAGTAACATAACCTGTTTACATTAAACTATTGAAAACTGGGCTCTAAATATATATATAGTTTCTAGAAAGTTAAAATGGTATTTTGTCCCTACAATCTAATAATCAGCTATCTGGAAAGCCCAGTGGGTACATCATTTAATATCAGTGACCATGTTAAAAAGGACATTTTTTGTCTTAGACTTTTTTATGTACATTCACAATTTGGCTGATTTAATGTAGAAGTGTTTTTTTTTTTTAATAAGCTTTAATTGTGTTAGAAATAGTCTGTAAAACATTTTTTATGATGCTAGTGGTCTTCTAAAAATTCTTTAAGCACCAAAGTAAAAAGTTCAAAAACTTTTTACAATTCAGTAACTTTAAACGATTTTATGAGAATGGAAAACCAGATTTAGGTAAATTACAGTTTGTATTCACTTTGCAGTTTGAAGTTGATTATGTGAACTTTTATCTACACTTACAATTTGACTTATTTAATGTAAAAATGTTTTGTATTTTAAACAGACAATTTCATTGTGTTATAAAAAATGTAAACTTACAAAACACTTTCTATATTGTGGTAGGCTAAAAAAATGTGTAGGCACCTGGAAAAATTAGTAACTCCAGTAAATATACAAACTTTAAAATATGTCTATTAAAACTAATGTTTTGTTTAATTAAATTCGTCTTTGAATTACAGGAGTGGTTTAATAAGGTATTCGCTGAGGCCGTTTCAACAGCAATCAACCCCCCAGAACCTAAACTTCGACAAAAATGTGTCTTGCTATGACGCAATTATAAGTAAGCTATTTGGAGCAACATTTGCAAACGGAGCGAATAAATCAAAGAAGCGTTAACCAAGTTGAATAATATTCAATGACACAAAGCATTTACTCAAAACTGGTTATCAATACCTCAAACAAACTTTTGAAGTTGGTGAATTGTGAAAAAGCAGCCTTAAACTGGTGTAATCCACAATTTGGAGCAATTTAAAGCAAAAACTGTTTTTTTTCAAATTTGTAAAGGCTAAAGTCTTAACGTTTTAGGTTTTCATCTATAGTTTGAAGCATAAAATTTTGATAATATATTGTCATGATTTCTATAAACTATGTCTTTTCAGATTTGTTCTGTTTAATTGATTTGTAATCAATCCAATGAATTGTTTTAAATCTATCTCGGTTTCCAAAATAAACTTTTTAATTTAAGTTCAAGCTAATTCACAGTAAAAATAAAGTTAAAAATATAAGCTCTATTTATAATCAAAGTTTCGAGCAGCCATTTCATTTATTTTTAAGAAGATAGTCTCTAAAATGAAAAAGTAGAAAAATATTTGTGCACACGCTGCCCTGAAAATTTAATGTACAGAAAAAATGTCATCAAACCAGAAATGATCTTTTATTAGTTGATCACAGTTTTTATCCAATGACATATTTTTACGATGATATATTCTTTGAGCAACGATTTGATCAATTCAAAGAGAGTCTTTAAATTTAAACTACAAAAAATTAGAAAGGTGTCCAGTGAAATTAAAAAGTAAAACATCTCGCTGCACAAGGAAACAAGCGCACAAAAAGTTATGAATAATAATAAATTAAAGAGGGAATGCGTTCTAAGTTAACGGAAATATAAACAAGCGCTAATTTTCAATATATTAATTAAAAATACATCAGTCAAACCAATCTTTTGAAAAGAAAACGAAGTAGTAAAGAAGCGTAAAAATCAAAATATATTTTAGAAGCAAGATTAAATATAGAAATTTGAACGAGAAATTAGTATTGTTAAGGGAAGTATTAAACAAACAAACTTTAAAAAGAAACAATATTGTGTGACGATATACTTGTTTAAAAACAAATAAGCATAAAACGAAACTGCGTTTTCTTGTAAAACGCTTGAGAGGTACGTAGTTTTACCCCTTTAGTTTTACCATTCGTGAAACCCCACAACCTATAGCTTGTTACTGCCATAACATATACTTTTTGACGCAAAAGACAAATTTTATATGATTGCTTCAAACTTTAAAATTTTGAATTCGAATTTATCAGGTCTGAATAATGATTGTAAGTGTCAGTTGTGCTGAGTCAGATGAAATCGTAGGCGCTTTCGTCTTGCTGATTTTTGCTCGAGTGTTGGTAATTACTTCCCTGTGGTCTGGATGCTTGGTTGTGGTTTGGTCTGTAAGGGTTGCCAACAATTGGAACTTCGTAGTTTCTGAAATTTAAACGAAGAAAATAGTGCCAACTGCCACAACTGTGTAACAATTCATCAAAAGTATAAAAATTCAAAGCAAATGATTACGAAGGAAATAGTGTTAGGTGTCACAACTGTGTAACAATTGTTTAAAAGGGCTAAAAGTGAAAAATGTTAAGCAAATGAGGACGTATAGTAATTGGTTTAACGGGTTCATCAATATTTTTTCCTAAAGGGCCGGATACCTGTTAGGATTTTTAATCGCGGGCCGGATTTAAATTTCTGTCGAACTTCATTGACTGGATTGTCGTTAAAGGAAGGAAATATAAATAACTATGCAGTAAAATCTGTAGCGAGCTTTAATAAATTGTCGTAACGTTTAAAATGTCATTGAAATTTAGTTTTAAATTGCATCGGAAAACATTTTAAATGAACTTCGTTTTCATTCAGAAAATTGCAGCGAGCCTTAATGGCTTTAAACTAATAATTCAGTTGCATATTTATGCGCTACATCGAAGGATAACCTCAGTTTTCGTAGGTTGCTTGTTTTAGACGTACTGTTGTTATGACGTAACTTTAAAACAAATTTTCAAGTGCGTTTAAGTGGAACTTACCCAACATTCTCAACTTGACCCGGAATATCAGCATCTTTGTTGAAATGAACTGAAGGTTCTTCGGATTCTGTAACAACATTGCTATAGTTACTTCATACAACAACAAACTCATTATGTTTTTATACGTTGGCGTGGCAATTAACGAATAAACTGGACAAAATACCAGGGCTGCGGAGTCGGACTCCGGACTCGACGGAGTCGGTTTGTTCTCATAAAACTACCCGAGTCCCGAGTCCTACGTGCGCATGCGCAGTACCAAATTTTTTTAACTCAACTGGAAATTGTGAAGGTGGAATAGCATATGGTGGAATATTTTCAAACAATGTATTGTGAGTGAATGAATTATACGACACCTCAATCAGTGGATTGCTGAATTTCAACGTTATTTTAGTTACGTAAATTGGTGAAATACTGGCTATAGAGTGCCGGATTCGGAGTCCACAAAATCGCACATTTGACCGGAGTCGGACTCGGGAGTTGAGAGTCGGACTCGGGTTTATTTTTTCGGCTGGAGTCGGACTCGGGTTTATTTTTTTCGGCCGGAGTCGGACTCGGGAGTTGGACTCTGGTTATTTTTAACCGACTCCGCAGCCGTGCAAAATACGACCCAACAAGCCATTTGTTCGGCTGATTTTTCATAAACTTGTTCAAAACAAAAACACAGGCATAAATTTTTTAATTATTTTTATCTGTTTTTTACTAGAATATTTCATTGAACAATTTACTCTTGTCACACCCTTACATATTACTACTCTAAACTGACTAAAACTTACCCTTTTCTTTGAAGCAAAGAACCTGGAAATACTTCAGGGCTACGATAACCAAAATGACCAGCGATATTATGAGCAGGATACTGACAACAAGCAGCGATGATAGAGGCACAGAAGTGTTGGCTTGTGGGGGAGGGACTGCCGATGTTAAGCCACATAACGAAGTACTTGGCGCTTGTGGAATTCTTGCGCTGACTCGAACAAGGAAGTGCTGGCTTGTGTGGAACGGATGTCCCGAATTTATTGTGACGTTGTACTCGCCCAGGTCTGAATGTGAAGCCTAAAAATATGCAAAGCAAAGTAAACCGAATTATTAGATTTAACCAATCTTTATATTTTATTCTATGTTTCTAATTTAAAAACTAAAATTCCCATTTTTTTTGCCAAATATACGCATTTTTTTCGCAATACGTGCGATTGGACCTTATTTCAGCTGCTTATTTGCGCACGAGTTGACTTAATAACAACACGGGGATTGATTGTTTTATGGGTTTTTATGAACTCTGAAATCCCTAAAAATTTCCAAACCCTTATTCCACCCAGTAACTTAACTAAACAGCACACCAAAATGTGTTAGAATTGTTTGCATTTTTTGAAAGAAAAGGCAATGGATCTTTGTATTGTAACAATAAGATTTTACTTACGTTTCTAAAGTGGATTACGACTTTGTTCAAATGATCCTCATACGTTTTGTAGATGTTTTCAATATTTTGATCTAGACGTAGCAACTTTGTTTGCGACTAGTTTTATTATATACAAGTTTTATAACTTTATTTCATACCATGTTTGGTGACGATGACAGCACTAGAGCCTGAAATTGGTGGATTTGATTCAAATCCAATCTCCATATATCCATCGTGGTAAAGTAGAATAGATCGTTCGTATACCTTGTCAATAATCGGGGGATCTGTTTAGAAAATACGAATTAAACACAAAACACTTAAATTAAAAGAAGTTTCGTAGTTGTGTTTGCTGCAGTAAATTTCTCGGCTTTCTCGGTGACACAAAAAACTTAATGGCTGTCGTCTTGTTTGTAAATGAGTTATATATATTGAAAAAAAACTTTCCAGAGAAATAATTCTCTTTTTTAATAAACCGACTCAATTCAAATTCAAGTCAATTTGGTTGATTTTAAAATCATATCTTTACTTTTACTATCTTTGCAACTTACAAAGTATGTTCAGTTTTACCGATCTTTGATAACTCTGCTGTGACGTAACAGTGCTTTGATAACACGTCACTATCCGATTGTTATCCGCGTTCGAGAAGTAAACATAAGCCCACGCCATCTGTGTGACGTAACAGTTCAATAAACAATAGCATGTTCTATTTCAAAGCACACACGACACGTATTCTTACCTTTGTGCCATTCGATTTAACTTTTTCACCCCCTAAAATCGTAACTTTAGCCATTGTTTGATTGATGACGTCACAAAACATAAGTACTTTTACTCCTTGCTTGAATGTTTGGACGAGATTGCCTTTTGTTAAATCGAGAAACCAACCTGGAATCATAGTAGATGGTTGGTAATGATAAAAGATAATGTAGGTTTTTAAAAGTAACTTCAAGCAATCCATCAACAATTTCCTAATCCAATGGTACTTTTTTGTGGCGTTATTCCTGGTCATAAAAACATTTAATTTACGACATAAAACAATTAATCATTAAACCTCCTGTTGAAACCCAGCCGAATCTTGCGAAGTGCGAAAAAAGTGCGTTTATTTAGCGTCGACCAAACTTTTAATTTAAAAGTATACGTGCCACATTAGCAAATAACATTTACATATTGCTCAAAATAACAGTAATTATAGTGCAATGGCCTGATTGCCCACCCTGAATTTGTGCCTTAAGACGGTTTTAACAAATCTTACCATTCCAGCATTGTGGTTTTTGCCCAATCCACTTCGCTCTAGCTCCACATGTGAGGTTAAAGTTTCTCCCAATAACACTTCCATTCACATTATCAACAAACACAGTGTTGTTGCACTGAACAGAAGCCTGGTCGTTGTATCGGAACTGTTGCGTAGTTTTAGCGTCAACTATATCATCAGGCTTCGGACAATCTGGTAAACCAAATGTGAAAATGGATTAGCATATTTTTAGGAAATGTGTGCAGCTAAAAACAATTAAGCGAATAATATTTTCAAAGAACTTGAACTGCGGTCTTTTGTACCAGTTTATTTCTAGAAAATCTAATTTCGTTTTTTGTGAAATTCATTTAGGTTTTATGTAAATAACATTAAGTTCGCTATTTTGTTGCCATATCTGTGTTAAACACATCGACTATTAATTATCATTAATATTTAACTTACGTTTAAGTTGTATCGGTGATGTAGTTTCACATCTATAAGTTAGACCATCAGCGCTAATATTATGGCCGTCTATTAGGTCTGGCTTGAAGAAGGTCATAGTCAAGTTGTACATCGTTGAGTTCAGCACATTTTTAGAAACATTAGCGAGGGTTGCATTGTAGTTGCTAACACCACCGAAAGAGGACACGAATGCTAATATTGTGATTTCGCCAAATTTATTTAAATAAAGTCGTACATCGTAAATTCCACTGACATTTGATACAATCACAACCGTGATATTCGGAACACCAACAGCCCAAGTGAGAGATTCCAAATCTTTGTTGTCTTCAGAATAAATTGAGAAACAAGAGGCTGTCAAGTAAAGATGAGTTTACTTGATTTAATACATTTGCTTTGCTTAAAAAATGACGTTTTCAAACTAAACGTGTTGTGAGAATATATTAAAAAGTATGCTGCATCAATATGAATGCTATTTCTTAAGGTTTCATTAACTTTAATTGCCTTTTAATGCAGTTTAATATTCGTAAATTAAATTTCCACCTAGAATGATTAAATAAACATCGTGGTAGGCTAGCTAAACTTTAGTGTTATGATTCATATCAACTGTATACGACATGCACTATAATTATTTAACTGTTTTAAAATGTAAACTTACTTTTTATAGTTTGAACCTGCATAATAAAGCTCACACTAATAATCGTAAGTAACAGAATGATAAACATCTTTCAGTATTTCTCCAAACCCAGCTAATACTTAGGCTACACAGCAACTATATAAGCATTGTCTGTACGGTGAGATACCTCACATATAGAATTATATCATAACCACTGACCTAAGCAAGATAGTTTTTGGAATAGGCCTACATAAAGAGGCAGTTTATCGTGGGTTGTGGCTTGCGTGCAAAAATAACAACAACCTATATCTTCTATTCAGGCGTTTTAAAAAGCATTTGTAATAAGCTAAAGGTAAGATATCTTCGCACATGTATTCTATCACTTTTTTAATTTCAATGGTTGGTATTAAAATACTTTCTCGGAAATCAAATTTCTACTATCGTGCCGGGAAAGTGGAAAGAAATTGTTGGCAACCAACCAGAACACACAAGTAAGATACGAGTGGGAGATCCTTCTCTTGTTGAAACCTCCCTTCACTACTTCTAGATCCGTTCACTAAATGTACGGTATATAACAAATAGATATATACTAATTTTCTATTGAATAAGTAATAACTTATAACCATTCCGCATTAAACTTTGGTCATAATGTTCTGAATGTACTACAAAACTTTGTTTATTGCGCAATGATTAGAACTTATTACATCATATTTTACATTTCAATGGCGAAACCTTCAGTTTCATCTTAATTTGGTGTTGATATAATAAAACTCGCCGGTCTACGCTAAATTATAGTTGATATGATGATACCAAATAAATCATAAACAATATATATATCTGACAAATTTGCCGAAAAAAAGACAAAAGCTACCACAAGGACATATAGAAGAAATCCTTTTTGAATTATCAAATCCAACATTAAAAGAAACGAGTTGTCAGGCAAAATCGTGAAACGCCCTTCTTTAAAATAAAGGCAAACAGATGACGAAACGCCGGGCTGCTAAGTCTAAAAAGATACGACTTTTACTTTATCTTTCTTTTATGTTTGCTAATCTGTGTTTACAGTTTTTTAGATTCAACATGACGACACAATATTTCTGCGAAGGTTATTCGTCTTCTAAAAACAATTTTATTTTTCTTAGAAGCTTAGAAGATCTTAAAAAATAATGTAACGACATAACTCAACAAAAGACTTCACCAGGGCAACAACATACAAGAGAATAACCATCAGAAGATACGCGTTAAAAAGCGACATCAACCCTAAGAAAATAAAAGCCAATAGTCCAACTGAAATGCAAGCCAAAGTAAACCAAAGCACCACAAACCCAGAAAGAAACCATAACCAAGTCAACAAAGGACCTATATATTATCGTGGAATGTGCAGCGTTCGCTTTTATGATTTTTAAAAATATAAAAAATATGGGTAGCATATATTTATTTTGTTTTATAACCAAAAGTTTTTATTGTGATTTTTTGCCTATACACAGAAAAAAAGAGTATTGCTATATACTTGTCCTCGACATTGAACCTAACTTTGTGTTATTAAAAAAATAAAATGCATTTTGCGTCGTTTACGTGAAACGTTGTAACTATAACAATAATATTTAAATTTAAATTTCAACAAGAATCAACCAACAAACGAAAGTTTAAACGCAGATTACTTCATATCGAAAAAGTAATTTTTATTCATTTCTTTCGTGCCCCACACTGAGTATGTTGACAAATGAGTGTGTTGACTTTGTGCAGTGGCGATATCGTAGCTGGTTAGGTTTATGCGAGGCGCGATTCTTACTAGTTAAATTAAAAAAAGATAATATTAGTTGTTATACGACCCATTACATTCTAGACATCAAAAGGAGTGTTAAAGAGTATTTGTTGAAGTTTTTAGTGAACTATCATTTGCTTCAAACTGTGAAAGCTGCTACTGCAAAAATTTAGATGCGAAGAACAATAGAAACGAAATAAACAAACTTTACATTCTCACTGTCTGCTTCCTCTTACTAAGAAACTAAGCTCGTTGTCTGCAACCAACAAACGAAAGTTTAATCGAGGATTACTTAAAAGAAAATTTAAGGTTTGAAGATGTCTTCTTCAAGATCTGACGAGTCGTGCTGGAGGTCTTCGGCAAGCCTTGAACCTTGTGCTACAGGAGCTCGTCTGATCTAAAGAGTTAAGCAACTTCGAGCTTGGTTTGTACTTAGAAGGGCGATTGGAAGAAGACCACTCGTAGATGGAAGTGTGATTAAGGTTGGTTGCAGTTTGAATAAATTTTGTGGAGGAAGGAGGATGTTATGTTACTAAATCGTAACGAGCACAAATTGCAGAAAACGGTTTTGTTTTTTCATAAACCATTTTCTAGACATGCATCCGCCTATTTCTGTTTGGCAGACCACCGTACCACAAACATCGCGCCTACTAATTGCAACTCTAAAAAACACTACTAAAAAAAGTTAAAAAAGGACTCTCCGAAATAATCTAACTAAACATATTTTAGAAATAAACAAGTTTTATAATTTAAGAAATTTTTAGCGAGCCGAAATATTGGCAGTTTGTCCAAACACACTTGGAGAAACCGCGAAATATCATTTATTCATTCTGAAGTCATTTTCTCAAAAACAGTAGCGTTTGTGGATTCTGAAGATTGGTGTTTAAAAGACTTCTGGTAAATATACACAATTCATCTTAGGGGAATTAAAAAAAAACAATTTCCCAAAACGAGCTGATTTCTAAACAGGTTGACGATATGAAGCTTATCGCAGCCTACAAATATTTATAAGAACGAGATTTGTCCGTTTGATATAACGCTTAACTATTTGTAATGGCGCATTTCACATCATCAGTATTCCCTATCTTATAACATAGCGCTATATCGGCAAAATTGGCCAATTTCGACGCTCATATACCAGCGATTTTTTTCGAAATTTTTTCGACCTGCTTCGATTTGGCTGAAATTTTCACAGTAGATGAGCTAGGACAATATGAATCTAATGGTGCCACTCTTATAGTCCAATTCTTTATAATTAACGAGAAAATATACATTTTTAATAAAAAATATTCGAAAAAACGCGATTTTGGGTAATTTTCAAAAATCGACCTTCTCTGATTTGGATGAAACTTGGTGTGTAGATGCGCCTTGGGTGTAGAAACAACATGGTAAAGTTTCAGCCTCCTAACAACTAAAATAAATCCAAAAATCGACTTTAAAGATTTTTCGATTTTTTTTAATTTTTTTGGAATTTTTAGAAAAAAATACCCCCGGGAATTCCCCGGCCAGGAAAATCAAGATTTTTTTTCAATATTTAACAACAGATAATTTCATTCAGTATTCATCATTCAATCTGACAACATCAGATTTCCTACGTGTAGTTCACATAGATTAATTCACCGCCAAAACCTACAGCAATGAAGCAACAAGTGACAATGAGCACTTAACCGAGTTGCCAAATAAATTCCCATCCAGTGAAGCTCTTAACGGGAGCAATTTGCTGCGCCCAAAAGCCACAAGTCGGGTGTAATTAGCTGGTTACAATGCAAAAGCTTTATGTTAAAATAAAATCATAAACTGCGTGATAAAACTTTCGTTTGTTGGTCGAAAGTGTAGCAATAATTAATTGAAATACTGTGTCTTCTTTTTTTTGATGCATTAGATAAATTGTGATTAATTCAAAGTAAACCATCTGGTGAATTCAGGCCAAGATAGTTACAAACAAACCTCAGCTTACAGTTACCTCCAGTTTGTTTCAAAACGAAGTGCATTTTTTTATTTCAACTAGCTAAAGAACGTAAAAAATATTTTTTTAGCAATGCTGAACTTGCTGATAGATTAAGTAAAAGTGAGCGTTTTGGCTAAGTTTTCTCCATTGGCCAAAAAGAGGCCGCAATATTAGGAACAAGGTTAGAGTAATGATCTAAGCCCAGTCCTCTGACAACCTGTTTCCACTAGTGAGCAGCTACTCACGGAGGTAAAGCTAGCGCTAAACTGCGTATGACAGGTTCTTTGTTTGTGCTAGGTTGAGTATTAAGTAATTAAAGAGGTAAATGTTTCGACCTTTTGTTTGTGGTGGTGGTGGATAAGTTTAAGTAAGCAAGTAAGTATTCGGTTGTTATGGGTCCCCGTTTTAAAATTTAGTTATGCTGCCCCCAAAAAACAAGTTTCCCGAAAAAAGGCAGGATTCTACTCAATCATGTAAGACTCAACAAGGCCCACTAACATCACAAACAAAAGCTTAATATGTTTACCTTCTGCCTTGCTCAGTTTTAACTCGGGCTTAAACGAAACCTAAACGTTTAAATATATTTTTTCATAGTTATTATGTCAAAGTTTGCTTTAGCGACAGGAAGTTTAGTTACCTCCAGTTGTTAACCTATTTTTTAATAATATTATATTTTATGTAGAAATGACTGCGTTGGTTGGCAAATTATCGCGGAAATTCCAATGTCAATTCGGTATCGGATCGTCTCAGATCTGATATTATCGGACATCCTATTAACACTCACTTGGAAAACATGCCGCGAGTTGGAAAAATTAAACCAGCGGACAAAGAAAAGTAATCCAGTTACAGGAACGCCAAAATATTTAGTTAAACTCATATTCAGCTCACATTTTAAAACTTCATGTCGGATTTGCCTACATTTGTATCGATTGTGGGGAATAACCACTAATCAAACTAGAAAGTCAATCATGCGTAACATCGGTTCGGCAAATTTATTTTATTGTTTTTATGAAACATAGTGCGAGTTAATTTCCATCGAGAAAGTAAAACAAAAAAAGTTCTTTACAAAGTAGCGGCCAAAGTTTGGTTGTTGATCGCTTTGGCGTGTTTGGAAACTGGTATATGATGCTAGGGCCGTTTGTTTCGATCAAGCTGTCTACATATTGTCTAGCGCGTTATAGCTCATAGCTGCCTGATTTTGTTTGTAACCTGTTAACTATAAACTGCACTTTTTCTTTACTATTATTGCTTTTATCGTGCAATAAAGTAGTTGTTTGTTTTCTGTGTAGCTTAAGTTGCTTGTATTTCTTAAATGATTTTGTTCATATTTTTTTTCTTGCCATAATCTTGAGACTTTTTACGCTTTATATATGATCAATGAAAGATACACACACATATGTGCAGATTCTATTCTGTCAATCAATAAAGGATTTTCATGCAAGCTAAACCTGGCTAAAAAACAACCCACCTCCGGTGAAGTTAAAAACGCATGACCTTCACCATACCAAGCCCAGCGCGTTTTATAAAGTTGTTTTGTTCGCAGAATTTCCTGCCTGTTTTTTTAACCTGTATGGTAACCAAATAAATAATTTGTAAATGTTTTTAGGTGTAGGTCGTATAAGCGCATGCATATCAAGATCGGAGTGTTTACTTTTGTTTTTATGAAGTCAGATGTGCGTTTGTTCCAGAGTGGATTTTACTGGATTTATTGTGGGTTAAGTCTAAGTAGGCACTACTGATTTCTCTGGAAAATATTTTGACCAAGTGTTAGGCATGATAAGGTATGACGACTGACGTATTGCTAATTGCAGCTATTTCTATGGGTTGGGGTGGGTCATGTATTATTATATTTATTTTCCTAGGCCAATGGATGCTTAAAAAGTACAAGTAGCTGCATGTTTTGTATGAATCATTAGTTTCAATATTGCCTCCATACTTGCATTGTAAGTCATAATGTGAGACATTGAATGTAAAAACGTTCTTAGTGTTAACTGTTTTCTCAAGCACCTTATTGCGTGGCTAATAACAAATGATAAGTAGGCCTATATGTATAAAAAGGTTGGTGAAAGTAAGATGTTATACGCAAAATATATTAGGAACCACTGAACATTCGATGCTCTCTTAAAACTCTTGAAAGATAAACTTTTTTGCAACAAATTCCACAAATAACTACAAACTTCTCAGATTATCTTCTGTTTATTTCATTTACCTATTGTTAATTGAGTTTAAGGCCAAAACTTTTTTAATTTTTCGCCACCTAAAATCTTCCAGTTAAAAATTCCTGCAGACAATCAATCTTACAATTCTGATAAATATAATCATTAATCAATCATAGCAATTTCTCAGTCTTGTCGTTTCATTTGGTACGGACACGAGAAAATGAGAGTAAAACGAAATATAAAACGTTAAAAAGTGGTTGCACGGTGGCAGCACAGCGCACGATATTGTCACACCGCTTCATGCAAAGATAAATAACAAGAGTTGAGCCGAAGTATATGTTTGTGTTAATAGGGTGAGGCATTTAACTAAAACACAACGAAATAACGAACGAACGAACGAACGAACGAACAAACATAGTTACTAGGGATTTCCGATACTTGACATTTTATTTGGATACCAATACCCAATATTTTTGACAAAAAGGTATTCTCAAACGAGAAAAAAAGATGAAATTGAACGTTCAAAGATTTTTTCCAGGTTTTTCGGCGGAAATTTTCTTGCGCGATAAGTTAATTTAAATCGAATTGTTAACTGACCTTACAAGGTAATGGCTAATTTGTATCTCAAATCATGGCTGAAAAGCCCATTTTAAATTGGTATCGGACGAGTACCGATACTACCACTTGGTATCGGGTATCGGCTTCGATATTATCGAAAATCCCTAATGGTTACATAACGAAATAACGAAGATACAGTCGTGCAATTGCTACCTCTTTGAAAAAGAGCAACGCAGTGGGTAAAACCTTTACAAACACAAGATTATTGCCAGTTGTACCGATTATATGAAGAGCGTACAGAGTAG
Organism: Ascidiella aspersa; assembly: GCF_963924565.1. Classification (NCBI taxonomy): domain Eukaryota; kingdom Metazoa; phylum Chordata; class Ascidiacea; order Phlebobranchia; family Ascidiidae; genus Ascidiella; species Ascidiella aspersa. The sequence goes on from NC_139450.1 coordinate 32,995,476, forward strand.
GGTACAGAAATAGTTTAACAATATGAAATATTTCGTTGAAATAGTGACGGTTCAGCTGTAAAAACAAATACAACTTGCAAAACAATATTACTTGGAAAGTTTTTTTTCATGCACAGGTTTATGTATTTTAATAGAAAATCTTGGAAGTCAACTGTCAATCACAAATAAGGTAAAAACAGGTTGTTTTACTAACAAGCTGAAAAACCTATTAATAGCGGAGTAACATAATTGTAAACAACATATTAGTGAAAAATTATCGGCGTTTTTCCACTGTTAGCACAAATCCAGTTGTTTTATGTTATTAACATACAAATATCGTTTCAATACAATAGAATACATCGCTCTATATGACAGCAATAACTTAACATGGACGGTTACATATCTAACACAGTGACAAACATACTATAACTTACTGCCACACACTAAGGACCCTATAAGGTCATAGGGAGATAATGGTTTGCCTACTTAAAAAATGTACCAAGAGTAGGTTTAGATATTTGAAGAGGTCATTTTTCAGCGGGAATCAGCTTCAGTGAACATTTTGTTAAATCTAACCTAGCTTTGAGATTTCAAAATAAAAGGGTTTTTCAAATAAAAGTGTTTTTGATGCCCATTTTTTACATGGAACTCCTATAAAGAGGTTACGGGCAACCGGGTTGGCATAGTTTTCAACTTCAGGAGTTTACGAAGTCTGAATTTAAATCTTTTCAATATTTTATCTACCCTGGAAATTTGAGTTTATTACGTACCAACCATATAAGAGCTACTACAAAATAAACATTTGGCTGTTTAGTAAAAAAATGCAAAACTATTTATATTTTATGTGATTTTCATAAAACTGCATTAATACAGAATGTCCTATGGACATAAAAACACCCCAATCGCATGTCTGTATAGCGACTAGGTATCCCCAAATTATAACCGATACCTGAAACATAAAAGTATCGGTACTTGTTCGATACTAAGGTGGTATCGATGACGACCCGATACCAAATTAGGAATTTTTAAATTTGGCAAGCGACCCAAGAGAAAGAATATGAAAAAACGTATATCGGCTGTTACATCGAGGTTATAAATATGATAAAGGTGACTGAAATGACCAAGTGAGACTTTTCATACTTGGTCGCTTGTCACGTGAGAAAAAGTAAAGCTGCAGGGAATAGGAGGTTTTAGAAGAACGGCAAAAAAGTAGTGGCAGTGGTAACAAGTGAACATGCATGATATTGGTCAATTGCAAAATATTCGCAGTAATTATCAAGCACCATACAGAAACGAATATTTCTATTAAAGTGTGATATGCAGTTTCCGTATTTCCACATAAGATAAAAAGTATTAGCTGCAACACTAAATTTTAAACCACAAGTTAAAACGAACGAGGCGCATTTTTTAAACAAAATCTAAATTTCCTGTTCGAAAATCCACCTTGCTTCTACAATACTTTTGAGAAATTACTTGCTTGTTGTATAAAGCACAGCTACAATGCCTGGCATAGTATCAAAATAATTGCTACTGGGGTCGGTTAACTTGCTACAAGACCAGTCACTGCAAATGCACGACATCAACAAGAAAAGTAAGAACATACGTACATTATTACTTTTTAAGGGACGGTATGGGAATACGGGAAGGGCTGTTAACACTTAACGCATGTGTAGTGCAGTGTTTCTCAACCTATGGGTCGAGACCAAAATTGGTTGGTTGTTTGTTTGATTTGGTTGGATCACCGACTGCAGTAGTTTTGTGGTTAGATTTATTGTGATTGGCTCTAAGCAAGATTTCTCCGAAATTTTGTGGACAAAATTCGAAAACACGGCTCTTGATAATTAAATTTGAACTTTTCTAATGCCTAAGTTGGCTTACAAAAAATTCAGTGAAGATAATTGTGTCGCCAAAGCTTTGCTTTTATAATAATGGTTAGTATACGGGTAACCGCGAAAAAAGGTTGAGAAACCCTGCTATAGGGAGCGAATGCTGGCCATACATCAGTCGTTTGTCGCTCTGCAGAATATAACACAGGGGAAAATGGTAGAAGGTAAAAGGTCCAAAAAACACGTGATTATGGCAAACCAATAATGCAAATAACTTCTAAGACCCCAAAAACCCTAACTTGCAAAAGAAAATACTTTAAAAATTGCACTGAGGCAATAAAAAACGGCTGTATCAGTTCAAAAGACGCAGTTTAAAAGCAAAACTGCCGAATGTGAAAGAACATATGAAGTAATCTGTATGCACCAGGCAAAATGTGTACACGCTGTCTGCTAGAAAGCCACAGTGCGAAGGAACCACTGACCATAGAAGTCCTGGAAAACAAGCTGGACCTAACAACACGCAGAGTAAGAGGGCAAGATTAAACGGGAAGTACAACCTATGGCCTACTGCAAATACTGCAAACCAGGGCCTTACGCCGAAGATTTTCGCGTGAAATGGCTAAAATTAGCCAGTGACGTCATCTGGGTATCAAATAATGCAGGCCGAGTGAATTTACAAGAAATAGCTTTCTGGTGTTTCTTTTTCACAATTTTGCTCCAAAAAATTTGGCGTGAATCTTACAAGTTATGGAATTCAGTCGGGAGCCTTGAGCTAAAAATACAGTCGGTAACGGACAAAGGGGTCTCCCTGGTTGTGGAACTCGTGGCGTTCGAATAACAAAGAAAAACTTTTGAACAAAATTGAAGTCGAGAAATGTTTTGTTCGTAAGCTTGATCGCGGCAGTTTAAAGTTTGAACAAACTGCAACAGATTGAGCAGGAACCGCTGGATTTATACCTAAACGCTCCCAAAACATGGAGATATGGAAAAAACTACACTTTGGGCACAGAAATCCTAAACGCTGCTCAAAAAGAAGAATTTTTTGAGATTTTTGTCCAAATCGGTATGACGTCACCTCCTGCAAAATCCGTCAAAGGTCACCACGTTGTTACGTCATCATCGCAGTCGTAACGTCACCAGAATGTCAGCAGGTGTAGGAGCGAACCTGCGCATCGCTGCTGGGCGCAGGCGTCGCCGTGGCAACGGTTGTCGTGGTTACAGCGGCGAGCGGCGAAAGTCCTTGGCAACCTGAAAAAATAAAAGTTGCGATTTTTTAGTGTTTTATTTTTCATTGTGGTAAAAAAGCACACGAACCAAAATTGTAAAAAAATTAAACGTGTCAGTACTGGAATGCTGTCAAGGTCGAAGGTCTTTCTTGCGGAACTACTGCGCTCTCAGGTAAGTTTGTTGCTTTTGCTTAGGTTTAGCCAATTATTTATATGCTCTATAATAGTTAATGATTATTTACCGAAGAATACCTGTATTTTTTTTAAACGCAAGCCTGTTAATTTAAATCCTTATTTAAAATTATAGGTCATCGAAGTAATGCTAAACTGGCGATATTAAACGTTAGAGCCTCCCGGAAAACTGTTTTAACTACAGACTTGGGTAAAAATTGCTTCATTCAAAAACTCCCAAGTTTTCGCGCTGAAATGTAAAACGACAGGTCGATGAACGATTTGGTTTGCGTGCTTTTGCATCACAATAATACGTCAGTGCTGTAGGGCAGTCAATGACTTAATTCAAGTAAACTAAAGTTAATGTTATAAAATACTTTGCACACGAAATAATCTGAACACAAGTATTTCTGGTAAATTGTCTTAACTTAACATAAGTCAATTAAAAGGCGGTTTTGACAACTTTGCAACCTGGAAAATTATTAGTATTTTTATTTTTTTTACAATTTAAAGCGGTACAAACTCTGCCAGCGTTTGGCTGCGGTTTCCTGCGATGAATTGGATTTCAATCAACAAATTACAAAGTTTAGTACAGTGGTTATTAAACATGAATATCATCACTGGGAAAGCTTTTTAGAGCTTAATGGTGAAAAGTGGGTTTATATTTAGCCATTTTGAGGAAAAAAACTAATACCAACTCAAGACTTATTTCCGTTTTCCGTTCTGTTCTACAATTCTTTTCTTCAAATTGTTTATAATTTAAAAATTAATTATAATTAAGAATATTTAAATTTGAATTATTTAGCTATTCTTATGGTATTTCCTTTTTTTAACTTAAAATTTGTTAATTTTGAAGACAGGTTGTACTTAGGCAACGAAATAAAACGTTTAGAAACAAGCTTAATACATTATGGGCACGAGCAAGCATTTCAAGCGTAACACAGGCAAGCAAAACATGTTTAAAACTAAAATTACATCTAAAAAGCAAAATCTTATTAATTACGACTTAAGCATCAATTAAATAATTAATTTGAGGTCGGCTGAGCCACTACCTGTTTGTCGACCAATCGCATGCTGACACGCCATCCTAGTGTCATCTATTCTTCTTCTTATTGGTTCCTGAACATGCAAAGCGTATGACGTCAAAATGTTACGACATAGAAACGTTATGCTGCGATGCAACGATCATTCAACAAATAAAGCTACAACGATGTGGAAAGTTTGCTGATTCGTTTACTTTCTTGGTATGGGCAAGAATTAATGTTTTATCAAATTAAAAAAAATGGTAAGTAAAATAAATTAAAGAAAATTGAAAAAAAGGAAATTGAAAAAAAAAAAAAGATATAAAAAAAAAACGAAACTACCAAAGAATTATAAAATAAAAAAGCTATTACTTGGAAAACAGCTTTATTTTTTGACTTAACAACTGGTTGTTTTTTGTTTTCACAAAACAAACACTAAATATATTTTCGTCTAACTTTGCAGGCGAATATTGAAGTAAATAGCTCAGCAAAAAGTCCACAAAAACAAGGTATTTTGGCAGGCAAACCACATTAAAGCATAAAACTAAAATAAAATAAACAAGGGCATTTACTAAAAATAATGGCACATGCCATAGCAGTAGCAGCGCCGCGTATAATAAAGCAGTAATTATCTGCGCTTAATTTGCGTCGTTATGATATGATTAGGGATGTTTTTAAAAGCATTGGAAGGGTTGTAACACACAAAAAGTTTCGTTATATTCCAAATATTTAACGAACTCAAGATAGTTTGAAAATGAATACCAACGTCAATGACTTCATCTTGATAAAGACATTTCGATACGCACTTGTATCATTATCAGTTAATAAGTTAAATTCAACCTGTTTTTTTATATCTTTAAGATAGGATTTATAGAACCATATTTATTATTCACCTAAAAAATGCCATAAAATAGAATTTCGACCATCGTTAGTTAAGGTGGAAATTTTTTTAACCTTGTCTTGTAGAAAAACAAATTGTCTCTATCTCATTGATTTTTACGCATTTAAACCTTTAATTCTACCCTAAAAACGCCTCCTGGTTGCCCAAACCATCCCTGACAAAAAAAAATTGCCTTTGATTCATTACAAAACGCCTCTAGGAAAAAAAACCCAAATTAAAAAAACAAAAATAATTGATTTTCCACAAAACCTCAAAATCCTTTTGAAATCGAAATTTCACATTTTACAAAAACAAAAATCATTTTATCCCTAAAAATGACCCCACTTTCTTCCACCCCAAAGTCGCAAGATTCCCTTGAAAACAACAAAACACCCCAACCGGTGGGAAAGCCCCTAATTTTACCCACCTTCTGTTCTCCTGCCCCCTGTTTCGATCACGTGGTGTGGGGGGCGAAAGGGGCTGGCGGGGCGCAGGGAGGACCCCCCGAAAACAGGGGTACTTCCGTGGTTCTCGAGTCGCTGCCCCACCGCAGCAGAATCGGAGTTAACCCCTGCTAATGTGGACGGTGAGGTGGTGACCACTGAAGCGCGGCCTTTCTTCTTGCGCCAAGATGGACCTCGGCGAAATCCTTTCCCGTCAGCCTGTGGTAAGCGGTGTTTTAAAATAAATAAAAAAGCTAAAGATATAGTAACCGTCCGCCTGTGATTGTAAAAAAATAGTAAATCTTATGTATGTTTATAGCATTTTAAAGATGTTCTATCGTGAAAATTAAAAAAAAAATCTTGTAAAACAATCAAAAAATGCCGTTAGCCTGTGGGTAAAGTAGTAAATGTATATATAAAAAAAATAATTAAATACTCGTAGCCATCAGCCTGTGTTGAAAAATATAAACTTATGTATGAATATAATATAATGCACTTATATAATACAGAGTTAAAGGCATGAGCTAAAAACCCCTATAAATGTAGAATAAATATCAAAAGCCTTTGCCGTCCGCCTGCGGTAAATGGTTCTTTTTTACTATTGCAAAATTTTAATAAGTAACATTTCATTTACTATTTTATTATTCTACTACCGTATTTCCACCTTACCTCGTCACCCTCTAATTGTCTTTCCGTGCCGAGAGCGATCAAGTTGCTGAACTCACGGTCGAGAATCTGACGAGCCTGGAACAAAAGAGAAAAATCAGTATTCCAAATAAATTAGGTTGGTCTCAGGTGCTTCATTAAAGAGGCTAAGAACCATTTACGTATCACGCTATTAACAGCCTGTGCATATTTAAATATGCTTTAACGGTGAGATTATACGGAAAAGGTTCCCTGTGCCGTTAATACAGGGCTAACCTACAATTTTATAAAAACAACATTAAAAGATTTTTTAAAGAAAATCAGTAGGTGTTTTAAAGACCTTAAAATTGGATAGCTCGAAGTTTTCTCATAGAACTCAAAAACAATTCAAGAAACATATGCACACACATATGTGTGCTAACAACTGAAATCTAGCCCTTTCTGAAGCTGATTTTTGACCAACGATTACGGCTTACATATCATTAGTATACCGAAAGCCATTGTAGACTCACCGAATCTGTCGATCAATGATGCAAGCAAGGCAGGCTAGAAAAACAACTAGCCTGCAGTGAGGTTTGAACCCACGACCTCCGGTTAGGCCGGGACCGTCGCTCTACCAACCGAGCTATGCAAGCTCAGAGAGAAGCGAGTCGAGAAGTCGAACAGTATAAAAGCCATGGTTGACACAATAACAAATATTTAAAAAATGTTTTTTAAACCACACTTACTAACACATAACTAACAGCTGCACATAAAATAAATTCGAAGATGAATCAAAGAATTCGGGAAAAACATAAGGATTTTCAAAAGACTTTTCAAAACGTAAATCAACTCAAAGAAATTTTAAGACTTTTAAAGTTTAAAAAATTTTGTCGCAATCCTGGAATATCAACAAACAAGCATTTACCTGTGAGCTCTTACCATTTCTAACCAGGGTACCATGTTCGGTTTAAATCAACAAACATTGGGCTTTTAAAATACTTTTTAATACGAAACCATTTCAACGACATATAAACATATTTAAAGTTTAAAAGACTGGTAAAAACGTACGTTAGCAAGGTTTATCAACAAAGTGTTGAGAGTCCATCAATTGGAGCCACCAATCATGGAAAGTTGACAATCACTGCACTCGCTGGTTTATATCAACGGCCACTCACCTGTGCATTTTGGTTTGATATCTGCAGCGCCAGCGCAAGGGTGTCAGAATCAAAGTCGCTATCGAGCGCTATAACTGCTCCGTGGATGCCAGAGTCGGCCAAGCGATGCGCGTATTCACGCAACCCAACCCCCTGCAACCAACGTATTACGCGCTGGTTGCTCCACACCAGAACGTCTGCAAGCCAAGGAGGTTTGTTACACATGGTTGCGTTAGGGATAATTCTAAGTTTAATGCAATAAAGCAAACATAAATATATTGTCGTCTGATCAATAGCAGTAGATTTTAAAGCAAATAATTTGAAAAAAAGCGTGTGCAAGGTTCGAACTACAGACCTTCGACACCTTGGTGACCGACTTCTGGCGTTTCTCAACCCTTTACGCTGAAACTTAAATACTAAACACTAAGTGTGAGTACAACAGAAAAGTTTAAACCAGCCAATTTTCTTCACTTTCAATTCTCTCGTAAATAAAAAATTAAAAAAATTAGTTCGAGATATACAATTGTATTGAAAAATAATCCTGTAACCATTACAACAGGGGTCGGCAATATTTGCTAGTCACAGGCCAAAGCGGAACTCAGAAAGGCTTATGCGGGCCGGTAAATTTCAACTGTGTAGACTTTATCCTATTATAACAACGGCAACTGGATCATGGATGGAACTAGGGTATTTCGCAATTTACACCCGATGGAGGAATAAGATTTATGCAAAGCGCAAAAAAATGCTTTTACGTTGTTGAAAAAGCCAAAAAAATATGACGAATGAAGTACGAGCAGTTTGTGAAATAGGCCGCGGGCCGCATGATTTGCGTTGGCGGGCCAAATCCTGCCCCACCGCACGTCAGAAGGAGATCCAAAGGTACGAACAAACTACCATATTGAGTTCTGGATGATGTTTGCCAAAGAAGCCAACCACTTATATATAGTTGGGTATACATAAACTGTTGCTACCAGGCATGGTAATATAAATCAAAAACAGCTCCTCTGGTAATTGTAATTGTTAACCAACGTTTCGGCAACCTATACAAGCCGCTTTCGTCAGGGTGACCCTGTTTTTGATTTATATAGTTGGGTATAATTGTGTTCTCACCTTTAACTTCGTCAGCCGACTCGTCCCTTCTTTGCTCGAGTTCCTTCTTGTTGTAGTTGAGCCGTTTCAAACTCAGGATTCCGAACTGAAGGCTCGACCTAAACACAACACAAAACACATTGAATAATAGATAAAGTTGGGCATTTAATCAGATTTTGACAACTGGAATGATAACTCGTGCAAATTCCTTGAATTTCGGTTGAAAAAGCAAAACAATAAATATAATTTTGGAGCATAATGATTGGAGGCAGACTTGGACAACTAGATAATTCTAGTTTTCTAATCCAATGAATTAGAGCAAAATGCGGCTAATTCTAATTCTAAAATAATTTGTGAAATGCTTGTTTGCTCTAATTCTAGTTCTAATCTAATTCGGATTTTACCAAAAATGCTACTTTGTCCAACGACATTCTTAGTCTCTTAGTTCAAACAAAGAATTTGAATTAAAACTCTTTGGTTTGAACTTAATTTTTACAGTCTGAAAAACATATGTTAATCTAAAAGACATGGAACTTAGCACAAATATATTGACCATTCACACTCTTACTAGAATAATACTCGATTTAAATGGAATTGATTGCAAATAATCAAATATAATTCTAATTCTAATCTAATTTGAGAAAACTCGAAATGATCTAATTCTAATTCTAATCTAGTTTTGAAAAACCGAAATGATCTAATTTTAATTCTAATCTAATTTTAAAAAGCTAAAATAAATCTAGTTGTCCAAGTCTGATTGGAGGTTCTAGTAAGACGGAACAAGAATTTCAAAGCCCATACAAAAGTAGGTATCATTTTGAACGTTTCGAATAAATCTTTACTCATTTCTAACGATAAATTTAATATTTTTAGATGTCGCTGAAAACTGTAAAATTGAATATAAGACATTCATTTAATTTAAACAAAATTGTCCAGTCAAATCACGTGTTTAAACTAAAGAATACAGAGCAAAAAGTATTTTTAATAACAGTTAAAGCCAAAGCGCATTTCCTGCAAGCAAGACAAAAAACATTTTTCATTCATTTGCCACTTAATGTCTTGAATAGCGCACCGCTTCGAACAAAAAACAGTCAGCAAGGTCTTAAACTTTTAATGTAAATGGACATTTCGCCATATAAAAAATGGCATCATCAGTTTGGTATGTGTTTCCACAAGAGAATCTTTCCCTCCAACAGAACACATAATGCCGACAATAAAAGTTCTAAAGTTCTATTTTTTTATATGGCGAAATGCATATTTGTATTAAAGTTTTAGACCTTGCTGACTGATTTTTGTTCGAAGCGGTGCGCTTCTCAAGCTTTTATTAATAAATTTTAGAACTTTTATCGTTGACATTATGTGTTCTGTTGGAGGGCAAGATTCTGTTGTGGATACACATGCCAAACGTTCATTTGCCACTTATTCCATTTATTCAAACATTTTCCCAAAACCCTTTAAACAGTGGTATCCTGACCTGTGAAATCCGTCGACCATCTTTAGGTGTTGTCTGAGGTCCTTCTTAGTGAGGTGGTCCAGCATACGGGCGTCCACCAAACACTCCATGAAGTGGGATCTGTACTGAGCCAAGCCAAGACTCGGAAGCCACTCGTTGCCGATCCATTCGTGGTTCATGTCGCCGTAAGCTAGCGTCTGTTCAACAAGAAGTAGTCGTTACTTTGAAGCACAATGGTTGGAGGTTGTAGTTAGAAGTAGAATGAATATCAAAGCCCATACAGAAGTAGGTTGCATTTTGTGAGCATTTCGAATTAAACTGAATATAACAGTTGGATGTTGTAGTTTGGCGTACAATAAATGTTAAATCGCATACAGAAGTAGGCAACATTTTGTAAGTCCAAGAAGACCAAATTCTAGATATATCATTAGATTATATAGTTTATTTAAATAACGGGGCAAATAAAAAGCAGATACGTCGTTATAATGACTTTTGCCGGAGTAACTGTGCGTGTAAATATGAATACAAATAAAGGTGGGCATATATGTATTTTTTACCCAAAAAAAAACATCCCGTATTTTACTTTACTAGTTAATCATTTTTGTTTAAATTACAATCCAATCAGTATTTGTTCTTTTATATTATCTACAGTTAACCATCGTCAAATTATACCGGGTACACACATGACAATATGCATCAAAACATTTTAATGGTTGGTGGTTGCAAATTAACCACAGCCAAGAGCAAAGATGCAGAAATCCAATTTCAACGAACAAAACACGTCGTCATATTGAATTATAATCAAATTAAAACGTTGTCCACTTATGGAAGCGGTTGTAAATAACGTTCGAGCAAAAATTAGAATTGCTCACCTCGGCCCAACCACTGCCATCGTCCTTCTTGGAAAGCAAAGAAAAATATAACAAAAGTTTAGCGCAAAATCAGATATTAAAAAAAAAATGTAAAAAATATTAAAAAACAAATATTAAAAAAAAATGTTACTGCGCCTCATTTTTGCATTTTGACGAAAAGTGAGACACTTTGTTAACTAACCAAAAATTTGATAATAAATTGCAAAGCCAAAAAGGTCGAGTAGATCGACATCATCTTGACTAAGACGTTTCGATACGAGCTTGTATCAACTTTAGTTAATGTGATGCTGTCGATTTACTCGACCTTTTTGGTTTTGTAATTTATTATCAAGCTACATTACAGAGCATAGTGGACCCAAAGTGCATAGTGTACCCAAGAATATTGAAATCAAAAAAATATATTAATATTACGCATTAAACCTTCAAGGTGTTAAATTAATTTTGTAAATTTACAAACAAAAAACAATCTAAGTAACCAGCAATAAAACCAAACAACTTTGTTGTTGCCAATAATACAAAACATACAACACCATCCACTAAATGTGCAGGTTTTAACATATATAAGCCAACCCGTCTTGTATACGCTTTACTTATACAACAGTTCTGTCAATTGTACAATTGTTCTTCCGGCAAACGTTTATTAAAGTGCCAACGTTTCGACCACCTGTTCGAGAAATCTTTTTCAGGGCAATATAATGTAACTAAAGGCGAAAACATATATATATATATATTTATATACCAGGCGAACAAAAAACACGACAGTGAAAAACACGTGTTTAAAAATTTTTGCCGGAAGGACAATTGTACCATTGAAACAATGTCTGGCAGCAACAGCATACTCAGTTCTGTCTATTCCAACAGAAAATGTTATATCAATGGCTATTTTTAATAACCTGTTGGCAATGAGAACGCATGCATTATAACAAAATATCTACAGACAAATTCCATTTTCCAAACTTTAACTTGGACACATGAAACAAAAGTGAACAGATAGGAATCTTTGCGATTTAAAAAAAGCAACATCCCTCTAAAACTTGCTGCTTGTCTTATACAGTTTCAATAAGAAAACAACAACTTTGACAAAAAAGTTGTAACAACCATTACATCCATGCTGCAACTTTAACCTTTGCAAATTCTATACAGATACAACATTTTAAGCAAGCACTAAGTGCGTCATACCGGCATTGCGATCTGATTGGTCAAATTATCAATTTCCTCGTGCGTCATCCAAATATTTCCCGTCGTCTTGTTACGCGTGGAATAAAAGGTTATTTAGAACTAGTTTGCAGTCACATATTTACTGTAGGTATCATAATGGTATGAGCTCTATACCTCGTTGCTTTTATTGGAAGATAGCTTGCATATTAAAATTTAATGGCTATGATTATAAAACATTGAATTGGAGTACGAAAATCCTATTTTAGATCAGACTTTCAGTCGTTTCTTTGGGATTTTAATTGATTCTTATTGGTTTATATGTAACGTACAAAAATCTGGGGTTTGCGTAAGTTTCCAAAAACTGAAAAAGGTTCGCAAAAAAAATCATTCAACGTAAAATTTTTTTTTTATCTATTCTGCCTTGTCTACAATGGTATGTTTTCCCCTTCCATATTTAATCATATAATACAGTGTTTCTCAACCCATGTGTCGCGACCCAAAAATGTGTGGCCGTTTTATTTGCTTAGGTCACCGAGTGCAGTAGTTTTGTATGGTTAGATTTATTAAGATCGGGTATGAGCAGAATTTCTCCAAAATTTGTTACGCGTGGAATAAAAGGTTATTTACTAAAACTGCTTTACATATCTACTATCGATTACATAATACATGTGTAATTATGAAATTAGGCATTTCGTGCGCTTTAATTGTCGTTGAAAAACGTAAAAAAATTGTTAAAATTTGTTATACGACAATCTTGCCTAGTTTACGTGGCCAAACTCAATTTATTATGATTTATGAAGTGGTAATTCTGTTGTTTTTCTCATTTTGAAATAAATTAAGAATGGGAGCTTTTGTCAACGGACTACCATAGTTGATAAATTAATAAGTGGTACACTAAAACACACAAAAAAAATATATATATTCCCCATGTTATGTTGTTTAAAACTTTTCTGATTTTCCAAATTAGAGTTTCCAAACTCGTTAAAACTAGAAATTTAAGTACAATCTGAATTAGAATTGCCTTTAGCACTAACCGAAAACCCAATTAGCTTTGAATTACCAAGGCAGACCGCCCCGTTTAGCAATGTAACAACTGTTGTACGTTGTCACTATATGCTTAAATCCTGCTAGCGACCATAAATACTCACGGTGCGTGATGTAGGTGGAGCCGACGGGCTCGTGAGACTGATCATCTCGTGAATGGCGAGTCTCAGCTTGAGTCTGTGAAGCGGGTTGCTGATGCCGATCTCACGTTGGATCTCGGTGTCCGATAAAGCCGACATTATCGCTCCTGACTTGACGTTGGCTCGACACGCGGCAACATACCACGCTGGCATGCCTACCCATAACTGGGATAAAAAATATTGTCAGGGTTAAGTGTATTATTAACAACTATAAGTAAACATCCTGCATCAATACCTACTGGATACAATATCCAAATATACCACGCTGGCATGCCCACCCAGAGCTAGAATAAACAATGTTTAAGTTAATATTTATTACTAACAACTTTGTAAATACTTATATTGAACAATACGTAAATATACCACATTGGCATGCCTACCCACATCTGGAATAAAATGTTTGGGTTAGTGCTGTGCTACCTAAAAAACACTTGTGTTCATAATATAGCAAAGCTGCAACAAAATGTTAAGTTTATATTTCGAAAAACGTTAAAAAAAATAGTCTTGCGCTCATCAAACGTTACGTCACCATGAGTGTCCTGAACAAAGCTTGAGCAACAAACCAATTTCCCTCCACGTCACAATGCTTATCGGATCGCGCGCGATAACCAGTTGCAGGGTTAAAAAAAAGTAAAATCAACAAATATACTTCACATTTGTTACAATTTGTTACAAGAAGACATGAGCTTGTGTACTTTGAAACTAGTGTGTGTTACCTCGAGCCATGCGACCACAGTTGGTCCACTCCACGCTGCAAACGGGGTTCCAGCTCTTCGCACATCTTCCAACATCTTGTGTCTGTGAAAAGATAACCAACATTTTCATCCCAGAACATCAATTTAATGGAAAACAACGGTGATAATACAGACTATATGCATATTGGAGTTCCACAAGAAAAAATCATTTTCAATAAATTACCAAGATATGTCCAGAATACTTTTTTTTTGCACCATATAATAAATATTATGCTATCATTTAAAACATTACTTTTTTTTAATAAAAATTTATTAAAATTATTAAAAATGCCTATTAAATCACTATGTACTGAAACAGTTTTGAAAAAACATGTAAAAAATGCACCATTAAATTATAAGCCTTAGTTTAATGTCAAATTTAGCAAACAAACAACATTACATTAAAGGTGCCTTAAAATAATTTACTAAAAACGCAAAAAGTAAGTTGACCATAAACATACATAATTTATCTGGTTATATAAAGAATAAATCACAAAAAATGTCAATCTTAGCAAATGAACACACTAAAGTGCATATAAACGGGTGTAACTGATGTGGCCTTCACTGATGATGGCATGAGCATCATTTGCCGAAACGTTTGAATAATAAAGCAGGTCGCTTTTAACGTCTATTTGGGCCGTTACCTTCACCATTAAACACAATACATCTTCATAAAAACATGCTTTTTCTAAAACCCCAATTTAATAGATCTAATGAAAATACCTAATACTGGAACACTTAAAAAAATGTAAATAATACACCATCGAATTAACAGGTTTTGTTTATAAAAATAAATCACAGAAAACGTCAATATAAACAAAGGAACAAAAATAAATCTTCACAAAAAACTTACTTTTTCTTAATTCGCCTCTCTTGCTCCCTGTGGTGGACAGGGCCGCCTACATCCAATGAGTCGGACGACATGGAGCGGTCATCGGTGATATTCGAACCCGACCCTCCAGATATTTGGTCGCTACCGTCCATCGATGCAGATGACACCATCTGGTGACGGGACATGCGCATCTGTGACGTCATAAAGCGATTTATAGCACGTCTCTGACGGCATAATAACATATTGCGCCTTAAAAATAATAACATACTGCGCCTCAAATAATGCAATTTTAAAACTTTAGCTTGAGTGTTGGGAAAATAATTTTATTAGTGTTTATTAAAATAATGATATTATAGTTTTTTGGGCCTAAAGAAGGTTTGTGACGTCATAATAGCATATAGTAACGTCGATTATAAAAAATGCGATTTAAAAAATAGCGTTTAAAAATTGGCCGGTTGATTTATGCGGGTGTGTAATGTCATATAATACTATATAAGGCACTATTTTTTTTAAATGCCATTTTAAAACTTTATTGGGGAGCTCGTGGTAAGGTATTTCCAAATTATTTAAGGAAGTACATAAGTAAATTAAAAAAAAAATAAGATAGTCAAAAACTCGTTTAATATTCCCAAACGAACTAATAAGTAACGAAAATTGTAACAAACTTTACATTTACCAATACAGCGGTGAAAATTCTTTATAAAAAAAAATAAAACTTGTGAAGCTGTACTAACTTTATCTTTTTTTCCAAACAGCCTCCCTATGGACGACTTTATAGTTCCCTTCTTTTTTCCTTGTGCAGCTGGAAGTTGAGTCGGATTTGTTCGTTGGACCGAATCCTGGCTGCCACAACTACTACTGGGGGTTCCCCCTGAACCATCCAACGATCTGCGGAAATAAACAAGTTTTAGTTGAGGGCTTGAACTAATTCAGGGGTACCCACACAACATAACATAAAAATAAGAGCTGCATAAATGTAGGTGAAAAGTCACGGGTGGGCCAGCACTGGTCGAATCAATTTACGATTTGTACACCCCTAATCAGGCGCGTAGCGTGACCATTTCAAAGGGGAGTGTCCCGAAATTTCAACTGGGAACTCCCCTATTTTCCGTCTGACTGTAATGAATAATGACGTCATAAAAAATAGGCAGAAACACTTAACGTCTAGCAAAAGCGAACACGTGCATTGTATGAACACCCTTAGCGGGTACGGGCGGAGCCCGAAAAAAATTACGTTTCGTGTATTCTAGACGCTAAAAACGGCGATTATTAGGAGCTTACGGCTCTTTAAATTCGTCTATTTTACGCTAAAAAAATATAAAAAACATAATTGTATGTTCAATTATGATTCTTGTGGTTAGCCTCCTTTATAGACTTAACTTGTAAAGTTTGTAAATTTGTTATAATGTATCGCTGTGATATACTTTAGACTTTTTTGTCTCAGTCAAAATCAGTCGCTATAGGTTTTAATTAAAAGAGAAATATATTTCGCCAATCACGGCAACATCAGTCTCTAACAAATGAATAACTAGGTGGTAGAAATTAAAAGTCATAGGAAAATAATCGTAGAACGAAGAGCAACGAACTACGCGACCAGGTTAAAAATATATAAGATAAAAGTTATAGGTATAGGGCTATAGAAAACCGGACCATCCTGCTACCCAAGTCTTGGGAAAAACAACAACCAGCTGTGTTGGTAAAGCGACTAGAAAAAAGGAAAAAAGGGGTGGCAAGAGGTGACAACAAAGACGATAAGGCAAACGGTAGAAGCCCATTGCAACTAAAATAAAAGATAAAACAATGCAAATTAAAAAGTAAAAACAAAGAAGACGTTTTTACTTTTTATTTTATTTTGCATTGTATCACTGTGTTTATGTTTTTCTGGTAATAAACTTGCGTTGTCGTTGATGCTTTTTCGTTTGTTTGTGTTATATTTCTTGTTTATCAACGGATCATTGTTACTTGTGTATAAAATGCTTTCTATTAAATGTATGGGAACAAACAAGCGTAATTTTATTCGTAAACTTTGTACTGCGTTCTAGTTTTTTGAGTTCCAAATAAAATTGTTACTTTACGGGCAGCGTATTTGGTGGGCAAGCTATAACTGCATATTTGGCATAACATTGAATAGCTTTCTCACTGAAATATAATAACCGACAACATATGCATAGTTCAGTAGGAATCACTGTATGTTTTGTTCTTATTATACAACCCACCCTTTAGATTCGTCAGGTTCCAGCAAACTTTGTCCTTGTTTCTCTGTGAACCTCGTTGAAGGAGAAGATGTCTGGAATATAAAAATAAGGAATATTATTTTTCAATAATAAAAAAAATATATGTAAAAACTTGATATTTAGTAAAAAACGAACATTTAGAAAACGAGTACAGAAAATTAGAAATCATGTTTTTTTCAAGAAAAGCTATGCAAATGTTAATTTAAATTAAGGAGACTATCAAAGAAAATAAAACAATAAAAGCAATGGACATTAAATTGAAAAAGTCATTTTGTATGACAATATTAGACTTGGAATAAAAGACAATGTTTGTAGTTAATGTTTGTTGCAAAATAGTATAAGATGTAAACAACAATTTGTGATGAAAACAATTTAAAAATATTCCCACGATCTCAACAAAAGTTCAACCCTAAAAAAACAAAAACAAAAAAAAAGCTTGAGAAGTTATGTGTTCTGTTGGAGGGCAAGATTCTGTTGTAGATACACATTATAAGCCTAAAATAAAACACATTTCTAAAAACAACAAGCACAAATAGTTGTGCGAAAGTAAACACCAACCCAACTAATTGATTCCAGGCACTTAAGATTTGATGGATAAGTAGCAAGTTACGAGTTGATACAGTGTGGAAACTGAGCGGCAAGTAAGACAAAGGTTTGGCCTATTGACACTTGGTCATCAAATTACAGGGCAAGTGGCGCTCCTTGTTTGAACAAATACAACAATTCGATTATGACAGAGAACAATATGACCACACAATGGCCATTTTGCTACCACGCAACAAAAACTGTGCAGAGGGCCACTGAATGGATGGAATATATATTGAATATGAGCCACAACAAAACACCTAGGTGCCTAGAATCATAACCCACTATACAAGCATAAAAGCTGGATTCAGCAAGGCTTTGAAATGTTTTTTCAGCTGTTTTATGTGAAGGTTTATTAAAAATTTAAACCTGTAGTCTGGGCAATATTTAAAAATCAATATTATATAATAAAAGTTAGTAAATATCAATTATGTATTTCAATTGCAATTGTTCTATAAGGTAAAGCACTTAGCTTAAAATGTAGGCATTTTAAATTAAGTTATTTATGAGGAAATATTGACAAACCAGTCCAACAAAAGCTGCAATTTGAGCCATGTCAGTTCCACAAAGTGTAAAAAGAGCGTCTAGGCCTTTAATTGACTTCAATTTACCGGCAAGAAATGATACTTTACCTACGAGGAACTTAACAATACAGAAGCCTGTTTTCACAACAAACCAAGAGGTTCCCGAATTGTTACGAGGGCCACGACGTTCGGGGGCAATAAGCAGGGCAGGGAAGTTTAGATGGCCCCAGGCTACTATGGTGGTAAACGACGGGGTCGAACGACAGGTTTTTGACACCGAGATGTTGACGGTATCAACACGCAATCAAAAGGACGATATGAAGGATTTAATCGGAGAGGTCAACAAAACAAAAGATGAAGCTGAAAAAATTCACCTTCCTGATATCGTGCCAAGATCGGACACCAGCCACACAAGATTGGAAAGTAGGGTTGTGTTGAAAAGATCGCCGATCAGAACTCCAGCAACAAATACTACGCTACCAACTTTCCACAAAAGGTGGGTGATAGGATATATAAACAATATATGGATATATAAACTACTTGTGGTTTGGTTTTAATAATCCCAAAGAGGGATTTAACTTATGAAAATTAACAGAGTATTGCAAAAAGAAACAACTCAGTTTGGAACAATGTCTATATCTTGACTGTAGACCCTAAAACATTAAGAAAGGTTCCTGTAAAAATGTTTAGTTGTTAAGCTCAGGTAAGCCTAATTATTAAATTTAAAATGGTAAGTCTGCAATGGATTCCACTGTAACTTAACTAGAGTTAGATTTGAATATTTCATTCCATTCAAATCAATTTCATTATTCAACACAAAAAACATAAAAAAATAGCCTCAGTTAATATGTTTTTTTCAGTTCTGCGTTTTAGCTCAGGCAACATAACTGGAGTTAGGTTTCAATATTCCAATAAATCCAAACAGACTCTGATTTATTATCAACATTCAAAACAGAACAGTTCAATTACATTTAAAAAGAACTACAACAGTGTTCTTTCTATTAATATTGTTTTTTCAGTTCTGCGTTTAACGAAAATAAGCAGAAACGTTCGGAAGAAGAAGGAAAAGTTGTGTGTAACATAAAGTTCTGGAGAGGAACGACTCCGGCACCTAGAGAAACGCCAAAGATAAAAGCACAAAAAGATCAGGATGAAACAACAATCGACCCAACTTTCATCACACAGACGTTAGAAGAAGTCAACAAAAAAGAAACGTAAGTACTAACTAATGTCTGCTGGTGCTGTTTTTACTGTAATTTTTTTTTAATACATGTTATAAAATGCAGAATTCAACAAAATACTTAATGTTTATTTCAATCAATATTTCTTAAACTATTCTGCCTAAAATCTGTTACTGGAAAAGTTGTAAATTTATAATCTGTTTTACCCAACATGGCTTTTGTTAAACAGCTGGAGTATTAATGGTTTTATGTTTACTTAACGATATTAGTGATATAAAATATAGAATTCCATACTTTAATGCAGTTTGAAGTTTATTTTTTAAACCAATAAATGTACAACCCTTAAATAAAAAAATCATATTTTGCAAAATCACTCTTAAAAAACAACGCCCCCTACACCCCTAAAAAATATATTTTAAACTCCCAACAGACCTTTACTTTTGTATATTAAGTGTTTAAACAAGAGAGTAGCAAATATTGTTTTATTAAAAGTCTACACTTGGATGCTCTTTTAACCGATAACAGTATTTAAAGAGTGTATTTTACCTACAAAGCCATACATACCAAAATATTAAAAATAGCCGTTAAGTTATTCCAAACTACCCACAGGCCTGACTACAGTTGGGCCGAACAACTTTCAGCGCTGGAAGAAAGTGGAAAGAACCAGTACTTTACGTGGCACATGGCGCTGCGCGAGAGACTCCTAAAGCATGAGAAGATGCGATACCACGAGGCTGTTACAAGGATCAGCAAATACAGGTGATACTGTAAGCTAGGCAAGGTAAATATGTGAAAATAGACTTTTGCCCAGATACTTGCAACTAAGGAAGTCTAATAATAACAGAGGCGATACCCAATACCTAGTGGTAGTATGGTACCCATCCGCTACCAAATTAATATAGTTATTTCGGTCATGTTTTGCAATCAAACGCAGTGTTCCTATCTTGAAAGGTAGATTTTATTAATAAAATAGCAGTTTAACAACTGGAGGTAAATAACTTTTTTAAGCCAATGCAAATTTTGAAAAACAAATTTCTTTCATTTTGCTTGTTTGAGTATCGAAATGGAGTCTTTCAAATCTAACCGAGATTCTTCTTCTCTGAAATATTGGGTATCAGAATAAAATGTGTCGGACATTCCTACTTTGCAATGTTTTGCACTAAATTTGTGGTATTTAAACATTGAAAATAGTTTTTTACCAGATATTTACAAAGTGGTATTTAAATTGTAATTCTTGTCTACTATAACCAGTACAATTTTACAATGGCTGACAATAGTATACATCCACATGTGAAAAAAAACATAGAAAAAGTAAAACAAGTTTCATTGCTGCAACAAGAGTTAAAGACTTAAAAGGGCCCATATGCCCATATACACACATGTTGAAGTTAACAAAACCATGAGGTATTTAAATAGTAATTCTTGTGTACTGGGAATATATGGATTATATTGCAACCTTTGAGTAGCTAGTAAATAGTACAGTAGAAATCCGCATTGCACAGTAAAACTTTACCTTTTACAAAAAAAAAATTGTAAAGGGTTAAGTAAATTTTACTGCTGCAGTGAGAGTATAAGACTTAAGAGCCTGACCAGAACACATGTCCACAGCAATTAATCACAAAACCATAGCAATTAAACCAAAGCCTTTTACCAACAGTTAAACTTAAGAAAACCAAAGCAAATGTACACAAAAGCTTTTCATCCACAGACAACGTCTGAAGCAGCGACCAACGATGCTAGCAAGCCAGCGTGACAACTTGATGCACCAGGAGGTTCAGGCTTGGAAGAATATGCTTCAGCGGCACGAGGAAAGCAAAAAGCGTGCCGTGGCTTCAAACGTTCCGGCCGGCATAAGGATGTCGCCAACTAAAGAATGGAAACCTTACGTTCTCGGCGATACTATCGATGGTATGGCACATGTCAGTGTTGTAATGACTAGTCAATGACTTGACTTAAGTGCACTTCAGTCATAATTAAATTTAAAAATAGTTGGTCAAACAAAAAGTTTAAAATTTAAATTATAGCAGTTGTTCAGGTATCTTTTTTTTTATTTGGTGAAAATTATTTGGTGATATGTTCTTTGCGGCAATATGGATGGTATGACGCATGCTAGCGTTGTAATGACTTGGTAAAGAGCTGTACTTGGCTAGGATCGCCCGAAAAACATTTAGATTTTCGAAATCAACTGTTTAACACTAAGTGTTACTTAAAAACTAAAACTCAACAAATTTTATAAAGAACTATAAAAGTGTAAGTCACTGTTTTTTCTTTCGACAAATAACTTGGGTTAATACAAAGTGTAAGCAAGTTATCATAAAAGTGGGTTAATTGACTTATATCCATTTATTTGTTGCGTTTTTCTTATTTTTAGTACAATTAATGCTCATAATCGGACAAGTTTTTAAGTCATTTAAAAATGGCACTGCCACATAGACTTGTTAATAGGGAGGAAACTAGAATTGAAAAACATGAAACAAACAATAAACATAAAAGATTTTAAATAAAGTATTTTTTTTGGTCTTAGCAGCCTTAATTATGTAGTGTAAAGATTGTAACTCGGACAAACGCTCTACACCAAATTACTGCATGATTATCTGTTCCTACTGATAAAAGTTAACAACCTTGATTTTTTAGGTTTTTCGAGAAACACCATACATAAAATATATTGTAGCAATTTATTAAAGCTAAAAATAAAATCCCAAACTTTTTTTCGTTGATGCAATCGATGATACAAGCCCTTTTTTATTTGGTTACACTTCAAATATAATAATTGAAGTTTTTATTAAACTACCAGCGCCATTCACCAAATCTATTAACATAACCTTAGAATGAAAAAAAATTCTAATGTAAATGCAAGTTTTCTAAAAAAAAAGATTTTTAATGCAGAGCATGTGAAGAAACTTCCATTCTTTGGCAAACCCGCAGCAACTGCCAACGACAAAGCAAAACGTCAGTTCTCAAAGCAATCGAACAACAACCTTAATTCGTCAATATCAACACATAGAAACCTCCCTTCACAATCCGACAACGAACCCACGACCCCTAATTACCCCGTACATGGGGAGGGGTTACTCAAGGATGACAAAGACGTTCCGCAATCCACAGCAAGTAATCAACAACCTACCGGTAAGAAGAGAATATTTTTTGAATGATTAGGTTTTAAACTCTTAACTACTGTTGTTTCAAAATTTAAAATAACTGCTATTTGTTTATAAAATTAGGTTGTATTTAATATTGGCTGGTTGAAAAGTTTTTGTACAAGTATTTAGTACTAATGGATCAGCTTAAAGATATAGATCAGTGATTTTTAAACTGTGTGCCGCTGCACATTATTGTGGTTTGACAGATTTTAAGTGTGCCCCTTGTAACCTTTTGTTATTTTGTAAAAATAACTTATTTGGAACACTATATACGGATCTATTCGTAAGTTTAATGGTGAAAATAATCACTGATGATGGCATGAGCATTTGCCGAAACTTTTGAACAATAAAGCATGTCGCTTTTTATGTCTATTTGGGCCGTTATTTTCACCATTAAACTGATTTGTCTTACAAAAAAAAAATTAAAAGCAGCCAAGTATGCAAGACTTAAATACACACTAAAAAATGATAATATTAGCACTTTTATCCAGTGGTATGCCATGTATTAAAGGCAATTTTCAAGTTATAAAAACTTTGTTTTATAGAAAATGTGTCACCGATAATTTTTAATTTTTTTACTGTGCCGCAAGCTAAAACGTTTGACAACCACTGGTCTAGACCCATGGGGGATGTCAACTTCCAATACTTCCAACCTAGCTAGTATGAAGAGATAAGTAGGATCACATTATGTTAATTGCAAAGAGATTGAGAATTTTTGCAGGTAAGGAGATAAATTAAAATAAATCAGACACTTTCTCTGTTTTCCTCTTATTTAGAATCTACTTTTGAGGATGACAGCAAAGCAGAAACTCGTGCGCTCCTAATCGACCTGAAACAACAACTGAAAAACCCAGGAGACCAAAACGTTCCCGTAAGCAGCGCCGGAACCACAAAACGGTCAAGTAACAAGAGCGCCAAGAGGGGCAAGACGGCGCCGCACGAGGCCAGGACAGACCTTGGCGCCAAGTTGAAGCTGCTACTGCAAAATACTAGCCCGGGGCAGCAGAGAGAGGATGGGGACGAGGGTCGAGTTGGAACCGGACGACAAACTTCTACAAGATCGAGAATGAGAAGCAGACAGAATGGCTACCCAAGGCCGATGTGAGTTGGATTTAATGGTAAAAGTCACATCTTATAGGAACTATAGAGTTTCATTAGGTTCTTATAATAATAATACACAATGCTGCTAGCAAGGAGTAAAGCTGTTTGGTTTAGATTTTCAGAAAAAATCACTTTATAAAAATGCCAATAAACCATTAAGTAAAATCCCAATACACCATTTATAAATGTTTGTACCGAATTGGCTAAATTTTTTGCTCGCAAGTAAAGTGTTCACAAAGCAGGTTTGGGTCTTACTCAAAATAGTTGGGTAAACTAAACACTGTCCTACATAAAATACGAAGTAAAAATATCAGATTCAAATACAATGGTTAAATATAACTTTTTTAAACTATGGCTGAAAATTCTATATAAGTTGTACAACTCATTGTATGGTATTCAAAACCATACCAACATAATAGTGGCGAAAAGTAAGGTATGTTTTTTTTAATTTGTTATTCAGAACCCGTCCAAAAACATACGGGGAAGGAACTCTTCCAAAGATCCACAACATCATCGCCACATCGCTATGGAAACGCGGCAGAGATCACAACGAAGCTAACGACGAAACAGAAGACATGAAAGTGAAGCACCGACTGACGCTTAACGGCATCGCAAGTCGTGAACCCTTCACCCCTGGGGTCATCGGAATTGCTCGGAAGCACATGACACAGCCGAATGTACAAGAACAACCAACACTAGGGGGCAGCAGGGAGATGGATAAAGAGCTTCATACGAGCGAGGAAAATGTTGATAAGGGTCCACCTGGGGTGATTACCCAGCTAAAAGCCCCAGGGGTTAAGGAAGTGGAGGAATTGAGTGGAATGAATTCTAGGAATAATTGGAAGAGGCGGGCGGCTGCGCAGAGGCTCTACACGCCTTCACATGCAGCCCAACCCAAAGTTAGCACGACAAGGTACATGCACATGACAGAATGCTAAACTTACTATTTTAATGATAGCTTATGAGTCTACAGTTGGTAGTTATGTTTACAGCTTTTCTACTTAAAATGTAAATATTTGAGAATTTTATTTTACAAATCTAAATATCGAAACCAAATTTAACAGAAATATGCAACAATTTACAAGAAAAAATATTTAGTAACAAGTAAAATGTTACTCACAACTGTTACAACTTACCCGCTTAAAAAAACAAACAAGTTCACTTAGCATAAAGTTTTAAACAAAACTAAATAATTCAAATTTACATCTAGAACATAAATAGAGTTTTTAGGTTTTCTAAATAACAAGTACATTTAACATTTTGTTAAATATACAGCTAAATGAAATTTTGCCAAAAACACCAGTGAGTCAACATCTAACACTTGAAGCTAAAATACAAGAAAAAAGCCTAATGTGATTTTTAATCAAATATGAAGTTTTTTTCTTTATTTTAAACTGCAGTCATCATTTGTTAAATGTTAATCTACGTACAATTGCCACCTCCCTATCAAAATATCAATAAAAACAGCAAGCTAAACAAATCTGATATAGTCTCACACTGTAAGCTACAAAAAATATCTAATAAAATAATTTTTTTAACCTCGCATAGTAAACACAAAGCATAAGCTAGACAAAGGAAATTCATAGAATACTTTTTTCTAAAAACATTTTAATGACTTTGTATAACACCATTCAATCCAAGAACATTCAAAGACTTTGACAAATAGCTCTTTAACTTTCAGCGGTTCTAAAACCCTCAACAAGACATGGCGTGAAAACCCTCAACACAGAAGTCTAAAACTTATAACGAGTCTAACGAGTCAGCAACAAGCTTTGAAGCCTCTGGACAGTGAAGAGTCATTTGCCAACCACCAGAACATGAGGGGTGGAAGAAGGGCAGGTTAGAGCCGCTCATTGATTAAATTAAACTTTAATAAAACTGGAAAATCAATAGAAATTAGGTTAGATCAATGTTTCCCATCTCTGGAGATTATGGGCCTTGAATTTCCAAAGCTGTGTAGTGGTGAATTGCTGCAAATTGCTCGCTGCTCGAGATTGTTAATAATTTACAACCCTGATTGAAATTTGACAGCATTTTAAAACAGAAATAATATAGTCACTGCATACTTTTTGGCAGGTAAATGCATAACACATTGCTAATTGACAGCTTGTAATGAACTTTTGACATTTAATAGTATTTTAAAATAGAAATAACAAAGTGACAGCATACTTTTAACGGCTACATACATACCAAATTGCTAGTTAATAGTTAATAACCTTATCTCAATATAAAAGTATTTCATATTGTTAAAATGAATATGTATAAAAATAAATCTTCTTGACCTTACAGGTAAACGACAAATAGTTGGGAATCACTTGTTAAATTTATTTAATCTCGTTACGAGTAATTGTAGATTTTGAGGTAATTATGGGAAGGATATGGTTTTTGGAGCGGAGAAATTTCGCATGAGTATGTTTACTGTTTTTTTATAGTATACAAAATAATTTTACAGTGATTATATTAAAATGCTAGAAACTGTTCTTTTTGCGACAAATTGTACTATGAAATTTTGAAGGCCACATCAGTTACACCCGTTTATATAGCACAAGTTGAAGCAAATATTCTTTACCTGTCCAACCAAAGTCATTTTTTTTATAAGACTTCAAAAGAAAAAAAATTTTATAAGAAAAAAAATTTTATAAGAAAAATATTTTTTATAAGAAAAAAATTTTTTTAACCTTTACAGTAGAAGGGACTAGCTTTGGTTGAGACAGGAAAGTCTACATGTTCAGGTTCATATTATTATTAAATACAAACAACACAACTTTTGAAGTAAACCTACGCCAAAGGTTTTATCCACCATGAAAAATTTCTAGCCGGAAAACAAAAAGTTCTTCGAATTGCTGTCGTCGAACCACCATTGACCGCTAGAGAGCGCCAAAGAAGACAACAAGAAATCGAAAAAAGTCGACAAGAACGACTGACCTTCAACTCAACCCACGCAGCCGTGTCAAACTTCACAGCAGCAATGTTAAACAGGTTAACAATATTTTTAACCACTGTTAAATTGGTATAACATCCTTAGAGCATAATGTCTTAAGGTTGTAGTTAGACTAAGAATGAATGTTTAAGCCCATCCAGAAGTAGGTAGCATTTTGTAAATGTTTCAAATAAATCTAAGATAATGGCTGGAGGTTGTAGTAAAATGTAGAATGAATATGAAAGCCTATACAGAAATAGGTTGCATTTTATGAACGTTTCAAACAAAACTTTATTAGTTTTCAAATTTACCATGGGCCTTTATACTCTTACTTCAATCCTGTTTGCTAATTAAAACCTTATCTATTCTCAATTAAGTAATAGGGGTCAGACATTACTTAATTATTTTGTGACAATCAGTTTTTATTATGTAACTGAAGTGCCTTTATGTTTACCTAATTAAGCAATTAACAAGTTGACAATAATGTTATTTTGTAGTGAGCAAATGTTCCAAAACATCACATTTTTGTTGAATAGTTCACTTTCTGGTAAATATAACTGGGCAAGCAATTCACACGTTTACAATAATGTTATTTTGCGGTGAACAAAATAAAATCAAATATCACATTTTTAATGTATAGCTTAGTTTCTTGTAATATAAGTGGTCACGCTAATAGATGTTTTTAGATATTGTCTGATCTTGCATTAGTTGATAAAAATTTTTTTATATTAAATAGCTTAGTTACTTGCAAATTTAACAAATCGAGCTATTCACAAGTGGACATTTTACAGTTAACAAACGTCCAAAGTATCACATTTTAATTCAATAGCTTAGTTTTTGGAAAATATTAAGCAAAAATTGACAATCATATTATTTGTTTAGTGAGCTAGCACTTCGTGCCCCATCGAGCAGCCCGGTGGACATGTTCTTCCGTAGTTTGTATCCTGGAAACTTTAACGAGCCAATGACACCAGAACTTTGGAGCTTGCAGAAAGCAGGTCGGTGGTCGACTAAATAACCTCTACATCTGGATTTCTTGAAACTTTTTTTAATGCGGACAAAAAAAAAATATTTTGGTTTGTGTCGAAACAAAAATCCTACTGTTTTTGGTTTAAAAATGTGAAAATAAAATTTAATACAATTTTAATATAATTCCATTTATAATGTCAAAGTATATTTTTTGTGGGGGCCTGGTACTCCCACCTTTTTTGTTGGCTTTTTTTATGTCAACCTTGTGAAATTATTTATTCAGCAGACATTAAAATAACCAGGGCTAGAAATAGTAAATTCTGTCAAATATATATTTTCCGGGGAGGCATGACCTGGTACCCCAAACCCTCCCAACCAGCATCGGAGCTGTTAACTGACATATTTACTAAACTATAGAGTTTCAATAAAATGTTGTAACCAACTAAACTTGACTTGCTAACTTATACATAGTTTATTAAAAAAAAGTTGAATTTTTTTACGGCCAAAACTGCCTACGAAGCAATAATTCACTTCAACAAGGTGAACTAAAACTATGTTGGGGTGAAACAAAATACAATATATTTTCGGCAGATTTGAAATGTCCCTGCACAACCCACCTTTTACCCTTTATGACCCATCCATTGGGAAGAGCTGTTAAGATGAACAAATCAACACTACTCTGTAATCTAACAGCGTTTTAAAACAAATGAACATTCCAGATGGAACACTGCAAGCTCCTCCCAATGGTTTAAAGCCAGAACACCAGCACAAGTACGAAGAAGCGCAAAAATCTGAGCAACATAAAGAATATGTTACCGTTCCTATCAACACTTCAGATGGACTGGGCCATATCGGGTTCGAAGGTGAGCACAAACATAAAATTTTAGGACAGAAATTCAAATTATACTTATACAACATTAACATAGATACAAAATTGACTTTTGTTTTGAGGAAAATTCAACATCAAACTACCAAATATAGCAATTTTAAGCAGCAAATAAATTTAAAGCTTTTTTTCAAAATAATAAAAAACTTAAACTCTTTAATTTAGGTTTACTGTTAGGTACAATATGTAGAGATCCAAAATGTAGCTTTATTGTGTACAGTTAGTTCTAAAATTGACCAAAAAATAGAGTTTCTCATAAAAATGTCATCTTAGACTATCCTGAAGATGAAGCAATGTCAAAGCTTGCCGGAATTTACAAGGTCAACACCAAATCAGTTTCGGCACCCAAAGTGAAGGACCTTATGGATTTACAGCGCCTGTACAGGGTCATGAAAAAGCATGGGGATGCTTACGCAAACGGAGGCGCCAGTTACTACTACAGTCCATCACCAAACAACCAATATGAAATGAACAAAAACGCACTTTTCCGGCGACATATGCATCAGAGAAACCTACAGAAACAACCCTATTACTATTACCCCTACCCGGACCCAGAAACAGCTAAAACCGGGGCCCCGTTGTACGTTGTTACCGGGGCTCGATCGCTTGCAGATCAAAGGATCGGCAAGGATAACCACATGAATTCCGGCGAGGGTTACTACCACTATAAGGAGCCACAGAGCAGTGGCAAGTGGGGCCAGCGAAAAGCGCTGACTGTAATGATGCCAAAAACACCTGGTATTAATCTCACTTCTCAAGTTGGGCAACTTGAACAAATTCAAGAACACATGCTTCACTGAAGATTCACTATAGGTGAAAACTGTACTGCCAGCATAAAGCCACAAATGGCTGAGTGTTAGAAATCCCTTTCAACATGTGGGAAATATTGTTTGTGGTATTTGCTAACTCTCTATTTGTTTACATGACAACCCTTTGTTACAACGCAAAAAAATCATATCATGATTATATCAAGGTTTTGTCATTAGTTCAATCAAACTACAGCCATGGCATCATTTGTATTTATTGCATACTTCTTTTAAACTTTTTTTATCCTCAAAATAACTTCTATAAAATATAACTTGGTCTAGAATCATTGTTGAAAACAGTCTTTTAAATAAAACAGCTGAATTCTAAAAAAAAATTTTAGCCAATGTTGACAGACCAAACTATTTGCTTTTTATGACTGTAGGCATTCAACAAAGATAAAAAAAAAATTAGTAATTCTGCCATATTTTATTTGCGCCACCAACGAATTACTCTTCTATCATGAAGTTAGTACTCGCATATGTTTCATATTGGCCTTTTATCACTGCAGCCATTCAACAAATATCAAAACTTTGTCCTCATTTGATATACACAATACAACCACTCAAGTACCATCATAAAGTTTAAAATTTACAACAAATGTGAAAAGCAATATAAACACTTATTGAACAATACACAGTGTTTTACCAGCTGCATACTTTAATATTGTTTATCACTGTAGCCTTTGAACAAAATTTAAAAAAGTTTATAATGCCACCAATGAAATACCATCATAAAGGTAATTCCAGGCCTCACATTAACAGCAAGTGTTTAAAAGTTCTTTGAGAAACCTACATATTGCTAAGTACTTGAATATTTTTTATTTGCTCTCTATCACTGAATCTTTTTAACCAAAAACTAAAAAACTTTGTCCTCATTTCAATTTCTGCCAGCATTCGAACACTAAAAAAAATCAAGGCAACATTCACACAGATAAGCAATTACAGCTTACCGCAAATGATGATTGGCTTCTCATTGTGTTGTTACCCCCGGGGTACGCTACGGTTCCCCCGTCGAGTTGGAACACCGGTCTTCTCGTCTCCCCGGTTCCGACCACTCGTTGTTCGATTTCCTCCGCTTGCCGCTCTGTTGTTATTTTTTCTTCCTGTAATATACTGAGAAAAAAGAGTTTTATGAGGCTGTGATTATAAAATTATGATGCACATTTTTTATGATAAAAATAAAAAAAAAGCTTTATAAACTTTAGAACACAAAAATTACATTATGACATTATAATATGACCAAAAATGTTTTTTTTTCGTCATGTGTTTAATAATTAATTTGGGTTCAACGGTACTGGCAAACAAAACAGAATTTTTAGGAAAGTACACTTTGCCATGTTAGACCACATTTCCACTTTTTTATTTTTTTTATATTTTGTTTACTTGTATAAATAATGAAAAAGACATGGTTATTTACTTTTAAATATTTTTAAAATTCATTTAATCGCATTTCTTTCATTTTTTTACGATTTTTCTACTTTTTATTTGTTGAGATTTTGTATTGCAAATAAACCTACCATTGGTAAAATGAATTCAGTTCTAAGATATTCAATTCTCTAATTGTTTTTTTATGCAACAAAAAATAAGATGTTCTGGTTTACATAAAACTAAGTAAGAAAGTATATCTTTCATTTTCTTAAAGTAAAATAAACAGTTCGCTTTTATTGTCATAATACGGACTGAAAAATACCTAATCTCTTGGTTGATGGCGTCTAGTTGATCTTGGAGCATGTAAGCTAGCGATTGAGCGTCAGGTTGACCACCCGGTGACAGCAGATCAACCGCAGAATAAACGCTGTCGTCAAGATCTTAAACATAAGTTAAAAAACTTTAAACTAAGAAGATTATTAAATTAACGAATAATAGACAAGGCAGACAACAAAGAAAGATAGATAAACTAATTGGGTTTTCAAGTATTTTATGCACTTTCAAGTCTATAAATGATTATCAAACTGCAGGCTTTGAAAGATTCTAAGTGTGCTACAAAAGTTTTTCTAATTTTGTGAAAACTAAGTTATTCATATTTTAATAACAAGGACTTGAATTATAACTATCCTATTTTACTGTGCCTGATATTAAGGTTTTTTGTAAGTTTTATTAATATGTTTTGTAGAAAGTGAAGCACTTACTACAAAAAACTAAAATAATTAAATTGGCCCAATCAGAATTGCAAGCAAGGTAAGGCTAGATAAACAACTGGCCTTGGATGAGGTTCGAACCAGCGACCTCAGTAATACCGGGACTGTCACTCTATCAACTGAGCTACAAACGTTCAGAGGGGAGCAAATCGAGAAACAACCAATCACAGTTGCTTGCTGCATCCTGTTCGTAAACAAGCCTGTGGTGAGGTTCGTACTCACGCCCTCTGGTCATACAGGGACTGTCGCTCTACCAACTGAGCTACACAGGCTCAGAGGTGATCAAGTCGAGAAACAACCAATCACAGTTGCCTGCTGCATCCTGTTCGTAAACAAGCCTGTGGTGAGGTTCGTACTCACGCCCTCTGGTCATACAGGGACTGTCGCTCTACCAACTGAGCTACACAGGCTCAGAGGTGATCAAGTCGAGAAACAACCAATCACAGTTGCCTGCTGCATCCTGTTCGTAAACAAGCCTGTGGTGAGGTTCGTACTCACGCCTTCTGGTCATACAGGGACTGTCGCTCTACCAACTGAGCTACACAGGCTCAGAGGTGATCAAGTCGAGAAACAACCAATCACAGTTGCCTGCTGCATCCTGTTCGTAAACAAGCCTGTGGTGAGGTTCGTACCCACGCCCTCTGGTCATACAGGGACTGTCGCTCTACCAACTGAGCTACACAGGCTCAGAGGTGATCAAGTCGAGAAACAACCAATCACAGTTGCCTGCTGCATCCTGTTCGTAAACAAGCCTGTGGTAAGGTTCGTACTCACGCCCTCTGGTCATACAGGGACTGTCGCTCTACCAACTGAGCTACACAGGCTCAGAGGTGATCAAGTCGAGAAACAACCAATCACAGTTGCCTGCTGCATCCTGTTCGTAAACAAGCCTGTGGGGAGGTTTGAACTCACGACCTCGGCCATACCGGGACCGTCGCTCTACAACTGAGCTACACAGACTTAGAGAGGAACAATTCGAGAAACAACCATAGTGCTGTTGCCTGCTGCATCCTGCTCGTAAACTAGCTTGTGGTGAGATTCGAACTCACGCCCTCTGGTCATACAGGGAACGTCGCTCTACCAACTAAGCTACACAGGCTCAGAGGGGAGCAAGTCGAGAAACGAGGCTCAAAATGTTTAAAAACATTTCAAAATACAAATGTTCAGAAAAGCCTATAGTATATATATTATATAGTTGAGTTTTTTAAAGTGGCTTTGAAATAAAGAAGTGAATTTACCGTTAACATTGGTGGATCCCACAGTTTGTGACATCAAACCGGGCGTGCCGTCGAAAGCTTGTTGCACCTTGGATAATATCGCCACCTGTCGTTCTTTCTCCCAATCCTGGTCGCTCAAGGACTACACAAGAATAAGCGATATAAGTTTTGTTACCACAGTAAAAATAATGATAATTAGATTGGTTATTATGAAAACAGGTATAAATCATGAAATTATTTCCATTTTACATAAATATATATTTTGCCGTATGAATAGGGATCATCAGTTTCTGTACGAAAAACAAACTTAAAAAACTACAAAGAAATACCAACTTTTCATTTTTTAAGACAAAACAGAGAATATGACAATCATAGACATATGTTAAGACAATTTTTTGCATATAAAGTAACAAGACAAATACTGTTACAAAGCACATACTGCTCAAGGCACATTAATTGTTATCTTAACTTTTAAGTTAAAAAAGTATTTATAAATAGGTGAAATAAAAATCTTACACTGTCAGGAAATGGATCGACTCTATTTTTAGATCGAAGGTATCCATCGCTTGGTCTGTAACAACATAAAGAGGTTGCTAGATTATAGTTAGGAGTTGAGAGATCTAGACACAGTTGTTATTCTAAACACTTTAAGAAAAAAAGCTGCTGAGAGCATTTTGAATATAACGTTGAAAACATAACACTAAACGAGTAAAACGCACTTTTTTGTGTTCAGTTAACTTATACTTCTTATCAGATTAAAGAATGGGATTTAGACAAAACTTTATTCAATATAAAAAAAAAACAAGTGTTCAAGCGTTCCGACGATAAATTTAATCTACTTTCACCCTTGCTGTGATGTTACACTAAACTAACTTAAAGCAGAACACACCAAATGTTAAAAAAAAATTCTGGATGTGTTGTACTTCTTGTAGAAAAATTATACCAAGAAACTAAAGCAAATCTGGAATCAAAATGATTTTGAAATAATTCTTGGCATTCTTGAGCGTCAAAAACAACACGTGATTTGGAATAACTGATTTAAAGTTTGTGTGTACAGATCATAAAATAAGAGTTATAGGGAAAAATGTATGTATTTTAATTAGTTTTAGCAATCCTGTACAAAAAAACAGAAAATTTAAAAAATTGCTTTTCTGATGTCAAACATTGAAAACCCAGTCTGGCAAGTCTGGCCCGAGATTCGCCTTGAAACCGCATTTTAGTTTTTGCAACAAAACTGTTCAATGCTGAAACAAGCTTTTTTGTTTAACTAACCTGGAAGTAAAATCTAACCATTAAAGTCAAAGTAAAGTTTTTACTTTAGCCTTTCTTTTAGCAAAGAACAACCGCATTTCCCTTTTGCGAAAAACCTTCAATACATAAATAAGCTTTTTTGTTTAAATCAATAGTCATAAAAAAAGTAGAACCATTAAAGTAAAAGTAAGCTAACCATTACTTTAGCAAAACAACAGACTGACCTGTAAGTTGCATAATGAGGGATGTTGCTTCCATCCATATCAAGGTAATGGTCGGTGGAAAGCATCGGAACCGCTGATGCCGAGGTCGGGAACACCCGCCGGTGCTGGGTCAGGTCGGGGGTGGAACCGGCAACCTGGGGAATTCCCCTGGTGCCACGGCCCGTCATCGAAGTGTGGGGAGTGTTTCCGGAACGATCCAAAGAAGCAGACTTTGCAAAAAAAATTAAATTTTGTTATAATTTAATTTATTTTTAGTCAATCTGAATATATTACAGGATCAAACCTTTGAAAACAGTAAAATAATAGGTAACATTAAATAAAATTTTACCTTTTTAGGATAAAATAGACATAAATGATAGGGAATATTAACAAAAAGAAAAAAAATGTTTTTTATTGGTTAAACAATATGTGAAACCTATTCTTACTTTGGATGATTTAAAAATGGTCATTTCAGCTTCCAACTTTTGAGCACTTCGTCTTGCTTGTTCCTGCAAATATTATCACAATGGTTGCAACTAACTCTCCTAGTTGCTGTTTTGTTATCCAACTTTTTGGTGTTCTATACAAGACCCCTTATTCAGGGTGAATGACAAAGGACACTCTCATATAAATTAACCTTCAAATGAATTTCCAATGTATTTGTATCCGGGCTCCATTATTTAAACTAGGTTTCTAAGATATAAAACCGTAGTTCTAAATTAAACCAAATGAGCAAAAATTGTATAAAATTTAAAAAATAGATATCTTAGATAAATACACAAATTCCCCAAGGCAGATTTTTTAAGTTTTCAAGTTCATTATTTAGAAAATCTGCGTGCAAATTACAGAAAAAACACTAAAAATTAGGATTAAATAAATCACCTTTTCGAAAACCACTTCTTCCAATCGTTTCTTAGTTTTGTCCAAATCATTTGTGAGAGAATTCTGTCGCAAAAATCAATGGAATCACTTTTAGGAATTAAAAACAACAAACATCATTGAATTAGTGCAACAGTAACAATAAATGAGTTGATTTAAATGGAGCAAACAATCCACCATCACTGAATCATTTTTTGGGTGATTTTGGGCTCTTATTAATTAAAAATATTTACTTATTAACAATATTGTCTAAGAAGAAAAACATTGACAAAATTATTGGCAATCACTCTATAAATTAAAGACTGTCTAGAAACTTGTATTTCTGATCATCAGTGCAACTGTAACATTTAAAGCATTTCATTTTATTCACTGGGAAGCCAATTCAAAAATTTTCGCATGATTTAGTTAATGTTAATTGAAACACTTGACAACTTACTTAGTTGCCCGTCAGTTATAAATTAAGAAATTGCGGGCTTTTTTAAGGAAAACATTAAAAATTAAACTTTTAGTTGCTAAACCTGACATACCTTCTCCTCCAAAGCTGACATTCGTTCCTTCAAATGTTGCTGGAGTCGCTCGTTTGACTCTGCTAAAAGTCGGTCAACCGTGCTCGATAAACGCTGGTTGTGTTCCTCGTTCATCTTTTCACGCTGCCGAGCCTAACATAGAAACGGTATGCGACTTGAAAAACTGTTTAATTTTTTTTATTTGGCGTTAGTTTATTAAAGAGTAGAGAATAAACCCATAATAGTATAGTTTGAGCTCCTGCTAATTTAACGCAAATCAATCATATTTTGGAGCATAATGGTTGGAGGTTGTAGTAAGACGTAATAAGTATATTAAAGCCCATACAGAAGTAGGTAGCATTTGAACGTTTCAAATAACTCTTTATTCATTTTCAACATGAATAAATCATATATTTTTTTTTTTTTTAAACTTTTTATTTATGCAAGATTAATTTTTTTAACAGGCATCAATTTTTACCAGATATAAACAAAAACAGCAGGGATACTTAGATTTAGAAACAACCTTTGTTAATAGCTGTATTTGTCTAATTCAAAGTTCACCATTATTTTCATATAGGGCAGGTTAACTGCAATAATTAAAAATTGCGGGCAGGATTTAAAAGTTTCCCAGTTATTATTTATGTTAAATAATTAATTAATCAAAGAAAATATTTAAAAAAGTTCAAAGCTATACAATAAGCGTTATGAAATTTTTTAATGGTTAGAAATTCTTAGATTTGCACCCATTAAATATTACGGTTAAAACACTAGTAATCACCAGATTTTTAGATCACTAAAATATATACTGTAAACCAGATGAAATAAAATGGAGGGTCACATCTAGCCCACATGCAAAAGTTTGGTGACACTTGGTCTTGCTGTCTTTTGTTTAATTCTATTGACTTTTCGAGCTATACATTATATATATATACTATAAATGGTTTATTTTTTATAAAGTTTAGCTTATATATTGTCTTAACTCACTCTTGCGATTTCTTGCGACTTTTCTTCGAGTTGTGACTCGAGTGCTTTCAATCTTTCCTCGACATTTCCGTGACGCTCTTCAGCCTTGCTCAGTGCTGCCACCCGCTGGGCAAGCTCAGCTTCAACCTGCAAAGTTAGAAAATTGTCGTTTGTTGGAACAATGCTTCCTAACCAGGAACCTGTAGCACCGGTGCACCATGGAACGTTGCCATGGGAAAGTGGAAAAAATATTCTAAAATACAAATTATGTTTGGGTACACTGGAATATGCAAGGATCTGTAATGTAGTTTGATAATAAATTGTAAAGCCAAAAAGGTCGAGCAGATCGACAGCATCTTGATTATTAAGACGTTTCGATTCGGTCAAATTAACTGAAAATGATACAAGTTTGTATCGAAACGTCTTAATAACCAAGATGCTGTCAATCTACTCGGCCTTTTTGTCTTTGCAATTTATTATCAAGCTACAAAATGTTTTTTTGTTGTTTTGTCTTTTTGTTACTTTCTGTTGGCCTAGCCAATTCATTCCACAGTTATTTAAAGATAAGGCAATTATGAAACCTTTTATAACAAATAGCCAAAATATGTTTCTAACTAAAATAACTAGGAGGCTTTTTGGTGCACCAAGAAGTTTTTGAAGGTCTACAGGTACACCGTGAGGTAAAAAATATTAAGAAACACTGCATAGATCAAGGAGGTAAAGATTTTTTGTCAATTATATGATATTAAGTGATAAAAGCACAAATATAGACATACTTAAAATGAGCTAATTTGTTTAAATTGCTTTGGTATTATTTTGAAAATAGCAAAATTAAAAATTTCTTTTTGTAACATTTAATTTGAGTTAGTCTTATTTTATAACTTGATATATTTCAAATTTCCTAGTATACCTTCACTGCAGATTTGGGGGCATTTTTAGAATTACTTGTTTGAATGAATTGATCACAATATATAATTCTGAAAAAACTCATACACAGTTTTGCCATTACGGTGGAATCAAGATGATTGATTAGTGGATCAAAGCACAATTTTAAAAGACAATATTCAGTCAGATAAGAACAGGAGTAGGCAATTTTTTTCAACGGTAGCATGAGAAACAGAAAATATCTTGGGGGGTAGGGTCAAAAAGTGCATTTTAAATACACAGAATAAACATGGGACACATTTCAAAAGAAATCTCTAAATATATATCGCGATTTTGAAAAGCTGGTAGCAGTAGGAATAGTTGAGTATGTCTTGCAAGTGTATTTTATTCAATACAATATGATTAAAAGAAAAAAATACAATTAAGCTGTTTCATGCTTTAATGAAAATGTGCCCAAAACAATTGTTGGTCCTGCTGGATCCCACTGACAAAGTTTGGCCCGGTCTGGATAATTTGGCCAGGCATGGATTAGAACAAACCTCAGGAAGTGCTTCAGCTCGGCGAAGAGATTGCTGAAGTTTAAGGTCGGCCGCTTTTATCCTTTGCTGGAACATTTCATTTCTTTCTTCCAACTAAAAGTTGTTAAAAACAACGGTTTACAAATCATTGATAATGTTAGTTAAATTTCCACATTCTTTTTTTAAAGAAAACAGAAAGTTTGTACATTTTCAAGACCTAAAATTATACCACACAACATTTTTGTAATTTAACTCAAAGACGACTGAATAAATTCCATTTTCAACGGCACTAAAGAATTGTTAAAATCTATGTTGCATCACATAACATGGCTAAAATGCTGATAAAAAATTTAGTATAGATTTGGCGACCATAGCACTGTGTAGTGTAGTATTGAAACAGATACCAAAATCTGGAAAATTATCAGATTTCCTCATATTTCCAAAAAACAAAACTCTCCAAGGTTGTTTATGCAAAGAAAACTCAGGGTTCTACCTAATTACCTTTCATATTTCAGTGTTAAGTTTATGACCAATTTGATTAGGCATGGCTTAAGGTCAAAGGTCATGGAGCACATGGTGCCTTGACATTGCAGTTGTCCTTACTGTAGTTTGTATTACTACCTTGTCGCGGTAGGAGCTCTGAGCTAACATCGTGGGTTATCTGTAGGTGTTTGGCAATGATGATCAACTTACACTTATGCGGTTTCTGTTTTAATAATATTTTTTGCATTTACTTAAAATCATTTGAATTAGGATACAAATCAACTGGTGTTAGCCATTGTGTTAATAATACAATCCTGCACTTCAGTATCGGATCGGAGCCATTAGTTTTAAACACCTATCTCGAGGCTTTTAACTGTTTGGCAAGTATGTTCGGCTTAAACTGATGCGGTTTCTGTTTTAATGACATTTTTTTGCATTTACTTAAATTAATGTAAATAAATTTCTGCACAATGTTAAAGACTTCAGTATAGGATTCACTAGTTTTTGATGAGACTCACTAAATACCGAATCTGTATATCACACTTTTGTAGTCTATTTGAAATAGATACGATCCACTTGTGTTAGCCATTGCGTTAGTAATAAATCCATACAGACTGATAAAGACTCCAGTATAGAATCACATCCACTAATTTCAATTACCTGTCTCACAGCTTCCTCTCTGTTCGATATCTCCGACTCGAGACGGTCGTTCAACTCGTGGACAGAGGCCGCTTCACGTTGTGCATTGAGATATCGACGTTCCAACGTCGTTAAACGTTCCTCTAATTCCTGGCGCATTTTCTGGGCCTAAATGACAAAAAAGGTGGGTAAAGGTAAAAATCAAAGTGTACCTGGCTCAATATGAGGTTGCTTGTACTAACAGAATGTAGCAAGCATTGGCGTATGGTTGTTTCTCAACTTGCCACTCTTTTAGTAAAAAAATTTAAAAAAAAGTTGGGAGTAAAAAAATAAAAAAGTGTACTTTGCTGTTTATTTTACTTGTAAAGGATTCAGTGTTTTTAAACTAATTCTGCTCAATTCATGGAATAGTTATTTTTACATTGATATTTGCCCCAATGTGATAGTTTAGTGTATTGAGTCTCTCTTTTTTACCAAGGGGACCAAATTTGCTGTTTTGAAATAATGGGTGACCAATGCGTTAAAAAAACAAGATATAGTAAAAGAAAAACATTATGTACAACAACTACTCTTAAGGTTTAAACTAATGAAAAGAATGTTCTTAATCTCAGAAATGTATGCGACCTAATTACTTAGCTTTCAAAGACTTTGTGGCTAGAAAGAGACTAGAAAAAAGTTGCAAATTGTTTTTACCTCTTTAAAATCTTTCTGCAGTCTGCCGTTGATTTCTTCCGACCTCATCAAATCTTTGCGAGCCGTGTCAAGACATTCTTCGAGCTCGGATATGCTAAAACATAGAAATTATACACCTTCAACACGATACAGCTCTAAAATTAAATAATTTGAACACATCAATACAATACTGCAAACAGTCAAACAACAAATTTATTAAGACAACAAGGATATTGACCTTAAAATGTACATGTTACAGCTATAAAAAAATCAAGAATCTAGGGAAAAATGTTTTGGAAGGCATATGTGCATTAACAGTTGTTAATTTACAATGACAGTTACGAAAATTTAACTCTAAAAAATAAGCCTAGAGAATGAGGTCAATATCCTTGTTGTCTCAATAAGAAACGAACTTTGAAGGTTCATGTTAGCATTAGGAAACTCTTGCAAACATGAACTAATTAGCTTCTGATTTAAAGCAAATATTTAAACTGGAAACGGTTTGATTAACATTAAGTCCTCAACAGAACAGTTTACTGGTAAAGATTAACCAAATGATGTCCATACACACGCAAAAGTATTTTTAGATATAATTTTAGTTTTCTAATAGAGCTCAGTACAAAACCCTACGAGTGAAATGTGTAGCATTTAAAAAATATATTTTTTTTTATACTTTGGAGTATTATGGCTGGCAGTTTTAGTTAGACATAGTAAGAATGTCATTCTCATACAAAAGAAGGTAACATTTTGACGGTTTTAAATATCTCTTTTAGTAAAAAGATTTACTAAAGAGATATTCATAACATTCAAGTTGTTACCTACTGCTATATAGGCTTTGAATTTCCTATACATATTTCGAAGGGGCAGACAAATATGTTGGTGAATCACGTGTTTTGAGGTTCGGAAAAACATAAAGACATTGATGTCTAAGAAATCGCGTTGGTCAAAATACAATAGAGGATTAACTCATGGGGGAAAAATGTTGTGTGTTTCACGAATAATTCCACCACCCTGAGGTTTAATTGAGGCGTATTACTAATTAGATGAATTCACGATCAAAATACATTTATTTTAAAGCAGTTACTGGGTTTATAAAGCTTAATAAAGCCCAATTAAGGACAAAGTCATTTTAATATTTTTATGTATATTTGCGGTTTCCTTACAAAAGTAGGTATAAAAACTGGAAGTGAAATGAGTAGCATTTTTGCAAAATTAGTGTTTGGCATTTGTTTAACAAATAAATTTTTAAAACATAAACTTATTACAACATATAAGTATATAATCATCTGACACACAGCACATATCTTAATTTACACCAACCGAATTTATAGATAACTATCGTAGAGCAAAGGTCAATTTAGAGATTATCACTAAATTATTTATGTATGCCCACTGTCCACTAACAAACTTAGACAGTTAAAGAAATCTCCCTAACATTTTTAAAAAAACATAGCAAGAGGCTGTATTCATGCAAAGAGGACTTTATTGCTTTAACATATTGAAAGGAAACATTATTTTTCATGACAATTAATTTGCTATATGTTGTGTTTTGTGTTATTTTTCTAGTTAATTTACTGGTCATAATAGGAAAAGTTAACCAATTTTAGCAGTTTAATGTTTAGTTTTAATGACAACGCCTTGACTTGAAATTGACGTGAACTATTTGCCACTTTACTGGGTTTGCAACACTGTCTCGCATTTTCCGGCATACGCAAGAAAATTGTGCCACTTGATTTTTCCGCTTAAAAAGTATTTGCAATGTTGCTTCTGCGACGCTTAGAACTCATGGTCAATTATGTAGTTTGGGTTTTAAGCGTAATGGTTGGAGGTTGTAGTTAAACGTTGTAAGAATATAGAAGCCCATACAGAAGTAGGTATCATTTTAAACCTTCAGAATTTTGCTAAAAAATAAATAAAACATGTCAACAATATTTTAAAAACATAAAGGGATACTTGAAATCTTGCTGCGCACTTTCATATGGGCTTGATATTCCTAATTTCGGTTTATGATTAGTTTTTAAATAAAAAAAAAAATTAAGAACATTTTTTCACATGCTTCTGTGTTTAAATATTATTATGATATAAAATTAAGAA
This sequence comes from Ascidiella aspersa, assembly GCF_963924565.1. Classification (NCBI taxonomy): domain Eukaryota; kingdom Metazoa; phylum Chordata; class Ascidiacea; order Phlebobranchia; family Ascidiidae; genus Ascidiella; species Ascidiella aspersa. Next base: position 33,036,920 of record NC_139450.1, read on the forward strand.
ATAAATCCACTTCGGAAATAATAATGTGCTATTTTCAAATTCTCGCACCCTGACATAAGGCAGGTGTTTATTTCAGAGAGGATTTTGCACTTTCAATTTACCAACAAGAACTACAACCACTAGCAGACCTTATAAAATATGACAGATTAAGCGGTAAATTAAAATAAAGAAATAAATCCACTTCGCAACACAATGTAGGATTTTCTCAGGTTTACCGAAATTAGTTAGCCTGATCGGGATTGCAATTGAAGCAAGGCAAGGCGAGAAAAACAACTAGCCTGTGGTGAGGTTAGAACTCACAACCTCGGCCAAACCATGACTGTTGACCGGGGGTCATAAGGTCGTACGTTGCAGCAGACTAGTTGTTTTCCTAGTCGGGCCTTGCTTAAACGAAATTCTGACCAGGAACTGATTTTGGTAAACCTCCTGAAGGCATCTTGTGTCTGACCTGATTGATTTCAGGTGTTTTTAGACTGAACTATGCACAATAAATATATCAGCAAAAGAGAATACCACCAGCCGACTCTATAAAGTTTACCGATCACATAAATGTGGCAGCCAAGGCTGGCAAGATTTCCTTTCAGTACACCTACGGCAAAGTCCCACTAGTAGACCCTAAAAACTTTACCGATTAAGCGATGAATTAACTCGCTGTCGGAGGTGGTGCAGTTCATTGTTCTGTTTGTCGTGCGTTTCCTGAAGCAGAACGATGCGATTTGCTTCCTCTTCGACCTCCCGACTGCCATTTGTTACCTATGACAATTGGAAACAATGGAAGTATGTGGGATGTCATAGTTCGAAGACACAAACAAATATTTATTAGGATTTTTAGGGCAGGAAAAATGTATAATTGATAAGTTGGGATAATTCTATTAAAACCTGACCAAATTGCCAGCATATTTGCTACATACTTGCTCATTATCCTAAAGCAGTAGTCGGCAAACTGTGTGGGAAAATGTGGGGAGCGAGTTACTTTTGGATAGTTTAGTGTTATAATGTAGTTGTGGGCCGCGTGATAGTCGTACATTCATTGCACTTTATTTTAAAAGTTGGTGTTGCATAGAATGTTTAAATTGGCTCAGCTTGGAAAGCCCTACGGCCTACGTGTTAAATGTGGCCCTGAGAGCAGAACTATATTTTTTGCCAACTTTAACTATATATATAAACGAAAAAAATTCGCGCTTCGTGTGTATAACATTTCTTTTATAATATGTTTTACATTATGACACGGCACTGTTTCGGGAAGGTAATATGTAACCTTCAAATTAAATAGTGGTTTACGTAGTGGGCCTTCAGTAGCTCTGACTTTGGGCCGCAACAAAAAAAGTTTGCCGACCACTGTCCTAAAGCAAGACTTAAAAAGTGAAAAGAAAACATAAATAGTTTCATCAGCTTAACATAAAATTTGAAACTCGAGGTAATTTGTTCATAATGGTGGTTCGTGGCTCACTATAAAACTTATAAATTGCAGGAGAATTCAAAAGTTTTAATAAAGTTTTCTGGCATGTTTCAGGACATTTAATATAATATTGTATGTTTTAATTAAAAACCAACAATACCCCACCTATTAATACTCATTTTTATGGACGAAATATTTACTCTTTTTTATTATAAAGAGTAAAAACGAAATGCACACTTCATTAAAGCACAAACTCACGTCGTTTGAAAGAATTTTGTTGTTCACAATCTTGTCAACTTTCAGGCTATCATCACTTCCCGTCTGGGTTTGAAGTTTTAGTTGATTAACTTGCTCCCTTAGCACCTTGCACTACACAGTGAATAAGACAAAAAATAATAGTTTTAGTATTAAAAAAGAAGACTTTCAATGATTTTTATAAACTCTTGTTTAGAATCATAATCAGGGCTGCCATATCATCTATTTGTCCTTGTTTTCAAGTTTACATTTTAGAAATTTATTGCTTTTTCTTCTAAAAAGTGTAACCAATTCCATATGTAAACTCATTTATATTTATAAAAATATCAATTTCAAAGGGCTTTTTACTATGAATGTTTGCTGTGTTCACTTCACATCTTGTACCACCCAGTGAATAAAAACAAAAAAAATTTGACAAAGAAAGATTTCTATGGTTTTAATGAAAGATGCATAACTCATTCATGTCTTCAACGGACTAACCGAATCAGAACAAATGACATCCATAAAAGCCAGGCTCGAAAATCAACTAGCCTGCCGTGAGGTTTGTCACTAAAACGGGATTGTCACTGAACTTCAATGTAGTTTAAATGATTTTGATCAATTTTCGTTTAGAATTAGGGGCAGGACTGCCAACTATTTGTCTTTATTTTCAAGATTTACATCTTATTTCTTTTTTGAATTTATTGTATTTGAAAAGAAATGGACTACGCAGCCTGATTTTAAATGGACTATGCAGTATGCAGCCTTCTTTCAAAGAAATGTGAATATTGACATATTTTTGTTTTAAAGCAACAATTTTAAATGCAAACTCATTTATATTTATCCAAAATATAAATTTCAAGGGATTTTTTGCGATGAAAATCAAAGTTGTTTCACATGCCGGCATTAAATGTAGTAAATGGGTGGGAGCCTGGATTATTTTTGATAAATTGTCACAAAGGAAACTGGTTCATTGACCAAAAGTGAAAGTCAGATGTTACAAGTGAAACTTTTACGATTGAAAGTTCAATTCTATGTCAATAACCACATTCTTAGAACTGTCTTGACAATGTTTATAGTTTGAACTAGACAAGTGTGTAAATATGGCTGGCCCACTTTATAAGCAGCAAAACATTGCAAACCATGTTCAATAATAGTTTCCAATGGGACCATAAAAAGACTAGATCAATAGTGATTATTTGCTAATGCTGTGTATTGCTTGCCGAGTATTTCAGTGCAACAAATAGCTATGCATTTAACTCTGAACTAAACATTCTCATAGGCAATCTAAAAAATAAGCCTTTACTGAGCAGAGGAGAAAATTGATGAAAAGCTTCGTCAAACAAGACAAAAATTGCAATTATATACCAATTTGTTTATCACAGGATTCTGCAGCAGAATGTAGCTGACGAAGATTAATGTTCTTTGTTTATTTTTTAATTTTTTTTGCTTTAGCACACAACATGGCCAACTATATAAGTTTATTTATCTTATATATATAAGTAATTAAAAGCATGAGAAATGGTTTACTAATCCAGTGGCTACCAAGCATGGCCTGCATAACTGTAAAGAGTGACAATCGAGGACCAGATTTAAAATTTGTGTCAAATTGTCGGCACCTGATTTGACCAAACAAGACGAGAAACATAAAATAATGGCAAACAAAATATAGTTATCGTTATAAAATTGTTTAGAATATGATTTCATGCAAAATTTAGTTTATATTGGCAACAGACTACTAACCTTTAGTTAATAAGGAAAAAAATATTTAGATTGATTAGAAAAATATGCTGTGAGCTTTACACCTGATTTAACAAACTTTAAAAAATAATATTTAAAAATATATATAGAATAACAAATTTAATAAATCATTAATATTTTAGCTTAATTAAGGAAATATGTGGTGAACTGTAGTTTGGTGAGCCCTCATTTAACCAATTATAAGAAAACGTAAAAATGATGTGAACTAACTTCTCTGTTCGATGCTTCCATTAATTCCTCGAGGTGCATTTCTCGTTCTAAGGCAGCTTTTAATTTCTCCCTCACCTTAGTGAATAGAAATTTGTTTTATTTAGCAACTTACAATCTTGCATATCTTAATCAAATTTATTCAGAAAAACCTAGAAATGCACAAAACGATTCATTAGGTTAGCAGTCAAAACTAATTACCCAACTTTATAATTTTGTTTAATATATTTAAAAGGCCAAATTTGAAAGTATGAACACTAGCTTTATTTACTTGAAACATACAGTTTAGGCAATAAATAACATTTTTTTTATTAAATAAAACACAAAAACATAGGGATGTACGACAATCAACATTTTATTCCAATTAAGCTAACCAACATTTTGGACAAAACTATCACAATCTAATACAAAATGGAGTCATTACTATGCTCAAACAACCACAATAGATATAATCACAAAGTTTAAAGGTTTTACTCCAGGTTCTGGCTAAAATTTTTAGCGTTAAGAACTTTAATTGTCTCAATTTGTTAATTGTAATTTTTTCAAATTTCATTTGAAAGTAAAAATCGCTGCATTTGGGCGTAAACCATTGCTGAAATGCCTATTAATTTGGTATGGAATCCGCAATGAAACTAACCATAGTATCGGCTGAGTACTGGTACCACAACTTGGCATCAGGTATCGCCCGAACCGAAAATATCAGACACTCCTTATAAAACCCGATGTATAAAAAACCTGGACAAATTTACTTCTAGCCCAAGTACGAACAGAACAAGTAAAATGTCACCTTTTCGTCGAGAGCTTTGTGATGTTCGAACAGAGATTTCAGGGCCTTTAGAACTTCTACTTCGCTTGAAACGCCGGCGTTCTGTTGCTGCTGTCTTTTAACCACAGTCATGCGTAACGCACGTTCGTGCCGAGCAACCAACGTCTCAAGATGCTCCAGAAGTAACTGAAACAAACAAGAAAATAAAACTTTTTCATGTCTTTTCAAAGATTGGTGCTCAGCTGCTCGCTCATATTGCAGAAATGCTACAAGGTTGCCACTTATTGTAATGAAAAATGTTCAAAAACATTTCAAGACTTTTCAAAGACAATTTACAACTTTTTGAAGACTAAAAATTTGATTTGCTTGACGCATTTTGAGTATAATTTAAAAACAGTATGGCGGACACATATGCTATTCTCAAGACAAAACAAATAGTTAAAGAATTGGTTTTACAATAGCACTTTATAAACACATAACTTGAGCTGCACTTTACGGGAAAGAGTGAGGTAACTTTATCATTGAGAGGCCAAAATAGCAAAATATCACCACAGTCTGTTAACCGACATATGCTGTTAAAAAAATATTACTAAAAATTATTGAAAGTTAAAACAAATGCCAGTTTGTGGCAGTTTTACAGCAATGCAAGCATTATAACAAAACATAAAAAATAACAAGGAAAACAAAAAAAGTCCCAAATATGCAATTACATGGGGCTTCTTCTCCAGAATTACATAAACAACAGAATGAGAGAGTGAGTCACAAGAAAGCAAAGCAATCTTGAGGTCCCCAAATCTAAGCAGATAATCAGATATGGCATAACATGATGCTTTAGTGTCTAAAGCTTCAGGCTTCATGTGTATTTCAAACTTGCTTTTGTGTTACAAAATGGGCCAACTTACCCACAGATATAAAAAATTAACTTTTATTACTCCAGGAATCAATTTAGGAGAACACTTATACATTTAAATGCAAACATTCAGAACTATCTTTAAACTGATTTATAAAAATGGTATAAATCATTTTTTTTTTTCTAAATTACCATTAATATATATTTAGTCGTATAATAACAGGCATGACAAGTAATTGAAAAAGAAAAAAAACACAAATTCTTCACGCCTCGTAGCCGCTCTTTGTTAAAATGCACAATTGCACATTCAAGTGATTTAAAAAAAAAAAACTTTATTTTACAATGATTGTCTGCAAAGACCTCTTTTTTATTTCTTATATACAAAAAAACAACCTTATTTTAGGAGTTCTTTTGTGAAAACAAATTTTATTGCAATGACACTTTTTTAGATCAACTTATCTTACTCTTGTGTTATTTCGTTCCGATTTCATGTCGTTAATTTCGTCAGCATATTCCAGTATTCTTTCTTTGGCATGGTTTAGTTCTTTGGTCAGGGCTGCGTAATCCTACAATAAAAACAATGTTAAATTGCAACTGGAACTCTTATAGCTATAACATAGTTTTACTAATAAAGGGTTTATTGAAAAAACTATAACTGAGAGCCTATTCTTTTTTCTGTGAAATATACTTAAAGATTTCAGCTTGCTGTTAAGCAGTTTAATGGCAATATAGGTATGATTTATTTGCATATAGGAAAATATATTGTATCCTGAACAACATACATATATTATAGTTATATGATTTAAATTCAATAAAAGATCTTTAACATTTATATTGGTAAGAAATCAATTAGTAAATCAGGTTAGACATGACCTCCTCTATAATAATTTATTCATGACTGATCAAAATTTAAAAAGGTTTCATATCCATCCAGAAGTGATATTGACCAAATTGTATTTTTCAGCAGATGTTTGGAAGCACTAAATACAAGATTTACTGCCATATTGTGCACAACTACTATAAGATTCCTGGCGTAATTGGTAAACAGGGACTGCAACTGCAAGCGTGCATTTACATTTATAATGCTAATTACCACAGCAAGGCACACCAGGCCTGGGAAGAAAACATGCTTATCAATTTTTTATCAACTTGTAAAGCACGCACAATGCAAAATGCACAATGTCCATTTCAGCACACATGTCTTGTAATCTGCAAATGAACCTCAAGGCGCTTTGCTGGTATTATTTTAGTGAAACCAGCACATATTAAAGTTGATAATTTACAGAAAAAAAGACAATCACAACAGATTACTTATTATACATATGGCAAACTATTTTTGACTTATCTTAAATTACCACTTAAAATTAGAAAATAATTTTTAGCTGAATACACGCAATTTTTTTATGATGACAATTCTATCTGATTTGACCCAGTTCTTAGAATTAAATCCTTTTCTTTTGAAGTTTAGACACACAGAGGTATTTATTGCTTATCCATTATGGGTGATATTTTAACAATAATATTATTTATTACATGCAATGTTACCCGTGTTTCAGTTCAGGAGAATCATGGCAGTTACTAACTACATATACTGTATGTCAAATTATATACTACAATTTTTTTTAGATTCTTTCTTTTAAACAAAAATGTGTTTAGCTACATCTACTGCATGTAACTATCAAGGTGTATCAATTTCCTTTTAAAATGTAAGCTTAATATAGGACAAAGGAGCCACGTACACCTGGGGTTTGGCAGCTGATACACCACAAGAATACCAGATATTCTGCTAATATTTACACAATTCATCAGATAATATTTACTGGACAAACTTTGCTGAACCCAACAAGCAAATATGATCGGTATCGCTCAAATCATACCTTGCTCTACGTTTTATTTCAACTTAACACTAATAATGGCAAACTAACAAATGACAGTAGAATGAATATAGAAGACAATACAAAAAGCAGTTTTTTCAATTAATAAGGAGTGATTTGAAACTCCACAAAATACAACCCTTATGTATTGGTTTTGATATTCATTCTCTGTCTAACTACAACCTCCAGCCTTGATTTTAAGATTTATTTGAAACGTTCACAAAATGTAATAAGAATATCAAAGCCCATACAGAAGTAGGTATCATTTTGAACGTTTCGAATAACTCTTACATGATGTGATGTTGAAAATGAATAAAGAGTTATCAACATGATGTTGAAAATGAATAAAGAGTTATTCAAAACGTTTAAAATGATACCTACTTCTGTATGGGCTTTCATATATTCTTATTACGTCTTACTACAACCTCCAACCATTAGTTCACAAAATGCTTCCACTTCTGTATGGGCTTTGACATCCATTCTACATCTAACTGAACCTCAGTCATTATTCTTAAAAAATATCTAATCTTTTAAAAAATAAAAATTTGGCTGCTGTAAAATTTATACATGCATAAAATGAGTTTGTTTTTAAAGCGAGTATGTAAACCATCAATTTTAGTTCAGCAAAAGTAGTGTCAAAAAACTTCTTTTCTAACAATCAAATATGTTTCATTTAGAAACCTTTAGAATGTACCAAAAATAATTAGAGCAAAACACTTACTGCAGGCATTGTGTTGCTAAGCTGTTTTGCAAGAAAGTCCCGTTCCTTTTCAAGTTCAATTAGCTTTGCATTCGATCCAGAGAGAATGTCTTTCGTTTCCTGAGGATCAATAAGTGCATGGTTAGGGCCAGAGACAGGTTTCAGGAGTTTAAGAAGCAGATAACGCAAGTTTACAAAATGCAAATACTGATCAATATACATTTATAATTGATAAATAATCACATGCAAACCAATAATTTGATTCAAATGCACACAGATCAAGGTATTGGTGATTTAAATCATTTTTTTTACTTCAATTCATACGTCAATACAATATTGGATCAATGTAACAGATGTCTTGAGTGAAATACAAATGAATTGTAGTTCAAAGAAACTGTTTGTGGTTTTTTTAATAAAAGTATAATTTAATGTAAAATCTGACAACATTAACATTAAAAAGCTTTTTATAAATATAGGCCCAATGTTGAAAAGTTTTAATATAAAGTTTTAATATAAAGACATTTGAAGACGACTGAACAAAATAAACCCATTATTAGAGTTTTGTTGGGCGCCTGATGAAAATATATTCACACAGCTAAAAGTTTAACATATTTTGGCTTTGCACAAGCACCCAGTTCTTAAAACAAACTTTCTTTTTTTTTTGTGGTTAAATATTCTTCGGCAAACTGCCTTATATTTCATAGCTATTGTGATAAGGTAACAAAAACACTGTTGTTACAAAGTACTACTAAAATGCACAGCCATTATAAGCGGAGATAGACCGATACATCGATTTGCCGATAATATCGGGTGATATTTGGCTTCTACTGATGTTTTAATATCGATAAAGTTTGGCCAGCAAAATACAAGTTTTTAAGAATAGGTTTATAAACTGAAATACTAATTGGTTTTTATTTTTAATTATATAATTCAATTTTTTTATTATATTGCAGGTATAAAAAATCAGTATCTGTATCAGTTGGCCTAAACATTAAAAATTGGGTATTGCAAAAATTAAAATTGAGTCAATCTCCAATCATAAGGCTCTCTTATTCAGACATCAGCAATAAGATAAAATGGTACATTGGAACCTTCACTACAATGTTATCTTGAGACAAACCTGCAAATTTTCAGCCAGTTTGTCGCGTTCATCCAATACTGTCACCATCAGTTGCTCCAAGTTGGCCTGGAATTGACAAACAAAGAGCATTAAGCTGTATTTGGGTGAAAGTTCAAATGGCAAGCAAATTGATTTAGAGCAGCATCGCTGCACTTGATAAATTAATAATCAAGTCTTAATTTTAATTGACACTCGTTTACACAGCTTGTCATAGCCAGTATATTTTTTTTATTTTTTTATTATTATAACAAAATCTCAGAAATTAAAACAAATAAAATATATAAAAGAAAAAAAATCATGGAGGGTTGCATTTCACTTCATTATTTCCATAACCACTTCGATTACTGTAAGTCATTTGCCGAAATAAATCCAAGTCATCTCAAGTCGAGCAAGTTTGCTCAAAAGACTAATTCAAAAATAGCCATTTAACTTCAAGTCATTGAAGTGTCTGCAGAGTCGGAGTCAGTAGTTGACGCAGTGGGTTTATTTCGCTAAAGTCGGACTCGGAACTCGAGTAAGACCACCACAAACCACCAGAGTCCGACATGCGCAGTACGGAATACGAAAGGTATAGTGCCACAATCTATAAATTGTAAAGGTGGAATACAATATATGGTTGCATATTTTTTCAACCATGTATTGTGGGTGGATGAATTATATGACATATGTGTATATGTGTAGATTGCTGTATATCCATCTTGACTAAGCTAGGTGTTTGTACTGTGTACTGCAAACCGAAGCAAATATTGTGATAAAAGAGCAAACTTGACTTAACTTCATGTCATTGATAGGTATTATCACATACTTTTTATGTGAATTGTATGTTCTACTGATTCCATTTTTTTAAGCGAGGCTAGATGTATCTACTGTGTACACCCCGGCAGTAAATATTGTGAGAAAAGAGCAAACTTGCTCCCACTCGTCCCACCTTATCCTCCTCCTCTTCCGCTCCGTCTGCCCCAATGTTGCTCGCACGATCCTCGCAGATCGTCGGCATGATGTCGCACATCATCTTGCCACAAGCCCGATTCTTACTCTAGAAATAACAATAACTGGAGATTATGCTGCAGCAACCAGTTGTAAATAAATGCCAAACTCAAGCTTGGATAGCAGACTATGAGCTGGCACTATATAAAGACAAATTATTAGAGACAGATCGATATATTGGTTTACCGATAACATCAGCCGATATTTGGTTTCTACCGAAATATCGATCTCAGTAAATTTAGGTCGATACTTTTGCTAAAATTGTAGTAAGAAAATAATAAATTATGATATAATTTTTCCTGTACAACAAACAACCTACCCATTTTTTGATTAAAAAAAATTGGGTTTAGTATCACACCAAGTTAATTTGCAAAATAATAGTTTAATAAAGGTTTATAAGCTAGAACGTTATTTGGATTATGTTTTTAATTATTTCAAGTTTTGAACATTCCCACGGTATTTAAAAAAATCGCACATCATCTTGCCACAAGCCCGCTTCGACTCAATCTGGAGGTGAAATTTTTTATTTATTTTGTGCAGTTATACTCTATTCTGCCGATGCGTTATTATTGTGGAATTCCAATATATCCTGTAGAGTGTTATGCTGTTCTCATATATATACAGTATTCTACAAGGGGGTTATTTTGAGATTATATAAAATTATTTCAATCATCTTGCTTAACTGGAGATTATGCTGCAACAACAACTTGTAAATAAATGCCTTTCCAAAACTCAGGATTGCCATACATTTCTGGGAAAATAATTTAAAAACTTTTCATGGAAATTTGGTGTTGGGAGTTTTTCATTGCTTTTTAATTTGTCATTTAAAATAATTTTAATCAACATTTAAATGAATTTACATCAAGATTGCAAACATAATAGTCCATTAAGCATTGTGTAACATCACACAAACAAAATTTGACATGTTAAGTAAATCAAGCTTATCTAAAAATGTATCCTGAAAGTCATTAAAATTATATCCTGGATGTCTGTAGATAACCCCAATAGTGTATACTTGTTGATTAAATTGAATATCAATCCACATGTTTTCACAGTTCGTCACATTTAATTGTAATTCTTGGTTGATATTGTACAGGTGTGGTTGCTTTATATAAATTCCTACACCACCACATTTTTGATCGGAGTTGAAAAATGCTTGTAAGGGTTATAGCTAAAATGGATCCAGTGCAATCAGAAAAAATCAATTTAAAATTATCTTGCTTGTAAATCAAAACTCTTTATGGTAGATAAGCAGCTTGAAATTGTTTGCATCCATGATAAAGTTAGTGCTAAACTTTGTCTGGCTGTAACAACATTATTTGCTGTAAATGAATCCACTGCAGGAAACTGTTAGAATGGCTTGAGTTGTTTACATTCTCACATAAAAGCTTGTGTGACTGAGTGTGCATTTGGGTGGTAACAGACTAACTCAAGCGTTATTTGGAATAAGATGGTTTACTTAATATGGGTTTGTGTAAAGTTTTTTTAAATATAATTTTTCTACACAGCAGCAAGAAACAACATTCAACTATGCGTGTTTCAAAATACCCAGGTTTAAACTTTTCACCATGAGATAACACCAATAAATTTAATCTGCTAAAACTATTTGCAAAAGAACTTGAATCAATACTTACAACACAGAAGCAGGGTAGACTTTTGGAAAAACCTTTTACATGTCCATTTTTGTCTGTAGTTCCAAGGTAAAATTTTATTCAAAGTTACGTATCCAGATAAAGTTTAATATTCTGATAAATCCAATGGTTTTGTCTTTGTCTTCTAAATGGCAACTTGTAAAAAATACTCAATTCAAAATCAGATCAAGACCTCTTCTTAAATATCCTACACTTATATATAAAAATTATAAGTATAAGATTAAAATTTAACCAACAGCTTGCTTGAAATGCTTCTCAGTCGCATTAACTGAAGATGATACAAGCTTGTATTGAAACGTCTTAATCAAGATGATGTCGATTTACTCGACCTTTTTGGCTTTGCAATTTATTATAAAGATGCATTACAGATCCGTGCATAGTGTACCCTAGCTTGATATTCATAGGCAATTATATGTTGTGTGCGACTTAACAGTTTCAGTAACTTTCAATTATTAAAATGTTAATTTTGTGCATAGATATAGCATTAAAATAAGCTAGAAACATACACCACAAACTGACATATTTGCATAATCAATATATACACTTTTACTACATCATTAGAGCTCTGAAAGTTTTAACTAAATGGTCAATAAGTAAATATACTTCAAAAAGGCACAAAACGTAATTAAAGGGAGCTATTTAGCAACTAAATAAGAACTAAAAAGGAATTTAAAACTTTAAATCTAGTTAAAATCAGGTTTTCGTTTTTAAGTTGACAATACATCTTTGTAGAACGCAGTGTATCAAGTTAATATGCAAACATATATTCACGTAGACTTTATCGACGCCTTCTAGCCTGGCTTTGTGCTGCACTTATTCATTATTGATCGCAACTTTGTTTAAAAAATGAAACTCTGCTAAGTAGTTCAATTCGCCGGCGGGGGCGCTAGAGACAACACAACAAAAACGTTAATTAAAATCAAAAGGATATAAAAAAAATGGGACGTTTTTACGATAATAGTTTATTTTTATTATAATACAGATAAAATTACCTAGCTTTCGGCTTTAACACAATTTTTGTATAAGTTGATAAATTGTTCCTTAAAAAATCATCAAAAAACAAGAACCAACAACGGACATTTTTATTAGATATGTTTGTCGCCTGCACTACATTTTGCTCGTTTGCTTTATCTTCTGGTGAAATAAATGAATAATGGAAAAATAATTACAACTGTTCAGACTATTTGACTACAAATCTATTGTATAATGTTTTTTGTTTTGTAGTTTTTGTTTGCCTTGATTTACGAATAATTTTATTTTGTGATGTATCTTGTTTCGCCTTTTGTAAAAATGCTTAACACGAATCGAATCACAGCTAGAGGCAGCTAACTAGATGACTTAATCCTCTTTTTTTCCATGTTAAATCTATCTATCTAAAATTGCTTAGATATCAAAAGCTGTAGTGTTTAGTCTTGTTGGCAAAATAGGTTTGTTGCAACGCCTATAAGACCTTACTATTATTAGGTAGCCGACTATTTCGTTGGGGACAGAGAGACTTACGGGATAATATGTTTCAAATTTATACTTGTATGACAGGCTAAAAAATAGTTTTATAAGTTTTAAATTTTTTTTTGTCACTTTATCTTACTTCAAACAGGACATTTAGCTAAAATTCCATTGTTTTTCAGAAGGTTTTCTTACTTATTTTATTGATTTTGAAAACCAGCTTACATTTTAAGATTGATGTGTTATTAAAACAGTAAAAAATAATTTATTTTTACTTCTGTACCAAAATATTTAAAGCATAACATTTCTTGAATTATTACCGTTGAAAAGCTTACATCACAAGTGCATATATCAGTATAATATTGTCATGATTAAAACACAAACCATACAACTTACAAAAAAGTAAAACAAATAATTGATGAACTGTTTGCAGGGTTATTTGGACAGCAAATATAAAATAAGCCTTACTTTACAACAATAAATTGCAAATACTACTCAAAAATTGGATTTAAAAAGATGACACAATACACACACATACATAAATAGCATCGAACTCTTTTCCTTGTTAAGCATTTGTCAGTAGTAGGACATCATTTGCTTGTGCATTACTATGAAGCATACATCAACATAAAACCAAAAATACATATACTGCATAAGCACAACATTTCGATATTACATATATAGCAGTTCAAAAAGTTCTTTTAAAAACAAACAATGGAAAACAGCACCAAATTAAAAAAAATAGAATTGTTTAGTAATTTCTACAATATTAAAATAAACTATGGTATCTCAGAAGGAAGACCATCTCCTTATTCTGCTGGATACAGCTGGAAATAAACAAGTAACAAGTATTAAAGTTAAAACACAACTTAATGCATGTTAAGAATTTAAAGTGTTGCTCTTTTTGCTATACCTTAAAATATACCAATTTAGGTTTTGTTGTATTGTCGCTAATAGCCTACAAGAATTCACAAAGCAAACAGTTATGTAACCCATGTGTGTGTTATTATTTGAAATAGTTAACAACTACTTTTAATTATGGCAGGAGATGTTTTATATGTGGAATGCAAAGCTATTGTTATAGGCTTGAACTATTAATATATTTTTTACATGTTATATTCATGAGTAGTTCAATTAAAAAAACATAACTCTATGTTTTTTCGTCAAAATAAATACTTGAATGTCCTTTGTAGCCATATTTTGTAACAACAATAAGTGTGCAGGTTTCTGGATTAAAGTAAAACAACTTTCTTACTTGGAACATAATATTTTCTGCGACGCTTTTTTGTGTAGATGTACCATCCAATCACGATAGACATTACTATGACGACAGGCGCAATCAGTAGAAAGGGCCATGCTGCCAACACTATTCCAAAATAAATCAGCATGAGTCTCACCCTCACTTGTAAACATTTTTTTATAACCAGCTGTTATATAGTAAGTATAGTATATACTAATTTTTAAAATAGAAATATTACATGAAATGAAAAACATACAATGTTAACAGTTTATCAATTATTCTCATAAATAAATTTGGACCCAGATTCTCTCACAGCTAAAAATCATTGAGACCATTTTCAACATTTGTTCATAAAGAACTGGAATAGATATATGCTGCCCATCTTTACTGTTACAGTCCTATGCAATGACATGTCAACAGGTATAAACTATTTTTTATTTAATATACAATCAGTAACCCAGTTATCCTCAAAGTGTGGTACAAAGCACAAGCAGCTTTCCAGTCTTAGATAGAGTTAAGAAAAATAAACACAACTGTATAATTATTGAGGCTAACGTAAGTTTAATTCTCTCTGATTCACAATAATTTAATCTAAAATATGTGGCTAGTGCTGGAAGCAAGGTTTTATTTCATTTTTTAGCCTTGGCAAACATAAGTCTACTTAGGCGAAATGGTTTAGGTTGAAACCAGGTTGAACTTAGCACTATTAAAAAGCCTCTGGGTGTTATGCAGACAAAACAGGCAGAGGCCACCAAACTTTTTTTGTTAGGGGCCGGAGAACTATAAGGCTTAACAGAAAAGGATTTGACAACAGCCGGATATAGAACTTTATTAACTTGACTATTGTTAATATAAGGAACTATAAATAACCATGAAACGCAGACTGTAGTGAGCTTTAATACAGAATTCGGTTTAATATTTCATGACAATTGCATTTGGATTTACAGAAAATGTTAACTCTATTTTTTACCTTAATTGACAAAATATGCCATAGCTGGTAAAATTACCGGGCCGGATCTAGCCCGCGGGCTGTAGTTTGGTAACCCATGAGTTAGAGGCATACTATAGCACAGGGGTTCTTTAACTTTTTTTACCTCGGACCCTAAAATTTTATTTCATCTCGCGTGGACCAATTTAGGTAAAAAAAAATTAAAAAATGACGTCATAATTAAAAATTGACGCCACAGTACAAATAGACTTAAAAAATTTGCTGATTTTGGCCTAAAAATGTGAAAGTGAAATGAAGTCTAAATACATTTGGTGCAAATCCGTTTTATTTTTATTTAGATTAATTTCTTTAATAAATTGATTACTTCTTAAATATACACTAATATTTCAATTAGACCTTTATGGACCCCTACAACTAGTCCATGGACCCCAGTTTAAAAACCCTGCTATAGCAATAATATAACATCTAATATATGCTTTAATTCATCTCAATTTAGGTAACTATTTTACAAAAAAAAACAAAAAAACAGTAAAATACCTGAAGTGCATTCAAGAGTATCACTGGTAAAAGAAGATCCATATGGACACTGGCATGTAAAGGTAGTCGAATTGTCACGATTACAAACAGTATTAATATGCTTGGCACAAACATTAATCGACTCATCACAGTAGTTTGCCGGACATGTGGCTGTGTTGTTCAAGCCAATGCATGGATTTGTGCGAGTTACAACGCAAGTGCATGTGTATGAAACAGCAACTCCATCTAAAAACATATTCGTAATAAAAATAAAATATAACTATTTATAAAAAACAAACAAACATTAAAGGCCACATACAAGTATGCACCCTTTTGTAAACGTTTTAAAAAAGTATTTACCATGTTGAAAATAAATCAGGATTTATGTAAAATGTTTACAAAATTCCGTCTACTTCTGTATGGTCTTTAATATTTGTTCTACATCTAACTACAAACTCGAGCCTTTATGTTCCAAAGTGATCATTTATTATGAAAGTTGGCCAACAAATTAAATCTATTTTCCTTTAAGATAATATTTATAAATTAATGAGGCCTAGAAATGAAACAGTATTTTGCTTTTGAACAAGTCTATAATAGGTTAGGGTTCAACATATTAAATATATATATATAGACAGAAAAACAAGATATTTTGTGTTTTAAACTGTTAACCTAGGGGGCACCTAAATTTTAATAAATTAAAAGAGGCCATACATTGAAAATTTTGAAAAGTACTGCTAAAAAATTATATATAATAAATATTTGCCTGTTTAAATAAGTTATTATCCAGAGTCATAGGTTGTCCTTAACTAACATAAATAATTAATTACTACCTGGTTGATGTTGTTGCAAGCATGAATCCTGGACAGGACAAGATTGACTGAACTGTGCTTCTGCACACAACATAAGGTCAGTTGTATTGCTACAAGTGCACAGCGCATTATCAGTAGTGTTTGGGCAGTTGCAGAAGTAGCTGCCAGGCGTGTTGATACAAAGTATACCACCAGGACACGGAGAGAATAAGCATTCGTTTATATCATTACAGTTAAACCCATTACCTGTGTACCCTTGCTTGCATTGGCAGCTAAAACTACCAATGGTGTTATTACACTGACCGTTTAAATGACATGGAATTGGGAGGCATTCGTTTATGTCGTTGCATACAACACCATTGCCAGAAAAGCCTTTCCAACATTGGCAGCTGTAACTTCCATTTGTGTTTGTACAATTTGCATTTCTACTGCACAAGTTTGAAGAGTTTGTACATTCGTTATAGTCTGTGCAATTATACCCATCCCCAGTAAAACCTGGCTCACAAAGGCAGTTGTAACTACCTTGGGTATTTAGGCAGCTTGCATTGTCACTGCAGTTGTGTGTATTATTGCATTCGTTAATGTCAATACAAAGGTAGCCATCACCAGAGTACCCAGTGTTACAACTGCATAGGTAGCTACCAACGATGTTAGCGCATGTCGCATTAGCACTACAGTTGTGCCCATTTGTACATTCGTTAATATCTGAGCATAGGTTTGTACAGTTTGCCTGGGAGTGGCAATTGTCAGTGTTGATTTCACACTCATTGATGTCCGTACAGTTGGTGTAATTTCCACCAAAGCCACTTTCACATTTACATGCAAACGACCCGATTGTGTTGACACATTTCAATTCATTGAAACTCGTACACATATTGGGTTCGTCACATTCATTGATGTCGGAACAAACTACTCCGTTGCCGGTGTAGCCCACACTGCAGTTGCACTGAACACTTTCACTTCCATTTTTGCAAGTGGCTTTTTCATCGCATGGCCTGTACGTGCAATCTAAAAAAATGTTCGTAAAATTAGCACTTATACAATAAAGTGCAGGTAAATAGTAATACAAGTTACAAAATAAGACTGGAAGTATTTTAGTTTGTCACACAGTTTTAAAAAAGTGAGAGAGCTGTGTTTTTTGGATGCAAAAATGTAGTCTTAAGAAATTTTTTAGACAAAACTTTCTAATATTTAATAAACCACAACATGTACAGCATTCTTTTAAATATAATTTTAAAACAATGAGTATGTTAAAGAAAATAAGGCACTTAGTGTTACTATAAAATAAGCTTAGTATGTGTTTCTATGACAGAATCTTGTCCCTCTACGGAACACATAGTGCAGACAATATTTAAATAGCTTGAGAAGTGCACCGCTTCCAAGAAAAATCAGGTAGCAAGGTCAAAAACTTTTAATATTATTATTCATTTTCAAACATTAACAAGTAAATGGCTTAATCAGTATATATATCTTAAACTGATAAGTGCCATTCATTTATGTGATGAAATGCATAGTTGTATTAAAAGTGTTAGACCTTGCTGACTGATTGTTGTTCAGAGCGATGCGCTTCAGCTTTTATATAAGTTGTTATTTTTCTTATACTGCTTTGCATAAATATGTAAACCCACCTGGAATTATGATGACAGTCTGGCTGAGATTATCACTACAATAGTCCTGTATATTACAAGCTACAAGTACTATAGCATAAGCAAGTGTCTCATCCAAGGTATGGTTGTAATAAGTGGTACCTAAAAAAATTAATAGGCAAAATTAATTGGGTCCAATGTGAAAGAGATTAAATTTTGTGTTTGTTATACAGACTACATTTCACAATAGAACATATTTTACAAAAAACAAACTTGAAAATAGCCAAGAATTCAACACTTGAGTTCACTAAATATATCTTTCCATATTACCTACATAAAACACTGCTTACTTAATAAAAAACAGAAAAAAAATTAAATCAGTGGCCTTACAATTTTTCAAATAGAGCGTGTTTACCAATTTTGTAAGTTTAAGTTACAGACAAAATTACTTAAGTAGAGCATGTTTACCAGTTTTGTAGCATTAAGTTACAGAAAATTACTCAAATAGAGCATGTTTACCAATTTTGTAAGTTTAAGTTACAGAAAAATTACTCAAATAGAGCATGTTTACAAGTTTTGTAGCATTAAGTTACAGAAAATTACTCAAATAGAGCATGTTTACCAATTTTGTAAGTTTAAGTTACAGAAAAATTACTCAAATAGAGCATGTTTACCAGTTTTGTGGCATTAAGTTACAGAAAAATTACTCAAATAGAGCATGTTTACCAATTTTGTAAGTTTAAGTTACAGAAAAATTACTCAAATAGAGCATGTTTACCAGTTTTGTAGCATTAAGTTACAGAAAAATTACTCAAATAGAGCATGTTTACCGATTTTGTAAGTTTAAGTTACAGAAAAATTACTCAAATAGAGCATGTTTACCAGTTTTGTAGCATTAAGTTACAGAACAATTACTCAAATAGAGCATGTTTACCAATTTTGTAAGTTTAAGTTACAGAAAAATTACTCAAATAGAGCATGTTTACTAGTTTTGTAGCATTAAGTTACAGAAAAATTACTCAAATAGAGCATGTTTACCAATTTTGTAAGTTTAAGTTACAGAAAAATTACTCAAATAGAGCATGTTTACCAATTTTGTAAGTTTAAGGTACAGAAAAATTACTCAAATGGAGCATGTTTACCAGTTTTGTAAGTTTAAGTTACAGAAAAATTACTCAAATAGAGCATGTTTACCAATTTTGTAAGTTTAAGTTACAGAAAAATTACTCAAATAGAGCATGTTTACCAGTTTTGTAGCATTAAGTTTGGAAAACAATAACTGGGACTGTACTTACATAAGTTATAACTTGGACTTGGTATTTTACTTGGTATAAATGACTAACTTAAAACAATGATGTTTATACACAACTTACAAACCACAAATCACCTGATACATTGACGGTTACATTTTTTGTTGGGTCCACCAGTGGGACAGTAGTGACCTTAAAATGAGAAGTTCCAAAAGGTCGATCCCACTTTGTACTAACACTGCTTCCATTATAGAAGGTTACATTGTAAAAAGTAGGGGGTTTCGGAGCTAGAAAAGGTAAGTTGTACTGGTTACAGAACAACATTAATTCATAGAACTAAAAATAAGATGTGTTTACTAATTATAATACCAGAAAATGTTGATGTTGACAATTAGACATATGTGGATAGGAATGTAAGGTTATATACAAGACAAGTTATACAGCCACATTTTATCTTGTTCAGCCATAATTTGTATCATAGCAGGCACTTAGTGGCTATACTGTTTTGCCAAAATATTTATATTTTAGTATAGGGAAAAATACTACTGGTAGTTCAATAAACAATGCCTATCAAAAGTTACTTTAAATGGCCATAATCAAAATTAGTTTTGTTGACTTTTTCCATTTACATAGTGACAATATTGCCTAAAATATGTTGTCCAAAGCAGGGATTGAGGATCTTTTGGCCAGCTGTCACCAAACCATGGCTAGCCAGGTTAGTTAATTTGGCAGCTAATTCAGTGCTTCTCAACCTTTTTTCGCGGCGACCCAAATAATAAGCGTAAGTATAACAACTAAGCTTTGACGACCCAAATATTTTTGTTTGTAAGCGAAAGAAAAACTAGCTTCTTGTAGGTGAACAACAAATAGGCATTAGCATAAAGATTTTGAATTTTAATAATTATTATGAGACATTATTTGTATTGCTTCCTTAATTTTCTTAATTGAGAAATCTTGCTCGCATGATTTGAATTGCGCGCGAAATCCTATGGAATTGCGGTGTCAGGAGTGAACACCAGAAGCGGTTTGTTTTAGCCGCGTGCGGAGCTAGAGAGGCGGTTGGTTTTACAAATATTTCTATTTTTTATATTTTTCTTACAATTCGTTAAATGTGGCATCATTTGTTGTCAAACGACTTCATGAAGTACTTTGTTCCGTAATATATCATCAAGCAAACACGACTTACTATTAACAGCGACTCAATTTTGGGTCGCAACCCATAGGTTGAAAAGCACTGGGCTAAGATAATGTACAGTTCAAATGCTTTTGAACGCAATTCATAACTAAATTTTAATGAAATTGCAAACTATAAGCCCAGTACACTTTTTTTTGCATGATGTTTATATTACCTTTGTATATGGATAATCAAGGTAATAAAGGTTTATATCTGGTCTATGACTGTTATCCTACCATTGTGAAAAAAAATTGATGAAACCCCCTTTTGACTAATAGAGCCATAAAAGTTTTTTTTAATGACAGACTGGTTGCCGCGAAAAAGTTTTATAAATTACCAAGGTACACACAGAGCCTTTGGACTTTAAACAAAACCTCAAAACAGGCTTAAAGTTACTACAAAGCCAAATGCAATTAAGCATGGAAAAATTCCTAAAACACATTTCAATTGGGCCAAAAGATAGTTTAATGGGGTCATGGCAAATGTCTGAGCACATTCACACAACGAATTGTTGTGAAGTAAGACACCGTCATTTAGATCGCCAAGTCCTGCACACAAGCAACAGGTTTTCGACTTCTGGTTGAAAAAGAATACCATGTACTCCTTAGGTATATTAGTGGTCACACAACCCAACTTTATGAACATTGCCCGAAAAAAACAGTACAACCTAAAGCAAACAAAAAATCATCAAGGATATCACATGAAAAATATAATTAAAACTTAAATCTTTTGAAAAATATTCTGAATAGTTTAATCAGATTATAATCAATAAATGTTGTGGCGTACACCTAAACCTAAATAAATATATAAATATCTCCCTTTTTTAACCCTTATATTTAAATCATTGTAAACTATTTTTTGTGTGCTTGCTCGTAAAAATAGACAAATTAAGGAATTTGGTTTTTGTTTTTGTACAAAGAAACAAGATTTGAATTATTATTAAGATACAATCTTTACCTGTTATTACATTCATTGTAAAAGCAGTTCCATTTCCACCGTCATTAATAGCAGAAATAGAAATTTCATAAGGAGAGCCCGACTTGAGTTCTGTCAAGGTGACTGAGGTTGTGGAAACCTTGACAAGAAAAACAGGTAAAACTAAAACTGCATCTAGATACACCGAAAAGCCATCGCAGACTCGCCGAATCTGTCGATCTATGATGCAAGCAGAGCAAGCCAGAAAAACAACTGGCCTGCAGTGAGGTTCGAACTCACGACCTCCGGTCAAGTCGGGACCGTCGCTCTACCAACTGAGCTATGCAGGCTCAGAGAGGAGCGAGTCGAGAAACAACCATGCGCCAATACTTGCACATTTTGTTAGTACAAGCAACTTCACACTGGGGGATCATCAGTCCGTATCAATTAATGAAAGACACACACAAACATATGTGTTTAATAACATCTGTGATCTAGCCCCTCGGAAGTTGCTTTATGACCAACGATTACGGCTTCCATATCAATAGTACACCGAAAAGCCATCGCAGACTCGCCGAAGTTTTTTCTGGCTTGCTCTGCTTGCATCATAGATCGACAGATTCGGCGAGTCTGCGATGGCTTTTCGGTGTACTATTGATACGGAAGCCGTAATCGTTGGTCATAAAGCAACTTCCGAGGGGCTAGATCACAGATGTTATTAAACACATATGTTTGTGTGTGTCTTTCATTGCATCTAGATACCTTAGAAAAGTAAAAGTTAAGAAAAAAAACAGTGATTATCAACCTTTTTTAGTGCCAGAGCCGCATTTCAAACCTAAGGTTTTGCAAAAAACAACAGTAGGCATATAATTAAAAAACATTACGAAAGAAACAAGAAAACAACTAATATACATTACATGAGCCTGGGCTAACTAATTAACACTGTTGAAATACCTATTTCTTACTGCCATAGCTCAGGGGTTCTTAAACTGGGGTCCATGGACCCCTTGAGGGTGCGTGAACTAGTTTTAGGGGTCCATGAAGGCCTAATTGAAATATTAGTGCATATTTAAGAGGTAATCATCTTTTTAAAGGAAACAGTTTGATTAAAAATAAAATGGATTTGCACAAAATGTATTTAGACTCCTTGTCACAAACCACAAAATTATTTTAAACAGCAGGACGGAAGTAACCCGCTAACATCAGTACTTCGTACTCAGGATCCTTGCTGATGCAATTTATTAATTCTTGATTTCTCTTACTTCATTTGTTGCAATTCTGCTACTTCTAACTAATTTTTCACTCCGTTAGTGAGAGCCGCAAAATGTACAGTTGAGAGCCGCATGCGGCTCTGAAAGCCGCGGTTGAGAATCACTGGTCTAAAACATACAAAACCAAAAAGAATTGGTCTAAAACAGTGGTTCTCAAACTGGGGTCTGCGAGACAATTTTCTCTGGGACCGCGAAGCACCTAACAAAAAATCAACACAACCCTTCTGAAGAAGATAATTTTTTGTGCAATAAAACTTTTCCAAACCAAACTGATTAGTTGTTTATTTATGTTATTGCACACTATAAGTAGTATTGTACATTGTGACGTCATAGTGTTGCGTTGTGCTAGTGAGAATTACGTTTTTACAGCTTGCTGCGCTGACACTGTAGGCTGTAGGGTCACGCTTTTAAAACTGTTCGTGTTTGCTTCACTTAAATAAAGTGATTCGTTAGAGGTTAGCCGAGCTGATAGCAAAGAAAAAAAGTGCGCCCGTCTCATTAATACCATAAAAAACAACGTGTTACTTTGTTTATGTCTGTATATTTTTAAGGGAACCGTGAGCAATTAAAAAAATTGCTGGTGGACTGTTGCATAATTTGTTTTTAAAAGTTTGAGAACCACTGGTCTAAAACCTACAAAACCAAAAAAACTTCGACAAAAACAACATATGTCCCTAAAATAACTTTTTGGCTCACATAGATATTTTAGTCGTCTTGTATAATTCAATTAAAGATAAAAATGTATGTAAACCTCAGGGTAACACAACTTTTCTTAAAACTTCCTTTATTTGACTGATTTCTTGACTTTAAACACATGTTGATAATACAATGAAAGACACAGACAAATGTTTAACAACTGTGATCGCTAGCCCTTCTAAAACTGTTTTTTGACCAACTATTGTGGCTAACGTATAAATAGTACATCATAAGCCATTGCAGACTAACCAGTCTATTTATGATGAAAGCAAGGCAGGCTAAAAAAAACTAGCCTGCGGTGAGGTTGAAACATATATACATAAATAAGAAACGTTCTCATGCCGATAAGCTATCGCGCGCTCTTACACTGATAAGAGTTGGTGTGAGTTTTTAATTGCACAAATTGTTATTGTCGATTTACAAGGAATCTGTTTTGCATGATACGTGAGTATCCTGATGAAGACGTTCTGTATAGCACATCGAAACGTCGATCTATTATATATACTGCTGGAAGAGCAACACTCCGTTATATATTATGCGTGGCAGCAATAGCTTATTTCATATATACATATGTGTGTGTTACTTTTTTAGACCCCTTTTAACATGAAGTTGCTTGTACTAACAGATTCAGGTCTAACTAACTTTGAATACAAGCGAAAATATTATTTTCCTACCTCGGTGTTACGGACCGCAGAGGTCTGACGTTTTTTCCTGCCAGCTGTTAATGAAACTTGGTACTCCAAGTAGTAGGATGTCGCGCCTGCAGTTGGTTGCCATTGTAGCGACATGGAAACACTTTTAACCTTTCCCACTTCGAGTCCAGATACACTACTAGGTTCTGTAGGGATTTAATGTTATTTGCAGGTTGCTCATTAAAAATGTGTGTTACAAAAGGTATTCTTTACATACATAAGACTGCCGCTTGACCTTAAAATAATTTAAATAAGAATTTAACCCTTTCTTTAAATTTAAATCTAAATTTTTATATATATTTAAAACAAATTAAATTATTTGATCAGCACTAAATTTTGTGATAATAAAAATGGTGGGTTTTTGAAAATACTGAGGACATTAGTACACTGAAAGCCATTGCAGAACTGAGGACATGTGAAATTATTTACTGTTAAACCAGCACTTAAATAAACTTTAATTTAAAAACCTAAATATCAGCTTGTTCAAAAAATCTTGTTCAAAAAAAATATGTGATTTTTTGGATATAGTATTTACAGAGTCACAACCAAAACAAATACTCTGGCATGGTAACATAACCTGCTGTGTTAAACCTCAATATAAATAAAGATATTTGCAGAGTTATAAACAACTTAAACTAAAATAGAGAAGCAAAAACACAAAATGTAATATGCAGACAAACACAAACAACTCTAATTAAATACATAACGACCAAAAAAATAACAAACTTGTGTATTGAGTTATAGTTGGAGAGTGGACAAGAGATCCCTCATAGTAGGTGGTTGTCATATTCACAAAATACTTTGCCCCAGCAGTTAGGTTAGAAAACTTTGCAAGGGAAACAGTTACATTCTGAACTTGCAACAATCTGTTTTCAGTAAAAATCATCACCTAGAAATAAACAAATATAAATAATAGGCAAAACACTTTCACATTCAAGGAATCTCCCATTGAAAATACAATGTAAAAGAAATATTCTTGCTATCGCATCAGATGACGTTTACACTTTTTATAAAAACAGGCCTAAAACATAAAATCA
This sequence comes from Ascidiella aspersa, assembly GCF_963924565.1. NCBI lineage: Eukaryota > Metazoa > Chordata > Ascidiacea > Phlebobranchia > Ascidiidae > Ascidiella > Ascidiella aspersa. The sequence goes on from NC_139450.1 coordinate 33,062,051, forward strand.
TTTCTTAAAATTTTACAGAATATATATTTTGCTTTATGAATAGGTATCATCAAAGATCATGATGATAGCTTCAATGGTGCCTATTTATAAGGCGAATTATATATTTTTGTAAGATTTCAAGAAACGATTTTAAGTTTTATACTTCTTTTCACAAACAGCCTAAACATCATGTAATAAGTGATGGTTATATTTAGGGATGTTCAAAGTAGAATCCCAAGGTATTCTAGAATAATAGGTTTCGAATCTAGAATAACGAATCCAGAATAGCGAATCCTAGTATATTTTTATTAAATTATTTATCCTCGATTTTGTTTGGGGAAGGGATTAATCTTAATCTACCCTACAGGGCCCACAATCACAGCAAAAAATAGCCCAAACAATTTTCTAACATGTGAACATTATAATAAAAAAACTCTCTCATATGTTTAACATTCTTAACAAAGTTCTGTCATCTTAAGCCGTTCTGTAAACTGTAATATGTCAACTGCCCAGGTTGTGTCCAAAACTTATATTTTTGCCAAAAGTGAGCAAATGCAACACTGCACATAAAAGTCTTAAGCAATTCGGTCCTGATTTTGAAGGCATTATTAAGTATTATTGCTTCTTTTTTGACTAACATGATCTGCTATGCAGTCATATGATGTACTGCAAAGAATACAAAGTTATTATTGACATAACGAATTCTTGACAATTACGTGGTGCATAACTACATAACTTCCCTGAATATTGGCCTAAAGTTGACCTTAAGTAACCCCATAGGGCATTTTGTGGACGGCCAGCACGTTTTGCAACGCTATGTTACTTTTGCAACTTAACGCATTTAGGGAAATTGCAAACTCCACACCAGACATTACACGTTAGCCGCTCGCCCAATAACGCTTGATTGACACTTTATTATTAGACGAACGTTATCGCGAGACGCGGTAATTGGTCGCCCGAAAAAACGCTGACAGTGCACTACAAGGTTACATTTAAAGCAAGCACTGTAAATTGGTCGCCGCGGCGACAGGCCAACTTACCACACGCGTTTGTGCAATTAGGCGCAACAATCCGCGGTAAAACATTAAATTATATCGGTTCCAATTACCCGAAATAAATGGCAGAATTGGATTCGAATCCCATCTGGATTCGAATCCAAGGATTCGATATTCTACTTTGAGCATCCCTAGTTATATTACTTGGTTTTCCTACAACTTAAACTGAAGAATCATCTAGCGCAAACTATTTATCAGAAAACTACTTTACAAGACAAACATATAAGAGGACCTATCAAAAAATTAAAAATTGCTCTACAATAAATACCTTTATAATTAATAAGCTTATAAACTTCTAAATAAGCCATTAACTCTGGAAAAGTTCTTTCTTATAGGGAGTTTTCAAAAAGAGTTTTGCAAAGTCATAACAGCATTGTCCAACAAGACATACATTGGGCATTATATGAAAACAGGTTTATACAGCACAACAAGGAAAACAAAACTACAGAACAATCACTGACCATAAAAAGTAATCATTTTAATAAAAATTAAAATGTTTTAAAATTTTACAAGGTAATTAAAAATTTAGAAAAAAATCAATAAATTCGAACTTTTATAAAAACAAACAACAACAAATATACCCTATAATTGATTGACCCTTCAGTTTCATTCCAATTAACAACAAAAAAGCTTTCAGAAACCTCCTTCATTTGCAATATTGGAGACAACAAGCCTAAAAACAACAACAAACTATCAATGTCAATTAAACAGCTTTATTGCAACTGAAAGTACTAACCAACGCAGTATGTTCCATTTCCAACAAAACCATTTTGGCAAGAACAGAAATAAACACCGGGAGTGGGACTGTTGGAACAATTTGCATTAGGATGACAGTCATTTAAAAGAATATCGAAACAATCATTAATTGCATTGCATATGATTCCATCACCCGAATAACCAGTCTTGCAGGCACAAGTGTAACTACCATTTGTGTTGGAACAAGTTGCATTTGAATGACAAGAATTTGAAGCATTAGTACACTCATTAATATCTAAACAAGTATGACCATCACCAGAATAACCAGTCTTGCAGGCACAAGTGTAACTACCATCTGTGTTAGTGCAAGTTGCATTTGAATGACAAGAATTTGAAGGATTAGTACACTCATTAATATCTAAACAAGTGTAACCATCACCAGAATAACCAGTCTTGCAGGCACAAGTGTAACTACCATCTGTGTTGGTGCAAGTTGCATTTGAATGACAAGAATTTGAAGCATTAGTACACTCATTTATATCTGAACAAGTGTAACCATCACCCGAATAACCAGTCTTGCAGGCACAAGTGTAACTACCGTCTGTGTTGGTGCAAGTTGCATTTGAATGACAAGAATTTGAAGCATTAGTACACTCATTTATATCTGAACAAGTGTAACCATCACCCGAATAACCAGTCTTGCAGGCACAAGTGTAACTACCATCTGTGTTGGTGCAAGTTGCATTTGAATGACAAGAATTTGAAACATTAGTACACTCATTAATATCTAAACAAGTGTAACCATCACCAGAATAACCAGTCTTGCAGGCACAAGTGTAACTACCGTCTGTGTTGGTGCAAGTTGCATTTGAATGACAAGAATTTGAAGCATTAGTACACTCATTTATATCTGAACAAGTGTAACCATCACCCGAATAACCAGTCTTGCAGGCACAAGTGTAACTACCATCTGTGTTAGTGCAAGTTGCATTTGAGTGACAAGAATTTGAAGCATTAGTACACTCATTAATATCTAAACAAGTGTAACCATCACCAGAATAACCAGTCTTGCAGGCACAAGTGTAACTGCCGTCTGTGTTGGTGCAAGTTGCATTTGAATGACAAGAATTTGAAGCATTAGTACACTCATTTATATCTGAACAAGTGTAACCATCACCAGAATAACCAGTCTTGCAGGCACAAGTGTAACTACCATCTGTGTTAGTGCAAGTTGCATTTGAATGACAAGAATTTGAAGCATTAGTACACTCATTTATATCTGAACAAGTGTAACCATCACCAGAATAACCAGTCTTGCAGGCACAATTGTAACTACCATCTGTGTTAGTGCAAGTTGCATTTGAATGACAAGAATTTGAAGCATTAGTACACTCATTAATATCTAAACAAGTGTAACCATCACCAGAATAACCAGTCTTGCAGGCACAAGTGTAACTGCCGTCTGTGTTGGTGCAAGTTGCATTAGAATGACAAGAATTTGAAGCATTAGTACACTCATTTATATCTGAACAAGTGTAACCATCACCAGAATAACCGGTCTTGCAGGCACAAGTGTAACTACCATCTGTGTTGGTGCAAGTTGCATTGGAATGACAAGAATTTAAAGCATTAGTACACTCATTAATATCTAAACAAGTGTAACCATCACCAGAATAACCAGTCTTGCAGGCACAATTGTAACTACCATCTGTGTTAGTGCAAGTTGCATTTGAATGACAAGAATTTGAAGCATTAGTACACTCATTAATATCTAAACAAGTGTAACCATCACCAGAATAACCAGTCTTGCAGGCACAAGTGTAACTACCGTCTGTGTTGGTGCAAGTTGCATTTGAATGACAAGAATTTGAAGCATTAGTACACTCATTGATATCTAAACAAGTGTAACCATCACCAGAATAACCAGTCTTGCAGGCACAAGTGTAACTGCCGTCTGTGTTGGTGCAAGTTGCATTTGAATGACAAGTATTTGAAGCATTAGTACACTCATTTATATCTGAACAAGTGTAACCATCACCAAAATAACCAGTCTTGCAGGCACAAGTGTAACTACCGTCTGTGTTGGTGCAAGTTGCATTTGAATGACAAGAATTTGAAGCATTAGTACACTCATTTATATCTGAACAAGTGTAACCATCACCAGAATAACCAGTCTTGCAGGCACAAATGTAACTACCATCTGTGTTGGTGCAAGTTGCATTTGAATGACAAGAATTTGAAGCATCAGTACACTCATTTATATCTGAACAAGTGTAACCATCACCAGAATAACCAGTCTTGCAGGCACAAGTGTAACTACCGTCTGTGTTGGTGCAAGTTGCATTGGAATGACAAGAATTTGAAGCATTAGTACACTCATTAATATCTAAACAAGTGTAACCATCACCAGAATACCCAGTCTTGCAGGCACAATTGTAACTACCTCCTGTGTTAGTGCAAGTTGCATTTGAATGACAAGAATTTGAAGCATTAGTACACTCATTAATATCTAAACAAGTGTAACCATCACCAGAATAACCAGTTTTGCAGGCACAAGTGTAACTACCGTCTGTATTGGTGCAAGTTGCATTTGAATGACAAGAATTTGAAGCAATAGTACACTCATTTATATCTGAACAAGTGTAACCATCACCAGAATAACCTGTCTTGCAGGCACAAGTGTAACTGCCATCTGTGTTGGTGCAAGTTGCATTTGAATGACAAGAATTTGAAGTATTAGTACACTCATTTATATCTGAACAAGTGTAACCATCACCCGAACAACCAGTCTTGCAGGCACAAGTGTAACTACCATCTGTGTTAGTGCAAGTTGCATTTGAATGACAAGAATTTGAAGCATTAGTACACTCATTAATATCTAAACAAGTGTAACCATCACCAGAATAACCAGTCTTGCAGGCACAAGTGTAACTACCGTCTGTGTTGGTGCAAGTTGCATTGGAATGACAATAATTTGAAGCATTAGTACACTCATTTATATCTGAGCAAGTGTAACCATCACCCGAATAACCAGTCTTGCAGGCACAAGTGTAACTACCATCTGTGTTAGTGCAAGTTGCATTTGAATGGCATAAATTTGATGAATTGGTACACTCATTAATATCTGAACAACTGAAACCATCACCAGAATAACCAGTCTTGCAGGCACAAGTGTAACTACCATCTGTTTTGGTGCAAGTTGCATTTGAATGGCACAAATTTGATGAATTGGTACACTCATTAATATCTGAACAACTGAAACCATCACCAGAATAACCGGTCTTGCAGGCACAAGTGTAACTACCATCTGTGTTGGTGCAAGTTGCATTTGAATGGCACAAATTTGATGAATTGGTACACTCATTAATATCTGAACAAGTGAAACCATCACCAGAATAACCAGTCTTGCAGGCACAAGTGTAACTACCATCTGTGTTGGTGCAAGTTGCATTTGAATGGCATAAATTTGATGAATTGGTACACTCATTAATATCTGAACAACTGAAACCATCACCAGAATAACCAGTCTTGCAGGCACAAGTGTAACTACTATCTGTGTTGGTGCAAGTTGCATTTGAATGGCATAAATTTGAAGCATTAGTACACTCATTAATATCTGAACAATTGAAACCATCACCAGAATAACCGCTCTTGCAAGCACAAGTGTAACTGCCATCTGTGTTGGTGCAAGTTGCATTTGAATGACAAGAATTTGAAGCATTAGTACACTCATTAATATCTGAACAAGTGTAACCATCACCAGAATAACCAGTCTTGCAGGCACAAGTGTAACTACTATCTGTGTTGGTGCAAGTTGCATTTGAATGACAAGAATTTGAAGCATTAGTACACTCATTAATATCTGAACAAGTGTAACCATCACCAGAATAACCAGTCTTGCAGGCACAAGTGTAACTACCATCTGTGTTGGAGCAAGTTGCATTTGAATGACAAGAATTTGAAGCATTAGTACACTCATTAATATCTGAACAAGTGTAACCATCACCAGAATAACCAGTCTTGCAGGCACAAGTGTAACTACCATCTGTGTTGGAGCAAGTTGCATTTGAATGACAAGAATTTGAAGCATTAGTACACTCATTAATATCTGAACAAGTGTAACCATCACCAGAATAACCAGTCTTGCAGGCACAAGTGTAACTACCATCTGTGTTGGAGCAAGTTGCATTTGAATGACAAGAATTTGAAGCATTAGTACACTCATTAATATCTGAACAAGTGTAACCATCACCAGAATAACCAGTCTTGCAGGCACAAGTGTAACTACTATCTGTGTTGGTGCAAGTTGCATTTGAATGACAAGAATTTGAAGCATTAGTACACTCATTAATATCTGAACAACCGAAACCATCACCAGAATAACCAGTCTTGCAGGCACAAGTGTAACTACCATCTGTGTTGGTGCAAGTTGCATTTGAATGACAAGAATTTGAAGCATTAGTACACTCATTTATATCTGAACAACCGAAACCATCACCAGAATAACCAGTCTTGCAGGCACAAGTGTAACTACTATCTGTGTTGGTGCAAGTTGCATTTGAATGACAAGAATTTGAAGCATTAGTACACTCATTAATATCTGAACAACCGAAACCATCACCAGAATAACCAGTCTTGCAGGCACAAGTGTAACTACCATCTGTGTTGGTGCAAGTTGCATTTGAATGACAAGAATTTGAAGCATTAGTACACTCATTTATATCTATACAAGTGTAACCATCACCAGAATAACCGGTCTTGCAGGCACAAGTGTAACTGCCATCTGTGTTGGTGCAAGTTGCATTTGAATGGCATAAATTTGAAGCATTAGTACACTCATTTATATCTGAACAAGTGTAACCATCACCAGAATAACCAGTCTTGCAGGCACAAGTGTAACTACCATCTGTGTTGGTGCAAGTTGCATTTGAATGGCATAAATTTGAAGTATTAATACACTCATTAATATCTGAACAATTGAAACCATCACCAGAATAACCGGTCTTGCAGGCACAAGTGTAACTACCATCTGTGTTGGTGCAAGTTGCATTTGAATGGCATAAATTTGATGAATTGGTACACTCATTAATATCTGAACAATTTAAACCATCACCAGAATAACCGGTCCTGCAGGCACAAGTGTAACTACCATCTGTGTTGGTGCAAGTTGCATTTGAATGACATAAATTTGAAGTATTAATACACTCATTAATATCTGAACAATTGAAACCATCACCAGTATAACCAGTCTTGCAGGCACAAGTGTAACTACCATCTGTGTTGGAGCAAGTTGCATTTGAATGGCATAAATTTGATGAATTGGTACACTCATTGATATCTGAACAATTGAAACCATCACCAGAATAACCAGTCTTGCAGGCACAAGTGTAACTACCATCTGTGTTGGTGCAAGTTGCATTTGAATGGCATAAATTTGATGAATTGGTACACTCATTAATATCTGAACAACCGAAACCATCACCAGAATAACCAGTCTTGCAGGCACAAGTGTAACTACCATCTGTGTTGGAGCAAGTTGCATTTGAATGACAAGAATTTGAAGCATTAGTACACTCATTTATATCTGAACAATTGAAACCATCACCAGAATAACCGGTCTTGCAGGCACAAGTGTAACTACCATCTGTGTTGGTGCAAGTTGCATTTGAATGACAAGAATTTGAAGCATTAGTACACTCATTTATATCTGAACAAGTGTAACCATCACCCGAATAACCAGTCTTGCAGGCACAAGTGTAACTACTATCTGTGTTAGTGCAAGTTGCATTTGAATGACAAGAATTTGAAGCATTAGTACACTCATTTATATCTGAACAAGTGTAACCATCACCAGAATAACCAGTCTTGCAGGCACAAGTGTAACTACCATCTGTGTTGGTGCAAGTTGCATTTGAATGACAAGAATTTGAAGCATTAGTACACTCATTTATATCTGAACAAGTGTAACCATCACCCGAATAACCAGTCTTGCAGGCACAAGTGTAACTACTATCTGTGTTAGTGCAAGTTGCATTTGAATGACAAGAATTTGAAGCACTAGTACACTCATTAATATCTAAACAAGTGTAACCATCACCCGAATAACCAGTTTTGCAGGCACAAGTGTAACTACCATCTGTGTTGGTGCAAGTTGCATTTGAATGGCATAAATTTGAAGCATTAGTACACTCATTTATATCTGAACAAGTGTAACTATCACCAGAATAACCAGTCTTGCAGGCACAAGTGTAACTACCATCTGTGTTGGTGCAAGTTGCATTTGAATGGCATAAATTTGATGAATTGGTACACTCATTAATATCTGAACAACTGAAACCATCACCAGAATAACCGGTCTTGCAGGCACAAGTGTAACTACCATCTGTGTTGGTGCAAGTTGCATTTAAATGACAAGAATTTGAAGCTTTAGTACACTCATTTATATCTGAACAACTGAAACCATCACCAGTATAACCAGTCTTGCAGGCACAAGTGTAACTACCATCTGTGTTGGTGCAAGTTGCATTTGAATGACAACAATTTGATGAATTGGTACACTCATTAATATCTGAACAACTGAAACCATCACCAGTATAACCAGTCTTGCAGGCACAAGTGTAACTAGCATCTGTGTTGGTGCAAGTTGCATTTGAATGGCATAAATTTGAAGCATTAGTACACTCATTAATATCTGAACAACTGAAACCATCACCAGTATAACCAGTCTTGCAGGCACAAGTGTAACTACCATCTGTGTTGGTGCAAGTTGCATTTGAATGGCATAAATTTGAAGCATTAGTACACTCATTTATATCTGAACAAGTGTCACCATCACCAGAATAACCAGTCTTGCAGGTACAAGTGTAACTACCATCTGTGTTGGTGCAAGTTGCATTTGAATGACAAGAATTTGAAGCATTAGTACACTCATTTATATCTGAACAAGTGTAACCATCACCAGAATAACCAGTCTTGCAGGCACAAGTGTAACTACCATCTGTGTTGGTGCAAGTTGCATTTGAATGGCATAAATTTGAAGCATTAGTACACTCATTAATATCTGAACAACTGAAACCATCACCAGTATAACCAGTCTTGCAGGCACAAGTGTAACTACCATCTGTGTTGGTGCAAGTTGCATTTGAATGGCATAAATTTGAAGCATTAGTACACTCATTTATATCTGAACAAGTGTCACCATCACCAGAATAACCAGTCTTGCAGGTACAAGTGTAACTACCATCTGTGTTGGTGCAAGTTGCATTTGAATGACAAGAATTTGAAGCATTAGTACACTCATTTATATCTGAACAAGTGTAACCATCACCAGAATAACCAGTCTTGCAGGCACAAGTGTAACTACCATCTGTGTTGGAGCAAGTTGCATTTGAATGACAAGAATTTGAAGCATTAGTACACTCATTAATATCTGAACAATTGAAACCATCACCAGAATAACCGGTCTTGCAGGCACAAGTGTAACTACCATCTGTGTTGGTGCAAGTTGCATTTGAATGACAAGAATTTGAAGCATTAGTACACTCATTAATATCTGAACAATTGAAACCATCACCAGAATAACCGGTCTTGCAGGCACAAGTGTAACTACCATCTGTGTTGGAGCAAGTTGCATTTGAATGACAAGAATTTGAAGCATTAGTACACTCATTAATATCTGAACAATTGAAACCATCACCAGAATAACCGGTCTTGCAGGCACAAGTGTAACTACCGTCTGTGTTGGTGCAAGTTGCATTTGAATGGCATAAATTTGAAGCATTAGTACACTCATTTATATCTGAACAAGTGTAACCATCACCAGAATAACCAGTCTTGCAGGCACAAGTGTAACTACCATCTGTGTTGGTGCAAGTTGCATTTGAATGACAAGAATTTGAAGCATTAGTGCACTCATTAATATCTGAACAATTGAAACCATCACCAGAATAACCGGTCTTGCAGGCACAAGTGTAACTACCATCTGTGTTGGTGCAAGTTGCATTTGAATGACAAGAATTTGAAGCATTAGTACACTCATTAATATCTGAACAATTGAAACCATCACCAGAATAACCGGTCTTGCAGGCACAAGTGTAACTACCATCTGTGTTGGTGCAAGTTGCATTTGAATGGCATAAATTTAAAGCATTAGTACACTCATTAATATCTGAACAATTGAAACCATCACCAGAATAACCGGTCTTGCAGGCACAAGTGTAACTACCATCTGTGTTGGAGCAAGTTGCATTTGAATGACAAGAATTTGAAGCATTAGTACACTCATTAATATCTGAACAGTTGAAACCATCACCAGAATAACCGGTCTTGCAGGCACAAGTGTAACTACCATCTGTGTTGGAGCAAGTTGCATTTGAATGGCATAAATTTGAAGCATTAGTACACTCATTTATATCTGAACAAGTGTAACCATCACCAGAATAACCAGTCTTGCAGGCACAGGTGTAACTGCCATCTGTGTTGGTGCAAGTTGCATTTGAATGGCATAAATTTGATGAGTTAGTACACTCATTAATAGCTGAACAACTGAAACCATCACCAGTATAACCAGTCTTGCAGGCACAAGTGTAACTACCATCTGTGTTGGTGCAAGTTGCATTTGAATGACAAGAATTTGAAGCATTAGTACACTCATTTATATCTGAACAAGTGTAACCATCACCAGAATAACCAGTCTTGCAGGCACAAGTGTAACTACCATCTGTGTTGGTGCAAGTTGCATTTGAATGACAAGAATTTGAAGCATTAGTACACTCATTTATATCTGAACAAGTGTAACCATCACCAGAATAACCAGTCTTGCAGGCACAAGTGTAACTACCATCTGTGTTGGAGCAAGTTGCATTTGAATGACAAGAATTTGAAGCATTAGTACACTCATTAATATCTGAACAATTGAAACCATCACCAGAATAACCGGTCTTGCAGGCACAAGTGTAACTACCGTCTGTGTTGGTGCAAGTTGCATTTGAATGGCATAAATTTAAAGCATTAGTACACTCATTAATATCTGAACAATTGAAACCATCACCAGAATAACCGGTCTTGCAGGCACAAGTGTAACTACCATCTGTGTTGGTGCAAGTTGCATTTGAATGACAAGAATTTGAAGCATTAGTGCACTCATTAATATCTGAACAATTGAAACCATCACCAGAATAACCGGTCTTGCAGGCACAAGTGTAACTACCATCTGTGTTGGTGCAAGTTGCATTTGAATGACAAGAATTTGAAGCATTAGTACACTCATTAATATCTGAACAATTGAAACCATCACCAGAATAACCGGTCTTGCAGGCACAAGTGTAACTACCATCTGTGTTGGTGCAAGTTGCATTTGAATGGCATAAATTTAAAGCATTAGTACACTCATTAATATCTGAACAATTGAAACCATCACCAGAATAACCGGTCTTGCAGGCACAAGTGTAACTACCATCTGTGTTGGAGCAAGTTGCATTTGAATGACAAGAATTTGAAGCATTAGTACACTCATTAATATCTGAACAATTGAAACCATCACCAGAATAACCGGTCTTGCAGGCACAAGTGTAACTACCATCTGTGTTGGTGCAAGTTGCATTTGAATGACAAGAATTTGAAGCATTAGTGCACTCATTAATATCTGAACAATTGAAACCATCACCAGAATAACCGGTCTTGCAGGCACAAGTGTAACTACCATCTGTGTTGGAGCAAGTTGCATTTGAATGACAAGAATTTGAAGCATTAGTACACTCATTAATATCTGAACAATTGAAACCATCACCAGAATAACCGGTCTTGCAGGCACAAGTGTAACTACCATCTGTGTTGGTGCAAGTTGCATTTGAATGACAAGAATTTGAAGCATTAGTGCACTCATTAATATCTGAACAATTGAAACCATCACCAGAATAACCGGTCTTGCAGGCACAAGTGTAACTACCATCTGTGTTGGAGCAAGTTGCATTTGAATGACAAGAATTTGAAGCATTAGTACACTCATTAATATCTGAACAATTGAAACCATCACCAGAATAACCGGTCTTGCAGGCACAAGTGTAACTACCATCTGTGTTGGAGCAAGTTGCATTTGAATGACAAGAATTTGAAGCATTAGTACACTCATTAATATCTGAACAATTGAAACCATCACCAGAATAACCGGTCTTGCAGGCACAAGTGTAACTACCATCTGTGTTGGAGCAAGTTGCATTTGAATGACAAGAATTTGAAGCATTAGTACACTCATTAATATCTGAACAATTGAAACCATCACCAGAATAACCGGTCTTGCAGGCACAAGTGTAACTACCATCTGTGTTGGTGCAAGTTGCATTTGAATGACAAGAATTTGAAGCATTAGTGCACTCATTAATATCTGAACAATTGAAACCATCACCAGAATAACCGGTCTTGCAGGCACAAGTGTAACTACCATCTGTGTTGGAGCAAGTTGCATTTGAATGACAAGAATTTGAAGCATTAGTACACTCATTAATATCTGAACAATTGAAACCATCACCAGAATAACCGGTCTTGCAGGCACAAGTGTAACTACCATCTGTGTTGGAGCAAGTTGCATTTGAATGACAAGAATTTGAAGCACTAGTACACTCATTAATATCTGAACAATTGAAACCATCACCAGAATAACCGGTCTTGCAGGCACAAGTGTAACTACCATCTGTGTTGGTGCAAGTTGCATTTGAATGACAAGAATTTGAAGCATTAGTGCACTCATTAATATCTGAACAATTGAAACCATCACCAGAATAACCGGTCTTGCAGGCACAAGTGTAACTACCATCTGTGTTGGTGCAAGTTGCATTTGAATGACAAGAATTTGAAGCATTAGTACACTCATTAATATCTGAACAATTGAAACCATCACCAGAATAACCGGTCTTGCAGGCACAAGTGTAACTACCATCTGTGTTGGTGCAAGTTGCATTTGAATGGCATAAATTTAAAGCATTAGTACACTCATTAATATCTGAACAATTGAAACCATCACCAGAATAACCGGTCTTGCAGGCACAAGTGTAACTACCGTCTGTGTTGGAGCAAGTTGCATTTGAATGACAAGAATTTGAAGCATTAGTACACTCATTAATATCTGAACAATTGAAACCATCACCAGAATAACCGGTCTTGCAGGCACAAGTGTAACTACCGTCTGTGTTGGTGCAAGTTGCATTTGAATGGCATAAATTTAAAGCATTAGTACACTCATTAATATCTGAACAATTGAAACCATCACCAGAATAACCGGTCTTGCAGGCACAAGTGTAACTACCATCTGTGTTGGTGCAAGTTGCATTTGAATGACAAGAATATGAAGCATTAGTGCACTCATTAATATCTGAACAATTGAAACCATCACCAGAATAACCGGTCTTGCAGGCACAAGTGTAACTACCATCTGTGTTGGAGCAAGTTGCATTTGAATGACAAGAATTTGAAGCATTAGTACACTCATTAATATCTGAACAATTGAAACCATCACCAGAATAACCGGTCTTGCAGGCACAAGTGTAACTACCATCTGTGTTGGTGCAAGTTGCATTTGAATGACAAGAATTTGAAGCATTAGTGCACTCATTAATATCTGAACAATTGAAACCATCACCAGAATAACCGGTCTTGCAGGCACAAGTGTAACTACCATCTGTGTTGGAGCAAGTTGCATTTGAATGACAAGAATTTGAAGCATTAGTACACTCATTAATATCTGAACAATTGAAACCATCACCAGAATAACCGGTCTTGCAGGCACAAGTGTAACTACCATCTGTGTTGGAGCAAGTTGCATTTGAATGACAAGAATTTGAAGCATTAGTACACTCATTAATATCTGAACAATTGAAACCATCACCAGAATAACCGGTCTTGCAGGCACAAGTGTAACTACCATCTGTGTTGGAGCAAGTTGCATTTGAATGACAAGAATTTGAAGCATTAGTACACTCATTAATATCTGAACAATTGAAACCATCACCAGAATAACCGGTCTTGCAGGCACAAGTGTAACTACCATCTGTGTTGGTGCAAGTTGCATTTGAATGACAAGAATTTGAAGCATTAGTGCACTCATTAATATCTGAACAATTGAAACCATCACCAGAATAACCGGTCTTGCAGGCACAAGTGTAACTACCATCTGTGTTGGAGCAAGTTGCATTTGAATGACAAGAATTTGAAGCATTAGTACACTCATTAATATCTGAACAATTGAAACCATCACCAGAATAACCGGTCTTGCAGGCACAAGTGTAACTACCATCTGTGTTGGAGCAAGTTGCATTTGAATGACAAGAATTTGAAGCACTAGTACACTCATTAATATCTGAACAATTGAAACCATCACCAGAATAACCGGTCTTGCAGGCACAAGTGTAACTACCATCTGTGTTGGTGCAAGTTGCATTTGAATGACAAGAATTTGAAGCATTAGTGCACTCATTAATATCTGAACAATTGAAACCATCACCAGAATAACCGGTCTTGCAGGCACAAGTGTAACTACCATCTGTGTTGGTGCAAGTTGCATTTGAATGACAAGAATTTGAAGCATTAGTACACTCATTAATATCTGAACAATTGAAACCATCACCAGAATAACCGGTCTTGCAGGCACAAGTGTAACTACCATCTGTGTTGGTGCAAGTTGCATTTGAATGGCATAAATTTAAAGCATTAGTACACTCATTAATATCTGAACAATTGAAACCATCACCAGAATAACCGGTCTTGCAGGCACAAGTGTAACTACCGTCTGTGTTGGAGCAAGTTGCATTTGAATGACAAGAATTTGAAGCATTAGTACACTCATTAATATCTGAACAATTGAAACCATCACCAGAATAACCGGTCTTGCAGGCACAAGTGTAACTACCATCTGTGTTGGTGCAAGTTGCATTTGAATGACAAGAATTTGAAGCATTAGTGCACTCATTAATATCTGAACAATTGAAACCATCACCAGAATAACCGGTCTTGCAGGCACAAGTGTAACTACCATCTGTGTTGGAGCAAGTTGCATTTGAATGACAAGAATTTGAAGCATTAGTACACTCATTAATATCTGAACAATTGAAACCATCACCAGAATAACCGGTCTTGCAGGCACAAGTGTAACTACCATCTGTGTTGGAGCAAGTTGCATTTGAATGACAAGAATTTGAAGCACTAGTACACTCATTAATATCTGAACAATTGAAACCATCACCAGAATAACCGGTCTTGCAGGCACAAGTGTAACTACCATCTGTGTTGGTGCAAGTTGCATTTGAATGACAAGAATTTGAAGCATTAGTGCACTCATTAATATCTGAACAATTGAAACCATCACCAGAATAACCGGTCTTGCAGGCACAAGTGTAACTACCATCTGTGTTGGTGCAAGTTGCATTTGAATGACAAGAATTTGAAGCATTAGTACACTCATTAATATCTGAACAATTGAAACCATCGCCAGAATAACCGGTCTTGCAGGCACAAGTGTAACTACCATCT
Source organism: Ascidiella aspersa (assembly GCF_963924565.1). Taxonomy (NCBI): domain Eukaryota; kingdom Metazoa; phylum Chordata; class Ascidiacea; order Phlebobranchia; family Ascidiidae; genus Ascidiella; species Ascidiella aspersa. The sequence goes on from NC_139450.1 coordinate 33,077,299, forward strand.
GTGTTGGTGCAAGTTGCATTTGAATGGCATAAATTTAAAGCATTAGTACACTCATTAATATCTGAACAATTGAAACCATCACCAGAATAACCGGTCTTGCAGGCACAAGTGTAACTACCGTCTGTGTTGGAGCAAGTTGCATTTGAATGACAAGAATTTGAAGCATTAGTACACTCATTAATATCTGAACAATTGAAACCATCACCAGAATAACCGGTCTTGCAGGCACAAGTGTAACTACCGTCTGTGTTGGTGCAAGTTGCATTTGAATGGCATAAATTTAAAGCATTAGTACACTCATTAATATCTGAACAATTGAAACCATCACCAGAATAACCGGTCTTGCAGGCACAAGTGTAACTACCATCTGTGTTGGTGCAAGTTGCATTTGAATGACAAGAATTTGAAGCATTAGTGCACTCATTAATATCTGAACAATTGAAACCATCACCAGAATAACCGGTCTTGCAGGCACAAGTGTAACTACCATCTGTGTTGGAGCAAGTTGCATTTGAATGACAAGAATTTGAAGCATTAGTACACTCATTAATATCTGAACAATTGAAACCATCACCAGAATAACCGGTCTTGCAGGCACAAGTGTAACTACCATCTGTGTTGGTGCAAGTTGCATTTGAATGACAAGAATTTGAAGCATTAGTGCACTCATTAATATCTGAACAATTGAAACCATCACCAGAATAACCGGTCTTGCAGGCACAAGTGTAACTACCATCTGTGTTGGAGCAAGTTGCATTTGAATGACAAGAATTTGAAGCATTAGTACACTCATTAATATCTGAACAATTGAAACCATCACCAGAATAACCGGTCTTGCAGGCACAAGTGTAACTACCATCTGTGTTGGAGCAAGTTGCATTTGAATGACAAGAATTTGAAGCATTAGTACACTCATTAATATCTGAACAATTGAAACCATCACCAGAATAACCGGTCTTGCAGGCACAAGTGTAACTACCATCTGTGTTGGAGCAAGTTGCATTTGAATGACAAGAATTTGAAGCATTAGTACACTCATTAATATCTGAACAATTGAAACCATCACCAGAATAACCGGTCTTGCAGGCACAAGTGTAACTACCATCTGTGTTGGTGCAAGTTGCATTTGAATGACAAGAATTTGAAGCATTAGTGCACTCATTAATATCTGAACAATTGAAACCATCACCAGAATAACCGGTCTTGCAGGCACAAGTGTAACTACCATCTGTGTTGGAGCAAGTTGCATTTGAATGACAAGAATTTGAAGCATTAGTACACTCATTAATATCTGAACAATTGAAACCATCACCAGAATAACCGGTCTTGCAGGCACAAGTGTAACTACCATCTGTGTTGGAGCAAGTTGCATTTGAATGACAAGAATTTGAAGCACTAGTACACTCATTAATATCTGAACAATTGAAACCATCACCAGAATAACCGGTCTTGCAGGCACAAGTGTAACTACCATCTGTGTTGGTGCAAGTTGCATTTGAATGACAAGAATTTGAAGCATTAGTGCACTCATTAATATCTGAACAATTGAAACCATCACCAGAATAACCGGTCTTGCAGGCACAAGTGTAACTACCATCTGTGTTGGTGCAAGTTGCATTTGAATGACAAGAATTTGAAGCATTAGTACACTCATTAATATCTGAACAATTGAAACCATCACCAGAATAACCGGTCTTGCAGGCACAAGTGTAACTACCATCTGTGTTGGTGCAAGTTGCATTTGAATGGCATAAATTTAAAGCATTAGTACACTCATTAATATCTGAACAATTAAAACCATCACCAGAATAACCGGTCTTGCAGGCACAAGTGTAACTACCGTCTGTGTTGGAGCAAGTTGCATTTGAATGACAAGAATTTGAAGCATTAGTACACTCATTAATATCTGAACAATTGAAACCATCACCAGAATAACCGGTCTTGCAGGCACAAGTGTAACTACCGTCTGTGTTGGTGCAAGTTGCATTTGAATGGCATAAATTTAAAGCATTAGTACACTCATTAATATCTGAACAATTGAAACCATCACCAGAATAACCGGTCTTGCAGGCACAAGTGTAACTACCATCTGTGTTGGTGCAAGTTGCATTTGAATGACAAGAATTTGAAGCATTAGTGCACTCATTAATATCTGAACAATTGAAACCATCACCAGAATAACCGGTCTTGCAGGCACAAGTGTAACTACCATCTGTGTTGGAGCAAGTTGCATTTGAATGACAAGAATTTGAAGCATTAGTACACTCATTAATATCTGAACAATTGAAACCATCACCAGAATAACCGGTCTTGCAGGCACAAGTGTAACTACCATCTGTGTTGGAGCAAGTTGCATTTGAATGACAAGAATTTGAAGCATTAGTACACTCATTAATATCTGAACAAGTGTAACCATCACCAGAATAACCAGTCTTGCAGGCACATGTGTAACTGCCATCTGTGTTGGTGCAAGTTGCATTTGAACGGCATAAATTTGAAGCATTAGTACACTCATTTATATCTGAACATGTTGTTGTCAAACAAATTGATGAATTAAAAGAATATCCAGAATTGCATTGACATGAATAACCTAATGTTGAATCTATACAATCTGCATTAGATCCACATGTGTTTGTACCAAGAGTGCATTCATCAACTGGTGTGCAATTTGTTGTGTCACCAGAATAGTTACATGAACAAAGACAATTAAAACCTCCATTTGTGTTGCTACAAAACCTGTTTTCAGGACAGTTGTGACTTCCATATTTGCATTCATTCAAGTCTGTGCAAATAATTCCTGTTCCTGTGTAGCCAGCATTGCATAAGCAGGTGTAACTGCCATCTGTGTTGGTGCAATTTGCATTTGCGCTGCATGGATTGCTGGTTGTACACTCATCTATGTCAGTGCATGTTGCACCATCGCCACTGTAACCTTCATTGCATGTACATGATGCTGTAGTACTATTGGTGGTGCTGCATAATGCATTGGTGTTGCAAGAACATGAACTCCCACTGTCTATAAAAAATTGCATTTATTGAAGGTTTATTCTATTTATATTTGTAGAACACGAGTTGCTTGTTCTGTTATAATTATGCTCAAATAAAGTAATTAGTAATTGTGTTTAGTCACAAATATTTGCTCTTGTCCTAATTAATCACATGTGTTGCCGCAAAAATAAAGTAATTTGTCATTTAATGTTATCTATTTAAAACAATTGTATTTGTATTACTAAATTAAATATAATAATATTGCTGTATAAATCCTGGTACATATGGTGATCTTAGAAACTAACAGGAATTATTAAAATATGTTCAAATACATAAGTAGACAGGGTTGTGGCTGTTGTGTATTTTGTCAGGGGGTGTTTTTCCGGGATTCACTGATGGACATATAGTCATATACACATCCCAAAACTTTTCTTTGACTTGTTATTGCAAGCAAAAACAGATATGGGATACGTGGCATTATATTCAAAGACCAAATTCGTTTTATAATCGCCCATTATATTCTACCATTGTAAGCGAAAAGTTTTGCAGTATTTGTGTAATTTAATTAATTTGCCCAGTTAAAATTCAAACATTTAATCACTAGAACCACTTCACTGCACTTCGTACGCGAAAATAAACAGAAACTAGATGGGGTTGCGGTTGTTGTATATTTGGTCATGGGGTATTTTTAAGGGCCTTATTTCATTGGTTATTCAATAATTGGGTCATTATTAATAAGAGTTCTCTACCAGGTTGTTTTTGTAGTATTACGTATTATACTTTGGTTTATTCGTTTTACGCTTTACATTAAGTTGTACTTTCTCTTGTCTTGTTTCTGCAAGCAAAAACAAATATGGGCCGAAAATCTCCTGCCTTCACTTCTGACGTAGATGCAAATATTTTTACAAAACAAAAATGCCTATCGATTTTACCCCCTCCACCCAAACCAAATAAAACTTTTCCCCCCTATTAAAAAAAAACCTGCAATCCATTAAAAAAATATTTTTGATTCCCCCGAAACCAAAGATAAACGATAAACAAAACTAACATTCTCCACCCGGGAGTAAATATTTCATTAACAAAACAATATTCTTAATTTTTTTTTCAAATGCCCTTCAAAAATGCTACCCCAACTCTTGGGCCAAAACCACAAAAATCTACAACCTTCTTCATCATCTTACATACCGTAGTACGGGTTTTGAGAGTAACATGATACATTTCAAAGAATGGATTATATTGTGGTTTGCCTAATGCATTAATGAATAAAAATACACAAATCTATAGGCTTATAAAAACATAATGGACAGTTTTCGTAATTGCAGATAACAGCCGATGGCAGGATATATGTGTAGGTTTCGGCTGTAAGTATTGACATACTTGTGTCTGGCGTTTCAAAGCAGAATGTACACCCTTGGCGGAATCTGTTTCGCTGCTTTAACAGTGCCCCTTTGTCGCGTATCGCGAGACAGTCTGCCGGTTTCGTTTTAACCATATCCTTTTTGGGAAATATTGCTACCGCTAGGTGGGAGTACAGAGCTATAACCAATTTTGCGATGACGTCATATTTTGTTTGCAATTTATACCCTCAGCTTAAGGCCCCTGGGTAAATAGACTTCTAAACCTTTAAAGGCTCATCTACATATACGCCTTCATCTTGTATGGACATTTGAAGTCTCTCCAAATTATAGTTTTCCTGTAAAACTCTGAACAAAAAACGGTCTGAAAAAAACCACAAAAGAACTAGACGGGGTTGCGGTTGTTGTTTATTTTGTCATGGGTTATTTTTAAGGGCCCTACTTTCATGGGTGATTCAATAATTGGGTCATTATAAATAGAGTTCTACCAGGTTATTTTTTGTAGTATTACGTATTATACTTTGGTTTATTCGTTTTACGCTTTACATTAAGTTGTACTTTCTCTTGTCTTGTTTCTGCAAGCAAAAACAAATAAAATTTCCTGCCTTCACTTCTGACGTAGATGCAAATATTTTTACAAAACAAAAATGCCTATCGATTTTACCCCCTCCCCCCAAACCAAATAAAACTTATTTCCCCCTTATTAACAAAAACCTGCAATCCATTAAAAAAATATTTTTGATTCCCCCGAAACCAAAGATAAACGATAAACAAATCTGACATTCTCCACCCGGGAGTAAATATTTAATTAGCAAAACAATATTCTTGAATTTTTTTTTCAAACGCCCTTCAAAAAATGCTACCCCAGCCCTTGGGCCCAAATCACAAAAATCTACAACCTTCTTCATCATCTTTTTTTATCTAAATTCAAATTAACTTTTTGTATTAATTTCCCACAAAAGCACCCGATTGTTGGGTTGTTTAGGCCTGAAAAACAAACAAGTGATTCGTAGTATCATTTTTATAGTTTACTAGCGGTTTGATTTACATAAATAGCAACAGCTGGTCCAAATATTAAAGTTGTACCACACTTATAATGGATCTTGCCCAGTATTCGACTTTCAACATAACTTATGCCAGCCTTTGCGTTTTAAATGATAATCCTGGTAATGGAGATTGTAATGTTTCTTTGAAGTGTGTGTTTTGGCTAAAAGTGAAATATTTTGCTCTGTGCATTAATAAAACATGTAGTGTAAGTTCCACTTAATAGATGGCGGCAAACTCGTTTAGCTTTTTTAAAACAGAAAACGAAATTTCCAAAACCACAAAAAACACTGATTTCGTTTTATAATTGCCCATTATATTCTACCATTGCAAGCAAAAAGTTTTACAGTTTTTGTGTAATTAATTTTTCCAGTTAAAATTCAAAATTGTAATTTTTCCTAATCCTTGCGAATAATTATATTTTTATGGTAGTGAAGCAATAAATAAACGTTGTTGGGTAATCGCAAGCGCGTAAAAGGTTCCGGTTCTGATTAATCGTAGCCTATAATTCGGTTTGATTATTATGTTTCGCTATCCATTACGTATTTTCGTTCCCATGAGGTGCATTGGAGGTCACTAGAACCACATCACTGTAGTTTGTACGCGACAATAAACATAAATTATATTGCGTTACGCGGTGTATGTTTAGGGCGGTCAGGCATCAGTTTCAATATAATGCAGCCAACCAAAGATCATTTCACTACAGAGCAGTAGAAACTCCCCCAGACTGCAGCTGCAAAAAAGACGTTAAACGTTTGTGCGCCCAACTGTGACATAATAGATGAAAGACACTGATAAATTGTATTTTTGTTTTAAAAATGATTTTCCTAAAATCCCAAGACTGCAATTGACATATTATTGTGACATTAAATTTGAAAAAATAATTTTTCAATTGAAAATCGTTTTTTAAACGTTTAAACCAAAATGGGCAAGTTTGTTACAAAGGGCCACAAGAGATACAATGTTGACTTTTGTAAATCTTATAGAATTGCGCAACGATTCCATTAAAACGAGCTAAATCATACTAGGGCTGCAACGTTATACAATGTTAGCTTTTAGTGTAGAATTCATAACATACCGTAGCCACTACATACCGTAGTACGTGTTTTTTAGAGTGACGTTATACGTTTCAAATAATTGATTTATGCTTTGCCTAATGCATTAATGATAAAAATAAAAATATACAATCTGAAGACTTATAAAAAAATAATGGACAGTTTTCATAATGCATATATCAGCCGATGGCAGGATATATGTGTAGGTGTCGGCTGTAAGTATTGACACTTGTGTCTGGCGTTCCCAAACAGAATATACTTCCTTGGCGGAATCTGTTTCGCTGATTTAACAGTGCCCCTTTGTCGCGTATTGACGCGAGACAGTCGGTAGAACCGGTGTCGCTTTAACCAGATCATTTTTGGTAAATATTGCTGCCGCTAGATATGAGTACAAAGCTAAAATCAATTTTACGGATATTTTACGGACTAAAATCAATTTTACGGACCCCCCCCCCCCCCCCCCCCAAAAAAAAAACATAAAATAATTCTAGCAAAAACAAGATATGTCCCGAAAATAAACTTTCGGCCCATATAATTTTAGTGATATTAAAATGTGTTTTCCACTATGTAAGTTAGTTACTTAGATATCCAGTAAAGGTTGTAGTTGGGGAGTTGATTAATTGTCCGAGAGCAGTTTTGGCAGATGCAACAACGTTAATGTTTCTGTCGCTTCCATCAGGAAAGTTTGCTGCTGTTGTCTGCAAATTTCAAGTTTTCAAGAATTTTAAAAATTATTATTTTTTGTTATGTTTAATAAAAATCTTAAAAAAGAAAATGTGAAAAAGACCCATGCAACATGTTAAATTTTTTGTTTGAAGGATTAGGTTGTAAAATTTTAGGCAGTCTTTTTACAACTTAAAATATCATTTCAATAAAGCCAAAAGTAAAAACATTACAAAAAAATAGTTTTCTGTTTTTTAAAGTGTTTTAGTTGGACAGCTTATTATTTTATATAAAACAAAGTCGACATTTAATGTTTACCAAAGGCCATTGACAATAAACTGGATATTGCAATTATTTAGGTATTCGGAATTGATAACTTTAACCTTTGTGGTCTATAGGAACTGCAGTTAGATAAGTTAAGTAAAACACAAGGTTAAAGTTAAAAACAATTTTAGACAACTATGTTTCAGCATTAGAATAAAATGCTTACGGCCTATAAAACACCCAATGCAATAGAGTTGTTGTAAAATTATCTAAATCGACCCACTAAATTTCACAATCGTTATCACACAGAATATAAGAAATAATGTAATACTAAGATAATGTGTATTTACTGTTAAGTGATTGACTTACTACTCGAAAGATATTTGAAGAATCCATGAACCCCTCATTAAGCGTTTCGGTAGATATTACACCATCAACATTTGTGTATGTAAATGTGAATTGGGAAGCTCTTGCAACAATATTGGATTGAAAGCGAATAAAGGCTATTTTATCAGCTCCACCAATTACCTTGAACGCAGTCGATGAAACTGAAACAGCTGCGTTTAACAAAATAAGTGTATGTTACCGGAAAGATTTGAAAAATATTTGATTGTACACCAAAAATAAATTTAAAGAACTGTATAGAAATCTATCTACAGAAATAATATTCCAAGACTACATGTATTATGTCTTCTAGTAATAATAATTTTCCTAAAAGAACATTTTTTTCTTGAATTTAGAAATAATTTTACTGAATTAATAATTCATGTATTTCACCTCTTGGCTATGTATCAAGTCATTTTGCATCTTATAACATTTAGCCTTAAAATTATTTCAATACAATACCCAAAATGACTTAAAAAAATGATTTGATTTAATAGAACAGCAATTGGTATGTTTTTAAAATTTTGACGAACGTATGAACCTATTACTTACAAAGTATAAGGTCACAACTCCTGTCCTAATCATTAGTTATTAGAAAAATTTAAAACTCCTGCTTACCGGAAGTATATAGAATGACGATGTTGTCAGGTTCAAGAGAACTATTAGAAGTAAAAACTCGGTCATAATATGCGAGTCCACCAATGCAAACTCGAACCAGATAATTTTGCTTCAAAGCATAAATTGTGTTTGGCTTCACAGAGAGGATTCCATTGTTATAAGTTTCAGCAGCAGCTACAGAAACATAAAAAATATTTTTTAACTTTTAAAAAATATAACCAAAGACAATTAGGTTAGCTTAATCTTGTAAATTTACTTTAAGATAGTCGACAACTTGCACTAAAATTATTTCCTTTAGCCTAAAATATCAAGTAAGTCATGGTAAAACAGCAGTACATTATTTTTTCATAAAAAAATAAAAAATTAGTACACATGCTGCATATATCTTGACCCCCTGGAATATAAATCACAATTGTTAATTTTGCACGGTTGTTCAATGGCTAACCCAAAAAAATAAAAATAGGCAAACTCCTATTTATATTAAGTTTACCTTCATTTACTTGAAATGTTATATTTGATACTTCTGTTACTGTTGCAGTTGAAATTGTAAAACTTGTGACTTGTCCATTTTTGTTGTAAACAACAAACTGTCGTTCAGTTGACGGAGCGCAACTATTGTCAGCTGTTGCACTTTCACTTGCCGACACTTGGACAACATTAATTTGTGCTCTCACAACATTAAAAGTTACAATCTCACTTGATGCTACAAATAATGTCAGTATTAATAACTAACACGGCTATTTGAGAATATAAAAAACGAACCTCCGGATCTAATACTTCCATTGTAGAGGGTTGTATTTGCTAGCATTAAGCTGGTTGTGGTTGGAGTGCTAGAAGTGTCTGAGAGAAAAATCTCAGCATGACTCACAATAATGCTGCTAATGCATTCGAGTTTGACAACACTCAAAGCAGTAACATTGCTTGAAGCCGAGCTATAAGCACAAAGAAGTTCAGAACCAATCTCATTCGCCAATGTTGAATTGGTGGCGATGTTAAAGCTGCTGGAATCACAACATCGGGTTTTTAATTCCACCCTCGCAAATACCGATGTTGAATCTGATAAAAAACGTTGATATATATTGAGTGATTTTAGTCAACTACATAAAGCAAGGAACATTATGGTTTGTAACTGTTGCTTTTATAGGCATAAACTTAAGGGAAAAAACATATGCTGTCTCTCAAAGTCAGTCAGTTGTTCAGAAACACTAGCTTACTTTAAACCATTCACTTTATGACTACCCATGAATACTATATCGCTTAGTTCATAGGCGCCGAACGTGGGTGTGCAGAGCGTTTTTTGACGCCCTGGATTTCTTGCAGGGCGTCAAAACGCCCTGGAATTCGCCGTGCAATTAGTGTGCAACTTCACTACTGTGAACACTATTTTTCAGCTAGTGCAATGAGCACCACAAGTAGCACAATCGTGGTTCACTAACAGTATGCGCGACTTTCCTGAGCTACATGGGGAGAAGTACCTTCTGCGAAAGTGTTCGTTCGCACCTATTAATAAACCGAAGCGGCGCTGAAAAACAAAACAAATACCAGGTCACGGTAAACTAGAGCATGCTTAAGCTGATAAATTTGTGTTTAGTGAAAAACTTTCTGTGATAAAGATGCGTCAAGCCAATTACCGAGGCTAAAATAAAGTGTTAACCTATTTCCTAACTTTTCAACGCCGTATAACTCAGTGCTTCGTCTACCGTAACAATTCCTACTGTTTAATATGCTGAGACGTTTGGTCACTCAAATCGATAAATAAACGTAATATTCTGAACAAAAGCTTTTAGACGCCAAACACATAAAAATTTGTTCAATAACGCCGACTCCTCTCGCACAAGTCTCTTTCATTTTTAATATCGGTATAGCCCAAAATACCCCCCTCGCTTTGCTCGCTCCATCTGCACGTATGCCTGATAATAAGTTACGAACACTGCTCAAAGTAGATTGGCACTAACCTTCGTCCTTCATAATTTTAATGCAGGACAAAGCACGCATTAGCTTAAAGTACAATTAATTCTGACGAAATTACAGGAGACATAACGCTTGTTTCAAACATAATATACGAAGTTGAAAAATCCGTTTGCGAGACCTGCTACGTTTTGTTTGTTATGAGCGGTGGCGTTTTTGTCAGGGTTTAACTCACTGTCTAAAGCGGAAATGTTTTCGATGCAATTGGCTCACACGCCTCAATCTAATGCGAAACCAAAATCAAACGCAAAACGCCGTTTTCGTGTCTTGTGTGGTCGACCGTAAACACAGGATGTTTTTTCTCTTTCGCCTTTCGTTATTCGTCCATGTTCGTTGATCAGCAAAAATGTATTCGACCATTGACAACCCTAAGTCAAGCGTTCTTCCCTTTTTCTCTCTAATAACATCGATTTTTCCCGCTTGGTGTACAACAGAATTTTTTTAACGCACATTCTGTTGATAAGGTGGTCTAACTGTGACTGTTTAAAGTCACCTTTTTTATGTTATGATAGTTACCGCAAAATTATTTTAATATCCGGGAAATGTTGCGCAAATCGTGGCATAATAACACCGGGAAAAACGATCTTCGTTTTACAGGTGGCGAAAGACGTGCTTGTAATTTAGCGTGGTGGCTGGTCCCGTACATAAAACTTGGGAAACTGCGCGCTGCTGATAGTCGAAACAACATGATTCTTGGTTTAGTTTTTCGCCTGAAGTTAACGATTGCACAATAAGCGGTTTCAAAGCACAATTCGCTTTGCGTCTTAAAGGTTTACTTTGCTGGACGTTAATTTGCTGTGTCTGGTTATATATTTATGACGTCATTCTTCGTTAATGTTAGACGGAAAATAGGGGAATTGCCTATGTTGAAATTTCGGGAACCCCCTTTTTAAGGACTGGTTCAAAAAACGCCCTGGGATTTTGAAAGTTCGGCGCCTATGGCTTAGTTAAAAGCAGTACTTCAATCTTCTCTTAATAATTGCATGTTTTTTTTGTTTGTTTTATTGATTTCTTTTTATTGTTTGTTCAAATATACTGCCGATACCTTTGCCGGTAAAATATACAAATACATTTTAACATCTATAATAGTGTCTGACTTGAATTAATAGATTTTTTATTCTGCTGTTATACCAGATCATGTATTATTTAAACAAATAGGAATAAAAAAAATATAGTAAAAAATTGCAAACCTGTCTTGGCAGTAAAGGCAGCTCCATAGGGACTTTGAGTTGAAGAGTAAGTGGCAGTCCCATTTCCTTGCGCAGATTTAGCAACTTTTGCTTGGAATGTGAAAGTTGTACTTGGGTCAAGGTTTGCAATTCTAAAAATGTTCATAATTATTAGGATGGGTGTAATTTAAATGATATTAAAACATTTCAAAAGTTGAAATCACCAACTTACATAGCTACATATGCAGTGTTAAATGTATTGTCTGGAATGGTGGCTGTGTCTTCAACATTGGTCAAAGTGTTTGTGTATTTAACTTGCCACTCGGTTGCGCCTGGTGTTTGTTCCAGGAATAAAGTGATGGAAGTTTCTGTGGTTATTGCACTCAACACTCTTGGTCCAGATGGAGCTAATCATTAAAATGATGAATAGAAATGGCAGTATACAGCCACAACTATGTATGAATGTTATTTTTTATCATCAGTGTAAGGAAATACAACTAACTACAACACACCTGTTCTTGCATATTGAGTAATAGTCGTTTCATTAGCATCATCAAAATTTATTTGCACAGAATACACAGTGTTGCTCACGAGTCCAGTAACCTGTAACAACATGGGTATGTTTTCTACAATTCAACCTGCAGAAAAATCACAAACTAAATAAATTATCCGCTTTTTATTTTTAGTTTTTATCCTGTCCTCTTCCCCAAAAAATATTAACAGTACAATTTTAAAAACAAGTATACATGAAAATTCATTGTGTAGCCTAAATTGAGATTACCGTGTAAAAGGATGCACCAGAAGTTACATTTTCAAGAATATCGTTGTTACCCTGAAACGTTTGAACAATAATCGATTTGGCGGAGTGGTTAAATAAAACCTTGAAACTTGTTGTGGTTTGCTCCGAAATTGTCACTGGGGGAAAACAAATTTTAATAAATCAGTCGTTTAAGTGTTTGTCAATCAGCCCTGGCATTATCGAGCAAGCGAGAGCAAAATCCTAACCCTGTGTCTATAAAGTGAGTAAAAATATCTTTATGCAACTTAATTTTTTACGGATTAATCAAATCCAACTGGAATCTATGTGACGACCAATACTTCTTCATTAACACAAGAAAGTTTCTTAATTTTAGTGTTTTTTAAACTTAGGTCGGTGGACCCTTGGGATATAACAGGAAGTTACAAACAGTGCGCTCAACATCTTTCAAAAACGTTAACTCACACCCTGAACCAAATCTTTAATTTTTTGAGAAAAAAATAATTACCAAGACAATAAGAATGATCTATATTTTCTCAATTGAAAAAAAATATATTAAAAATCAAAATAATATTAATATTCGCATTAAGGTTAGCATTATAAACCCAGGTTTCTAGACAGGCGCCGTATTTAAAAAAAAAATTTAATTGTTTAAAAAAATTGGGCGCTCTTTTACTTATGTACGTAAAAAGTTATGCAAGAAACAAAATAATATGCATACCACAACGCACATTGCTTGGGTTAGGGTTTGGGTGAGGGTGGGCCAAGTAATATTATGTTTATTATTAATAATAACTTGACCCACCCTCAGCCAAACGCTAACCCAAACAATATGCGTTGTGGTATGCGGTATTTGAAGAAAGTTTTTTTTATTAATTTTCACGTACATAAGTAAAAGAGCGCCAAAATTGTATGTCCTTAACTATTTCATAAAAGCGTGTTCTTCAGTTCAAAAAACCAGGAAATTCTCAACCTACACACATCCTTACTTTCTTCTTTACCCATGCTTAACTTAATAAAGAAATGTTAATAGAAAACTTCAAGGAACAATAAAATGCGTTTGCAATGTTTTTAATTAAATCTCAAGTGAAATCAATAGTTCTAGAATGGGGCTTACCCTATATAATCTAACTACCATCGTTAAGGCTGGTTCACACTAGACGTGTCTAGCGTTAACGTAAAACGTTTTCAAAAACGCTTTCGGTTGAGGAAAAGTTGAAATAGTTTAACTTTGACGCTTTCGGTTAGAAGCGAGGAAATTTGCCGTTAACGTTGGCAACGCGTTATGAGACGACTAGAGGTTAACGCGTCCAGTGTAAACCAGCCTTTAGCTTTGATTATTTTTTATATTTTGCAAAAATAAGTTATTTATAGCTTTGCTGTTGCAACCTTACCGTTAAATTGTGCGTCAACCGTTGATGGAAAAAATACATTCAAACCAAATAAAAGTAAAAATATTTCCAAAACTCTCATGTTTGCTTATATCGGGAACACAGAATGCTTGAAATCAACAATTCCATGTTTTCAACATTTAAAATTTGCTATTTGACAGCTGGAAATCAAAACAAAATAAACTTGTACTATTTAGCGCCTGAAAACTAAAATAGTAGGCATCTTGTGGGTATATATTTGTTGCGATCGGTAGGCCTACCGCAATACGAATGAGATACTGTGGCACTGTTATGAATTGGCCATTTAGCGACAATACGGGACATCAGGACGCTATATAATGGTATGCGTGGTATGCGTGGACAATTTAGCTCAGGCGCATTTTAAGCCAAAATGATATTGAATATAGTTGTATTGAGTGGATTAAAGTGTCGTGGATTGCAACCAAGCCAGAATACACCGGAGTTGAGCTTTGGAGCAGTCGTAAATGTTAAACGGTTCCGGCTCCAGCTCCGGAGCTTATTAATACCACTGCTCCGGCTCCAGCTACGGCTCCATTACGACAAAAACTGAGGTTTAGGGCTGAACGCTTAATTTGCCATATCTAGCGTTTAAAAATAATTACAAACGAAACACCACAATGGCTAGTTAGAAAAAGGTGCGCCAAAGAGGCAACAATTCCTAATTTTGTGAAGAGTTGTTGCTGTTAAATTATGTGAATTCAGCTATTAGTGGAAGTCTAGTAGCATATCATCTTATGAAATACATCGGAGCCGGACCAATTTTTTAAACAACTGGCTCCAGCTCCATTTCAATTTCACGTAGAGCTCCGGCTCCGTTCAAAATGCACGGCTCCGGGGCTCCGGCTCCAAAGCCCTGGTTGTAACCAAGGCTGCGGAGTCCGACTCGGTACTTCCATATTTCGACACTGACAAGGCCGAAAACTGGAAATTGGAAAAGTGTAATAGAAATGGGGGGATAAGACACCTCTATGGAAAGATAGAGCTTTATGTTCACCTTATTTTACTTACTGGTACGTAAATGAGTGGTAGCCGGGACTCGGGAGTCAGCCTCGTGTTTATTTTTTTGCCGAAGTCGGACTAATTTTTATTTAACCAACCCTGCAGCCTTGGTATATTAACACAGTGAGTTTGTAAAATCATGGTCGCAAAGGATAGACATTGTGGAGTTTTAGCAAAACTTTGTTTTTAAACTCTGTAAATTTTGTATAAAACTCTTCAGCTAAGTGAACCTCAAAAACATGTCGAAGAGCCACAGGTTGTGCAAACTTTTCCTGAAGATACGTTTTTTTTAGAACACGAAATATTGTGAATTACTGCGTAAATATGTTTTTACAAATCGCAAAGCAATTATCGCGGTTTGATAATGTTGTTTACAAAACGTGCTCAGAGAGAAGAAAGTTTAAAAATATGTCCAGTCGGAACACAATACACGGGTTTTCTTAGTAATTTCAATAACAATATCAAAGCCAAGATATTCGATAAAATCTTTATTTCGTTGTTTAGAAGCTTTTCGGCAAAACATCATGCCATCATAAATGTAAAAAATCAAAAAAGATAGCTTTTTTATTTGTTTACGTCGTTTTTATCTTACTTTTTTTACATTGATGATGGCATGAGGTATTGCCGAAACGTTTCCAAACAACAAAGTGTCCATTTTATTGAACATTATGGCTTTATCATTATTTTTATTGAAATAACCAGCTTTTGTTTTTTAATGCCTATATACAAACGCCGACAAATACAATTACAAAGTTGCATCGGATACAAACAAAGAGACTTTGTGAAACGAACTGCGGACCGCGAGGCCCATATTTATTTCAGGGAGCGAAAATCCAAGCAACAACTTGTGCAGAAAACCACAAAAACGGCAAGTCATGCTTCATGTATGATTTGCTTTCAGCACAGCGAAGCCCAGAGTTCCTTCTCACGAGAAAAAACTTCTTTAGCTGGCATGAAAAATTGTAAGCAAAACAAAACCCTTTGGGCAACAAATTCTCAGTGGATATTATACATTGCGACCGCCAGTCACCGAAAAACATCAGTTATTGGAGTCTGGGCCATTTTACGGTTCCAAGGTCTTTTGGAGACTTTGGTGTATTAAAAAAGAATACAAAACGATGCAAAAGAGAGACTATTCTCTTGAAAATAAACGAAAAACGCAGGTTCAAGCAAATTCTCGGCGGGTATTTTTGCAGGCGCATACCGTGCAACCGCCAGTCTCGCCAAAAAACGAGCTTAGCAAAAACGTAAGCTATTTGCCCGAATCTGGGCCATTTTCAGGACTCCAAGGTATTTTTTGGCTTTGGGTGATCAAGGGATACGAAACGGTGGAAAATATTTTTGCTTAATGAACTTCAAGTTCTAATTGTATGTTTTTCCAAAAGAAATAAAAAACTTTACTAATAAAGAAGTGCGGTGCTTTATCCCAATACAGTAAATAATATTTCAGTCAAAATGTATCGTCAGCCGATACCAAATGACGTCATGGTTACATAAGCAATATTTTTCCTACATTTTGAAAGTTAATTTTTCACAAAATTACCCTTTTAAGTAAAAAAAACCTCTTCGTTATTCTTAAAACAAGGCTGCAATGCCCAAATCAATCTGGTAACGGATAATGTGCTCTCATTACAGCAACGTTCACCTTCTCACGAAAAAAAAGTTCTTTAGTTGACAAGAAGAATGGATTGTAAGCAAAATAAAATCTTCAGCGGAAAAAACGCAAGTTCAAGCAAGTTCTTGTGGATATTTTTACATGCGCATACCGTGCAACCGCCAGACCCATCGAAAAACAAAACTGTTTTCTGCGAATCTGGATCATTTTAAAACTCCAAGTTCTTTGGGAAGATTAAGAATATGAACGTCCGATAATATCGGATCGGAGCCGATAATCCATACCAAGTAGTAGTATCGGTTATCGTCCGATACTAGGGTTGAATCGGTGCCGATCCGGTAAAAATTTAATTTAGGAATTTCAGCCGAGATTTATGATTAAACGCAGTGATTTATACCTTTGAGAAAAATTTATAAAAAAAAACACTACTTTATGTTATTTTTAGAGTTGACTAAACTCGGCTAAATAAAATTCAACCCAAATCAAAGGCCTTGAAAGTTTGATTTTTATCTATATTGCTTGTTTGACTATCTCCATATAACAGCACAAAATGACTTATCAACTGAAGCTTATGCAATTTCGCGAGTCCAGAAATATAAAGCTACAAAAGCACAAAACACAGTCACCAAACTTTTGTACTTATACAATCAGTGCAAACCGACTTCACTATCATTACAATAAGCAAAAAGAAACCTTAATATTAAACTGTGTATTGGGTTTCGAATAGCAAAAAAGTAAAACGTGACCGACTAGCTGAGAGTGTTTAGTTACTGCTGCTATGCACTGCGAGTCATGGTAAAATCTTTTAACCTCGACGTAGAGCCAACAACAGCAAGTCAAATTACTTGAACGATTTCTTGCAAAGATTGCTTTAAAACATCTCACAGCCAGTAGTTTTGTTTGTGTTCTGGCTTTAACGCAAGTGTATCCGTTTGAAAATAGACAAGATATCAAAAACATTCTGTAGGGGCGGCTGCTTTTACACAATAGACATGGGGAAAAGGCAGTGTTGTAAACAAGTCATTTGCAAAATAAATTAAGAACTCACATCACACACAATGTAAGAAAACACTTTTTTAAATAGCTAATAGCTAATATTTCATGCCTTATAGAAACGATGTATAGAGACCATTTTTTTAATTTGAAAGTTTTCTTTCCTACAAAATCACCATAGAAAAAAAATTATGCGCCACTCTCAATTGCTGCAATGCTAATTTCTTTGCAGAAATCCACTATCTCTTCTATTATGTAATGCTTAACGGCGTAGTTAACATTTTAAAACGTTTTTTACCCTAAAAGTTACGGCATCACAAAAACATTCCGTTAAAATTGTAAAAGGTTTTTGCCTGAGTTGCATTAGTAAACAAGATTCCCACCTTAGAAGCAAATTTCGAAAATAACAAAACAACTCAATCTAATCGTTTTAATCCCAAATTTAAGATAAATAGCTGTCAAGTCTAGTTACACAGTTTGATAAAAAAATTTGTTAGTTTTTAGTGTTCTGAAGACCGAAGAAGTTGGAGAACCACTAGTTCTGATAAACGCTGAAGGGCCGGGATATTTAGGCACGATTGAAAGGCGAGGAACTGGGAAATTCAATCCTGGGTAAATAAGCCGCTCACCCCGTGTGACCCCGTGTGACTACGGTGCGTTTATCCTTCGATCGACTTGAAACAACCTTTAAAGCTTTTCTCCTATCGGCAAACCGGTCTCTCTTTAACTGTTTTGTTTTGACTTTTTATCGCAGCATTGCAAGCAATGCTTGTTTGCCATTTGTGCCAAAAATATTACTTCACACCAGTGTTGTAAACTAGACATTTGAAATAGGAGTCTCAGTCAAGTTATTTGAAAAAAAGCCCAAGTCAAGTCTTAAATAAATACGAAGTCAAGTCTCAGTCCCAGTCATCAGTTGCCCAAGTCAAGTCCCACTCAACCTTAAGTCAAATCCTGATATAAAACTACAACGATAAACTATTAAAATTTCTTAAATATTGTTAGATATAAAAGGACTTCTTTTTAACCCAAGTGTTTTCATGACAAAAAATTATCTCATCCAAAAGTCAATTCAATTCATTTTACAAAGAAAGACATAAGTCAAGTAATTTTAGATGTTGAAAATGAATAAAGACTTATTCGAAACGTTCCAAATGCTACCTACTTCTGTATGTGCTTTGATGTTCTTATTACGTCTTACTACAACCTCCAACCATTATGCTCCCAAGAAATTTTAAAACAGTGATTTTTAGGAACAGCGATGGATTACCAAACTCTTGAAGTCAGCTGCTTCTTAAAAATTATTTCAAGACAAGCGTTTTAGTTGGCAACAAAAAGTTCACCATAGAAGTAAAATTGTAAATTTTCGTTATAACCTAAGTTAGGGGGGCTTTCTCATCAATAAAAGTAATAGCACTATTTGATTGTAATAATATTCGGGCTAAACATGAATAAAAACAAATGTTCGTCCTTAGGGATGGTCGATCTGTGTCCGTCCGATACTCTACGCTGGTATCGCTGTCGATCCAATACCAAATTAATATGGGAATTTTAGTTTATTTTTTGACCTTTAAAATAGAAAATTTTGACCTAAAAAATTGAAATTTTGATAAATTTTTGACCTGTTAGAAATACATGGATTTAAATAACCTAGGCGTCGTTAATCACGCGTTTTTTATACTGTATATTGCTCTAATAAAGATATAATACGGTTAAAATGACTTTGAACATAAATCAAAACTACATTTTTTTGATAAATTTGAACGATAAATTTCAAAACAACTAAAAGACCAACTTTAAAACGCTGACTATGGTTATTTTTTATTTTTAGACGATTTATGTGTATTTTTATTCGATTTTGAAAATTTTGACAAATTTTGACCTAACGGGTAAATTTTGACAAAATTTTGACTTTTTTTGACAAGTCCTAGTTATCCTTCTTATGACGTTTGACATTAGACAAAGCTAATTTGTGTTCCACAAATTGCAAACCATGTACTGAGTTTATGTAGTTTAGTTATACTTTATTTACCATTAGAGATAATTAATTATCTTACAAAGCCACAAGATAAAATAGTTTTGTAATTTATCGGTTATTGATTAACACTCTTGGTCAAACAAAAATTTGCTTCAACGGAAATTATCCTTTTTTTGATAGAAGCGCCAGAAATGCACGTGAAAAATTTTATTCAATGCACAAACAAGTGTCGGATAAACACGTCGCAAAAAAACCCTACTTGAAAAAACGCACGCCGCTAACCTTCAACCTCTAGCAACCCGCAAACTAACCAGGCGTGGAATAGATGCAAGCTTGGGCAACCAGACACTTCAGTTGTATTGTGCAAAGAATAGAAGCGAAATGGCGATGGTTGCAACTCTAAAGCAGTGGTGGCCATTTTTTTTAACCATTAAAAAAAACGACCCTAATTGAATTAAACTGAAATCAGCATTTACATACGGCCTTATTTGGTTTTCAGATATGTAATGTCTGAACTAAATAGACGATTGACGATTGATTATGCCTAAATTGTACACAAGAATCTTGTAGTGCTGTCGCCAAATTTTTAATGTACCTTAATAAAAGAATTTAAAGCCAAAATGGTCGAGTAAATCGACCTCGTCTTAATAAAGACTTTTAATTCAAAACGTACTTGTATCATCAACAGTTAATGACATTAATATTTATTATTAAGTTCTATTACGGATCTGTGCATAGTGTAAAGTGTACCTAAGTGTATTTTAATATACAATTTTAATATACGGAACCACTAAAACAGTAGGAATTGGTGAGTGATGGCGACCCCATAAAAAGGTTTAGGCAACCCCACATTGACCGCCACCTTGGAGGCCTCTGGTCTATGTCAGATACTTGATACGCGATATTTTTTAATCAGATACCGATCCCCTATATTTGGCCAACAAAAAGCATCGCGATACGATACCATATGCGTTGTCAACAACCTTTACAGTACGGCAGGTTTTAAGTATTTCCTGTTTTCACAATGAATGTTTATAAACTGAACAGTGAACCGTGTAAATAAATGTCGACGTTCAACGTGAATGAAAGCAAAAACATTCAATATACGTAAGTCAAACCAACGAAAGGAACAACTTTTAATCTTAACAAATCAATATGTTGCAGATCAGCCTATGAATCCGATCTAGCAATGATAGGCAATGCAAGAGAAAATTTGTTTCAAGATTTAAATGTTCAGTCTTGCCCAATCTGCCAACTATTATGAAGGAATTAAACGTAAACCAGTCAAAACAACGAAATGAACAACTGTTGATCTTACAATACTCAATATGTTGTATGTTGTGGGGATGCCACAATGTGTAAACGTTTCATCTATTCCTGCTTATTCGGTTGAGCGAAAAAATACAGCGTTACCGAAACTAGATCGAAACTAAATGTCGTGCAGGAATTCGTGATGATTTAAGCACATGGAATCTGTCTAACATGGAACTCGTTTACAAGAATGCAATCTAGCAACGATAAGCAACATAAAATAAAAATGTTTCAAGGTTAAACAAGGCGCTTTTTGAAATTTGAAAGCATATAACTAAATTAAGTGATTTTTAGCTCTCACAGGTTCATAATACAATGCAACACAGTACAACACGTGCAAATACATAACGTGGTAATGTATCCTACTGATGGTTTGCTGGTAAACGCTTTAAAAAATGGAATCAGAAAGGGTTTGTGTCACATATGTAGTAGGTAGTTTTACACAGTGTTCAGCCTTACCCAATCTGCAAAGGGCTTAGAAGCAATTAAACCTATAAATAAACAATTCCACGATAACAAGAAATCTAATCTCAGAAATTAGAAATGTACCTAAAACGCAAATACAGCCATCGCTCAATAAAATGTGAACAGCGGCACTTGATAAAATATGATTTTACTAGCTTTTAATATTAAGACAAAGAGAATCATAACTGAACTAACAAGAATTACAGTAAAGCTTTTCACGGGAATTTCCAATATTGTTAAGTTCGTTATAATGTAGATAAAAAACATAATACATAAGTCAAATATTTTACGTCCTTATAGTATTTAGCCTTTGCTTGAAAAATTAAGAAATAATGTGAAACAGCTCGACTATAACCAAACAAAACAGTTTCCTCAATTTTTTTCAAACTAGAAAAATATTTACGAAACCTGACGAGCTCTAGCGAAACCAAACAACACTACTTCCAGGTATTCCCGGTGTTTTCAAACAACAGTAACATCGCTTCAAATGAATCGCTTCATTCGCCCCAAACTGTCGAGATTGGCGTTTAATGTGGCGCTCGAATTTTCCGCCAGCTTTAGTCACTGCTACAGTTTCCAGTAAACCTGGCTTGTGTGCATCCCACGCCTAAACGCCTCAACGACCAGACACCACTGGCAGGGTTTGATGACTTACGGCTCTCTGCTTGCTCGATTATCTCAGCCTTAGTTGACTTGCATTAAAATAGCGCCCAAAGCAGCTTGAACTTGAAAAAATTGCACATAAAAAGCTCATACAGAAGATCTCAACGCCTCAGCGACCAGCCACAGACATAACACTTTTCACAACTATCGTCCAATTTGCCCTTAGTTCTTGCTGCTAGCACACGAAATCCAGCTTTTCCTAAAAAAAATTGGACGCAAACCCAAATCACAATACAAACATTTAAACAACACTGTTACAAATCTATATATTGGCACTGCAAAAAGAACCAAGCTAAACCATAAAAAACCTAGGATTTTCCGCTCAAGACGTCTGTCTTATCTCATACACATCTCCTCAAAACTCCAACGTTATCGTGGAAATATTTCCATTCTTATTTCCACATGTGGTTCTGGGCCCAGAATTCGAAGCATGTTTCACCCAAACGTCAATCATCTCCTCACAAGCCCAGTGAAGCGTGTCGTTGGTACTTTCACACAAAGTTATTGGTCACGCCTCCAACCAAGGATAGCTGGAAGTGTGCCGCCAAGCAACGCTCGTGTTATTTACATTTCTACTTTCTTGGCGCTTAATACACGTTTTATAAAGTACCGGGAACAAATTCAACCGTCTCATATCAGACGTTATTTTGTCGATTTTACAATATCGTTATTTCGTCAATTTAAAATCCCTGAGGAAGAATGAAAAATCGTGTAAACGCACGAAATAAACTATATTCTTTTCCTACCAACAGCTTTGCTAACTGATTTTCCAAAGGTTTCTTGGTGACCAAATAGATTTTATATTATAGGTCTAGTTTTAATCGAAAACGACTTAAATTCAAGTCAAGTAATTTTGCGTAAAAAACAGTCATTTCAAAACAGTGACGTTAACCATACCAACACTTGTTTAGTTTTTTTAAGGTTCTATAAAATGAAAAAATGATCGAAAAATCGACCCATATTCGAAGAAAGATCATATTTCGAAGAAAGATCATTTGCTTTACGCATGAAGGTTTACGCGCCTGGTATTCTGTTTAAATTTGGGCCGGGACTCAAATGTGTTTTTTCCTAATTGAAATAATTTAAAATCTTATAAATTTTTATAACAAGAAAATCTTGACCACAATTTATCCTCATATTTTATTTGAGAGTTGAAAAATGAGTTGAAAATTGACCCATATTCGACAGAAGATCATTGCTTAGTTTAAGCGTCTGTTATTCTGTCTAAATTTGTGCCGAGACTAAAAAGTTTTTTTGTTTCTAGTTGAAATAATTTAAAATATTATAAATTTTAAAGGAAAAAACACTTTTTTTTCGCACTGTTTATCCTCATATTTTATTTGAGTCTGAATCTGGCTATTTTTTAGGCCAGACCGTGCTCGGTAGACAAACAACCACACGCAGAGATATCAGGTCAAAAATCAGGGCTTGGTCCTTCCATGCCTCATTCGATCTCAAAGGAACAGAAATTTTCGATAGCTATGCTATAACGCCGCATCAAGGCATTTATTAGCTTGTGGTGGAAAACTGTAAAAATTTGGAAAAAAGTTTTGTGTCCAGTATGGCAAACATACGTAACTGGTCAACTGGGAGCCTATGATTGTCATTTATTTATTTTTCCTCGTTCATTACGCTCGGTTAAACTTGGATGGACAGCCGGTGGTCTATTAGTTAATCGATGTGAGTAACTGATAATGTTGGATCAACTTAGCAGAAATCATAGCAAATAAAAACACGAAAAAATAAAATGGTACTAAAGAGCAATAATAAGATGCCAAACTTTATCAATGTATTTTTTTAACTTCCCCTAAAAGATCTATGTTTAAACGAAAAACGTAGAGTTTTTAAAAATTATCATACATGTACGGTGTTTTTTTACAGTAAATTCAAACTTCCAATATTAAAAGCAAAACGTCAATTTTTGTGTCTTAGAATTTATGTAACGTTTCCATTCAGTAGTCTAAGGTCCCACAGCTATTAATGGCTGCACCCGACACACCCTAGCCTAGCCCAATTGACGTTGCCTAATATGTGCGGTGTTTTTACATTCAAACTCCCTAAATTAAATGCAAAACAGTAATATTTGCGCCTTCAATTTTGATACAGCAGGGTGGTCCAACTTCTTTTCATCGCGGGCCAAAAAAAGGTTTATTTTATCTTGCGGGCCAATGTTTTTAAATAGCGATTCTTAGGCTTATTGCTGGCAAATTATACATAGCCTATGGAATATACACCAACTTTATGGAATGGATACCTTTGTTCAGTTACGGTAGTTATGAAATAATTTCAACCTTAAAAAATTAAAAAAAACAAAAATTGGGAGTGATGTTGCCAGATTGAACCAAAGCTGACTATTAGTTCGCGGGCCAAAAAAGCTGAACTCGCGGGCCTGCAGTTGGACCACGCTGTTATACAACGTTGCCATTCATCAGCATCAAAAAGTCCCACAACTATTATTAGCTGCATTGGACACCTTCGCCCATTAAAGACCCAACACAAATATTATGGTGTGACATTCAATGGTTGTCCTTTGCGTTACAACTTAAATGACTCGTGTGAAAGCTTAAACTGGCAACTAAACTATGCAAAAATTCACTCTGTTTTTTGACCAGTCAAACAAAAGTTGTTCCTATCGGTTCTTTTAAACCACTATCATTTGAAACTTTCACACACTGCAACCTACCTTATATTTTAGTATAATATTCTATATTGTGCAATAACGCTAAACTAGAATAGCGTCAATACATAAGGTCAATCTAACAAACGCGTTTATAATAAAAAGTAATGTCAAAGTCGGAAATCCCAGTTTTTAACCACGAATCATGTCAAAATAAAATTTATTAAAAGTACATAGATTTACGTAAAGTTTTTTTTTTTAATATTACTGCATAAATAGACATCACAACGTATCGCAACAAATTAAAACCAACACGATCCTATATTCAGTAAAGCAGGGATTCTTAAACTTTTTTTACCGCGGACCCCTAAAATTTTCTTTCATCTCGCGCGGGCCACTGTAGGTAATTTTTTTTAATGACGTCACAGTACAAATAGACTTCATAGATTTGTTGATTTTGATCCAAAAAAGAGAAATTAAAACGGAGTCTAAATACAATTAGTGCAAAACCGTTTTATTTTTAGTTAAATTGTTTTCTTTAATAAATTGATTACTTCTTAAATGTACACTAATATTTCAATTAGGCCTTCATGGACCCCCTAAAACTATTTCACAAACCCCCAAGGGGTCCACGGACCCCAATTAAGAAACCCTGCATTAATTAAAGTAATTATAAAATATAAACAAAAATTTCTATACATCTCTTCACTTAATCACGGTGAAAACAATTTTTATAGAACATCGCCAACCACTAAGAAAGTCTCAACGTAGCTTATTAAAAGCGTTAACCCATGCTGCGATTTGCAAGTCTTCAAAATATATACGACAGCGTTTTTCTGTTAAAACCTTATTCATCATAAGACATAAAAACACGTGGCATAGAATTGCAAACCAAGACCAAGTTATTTGCGTAAACTTTTCAGATGAAAACTTATTTTCAACCACATTCTTATCTGTGCTATAAATACTGCGTATTCAAGTCACTTCATATGTTACCGTATATAACGCTCAGAGCAACTACACAATATATATGACCAATTCACGGCAAACCTGGCCATTATTTGTGCCAGTTATAACCACACCTTCCACAACCTAAATGCAGATCTCATGCGCTACACAACGCTCGATATTGCGCCTTACACTCAGAAGGTAATTTTAGCACACAGCACCACTGGAATCCACCAACTGAAGCCGTTCAAAGTCAGTCAAGCCCAAAATCAACCTTGAACGCAACATTTTTGTTCTGTACAGATGATATCCTAGCGTGAAGTTTATTAACTTTTTAGCGGCGACCCAAATTGTAAGCGTAAGTATGACAACCAAGCTCTGGTGAAATATGGCCCGCCAGGCAATTTAATCCGGTGTATATTAAACTAACACTCAGCGTTTTGCAATCCAATAAATTACACTTTTAGTGTCAAGCCACTTATTCGTTCCCTAACCAGTATGTGAAGATCATAATGTTTACAGCTTTAAAAAAAAAAATAATACTCCATATTGCCCGTATTACAGATCCCGCTTAAACCCGATCCTTCATAGTATTTTCTTATTCTCGTGAGGCTCACTGCCAAAAACAGATTGACCCTAATGTATTCCACTTGGCAGCGAATAGTGGTGTGAAATGCGTATAAATAATAACCGTTTTCTTTAAACCTTGCATATAAGTACCGTAGCCCAACAACTTCATTAGTCATTAGTTCGTTATTAGTTTTTTTTTTATCAAATCTGCCTATTCTACAACTGGGTCCACTCGTACATTTACCTAACAACACGCATTGGGGGTAAGGTGAAAAAGCATCTTTTAAGGGTAGGGTGAAAGCGGGTTTACCTATACAGCGATAAAGTATCACATGAAAGAAAAATATATACCTTCAATGTAAATTAAGGTATAACACCTCAAAACAAAATAAAATGTTACCGGTGCAACAAAGTAAGAACACTATTAAAACAAACCAGTCTGGAAAAAGCAAACATCAGGCTAAAGATGCAAAGATATTTGCAAACCACAAAAAATTTATCATAGGTACACAAAAAATGTTACATTAAACTCGCCGAAATATAATTTCGTATTTCCCTGCACATAAAGCCGAACACACAAAATAGAAACGTCAAGTTGCTACGAAAAAACATATTGTATCTAAAACAGACCAGTTCAAGGTGTAGCTTTTCTCGTGATACGAGACGCGGCGGAACACGGGCGTAACGAGTTGCGTTTTTTCCCACAGTGAAGTACTTCTGAAAACACTTGTGTCAGCCTAGACCAGGGGTGTACAACAAGCGGCACGACCAAATAAAAAATGGCACGCAAGCCCCCCTAAATTACTTAATTTGCTATTCAGCCAATTGTTAAAAAATAGTTAATTTTAGATACAGTAAATTGCCTTTGTTTATTCACAATATAAAACAATCGCTGCAATCACGACAACTAACAATTACTTTTAATACTATAACATTATATTGTAGTGGGGGCTAGCATTCACATAACTATAAAGTTTGGTGTGAAGAAACAAAAAGCAAAAGTCAGCACACCGACGTACATTCAGATGCAATAATGCGCACAGCTAACTACACGTTTTTATTTTTTGCAAAAAAAAACGCTTTTATTATTAGAAAGAATTAGCTACTAAACTTTGGCACGGGAAGAAGTTATAGGATAAAAATTGGCACGCCGGCATGTTTGAGTTGGGCACCCCTGGCTTAGACGGACAGTCTAAAACCACAGGACAGGTGACTCCATTCATGTTCCTCTTTTATCCTTTCCACTAGGGAGATGTCCGATACCGATACCCCCAATGTTGAACAAAAACTATTGCGTTGCGAATAAGAACGTCCGATATTTGACATTTTATTCCGATAGCTATACGCGATATTTTTGACAAAAGGTATCGTGATTTGATACCAGAGGGGCCGAAAAGTCACTCAAAATATCGCTGTAACTTCATCAATTTTACGGTTGTTTTTACACAATTATATTAAAACTCAAAATCTGTCAGCGGTCACACAACCTTAAAAAATTCTGTACAGAAGCTTCAAAATCCTTGAAATTTACTTTATAACCAAGCAAACCACGGTGCTGCTTACTTGCTAGCGGGTGCTGGCTGCACTATGCTCAAGCAAGAAAAATAGATGAATTTAAAACGTTTAATTTTATATTATTCCAAGATATTAGGCCAAACTTTATTTAGCATTAAAAAGAATAGTTACCTTCAGTTGTTAACCTCCCGGAACTACATTTTGTGTCAATTTACCTTTCAAGATCGGAATCGCTGCGTTAGATCACAGATCATGCGTCTAATTCATAATTAATTTGCTATCGGATCGGCCCCGATACCACCCTAGTATCGGACAAGAAGATTATAGCACTTGGTATCGGGTATCGGCATCGATCCCATATTATCGGACGACCTTATTTGATAAGAACTTTACTTAGAATAACGCCTAGTATCGAAATCTCGTTTCACAATTAGCATAAAAAAGATATGAACAAGACAGCCAGTTTACCACGCTTTATCCTTTACCGGTAATAATTTTACTTTTTTTAACTCAGTGCAAAAAATGTCGACAGGTAAATTATTGTGTCGTAAATCACAATACAATGGTTTTTTTCAAAATAAATTGCATGTCAAAAGGTATATACAGTCGCACTTCATCATTCTTTTATTCAGCAGACAATATTAGTTATTAACAAATAAATATGCTGTTGCTACTAGACGGTACAAAAAGCTCTTTCGGAACTTTTCTTTCCACTTCTTTACTTTCTATCCGGCACCTTTATGTTAGTAGTTGCATAAACCAAGGCCGGAAGAGCTTATTTTCAATATATGTGATCAACTTTACATTCCCTTTGACTTCTAAATGCTTCCACAGCTGAAAACTAAAAGGCGCAACGTCGTTGCTTCGGCGCCTTTTTCTGGAGTCAACAGCAGCAAAGTTAACAACGACATATTTTCAGGTTTCGATTCTAAGGAACCGCAGAGGATGTTGAACGAATATCAAAGCCCGAACAGAAGTAGGTAAAATTTTGTGAACTATTCGGATATATTTCTATTTATTTCCAACTTTGGAGCATAATGGTTGGAGGTTGTAGTAAGACGTAATAAGAATATCAAAGCCCATACAGAAGTAGTTAGCATTTGTAAACGTTTCAAATCTCTTTATTCATTTTCAACACTAATTGTTGAAAACGAACAAAACACTTTACGGTACACCTGTGTTTGGCGAATGGGCAGGTGAAAACACAGGTGTACCGTAAACCGTCTTGCACTTCACATCTCATCACCCACTTGGTCACAAACGTGCGGTCGTGCATACCTTGATAACTCGAGCCAGACGCCTCACAAGCGATCCGACAGACCTGGTCCACGAATTATCGCACGTACGCGCAGCTCTACGCCGTAATGGGTACCCCAAGTGGATACTAAAATAATCTCGTCGTAAATCAGAGACTCGACGCCAAACGGATGGATTAGTAGTTTTACCGTACATTCCAAATTTAACAGAGGTCGTCCAGCGCATGTTACGCGATTTTGGTTTAACAGTGGCGGTAACACCATATCAGACCCTGGGCAGGATGATTTCCCGACCCAAAGACCCCGTGGATATATTTGACACAAAGGGGGTGGTTTATTGTATTCCCTGTGCAGAATGTTCCGCAGTGTACATTGGGGAAACGGGACGAGCATTTAATACGAGAAGGAAAGAATTCAACGAGATGTCCGGCAACATGATGCGTCGAAATCTGCTTTGTCCAGTCACGCGACAAAGCAACGTCATGACATCGACTTTGGATGTGCTTCGATTGTAACTAGAGAAGGAGAATACCACCGCCGTGTCTTCTTAGAATCCTGGGCGATTCACACTCATTCTAACACCATGAACGTTAAGCAAGATACATTTCTTGCACCTTCCTATCACTTTTTGTGCAGTAGCGGCCATTAGAAGGCTACAGCCGGTTTCCACGTTTTCACGTTATTCGCGCCTTGTTTTCTTTTTCTTTTTTTTTTCTTTTTCGCCTCGTTTTGCCACATTGTTTTTTCGTCGTTTTTCTTCACTATATATATACCTTTGCAAGGTTACAAGTTGATATGCCCTGATGAAGATTACCTGGATAGGTTATCGAAACGTCGGTACAGAATAAATAATTGTCGGAAGAACCTTCTTTATAATTAATACAATGCCTGGCAGCAACAGTATATTCACTTTAAGAAATGTTTGCAAAATGCTACCTATTTGTGTATGGGTTTTGATATTTATTACACGTCTAAAAACAACCTTCAGGCATTATGCTCAACAGAATATTGAGCGGCAACTCGTGCGAAACTTCGACAGGGTTTTAAACTTTCCAGGGTTTCAATAAAATTAAGAGAAGCCAAGACTGTTAGTATGCACGCGTGCCTCAATGTATCACAACATAACAGGGGCTGGAACCCGAAGTAAGCGAAAGAAATTGGCGTGACGGGGATTTGCGTAGAATAAGCCACATGACGACCTTTGTCTTTTTCTGGGTTATTCTGGATTCTTTCAAATATTGTTCTAGGAATCAAAAAAACAAGTTTGAGGCGCTTTTCAATATATTTTTTACTTTTATTCTTAATAAATTTTTTTACTTTTATTCTTCGTAGTTTTTGTGTTTTAATAATTTGTTTCTTTGTGTTTATTAAGCGTGCTGGTCTTTAGGTAAAATGACTTGACTTAGCTTAACTTGAGTCTTTAGGTAAAATGATTTGACTTAGCTTAACTTAAGTCTCTAGATAAAATGACTTGACTTAACTCTAGTCTTTAGGTAAAATGACTTTACTTTACTTAATTTTTGGGACAAATGACTTGACTTGAAGTGATTGAGTAAAACAAGTTGGGTTCGAATAAAGATCTTTCTCCAAACATTTACTTATGATCTTAAGAGAATGGTTGGAGGTTTCAGTTTGACGAAATAGAAATATCAAAGCCCATGTTTTTCCAATTTTTGCACATAAAACGATTTCCATGCTATATGTTGCGTTTTTGTTATTGTTAGTGGAGTTGTTGCTCATAGTTGGGGCGAGTTTAACAGTTTTAATGGTCTAGCGTTTTATTTTTATGTCAAGGCTCGATGTTTCGATAGCTTGAAAACGTTTGTAAACTAACAGCCAATAACAACATCACTATACAATGTAACATACATCTGGAGATAATTGACTTATAAAACAACTGACAACTTGTTACTGTGCAATTTGCGCGACAAACTACTTTCACAATTTTAGGCTCCAGTGAATTGACAGCCCCGTGCAAGTTCACGCTTGACTGCGCAGCACTTGGCAAAGCACGGTCACGGTCGAGCGCACACAGACGGGTAATAAACTTAACGAGTTGAACAAACACGCAATTAGGCTAAAGCATGGGTCACAAACTGGGGTTCATGGACCAGTTTTGGGGGCCCAGGAATACCCTTATTAAAATATTATTGTCTTATTTAAAAAGTGAAGGAATCAATGCGACTACTGGGACTTTTTGAGTAAGAAAATTTGCACAAACAATAAAAAATATTCCGTTTAAAATCCCTTAAATATAATACACTAGAGAAAAAATATTTTTCCAAACAATGCTTAAAACAGTGGTCGGCAAACGTTTTGGGTCACGGCACAAAATACTCTTTCAAGAGCTATGAAGGCGCACTAGTTCGAACTACTGCTGCAACAGGGGAGGATCAAGAAACGTCTGGGGAGTCATGACCTGGCGGCTCTGCAACGATACCATGACCCAAAATAAAAACTTTTAGCTGCACCAAAAAATACAGTACAATGAAAATGTTGTACGGCTGTCACGCGGCCGTAAATTAAAGATATTTTCTAAAAAAATTTCTAAATTGCAGATTTATTTCTAAATTGCAGAGTTGAACATGATTTGCTTTCTTTACATCCATTTAGTCAAAAAGAAATAAAAAGTACAAAAAGCATTTGAAGCATAATGAACAAGTTATGCCACTATTGAGATTTAAAATCGCAAAAATGATGAAATTATTGAAACCTATCAAAGAACTTTATCAGCAGCGTTTTATCTACATGATACAACTGAAATAACAATTAAACCAATGTTTCTTAACCTTTTTTACTTGGGGGCGCACCTCGAGACTTATGAAAACGTGGAGGCGCACCTTACGAGCGAAGCGAGCGCGAAATTTTTGAGGTGTACCGATATATCTCTTAAACTGCCTGCATTTTTTATTATATGGGATTTATAGTTGCATATCTTTAAAGAGACTTCCAGCCTTTGAGACTAAAAACGTTATTTTGTCCATTAAGGTCTTAATCCATTTAATTTTGGACTTATTTCGACATGTTTTTTCCTTTCGCTCGCGGCGCACCAAGCAGCCTTCCATGGCACACCAGTGCGCCGCGGCGCACCGGTTGAGAAACGCTGAATTAAACAATAGCTTGCCGCCCACTAAAAATCGCTAAATGGCCCAGATTTTAAATGTCCAGGTGCAGGTACAAAGCTGTTCAACGCAAAAGCCCATTTTCACCATTTTTTGCAAACTAATTGACGAGAAATTAGAATTTATTTTGATCATTAAATACTCTAGGTCTAGTTAATATCCCGCTTTCCCATAAGAGTAAAGTTAACAGAAAGATTTTTTGTAACAGTCCATAAAATAATAAACGAGTACGCAAATAAAATGTGTGGTAAAAGGCGAAAGATTTTTACGACGTTGATAAAAAATTCCAAGGGCTGCGCCATACGTCACAATCTGACGCAAATGTAAGCTTCGAGCAAAAGTTTGCACCACAAATGTCCACTAAATGTCGCTAAAGAGTGGTTGCGCTGACAGATATTTTGTTTTTAAGCCATCCACAGCCCGGGGTTTTGCCCAGCAAACACAAAAAAGTATGTAAAGCCCGAACGAACTTGTTTTCGAATGTGGCTGCGACGACATAAAAACTTGACGATCCAATTAAACTTAGTACCTGCAATAAACTGATCAAATATAACCGAGCCGCCGAAAGGTCCGTTTTAATGAGCGCAATTTGTTATTTGTTTGTCAGTAATAAATCAATAAAAAAAGTATATAACCGAGTTAAAAGAAGTGCGACTGAACCACACCACATTGTAAAATTCATGTCGTCAGTAGAACATACTCTTAACAATGTTTTCGATTTATTTTTAAAATTATTCAAAAAAAAACGTCGTATTACAGACCGGGGATGTCCGATAACTTTGGATCGTAGACGATACCCGATACCAAGTAATAGTATCGGTACTTGTCCGATACTAGGGTGGTGAAAATCTTCATCCAAAAGTGAAATATTTTTTAATTTATCGTGTTTTAAAAGCCTAACGACTCAGACAATGTCCCTCGAGAAATTTTATTACAGCAGTCGACAAACGAGCCGATTAAATTTTATTCTGGCCGTAAACAAGCCATTTGTAGATTCAATCCGCTTTCCCGAAACTATCGGGCGTAATTGGTGCAATTCCAAGTCCTAACAAAACAAATAAGGAGCAAGAGACGGTAAAATGACACAGAAAACCTAGTTTTTACTTGTTGCTTGAATTTGTCGCAGTCGGTATATGTTTTGTTTCGAGTTTTTTTTTAACATTTGTAGTAAGTTCTGGTGCCTGCATTGGAAAAACTAGGTTATGCGTTAAGTTACAACAACTAGATTATTAATTATAAATAGTTTTATGGATTTGTTTGTTAGAATTATTATGGATTAAACAATAAGTCATATACCATAGCTCTGTCGTTTTCTGATTTTCTTTTAAATTGCTTGAGTATAATATCGCGTACATCGCGTTGCTAGTAAATCTGTTGGAAGGCAGGAAGGTAAAATCAGCTTGGTTAGGGACAACAAAAAAATCTTTGACAAGAGATTGCATTTAAGGAAAGCTCGTTAGGGCAGTCAATGCAATACTTGATAAAAAAAAAATTCCTTGATTAAAACAACTGTTATTGAAAACTATAAATTTTTTAGTTAGATTGTAAAGCACGTCTGGTTGAACTTAGTTTGATATTGAACCGGCGATGATACCCTTCTATAGTATCGGACGAGTACCGATACAACCGCTTTAAATCGGATATCGACTTTAATCTGTTATAATCGGACAACGTGAGACGCGAGTTCGAACCCTATTTGGAGGCAAACTTTATCGAATATATCAATTCGATTTCTACGCAACAAAATAAGACTTGCAAAGAACACGCTTTTGTGTATAAATCGAACAAGTGGTATTCCGTTAAGGTAAATAACCATTGCCGCACACTATCAGCATGTCGTCACAAAGCATAGTTTGTTATATAATTCCAGATAAAAAATCGATTTAATTAAAATTTATTCTCTTTTTAGTGGGGATGATTTTACCTACAAGCTTTTAATAAAGATAAAACATCGTAAATATTTAAATAGGGACTTTGATTTCTGCCTGAAAGGAATTAAAAAAAAATAAAACCTACGATTGTCAAAATGTAGGCTACAAACTTGAACAGATTTAAAGCAAAAAAATGAAGCAGTTGAAATTATTTTGATCCACGACTGTCAATGGTTTACATCAATACAGGTTTTGTTGATATAGCGTAGTGGCGCTGTTGAAGTACAATAGGCGTATGCGAATGCACATAAAAGCACTCTTGCAAAATACACACAGCAAGTAATAGAGGTCTGGGACTTTTTGGTCTCGCCTAGTCCAACTCTTTGTTGAATTTGCGGAAATTCCACCCTTGAGCCTTCGTGTTCGAATTTAAACATAACTTTAAAGGCAGAAATATTGCGGCGGGGTTTTTACGTTTGGGGTTGGCATCTAACCAAAGCCACTACAACGCTGGCACGTGATGAAAACCCATTGTTCGGTATTAAAGGGCCACAGCCCAACCCCAGATTAACTTTTATTGTCGACGAACGTCAATTTATCTTGTATTCAAACTTTGTTTTTCTTATCGCAGATATACAGACGGTGAAATATGAGATGTCAATAACTTTACTTTTGAATGGATCAATC
Source organism: Ascidiella aspersa (assembly GCF_963924565.1). Classification (NCBI taxonomy): domain Eukaryota; kingdom Metazoa; phylum Chordata; class Ascidiacea; order Phlebobranchia; family Ascidiidae; genus Ascidiella; species Ascidiella aspersa. The sequence continues at coordinate 33,111,586 of NC_139450.1, forward strand.
ATGTTTTTTTTTATTTGTATGTGAAACATATGAACTTTGTTGCATCATGGCTTGGGGTTGTAGTTGGACTTAATAGCAAAGCCTATACAGAAGTAGCTAGCATTTTGAACGTTTCCAATAAATCTTAAGATAATGACTGGAAGTTTGTCGGTAAGTTATTTGCATCAAATTAAAAGTTGTTTTGGTCAGCAGACAACACAAACGCAACATTAAGCGAGCAAATTGTTTTTAAGAAGAAATCGATTTAAAAAATGACCTTATTTTTGAGGGTTTTGACAAAAAAAAACATCTGTTGAAAATGAATAAATGAATAAATAATAAAGAAAAAAAGAGTTATTCGAAACGTTCAAAATGATACCTGCTTCTGTATGGGCTTGATATTCTTATTACGTCTTACTTTAAAAAACAAATTGAGTTATTTAGCATTAATGGAACATTTAAATGTTCTAGTATTTATTATTGTGAAAAGCCTAAGTTTAACCCGGGTTAGATGATCTTATAGGATTCAGCAAAATAGCGGTGGGCAGACGAGAAAAAATGGGGTAAACACGGCACAGGTGTCATAAGGTCAAAATGTCGGTGAAGCGTTCAGCTATGTAGACAACCTGCGCGGTCACACTCTTTGCAAATGTAAGGGTTCGAAAAATTTCCAGGAATATTCCTCAAAAGCGTTTTTCACTGAAATTGTTCAGTTGTTGTACAAGCTTTAGTACACGCGTGTTCTTGAACTTTTTTTTGAGATGAAGTCATAAACTGAAACGTAAAACGAGTTGACATGAAACCTGCTGTTTTTGATTTAAAAAATACAAGCATTAAATACAATTAAGGAGAATGCGTTTTTATTTCAACTTTCAAATTTTACACAACGATTTTAATAGAGCATTTATGGACCCCCTAAAACTTGTCCACCTACCCCGAATAACGGGCCTCAGCTTAGCAACCCGCTTGATGAAATTGTTCTATTTTCATGTAATATTTAAATCGTTTTATAGTAAAGCACACATAAACATTTATATACAGAACTAGTTTTTCAAACGTTTTAAGTTAAACAATGTACCTTAAATTATAACTATTTAAGCTCTTTGCAAAATACAACTTAAACTGGCCTAAATTTGTTAAAGGGTTATCATAGTAAAGCAGTCATGTGGAAAGTGCTTAAAAAACATAAACACGCGTCTGAGTAAGAACAGCGCTCCAGCATTTTGATAAGCTATTGATTTGAGAGATTCTCAAGTGTATCGTGACTTTTGTTGGTTCGGAAGTTATTCATATTACAAACATGGAATGCAGGCAAGCATGCGAAACTTGAATGTATACTAATATAAACCATCGATGTTGGATGCTTAACATTTTATTCCGATATCAATACCCGACATTTTGGACATATAAACGATCGCGATCCGAAACCAAATGACGTCATTGCTCTGCTCAAATAAGCAAAATTATTTTTCATGTAATATTTTCTCAGAAATTTATCGTTTTGATCGTGAAACATGGCTGTTAATTTGGTATCGGATCGGCACCGATACCCGAGTATCGTCGATACCACCCTTGTATCGGAGGAGTACTAAAACTACCACTTGGTATCGGCTGCGATACGATATTATCGGACATCCATATTCATAAGATAGTTGATAGATTTGTGGCATTTGCCGAATGGCTGGTCTTGCATGAAGAATGACCAACAAGTAAAATTGCAGAGAAAACTCAAGTTATAAATGACAAAGTTGTTACGCGTAATGAGCGACGTTGGTCTTTTCAAAAAAGTAGGCCGCATTTTTTCTTGTGTGTCGCAAAATTAAAAAAAGTTTATAAAGCGCTGTTTAAGCTTATACGGGTGACCTTATTGAATCGGTTCATTTATTTCCAGCAACAGAAACCTATCAGTTTACGATCTCAACAAACAAAGGGGTTGTAAAAATACAAAAAAGCTCTTTATGGCAAAAATGTGAACAATTTTCGTTTTTGTACAGGAAAAATAAAAAGGAAGGTAGCCTATAACCCTGTATGAATACAGCGTTAATGTACATGAGGAATTTATAGAAAAATATTGGTGCTTAAATTGTTTGGCATATAACTTGGAGTTTGGGTTACACAGTAAATGTGTCGTACGCTTTCAGAGCGTTTATGTCATTTACTAGAGCGTTTAATTTACAGCATTTTTGTCAAAGCATTTTTATTTAAACATTTGCTGTATGCATAAATTGTTGACGAATCGTTTGTAAACAGAATAATATTACGATTTCATTAACTATTCTAGATTTTGTATTTTTATGGAAACAGTAGAACCAGGTGTTTGAAATCAATCAAAATCAACTTTATTTAAACGTCTACATTCCGAGGGTCCTTACATGCCATCGCGAAATTCCCATGTTGACGCGCCTTCGCAATTCTCACGTGTTTGTTTAGTTTCAAATTCCCCACCGTCTATGACGTAACAGAATAAGGTCTGCCACAAGCGTGTTTTTTCCTGCTGGAAACCACAACGGCCTTTTAAAATCACGCGGCATAGAGCAGCTTATGAAAGCTAATTGGGCTACAGTTGTAGCACAGAAACAGTATTTTCAGCATAAGTTGCTAGGTAAGAATACTGTAGCACAGTGTTTGTGCGAAAATTATAAATAGTTCGTGGCACCCTTACTCGTATTTTTGCTGAGTGGTTAACTGTAACGTTACATTTACAATAAACAAGATTAAAACAGAACATTAACTGTGCAACAACGTTGAAAACACCTTTTCAGTTTTTCGCACTTTTATTGTACACAAAAAATTGTATCAAGAAGCTTACCAATAGAGCAAAAATTGGAATCCTAAAGAATTTGAAATATTTCTTGGCACTCTGGGGCGTTCAAAACGGTCCCCCAGAGTGCCGCGGCACCTAGGTTGAGGACCACTGCTGTAGCCCTACAGCAAACCAAGCGTAGGCGCTTTTCAAGAAACCTAACATATTTTTGTAAGGGGTTTAAATTGCTAACATTATTTGAGTTAGGACGCGAGTTAGCGTTTGGGTTTCGGCGGGCCAAGTATAAGTATTCTAGTATAAGTATTCTAGTATAAGTATTCTATTTATTAGTACATCTATAGCCATCGCAAACTAACCGAATCTGAGGGTCAATTAAGCAAGTAAGGCAGGCCAGAAAAACAACTGTTAAACACTTGTGTCGTGGGTGTCTTTGTAGATTGCCGTATTTGTCTAATTCTAAATAGGGTAATCTTGTGGCACTATTTCAAAGACATATTCTCGACAAGCTTTCGCACAACCGTGGTTCATCAGGGCAAAGTAGAGCTTATGTGTATCTTTCATTGACTATTTTATTTATTCTCTAACTTATTTATTTCTTTCTTGCAATATCAATTTTGACAACTCGTTTCGTTGCTGTAAAAATATGGTAGGATTCTGGAGCAGCGCCAAAACGTGTATTCGCACAACATATAGCAGAAATAACACCCGTTAAGTGTAGTCTACCCTAGATTATTCTTAAATTGTCGCCATCCATAGTTTCAGGTTTCGTCGGCGCTCGAGTCTCGCTATTATGACGTAACTATGATAGCCGCTTTTTCTCCCGAGGTTAACTTTGATTGATAAGTTCACAGTTTTTCTCAAACCATATAGAACGCCAAAAACCGGGTTGCCGTTTCATTTGGTTGGGTCGCCGACTGCAGTAGTTCACATGGTTATTGAGATTGGTTATAATCAAGATTTGTCAAAGTTTTTGGAAGCAATACAAAGATATGGCTCATATTAAGTAAATTCGAAGTAAATATTTTCAAGGAAAAAAAATTAGAATAAAAATAGCATTTGGGAGAAAAATCGAATTTCAAGACTGGTTCAAGAAAAATCATAGCAACTCAAAACTTGGGCGGCTTCAGCCCCTGAAAAGTAGTTGTACAAGCCTTAACAGTTGGTAGTAAAATAATTTCGGGATAAACTTAGTTTACAAGTGCTAAGGTTGAAAGCACTTAACCAAATTTTCAGTCACGTTTTGTTCAAGAATGTAAAAACTGCAAATTGTTGTTAGCGTAAGCTTACTAAAGGTTCAGTGAAGAGAATTGGGTCGCTAAAGCTTTGCAGTTGTACTTACACTTAGTATTGAAAAAAGGTTAAGCATCGATTTAGCGGAAAAAGTTATTGGTGAAGACGATTCAAACCTCGCAGTGTTAAATGGTTGTACGTTCCAGCCTAATTTCTGGTGTTCTGAAAAGCGGGGATTTTATTCTTAAATGGCGAAGACTAGCTTCGCGTCGCCATTTGCGAGTAAATACGCTATAGGACAGTGGTTCTCAAACTTTTTTGAGCGCGACCCAAATCTGAGTTTTATGAACATCTCACGACCCAAGCCTCAAACATCAAAAAGTGCATGTTTTTCTGATATGCATGGAATAGAAAAAGACACAGATAACCAGATGTAGTAGCCTTTATGAAACAATCATTTATTACAAACAAATGATTGATTCTAACTTTCAACAATACTACCTGCAAGTAGTGACCTAGTTCAGTGCTTTTCAACGCGTGGGATGGGTACACACTTGTGTGGATAAAAAAATTTGCAATGCGGATGACTAACGTCGTGCGGATGAAAATGGTGCATTATTATTATCTTTTATTATGTGTAATACAGTAATCCAATAAGCTAATGCGCCCACTTATGCGTTACAGGTACAATAATATAGTCTCGTATAGTGGTTCATTGCAGCTTAAGTTATCTATTTTATATCGGTCAAGGCTTAGGAACACGGTTAACACACGAACCCTTTCATTGTTATTTTCAAATAAAACTAAAGGTTGCAAACTTACTGAGCTTGTTTCGTGCGGGTGGAAATTTTTCGAAAAAAAAGTGCGGATGGAAATTTTAAAGCTTGAAAAGCACTGACCTAGTTGAAAGGAACAAAACCTATAGCTAGCATAGAAAGAAACGAACCTATAGCTTGAACTGAAACGGACGAGTTTCTGCTCAGGACCTCGAGTTGCGAATAAATATTACACAATATTCTCAATTCTAATCCCAAGTTTATCAGTGACTAAGACAGCACTATAAAAACGTTAGTCTAACAGAATTTAGAGCAGCGGTTCCCAAACTGGGGTCCGCGGACCAATTGGGGTCCGTGCAGCTGTTTCAGAGGGTCCGCAATAAGAATTAAATTAGTCCTTCAGTTTTTCAACATTAGTCTTTAGCCAATGTTTTTAAACATTAGTATTAGTCTATGTTTTAAACATTGTCTTTCACCAATCTTAGTCTTTAGTTATGCTTTATTATTCCATAATAAAGCGTGTTTTATTGTCTCTGGTGACATCATAAAGCATCTATTATGCTGTATTATCTGCTATCCACAAATCGTTAGCATTAGTTAGAAAGTTGTGACTGCACTAGTGTACTACAGGGGTCAACTGAACCTTGATTTTTTCAGGGGCGCGAAATATCAGTATAACCGCAAAGGGTCCACCAGGCAATCTTTTTAGAAAAGTTTGGGAACCGCTGATTTAGAGGTATATGTTTGTAATACGAGCTAGCAGAATATCTTCCAAAAAAAATAAAGTAATAAAGCAAATGTGCGGCAACCGCTTACACCAGTCTTGTAGCTTCTGTAGTTGGCTATGATTATACTGTAGCTGGCTGCCACCAAAACGTTCATAAAACCACTTATGATGCTTTAATCCAGGTTACAGAGTTGAAGCCACATGAAATGCTTATGATGCAATAATTGAGTCATGATTGAATTTAAAATATTTGAAAAATGAAATGAAAAAAGTTCGTTTGCGCAAAATTGAATCACCATAGAGCGACCCATTTTTTGACCTTGCGCCATGTTTGGGTCGCGACCCATACTTTGAGAACCACTGCTATAGGACCTTCGACTATTTGGGAGAGTAGGCCTGATTTTTAGTGTGGTATGTGTTCAGCCTATATTATGCAACGCTAAGGAAAATGAATTTGAAGGTAATATTTAGAAGGAATGAATGTAATGTTGCCGCTTAAATCGATTATAAAATTGCCCTGATAAAGATTTCCCGTATAGCTTATCAAATCGCCGGTACATTTAATAATTATCAATATTTGTCGTAAAGACAATTTTATAATCAATATTTAGAAGCAAGAAGGTTTGTATGAAAGTTTGTACAGAAACATTAATATAATTTATTAGCAACGTTCAAAATGTGCCTTAACTACTGATTTGGGCTTTAATATTTATTCTACGTCTAACTACAACCTCCAGCCATTATCTTAAGGTTCATTCAAAACGTTCAAAATGCTACCTACTTCTGTATGGGCTTTAATATAATCATTCTACGTCTAACTACAACCTATATGTATAAGTTTTGACAGTTGATCAATCAAATTTAATTTAAAAATATTACTTATTTAACATTGTACAGATAAATAAAGTCCTTTGTGGTTGATAAAGCAGCGAAAAATACATTGGCCAGGAAAATTGAGCTTAGCGGAACGAGAATTTGCAGAAAAAGCACACATGACTGTTATGAGGCGTTCATGATACTAGGTTAGTGTGGAAAAAGGGTTACAAGAAATGATGCGAAACCGTGGCCTTAAACTGCATGACGGCTCGTGGATTTCACTGCATTGTACGTTGAGCGCGTCAGGCCTGTCTATGCGTAAAATCCAGGTTTAAGCGGGCTTGGGTTTAAGGACAAGGCGAGTGAAGATTAAAAAGTTTTTACTGGTTTAGAGTAGAGGCCTAAACGTATTGAATTCTAAGCATTTTGTTCTACTCGATTAGAGTAAAAGCTATATATTTGTAAATAGTCATTTGTCGGTGAAAAGCTATATTGAGTAAAAAAGTTCCACATGATTTCGGCTTAAATAAAATCAGACACTCTATCTCTTAGGGCGTTAGGCAAAACGCTATACTTTGTTAATAGTCATATTTTTGGTAAAATAGTTACATCTTAAATAAATATATTTGCCTTAATTTCAGCACAAAATAGAATTAGGCACCTGAGTGACGTGAAATAGACCAATTTACAACGTTCATTTTTATATTTCAGATATTGTTGACCTTAGTGTATCTTGTGTAAACAAATGTGTTAAGTCAGCCATACAACATAATGGCATCGATGAGTGGGGTTTATGCGCAGCTCTTAACGTCATTCATCGTTGCAATCTGCTTTGTCTGCAAAGTTTCCGGTAAGTTATGAACAATATCTACTTGCTTTTCGCATCACCTGTGTAGTATTACGGCACGCGTCGTGTAGCTGATATTACTACGTCAGATTATGGTAATAATACCATTAAGGGAATCTTGAGTTTTCATTTTTGCCTTGTATCTAATTTCTAACTTACAGGTCTAGTGTTTTTCTTTTATTTTGGGCTCTTGCGCACTTTTTTTCACGAAATGCGCAAGGAAAGTAAATTTAAAAGTTTTTTTTACAAATTTCGATTTCCAGTCATCTTCTGGAGCTCATACGATCACAATTTTACAAGGATTAATAAACGTAATACCTTAAGAACTCTATTTTTACAATACCTTAGGTTCAATAAGGTATCCAAACTAGATTTGCTAGAGCTATACGTTTGATAAAAATATACTGACTTTAAACAAACGTTTAAAATTGCCGAAGCTTTTTTATTTGAAATGTGTCCGACTCTTTACAGTCGTAAAAAATCTTACTTTTCAAAGAAGTTACGAAAAACACCTCTAAAGTAGTGGTCGACAACCACAGGTCTGCGGCCTGGTGCCGGTCCGTGTTGACGGTCCGTAGATTTCTAAAGACGTTTCTAAGACGTAGTTGTATGATGTCCTATTACAAGGTTTTACAATAGTTGCGGTGAAGCCAGCTCAAGGTTTTCATAGAATCAAAATGATTATCAATTTCCATCACTGAACAGTTGATGTAAAGGCCGGTGATATAACTTGCCGGTGATATAACGGCCGGTGATGTAAGTTTAAACCATTCCGCAATGCAAAAAAAGGTTGCAGACCTCGGCTCCAGAGAATGAATTTCGGTCGCATTTTAAACACATTTTATGGTTGGTTACGTTTGGTTCCAGTTTCCAACTAAATGTATGAAAATTGATGCCACATCACAATTTCTAGCAATGTTTCCCTTTAAAGTGGTTTGGGGCGACTGAGCATTCACGGAACGGTTTGATTGGCGTCCTCATTCACACAGATCCGATTTCGACGAAAATTGGACGAGGCAAAATAAACTAATGGTGCCCGAATCTATTCATTAATCTAAAATAAAAGGCCAGTGCCTGTTGGTCTGTTTACCAAATAAGTCGCCTATACGAAATGCAAAATCGGCAAATTTAGATTTATTGTTTTGTTAAGAAATTGTAGTAATGTTAGTGTTGTTGTTGTTGTTCAGATTGAATCAAAAAGTAAAGTGGGTTGTTTGTGTAACTTATTTTGCAAAGCTTTCGTGAAATATGGGGAGTACACACAGAATTACCAAAATATGTTTAAGTGCTTTAGTTTACCAAATATATTCCCTACCCTACCCTTAGTTTTTTGTATTACTATGTGACTAGTAAGTATTTGTCGAAAGCTAACTTGATGAATAACAATCATTTTAGACATGCATAACTTGGATATTTAACAACATTTTAGGCATACACACCCTAAAGTAGGGGTTTTAAACTGGGTTACATGGACCCTTGGGGTCTACACGGAATAATTTAAGGGGTCCATTAAGACCTATAGTTGGTATCATAATTTTATAATAATTAAAAAATATAGTTTGATATTTGCGCGTCTGTTCAATCAAAATCATCAAGTTAAGTCTAATTGTTCAGTTTATGACGTCATCACTAAAAAAATCATCTTTGCTCTGGTCCACGCAAACCGAAAATATTTTTATGCAAACCAATTTTTTTTAGCTACCGTGCGTAAAAAATAAACGAAAAAAAAACACATATACAACTGAATTAAAGAAACATTCACCAAACTAAACCATCGTTAAATTATACAAACAATACGAAGCAATACGTTACAAGTGGAGTGAGGAATTTCCCAGCAATTGCAGAGCTCCGTTTCGACTTTAAAACAACATCACGCTTTGGAAATCCCAGCTTTATATTTTACTTTTCAAAGCGGTCATTTCCCATTTTAACCCAGTTCCAACCTTTTACAAGCGCTAAAAATTCATTTATTTGAAATAGCATTATTGAACGGAAAAAGATCGCGTCACAGGTCACACTTAAAGGTTGCTTGTGTAGTATATTCTGAAGCCTTGTTAAATGATGTGAATTATTCAGTTGGTTATAGATAGTATCGCCCTTTAAAATAAGCATTGTAGCTGCCCTTGATTGTGGAATAAGCTCGTTTAAAATATTGGACTAACGCTTTTACGGTAAGTATACAGGGCGTGCCAAAAGTAGGCTTACAATTATTTGGCTTGGAAGAAGAGGTAGCATTGAATGGCCACAACGCTCACCTGACCCTGACACCACGGATTTCTTTTTTTTTTTTTTGGGGGGGGGGTGTTGTAAAGAACAAGGGGTATGAGAAAACCCTAAAACAACAAATTTACTTTTAGACCCAAACCCTACATTTTATAACTGTGAGCCTACTTTTGGCCCACTCTGTATACAATTAATGGTTACAAAACCGTACATTGATGTTGTGGATTGATTAAAACATTTTGAAGCTGGGTATTGTAATTTAATTAGCATTTAATAAACATTGTGTTAAGTTTTTTGTCACTATCGAAATAAACTGAAATACTTAAACAGAAGAATGAAAAACAAGCAACACTTCAGTTATAAACCAAGACAATGTTTTTTTCGCTATGCTGCGGGTTTGAATAGAGCCAATGATTTACTAGCAACATTGATTTTTTTTCTAACAGTAACGTAAACTGCAATGGTTTATAAATGGGTTAAACAGGAACAAATCATGGCCCGCCGGTTCAAAACAACCTCATAAACTTGCCGTTTGTTTACTCAAGCGTCCACGCGCGGCATTCTATTGTTGATCATGACGTCACAATTATCACTTCCCGCCTAATGGTGTAACAATTTAGGCCACGTGAAACCCCATTACCTTAACAATAGGTGTCTTCGTTGTGATCAATATGAGAAACGTCAAACGTTGGGTGGGGATTTTGTCGTGTGTGTAAGAATAAACCACGGTTTGAAACTCGCAACATTCTTTTCTATTCTATGGCTCCACACGGCTTGTTTGAATCAGCGTTCTGTGAAAGGTATTCTCTACCTTTCTATAAAAGCGGATTTTGCCTCCACCTTTGTCGCCGCCCCAAATTTTACTGTTTTAAAGGACGGTTGCAAAATTTTAAAAGAAGATTCTACACATTTGAAGAAAGCTTGAGTTTTAATGCACCGTTGCAGTCCAATTTTTCTCTGATTTGTATCCAATTTATGACGTCATTACTAAAAGAATCATTTTTTCTCTGGTCCACGCAAACCGAAAATATTTTTATGCCAACTGAAATTTGTTTACCTACCGTGCATTAAATACACGAAAAAACACACATATACAACTGAATTAAAGAAACATTCACCAAACTAAACCATCGTTAAATTATACAAACAATACGACGCAAAACGTTGCAAGTGGAATGAGGAATTGACCATTAATGCTTGTGTTTTAGAACTCCTATTTTTCATCTTTTTTTTTAACCCTTCGTAAATTTGGGAAAGAACGGTTTCAAAGGCCCATTGTAAATGTTAAGGTACGATGCACTACATTTGAAACAAGCTTATCTTTCGAATGCAACGTTATAATAAGGCCGTGCAACCACTTTTAACGCTCCAGATGTTTTTGGTTTTGTGAAAGCCTTCATCGAACAAATTCGTGCGCGCGCATTGAAGCGTGACGTACTAAGAACTGTAAGCTGTGTTCGAGAATATTGCGATTGTTGACAGACAATACATTTGCTAGTTTCAATCACAACATTGCACTTCGGCAGCTTTTGTCTAATTCTTTATTAAAACGCGTGGAACGTAGTTTAAAAATATTTTTCTACAAACTAAAAACCTTTGTTTAATAATTAATTTAATGATAATCAGACAACACTTCATTGAATGCTGTTGCCAATATGTAGGGACATTTCGTAATAATATCGAAAGCCTAAAACCAGGATATAAGGCGAACTACATTGTACTATTGTGTTTTTTTCCAAATTAAAGCCTTTCATTAATTTTTAATTTTATGAGAATTTAAGATAAAGTTCAATTGAATGCTGCTACCAACAAAGAAGAAAATATAGTAAAAATATTGAAAGTCTAAACCCGGGGATATAAGGCGTATTACATTGCGTAGTTCTTGTTTTTTTTAGTTTTTATTTGAACTGTGACAAAAGATCCTATTTTTGTTCAGTGGCACCGTAATAACATTACAACACTTGTGATTTTGGTCTCGACTTTCATAAGAAATATCACCTACCGCAGTCGTTAGTTTTATAAACTCCGTTTAGACACGCAAGGAGCCGTAAAATTCTTAGTATCACTATCAAGTGTTTGTCAAGTATTAAAAGTCAAGAACTCAATTTCGCCCCATTTCCTATTTCCGTACTTTTTGTCTTCCGCTCATGCGAATTTCCAACTAGCAAAAACGAAATTGTCGGAATATGGCGAATTTGATGAAGGACTTTTCCGGGAATATTGTACCAGGAGGTTTTGTCACGCGATCCAACAAATCCCTATACATTAGAGATTTCTGATACTTGACATTTCATTCCGAAATCCGATATTTTGGATAAAAAGTATCGCGATCCGATCTGTGACGTCATAACCAAGCTGAAACAAGCAAAAAACGATAAAAATAAAACGTTCAGCGGCATTTTTTTGGTTATAAAGCCAGAACTTGCTTTTGCGTTTAGTTACTCCCGTAAGAAGTTTAGTTATCCTACTATTGTTTGATATTATATTACATTTGATGTTATCAAAATTTTTAAAGTACGACTGTGTGTTAAGAGTCACATAAACAGCCAAAGCTTTTCATAGATTTACTAAGAACCAATTTAGCATAGGCTTTTTGTAGTATTAAACATATCTTCACACATAATCCAACTTTCTGTTAGCCTATAAAAGTATCGTTGATCAAATTCTAGTAAAACCCTAAAACCCAGCATTTTCCGCAGCTTTCGAGCCCTCAATTATCGTGGTCACATTCTCGAGTTTCAATGTGACCTTCAACAGCAGCGGGGTCACAGATGTCAAGGTCAAATATGGGCCGCAACACAGAAGCAATCTTGCAGACTTCACAACAATAAACGTGACAGCTGGAGAATCGTCAGTACAGGTAAAAAAAGACTTTTGTGCGAAGTTAAAACCAATATTTATATTTCTAGCATATAATGCGAGACATACGGCAACGCTATACCAGAGTCTTTAGAGTTTGATATTTTTCTTACAGGCCCAAACAAAGTAATTGCAACATGTTTATCCAACATAATATTTTTTAAAACAGTAACAAACTAGTACTTTAATTAGTTGGAAATAATTTGATTTTATTAGTAATCCTATCAAAGCCCATAAGGAAGTGGCCATAGTTTCGAATATATCTTTATTCATTTCTAACACAGTTGCTACCTACTTGTATATGGACTATGATAATCTTATTACGTTTAACTGCAACCTTTAGCTATTATGCTAAAATAGTAATTACTATTTTTAAGTTGATTTGCGTTCCATGTTAAGGTAAAAATATAAAGAAATAAAAATAAGTCTCGTACCCCTGACCAAGGGTAAAGAGTTGTATAGGAATAAAAACTTCTAAACGCCTTTTTACCTGGTTGTTTTAGATTTCTGGATTGTCGAGCAACACAAACTACGACCTTCGTCTGGAAGGAGTTAATACTTCAAGGTCGTTGATCACGAGTCAAAATTTCATCGCTCGAACAGGTTGGAATGTAGAGTTGCCTGTTAAAAAATGTTTTTTTTTCACGTTCTGTTGTTTCTGTTCTAAATGACGATCTTAAAAGTTGCTTTAAAACAAATATATATATATATATGTATCTATGTCAATAATTTTCCTTTTAAATACTTTTCTACAAAGGAGTATCGTTAGCGGCGTTTAGTAAGTGTAGAACGATGCCTAAAACTTGTACGTTTCAAAAAAACAGTTAAGGTACTTAAATCAAGGGATTTAACATTTTGAGAAAGGTAGCCTAAAATAGGTCAAGATTAGTATTTTTTCGGCCAAAAAACTGCAGAGCTGACCTAGACTTGACTTGTAAACCAAGATGCAGAAAAATATTTTCGTAAAAAGCTTTGTCATCGGACTTGTGATTCTGTGGTGTAATACGAAACCATTATCTCAAGAGGGTGGTTTCCGTACCGACTTGAAAGTGCGTGTTGATTTATAAGGGATTTTCTATGGGCTTTTATAAGGGCTCACTGAAGATTTTGATATTATGGAATAACTCTGTATATACGAGGATAGCTAATTTCGCAACTGGAATTTTAAGCAAATCCTTTACAAAAAGCTTTACGAAGATATTGGTTTATACGTAGTACAAAATATTAAAGCCCATAGAAAGGACGGTATCATTTCGAACGTTTCAAATTACTATTTATTCATTTTCAACCAAATACAACCAACTTTTTGAATTTTACATTCATTCTACGTTTAAACTACAACCTACAACCATTATGCTTCTTAATATATTAGTTTATGATTTGCACTTTACATTTGATTTTCTTTTGAAAAAACGCAATAACGATTTGATAAATGTTTTGTGTGCTCATAAATTTCAATGTTTGCTAAACTAAACTTTACGGGGCCTCAAATTTATTACATTTAATTACAAAATAAATAAGTTAAAAAATGAGTCTCAGGATCAAGAAGTGGGCAGCATTCTATAAGTTTCGAATGTAAAATTTTGAACGTTGCAGTTATTTACTTTTATAATTTTACAACGTATACGAATAAAAAGACCCGAAGCACGGCTGTGCAAAATAATGTCCAATTGTAATGCAATTTGTCTTTAAGCATTGCCACTCGAATTCCAGATCAACGATAATAAGTACTCCCCAACCAATATTTATTCACTTCTACAGCAGAGTTGTATCAATTTCATTAATTCAGTTCAATTACAATTACCCCCTAAATGTTTCAATTACCTTACAATTAAAATTAAATTAAAAACTGTAATTAATTACATCACTACAAATTTTTGGCATTGAAACTTTAATTTTCTCAATATCCAAGTATATAGAGCCAAATTTTAGGAAATTACAATTACAATAAAACCTCTAATTAATTACATCAATTACAATTAGAAATTACACTTGATCTTTGCTCCCCACTAATATTTATTTACTTTCACAGCGCCATCTGGTGCCGAAGTGTTGGCCCACATGTCCCGGCCGACCTTCATCGTCTTGATGTTTGACCTTGACAGAGGCGCCACCTCGTGGGAGGTCAAATACAAAAACACGAGGACAAATGTGGAGACTTTCAAGGTCATTCCTAGCAACCTCAATATCACCTATGGAGCAGTGTAAGTCTAAAAAAGAAAAAATATGGTTAAAATTGAAAAATAACTATAGTGTTATTTATTGTTAACAAACAAGTCGTTTGAATAATACCTGAGTTCCAGCAAACCATTTGCAAAATAATTAAAGTTCACATCATTTTCAACATCGTTGAAGTTACGTCTTACAACAACCTTCAACCATTAGGCTCCGAATAAAGTATTTTTCAACAAAAAGCAAGTCAAAACATTTGCCAAAGCAAGTCAAATTCAATGGTTTTTTAATGTTGTGATGGAGCCGATATACCACGTACATATAAGTAAACATCTAGAGTGGACGACAAAATGCGAAAAAAACAAATCGCGAATACGACGAATATTTGAACCAGTGAGTTGTTCTACCTTGAAAAAAAGTGGTCACAGTTGTTATAAGACGAAGTAAAACACGCAATCAAATAAAAAATTAAAAGTGGGGGGGGGGGGGGGGGGGAAATTAGCATACTTTGAATATCGGTTATAAAGCAATAGACAACTGTTTGGGAATTTCTTTACAACCATTTATTCTAAGTCACGGTTCGGTAACCTTGGGTAACGGAAGACCATCTGATCTCCTTTTCATCAAACTAAAGCCAACTCTGGCCACCTTATTGACTGTAGGTTCTTGAAACAAAAACCTAACCCTATATAATTGATACTAACGGTGTTCAATTACACGTTTAACATTTAGTGTTTTACATTTTAACAGCAGCCTCGACTGGGAAATGGAACTTATCGGAAGATGGTCAATCATATATAAACCCGATATATTATTTAAAAAATAGTAGCCTTTAAAAATGTATTACACCTATAGGCATTGTATTTTTGCCCCAAAACCTTCCAATACAACGTATTTCCGTCATGACAACACTAAGCATTCCTAAAAACGATTGTTCTCCGAGCTAATAGGAGCGGTATGTGTTTTTAATTTAATGTTCTACAAATATAAAAAGATATACATAACGCGTAAGGTACAGGAAGCCACTGGACTCCATGACTTAATTCAAAGTAGAGTCATTAACACGAAAGACTTAAACCACCTAAGTTAAGTCAAGTTTTTTGAAAAAAGTGACTTAAGTTAAGTCAAGGTTTTTTGAAAAAAGTGACTTCAGTTAAGTTAAGGTTTTTTGAAAAAAGTGACTTCAGTTAAGTCAAGGTTTTTTGAAAAAAGTGACTTAAGTTAAGTCAAGGTTTTTTGAACAAAGTGACTTAAGTTAAGTCAAGGTTTTTTGAAAAATGTGACTTCAGTTAAGTCAAGGTTTTTTGAAAAAAGTGACTTAAGTTAAGTCAAGGTTTTTTGAAAAAAGTGACTTAAGTTAAGTCAAGGTTTTTTGAAAAAAGTGACTTCAGTTAAATCAAGGTTTTTTGAAAAAAGTGACTTAAGTCAAGTCATCAACTTGAGTTATTACAACACTGGCTACTTGAGTTTAGCTATACTTGTATTTTATTGTCACACATATTGTACAGTTATTCCAAGAAGTTTTGAAATCGACGGGTAAATTTTTGGTCCAAATCCCCACAGATCTTAGATTTCGAATTAGACGATAAAACTGCAGAAAAAAACACCAAAGATAAGTGAAGAAACAAAAAGGTTCATCGGAACACGACAATAATTATGGCACCTTTAATTTAACAAAATAAGGAAAGAGATAAACATGATTTCGTTCTTCCAGAGTAGGAATGGAAAAACAGACGGAGACCAAGAAACACTTTTTGTCGAGTGAAAATAACGCGTTTTTTTTGTTTTTTTTACCAGTGGTTCTAAACGTTTATGAATGGTGGTCCCTCCTAGAAGAACAGCTATCAAAAAATATTTAATTAATATATTCACCGCAGGTTGACCGGTTTGGACGCAAACACAAACTACAGCGTCAGTGTTCGGGTCTCACAACTCAACGGAGTCACCAATTACAACAGGACTGCCAGTCCGTTTGGACCCACAGTAACCATCAGAACCGGTAAGTAATAAAACGACCAGTCCCAAAAAAAAGCTAGACTGCAGTTTATGCCCTGGTGAAAATTGATTGACACATTTAATAAATTTGTATAACTTTTCTTCCGGAAAATATTGTTTATTAAACGACGTTGACCTTTTTTTTTTTTTTTTTTATGAAGATTTTCGGTATAGCTATAAGTTGTCGAGACGTCGGTACATTTAATAAAATTATTTACTGAAAGAATCATTTTCCAATTGATACATTGCCTGGTAGCAACAGTATATTCATAGAGATTTGCCTTACGATATGAACTTTAAACGGGAACGGTTCATTAAACGATTTTAAATTCAAAAGTGAAGGTTATCAATTAAATTATTAGGGAGTTATTTAAGTATAGAATATAGCAGACATTTCAAAGCGGAAGCTCAAGTTAAAAATTGTTTAATTTATTTGGTCAACTGTATAATATGTGTACATAGCTTTGAAATTTTTTCTCAAAACACGTTCGGTCCGAAAACTTTGTTTTTAAAATGCGGTTTGACTAGGATTGCGTTTTTTAGGCGATTAAAATAAGTGGAGAAATTAACTAGATACCATTCAGACCAAGGTTCAGTCCTTTAAATACATAATTGACTTTCGTATTTAACTATAGATTAAATTGGCATATAACATTTAAGCTGACGAAGCATTTTAGCCCCATATATACTTAATATGTTGATTTTTTAAACGATTAGAGCAGCATTTATTTTTAAGCAACTCGTGCTGAAATTAGCTTTTTAAATTTAGAAGTTCGGCTTAAAATAGTTCATGTACGTTTGAAGAAACACTTAACCTTAAACGGTTTTAGTCCTTAAATACTTTATTTGGCTGGCTTTGGTAATTAACTGAAGATTACGTTTATTTTAATCGACTGTTTGCTGAAATTGGTGTACAACATTTAAGATAAAGGGTTTCAGCCGCTAGAATAGTCCATGTGCGTTTGAAGGAACACTAATTAGGATAGATGTTCGTTATCTGGCAACCAAAATACGCCCGCACTTCGCCTGACGGAATTAACCCGGCGATACTTCAGAAAACAAAAACTAATTCCACCTAAGGCAGGAAAAGCACACAAAACAAGCCCAGAGCTGCCTAATCCGATTTTATTTAGCTAAAATACCTCAAACTTAAAGCAAACTAATTTGGGATCTTTGACCTTAGCATTAAGGCTCCCCGGAAACCACTGTAGGATATCAGGCGCGTTTTTAGTGGAATATCATCAAAAAATGCGATTTTATAAATCATCTTTAAAGCAAGCGACTCTTCAAACAGGAAATGCGCAATTGAAGGAATCTCGTTTCGGGTAAACTTAGAAGTTTTGGTTGAAACTTTTGCCCGTGTCCTGGGTTGAGTTACCGGGTTTTTTTGGGAACAATAGGGCATTGATGACGTAACAGGAAAGTGCGCAACACGTAATAATGCAGAAGCGCGACTTTGAGGAAAATGTCAAGAGGGTCTGCGGCGGGATCGCGACTTAATGGCAGCAGAATGTTTGACAAAAAGTTGCGGAAAAAAACTTTTACTTCTTAGAGTATCTTGGTTATTTGACAATATTTACGTCGAATTTTAGAAAGATTAATCTAAAATATGTCTTAGTATATTTACTACAAGCAGTCAACCATTGTAAACCTGCAACTATGGTTTAATATTGTTATTTTTTTTCCCACATAAATAAAAGGTTAGTTTTTAGTAAGCCATGTCCATTTTTCACCATGCTATCCAGCCACCTTCTTGTTTTATTAAACTATGGTTTCACTTGCATATTAGGTTATTAGCGCGCTTCATCAAATGATTAAATCACGTTACCAAGGTTACCTGTATTAGGCGTCCCATTATGACGTAATTTTGTGACTTATTTTCTGAAAATGTTAATGCGTTCCGGTAAGAAAATCATTCCAGTTTCATCTTGTATTCAAAGAACAAAGCGCTTTTAAAACCGGAGTGAACGTAAAACCATCGCCAAGTATTTCGAGGTTTAATTAAACCTTGCCCGGATTTAATAGCTCTCAACAACTTAGGCAGTTGTCCAGTAGGTTTGAGATTTTACGAGTTAAACTCGCGTTTTCACGAATGTTTTCTTATACAAATACACGCCACACCAACAAATTTGGCGGTATTTGTCCTATTTAACAACTGGACACTCTTTTATAATTTGAAGAGACTATTTAGCTACAAAAAATGTTTATACGACCAGACGCGGATGTAAGATTTGTTCGGCAAAAAAACGACAAAAAACAGAAATGACGTCACAACTTACGTCATAACGTGACATCACAAAGATACATTTAATAGAAACCTGTCGATTTGAGAAGATATCGTTTCGCGCAAAGGTGGCTACGCGCACCCTGAAAGTTGGAACCAACCTTTCCATGGTACTGTTAACAAATTATTATCTTGTGTTTCCAGGCAAACTCTCGGCATTCGCTCGTTTAATGCCAAGCGTTGCTCCAGCAAACGAAAGCGCGATCACCAGTGCAATTGTACAAGCATACAAGAACAATTCAAACGTGGAGGAAGTAAAGTTGCTCGCTTTTAACTCCGATGATCCTGATATCCCAAGTGTCATAACTGGACATTACGAGATAATACTCACAACTACAACGTTCCCCAACAGCAAGCCTCCACTTGTTACCAGTTCCCTGTTCACAAATTACTCCGTAGCATATACAAGTAAGTGCTGTTCTTAATAAAATACTTGTTTTTTCAGTGGATGCTTGTAAGAACCTTAACTGCAAATTTGAAAATTTCACAAACTGTCTGATACAATAGGAAGTTTTATCTTAAATCGTGGAAAACAATGAAATTATTATCAATTAGAAACGTTTTTTAGGAATTAATACTAATATTTTGTTTTTAAAAAAGCATATCTAATCGAAAACAAATTTAAATCTAATTGTATTAAAACTTTAGTATTTTATATCGCACCTATTAGAAAACTGGATTTATATTTAACGAAAAATGAAAAACAAACTTAAATATTCAAATTTAAATAGGAATCTTTGTAAATGGCCGTATTTGTCTAATTGTAAATAAGGTACTCAGGTGAGACCGACAAAATTGACAAATTGTATTAAATTCTCGACAATCTTTCACACTTTGTTAGGTCAAAGTAAGAATGAAAACAATCAAAGTGGACCAAAATAAAGTAAAAACACAAGCAATGTTTTTTAATTGCAATGTTTAATTGTTTCAGTTCCCAAACCCTACGAAAATTCCGCGTTTGGTTTATCTGCCCAACCAACTGATTGCACAAAACCAGTTACTGCAAGTGACACAAGAATTTGGACGCTGTACAACCAAACCGGTGCATTCGAGTCAAAGATACTGACTACTTCCGATAAATTGCCTACAAGTACTATGATTGTCAACTTCAGTCCAACAGGTTGGTATTAACTGGGATTTCAGTGCTGTTTTGTCGCATAATGGATGGCGGTTGTAGCTAGACGTAGAATAAATACCAAAGCCAATGGTTGCCTTTTGAACGTTTCGATTATATCTTAAGATAATGCCTTTAGATAATGGCAACGACTTGACTTAGACTGTTTACAACACTGATAATAACTATATGATAAAGGCCACTTAATTCTTTCTAAATGGCCACTTAATTCTTTCTAAATGGCAACATTTTTTTCCCTTACTTATGTCGACAGATCTAATGCCTGTCTTAATCTCCATACAATTTCTTATTTTCCAACCTGATTTACATACCAACATTTTAATCGTTTTGTTTTGTTAATCACAGGTGTAACTACAGGAGCTGACACGCAATTATTTTCGTTTCAACCGAATCAAATGTACTTCATCGGCTACAGCTACTTCCTCAAGGATTGCTCTGCGGCCCAACCAGAACTCAAGTATTATAACAGGGTTTACGAAACCTTGTTCGCCAACAGAAACAAATACGCCACGTTTTACACAACGGGTAAGTCACTGGTTGCTCTTCCTTGCGAATTTAAGTAAAGATGTCGTGTCACTTGCACTTCAAGACACTGTTTTAAAATTACTTAAGTATTTTGGACAAATGACTTGACTTCAACTTAAGTCATTCAATAAACTATGTTGGGTTAAAATTACGTGTTTTCCATTACCATTTTAACATAAAATCGGGTTATTTATCTCATTTTTTCCACTTGAAACGATTAGATTGGTAGATTGTTGTTTTTTTTGTTGACATATTGGTCATTATCGTACGAGTTTACCAATTGCAATAGTTTATAGCTTTATTTTTATATCAAAGACCTGACTTAGGCAACGGATGACTTAGTTTTACACATGCCTTTATTCCAAAAAATAAGATGAATATAAAAAAATGTTAAAATACATCTTAAGCATTTACACATTCGTTTACTAAAAAAAGTTTATATGCAAGCATTTAGTACACATAGTGATCAATTGAAAAAAGACTTAATCTCTTTAAGTCATGTTAAAACAGTAACTTAAGTTATTACACACAGTGCATTTACCAGTAAGCCGGACTGCCAACCGTGAATGCTTGTATGTTTCAGACGCTACATCAGCAGTTGCCCCTACATTCACAAGTCAACCACAGAGCGACGGTACAAGTGTAAGAGTGACATTCTCCAACACAGTAAGCAGGGTTGTGAGCTACACACTTGAAGCTACATTAGCAAACGGGACAATTATCTCGACGTCAAACCTCGCTGAAGATGCATTGGACGCTGAAGGAAATTATTCGGTAAGTCGTATGTCTCGAGAGATTGTCAAGTGTGCCGCCGAGCTGTTGGTATTTTAAAAATAGGGTAATATAACTAAAACATAAGGTTCCTACAATAAGGCCGGGTAATCAGATGGCACTGTGTAAAGACTAATTGTATTAAAATCTAGACAAGCTTTCGCACAACCGTGCTTCATCAGGTCAAAGTAGGAACAATCGTGATTTCTACTTTGGCCCGATGAAGCACAATTTGTCTTTATATAGAGCCACCTGATTAAATACCTTTAGGAAAGCACGCGAGGTGAGACTTAAATTCACAATAAAAAAAGGAAAATTGATATAATAAAAAATTTTACCTAAAATAAAGTCATCGCTTTCAACTGTTGTTTAAACGAGTTTAACCTGTAAATTTAATTTTTAGTTAAAGAGTGAATTTATCATTTCGTGTGCTTTTGGACTTAATAAACAGCCTAAAAAAAATTTGCCAAACAGAACAACCAAAAGAATATACCTTCGTGCCTGACTTAGGGGGCGGACCGGACGATTTACGTTGACCACCCCTGCTTTAAACATAGATCTGAGACAGTAATAAAACACTTTTTTATACAGGCTACAGGCAATAAGCCCACTGGTCTAATTATTTTAACTTGTTCCAGGTTATAATGACCGGGCTGCCAAAGAACGCTACAACGTCAGTAAGTGCTTACGTCACACAACGTAACCAAGACGGGGCAGTGACGTTACCTATAAGTCTCTCTTCGTTCAACGTCACAACCGGTAGGCCAAACGTCACAATAGGTATATAAGACGTCTGACATATGAGTTTTAAAGTCGGAAAACAGAGATTACAAAATGGTAGGAAAGTCACAAAAAAAATAAATAGAGTTTTTTTTTTCTTCATTTTTCAGAGGAGGATGAATGCGTGACGTTATCGCCTTGCCCCTCTCACTCGACATGCGCCAACACACCAGGGGGGTACACGTGCACTTGCAACCCCGGGTTCGCGCCAAACGACACCAAGTGTGACGACATAAACGAATGCTTAAACGCGAGCGCTTGCGGCTTTACAACTGTTTGTGTCAACTTGGTCGGTAGCTACAAATGTGATGGTGAGTAGTTTGTCCGATGGTTATTTCCGATACCCGATATTTTAGGCAAGAAGTATCGCGATCCAATTATTATTAAAGGAATTTCAGACATGATTTGCCATTAAATACAGCAATTTTTTGCGTGAAGCGTATTTTATTTAAATAGGAGGTTAACAACTTGGATTTCTTTAATTTCTTAAAACTGAAGCTAAATTTTGCGCAGTTGAAAAAAAACTAACTAAAAAAAATCTTATAAAAGTTACAATTTCATCTAGTTTACCTGTTTGGCCATAGTAATGACGTCATTAGTTTTGGTTTTGGATCGGCATCGATACCACCGTAGTATCGGACGAGTACCGATACAACAACTCGGTATCGGGTATCGGCTCCGATCCGATATTATCGGACATCTCTAATACTAACTTTGGGCGGTTTTGATGTAGTCACTCTTTGTATAATTGTTACATCTTTATGTTTAATTTGTTGGTGGCAATATAAATAAAAGCAAGCATTGTTTTTAGCCATTCCCCAACCGACAGCATCGTTCACCGACGTTAATACAACCTACTTTAGAGTGATGTGGCTTGGGAATGTCACCCAAGGTCTTGAATACCAGGTTTGAACTAATAAAGTTACATACGACCCTATAACCGTATTGTGGTCATAAAACAAGGATTTTAGGGGTATATTGATGAAACTGATGGTTTGGGTTTATTTATTCAATATATTAATTTTAACTAACTGCGTAAATCTGCAAACATAGCATTTTTATGATTTTTTAAAGAGTGGAGTATGTTTGCATGTATTTCTGAAATGATGTACATTTAAGTCATTCTACTGAATAATTTTAATTAATAACGTCTCAGATTTTATGTACTATATACAACATATTTTAGAGTGTAGGTTATCTCTCTAAAATTGATACTACAAACCAACATCTATATTGCACAACAAATTCGCCTTCATCAAAGAAATCAGTTTGCCACTTTTACGTAGAATTTTACACACTGGCATTTAAAACAAGACGAAGCCGAAATAACTTTACTATCCTGCACTTTAATGCCACCTAGCGACGAGTTTGACAAAACAAAAAAGGCTTGCAATCTCGATTGCCACTTTGCTGAACTATGCTTTACATTCAGTTTAAGGCTCAAAAGCATTTGTTCTAAACTGCGGACAATAAGTGAAACTTACATAGACACAATGTATACTCTGTAATCAAGCTATTCTGGAGTTGTACTGGCCAACACTAACGGCACCCATATATAGTAAACAAGATGCCTTCGGAGAGGCTTATCGCAAATCAGTCGTATTTTACGATTTTAATGTAAAAACAACAACAAAAGGAGCATTGCTGAAAGTAGAGAAGTTTTACCGCGAATGAAATTGTCACGCATGAAATTGTCAAAAGATGACGTCACAAAGTTACGTCATAACGGAACGTGAAAACAAGTAACCTTGGCTTAGAAAACCTGAGGTTACCGCTCGATGTAGTGAACAAAAATGTAACTGAAATCTTGGTTTAAATACCTGGTGAAAAATTACAATGTTTTATTGACATAAGTAACTAAATAAAATTATTTTACCGGTGCGCCGTCGGTGACCGTTTTGGCTTACGTCTAAGGAGTTGTTCTTTAAAAGGAAGTGATTTCAAGCTCCATTGACTGGCTATGAGATTAATACACGCCCAGCATGGTTAGTTAACAGCGCAAAACGTCCAAACCCTTTGGTATTTCATGAAATGGAGGAACTAATGACGGCCCCAAAGCGGCCATATTTCGAGAGGATCCTTTTGAAACAAAACGATAATCTCACAAAGCTAACAATATACATATTGATACATTTTATGATTATTTGTCGCATGTTGTGCATCGACTAACTCAAATAGGGCCAAAAAAAGGCCTAGAAATTCTCGCGCGATGTTGGGTATTTATTGAAGGGGTTACCAATGTGGGTTTACCAACGCCAGTTTCGATCACGAGCCAATTGTTGCGTCAACAATCAACAATGCGCTATGACGTACGCGGGGTTTTCCCAGCGTTGCTAGGCGACGGTCGGTTGTTAAGCTCGAGGAATGCCGACCCGAACCAAGTTGTTTTGTTCGTTTGTACCCAGGGTAGAAAATTAGTTTTGGGGTATTTCCAGCTGTATTTTTAGTTGTGCAATATCTTTAAAAGCTTGAACAGTAAATATCATTTCAGGTGATACACATTTGCATGAAAGTTATTTAGACCTTGAAGAAACATTATATAACTGTATCTTCAATTAACGTCTATAAGTCTACACAGCATTGTTTGTTGTTTCTACTATTCTGTGCCGAACATTAGATACCAATTGCACACATTGTGAGCCTGATTGAGCAAATAGCCCAAGTGGTGTTTACACATCCAGGTAAAAAATGAGCTTTTTAGTTTGCAATTTAAATACAATATCACAAATGACTCTAAAAAGCTATTTTAACAAGAACCAAAGTCTTAAACTAACGCTAGGTAAAAGGTTTTTGTACCACTCTAATAAACACACTATGGTTTTTACTTGTACGATAGTTTCGCCTGTACGACTGCTATGTGTGCATTGGACGTTGTTTAGTGTGGCGACAGAAGGGCCAGACATCAGATATATACGAACATAGCGCCTTTTAGGGTGTTTTAGCCGAAACGGTCTTTAAAAGTATAGATGTAAGTATGACTATAATAATTTTTAAATACTTAGTCTTAGATGAAACGCAACTTAGCGAAATTATATATATATCGTTGCCCTGAAGATTACCTGAATAGGTCATTGAAACGTTTGTACATGTAATTAAAATATATAACAAATTTATAATTGATAAAATGCCAGTAACAGTATATTCATGCGATAAAATGGTTCGGTGCCTTTTCAGATGCCACGAAACCTTAAAAACCTCCATATTCGTTTCTACATCTAAAAGTTTGTTATTTGTTGCAGGTGAATGTATCAGGTGCGGGAAGCAGTTGGTCGCAAACCACATCAGCTCTATCTGTGGGTTTCGGAGGTTTAAGCCAAGGAACCAACTACACAGTTGTTATCAGTGTTGTGGGAAAAGCGGTGTCAAGCACATCAAGTCAGGCAACTGGTTCGTTGAAGCTGTTATAAATATGTTTTAACAGTATAAGCCGCAATCAATCGAAGTTTAGACAGCATTTAAAAGATTTTACCAAGTGGAGATTAAACTATATACTTTCGGGCTTATTGGAAGCCCAAACTAGTAATTCCAAAACACCAAGGGGAACCTTCACTTCCCTGCCAAGCTATTTCGTTTATTACCATACAGGTTTACAAATAACTTCTTTTAATTGGGGAGTGTTCAATTTACTTGGTCACAGACTTTGCATGTCATTATTAAGTCGATTTCACAACGCCTTTGCGTGACAGTATCCCTAAACAGTTGAAAAATGTCAATTTTATTGAACCGTGCACATGTTTTGACCACCTAAATGCTGCTTAGATTATTTCCAGCCCACTAGTCTGGAACGTTTGTGTTGCCAGATCATCCCTGGTAAAGTTTGCGGTTTAATCGAGTCAAAATTGGTCAAGTGCGCCATTACGCAGGCTACACACTTGCTACCATGAACCCTAGGTTGCTTAGCACACGTGGTTCTGGATATTCTCGTGTGGGATTACTAAGGTTGTCCGATAATATCGGATCAAAGCTGATATCGATGCCAACTATAGGTGCCGATCCGATAGCAAATTCATATCGCAATTTTAGCTATGATTTGCTATCCAATGCAGTTATTCTACCTTAAATGGTAATTTCTTAAAAAAATGATAGGTTGAAAATTGAAGGTAACTAAACTTCATAACGCTAAAACAAATTTCGGCATATTTAATAACCTAAAAAAATTACATTTAAACGTGTCAAATTAGTTTATTTTGCTTATTTGAGCAAAGCAGGGCCGTTTCTTGGTGTCGGATCGGACCTTAGATTATTTCCAGCCCACTAGTCTGGAACGTTTGTGTTACCAGATCATCCAGAAGGTAAAGTTCGCGATTTAATCCAGTCGAAATTGTCCAACTGCTATAAAGAAGCTTACGCAAGGAACCGTATGAATTAACATTACTTGGCACTCGAAAATTATCGTGTGCGGTTGTATCCCAAAAATAATTATAATGAAAACGTCATGTATTATTTAGGTTTTTAGGACAAAATTTGTTTTACCGCTAAAAGTTTTGCTACCTTCAGTTGCATGGTTGATATTGAATTACAATAGTCACTCGCTAGTCGGGCGAGAAATCAGCACTCGTCCTGATAAAATAAACGCTAAAGATTTACGCAATATAATCGACCTCAGGCGTTGAATTTAAACATTATTGATACAGTTCATGAAATGAACACCTTTAGTAGGTCTCATAACATCAGCCGATTTGCGTAAGGGCATTCGCCAGTAGGGCAAGTGGGTGTTAATCAACGCTCGCCTGGAACGAATAGCACTTGACATGGTAAAAATATCAACCCTAAGTTGTCAACCTGCAATTTTTAAAAACTACTTTTAAAAGTACAAATCGCTGCGTTGTAGCGTAAATCATGACTGAAATCCACAAGTCAATTGACAGAAATACCACCTTAGTATCGGACGAATACCGATACGATACCACCTTAGTATCGGACGACAACCGATTATTCCACTCGGTATCTAGTATCGATATACCATTTAATCACCTTACCTTCTGTCCTTTTCCTGAACAGTTCCCTCCAAGATCAGCGGATTTAATGTGACGTCAGTTGGCAGTGACTCAGCATCTTTTGAGTGGCATGCTGCGTCATCCGGCGTCATAATAGGAATAACCTTGACCCCCGTGACCTCTGCAAGAAGAAAGAGAAGATCAACGATCAGCGAAAGCGTAAGAATAAAATAATTCTATACATGCCGGTATTTGTTTGATTTGATATTAGTTTATAAATTTAATACGAAAACCGTACATTGTGTTTCGAAAAATAGCTGCTGAACCTGAATTTCTTATACCTTCAGGGTCAAGTGACTCGGTAACCATTTTGTGGTTCTTCGTTAATCCTCTGCTACTGTGTCCGCATTTGTATTAACAAATAAATAGTTATCTTATCTCATGAGGCAAAAAGGGGGGAATTGGCATTTAAAATTATATGTGACAATAATTTTTGAATTCTTACACCTTCACAGTCAACTGACTAGATAACTGTTTTACAATTATTTGTTGATTCATTGCTACTGTGTTAGCATTTATAGCGAATAAAAAGTTATCAGTTATATTAACGCACAGCTACAATTCCTTGTGTTTTATTCAGTTCACTGGCACCAATGGAACGCTAAGTGGTCTGTCATCTGGTACTTCCTACAACGGAAATGTTGTTCCCAAGATTGGCGCAAGTTCCGGAGAAGCTCTAACGTTCAGTTTATCAACAAGTAAGAGCAAATAACATAGATAGATTTTTGTATATGGCCGTATTTGTCTAATTCTATATCGGGTAATTAGGTGGCACTGTATAAAGACAAATTGCGTGGAATTCTGGACAAGCTTTCGCACAACCGTGCTTCATCAGGTCAAAGTAGAAATGAAAATGTCACGCAGATCCTTCTGTTACAATTTGTCTATATATAGTGCCTCCTGATTACCCTATACATGAATTTGGTAAGATGAGTTATTTAAGATTAATATGCCAAAAACTTTCAAGGCATTTAATAGAAATACCGGTATATCAAAATATCACGCGTTCGCTTTGCCGCAATGGTTTAAAAGTCTACAGGTGCGCCCTGGCCTAAAAAAGGTTAAAAACAGGGAGTCGAACCGGAACTTTTCATAAGATTTCAAGGAGCCGAACCGGAACTGAACCGAATAATTTGAAAGTACCTGAACCTTAACCGAACCCGAACCTATAAACAAAAGCGGTTCGCTCCTGCATGACGTCACAACTTTTATTTTACAGAGTCAAGTTACGCCATGTTCGAAATTTTATGAAAAAATATAAATATTGAATAAAAAAATCGTTCATTTTTTTATTTTTTAGCTATTTCAATATTGAGTTACTGTTTTTTTTAATAAGTCACGTAACTTGGATTAGATGACTTACAATGCAAAGATTATTCTCTACATTTATCGACCCACATTTTGAGATTTAACGTAAATTATATCTTATCTGAACCGGAACTTACGAACCGGTTTGAAATAACGATGGTCGAACCGCAGCTGAACCGGAACTTTTAAATTTCTCGATACTGAAACCGGAACTGAACCGGATCCGAAAAAATCCTTGAACCCGAACCGAACATGAAAAGTCAAATGTTGACAAAACGGTTCTCAATATAAACACCATCACCAGGTTTTCCGTGGTAGCCTATTACCTATAGCTGAGCAACGTTCATTTTACTGAAATAACGTACCATCGCGATTTATGCACCGTATTGCTCACAAAATACACTTAGTCTGTGCCAATTTTTAAAGTGTGAAACGTTTATCCTAATTATTTTGGCTATCAATGAAAAAAATTAATATCAGTTTGTCAAATTGTTGAAACGTGTTCAGATTTTTAATCGTTTACAGTCATCAGGTTTCAATTTTACATATTTTAGGTCTGATTTTAACAGCCCTCATATTTTTTAACATCTTTAGGTTGACTTTATAAATATGCCACCCTTATGATTTGCAGACCATGCAAATGCAACATGCATTGACTTCAGCTGCTCCTGTAATGCCGGGTTCACTGGAAATGGAAATTCGTGTGTGGATATTGATGAGTGTACCAATTCTCCCAACCCTTGTAATTCAAATGCAAATTGCACCAACACAGATGGTAGTTACACTTGTGCTTGCAAGACTGGTTATTCTGGTGATGGTTTTAATTGTTCAGATATTAATGAGTGTACTAATACTTCAAATTCTTGTGATTTAAATGCAAATTGCACCAACACAGATGGTAGTTACACTTGTGCTTGCAAGACTGGTTACACTGGTGATGGTTTTAATTGTTCAGATATTAATGAGTGTACTAATACTTCAAATTCTTGTGATTTAAATGCAAATTGCACCAACACAGATGGTAGTTACACTTGTGCCTGCAAGACTGGTTATTCTGGTGATGGTTTCAATTGTTCAGATATTAATGAGTGTACTAATACTTCAAATACGTGTCACTCTAATGCAAATTGCACCAACACAGATGGTAGTTACACTTGTGCCTGCAAGACTGGTTATACTGGTGATGGTTTCAATTGTTCAGATATAAATGAGTGTACTAATACTTCAAATTCTTGTCATTCGAATGCGAATTGCACCAACACAGATGGTAGTTACACTTGTGCCTGCAAGACTGGTTATACTGGTGATGGTTTCAATTGTTCAGATATAAATGAGTGTACTAATGCTTCAAATTTATGCCATTCAAATGCAAAAAAACCTAGTTTTTACTTGTTGTTTGAATTTGTCGCAGTCGGTATATGTTTTGTTTCGAGTTTTTTTTTAACATTTGTAATAAGTTTTGGTGCCTGCATTGAAAAAACTAGGTTATGCGTTAAGTTACAACAACTAGATTATTAATTATAAATAGTTTTATGGATTTGTTTGTTAGTAATTAGAATTATTATGGATTAAACAATAAGTCATATACTAAAGCTCTGTCGTTTTCTGATTTTCTTTTAAATTGCTTGAGTATAATATCGCGTACATCACGTTGCTAGTAAATCTATCGGGAAGGCAGGAAGGTAAAATCAGCTTGGTTAGGGACAGCAAAAAAATCTTTGACAAGAGATTGCATTTAAGGAAAGCTCGATAGGGCAGTCAATGCAATACTTGATAAAAAAAAATTTCCTTGATTAAAACAACTGTTATTGAAAACTATAAAATTTTTAGTTAGATTGTAAAGCACGGACGAGTACCGATACTGTCGGACGAGTACCGATACAACCGCTTTAAATCGGATATCAACTTTAATCTGATATAATCGGACAACGTGAGACGCGAGTTCGAACCTATTTAGAGGCAAACTTTATCGAATATATCAATTCGATTTCTACGCAACAAAATAAGACTTGCAAAGAACACGAAAAATTTCCATTTTTTGCAAACTAATTGACGAGAAATTAGAATTTATTTTGATCATTAAATACTCTAGTTAATATCCCGCTTTCCCCGTTAACAGAAAGATGTTTTGTAACAGTCCATAAAATAATAAACGAGTACGCAAATAAAATGTGTGGTAAAAGGCGAAACATTTTCACGACGTTGATAAAAAATTCCAAGGGCTGCGCCATACGTCACAATTTGATACGAATTTATGCTTCGAGCAAAAGTTTGCACCACCAATGTCCACTAAATGTCGCTAAAGAGTGGTTGCGCTGACAAATATTTTGTTTTTAAGCCATCCACAGCCCGGGGTTTTGCCCAGCAAACACAAAAAAGTACGTTAGGCCCGAACGAACTTGTTTTCGAATGTGGCTGCGACGACATAAAAACTTGACGATCCAATTAAACTTAGTACCTGCAATAAACTGATCAAATATAACGGAGCCGCCGAAAGGTCCGTTTTAATGAGCGCAATTTGTTCTCTGTTTGTCAGTAATTCTGTAATGTCACCGATTACGTTGTATTCTTTGTCTCGTGCTACTTTGTTGAATTACATTCTGTTCGGACATCCTGATTTAATTTGCTCTGAATCTCTCCTTTTATTTAACGCTGTGCATGACTTTTTGTTAGCTTTGAGTAGATTTTGATGTAAATTCTTTCTAGTGTCCAATATTGAGTCTTTACGTGTTGTTCCTTAAAACCGTTTGTTCTTCGTTATAATGGTGTCACGACAAAAGGTTTTCTTCAGTCGTAAGACTGCCACCTGATTGTCGTTAAATCAATAAAAAAAATATATAACCGAGTTAAAAGGAGTGCGACTGAACCACAGCACATTGTAAAATTCATGTTTTCGGTGGGACATACACTTAACATTGTTTTCGATTTTGAAAACAATTTAACAAAAAACGTAATACAGACCGGGGATGTCCGATAACTCTGGATCGTAGACGATATCCGATACCAAGTGATATAGTATCGGTACTTGTCCGATACTAGGGTGGTGAAAATCTTCGTCCAAAAGTGAAATATTTTTCAATTTATCGTGTTTTAAAAGCTCAACGACTCAGACAATGTCCCTCGAGGAATTTTATTACAGCAGTCGACAAACGAGTCGATTAAATTTTATTCTGGCCGTAAACAAGCCATTTGTAGATTCAATCCGCTTTTCCGAAACTATCGGGCGTAATTGGTGCAATTCCAAGTCCTAACAAAACAAATAAGGAGCAAGAGACGGTAAAATGACACAGAAAACCTAGTTTTTACTTGTTGCTTGAATTTGTCGCAGTCGGTATATGTTTTGTTTCGATTTTTTTTAACATTTGTAATAAGTTTTGGTGCCTACATTGAAAAAACTAGGTTATGCGTTAAGTTACAACAACTAGATTATTAATTATAAATAGTTTTATGGATTTGTTTGTTAGTAATTAGAATTATTATGGATTAAACAATAAGTCATATACCATAGCTCTGTCGTTTTCTGATTTTCTTTTAAATTGCTTGAGTGTTATATCGCGTACATCGCGTTGCTAGTAAATCTGTCGGGAAGGCAGGAAGGTAAAATCAGCTTGGTTAGGGACAGCAAAAATCTTTGACAAGAGATTGCATTTAAGGAAAGCTCGTTAGGGCAGTCAATGCAATACTTAAAAAAAAATTTCCTTGATTAAAACAACTGTTATTGAAAACTATAAATTTTTTAGTTAGATTGTAAAGCACGTCTGGTTGAACTTAGTTTGATATTGAACCGGCGACGATACCCTTCTATAGTATCGGACGAGTACCGATACAACCGCTTTAAATCGGATATCGACTTTAGTCTGTTATAATCGGACAACGTGAGACGCGAGTTCGAACCCTATTTGGATGCAACCTTTATCGAATATATCAATTCGATTTCTACGCAACAAAATAAGACTTGCAAAGAACACGCTTTTGTGTATAAATCGAACAAGTGGTATTCCGTTAAGGTAAATAACCATTGCCGCACACTATCAGCATGTCGTCACAAAGCATAGTTTGTTATATAATTCCAGATAAAAAATCGATTTAATTAAAATTTATTCTCTTTTTAGTGGGGATGATTTTACCTACAAGCTTTTAATAAAGATAAAACATCGTAAGTATTTAAATAACGACTTTGATTTCTGCCTGAAAGGAATTAAAAAAAGTAAAACCTATGATTGTCAAAATGTAGGCTACAAACTTGAACAGATTTAAAGCAAAAAAATGAAGCAGTTGAAATTATTTTGATCCGCGAAAGCCAATCCAAGGCACTATCAATGGTTTACATCAATACAGGTTTTGTTGATATAGCGTAGTGGCGCTGATGAAGTACAATAGGCGCATGAGAATGCACATAAAAGCGCTCTTGCAAAATACACACAGCAAATATTAGAGGTCTGGGACTTTTTGGTCTCGCCTAGTCCAACTCTTTGTTGAATTTGCGGAAATTCCACCCTTGAGCCTTCGTGTTCGAATTTAAACATAACTTTAAAGGCAGAAATATTGCGACGGGGTTTTTACGTTTGGGGTTGGCATCTAACCAAAGGCACTACAACGCTGGCACGTGATGAAAACCCATTGTTCGGTATTAAAGGGCCACAGTCCAACCTCAGATTAACTTTTATTGTCGACGAACGTCAATTTATCTTGTATTTAAACTTTGTTTTTCTTATCGCAGATATACAGACGGTGAAATATGAGATGTCAATAACTTTACTTTTGAATGGATCAATCATGTTTTTTTTGATTTGTATGTGAAACATAAAAACTTTGTTGCATCATGGCTTGGGGTTGTAGTTGGACTTAATAGCAAAGCCTATACAGAAGTAGCTAGCATTTTGAACGTTTCCAATAAATCTTAAGATAATGACTGGAAGTTTGTCGGTAAGTTATTTGCATCAAATTAAAAGTTGTTTTGGTCAGCAGACAACACAAACGCAACATTAAGCGAGCAAATTGTTTTTAAGAAGAAATCGATTTAAAAAATGACCTTATTTTTGAGGGTTTTGACAAAAAAAAAACATCTGTTGAAAATGAATAAAGAGTTATTCGAAACGTTCAAAATGATACCTGCTTCTGTATGGGCTTTGATATTCTTATTACGTCTTACTTTAAAAAACAAATTGAGTTATTTAGCATTAATGGAACATTTAGATGTTCTAGTATTTATTATTGTGAAAAGCCTAAGTTTAACCCGGGTTAGATGATCTTATAGGATTCAGCAAAATAGCGGTGGGCAGACGAGAAAAAATGGGGTAAACACGGCACAGGTGTCATAAGGTCAAAATGTCGGTGAAGCGTTCAGCTATGTAGACAACCTGCGCGGTCACACTCTTTGCAAATGTAAGGGTCCGAAAAATTTCCAGGAATATTCCTCAAAAGTGTTTTTCACTGAAATTGTTCAGTTGTTGTACAAGCTTTAGTACACGCGTGTTCTTGAACTTTTTTTTGAGATGAAGTCATAAACTGACAACGTAAAACGAGTTGACATGAAACCTGCTGTTTTTGATTTAAAAAATACAAGCATTAAATACAATTAAGGAGAATGCGTTTTTATTTCAACTTTCAAATTTTACACAACGATTTTAATAGAGCATTTATGGACCCCCTAAAACTTGTCCACCTACCCCGAATAACGGGCCTCAGCTTAGCAACCTGCTTGATGAAATTGTTCTATTTTCATGTAATATTTAAATCGTTTTATAGTAGAGCACACATAAACATTTATATACAGAACTAGTTTTTCAAACGTTTTAAGTTAAACAATGTACCTTAAATTATAACTATTTAAGCTCTTTGCAAAATACAACTTAAACTGGCCTAAATTTGTTAGAGGGTTATCATAGTAAAGCAGTCATGTGGAAGGTGCTTAAAAAACATAAACACGCGTCTGAGTAAGAACAGCGCTCCAGCATTTTGATAAGCTGTTGATTTGAGAGATCTCAAGTGTATCGTGACTTTTGTTGGTTCGGAAGTTATTCATATTACAAACATGGAATGCAGGCAAGCATGCGAAACTTGAATGTATACTAATATAAACCATCGATGTTGGATACTTAACATTTTATTCCGATATCAATACTCGATATTTTGGACATACAAACGATCGCGATCCGAAACCAAATGACGTCATTGCTCTGCTCAAATAAGCAAAATTATTTTTCATGTAATATTTTCTCAGAAATTTATCGTTTTGATCGTGAAACATGGCTGTTAATTTGGTATCGGATCGGCACCGATACCCGAGTATCGTCGATACCACCCTTGTATCGGAGGAGTACTAAAACTACCACTTGGTATCGGCTGTGATACGATATTATCGGACATCCATATTCATAAGATAGTTAATAAATTTGTGGCATTTGTCGAATGGCTGGCCTGGCATGAAGCATGACCAACAAGTAAAATTGCAAGTTGTTACGCGTAATGAGGGACGTTGGTCTTTTAAAAAAAGTAGGCCGCATTTTTTCTTGTGTGTCACAAAATTTAAAAAAGTTCCGTTTAAGCTTATACGGGTGACCTTATTGAATCGGTTCATTTATTTCCAGCAACAGAGACCTATCAGTTTACGACTCCAATCCTGATAGAAGCGAATTTGCGAGTAAAACGATTTGAACAAACACAGGGGTTGTAAAAATACAAAAAAGCTCTTTATGGGATGGTAGAAATGTGATTTTTTTTTCGTTTTTGTACAGCAAACAGTGTAAGCACCAATATTTTTTTTCAATTTTCGTTTTTGTACAGGAAAAATAAAAATGAAGGTAGCCTATAACCC
Organism: Ascidiella aspersa; assembly: GCF_963924565.1. Lineage (NCBI taxonomy): Eukaryota > Metazoa > Chordata > Ascidiacea > Phlebobranchia > Ascidiidae > Ascidiella > Ascidiella aspersa. Next base: position 33,146,591 of record NC_139450.1, read on the forward strand.
TGTATGAATACAGCGTTAATGTACATGAGGAATTTATAGAAAAATATTGCTGCTTACACTGTTTGGCATATAACTTGGAGAGTAAAAATAGTTATTCTTGGGTTACAGTAATAGTGGCCTACGCTTGCCTTCTGTCAGAGCGTTTATGTCATTTACTAGAGCGTTTATTTACAGAATTTTTGTCAAAGCATTTTTATTTAAACATTTGCTGTGGGCATACATTGTTGACAAATCGTTTGTAAACAGAATAATATTACGATTTCATTAACTATTCTAGATTTTGTAGTTTTATGGAAACAGTAGAACCAGGTGTTTGAAATCAATCAAAATCATAAGATAACTTTATTCAAACGTCTACATTCCGAGGGTCCTTACATGCCATCGCGAAATTCCCATATTGACGCGCCTTCGCAATTCTCACGTGTTTGTTTAGTTTCAAATTCCCCACCGTCTATGACGTAACAGAATAAGGTCTGCCACAAGCGTGTTTTTTCCTGCTGGAAACCACAACGGCCTTTTAAAATCACGCGGCATAGAGCAGCTTGTGAAAGCTAATTGGGCTACAGTTGTAGCACAGAAACAGTATTTTCAGCATCAGTTGCTAGGTAAGAATACTGTAGCACAGTGTTTGTGCGAAAATTATAAATAGTTCGCGGCACCCTTACTCGTATTTTTGCTGAGTGGTTAACTGTAACATTACAATAAACAAGATTAAAACAGAACATTAACTGTGCAACAAGGTTGAAAACACCTTTTCAGTTTTTGGCACTTTTATTGTACACAAAAAATTGTATCAAGAAGCTTACCAATAGAACGAAAATTGGAATCCTAAAGAATTTGAAATATTTCTTGGCACTCTGGGCGTTCAAAACGGCCCCCCAGAGTGCCGCGGGGCACCTAGGTTGAGAACCACTGCTGTAGCCCTACAGCAAACCAAGCGTAGGCGCTTTTCAAGAAACCTAACATATTTTTGTAAGGGTTTTAAATTGCTAACATTATTTGAGTTAGGATGCGAGTTAGCGTTTGGGTTTCGGCGGGCCAAGTATAAGTATTCTATTTATTAGTACATCTAAAGCCATCGCAAACTAACCGAATCTGAGGGTCAATTAAGCAAGTAAGGCAGGCCAGAAAAACAACTGTTAAACACTTGTGTCGTGGGTGTCTTTGTAGATTGCCGTATTTGTCTAATTCTAAATAGGGTAATCTTGTGGCACTATTTCAAAGACATATTCTCGACAAGCTTTCGCACAACCGTGGTTCATCAGGGCAAAGTAGAGCTTATGTGTATCTTTCATTGACTATTTTATTTATTCTCTAACTTATTTATTTCTTCCTTGCAATATCAATTTTGACAACTCGTTTCGTTGCTGTAAAAATATGGTAGGATTCCAGAGAAGCGCCAAAGCGTGTATTCGCACAACATATAGCAGAAATAACATCCGTTAAGTGTAGTCTACCCTAGATTACTCTTAAATTGTCGCCATCCATAGTTTCAGGTTTCGTCGGCGCTCAAGCCTCGCTATTATGACGTAACTATGATAGCCGCTTTTTCTCCCGAGGTTAACTTTGATTGATAAGTTCCCAGTTTTTCTCAACCCATATAGAAGGCCAAAAGCCGGGTGGCCGTTTTATATGGTTGGGTCGCCGACTGCAGTAGTTCACATGGTTATTGAAACTGGTTATAAGCAAGATTTGCCAAAGTTGTTGGAAGCAATACAAAGATATGGCTCATATTACGTAAATTCGAAGTAAATATTTTCAATGTAAAAAAAAATAAAAATAGCATTTGGGAGAAAAATCGAATTTCAAGACTGGTTCAAGAAAAATCATAGCAACTCCAAACTTGGGCGGCTTCAGACCCTGAAAAGTAGTTGCACAAGCCTTAACAGTTGGTAGTAAAATAATTTCGGGATAAACTTAGTTTACAAGTGCTAAGATTGAAAGCACTTAACCAAATTTTCACTCACGTTTTGTTCAAGAATGCAAACTGCAAATTGTTGTTAGCGTAAGCTTACTAAAGGTTCAGTGAAGAGAATTGGGTCGCTAAAGCTTTGCAGTTTTACTTACACTTAGTATTGAAAAAAAGGTTAAGCATCGATTTAGCGGAAAAAGTTATTGGTGAAGGCGATTCAAACCTCGCAGTATTAAATGGTTGAACGTTCCAGCCTAATTTCTGGTGTTCTGAAAAGCGGGGATTTTATTCTTAAATGGCGAAGACTAGCTTCGCGTCGCCATTTGCGAGTAAATACGCTATAGGACAGTGGTTCTCAAACTTTTTTGAGCGCGACCCAAATCTGAGTTTTATGAACATCTCGCGACCCAAGCCTCAAACATTAAAAAATGTGTTTTCTGACGTGCATGAAATACAAAAAGACACAGATAACCAGATGTAGTAGCCTTTATGAAACAATCATTTATTACAAACAAATGATTGATTCTAACTTTCAACAATACTACCTGCAAGTAGTGACCTAGTGCTTTTCAACGCGTGGGATGGGTACACACTTGTGCATATAAAAAAAAACTTGTAATGCGGATGACTAACGTCGTGCGGATGAAAATGGTGCATTATTATCTTTTATTATGTGTAATACAGTAATCCAATAAGCTAATACGCCCACTTATTCGTTACAGGTACAATAATATAGTCTCGTATAGTGGTTCATTGCAGCTTAAGCTATCTATTTTATATCGGTCAAGGCTTAGGAACACGGTTAACACACAAACCCTTTCATTGTTATTTTACAAATAAAACTAAAGGTTGCAAACTTACTGAGCTGGTTTCGTGCGGGTGGAAATTTTTCGAAAAAAAAGTGCGGATGGAAATTTTAAAGCTTGAAAAGCACTGACCTAGTTGAAAGGAACAAAACCTATAGCTAGCATAGAAAGAAACGAACCTATAGCTTGAACTGAAACGGACGAGTTTCTGCTCAGGACGTCAAGTGCGAATAAATAAAACACAATATTCTTAATTCTAATCCCAAGTTTATCAGTGACTACTACGGCACTATAAAAACGTTAGTCTAACAGAATTTAGAGCAGCGGTTCCCAAACTGGGGTCCGTGCAGCTGTTTCAGAGGGTCCGCAATAAGAATTGAATTAGTCCTTCAGTTTTTCAATATTAGTCTATGTTTTAAACATTGTCTTTCATCAATCTTAGTCTTTAGTTATGCTTTATTATTCGATAATAAAGCGTGTTTTATTGTCTCTGGTGACATCATAAAGCATCTATATTATGCTGTATTATCTGCTATCCACAAATCGCTAGGATTAGTTAGAAAGTTGTGACTGCACTAGTGTACTACAGGGGTCAACTGACCCTTGATTTTTTTAGGGGCGCGAAATATCAGTATAACCGCAAAGGGTCCACCAGGCAATCTTTTTAGAAAAGTTTGGGAACCGCTGATTTAGAGGTATATGTTGTAATACGAGCTAGCAGAATATCTTCATAAAACATAAAAAGTAATAAAGCAAATGTGCAGCTACCGCTTACACCAGTCTTATAGCTACTGTAGTTGGCTATGATTATACTGTAGTTGGCTGCCACCAAAACGTTTATAAAACCACTTATGATGCAATAATCCAGGTTACAGAGTTGAAGCCACGTGAAATGCTTATGATGCAATGTTTCAGTCATAATTGAATTTAAAATACTTGAAAAATGAAATGAAAGGAAAAAAGTTCGTTTGCGCAAAATTGAATCACCGTAGAGCGACCCATTTTTTGACCTTGCGCGACCCAGAGGACCTTCGAATATTTGGGAGACTAGGCCTGATTTTTAGTGTGGTATGTGTTCAGCCACTATTATGCAACGCTAAGGAAAATGAATTTGAAGGTAATATTTAGAAGGAATGAATGTAATGTTGCCGCTTAAATCGATTATAAAATTGCCCTGGTAAAGATTTCCCGTATAGCTTATCAAATCGCCGGTACATTTAATAATTATCAATATTTGTCGTAAAGACAATTTTATAATCAATATTTAGAAGCAAGAAGGTTTGTATGAAAGTTTGTACAGAAAAATGAATATGATTTATTAGCAACGTTCAAATGTGCCGTAACTACTGCTTTGGGCTTCGGTATTTATTCTACGTCTAACTACAAACTCCAGCCATTATCTTAAGGTTCATTCAAAACGATGAAAAAATGCTACTTACTTCTGTATGGGCTTTAATATAATCATTCTACGTCTAACTACAACCTATATGTGTAAGTTTTGACAGTTGATCAATAAATTTTATTTAAAAATATTATGTATTTAACATTGTACAGATAAATAAAGTCCTTTGTGGTTGATAAAGCAGCGAAAAATACATTGGCCAGGAAAATTGAGTTTAGCGGAACGAGAATTTGCAGAAAAAGCACAAATGACTGTTATGAGGCGTTCATGATGCTAGGTTAGTGTGGAAAAAGGGTTACAAGAAATGATGCGAAACCGTGGCCTTAAACTGCATGACGGCTCGTGGATTTCACTGCATTGTACGTTGAGCGCGTTAGGCCTGTCTATGCGTAAAATCCAGGTTTAAGCGGGCTTGGGTTTAAGGACAAGGCGAGTGAAGATTAAAAAGTTTTTAATGGTTTAGAGTAGAGGCCTAAACGTATTGAATTCTAAGCATTTTGTTCTACTCGATTAGAGTAAAAGCTATATATTTGTAAATAGTCATTTGTCGGTGAAAAGCTATATTGAGTAAAAAAGTTCCACATGATTTCGGCTTAAATAAAATCAGACACTCTATCTCTTAGGGCGTTAGGCAAAACGCTATACTTTGTTAATAGTCATTTTTTTGGTAAAATAGTTACATCTTAAATAAATATATTTGCCTTAATTTCAGCACAAAATAGAATTAGGCACCTGAGTAACGTGAAATAGACCAATTTACAACGTTCGTTTTTATATTTCAGATATTGTTGATCTTAGTGTATCTTGTGTAAACAAATGTGTTAAGTCAGCCATTGAACATAATGGCATCGATGAGTCGGGTTTATGCGCAGCTCTTAACGTCATTAATCGTTGCAATCTGCTTTGTCTGCAAAGTTTCCGGTAAGTTATGAACAATATCTACTTGCTTTTCGCATCACCTGTGTAGTAATTACGGCACGCGTCGTGTAGCTGATATTACTACGTCAGATTATGGTAATAATACCATTAAGGGAATCTTGAGTTTTCATTTTTGCCTTATATCTAATTTATAACTTACAGGTCTAGTGTTTTTCTTTTATTTTGGGCTCTTGCGCACTTTTTTTCACGAAATGCGAAAGGAAAGTAAAATTAAAATTTTTTTTTTACAAATTTCGATTTCCAGTCATCTTCTGGAGCCCATATGATCAAAATTTTACAAGGATTATTAAACGTAACACCTTAAGAACCCTATGTTTACAATACCTTAGGTTCAAAAAGGTATCCAAACTAGATTTGCTAGAGCTACGTTCGAAAAAAATATACTGACTTTAAAAAAACGTTTAAAATTGCCGAAGCTTTTTTATTTGAAATGTGTCCGACTCTTTACAGTCGTAAAAAATCTTACTTTTCAAAGTTACGAAAAACACCTCTAAAGTAGTGGTCGACAACCACAGGTCTGCGGCCTGGTGCCGGTCCGTGTTGACGGTCCGTAGATTTCTAAAGACGTAATTGTATGATGTCCTATTACATGGTTTTACAAAAGTTGCGGTGAAGCCAGCTCAAGGTTTTCACAGAATCAAAATGATCATCAATTTCCATCACTGAACAGTTGATGTAAAGGCCGGTGATATAACTTGCCGGTGATATAACGGCCGGTGATGTAAGTTTAAACCATTCCGCAATGCAAAAAAAGGTTGCAGACCTCGGGTCTAAAAATGAATTTCGGTCGCATTTTAAACACATTTTATGGTTGGTTACGTTTGGTTCCAGTTTCCAACTAAATGTATGAAAATTGATGCCACATCACAATTTCTAGCAATGTTTCCCTTTGAAGTGGTTTGGGGCGACTGAGCATTCACCGAACGGTTCGATTGGCGTCCTCATTCACACAGATCTGATTTCGACGAAAATTGGACGAGGCAAAATAAACTAATGGTGCCCGAATCTATTCATTAAGCTGAAATAAAAGGCCAGTGCCTGTTGGTCTGTTTACCAAATAAGTCGCCTATACGAAATGCAAAATCGGCAAATTTAGATTTATTGTTTTGTTAAGCAATTGTAGTACTGTTAGTGTATTGTTGTTCAGATTGAATCAAAAAGTAAAGTGGGTTGGGGAGTATACACAGAATTACCAAAATATTTTTAGGTGCTTTAATTTACCAAATATATTCCCTACCCTATCCTTAGTTTTTTGTATTACTATGTGACTAGTAAGTATTTGTCGAAAGCTAACTTGATAAACAACAATCATTTTAGACATGCATAACTTGGATATTTAACAACATTTTAGGCATACACACCCTAAAGTAGGGGTTTTAAACTGGGTTACATGGACCCTTGGGGTCTACACGGAATAATTTTAGGGGTCCATTAAGACCTATAGTTGGTATCATAGTTTTATAATAATTAAAAAATATAGTTTTATATTTGCGCGTCTGTTCAATCAAAATTATCCGGTTTTTAAGTCTAATTGTTCAGTTTATGACGTCATCACTAAAAAAATCATCTTTGCTCTGGTCCACGCAAACCGAAAATATTTTTATGCAAACCGATTTTTTTTAGCTACCGTGTGTAAAAAATACACGAAAAAAAAACACATATACAACTGAATTAAAGAAACATTCACCAAACTAAACCATCGTTGAATTATACAAACAATACGACGCAATACGTTACAAGTGGAGTGAGGAATTTCCCAGCAATTGCCGAGCTCCGTTTCGACTTTAAAACAACATCACGCTATGGAAATTCCAGCTTTATATTTTACTTTTCACAGCGGTCATTTCCCATTTTAAACCCAGTTCCAACCTTTTACAAGCGCTGAAAATTCATTTAATTGAAAGTGCATTTTTGAACGGAAAAAGATCGCGTCGCAGGTCACACTTAAAGGTTGCTTGTGTAGTATATTCTGAAGCCTTGTTAAATGATGTGAATTATTCAGTTGGTTAAAGATAGTATCGCCCTTTAAAATAAGCATTGTAGCTGCCCTTGATTGTGGAATAAGCTCGTTTAAAATATTGGACTAACGCTTTTACGGTAAGTATACAGGGCGTGCCAAAAGTAGGCTTACAATTATTTGGCTTGGAAGAAGAGGTAGCATTGAATGGCCACAACGCTCACCTGACCTGACACCCACGGATTTTTTTTTTTTTTGGGGGGGGGGGGGGGGGGGGGGTGTTGTAAAGAACAAGGGGTATGAGAAAACCCTAAAACAACAAATTTACTTTTAGACCCAAACCCTACTTTTTATAACTGTGAGCCTACTTTTGGCCCACTCTGTATACAATTAATGGTTACAAAACCGTACATTGATGTTGTGGATTGATTAAAACATTTTGAAGCTGGGTATTGTAATTTAATTAGCATTTAATAAACATTGTGTTAAGTTTTTTGTCACTATCGAAATAAACTGAAATACTTAAACAGAAGAATGAAAAACAAGCAACACTTCAGTTATAAACCAAGACAATGTTTTTTTCGCTATGCTGCGGGTTTGAATAGAGCCAATGATTTACTAGCAACATTGATTTTTTTTCTAACAGTAACGTAAACTGCAATGGTTTATAAATGGGTTAAACAGGAACAAATCATGGCCCGCCGGTTCAAAACAACCTCATAAACTTGCCGTTTGTTTACTCAAGCGTCCACGCGCGGCATTCTATTGTTGATGATGACGTCACAATTATCACTTCCCGCCTAATGGTGTAACAATTTAGGCCACGTGAAACCCCATTACCTTAACAATAGGTGTCTTCGTTGTGATCAATATGAGAAACGTCAAACGTTGGGTGGGGATTTTGTCGTGTGTGTAAGAATAAACCACGGTTTGAAACTCGCAACATTCTTTTCTATTCTATGGCTCCACACGGCTTGTTTGAATCAGCGTTCTGTGAACGGTATTCTCTACCTTTCTACAAAAGCGGGTTTTGCCTCCACCTTTGTCGCCGCCCCAAATTTTACTGTTTTAAAGGACGGTTGCAAAATTTTAAAAGAAGATTCTACACATTTGAAGAAAGCTTGAGTTTTAATGCACCGTTGCAGTCCAATTTTTCTCTGATTTGTATCCAATTTATGACGTCATTACTAAAAGAATCATTTTTTCTCTGGTCCACGCAAACCGAAAATATTTTTATGCCAACTGAAATTTGTTTACCTACCGTGCATTAAATACACGAAAAAACACACATATACAACTGAATTAAAGAAACATTCACCAAACTAAACCATCGTTAAATTATACAAACAATACGACGCAAAACGTTGCAAGTGGAATGAGGAATTGACCATTAATGCTTGTGTTTTAGAACTCCTATTTTTCATCTTTTTTTTTAACCCTTCGTAAATTTGGGAAAGAACGGTTTCAAAGGCCCATTGTAAATGTTAAGGTACGATGTACTACATTTGAAGCAAACTTATCTTTCGAGTGCAACGTTATAATAAGGCCGTGCAACCACTTTTAACGCTCCAGATGTTTTCGGTTTTGTGAAAGCCTTCATCGAACAAATTCGTGCGCGCGCATTGAAGCGTGACGTACTGAGAACTGTAAGCTGTGTTCGAGAATATTGCGATTGTTGACAGACAATACATTTGCTAGTTTCAATCACAACATTGCACTTGGGCAGCTTTTGTCTAATTCTTTATTAAAACGCGTGGAACGTAGTTTAAAAATATTTTTCTACAAACTAAAAACCTTTGTTTAATAATTAATTTAATGATAATCAGACAACACTTCATTGAATGCTGTTGCCAATATGTAGGGACATTCAGTAAGAATATCGAAAGCCTAAAACCAGGATATAAGGCGAACTACATTGTACTATTGTGTTTTTTTCCAAATTAAAGCCTTTCATTAATTTTTAATTTTATGAGAATTTAAGATAAAGTTCAATTGAAAGCTGCTACCAACAAAGAAGAAAATATAGTAAAATATTGAAAGTCTAAACCTGGGGATATAAGGCGTATTACATGGCGTAGTTCTTGTTTTTTTTAGTTTTTATTTGAACTGTGACAAAAGATCCTATTTTTGTTCAGTGGCACCGTAATAACATTACAACACTTGTGACTTTGATCTTGACTTTTTTTTAAGAAATATCACCTACCGCAGTCGTTAGTTTTATAAACTCCGTTTAGACACGCAAGGAGCCGTAAAATTCTTAGTATCACTATCAAGTGTTTGTCAAGTATTAAAAGTCAAGAACTCAATTTCGCCCCATTCCCTATTTCCGTACTTTTTGTCTTCCGCTCATGCGAATTTCCAACTAGCAAAAACGAAATTGTCGGAATATAGCGAATTTGATGAAGGACCTTTCCGGGAATATTGTACCAGGAGGTTTTGTCACGCGATCCAAACAATACATTTACAACTTTTTCGAAAATAACATCGACAAATCCCTATACATTAGAGATTTCTGATACTTGACATTTCATTCCGAAATCCGATATTTTGGATAAAAAGTATCGCGATCCGATCTGTGACGTCACAACCAAGCTGAAACAAGCAAAAAACGATAAAAATAAAACGTTCAGCGGCATTTTTTTGGTTATTAAGCCAAACTTGCTTTTGCGTTTAGTTACTCCCGTAAGAAGTTTAGTTAACCCACTATTGTTTGATATTATATTACATTGAATGTTACCTAATTTTATAAAGTACGACTGTATGTTAAGCGTTACATAAGCAGGCAAAGCTTTCCATAAATTTACTAAGAACCAATTTAGCATAAGCTGCTTTGTAGTACTAAACATATCTTCACACATAATCCAACTTTCTGTTAGCCTATAAAAGTATCGTTGATCAAATTCTAGTAAAACCCTAAAACCCAGCATTTTCCGCAGCTTTCGAGCCCTCAATTATCGGGGTCACATCCTCGAGTTTCAATGTGACCTTCAACAGCAGCGGGGTCACAGATGTCAAGGTCAAATATGGGCCGCAACACAGAAGCAATCTTGCAGACTTCACAACAATAAACGTGACAGCTGGAGAATCGTCAGTACAGGTAAAAAAATACTTTTGTGCGAAGTTAAAACCAATATTTATATTTCTAGCATATAATGCGAGACATACGACAACACTATACCAGAGTCTTTAGAGTTTGATATTTTTCTTACAGGCCCAAACAAAGTAATTGCAACACTTTTATCGAACATAATATTTCTTTAAAACAGTAACAAACTAGTACTTTAATTAGTTGGAAATAATTTGATTTTATTAGTAATCTTATCAAAGCCCATAAGGAAGTGGCCATAGTTTAGAATATATCTTTATTCATTTTTAACACAGTCGCTCCAAATTCATTTCTAACACAGTTGCTACCTAATTGTATATGGACTATGATATTCTTATTACGTTTAACTGCAACCTTTAGCTATTATGCTACAATAGTAATTACTATTTTTAAGTTGATTTGCGTTCCATGTTAAGGTAAAAAGAAATAAAAATAAGTCTCGTACCCCTGACCAAGGGTAAAGAGTTGTATAGGAATAAAAACTTCTAAACGCCTTTTTACCTGGTTGTTTTAGATTTCTGGATTGTCGAGCAACACAAACTACGACCTTCGTCTGGAGGGAGTTAATACTTCAAGGTCGTTGATCACGAGTCAAAATGTCATCGCTCGAACAGGTTGGAATGTAGAGTTGCCTGTTAAAAAATGTTTTTTTTTTACGTTCTGTTGTTTCTGTTCTAAATGACGATCTTAAAAGTTGCTTTAAAACAAATATATATATATATGTATCTATGTCAATAATTTTCCTTTTAAATACTTTTTTACAAAGGAGTATCGTTAGCGGCGTTTAGTAAGTGTAGAACGATGCCTAAAACTTGTACGTTTCAAAAAAACAGTTAAGGTACTTAAATCAAGGGATTTAACATTTTGAGAAAGGTAGCCTAAAATAGGTCAAGATTAGTATTTTTTCGGCCAAAAAACTGCAGAGCTGACCTAGACTTGACTTGTAAACCAAGATGCAGAAAAATATTTTCGTAAAAAGCTTTGTCATCGGACTTGTGATTCTGTGGTGTAATACGAAACCATTATCTCAAGAGGGTGGTTTCCGTACCGAGGAGCTACTTGAAAGTGCGTGTTGATTTATAAGGGATTTTCTATGGGCTTTTATAAGGGCTCACTGAAGATTTTGATATTATGGAATAACTCTGTATATACGAGGATAGCTAATTTCGCAACTGGAATTTTAAGCAAATCCTTTACAAAAAGCTTTAGGAAGATATTGGTTTATACGTAGTACAAAATATTAAAGCCCATAGAAAGGACGGTATCATTTCGAACGTTTCAAATTACTATTTATTCATTTTCAACCAAATACAACCAACTTTTTGGATTTTACATTCATTCTACGTTTAAACTACAACCTACAACCATTATGCTTCTTAATATATTAGTTTATGATTTGCACTTTACATTTGATTTTCTTTTGAAAAAACGCAATAACGATTTGATAAATGTTTTGTGTGCTCATAAATTTCAATGTTTGCTAAACTAAACTTTACGGGGCCTCAAATTTATTACATTTAATTACAAAATAAATAAGTTAAAAAATGAGTCTCAGGATCAAGAAGTGGGCAGCATTCTATAAGTTTCGAATGTAAAATTTTGAACGTTGCAGTTATTTACTTTTATAATTTTACAACGTATACGAATAAAAAGACCCGAAGCACGGCTGTGCGAAATAATGTCCAATTGTAATGCAATTTGTCTTTAAGGATTGCCACTAGAATTCCAGATCAACGATCCCCAACCATTATTTATTCACTTCTACAGCAGAGTTGTATCAATTTCATTAATTTAGTTCAATTACAATTACCCCCTAAATGTTTCAATTACCTTACCATTAAAATTAAATTAAAAACTGTAATTAATTACATCACTACAAATTTTTGGCATTGAAACTTTAATTTTCTCAATATCCAAGTATATAGAGCCAAATTTTAGGAAATTACAATTACAATAAAACCTCTAATTAATTACATCAATTACAATTAGAAATTACACTTGATCTTTGCCCCTCACTAATATTTATTTACTTTCACAGCGCCATCTGGTGCCAGAGTGTTGGCCCACATGTCCCGGCCGACCTTCATCGTCTTGATGTTTGACCTTGACAGAGGCGCCACCTCGTGGGAGGTCAAATACATCAACACGAGGACAAATGTGGAGACTTTCAAGGTCATTCCTAGCAACCTCAATATCACCTATGGAGCAGTGTAAGTCTAAAAAAGAAAAAATATGGTTAAAATTGAAAAATAACTATAGTGTTATTTATTGTTAACAAACAAGTCGTTTGAATAATACCTGAGTTCCAGCAAACCATTTGCAAAATAATTAAAGTTCACATCATTTTCAACATCGTTGAAGTTACGTCTTACAACAACCTCCAACCATTAGGCTCCGAATAAAGTATTTTTCAACAAAAAGCAAGTCAAAACATTTGCCAAAATAAGTCAAATTCAATGAAAATCATTGGCATCAAAAAAGAAAAAATGATTTGTAAAAGTGGTGAACACGTTTCATTCTGCCCATAGCAAACCTCAAAAAACGAAGCAATGTCCTTAAATAATGGAGTATAGCTGTTTTTAATGTTGTGGTGGAGCCGATATACCACGTACAATAAGTAAACATCTAGAGTGGCTGGCAAAATGCGAAAAATAAACGCGAATACGACTAATATTTCAACCAGTGAGTTGTTCTACCTTGAAGAAAAGTGGTCACAGTTGTAATGAAACGCAATCAAATAAAAAGTCAAAATTGTGTGTGGGGGTGGGGCATGAAACTTTATTCAGAGATGACGTCACAAAGTTACGTCAAAACGTGACGTCATAAGTTCCTCCCCTTTGAAGACGCCCCTGCCATTTAGAAGTGTAGTGCAAGCAAGGCAAGAAAAATCTGACATTTTCAAAGAATAGCGATACCAAAATAAATAAAAAAATTAGTCTGCGGTAAATTTTTATAGAATAGCGGTTACAGTTCCATTAGAATTGTTGCTCGCGCAATAAGGCCTAATAAACGCGTGATTTAGAGTCTCGAATGCCGCAATTTTGCAAATATTTAATACTTACCGCAGTGTGTTGACCACGGCCATTGTAAAGTGCTCGTATACCCTTCGATTCAATCGACCAGAAAAGTCTGTGCAAATAACGTCCCTTTGTCCTGATTAAACAAAGCAATGTGTGGGTGAAATTTTCCTTCCCAAGGTTTATTGGTTTTTAAAATTTTACAGTCAAACTTCCAGGAAAAGGTGCGTGGGCTATGTGGAATAAGTAAATAAAACGTTTGGAAATTACGTTTGGATTCAAAAAAAAAACTCAGCTAAAACTTTCAAAATTTACGCAATGCAAGTTTTAGGTGACGGGTTAAAGCGTTGAGTTTTGTCAGTTCGCAATACAACACGCTTGAATATACAAAATTAGCATACTTTGAATATCGGTTATAAAGCAATAGACAACTGTTCGGGAATTTCTTTACAGCCATTTATTCTAAGTCACTGTTCGGTAACCTTGGGTAACGGAAGACCATCTGATCTCCTTTTCATCAAACTAAAGCCCACTCTGGCCACCTTATTGACTGTAGGTTCTTGAAACAAAAACCTAACCCTATATAATTGATACTAACGGTGTTCAATTACACGTTTAAAATTTAGTGTTTTACATTTTAAAAGCAGCCTAGACTGGGAAATGGAACTTATCGGAAGGTGGTCAATCATATATAAACCCGATATATTATTTAAAAGATAGTAGCCTTTTAAAAATGTATTACACCTATAGGCATTGTATTTTTGCCTCAAAACCTTCCAATACAACGTATTTCCGTCATGACAACACTAAGCATTCCTAAAAACGGTTGTTCTCCGAGCTCATAGGAGCGGTATGTGTTTTTAATTTAATGTTCTACAAATATAACAAAATATACATAACGCGTGAGGTACAGGAAGCCACTGGACTCCATGACTTAATTCAAAGAAAAGTCATTAACACGAAAGACTTAAACCACCTAAGTTAAGTCAAGTTTTTTTTTTAAAAAGGCACTTAAGTCAAGTCACCAGCTTGAGTCATTACAACACTGGCTACTTGAGTTTCGTTATACTTGTATTTTATTGCCACACATATTGTAGAGTTATTTCAAGAAGTTTCGAAATCGACGGGTGAATCCAAATCTCCACAGATCTTAGATTTCGAATTAGAAGAACAGCTATCAACAAATATTTAATTAATATATTCACCGCAGGTTGACCGGTTTGGACGCAAACACAAACTACAGCGTCAGTGTTCGGGTCTCACAACTCAACGGAGTCACCAATTACAACAGGACTGCCAGTCCGTTTGGACCCACAGTAACCATCAGAACCGGTAAGTAAAAAAACGACCAGTCCCAAAAAAAGCTAGACTGCAGTTTATGCCCTAGTGAAAATTGATTGACACATTTAATAAATTGGCAAAAATATAATGACTATAACGATTTATCAATTGTATAACTTTTCTTCCGAAAATATTGTTTATTAAGCGACGTTGACCTTATGAAGATTTTCGGTATAGCTATAAGTTGTCGAGACGTCGGTACATTTAATAAAATTATTTACCGAAAGAATAATTTTCCAATTGATACATTGCCTGGTAGCAACAGTATATTCATAGAGATTGCCTTACGATATGAACTTTAAACGTGAACGGTTCATTAAACGATTTTAAATTCAAAAGTGAAGGTTATCAATTAAATTATTAGGGAGTTATTTAAGTATAGAATATAGCAGACATTTCAAAGCGGAAGCTCAAGTTAAAAATTGTTTAATTTATTTGGTCAACCCTATAGTATGTGTTCAGACCAAGGTTTAGTCCTTTAAATACATAATTGACTTTTCGTATTTAACTATAGATTAAATTGGCATATAACATTTAAGCTGACGAAGCATTTTAGCCCCATATATACTTAATATGTTGATTTTTTAAATGATTAGAGCAGCATTTATTTTTAAGCAACTCGTGCTGAAATTAGCTTTTTAAATTTAGAAGTTCGGCTTAAAATAGTTCATGTACGTTTGAAGAAACACTTAACCTTAAACGGTTTTAGTCCTTAAATACTTTATTTGGCTGGCTTTGGTAATTAACTGAAGATTACGTTTATTTTAATCGACTGTTTGCTTCTTCTTTCGTGTGTCAAACACGGAGCTCTGTTGACGAGAGCCATTTCAGAGTGTCATTGTCGAGGTCTCTGAGGCCTCGTTCCCCATGGGGTGGACGGTAGGTGGTACATTCCTCCACGATGTGATCCGCAGTTTGGTGTTGGGCGCCACATATGCAAGCTGGATTGTCGGTCAAGCCCCACTTCAGCATCGACGCTCCGAAACAGCCGACTCCAGTGCGGAGGCGGTTAAGATTAACCCACTGTCGCCGTGGAAGGTCCAGGCCTGTTACTTCATAAGGGCTGTCTATGTAGCGATGTAATCTTGTTTGTGGTGCTGCTGACCACCTCTCCGTCCACCGGTTCTTTACCCAGGTGTCCTTGGACATGCCATCTCTGACGACCTGTAGCATCGTCTTTGCCTGGGCAGCAAAGGAGTGCCTCGATTTTAGGCGTTGATGGCAAGTCTTATTAGTGAGAACTCTGTGCAGTAGATGTTGTTCGTTGCAGAGCGCTTTTCTACAGAGGGCTAGGGTCGCTGCCTCTCGGCGGATGTCAGGCGGTGCTATGCCGGCCAGCACGGGCAGCTGCTCGGTTGGCGTGGCACGTAGGCAGCCAGATATGACACGCAACGCACTATTAAGGGTAGTGTCCACCTTCTTAGCGTGGCTACTTCGGCACCACACAGGGGCACAGTACTCAGCAGCGGATAGCACCAGTGCCTGGACAGATATACGCAGCACCTTAGTTGAGCCTCCCCACGCAGTACCGGCCAGACGGCGTATAAGCGCAATGCGAGCGGTTGCCTTCGCCCTGACGCTGTCGACGTGATGCTTGAACGTCAGCGTTCTGTCAAGCTTGACCCCGAGGTATGTGGGGGTAGCATTATGCTCCAACAACGTGTTGTTGACTCGGATGTTTGTAGTACGCTTGGCTTCCCTGTTATTTAGGTGGAACATTGTGGCCATAGTTTTCCCCATGCTTAATTTTAGTCTCCAGTTCTTGAAGTAGGACGACAGGATCCCCATGTCTGCGGTTAGACCTTCTTCGGCTTCGCCCCATGTTGGCTTGCTGAATAGAATTGCAAGATCATCTGCATAGCCATATTTCTTCGACTGGGTGGCGGGTAAGTCGTGAATATATATGATAAATAACATAGGAGCAAGGACGGAACCTTGTGGTACGCCATTCCTCAGCTTTCGAGTCCTACTGCATTGACCGTTAATTGTGTGGAGCTGAAAGCTACGGTTACTCAGCATGTTTAAGATGAAGTTGACCATATGCATATCTGGGATCATCTTCAGGAGCTTTAGGTGAAGACCACGCAACCAAACGGTGTCATACGCAGCCGTGAGGTCGATGAACACGGCTCTGACTTTTTCACCAGCCTCAAACCCATTCTCTATATCTTGGCACAGTAGGGTAACCTGATCTGTGGTAGATCTGCCACTGCGGAAACCCGCTTGCTCCTTGGGCAATTGTGGATCGATAATAGGATTTAGGCGCGTGTGGAGAAGGACTGTTTGCTGAAATTGGTGGACAACATTTAAGATAAAGGGTTTCAGCCGCCAGAAGAGTTCATGTGCGTTTGAAGGAACACTAATTAGGATAGATGTTCGTTATCTGGCAACCAAAATACGCCCGCACTTCGCCTGACGGAATTAACCCGACGATACGTCAGAAAAAAAACCTAATTCGTCCCAAGGCAGGAAAAGCACACAAAACAAACCCAGAGCTGCCTAATCCGATTTTATTTAGCTAAAATACCTCAAACTTCAAGCAAACTAATTTAGGATCTTTGACCTTAGCATTAAGGCTCCCCGGAAACCACTGTAGGATATCAGGCGCGGTTTTTGGTGGAATATCATCAAAAAATGCGATTTTATAAATCATCTTTAAAGCAAGCGACTCTTCAAACAGGAAATGCGCAATTGGAGGAACCTCGTTTCGGGTAAACTTAGAAGTTTTGGTTAAAACTTCGGCCCGTGTCCTGGGTTAAGTTACCGGGGTTTTGGGGGAACAATGGCCTTTGATGACGTAACAGGAAAGTGCGCAACACGTAACAATGCAGTAGCGCGACTTTGAGGAAAATGTCAAGAGGGTCTACGGCGGGATCGCGACTTAATGGCAGCAGAATGTTTGACAAAAAGTTGCGGAAAAAAACTTTTACTTCTTAGAGTATCTTGGTTATTTGACAATATTTACGTCGAATTTTTGAAGATTAATCTGAAATATGTCTTAATATATTTACTACAAGCAGTCAACCATTGTAAACCTGCAACTAACAAATTTTGTTTTCGCGGAACGAAATTCGGAACATAATGGGAACACAATGCAATTCCCTTAAGAGATTATTCCCGATATACTTTACACAAGTTGAAAAGCTTTACATACCGGTATTTTTATCAAACGATTAACTCACGTTACAAAGGTTACCTGTTTTAGGCGTCCAATTATGACGTCATTTTGTGACGTTATTTCTGAAAATGTTCATGCGTTCGTGAAAATCATTCTACTTTCATGTCTGAAAGAACAAAACGCTTTTCGAACCGCAGTGAACGTAAAGCGTTCGCCTTTCGTTTACCTAAAGTATTTTGTTTGCAATTCCTCGTAAACGAGGTTAAATTATACCTTGGTCGGATTTTATAGCTTTCAACAACTTATATAGGCAGGTGACCAGTAGGTTTCAGGTTTTACAGGTTAAACGTGTTTTCACTAAAGTTCTTTTCTATTATACAATTATACACATACACGCCACATTAATAGGCAAGGAAAACTATAAAACAATTATAGCAATCTTGGCCGTATTTGTCCTATTCAACAACTGAAATATCAGTGGCACTGTGGACAAATTGTAATTTAGCACGACGCCTTTGGGCCAAAACAAACTTATCGGAATTGTCTAAGACATAGGCCTACTAGAAACATAACACAGATTGGAATAAACATAATAAAGCTATTAAGATAAAAATATTTTTTGGGAAAAAAAACAAAACAATTTTCTAGAATGAAAACAATTAAGCTATAAAAAATCGACGTGTCGTTGTTTACAAACATTTCGGCAATACATAATGTCTCATCAGTGTTTATTGCCGAAACGTTTGTAAACAGCGAAATGTCGATTTTATCGAATATAATGGCTTTAGTATTATTATTGAAATTACTAAAACAAACCGTGTTTTGCGTTTCAAATATAGATTCTGTTTTTGCATTTACGTGTTTAAAATAGGCCAAAAATACATTTTTTTTGGGGGGGGGTGCCCACGTACTCCCTAGAACCAACCCTGTCCATGATATTGTAAACAAATTATTATCTTGTGTTTCCAGGCAAACTCTCGGCGTTTGCTCGTTTAATTCCCACCGTTGCTTCAGCAAACGAAAGCGCGATCACGAGTGCAATTGTACAAGCATACAAGAACAATTCAAACGTGGAAGAAGTTAAGTTGCTCGCTTCCAACGCTGATGATCCAGATAACACTAGACATTACGAGATAATACTGACAACTCCAACGTTCCCCAACAGCAAGCCTCCACTTGTTACCAGTTCCCTGTTCACAAATTACTCCGTAGCATATACAAGTAAGTGCTGTTCTTAATGAAATACTTGAGTTTTCAGTGGATACTTGTAAGAACCTTAACTTCAAATTTGAAAATTTTGCAAACTGTCTGATAAAATAGGAAGTTCTATCTTAAATCGTGGAAAAAAATGAAATTCTTATCAATTAGAAACGTTTTTAGGAATTAATACTAATAATTTGTTTTTAAAGTACGTGAAGTTAATTTACCTTATTGAAAAAGGCGCATCTAATGAATTTAAATCTAATCGTATTAAAACTTTCATATTTTATATCGCACCTATTAGAAAACTGGATTTATATTTAACGAAAAATGAAAAACAAACTTAAATATTCAAATTTAAATAGGAATCTTTGTGAAAGGCCGTATTTGTCTAATTCTAACTAGGGTAATTAGGTGGCATTAAATATAAAGACAAATTGTATTAGAATCGTGACAATTTTTCGCATAACCGTGCTTATCAGGTCAAAGTAGAAACACAAGCAATTTTTTATCAATTGCAAATTTCAATTTTGGAGCATAATGGTTGGAGGTTGTAGTAAGACGTAATAAGAATATCAAAGCCCACACAGAAGTAGGTAGCATTTTGAACGTTTGAACATCAGATGTTGAAAATGAATAAAGAGTTTTCGAAACGTCCAAAATGATACCTACTTCTGTATGGGCTTTGATATTCTTATTACAAATGTCAATTGTTTCAGTTTCCAAACCCTACCAAAATGTCGGTGGTGATTTATCTGCCCAAGAAACTCAATGCACGCTACCAATTGCTACGAATGACACAAGAATTTGGACGCTGTACAACCAAACCGGGGAATCCGAGTCAAAGAAACTGATCACTTCCGATAAATCGCCTGCAAGTAGTCTGGCCGTCACATTCAGCTCAACAGGTTGGTAATAACTGGGGTTATATTGCTATTTTAAGGCATAATAGCTAAAGGTTAAGATAGATGTAGGATAAATTTGACAGAACATACAGAAGTAGGGAGCATTTTGTGAACGTTTCAATAAATCTTAAGATAATGGCTGGAGGCTGTAGTTAAACGTAAAATGAATATCATAGCTGATACAGTGCAGGTATTAGAGTAAAATGCGGGAATTTTCGGGCAATGTTTCGCTAAATTAAAACATTTATATGCACTATTACACATTCTATTTCGTGTTGTAATGAAGTTAACTACATGACTTACGTGCAATTTAATTCCTGCTTGCAAAACAGAAATTAAAATTAAAATATCGTTAATTGTCGCACCAGTTTACCAATTTAAAATTTTATTTGATTTAAATGTATTGTTGTGTAGTAGTTATTTTTGCAAACGACTTGTCTGGGACTGTTTAGAACATTGATTATAACTATAAGATGATGAAGGCCACTTAATTCTTACTTATTAGCAAATTTTTTTAGATAAATTTTTCTTACTTTTGTTGACAAATACCTACGCCAATCTCCATACAATTTCATATTTTCAAACTTTATTTACAGACCAACATTTTAATCGTTTTGTTTTGTTAATCACAGGTGTAACTACAGGAACTGGCACGCCATTATTTTCGTTCCAACCAAACCAAATGTACTTCATCGGCTACAGTTACTTCCTCAAGGATTGCTCTGCGGCCCAACCAGACCTCCAGTATTACAACTGGGTTTATGAAACCTTGTTCGCCAACAGAAACAAATACGCCACGTTTTATACAACGGGTAAGTCACTGGTAGCTCTTCTCGTGTGAACTTAAGTAAAGATTCAAGGTCACTTGGACCTCAAGATACTGTTTAAAATGACTTAACTAAAGTCTTTTGGACAATTGACTTAACTTCGACTTAACACGCCTTTATTCCAAAGTGACCTTGAATCTTACACGCCTTTATTCCAAAAAATAAGATGAATATAAAAAATTGTTAAAATACATCTTAAGCATTTACACATGCGTTTACTAAAACAAGTTTATATGCAAGCGTTTAGTACACACAGTGATCAATCGAAAAAAGACTTAAATCTTGTCAAGTCATGTTAAAACAGTGACTTAAATCTTTACACACAGAGCATTTACCAGTAAGCCAAACTGCTAACCGTGAATGCTTGTATGTTTCAGACGCTACATCAGCAGTTGGTCCTACATTCACAAGCCAACCGCAGAGCGATGGTACAAGTGTAAGAGTGACATTCCCCAACAAATTAAGCAGGGTTGTGAGTTACACACTTGAAGCTACATTAGCAAACGGGACAATTATCTCCACAAACCTCGCTGAAAATGCGTTGGACGCTGAAGGAAATTATTCGGTAAGTCGTGTGTCTCGAGAGATTGTCAAGTGTGCAGCGAAACTTTTTGGTATTTTGAAAATAGGGTAATCTAAATAAAACGTAAGGTTCGTACTATAAGACCGGGTAATCAGGTGGCACTCTATAAAGGCAACTTGTATTTTAATGTCGACAAGCTTTCACAACCGTGCTTTATCAGATTTATCGGAGTCTGATATATCCACATTGTGTTCTACTTCGTGCATTTTAATTCCTTTCATTTTTACTTTTACCTTATAAAGCACGGTGATTTCAGTACAATTTGTCTTTATTTTGTGCCACCTGATTACCCTTTTAGAATTAGACAAATACGGCCATTTACAAAGAAAATTTTAAAGAAACACCTTTATGAAAAGCCTGTGAGACTTGAATTCACACTAAAAATAAGAAAACTGATGCAATACATAAAAATTACCTAAAAGACAGTTCACGAAATACGCCCAGAGTATAATAATATAAACTTGTTCCAGGTTATAATGACCGGGCTGCCAAAGAACGCTACAACGTCAGTGCGTGCTTACGTCACACAACGTAACCAAGACGGTAAAGTGACGTCACCAATAAGTCTCGGCCCTTCGTTCAACGTCACAACAGGTAGGTTGAGACGTCACAATTGGTATATAAGACGTAGACGCATGAGTTTTAAAGTCGGAGATGTAAAAAATGGTAGGAAAAACAAAAACTTTAGTTAAATACTATTTTTTGCAGTGTTTCGGCCGCTTTTTAAATTAATCACACTGAACCCTGTTTTGTGTGTTTATTGCGCAGATTTTTCAGTAAAATCGGAAAGTTAAATAAAAGTACATAACTTAGGAATTTGAAACTAGTATGAAAGTTGTCAAAGTCTACTTCGGACTTTCGTTTTTCGTTCATTAAAAAAAATAGATTTTAAATTTTATATAAATAACAGAAAAACAGCTCCAAATCTAAACAGTTCCATGAAAAATGTATTTATTTTTCAGAGGAGGACGAATGCGTGACGTCATCGCCTTGCCCCCCTTACTCGACATGCGCCAATACACCAGGGGGGTACACGTGCACTTGCAACCCCGGGTTCGCGCCAAACGGCACCAAGTGTGACGACATAAACGAATGCTTGAACGCGAGCGTTTGCAACTCGATAACTGTGTGTGTCAACTTGGTCGGCAGCTACAGCTGTGACGGTGAGTAGTTTGTCCGATGGTTATTTCCGATACCCGATATTTTAGGCAAGAAGTATCGCGATCCAATTATTATTAAAGGAATTTCAGACATGATTTGCCATTAAATACAGCAATTTTTTGCGTGAAGCGTATTTTTTTTAAATAGGAGGTTAACAACTTGGATTTCTTTAATTTCTTAAAACTGAAGCTAAATTTTGCGCAGTTGAAAAAAAACTAACTAAAAAAAATCTTATAAAAGTTACAATTTCATCTAGTTTACCTGTTTGGCCATAGTAATGACGTCATTAGTTTTGGTTTTGGATTGGCACCGATACCACCCTAGTATCGGACGAGCACCGATCAACAACTCGGTATCGGGTATCGGTTCCGATCCGATATTATCGGACATCTCTAATACTAACTTTGGGGCGGTTTTGCTGTAGTCACTCTTTGTATAATTGTTACATCTTTATGTTTAATTTGTTGGTGGCAATATAAATAAAAGCAAGCATTGTTTTTAGCCATTCCCCAACCGACAGCATCGTTCACCGACGTTAATACAACCTACTTTAGAGTGATGTGGCTTGGGAATGTCACCCAAGGTCTTGAATACCAGGTTTGAACTAATAAAGTTACATACGACCCTATAACCGTATTGTGGTCATAAAACAAGGATTTTAGGGGTATATTGATGAAACTGATGGTTTGGGTTTATTTATTCAATATATTAATTTTAACTAACTGCGTAAATCTGCAAACATAGCATTTTTATGATTTTTTAAAGAGTGGAGTATGTTTGCATGTATTTCTGAAATGATGTACATTTAAGTCATTCTACTGAATAATTTTAATTAATAACGTCTCAGATTTTATGTACTATATACAACATATTTTAGAGTGTAGGTTATCTCTCTAAAATTGATACTACAAACCAACATCTATATTGCACAACAAATTCGCCTTCATCAAAGAAATCAGTTTGCCACTTTTACGTAGAATTTTACACACTGGCATTTAAAACAAGACGAAGCCGAAATAACTTTACTATCCTGCGCTTTAATGCCACCTAGCGACGAGTTTGACAAAACAAAAAAGGCTTGCAATCTCGATTGCCACTTTGCTGAACTATGCTTTACATTCAGTTTAAGGCTCAAAAGCATTTGTTCTAAACTGCGGACAATAAGTGAAACTTACATAGACACAATGTATACTCTGTAATCAAGCTATTCTGGAGTTGTACTGGCCAACACTAACGGCACCCATATATAGTAAACAAGATGCCTTCGGAGAGGCTTATCGCAAATCAGTCGTATTTTACGATTTTAATGTAAAAACAACAACAAAAGGAGCATTGCTGAAAGTAGAGAAGTTTTACCGCGAATGAAATTGTCACGCATGAAATTGTCAAAAGATGACGTCACAAAGTTACGTCATAACGGAACGTGAAAACAAGTAACCTTGGCTTAGAAAACCTGAGGTTACCGCTCGATGTAGTGAACAAAAATGTAACTGAAATCTTGGTTTAAATACCTGGTGAAAAATTACAATGTTTTATTGACATAAGTAACTAAATAAAATTATTTTACCGGTGCGCCGTCGGTGACCGTTTTGGCTTACGTCTAAGGAGTTGTTCTTTAAAAGGAAGTGATTTCAAGCTCCATTGACTGGCTATGAGATTAATACACGCCAAGCATGGTTAGTTAACAGCGCAAAACGTCTAAACCCTTTGGTATTTCATGAAATGGAGGAACTAATGACGGCCCCAAAGCGGCCATATTTCGAGAGGAACCTTTTGAAACAAAACGATAATCTCACAAAGCTAACAATATATATATTGATACATTTTGTGATTATTTGTCGCATGTTGTGCATCGACTAACTCAAATAGGGCCAAAAAAAGGCCTAGAAATTCTCGCGCGATGTTGGGTATTTATTGAAGGGGTTACCAATGTGGGTTTACCAACGCCAGTTTCGATCACGAGCCAATTGTTGCGTCAACAATCAACAATGCGCTATGACGTACGCGGGGTTTTCCAGCGTTGCTAGGCGACGGTCGGTTGTTAAGCTCGAGGAATGCCGACCCGAACCAAGTTGTTTTGTTCGTTTGTACCCAGGGTAGAAAATTAGTTTTGGGGTATTTCCAGCTGTATTTTTAGTTGTGCAATATCTTTAAAAGCTTGAACAGTAAATATCATTTCAGGTGATACACATTTGCATGAAAGTTATTTAGACCTTGAAGAAACATTATATAACTGTATCTTCAATTAACGTCTATAAGTCTACACAGCATTGTTTGTTGTTTCTACTATTCTGTGCCGAACATTAGATACCAATTGCACACATTGTGAGCCTGATTGAGCAAATAGCCCAAGTGGTGTTTACACATCCAGGTAAAAAATGAGCTTTTTAGTTTGCAATTTAAATACAATATCACAAATGACTCTAAAAAGCTATTTTAACAAGAACCAAAGTCTTAAACTAACGCTAGGTAAAAGGTTTTTGTACCACTCTAATAAACACACTATGGTTTTTACTTGTACGATAGTTTCGCCTGTACGACTGCTATGTGTGCATTGGACGTTGTTTAGTGTGGCGACAGAAGGGCCAGACATCAGATATATACGAACATAGCGCCTTTTAGGGTGTTTTAGCCGAAACGGTCTTTAAAAGTATAGATGTAAGTATGACTATAATAATTTTTAAATACTTAGTCTTAGATGAAACGCAACTTAGCGAAATTATATATATATCGTTGCCCTGAAGATTACCTGAATAGGTCATTGAAACGTTTGTACATGTAACTAAAATATATAACAAATTTATAATTGATAAAATGCCAGTAACAGTATATTCATGCGATAAAATGGTTCGGTGCCTTTTCAGATGCCACGAAACCTTAAAAACCTCCATATTCGTTTCTACATCTAAAAGTTTGTTATTTGTTGCAGGTGAATGTATCAGGTGCGGGAAGCAGTTGGTCGCAAACCACATCAGCTCTTTCTTTGGGTTTCGGAGGTTTAAGCCAAGGAACCAACTACACAGTTGTTATCAGTGTTGTGGGAAAAGCGGTGTCAAGCACATCAAGTCGAGCAACTGGTTCGTTGACGTTTTTATAAATATGTTTTAACAGTATAAGCCGCAATCAATCGAAGTTTAGACAGCATTTTAAAGATTTTACCAAGTGGAGATTAAACTATATACTTTCGGGCTTATTGGAAGCCCAAACTAGTAATTCCAAAACACCAAGGGGAACCTCCACTTCGCTGTCAAACTCTCATTTATTACCATACAGGTTTACAAATAACTTCTTTTAATTGGGGAGTGTTAAATTTACTTGGTCACAGACTTTACATGTCATTATTAAGTCGATTTCACAAATTCCTTTGCGTGACAGTATCCCTAAACAGTTGAAAAATATCAATTTTATTGAACCGTGCACATGTTTTGACCACCTAAATGCTGCTTAGATTATTTCCAGCCCACTAGTCTGGAACGTTTGTGTTGCCAGATCATCCCTGGTAAAGTTTGCGGTTTAATCCAGTCGAAATTGGTCAAGTGCGACATTACGCAGGTTGCTTAGTTCCGGATATTCTCGTGTGGGATTACTAAAGTTGTCCGATAATATCGGATCGAAGCTGATATCGATGCCAACTGGTAGGATCAGTACTCGTACGATACTAGGGTGGTATCGGTGCCGATCCGATACCAAATTAATATCGCAATTTTAGCTATGATTTGCTATCCAATGCAGTTATTCTACCTTAAATGGTAATTTCTTAAAAAAATAATAGGTTGAAAATTGAAGGTAACTAAACTTCATAACGCTAAAACAAATTTTGGCATATTTAATAGCCTAAAAAAATTACATTTAAACGTGTCAAATTAGTCTATTTTGCTTATTTGAGCATAGCAGGGACGTTTCTTGGTGCCGGATCGGACCTTAGATTATTTCCAGCCCACTAGTCTGGAACGTTTGTGTTACCAGATCATCCAGAAGGTAAAGTTCGCGATTTAATCCAGTCGAAATTGTCCAACTGCTGTAAAGCAGGCTGCACAAGCAAGTGTATAATTTAAGATTACTTGGCACTCGAAAATTATCGTGTGCGGTTGTATCCCAAAAATAATTATAATGAAAACGTCATAAGTATTATTTAGGTTTTTAGGACAAAATTTGTTTTACCGCTAAAAGTTTAGCTACCTTAAGTTGCAGGGTTGATATTGAATTACAATAGTCACTCGCTAGTCGGGCGAGAAATCAGCACTCATCCTGATAAAATAAACGCTAAAGATTTACGCAATATAATCGACCTCAGGCGTTGAATTTAAACATTATTGTTACAGTTCATGAAATGAAGACCATTAGTAGGTCTCATAACACCAGCCGATTTGCGTAAGGGCATTCGCCAGTAGGGCAAGTGGGTGTTAATCAACGCTCGCCTGGAACGAATAGCACTTGACATGGTAAAAATATCAACCCTAAGTTGTCAACCTGCAATTTTTAAAAACTACTTTTAAAGGTACAAATCGCTGCGTTGTAGCGTAAATCATGACTGAAATCCACAAGTCAATTGACAGAGATACCACCTTAGTATCGGACGAATACCGATACGATACCACCTTAGTATCGGACGACAACCGATTATTCCACTCGGTATCTAGTATCGATATACCATTTAATCACCTTACCTTCTGTCCTTTTCCTGAACAGTTCCCTCCAAGATCAGCGGATTTAATGTGACGTCAGTTGGCAGTGACTCAGCATATTTTGAGTGGCATGCTGCGTCATCCGGCGTCATAATAGGAATAACCTTGACCCCCGTGACCTCTGCAAGAAGAAAGAGAAGATCAACGATCAGCGAAAGCGTAAGAATAAAATAATTCTATACATGCCGGTATTTGTTTGATTTGATATTAGTTTATAAATTTAATACGAAAACCGTACATTGTGTTTCGAAAAATAGCTGCTGTAACCTGAATTTCTTATACCTTCAGGGTCAAGTGACTCGGTAACCATTTTGTGGTTCTTCGTTAATCCTCTGCTACTGTGTCCGCATTCGTATTAACAAATAAATAGTTATCTTATCTCATGAGGCAAAGAGGGGGGAATTGGCATTTAAAATTATATGTGACAATAATTTTTGAATTCTTACACCTTCACAGTCAACTGACTAGATAACTGTTTTATAATTATTTGTTGATTCATTGCTACTGTGTTAGCAATAGCGAATAAAAAGTTATCAGTTATATTAACGCACAGCTACAATTCCTTGTGTTTTATTCAGTTCACTGGCACCAGTGGAACGCTAAGTGGTCTGTCATCTGGTACTTCCTACAACGGAAGTGTTGTCCCCAAGATTGGCGCAAGTTCCGGCGAAGCTCTAGTGTTCAGCTTATCAACAAGTAAGAGCAAATAGCATAGCTAGATTTTTGTATATGGCCGTATTTGTCTAATTCTATATCGGGTAATTAGGTGGCACTGTATAAAGACAAATTGCGTGGAATTCTGGACAAGCTTTCACACAACCGTGCTTCATCAGGTCAAAGTAGAAATAAAAATGTCACGCAGATCCTTCTGTTACAATTTGTCTATATATAGTGCCTCCTGATTACCCTATACATAAATTTGGTAAGATGAGTTATTTAAGATTAATATGCCAAAAACTTTCAAGGCATTTAATAGAAATACCGGTATATCAAAATATCACGCGTTCGCTTTGCCGCAATGGTTTAAAAGTCTACAGGTGCGCCCTGGCCTAAAAAAGGTTAAAAACAGGGAGTCGAACCCGAACTTTTCATAAGATTTCAAGGAGCCGAACCGGAACTGAACCGAATAATTTGAAAGTACCTGAACCTTAACCGAACCCGAACCTATAAACAAAAGCGGTTCGCTCCTGCATGACGTCACAACTTTTATTTTACAGAGTCAAGTTACGCCATGTTCGAAATTTTATGAAAAAATATAAATATTGAATAAAAAAATCGTTCATTTTTTTATTTTTTAGATATTTCAATATTGAGTTACTGTTTTTTTTAATAAGTCACGTAACTTGGATTAGATGACTTACAATGCAAAGATTATTCTCTACATTTATCGACCCACATTTTGAGATTTAACGTAAATTAAATCTTATCTGAACCGGAACTTACGAACCGGTTTTGAAATAACGATGGTCGAACCGCAGCTGAACCGGAACTTTTAAATTTCTCGATACTGAAACCGGAACTGAACCGGATTCCGAAAAAATCCTTGAACCCGAACCGAACCTGAAAAGTCAAACGGTTGACTCCTTGGTTAAAAAACGGTGCTCAATATAAACACCATCACCAGGTTTTCCGTGGTAGCCTATTACCTATAGCTGAGCAACGTTCGTTTTACTGAAATAACGTACCATCGCGATTTATGCACGCTAACAAAGTGTTTCACCTTCAGGTCCATCAGCAGTCACAGGGGTCAATGTTGAACGAATTGGATCCGCTGTCAACGTTTCTTGGGCGCCCTCCAGTGGCGCGCAGTTTTACCGCGTGAAGCGAAATTCAAGTAACGTCACACAAGACGTGTCAGGTGAGTCGGTGTGCACTCAGGCGTGAACAAAACAGCAGATTATTTTTTTTTTACTGAAAATTATCAAAGTTTACAGAATCTAAAAAACAAAAAAAGTTTAATAATTTTTTTAAAAAGAGTGAAATGTTAGCTACGTTTTTTAACGCAAATAGTTTTTACAATATGTTGTACTACTTTTAATACGTATTTTCTTAACCATGAATAAATCCTGTTATATTTATACCTTTACCGATTTGTATAGTTATAAAAGTGTATTTATTTAGTGAATTTACAAGCTTATGCATACACCTTTTAATACCCACGTGTCTCTGTTGTTTAAAATATAAATAAAGCAAGTTTTTTCCTCTTAAGATAATTACAAGATAAATATCAGGACGAGCAAATGTACATTCAACCAAAGAGGCGTCACAGGAGTCATGCCCCCTTCCCCAAAAAAGTCGAAATATTGTACTCCTAATTATATATAATTTGATTTTTCTGTTTGGTAGCTGCTTCCGTATTAGGTTAATAAACATAGTTTACCTACTCAGCATACGTTGTCTAGGCTCTTGCACTTTAACAACGTAGTTTGCGGCAATATCAGTTTCAAAATTGGTACTGCGCATGCGCACGTCGGAATCAGGTAGTTTTACGTGGTCCTACTGGAGTCTCGAATCCGCAGCCCTTGTTTAAATTAAAAATATTTGCCCCCACCAAAACTTTTATCTGACAGCTCCACTGCGTTCAACCAAATGTGTTTTACGTTTCAGTCACATCTCTCGTTTACAATCTGACGCAAAATATCAGCGATGAAGTTCAAGTTCAAGCTTGTATCAACGACACTCACCAGAATAAAATCAGATGCAGCTCAGTCGTAACTAAAGCAGTTCCAGCAGGTAAATATCATAATAGCAATCAGTAAAAGCTAACAGCAACTAGAGATAAAAGTATAACTGTTACGTGAAAATATTATTATCAATATGCGAGTATGCAATTTGATATTTTCATTCTTTTTGGATATTCGATACTTTAAATAAAAAAATGATAAAATTAGGACTTCTGTGTTAGGAATAAAATTTATTTGTTCGTATTGCTCACAAAATACACTTAGTCTGTGCCAATTTTTAAAGTGTGAAACGTTTATCCTAATTATTTTGGATATCAATGAAAAAAATTAATATCAGTTTGTCAAATTGTTGAAACGTGTTCAGATTTTTAATCGTTTACAGTCATCAGGTTTCAATTTTACATATTTTAGGTCTGATTTTAACAGCCCTCATATTTTTTAACATCTTTAGGTTGACTTTATAAATATGCCACCCTTATGAATTGCAGACACAACATGTGATACGTGCCATGCAAATGCAACATGCATTGACTTCAGCTGCTCCTGTAATGCCGGGTTCACTGGAAATGGAAATTCGTGTGTGGATATTGATGATTGTACCAATTCTCCAAACCCTTGCGATTCAAATGCAACTTGCACCAACACAGATGGTAGTTACACTTGTGCCTGCAAGACTGGTTATTCTGGTGATGGTTACACTTGTTTAGATATTAATGAGTGTACCAATTCATCAAATTTATGCCATTCAAATGCAACTTGCACCAACACAGATGGTAGTTACACTTGTGCGTGCAAAACTGGTTATTCTGGTGATGGTTACACTTGTTTAGATATTAATGAGTGTACCAATTCATCAAATTTATGCCATTCAAATGCAACTTGCACCAACACAGATGGTAGTTACACTTGTGCGTGCAAAACTGGTTATTCTGGTGATGGTTTCAGTTGTTCAGATATTAATGAGTGTACCAATTCATCAAATTTATGCCATTCAAATGCAACTTGCACCAACACAGATGGTAGTTACACTTGTGCGTGCAAAACTGGTTATTCTGGTGATGGTTACACTTGTTTAGATATTAATGAGTGTACTAATGCTTCAAATTCTTGTCATTCAAATGCAAATTGCACCAACACAGACGGTAGTTACACTTGTGTCTGCAAGACTGGTTATTCTGGTGATGATTTCAGTTGCTTAGACATAAATGAATGTACCAAATCACCAAGTCCATGTGATTCAAACGCAAATTGCACCAACACAGATGGTAGTTACACTTGTACCTGTCAAAAATGGTATACTGGAAATGGAAGTACATGTGAATCTGTTGGTGGTGAAAACACTTCTTGTGTGGAACAAACCGACGGTTCTTGCTTGTGCAAGAAAGGCTTCAAACCATTTGGAAAGACTTGCAAGAAAGCTTGTGATTTCTGCCACAGAAACTCGTCCGAATGCAGCGGACCGCTGGAGCCTTGTTACTGTGGAGACCAACAGTGCGGAAAGACAGAGCGTTGCTCAAGTAACAATACTTGCAGGTAAATAAATTCGCAATTATACAGTTGTAGCATACTATTAATTCTTGGCCGTACTATTGTAATAACGATATTTTTACAATTTATAGAAAAAAACAAAAAAGTCTCCAACCGACTAACCGAATCAGTCGATCAATTTTTGATATTTTCCGGTATGACTTGAGGTCGTGAGTTTGAATCTCACCGCAGGTTTGTTTTTCTAGACTGCCATGCATTGAACCCCTAAATGATCGAATGATTCGGTTAGTCGGTTGAAGACTTGGGTCCTATAATACGTAAGCCGTTATCGTTGACCAAACTACAACATAAGGGTTAGACCACAGTTTGTTTGTACATGTTGGGTTAAATTGTTTTGCTTTATTCCACTTACTTTGGGTTAGCCTAAGACAATGGTGAAATTAGGCCGGAACGGTCTGAAACAGCGTTGTGACAACATGTCTTAAAACTGTCATGCGTTCAAATAAAAAAATTAGCATACTTCCACCTCTTGTTTTGGCAAAACTTTCACTACGCAGACGCTCTAAAACTGCTTTACGAACCAAACTTAGGAAAGCTACCCTTTAATGAACACACATGAGTGGCCTACCAAATCAATACAAACACAATACCCAATGTTTTCTGCTCTTGTTTTCAGCTGCAAGGAAGGATACGCGACGGCCAAGGGAGACAGCACTTGTTATCCAAAGTGCGAGACTTGCACCAGCAATGCTTGTGAACAGTGCGTCTGCGGCAAAATAAAGTGCGGAGAAAATGAGAGATGTTCGTCTGAAGCAACTTGCATGGCAATTACCACAGGCAAGGACATTAAAAAAAATATTTATTAACTAAAATAGCTCATCGTGTCTTTATATATTCAACGTTTAGGCGACCCATTCAAGCTCATCGTGTCTTTATATATTCAACGTTTAGGCGACCCATTCAAGTCACATTCTTTAGGGTTTTTTGTGTTAAGGTATATTTGAGTCACAGGGTAGTAATTCTTAATTTTCATTTGTTTTAAGTATCTGTCATTGTTTGGATCAAATAAATACAAAAGTAACCACAACAACACATTAAAATCTGCCAAAGATTCCTTAGCTGAAATAATGCCAGCCCCAACAAATACCCCACTACACAGCGCTCAACGAAACCAAACTGGGGTATCCCCTTCGCACTGATTCCAATGTGAGCTCAGTAAAACAGGGGCAACAGCCTGTACCTCTTACCAATCCATCATAACAGAGCGCTCTGTGCACAAAGACCTGTAGTTGTTATGATCCTAGATAAATAAGCCGAATACCTTTTTTATGCCGCCTCTAGAAAACGTGCACCTTATTTGTCAATACCTCACTATTGACCTACTTCAACCACAAAATGATCAAAATTACAAAAACCATAACCGTCAGACGATATTTGCTTGTTTTGAGAAAGGTGTAATATCTCACATAACGTAACAACGAAGATCTCTAAGGCCACAATTAAAACTACACGTTTCAGTTTAATGATATAGAATGCATTTTTTTAGCTATGTATAAGGCTCCATAAAGGCCTTATTCTGATGGCCCATAAGAAACGAAAAATAATAGACCAGTCAGCATACAATTCCCAAAAAACTTCAGCATTAATTAACAGGAATACGGATTTGGAACAGTATGATTTGCAGCCTTACTGATTTTAAATTTGGTATTGCGTATGCGCACATCGGACTCGGGTAGTCATATCAGTCCATTGCCCCCAGTGGCGTATCCAGTGGGGGCGGGAGTTCTTACCACCCATTTTTGTAAGTGATATTATCGCTTTTGCTTCGTTTTTGTCATGGTTTAGCAAACTGTTCGAAGCGGCGTGCTTTTTAAGTAATTGGGTCACGCGTCTTAATCTAATGCGAAGCCAAAATCGAGCGCCAAACGCCGTTTTTCGTCTTTAGTTTGGTCGACCGTAAACGCGGGATGGTTTTTCTCTTTCGTTATTTGTTTAGGTCAGTGGTTCTCAACCTTTTTTCTTTCGTGGCCCATTTACCTTGCAAAAAAATTCTGTGGCCCAATAGAATTTTCATGAAAGAAAAAACTTTAAAATAGGTTTAGAACAAAACACAGCAGAACATATTTCAAAACAGATTATTTAATCAACCGTGCATTAGTGAGATACTTGCGGCTGAACAAAAAAATTACATTTCTTTTTAATTCCTCCCAAACCATTATTCCTTTAAAATGAAATATAATGACGCAAATGAAACTAAATCTAGCTTTTCAAATTGGTCTGTGGCCCACTTCAAATGTTCTTATGGCCCCCACTGGTTGAGAAGCGCTGGTTTAGGTTGACTGATTAGTGATTAGCAAGTATTCGACAATTGACAACGCTAAGTCAAACCTTATTTATTTTTTTCTCGCTAAAAAACGTCAAGTTATACGCAGTATGTTTCTCGCTGTTCGTTCTCTGCGCTTATATCCGATGTTGGTGTAACATCGACATTTGTTTAAATGAAGCAGATTCTTAAAAGGAGGTATAATGGTGACTGTCGTGCGCGTTTTAAAGTATAAATTTTTAAGTAATGATAGTTAACGCAAAATTATGCTCTTTATGCATACTCTAAGACCACGTGCTAAGGTGCAATGGACACGACTTATTTCCCCTCAACCAAAGCTTGTAATTTAGCTGACGTGGCACACACCTCGGCGCAGATGTTGCGCCAATCGTGGCATAATAACAGCCGGTAAAAACGATATTCGTTTAGTATTGCACGTGGTGAAAGACGTGCTTGTAATTTAGCGCTTGTTCTGTTCATGGAACTTGATAACTGCGCTGCTGATAGTCGAATTATGTATGATTCTACCACAATTAAACACTCATATTTCACGGTCTTGGTTTGTTTTTTGCCTAAAGTTAACAATTGTACACCGTGATTTCGCAGCTGGCGCCTGACAGGATTGTGGACGACGCACGTGCTCGCTTTTGCTGGACGTATTTGGTGTTTCTGGGTTTTTTCTATCACGTCTTGCAATCACCATTCTATGACGTCATACTTTCACTGTTTTAATGACGTCATTATTCATTAACATCAGGCGAAAAATAGGGGAATTCCCTTAGTTGAAAATTCAGGACCCCTGATTGCCCCCACTGGAAAATTTTCTGCGGGCGCCCCTGATTGTGTCGCTTTGTATTTACGGGGTGTTGTTGTTTGTAGGACTAGCCTGGTGGTGGATTCTCATTATTTGCATTGCCATCCTTTTACTACTGATCCTGGTGATATTCTTGGTGGGCAGATGGTGGTACATAGAAAAATATTGCGTAAGTTCAACCATTCGTGCTAAATCTGAAAGAGCTAAACTATAATTTTCACGTTTTGTGAAGACCAACTGTGACAAAATGTTTAATAAAAGCAAATAAACCTTGGAGCATACTAATAATGTATCTTCAATTTGATAAAAAATTAAATTGCCAAGTCATAAAAACAATGGGTTAATTTTAAACTACGTTATCCAAAAAACAATTCAGCTACGACAGAATTGTAATAGTTGTAATTCCACTTGTATTTCGGTGCTAAACGTTTTCTTAATTTTAAAGCGCCTTTTTCCGATATGCAAATGAAAGCAATTTAAATATGTTTTGTCGGCGTTTTAAATGTTCAACAGTCAGTGCTAAAATATTTATTTATCAATTTTTTTACTTTACAAACCATTTGGTGGCAAGAAGCCGTTCTGTATCTCGACATTTTGTAAATTTATGAATGAATTCTATAAAACCACCAGACGGGAAACTACCGAATGTGGACTTGGCGGAACAAGCGAAACCACAACGAATCGCGCTACCAGCTCAGCGAGCGCGTCGATGACGTCAGGGACCCGAAAAACAGCAGCACAACTGGATCCTATGACGTCACAAAGGAAGTTGCCATTGACGACGGAACTGACATCAGAATGAACGGAAACGCCCATAGCAACAGAGATGTAACCCATAGCAACAGAGATGTAACCCATAGCAACGGAGATGTCGCCCATAGCAACGGAGATGTCGCCCATAGCAACGGGAATGTTCCTCATAGCAGCGAAGACGTCGCCCATAGCAACGAAGATGTCGCCCATAGCAACGCGGCGAATTCCTTTTATCCGTCACTTGACAACCCAGCTTTCTCTGCGAACGAGACGAATCCTGATGACATCATACTTGAAGAGGCGCCCGGGTATGAGGTCATACCTCACCTGACGTCACCAAACGACGTAGATGATGACGTGAGTGACTCTGACAACGACAGCAGAACAGGCTCTTATGACGTCACTGTACCAGAAAGTGATCGAAATCGCTATGAAGGCGCACTAGTTCGAACTACTGCTGCAACAGGGGAGGATCAAGAAACGTCTGGGGAGTCATGACCTGGCGGCTCTGCAACGAAACCATGAGCCAAAATAAAAACTTTTAGCTGCACCAAAAAGTACAGTACAATGAATGTTGTACGGCTGTCACGCGGCCGTAAATTAAAGATATTTTCTAAAAAATTTTCTAAATTGCAGAGTTGAACATGATTTGCTTTCTTTACATCAATTTAGTCAAAAAGAAATAAAAAGTACAAAAAGCATTTGAAGCATAATGAACAAGTTATGCCACTATTGAGATTTAAAATCGCAAAAATGATGAAATTATTGAAACCTATCAAAGAACTTTATCAGCAGCGTTTTATCTACATGATACAACTGAAATAACAATTAAACCAGTGTTTCTTAACCTTTTTTACTTGGGGGCGCACTAAGAGACGTATGAAAACGTGGAGGCGCACCTTACGAGCGAAGCGAGCGCAAACATTTTGAGGTGTACCGTTATTTCTCTTAAACTGCCTGCATTTTTTATTATGTGGGATTTATAGTTGCATATCTTTAAAGAGACTTCCAGCCTTTGAGACTAAAAACGTTATTTTGTCCATTAAAGTCTTAATCCATTTAATTTTGGACTTATTTCGACATGTTTTTTCCTTTCGCTCGCGGCGCACCAAGCAGCCTTCCATGGCACACCAGTGCGCCGCGGCGCACCGGTTGAGAAACGCTGAATTAAACAATAGCTTGCCGCCCACTAAAAATCGCCAAATGGCCCAGATTTTAAATGTCCAGGTGCAGGTACAAAGCTGTTAAACGCAAATGCCCATTTTCACCATTTTTTGCAAACTAATTGACGAGAAATTAGAATTTATTTTGATCATTAAATACTCTAAATAATATCCCGCTTTCCCCGTTAACAGAAAGATGTTTTGTAACAGTCCATAAAATAATAAACGAGTACGCAAATAAAATGTGTGGTAAAAGGCGAAAGATTTTTACGACGTTGATAAAAGTTTCCACAGAGCTGCACACGTTATAACTTGACGCAAATGTAAGCTTCGAAAAAAAGTTGGCACCACAAATGTCCACTAAATGTCGCTAAAGAGTGGTTGCGCTGACAAATATTTTGTTTTTAAGCCATCCACAGCTCGGGGTTTTGCCCAGCAAACACAAAAGAGTATGTAAAGCCCGAACGAACTTGTTTTCGAATGTGGCTGCGACGACATAAAAACTTGACGATCCAATTAAACTTAGTACCTGCAATAAACTGATCAAATATAACCGAGCCGCCGAAAGGTCCGTTTTAATGAGCGCAATTTGTTCTCTGTTAGTCGATAATTCTGTAATGTCACCGACTGCGTTGTATTCTTTGTCTAATGATACTGTGTTGAATTACATTCTGTTTGGAAATCCTGATTTAATTTGCTCTGAATCTCTCCTTTTATTTAACGCTGTGCATGACTTTTTGTTAGCTTTGAGTAGATTTTGATGTAAATTCTTTCTAGTGTCCAATATTGAGTCTTTACGTGTTGTTCCTTAAAACCGTTTGTTCTTCGTTATAATGGTGTCACGACAAAAGGCTTTCTTCAGTCGTAAGACTGCCACCTGATTGTCGTTAAATCAATAAAAAAAATATAACCGAGTTAAAAGGAGTGCGACTGAACCACACCACATTGTAAAATTCATGTTGTCGGTGGGACATACACTTAACAGTGTTTTCGATTTTTAAAATTATTCAAAAAAAAAACGTAATACATATGTTTTGTTTCGAGTTTTTTTTAACATTTGTAATACGTTTTGGTGCCTGCATTGGAAAAAACTAGGTTATGCGTTAAGTTACAACAACTAGATTATTAATTATAAATAGTTTTATGGATTTGTTTGTTAGTAATTAGAATTATTATGGATTAAACAATAAGTCATATACTAAAGCTCTGTCGTTTTCTGATTTTCTTTTAAATTGCTTGAGTATTATATCGCGTACGTCGCGTTGCTAGTAAATCTGTCGGGAAGGCAGGAAGTTAAAATCAGCTTGGTTAGGGACAGCAAAAAAATCTTTGACAAGAGATTGCATTTAAGGAAAGCTCGTTAGGGCAGTCAATGCAATACTTGATAAAAAAAAAATTTCCTTGATTAAAACAACTGTTATTGAAAACTATAAAATTTTTAGTTAGATTGTAAAGCACGGACGAGTACCGATACTGTCGGACGAGTACCGATACAACCGCTTTAAATCGGATATCAACTTTAATCTGATATAATCGGACAACGTGAGACGCGAGTTCGAACCTATTTAGAGGCAAACTTTATCGAATATATCAATTCGATTTCTACGCAACAAAATAAGACTTGCAAAGAACACGAAAAATTTCCATTTTTTGCAAACTACTTGACGAGAAATTAGAATTTATTTTGATCATTAAATACTCTAGTTAATATCCCGCTTTCCCCGTTAACAGAAAGATGTTTTGTAACAGTCCATAAAATAATAAACGAGTACGCAAATAAAATGTGTGGTAAAAGGCGAAACATTTTCACGACGTTGATAAAAAATTCCAAGGGCTGCGCCATACGTCACAATTTGATACGAATTTATGCTTCGAGCAAAAGTTTGCACCACAAATGTCCACTAAATGTCGCTAAAGAGTGGTTGCGCTGACAGATATTTTGTTTTTAAGCCATCCGCAGCTCGGGGTTTTGCCCAGCAAACACAAAAGAGTATGTAAAGCCCGAACGAACTTGTTTTCGAATGTGGCTGCGACGACATAAAAACTTGACGATCCAATTAAACTTAGTACCTGCAATAAACTGATCAAATATCACGGAGCCGCCGAAAGGTCCGTTTTAATGAGCGCAATTTGTTATTTGTTTGTCAGTAATTCTGTAATGTCACCGATTACGTTGTATTCTTTGTCTCATGCTACTTTGTTGAATTACATTCTGTTTGGAAATCCTGATTTAATTTGCTCTGAATCTCTCCTTTTATTTAACGCTGTGCATGACTTTTTGTTAGCTTTGAGTAGATTTTGATGTAAATTCTTTCTAGTGTCCAATATTGAGTCTTTACGTGTTGTTCCTTAAAACCGTTTGTTCTTCGTTATAATGGTGTCACGACAAAAGGTTTTCTTCAGTCGTAAGACTTCCACCTGATTGTCGTTAAATCAATAAAAAAAATATAACCGAGTTAAAAGGAGTGCGACTGAACCACAGCACATTGTAAAATTCATGTTGTCGGTAGAACATACTCTTAACATTGTTTTCGATTTTGAAAACAATTTAACAAAAAACGTAACACAGACCGGGGATGTCCGATAACTCTGGATCGTAGACGATATCCGATACCAAGTGATATAGTATCGGTACTTGACCGATACTAGGGTGGTCAAAATCTTCGTCCAAAAGTGAAATATTTTTCAATTTATCGTGTTTTAAAAGCTCAACGACTCAGACAATGTCCCTCGAGGAATTTTATTACAGCAGTCGACAAACGAGCCGATTAAATTTTATTCTGGCCGTAAACAAGCCATTTGTAGATTCAATCCGCTTTTCCGAAACTATCGGGCGTAATTGGTGCAATTCCAAGTCCTAACAAAACAAATAAGGAGCAAGAGACGGTAAAATGACACAGAAAACCTAGTTTTTACTTGTTGTTTGAATTTGTCGCAGTCGGTATATGTTTTGTTTCGAGTTTTTTTTAACATTTGTAATAAGTTTTGGTGCCTGCATTGAAAAAACTAGGTTATGCGTTAAGTTACAACAACTAGATTATTAATTATAAATAGTTTTATGGATTTGTTTGTTAGAATTATTATGGATTAAACAATAAGTCATATACCATAGCTCTGTCGTTTTCTGATTTTCTTTTAAATTGCTTGAGTATAATATCGCGTACATCGCGTTGCTAGTAAATCTGTCGGGAAGGCAGGAAGGTAAAATCAGCTTGGTTAGGGACAACAGAAAATCTTTGACAAGAGATTGCATTTAAGGAAAGCTCGATAGGGCAGTCAATGCAATACTTGATAAAAAAAAAATTTCCTTGATTAAAACAACTGTTATTGAAAACTATAAAATTTTTAGTTAGATTGTAAAGCACGGACGAGTACCGATACTGTCGGACGAGTACCGATACAACCGCTTTAAATCGGATATCAACTTTAATCTGATATAATCGGACAACGTGAGACGCGAGTTCGAACCTATTTAGAGGCAAACTTTATCGAATATATCAATTCGATTTCTATGCAACAAAATAAGACTTGCAAAGAACACGAAAAATTTCCATTTTTTGCAAACTAATTGACGAGAAATTAGAATTTATTTTGATCATTAAATACTCTAGTTAATATCCCGCTTTCCCCGTTAACAGAAAGATGTTTTGTAACAGTCCATAAAATAATAAACGAGTACGCAAATAAAATGTGTAGTAAAAGGCGAAAGATTTTTACCACGTTGATAAAAAATTCCAAGGGCTGCGCCATACATCACAATTTGACGCAAATGTAAGCTTCGAGCAAAAGTTTGCACCACAAATGTCCACTAAATGTCGCTAAAGAGTGGTTGCGCTGACAGATATTTTGTTTTTAAGCCATCCGAAACACACAGCTCGGGGTTTTGCCCAGCAAACACAAAAAAGTATGTAAAGCCCGAACGAACTTGTTTTCGAATGTGGCTGCGACGACATAAAAACTTGACGATCCAATTAAACTTAGTACCTGCAATAAACTGATCAAATATAACGGAGCCGCCGAAAGGTCCGTTTTAATGAGCGCAATTTGTTCTCTGTTAGTCGATAATTCTGTAATGTCACCGACTGCGTTGTATTCTTTGTCTAATGCTACTTTGTTGAATTACATTCTGTTTGGACATCCTGATTAAATTTGCTCTGAATCCCTCATTTTATTTAACGCTGTGCATGACTTTTTGTTAGCTTCTCGTAGATTTTGATGTAAATTCTTTTTAGTGTCCAATATTGAGTCATTACGTGTTGTTCCTTAAAACCGTTTGTTCTTCGTTATAATGGTGTCGCGACAAAGGTTTTCTTCAGTCGTAAGACTTCCACCTGATTGTCGTTAAATCAATAAAAAAAGTATATAACCGAGTTAAAAGGAGTGCGACTGAACCACAGCACATTGTAAAATTCATGTTGTCGGTGGGACATACACTTAACATTGTTTTCGATTTTGAAAACAATTTAACAAAAAACGTAATACAGACCGGGGATGTCCGATAACTCTGGATCGTAGACGATACCCGATACCAAGTGATATAGTATCGGTACTTGTCCGATACTAGGGTGGTGAAAATCTTCGTCCAAAAGTGAAATATTTTTCAATTTATCGTGTTTTAAAAGCTCAACGACTCAGACAATGTCCCTCGAGGAATTTTATTACAGCAGTCGACAAACGAGTCGATTAAATTTTATTCTGGCCGTAAACAAGCCATTTGTAGATTCAATCCGCTTTTCCGAAACTATCGGGCGTAATTGGTGCAATTCCAAGTCCTAACAAAACAAATAAGGAGCAAGAGACGGTAAAATGACACAGAAAACCTAGTTTTTACTTGTTGTTTGAATTTGTCGCAGTCGGTATATGTTTTGTTTCGAGTTTTTTTTTTAACATTTGTAGTAAGTTCTGGTGCCTGCATTGGAAAAACTAGGTTATGCGTTAAGTTACAACAACTAGATTATTAATTATAAAGTTTTATGGATTTGTTTGTTAGTAATTACAATTATTATGGATTAAACAATAAGTCATATACCATAGCTCTGTCGTTTTCTGATTTTCTTTTAAATTGCTTGAGTATAATATCGCGTACGTCGCGTTGCTAGTAAATCTGTCGGGAAGGCAGGAAGTTAAAATCAGCTTGGTTAGGGACAACAGAAAATCTTTGACAAGAGATTGCATTTAAGGAAAGCTCGTTAGGGCAGTCAATGCAATACTTAAAAAAAAAATTTCCTTGATTAAAACAACTGTTATTGAAAACTATAAATTTTTTAGTTAGATTGTAAAGCACGTCTGCCTAAACTTAGTTTGATATCGAACCGGCGACGATACCCTTCTATAGTATCGGACGAGTACCGATACAACCGCTTTAAATCGGATATCGACTTTAATCTGTTATAATCGGACAACGTGAGACGCGAGTTCAAACCTATTTGGAGGCAAACTTTATCGAATATATCAATTCGATTTCTACGCAACAAAATAAGACTTGCAAAGAACACGCTTTTGTGTGTGAATCGAACAAGTGGTATTCTGTTAGGGTAAATAACCATTGCAGCAAACTATCCACATTTATGTCGTCACAAAGCATAGTTTGTTATATAATTCCAGATACAAAAATCGATTTAATTAAAATTTATTCTCTTTTTAGTGGGGGTGATTTTACCTACAAACTTTTAATAAAGATAAAACATCGTAAATATTTAAATAGGGACTTTGATTTCTGCCTGAAAGCAATTAAAAAAAAATAAAACCTACGATTGTCAAAATGTAGGCTACAAACTTGAACAGATTTAAAGCAAAAAAATGAAGCAGTTGAAATTATTTTGATCCACGACTATCAATGGTTTACATCAATACAGGTTTTGTTGATATAGCGTAGTGGCGCTGATGAAGTACAATAGGCGCATGCGAATGCACATAAAAGCACTCTTGCAAAATACACACAGCAAGTAATAGAGGTCTGGGACTTTTTGGTCTCGCCTAAACTCTTTGTTGAATTTGCGGAAATTCCACCCTTGAGCCTTCGTGTTCGAATTTAAACATAACTTTAAAGGCAGAAATATTGCGGCGGGGTTTTTACGTTTGGGGTTGGCATCTAACCAAAGCCACTACAACGCTGGCACGTGATGAAAAGCCATTGTTCGGTATTAAAGGGCCACAGCCCAACCCCGATTAACTTTTATTGTCGACGAACGTCAATTTATCTTGTATTCAAACTTTGTTTTTCTTATCGCAGATATACAGACGGTGAAATATGAGATGTCAATAACTTTACTTTTGAATGGATCAATCATGTTTTTTTTGATTTGTATGTGAAACATATGAACTTTGTTGCATCATGGCTTGGGGTTGTAGTTGGACTTAATAGCAAAGCCTATACAGAAGTAGCTAGCATTTTGAACGTTTCCAATAAATCTTAAGATAATGACTGGAAGTTTGTCGGTAAGTTATTTGCATCAAATTAAAAGTTGTTTTGGTCAGCAGACAACACAAACGCAACATTAAGCGAGCAAATTGTTTTTAAGAAGAAATCGATTTAAAAAATGACCTTATTTTTGAGGGTTTTGACAAAAAAAAACATCTGTTGAAAATGAATAAAGAGTTATT
The DNA here is from genome assembly GCF_963924565.1 of Ascidiella aspersa. Classification (NCBI taxonomy): domain Eukaryota; kingdom Metazoa; phylum Chordata; class Ascidiacea; order Phlebobranchia; family Ascidiidae; genus Ascidiella; species Ascidiella aspersa. Next base: position 33,189,378 of record NC_139450.1, read on the forward strand.
CGAAACGTTCAAAATGATACCTGCTTCTGTATGGGCTTTGATATTCTTATTACGTCTTACTTTAAAATTTAGCATTAATGGAACATTTAGATGTTCTAGTATTTATTATTGTGAAAAGCCTAAGTTTAACCCGGGTTAGATGATCTTATAGGATTCAGCAAAATAGCGGTGGGCAGACGAGAAAAAATGGGGTAAACACGGCACAGGTGTCATAAGGTCAAAATGTCGGTGAAGCGTTCAGCTATGTAGACAACCTGCGCGGTCACACTCTTTGCAAATGTAAGGGTTCGAAAAATTTCCAGGAATATTCCTCAAAAGTGTTTTTCACTGAAATTGTTCAGTTGTTGTACAAGCTTTAGTACACGCGTGTTCTTGAACTTTTTTTTGAGATGAAGTCATAAACTGACAACGTAAAACGGGTTGACATGAAACCTGCTGTTTTTGATTTAAAAAAGACAAGCATTAAATACAATTAAGGAGAATGCGCCGCGGCGTTTTTATTTCAGCTTTCAAATTTTACACAACGATTTTAATAGAGCATTTATGGACCCCCTAAAACTTGTCCACCTACCCCGAATAACGGGCCTCAGCTTAGCAACCCGCTTGATGAAATTGTTCTATTTTCATGTAATATTTAAATCGTTTTATAGTAAAGCACACATAAACATTTATATACAGAACTAGTTTTTCAAACGTTTTAAGTTAAACAATGTACCTTAAATTATAACTATTTAAGCTCTTTGCAAAATACAACTTAAACTGGCCTAAATTTGTTAGAGGGTTATCATAGTAAAGCAGTCATGTGAAAAGTGCTTAAAAAACATAAACACGCGTCTGAGTAAGAACAGCGCTCCAGCATTTTGATAAGCTGTTGATTTGAGAGATCTCAAGTGTATCGTGACTTTTGTTGGTTCGGAAGTTATTCATATTACAAACATGGAATGCAGGCAAGCATGCGAAACTTGAATGTATACTAATATAAACCATCGATGTTGGATACTTAACATTTTATTCCGAAATCAATACTCGATATTTTGGACATACAAACGATCGCTATTCGAAGCCAAATGACGTCATTGCTCTGCTCAAATAAGCAAAATTATTTTTCATGTAATATTTTCTCAGAAATTTATCGTTTTGATCGTGAAACATGGCTGTTAATTTGGTATCGGATCGGCACCGATACCATTGTATCGTCGATACCACCCTTGTATCGGAGGAGTACTAAAACTACCACTTGGTATCGGCTGCGATACGATATTATCGGACATCCATATTCATAAGATAGTTGATAGATTTGTGGCATTTGCCGAACACCATATCGCCTTGCATGAAGCATGACCAACAAGTAAAATTGCAGAGCAAACTCAAGTTATAAATGACAAAGTTGTTACGCGTAATGAGGGACGTTGGTCTTTTAAAAAAAGTAGGCCGCATTTTTTCTTGTGTGTCACAAAATTTAAAAAAGTTCCGTTTAAGCTTATACGGGTGACCTTATTGAATCGGTTCATTTATTTCCAGCAACAGAAACCTATCAGTTTACGACTCCAATCCTGATAAAAGCGAATTTGCGAGTAAAACGATTTAAACAAACACAGGGGTTGTAAAAATACAAAAAAGCTCTTTATGGGATGGTAGAAATGTGAACAATTTTCGTTTTTCTACAGGAAACATAAAAATGAAGGTAGCCTATAACCCTGTATGAATACAGCGTTAATGTACATGAGGAATTTATAGAAAAATATTGGTGCTTAAATTGTTTGGCATATAACTTGGAGTTTGGGTTACACAGTAAATGTGTCGTACGCTTGCCTTCTGTCAGAGCGTTTATGTCATTTACTAGAGCGTTTAATTTACAGAATTTTTGTCAAAGCATTTTTATTGATACATTTGCTGTATGCATACATTGTTGACGAATCGTTTGTAAACAGAATAATATTACGATTTCATTAACTATTCTAGATTCTGTATTTTTATGGAAACAGTAGAACCAGGTGTTTGAAATCAATCAAAATCAACTTTATTTAAACGTCTACATTCCGAGGGTCCTTACATGCCATCGCGAAATTCCCATGTTGACGCGCCTTCGCAATTCTCACGTGTTTGTTTAGTTTCAAATTCCCCACCGTCTATGACGTAACAGAATAAGGTCTGCCACAAGCGTTTTTTTTCCTGCTGGAAACCACAACGGCCTTTTAAAATCACGCGGCATAGAGCAGCTTATGAAAGCTAATTGGGCTACAGTTGTAGCACAGAAACAGTATTTTCAGCATAAGTTGCTAGGTAAGAATACTGTAGCACAGTGTTTGTGCAAAAATTATAAATAGTTCGCGGCACCCTTGCTCGTATTTTTGCTGAGTGGTTAACTGTAACGTTACAACAGTGGTTCCCAAACTGTGGTACGCGTACCACCGGTGGTACGCGAGAGTCTTTTAGGTGGTGACGTAACACTTAACTGGTTCCACATAATAAAACGTTAATTGCTAGCTGGTTTGTAGTAATGAACTAATAGCAGCAGTGTAGTATGCCGTATGTATAATGATATTTCAATCATATTGAACTACTGTAATTTCTTTTAAAATAGAGGGTCAGTGCGAGAACTAAAGGAACATGTCTAAAACGAAAGTACAGTCATCTACATCGATCGCATTAAAACTATTGGTTGGGTTTTGCTTAATTTATGGCTTTTATGTCTTCTTGGAATGACACTTGCTAAACTTTAATACAGCTACATGCTCATTTTCCTATATATATGCTAAAATAGTTATAGTTTGGTTCCAGTCAGATGTAACTTGGCTAGGTGGTACATGAACACTGTACACAAGCTTAAAATGGTACGTGAGAAAAAAAGTTTGGGAATCACTGCGTTACAATAAACAAGATTAAAACAGAACATTAACTGTGCAACAACGTTGAAAACACCTTTTCAGTTTTCGCACTTTTATTGTACACAAAAAATTGTATCAAGAAGCTTACCAATAGAGCAAAAATTGGAATCCTAAAGAATTTGAAATATTTCTTGGCACTCTGGGGCGTTCAAAACGGTCCCCCAGAGTGCCGCGGGGCACCTAGGTTGAGAACCACTGCTGTAGCCCTACAGCAAACCAAGCGTAGGCGCTTTTCAAGAAACCTAACATATTTTTGTAAGGGTTTTAAATTGCTAACATTATTTGAGTTAGGATGCGAGTTAGCGTTTGGGTTTCGGCGGGCCAAGTATAAGTATTCTATTTATTAGTACATCTAAAGCCATCGCAAACAAACCGAATCTGAGGGTCAAAGATGCAAGTAAGGCAAGCCAGAAAAACAACTGTTAAATACTTGTGTCACAACCGTGGTTCATCAGGGCAAAGTAGAACTTATGTGTATCTTTCATTGACTATTTTATTTATTCTCTAACTTATTTATTTCTTCCTTGCAATATCAATTTTGGCAACTCGTTTCGTTGCTGTAAAAATATGGTAGGATTCCAGAGCAGCGCCAAAGCGTGTATTCGCACAACATATAGCAGAAATAACACCCGTTAAGTGTAGTCTACCCTAGATTACTCTTAAATTGTCGCCATCCATAGTTTCAGGTTTCGTCGGCGCTCGAGCCTCGCTATTATGACCGTAACTATGATAGCCGCTTTTTCTCCCGAGGTTAACTTTGATTGATAAGTTCCCAGTTTTTCTCAACCCATATAGAAGGCCAAAAACCGGGTGGCCGTTTTATTTGGTTGGGTCGCCGACTGCAGTAGTTCACATGGTTATTGAAACTGGTTATAAGCAAGATTTGTCAAAGTTTTTGGAAGCAATACAAAGATATGGCTCATATTACGTAAATTCGAAGTAAATATTTTCAATGTAAAAAAAAATAAAAATAGCATTTGGGAGAAAAATCGAATTTCAAGACTGGTTCAAGAAAAATCATAGCAACTCCAAACTTGGGCGGCTTCAGCCCCTGAAAAGTAGTTGCACAAGCCTTAACAGTTGGTAGTAAAATAATTTCGGGATAAACTTAGTTTACAAGTGCTAAGATTGAAAGCACTTAACCAAATTTTCACTCACGTTTTGTTCAAGAATGCAAACTGCAAATTGTTGTTAGCGTAAGCTTACTAAAGGTTCAGTGAAGAGAATTGGGTCGCTAAAGCTTTGCAGTTTTACTTACACTTAGTATTGAAAAAAAGGTTAAGCATCGATTTAGCGGAAAAAGTTATTGGTGAAGGCGATTCAAACCTCGCAGTGTTAAATGGTTGAACGTTCCAGCCTAATTTCTGGTGTTCTGAAAAGCGGGGATTTTATTCTTAAATGGCGAAGACTAGCTTCGCGTCGCCATTTGCGAGTAAATACGCTATAGGACAGTGGTTCTCAAACTTTTTTGAGCGCGACCCAAATCTGAGTTTTATGAACATCTCGCGACCCAAGCCTCAAACATTAAAAAATGTGTTTTCTGACGTGCATGAAATACAAAAAGACACAGATAACCAGATGTAGTAGCCTTTATGAAACAATCATTTATTACAAACAAATGATTGATTCTAACTTTCAACAATACTACCTGCAAGTAGTGACCTAGTTCAGTGCTTTTCAACGCGTGGGATGGGTACACACTTGTGCGGATAAAAAAAACTTGTAATGCGGATGACTAACGTCGTGCGGATGAAAATGGTGCATTATTATTATCTTTTATTATGTGTAATACAGTAATCCAATAAGCTAATGCGCCCACTTATGCGTTACAGGTACAATAATATAGTCTCGTATAGTGGTTCATTGCAGCTTAAGCTATCTATTTTATATCGGTCAAGGCTTAGGAACACGGTTTAACACACAAACCCTTTCATTGTTATTTTACAAATAAAACTAAAGGTTGCAAACTTACTGAGCTTGTTTCGTGCGGGTGGAAATTTTTCGAAAAAAAAGTGCGGATGGAAATTTTAAAGCTTGAAAAGCACTGACCTAGTTGAAAGGAACAAAACCTATAGCTAGCATAGAAAGAAACGAACCTATAGCTTGAACTGAAACGGACGAGTTTCTGCTCAGGACGTCAAGTGCGAATAAATAAAACACAATATTCTTAATTCTAATCCCAAGTTTATCAGTGACTACTACGGCACTATAAAAACGTTAGTCTAACAGAATTTAGAGCAGCGGTTCCCAAACTGGGGTCCGCGGACCAATTGGGGTCCGTGCAGCTGTTTCAGAGGGTCCGCAATAAGAATTAAATTAGTCCTTCAGTTTTTCAACATTAGTCTTTAGCCAATGTTTTTAAACATTAGTATTAGTCTATGTTTTAAACATTGTCTTTCACCAATCTTAGTCTTTAGTTATGCTTTATTATTCCATAATAAAGCGTGTTTTATTGTTTCTGGTGACATCATAAAGCATCTATTATGCTGTATTATCTGCTATCCACAAATCGTTAGCATTAGTTAGAAAGTTGTGACTGCACTAGTGTACTACAGGGGTCAACTGAACCTTGATTTTTTCAGGGGCGCGAAATATCAGTATAACCGCAAAGGGTCCACCAGGCAATCTTTTTAGAAAAGTTTGGGAACCGCTGATTTAGAGGTATATGTTTGTAATACGAGCTAGCAGAATATCTTCCAAAAAAATAAAAAGTAATAAAGCAAATGTGCGGCTACCGCTTACACCTGTCTTATAGCTACTGTAGTTGGCTGCCACCAAAACGTTCATAAAACCACTTACGATGCTTTAATCCAGGTTACAGAGTTGATGCCACATGAAATGCTTATGATTTCAGTCATGATTGGATTTAAAATACTTGAAAAATGAAATGGAAAAAGTTCGTTTGCGCAGGATTGAATCACCATAGAGCGACCCATTTTTTGACCCTGCGCGACCCACGCTTAGAGAACCACTGCTATAGGACCTTCGACTATTTGGGAGAGTAAGCCTGGTTTTTAGTGTGGTATGTGTTCAGCCACTATTACGCAACGCTAAGGAAAATGAATTTGAAGGTAATATTTAGAAGGAATGAATGTAATTGTTGCTGCTTGAATCGATTATAAAATTGCCCTGATAAAGATTTCCCGTATAGCTTATCAAATCGCCGGTAGCCTACAGTTAATAATTATCAATATTTGTCGTAAAGACAATTTTATAATTAATATTTAGAAGCAAGAAGGTTTGTATGAAAGTTTGTACAGAAAAATGAATATAATTTATTAGCAACGTTCAAATGTGCCGTAACTACTGATTTGGGCTTCGGTATTTATTCTACGTCTAACTACAAACTCCAGCCATTATCTTAAGGTTTATTCGAAACGTTCAAAATGCTACCTACTTCTGTATGGGCTTTGGTATAATCATTCTACATCTAACTACAACCTATATGTATAAGTTTTGACAGTTGATCAATCAAATTTTATTCAAAAATATCATTTATTTAACATTGTACAGATAAATAAAGTCTTTGTGGTTGAAAAAGCAGCGAAAAATACATTGGCCAGGAAAATTGAGTTTAGCGGAACGAGAATTTGCACAAAAGGCACAAATGACTGTTATGAGGCGTTCATGATGCTAGGTTAGTGTGGAAAAAGGGTTACAAGAAATGATGCGAAACCGTGGCCTTAAACTGCATGACGGCTCGTGGATTTCACTGCATTGTACGTTGAGCGCGTTAGGCCTGTCTATGCGTAAAATCCAGGTTTAAGCGGGCTTGGGTTTAAGGACAAGGCGAGTGAAGATTAAAAAGTTTTTACTGGTTTAGAGTAGAGGCCTAAACGTATTGAATTCTAAGCATTTTGTTCTACTCGATTAGAGTAAAAGCTATCTATTTGTAAATAGTCATTTGTCGGTAAAAAGCTATATTGAATAAAAAAGTTCCACATGATTTCGGCTTAAATAAAATCAGACACTCTATCTCTTAGGGCGTTAGGCAAAACGCTATACTTTGTTAATAGTCATTTTTTTGGTAAAATAGTTACATCTTAAATAAATATATTTTCCCTAATTTCAGCACAAAATAGAATTAGGCACCTGAGTAACGTGAAATAGATTTATTTACAACGTTCGTTTTTATATTTCAGATATTGTTGATCTTAGTGTATCTTGTGTAAACAAATGTGTTAAGTCAGCCATTGAACATAATGGCATCGATGAGTCGGGTTTATGCGCAGCTCTTAACGTCATTCATCGTTGCAATCTGCTTTGTCTGCAAAGTTTCCGGTAAGTTATGAACAATATCTACTTGCTTTTCGCATCACCTGTGTAGTAATTACGGCAGGCGTCGTGTAGCTGATATCACTACGTCAGATTATGGTAATAATACCATTAAGGGAATCTTGAGTTTTATTTTTGCCTTATATCTAATTTCTAACTTATAAGTCTAGTGTTTTTATTTTATTTTGGGCTCTTGCGCACTTTTTTTCACGAAATGCGCAAGGAAAGTAAATTTAAAAGTTTTTTTTACAAATTTCGATTTCCAGTCATCTTCTGGAGTTCATATGATCAAAATTTTACAAGGATTAATAAACGTTACACCTTAAGAACCCTATGTTTACAATACCTTAGTTCAATAAGGTATCCAAACTAGATTTGCTAGAGCTACGTTCGAAAAAAATATACTGACTTTAAAAAAACGTTTAAAATTGCCGAAGCTTTTTTATTTGAAATGTGTCCGACTCTTTACAGTCGTAAAAAATCTTACTTTTCAAAGTTACGAAAAACACCTCTAGAGTAGCGGTCGACAACCACAGGTCTGCGGCCTGGTGCCGGTCCGTGTTGACGGTCCGTAGATTTCTAAGACGTAATTGTATGATGTCCTATTATATGGTTTTACAAAAGTTGCGGTGAAGCCAGCTCAAGGTTTTCACAGAATCAAAATGATCATCAATTTCCATCACTGAACAGTTGATGTAAAGGCCGGTGATATAACTTGCCGGTGATATAACGGCCGGTGATATAAGTTTAAACCATTCCGCAATGCAAAAAAAGGTTGCAGACCTCGGGTCTAAAAATGAATTTCGGTCGCATTTTAAACACATTTTATGGTTGGTTACGTTTGGTTCCAGTTTCCAACTAAATGTATGAAAATTGATGCCACATCACAATTTCTAGCAATGTTTCCCTTTAAAGTGGTTTGGGGCGACTGAGCATTCACGGAACGGTTTGATTGGCGTCCTCATTCACACAGATCCGATTTCGACGAAAATTGGACGAGGCAAAATAAACTAATGGTGCCCGAATCTATTCATTAAGCTAAAATAAAAGGCCAGTGCCTGTTGGTCTGTTTACCAAATAAGTCGCCTATACGAAATGCAAAATCGGCAAATTTAGATTTATTGTTTTGTTAAGCAATTGTAGTAATGTTAGTGTATTGTTGTTCAGATTGAATCAAAAAGTAAAGTGGGTTGGGGAGTATACACAGAATTACCAAAATATTTTTAGGTGCTTTAATTTACCAAATATATTCCCTACCCTATCCTTAGTTTTTTGTATTACTATGTGACTAGTAAGTATTTGTCGAAAGCTAACTTGATAAACAACAATCATTTTAGACATGCATAACTTGGATATTTAACAACATTTTAGGCATACACACCCTAAAGTAGGGGTTTTAAACTTGGTTACATGGACCCTTGGGGTCTACACGGAATAATTTTAGGGGTCCATTAAGACCTATAGTTGGTATCATAGTTTTATAATAATTAAAAAATATAGTTTTATATTTGCGCGTCTGTTCAATCAAAATTATCCGGTTTTTAAGTCTAATTGTTCAGTTTATGACGTCATCACTAAAAAAATCATCTTTGCTCTGGTCCACGCAAACCGAAAATATTTTTATGCAAACCAATTTTTTTTAGCTACCGTGCGTAAAAAATACACGAAAAAAAAACACATATACAACTGAATTAAAGAAACATTCACCAAACTAAACCATCGTTGAATTATACAAACTATACGACGCAATACGTTACAAGTGGAGTGAGGAATTTCCCAGCAATTGCCGAGCTCCGTTTCGACTTTAAAACAACATCACGCTTTGGAAATTCCAGCTTTATATTTTACTTTTCAAAGCAGTCATTTCCCATTTTAAACCCAGTTCCAACCTTTTACAAGCGCTGAAAATTCATTTAATTGAAAGTGCATTTTTGAACGGAAAAAGATCGCGTCGCAGGTCACACTTAAAGGTTGCTTGTGTAGTATATTCTGAAGCCTTGTTAAATGATGTGAATTATTCAGTTGGTTAAAGATAGTATCGCCCTTTAAAATAAGCATTGTAGCTGCCCTTGATTGTGGAATAAGCTCGTTTAAAATATTGGACTAACGCTTTTACGGTAAGTATACAGGGCGTGCCAAAAGTAGGCTTGCAATTATTTGGCTTGGAAGAAGAGGTAGCATTGAATGGCCACAACGCTCACCTGACCCTGACACCACGGATTTCTTTTTTTTTTTTGGGGGGGGGGGGGTGTTGTAAAGAACAAGGGGTATGAGAAAACCCTAAAACAACAAATTTACTTTTAGACCCAAACCCTACTTTTTATAACTGTGAGCCTACTTTTGGCCCACTCTGTATACAATTAATGGTTACAAAACCGTACACTGATGTTGTGGATTGATTAAAACATTTTGAAGCTGGGTATTGTAATTTAATTAGCATTTAATAAACATTGTGTTAAGTTTTTTGTCACTATCGAAATAAACTGAAATACTTAAACAGAAGAATGAAAAACAAGCAACACTTCAGTTATAAACCAAGACAATGTTTTTTTCGCTATGCTGCGGGTTTGAATAGAGCCAATGATTTACTAGCAACATTGATTTTTTTTCTAACAGTAACGTAAACTGCAATGGTTTATAAATGGGTTAAACAGGAACAAATCATGGCCCGCCGGTTCAAAACAACCTCATAAACTTGCCGTTTGTTTACTCAAGCGTCCACGCGCGGCATTCTATTGTTGATCATGACGTCACAATTATCACTTCCCGCCTAATGGTGTAACAATTTAGGCCACGTGAAACCCCATTACCTTAACAATAGGTGTCTTCGTTGTGATCAATATGAGAAACGTCAAACGTTGGGTGGGGATTTTGTCGTGTGTGTGAGAATAAACCACGGTTTGAAACTCGCAACATTCTTTTCTATTCTATGGCTCCACACGGCTTGTTTGAATCAGCGTTCTGTGAACGGAATTCTCTACCTTTCTATAAAAGCGGATTTTGCCTTCACCTTTGTCGCCGCCCCAAATTTTACTGTTTTAAAGGACGGTTGCAAAATTTTAAAAGAAGATTCTACACATTTGAAGAAAGCTTGTGTTTTAATGCACCGTTGCAGTCCAATTTTTAGCTGATTTGTATCTAATTTATTACGTCATCACTAAAAAATCATTTTTGCTCAGGTCCACGCAAACCGAAAATATTTTTATGCAAACCGAATTTTTTTGAGCTACCGTGCGTAAAAAATAAACGAAAAAAAACACATATACAACTGAATTAAAGAAACATTCACCAAACTAAACCATCGTTAAATTATACAAACTATACGACGCAAAACGTTGCAAGTGGAATGAGGAATTGCCCAGTAATTCTTGTGTTTTAGAACTCATATTTTTCATCTTATTTTTTTAACCCTTCGTAAATTTGGGAAAGAACGGTTTCAAAGGCCCAGTGTAAATGTTAAGGTACGATGTACTACATTTGAAGCAAGCTTATCTTTCGAGTGCAACGTTATAATAAGGCCGTGCAACCACTTTTAACGCTCCAGATGTTTTCGGTTTTGTGAAAGCCTTCATCGAACAAATTCGTGCGCGCGCATTGAGGCGTGACGTACTAAGAACTGAATCTGGGTTCGAGAATATTGCGATTGTTGACAGACAATACATTTGCTAGTTTCAATCACAACATTGCACTTCGGCAGCTTTTGTCTAATTCTTTATTAAAACGTGTGGAACGTAGTTTAAAAATATTTTTCTACAAACTAAAAACCTTTTGTTTAATGATTAATTTAATGATAATCAGACAACACTTCATTGAATGCTGTTGCCAATATGTAGGGACATTTCGTAAGAATATCGAAAGCCTAAAACCAGGATATAAGGAGAATTGCATTGTACTATTGTCTAACCCTTTATTAAAAATGTGGAGCGCAGATTAAATATGTTTTTTTACAAATTAAAGCCTTTCATTAATTTTTAATTTTATGAGAATTTAAGATAAAATTAATAGAATGCTGCTGCCAACAGAGAAGAAAATATAGTAAAAATATTGAAAGTCTAAACCCGGGGATACAAGGCGTATTACATGGCGTAGTTCTTGTTAATTTTTAGTATTAATTTGAACTGTGGTAAACAAAAGATCCTATTTTGTTCAGTGGCACCGTAATAACATTACAACACTTGTGATTTTAAAGCTCATACAGAAGTAGGTATCATTTTGAACGTTTCGAATAACTCTTTATTCATTTTCAACATCAACCATTATACCTCCAACCATTATGCTCCAAAACTTGTGATTTTGGTCTCGACTTTCATAAGAAATATCACCTACCGCAGTCGTTAGTTTTATAAACTCCGTTTAGACACGCAAGGAGCCGTAAAATTCTTGTATCACTATCAAGTGTTTGTCAAGTATTGAATGTCAGGAACTCAATTTCGCCCCATTCCCTATTTCCGTACTTTTTGTCTTCCGCTCATGCGAATTTCCCACTAGCAAAAACGAAATTGTCGGAATATGGCGAATTTGATGAAGGACTTTTCCGGGAATATTGTACCAGGAGGTTTTGTCACGCGATCCAAACAATACATTTACAACTTTTTCGAAAATAACATCGACAAATCCCTATACATTAGAGATTTCTGATACTTGACATTTCATTCCGAAATCCGATATTTTGGATAAAAAGTATCGCGATCCGATCTGTGACGTCACAACCAAGCTGAAACAAGCAAAAAACGATAAAAATAAAACGTTCAGCGGTATTTTTTTGGTTATAAAGCCAGAACTTGCTTTTGCGTTTAGTTACTCCCGTAAGAAGTTTAGTTATCCTACTATTGTTTGATATTATATTACATTGAATGTTACCTAATTTTATAAAGTACGACTGTGTGTTAAGAGTCACATAAACAGCCAAAGCTTTTCATAGATTTACTAAGAACCAATTTAGCATAGGCTTTTTGTAGTACTAAACATATCTTCACACATAATCCAACTTTCTGTTAGCCTATAAAAGTATCGTTGATCAAATTCTAGTAAAACCCTAAAACCCAGCATTTTCCGCAGCTTTCGAGCCCTCAATTATCGGGGTCACATTCTCGAGTTTCAATGTGACCTTTAACAGCAGCGGGGTCACAGATGTCAAGGTCAAATATGGGCCGCAACACAGAAGCAATCTTGCAGACTTCACAACAATAAACGTGACAGCTGGAGAATCGTCAGTACAGGTAAAAAAATACTTTTGTGCGAAGTTAAAACCAATATTTATATTTCTAGCATATAATGCGAGACATACGACAACGCTATACCAGAGTCTTTAGAGTTTGATATTTTTCTTAATGGCCCAAACAAAGTAATTGCAACATGTTTATCCAACATAATATTTTTTTAAAACAGTAACAAACTAGTACTTTAATTAGTTGGAAATAATTTGATTTTATTCGTAATCTTATCAAAGCCCATAAGGAAGTGGCCATAGTTTCGAATATATCTTTATTCATTTTTAACACAGTCGCTCCAAATTCATTTCTAACACAGTTGCTACCTACTTGTATATCGACTATAATATTCTTATTACGTTTAACTGCAACCTTTAGCTATTATGCTACAATAGTAATTACTATTTTTAAGTTGATTTGCGTTCCATGTTAAGGTAAAAAAAAATAAAAATAAGTCTCGTACCCCTGACCAAGGGTAAAGAGTTGTATAGGAATAAAAACTTCTAAACGCCTTTTTACCTGGTTGTTTTAGATTTCTGGATTGTCGAGCAACACAAACTACGACGTTCGTCTGGAAGGAGTTAATATTTCAAGGTCGTTGATCACGAGTGAAAATTTCATCGCTCGAACAGGTTGGAATGTAGAGTTGCCTGTTAAAAAACGTGTTTTTTTCACGTTCTGTAGTTTCTGTTCTAAATGACGATCTTAAAAGTTTCTTTAAAAAAAAGATATATATATATATATATATATTTATGTCAACTTCTGAATAGTGTTTATTTTTTTTTGCATTAAATAATTTTCCTTTTAAATACTTTTCTACAAAGGAGTATCATTAGCGGCGTTTAGTAAGTGTAGAACGATGCCTAAAACTTGTACGTTTCAAAAAAACAGTTAAGGTACTTAAATCAAGGGATTTAACATTTTGAGAAAGGTAGCCTAAAATAGGTCAAGATTAGTATTTTTTCGGCCAAAAAACTACAGAGCTGACCTAGACTTGACTTGTAAACCAAGATGCTGAAAAATATTTTCGGAAAAAGCTTTGTCATCGGACTTGTGATTCTGTGGTGTAATACGAAACCAGTATCTCAAGAGGGTGGTTTCCGTACCGAGGAGCTACTTGAAAGTGCGTGTTGATTTATAAGGGCTCAACTGAAGATTTTGATATTATTAAATAACTCTGTATATACGAGGATAGCTAATTTCGCAACTGGAATTTTAAGCAAATCCTTTACAAAAAGCTTTAGGAAGATATTGGTTTATACGTAGTAAAAATATTAAAGCCCATAGAAAGGACAGTATCATTTCGAACGTTTCAAATTACAATTTATTCATTTTCAACCAAATACAACCAACTTTTTGAATTTTACATTCATTCTACGTTTTAACTACAACCTACAACCATTATGCTTCTTAATATATTAGTTTATGATTTGCACTTTACATTTGATTTTCTTTTGAAAAAACGCAATAACGATTTGATAAATGTTTTCTGTGTGCTCATAAATTCCAATGTTTGCTAAACTAAACTTTACGGGGCCTCAAATTTATTACTTTTAATTACAAAATAAATAAGTTAAAAAATGAGTCTCAGGATCAAGAAGTGGGCAGCATTCTATAAGTTTCGAATGTAAAATTTTGAACGTTGCAGTTATTTACTTTTATAATTTTACAACGTATACGAATAAAAAGACCTGAAGCACGGCTGTGCGAAATAATGTCCAATTGTAATGCAATTTGTCTTTAAGGATTGCCACTAGAATTCCAGATCAACGATCCCCAACCAATATTTATTCACTTCTACAGCAGAGTTGTATCAATTTCATTAATTTAGTTCAATTACAATTACCCCCTAAATGTTTCAATTACCTTACCATTAAAATTAAATTCAAAACTGTAATTAATTACATCACTACAAATTTTTGGCATTGAAACTTTAATTTTCTCAATATCCAAGTATATAGAGCCAAATTTTAGGAAATTACAATTACAATAAAACCTCTAATTAATTACATCAATTACAATTAGAAATTACACTTGATCTTTGCCCCTCACTAATATTTATTTACTTTTACAGCGCCATCTGGTGCCAGAGTGTTGGCCCACATGTCCCGGCCGACCTTCATCGTCTTGATGTTTGACCTTGACAGAGGCGCCACCTCGTGGGAGGTCAAATACATCAACACGAGGACAAATGTGGAGACTTTCAAGGTCATTCCTAGCAACCTCAATATCACCTATGGAGCAGTGTAAGTCTAAAAAAGAAAAAATATGGTTAAAATTGAAAAATAACTATAGTGTTATTTATTGTTAACAAACAAGTCGTTTGAATAATACCTGAGTTCCAGCAAACCATTTGCAAAATAATTAAAGTTCACATCATTTTCAACATCGTTGAAGTTACGTCTTACAACAACCTCCAACCATTAGGCTCCGAATAAAGTATTTTTCAACAAAAAGCAAGTCAAAACATTTGCCAAAATAAGTCAAATTCAATGAAAATCAGTGGCATCAAAAAAGAAAAAATGATTTGTAAAAGTGGTGAACACGTTTCATTCTGCCCATAGCAAACCTCAAAAAACGAAGCAATGTCCTTAAATAATGGAGTATAGCTGTTTTTAATGTTGTGGTGGAGCCGATATACCACGTACAATAAGTAAACATCTAGAGTGGCTGGCAAAATGCGAAAAAAAAACGCGAATACGACTAATATTTCAACCAGTGAGTTGTTCTACCTTGAAGAAAAGTGGTCACAGTTGTTATGAAACGCAATCAAATAAAAAGTCAAAATTGTGTGTGGGGGTGGGGCATGAAACTTTATTCAGAGATGACGTCACAAAGTTACGTCAAATCGTGACGTCACAAGTTCCTCCCCTTTGAAGACGCCCCTGCCATTTAGAAGTGTAGTGCAAGCAAGGAATAGCGATACCAAAATAAATAAAAAATTTAGTCTGCGGTAAATTTTTATAGAATAGCGGTTACAGTTCCATTAGAATTGTTGCTCGCGCAATAAGGCCTAATAAGCGCGTGATTTAGAGTCTCGAATGCCGCAATTTTGCAAATATTTAATACTTACCGCAGTGTGTTGACCACGGCCATTGTAAAGTGCCCGTATACCCTTCGATTCAATCGACCAGAAAAGTCTGTGCAAATAACGTCCCTTTGTCCTGATTAAACAAAGCAATGTGTGGGTGAAATTTTCCTTCCCAAGGTTTATTGGTTTTTAAAATTTTATAGTCAAACTTCCAGGAAAAGGTGCGTGGGCTATGTGGAATAAGTAAATAAAACGTTTGGAAATTACGTTTGGATTCAAAAAAAAACTCAGCTAAAACTTTCAAAATTTACGCAATGCAAGTTTTAGGTGACGGGTTAAAGCGTTGAGTTTTGTCAGTTCTCAATACAACACGCTTGAATATACAAAATTAGCATACTTTGAATATCGGTTATAAAGCAATAGACAACTGTTCGGGAATTTCTTTACAACCATTTATTCTAAGTCACGGTTCGGTAACCTTGGGTAACGGAAGACCATCTGATCTCCTTTTCATCAAACTAAAGCCCACTCTGGCCACCTTATTGACTGTAGGTTCTTGAAACAAAAACCTAACCCTATATAATTGATACTAACGGTGTTCAATTACACGTTTAAAGTTTAGTGTTTTACATTTTAACAGCAGCCTCGACTGGGAAATGGAACTTATCGGAAGGTGGTCAATCATACATAAACACCCGATATATTATAAATATAGTAGCCTTTTTAAAAATGTATTACACCTATAAGCATTGTATTTTTGCCCCAAACCTTCCAATACAACGTATTTCCGTCATGACAACACTAAGCATTCCTAAAAACGGTTGTTCTCCGAGCTCATAGGAGCGGTATGTGTTTTTAATTTAATGTTCTACAAATATAACAAAATATACATAACGCGTAAGGTACAGGATACCAAAGCCACTGGACTCCATGACTTAATTCAAAGTAAAGTCATTAACACGAAAGACTTAAACCAGAAGTTAAGTCAAGTTTTTTTTTTAAAAAGGCACTTAAGTCAAGTCATCAGCTTGAGTCATTACAACACTGGCTACTTGAATTTCGTTATACTTGTATTTTATTGCCACACATATTGTAGAGTTATTTCAAGAAGTTTCGAAATCGACGGGTGAATCCAAATCTCCACAGATCTTAGATTTCGAATTAGAAGAACAGCTATCAAAAAATATTTAATTAATATATTCACCGCAGGTTGACCGGATTGGCCGCAAACACAAACTACAACGTCAGTGTTCGGGTCTCACAACTCAACGGAGTCACCAATTACAACAGGACTGCCAGTCCGTTTGGACCCACAGTAACCATCAGAACCGGTAAGTAAAAAAACGACCAGTCCCAAAAAAAAGCTAGACTGCAGTTTATGCCCTGGTGAAAATTGATTGACACATTTAATAAATTGGCAAAAATATAATGACTATAGCGATTTATCAATTGTATAACTTTTCTTCCGAAAATATTGTTTATTAAGCGACGTTGACCTTATGAAGATTTTCGGTATAGCTATAAGTTGTCGAGACGTCGGTACATTTAATAAAATTATTTACCGAAAGAATCATTTTCCAATTGATACATTGCCTGGTAGCAACAGTATATTCATAGAGATTTGCCTTACGATATGAACTTTAAACGTGAACGGTTCATTAAACGATTTTAAATTCAAAAGTGAAGGTTATCAATTAAATTATTAGGGAGTTATTTAAGTATAGAATATAGCAGACATTTCAAAGCGGAAGCTCAAGTTAAAAATTGTTTAATTTATTTGGTCAACCGTATAGTATGTGTACATAGCTTTGAACTTTTTTCTCAAAACACGTTCGGCCGGAAACTTTGTTTTCAAAATGCGGTTTGACTAGGATTGCGTTTTTTAGGCGATTAAAATAAGTGGTGAAATTAACTAGAAAATAAGTGGTGAAATTAACTACCATTCAGACCAAGGTTTAGTCCTTTAAATACATAATTGACTTTCGTATTTAACTATAGATTAAATTGGCATATAACATTTAAGCTGACGAATCATTTTAGCCCCATATATACTTAATATGTTGATTTGTTAAATAATTAGAGCAGCATTTATTTTTAAGCAACTCGTGCTGAAATTAGCTTTTTAAATTTAGAAGGCTTAAAATAGTTCATGTACGTTTGAAGAAACACTTAACCTTAAACGGTTTTAGCCCTTAAATACTTTATTTGGCTGACTTTGGTAATTAACTGAAGATTACGTTTATTTTAATCGACTGTTTGCTGAAATTGGGGTACAACATTTAAGATAAAGGGTTTCAGCCGCTAGAATAGTCCATGTGCGTTTGAAGGAACACTAATTAGGATAGATGTTCGTTATCTGGCAACCAAAATACGCCTGCACTTCGCCTGACGGAATTAACCCGGCAATACGTCAGAAAAAAAAACCTAATTCGTCCCAAGGCAGGAAAAGCACACAAAACAAACCCAGAGCTGCCTAATCCGATTTTATTTAGCTAAAATAACTCAAACTTCAAGCAAACTAATTTGGGATCTTTGACCTTAACATTAAGGTGCCCCGGAAACCACTGTAGGATATTTTTGGTGGAATATCATAAAAAAATGCGATTTTATAAATCATCTTTAAAGCAAGCGACTCTTCAACCAGGAAATGCGCAATTGAAGGAGTCTCGTTTCGGGTAAACTTAGAAGTTTTCGTTGAAACTTTTGCCCATGTCCTGGGTTGAGTTACCGGCGCTTTTTAGGAACAATAGGGCGTTAATGACGTAACAGGAAAGTGCGCAACACGTAACAATGCAGTAGCGCGACTTTGAGGAAAATGTCAAGAGGGTATGCGGCGGGATAGCGACTTAATGGCAGCAGAATGATTGACAAAAAGTTGCGGAAAAAACTTTTACTTCTTAGAGTATCTTGGTTATTTGACAATATTTACGTCGAATTTTAGAAAGATTAATCTAAAACATGTCTTAATATATTTACTACAAGCAGTCAACCATTGTAAACCTGCAACTATGGTTTAATGTTGTTTAAACATCCGAAAAACATAAGGTAAAGTCAAGGTTTGTTAAATAAAGAATTGCCTTGCTTGACTTACTGATTGATTTCGGTAACAGAAACAAATTTCGTTTTCGCGGAACGAAATTTGGAACATAATGGGAACACAAATGCAATTTCCATAAGAGATTCACTTTATACTTTACACAAGTTGAAAAGCTTTACATACCGGTCATTTTAAAGTTTGCAAACTTTATTATCACCTTTGTAGCTTGACCACAATACATGGAACGAAATCTTTAGTTATCGTTTCATCTAAATGCCACCCAAACCTTACAGAAAAACTGACGGGGTCTCTAATTACATAATTAAAGAAATTCAAATCACGATCTTGTGTGTTGTATTTAAAGCAGCGGTAAAAGTAGGGAGGGACGGTTCAGAACAGCATTCCGCTAAAATATTTTGTCAGATAAGCCGTACACGTAAATAAAAGGTTAGTTTATAGTAAGCCATGCCCATTTTTCACCTTGCCATCCAGCCACCTTCTTGTTGTATTTAAACTAGGATTCAGTTGCATATTAGATTATTAGCGCGCTACATCAAACGATTAACTCACGTTACAAAGGTTACCTGTTTTAGGCGTCCAATTATGACGTCATTTTGTGACGTTATTTCTGAAAATGTTCATGCGTTCGTGAAAATCATTCTACTTTCATCTCTGAAAGAACAAAACGCTTTTCGAACCGCAGTGAACGTAAAGCGTTCGCCTTTCGTTTACCTAAAGTCTTTTGTTTGCAATTCCTCGTAAACGAGGTTAAATTATACCTTGGTCGGATTTTATAGCTTTCAACAACTTATATAGGCAGGTGACCAGTAGGTTTCAGGTTTTACAGGTTAAACGTGTTTTCACTAAAGTTATTTTCTATTATACAATTATACAAATACACGCCACATTAATAGGCAAGGAAAACTATAAAACAATTATAGCAATCTTGGCCGTATTTGTCCTATTCAACAACTGAAATATCAGTGGCACTGTGGACAAATTGTAATTGAGCACGACGCCTTTGGGCCAAAACAAACTTATCGAAATTGTCTAAGACATACTAGAAACATAACACAGATTGGAATAAACATAATAAAGCTATTAAGATAAAAATATTTTTTTGAAAGTAAAAAAAAAAAAATTTCTGGAATAAAAACAATTAAGCTATAAAAAATCGACGTGTCGTTGTTTACAAACATTTCGGCAATTTAATGTCTCATCAGTGTTTATTGCCGAAACGTTTGTAAACAGCGAAATGTCGATTTTATCGAATATAATGGCTTTAGTATTATTATTGAAATTACTAAAACAAACCGTGTTTTGCGTTTCAAATACAGATTCGGTTTTTGCATTTACGTTTTTAAAATAGGCAAAAAATACAGTTTGGGGAGCACGTACCCCCCTGGAACCAACCCTGTCCATGATACTGTTAACAAATTGTTGTCTTGTATTTACAGGCAAGCTCTCGGCATTCGCTCGTTTAATTCCAAGCGTTGCTCCAGCAAACGAAAGCGCGATCACGAGGGCAATTGTACAAGCTTACAACAACAATTCAAACGTCGAGCAAGTAAAGTTGGTCGATGATCCTGATATCCCAAGTGTCATAACTGGGCATTACGAGATAATACTGACAACTACAGTGTTCCCCAACAGCACGTCTCTACTTGTTACAAGCTCCCTGTTCACAAATTACTCCGTAGCATATACAAGTAAGTGCTGTTCTTAATAAAATACTTGATTTTTCAGTGAAAATTTTGCAAAACTGTCTGATAAAATAGGAAGTTCTATCTTAAATCGTGGAAAAAAATGAAATTCTTATCAATTAAACGTTTTTTTAGGAATTAATACTAATAATTTGTTTTTAAAGTACGTGAAGTTAATTTACCTTATTCAAAAAAGCGCATCTAATAGAAAACAAATTTAAATCTAATTGTATTAAAACTTTCATATTTTATATCGCACATATTAACTGGATTTATATTTAACGAAAATGAAAAACAAACTTAAATATTCAAAATTTAATTGTGATCTTTGTAAATGGCCGTATTTGTCAAATCTAAATAGGGTAATCAGGTGGCATTAAATATAAACATAAATTGTATTAAAATCGTGACAAGACTTCGGACAACCGTGCTTTATCAGGTCAAAGTAGAAACACAAGCAATTTTTTATCAATTGCAAATTTCAATTTTGGAGCATAATGGTTGGAGGTTGTAGTAAGACGTAATAAGAATATCAAAGCCCATACAGAAGTAGGTCGCATTTTGAACGTTTGAACATCAGATTTGAACATCAGATGTTGAAAATGAATAAAGAGTTATTCGAAACGTTCAAAATGATACCTACTTCTGTATGGGCTTTGATATTCTTATTACAAATGTCAATTGTTTCAGTTTCCAAACCCTACCAAAATGTCGGTGGTGGTTTATCTGCCCAAGAAACTAAATGCACGAAACCAGTTACTGCAAGTGACACAAGAATTTGGACGCTGTACAACCAAACCGGGGCATCCGAGTCAAAGACACTGATCACTTCCGATAAATTGCCTGCAAGTATTCTGGCCGTCACATTCAGCTCAACAGGTTGGTGATAACTGGGGTTTCATTGCTAGTTTAAGGCATAATAGCTTAAGGTTTAAGATAGATGTAAATTTTACAGAACATACAGAAGTAAGGAGCCTTTTGTGAACGTGTCAATAAATCTTAAGATAATGGCTGGAGGCTGTAGTTAAACGTAAAACGAATATCATAGCTGATACAGTGCAGGTATTCGAGTAAAATGCGGGAATTTTCGGGCAATGTTTCGCTAAATTAAAACATTTATATGCACTATTACACATTCTATTTCGTGTTGTAATGAATTTAACTACATGACTTACGTGCAATTTAATTCCTGCTTGCAAAACAGAAATTAAAATTAAAATATCGTTAATTGTCGCACCAGTTTACCAATTTAAAATTTTATTTGATTTAAATGTCTTGTTGTGTAGTAGTTATTTTTGCAAACGACTTGTCTGGGACTGTTTAGAACATTGATTATAACTATAAGATGATAAAGGCCACTTAATTCTTACTTATTAGCAACTTTTTTTAGATAAATTTTTCTTACTTTTGTTCACAAATACCTACGCCAATCTCCATACAATTTCATATTTTCAAACTTTATTTACAGACCAACATTTTAATAGTTTTGTTTTGTTAATCACAGGTGTAACTACAGGAACTGGCACGCCATTATTTTCGTTCCAACCAAACCAAATGTACTTTATCGGCTACAGTTACCTCCTTCAGGATTGCTCTGCGGCCCAACCAGACCTCAAGTATTACAACAGGGTTTACGAAACCTTGTTCGCCAACAGAAACAAATATGCCACGTTTTATACAACGGGTAAGTCACTGTTGCTCTTCTCGCGTGAACTTAAGTAAAGATCCAAGGTCACTTGCACTGAAGTCACTTTTTTAAAATGACTTAACTTGACTTCAGTTGTTTCGGTAAAATGACTTAAAAGTATTTTGGACAAATGACTTGACTTAAGTTACTGTTTTTAAATGACTTGAGTTTAGTTAAATAACTTAACTTAAGTCTTTTAGACAAATGAGTTTGGTTAAAAGTTAGTGTTTTAAATTAACATTTTATATAAAATCGTGTAATTTATCTCAGTTTTTGCACTTGAAACGATTAGATTGGTACATTGAGCTTTTTTAGTTTTTTTAGATGACTTATTGCTCAGCGGACGAGTTTACCAATGCAATAGTTTACTTTTATTTTTATTTGAATGACTTGATTTAGGCAACGAATGACTTAGTTTTACACGTATAAAAAAAGCGATAAATATAAAATTTAATAAAATACATTTTACAGTATATCTAAATATATATACATACGTGCGTTTGAAAAATGGCATGCGTTTAGTATACATAGTGATCAGTAAGCCAATCTAATAACCACGAATGCTTGTATGCTTCAGACGCTACATCAGCAGTTGCCCCTACATTCACAAGTCAACCACAAAGCGACGGAACGAGTGTAAGAGTGTCATTCCGCAACTCATTAAGCAGGGTTGTGAGTTACACACTTGAAGCTACATTAGCAAACGGGACAATTATCTCGACGTCAAACCTAACTGAAGATGCGTTGGACGCTGAAGCAAGTTATTCGGTAAGTCGAATATCTCTAGAAACTCTCAAGTGTGCCGCTGAGCTTTTGGTATTTTAAAAATAGGGTAACATAACTAAAACATAAGGTTCCTACAATAAGGCCGGGTAATCAGGTGGCACTCTATAAAGGCAACTTGTATTTTAATAGAGGAATCAGGTGGCACTGTATAAAGACAAATTGCATTGCATTCTCGACAAGCTTTCACAACCGTGCTTCATCAGGTCAAATTAGAATGAAAATAAGTAAAATGCACGCAGTTTAAGCACAAGCTCGAGTAAAAGGAGATACGAATAATGAAGTCTAATATATCCATAGGCACACTGACACACTGTGTTCTGCTAGGTGCATTATAATTGCTTCATTTCCTACCCTGACCTAATGAAGCACGGTTGTGGGAAAGCTCGCCAAGATTTCAGTACAATTTGTTTTTATTTTGTGCATTATCCTATTTAGAATTAGACAAATACGGTCATTTACAGAAATTATTTTAAAGAAACACCTTTAGGAGAGCATACGGGACTTGACACTAAAACTGATACAATACAAAGTTTTTACCTAAAAAAAAGTTATTCGTTAATTAAAGTTGGAGTTTCAAGTGAATTCATTCCGTGCGCTTTTGGACTTAAACAGCCTAAACAATGTTGGCAAAACGAAACAGCCAAATGAATATACCTTCGTGCCTGACTTAGGAGGCGAATTAGACGATTTACATTGACCGGATGTACGTTGACCACCCCTGCTTTAAACATAGATCTGAGATAGTAATACAACATTTTTTTATACAAGCTGCAGGCAAAATGCCCACTGGTTTAACTATTTCAACTCGTTCCAGGTTATAATGACCGGGCTGCCCAAGAACGCTACAACGTCAGTAAGCGCTTACGTCACACAACGTAACCAAGACGGGACAGTGACGCCACTAATAAGTCTCGGCCCTACGTTCGACGTCACAACAGGTAGGTTGGGACGTCACAATGGGTATTTATGACGTAGACGCATGAGTTCAGAAAGTAAAAATTGGTAGGAAAAACAACAATTCTAATTAAATACTATTTTTTTGGCAGTGTTTCGTTCGCTTTTTAAATTAATTACACTGAACCCTGTTTTGTGTGTTTATTGCGCAGATTTTTCAGTAAAATCGGAAAGTTAAATAAGAGTACATAGGCAATTTAGAAATTTGATTACAATTAAAATCAGCATTAAATCGCTGTATTTGAGTTTAGTCAACTAGTATTAAGTTGTCAAAGTCTGCTTTTGGATTTTCGTTTTTCGTTAATTTAAAAAAATAGATTTTAAATTTTATATAAATAACAGAAAAACAGCTCCAAATCTAAACAGTTCCATGAAAAATGTATTTATTTTTCAGAGGAGGACGAATGTGTGACGTCATCGCCTTGCCCCCCTCACTCGACATGCGCCAACACACCAGGGTGGTACACGTGCACTTGCAACCCCGGGTTCGCGTCAAACGCCAAGTGTGACGACATAAACGAGTGCTTAAACGCGAGCGCTTGCAACTCGACAACTGTTTGTGTCAACTTGGTCGGTAGCTACAAATGTGATGGTGAGTAGTTTGTCCGATACTTTATTTCGATATCCGATACCCGATATTTAAAGCAAAACATTTTCGTTTAAATCGATACCAAATGACGCCATTACTATGGTAAAATTATGGCAAGCTTTGCCATTTTTAACGTTTGTTTTACAACGACATTGCTATGGTTAAAAAGAAACATACATCAAATTAAAATGGTGGAAAGGTAATACTTTCCAGGTCGTTAGACCAAAAACGTTATTTAGAGTTCGGAAATTCAATTACCTTTACTACCTTTCAAAGGCGGGTAGCTACAGAAGTGATGGTGAGTAGTTTGTTCGATACTTAGTTCCAATACCCGATATTTTAGGCAAGAAGAATCGCCATCCAATCATTAAAGGAATTTCAGACATAATTTGACATTAAATAGAGCAATTTTTTTTCTTGAAACATAATTTTTTTTAAATAGTAGGTTAACAACTTGAATTTACTTAATTCCTTAAAACTGAAGCTAAATTTTGCCTAATTGGAAAAACCAGCTGGAAAAAATCTTATAAAAGTTACAATTTCATCTAGTTTACCTGTTTGGCCATAGTAATGACGTCGTTAGTTTTGGTTTTGGATCGGCACCGATACCACCCTAGTATCGGACGAGTACCGATCAACAACTCGGTATCGGGTATCGGCTCCGATCCGATATATCGGACATCTCTAATACTAACTATAGGGCGGTTTTGATGTAGACACTCTTTGTATAATAGTTACATCTTTATGTTTAATTTGTGTGCAACATAAATAAAAGCATTGCATTGTATTCCAGCCATTCCCCAGCCGACAGCATCGTTCAGCGACGTTAATACAACCTACTTTAAAGTGACGTGGCTTGGGAATGTCACCCAAGGTCTTCAGTACCAGGTTTGAACGAATAAAGTTACATACGACTCTATAAACCGTTTGTTATTCAAAAACAACCTCAGGTGACAGTAATTGTTAAAAATCAACGTTTCGGCAACCTATGACAGTCGCCTTCTTTGGGGACAACACTGGTCGACGTCATTCACCCTGAAGAAGGCGACTTGCATAGTTTACCGAAACGTTGGTTAGCAATTACAATCAGCAGAGGAACTGTTTTTTGAATGTGATTATGTCTGGAATTTATATATTTACCATTTGTTGTGGTGATAAAAAAAGTATTTTTGGGGTATATTAACAAAACTGATGGTAAGGGTTTATTTATTTCGCATATTAATTTTAACTATTTGCGGGATTGAAATCTCTGTAAACATAGCATTTCTATGATTTTTAAAATGACCAGGGTTTACTTGTATGTAATGCTTGAAATGATGTACATTTTAGACTAATTCATTCTTTTTATTCATTTTAATTAATAACGTCTCGGAATATGTGTACTATAATAAATATTTTAGTCTGTCTAAAAATAAAAACACCTATCAATTGCACAAAAAATTCGCCCTAATGCGGGGGTTCATGAACTGGGGTCCGTATATTAATTTTAGGGGCACCATGAAGGTCTAATTGAAATAGTGTATATTTAAAATGTACGTTTAAGCATCAAAATGTATTTAGGCTTCATTTTACTTAAATCATCAGCATATTTTAGGTCTATTTGATTGTGACGTCAATCTATGACGTCACTTTCTTTTTTTTTTGCCTTTCACGCGAAAGCAAAAAATAAAAGTTTAGGCGTACGCGGTAAAAAAAGTTTAAGAATCCCTGCGCTAAGTAAAGAAAACAGTCCGCCACTTAGCCTTGACTTTTACACACTGGCATTTAACACGAGACAAAGTTGAATACCTTCGATATCCAGCGCCTTATTGCCACCTATCGGCGAGTGTGACAAAACAGCGGCATACAATGTCGATGATCACTTTGCTAAACTATGCTTTACATTCAAGGCTCAAAAGCATTTATTCTATGCTGCGAAGAATAAGTACAACTTACATATACACAATGTGCTTACTGTAACCAAGTCCTTCTGCAGCCTTCCTGGTCAACGATAACGGCACACTTTATGTAGTACACGAGAGATGCCTTCAGAGAGGCTTAAAGCAAATCAGTCGTATTTAACCCCCTGCCCCCTCTATTATGAAAACGTTTTAATGTTTACGTTTTTAATGTAAAAAACAACAACTTGATGAACATTGGTAAAAGTAGAATAATTTTACCGGAAGGCATGAGAATTTTCAGTGATGACGTCACAAAGTTACGTCATAACGAAACATCAAAACAAGTAACTTTAGGAAATCTGACGTTGTCGCTCGATGTAGTGAAAAACTATGCCTGTAAATATCTTGTTTAAATACATCTAAACAGAGTGCGGGCTGAACTGGTAAAAAAAACATTGTTTTTCGACAAAGTACCTAAAAGAAATTCGTTTACCGGCGATAAGGAGTTGTTCTTTAAAAGGCAGGTAATTCAAGCTCCATTGACTGGCTATGAGATTAATACACGCCAAGCATGGTTAGTTAACAGCGCAAAACGTCTAAACCCTTTGGTATTTCATGAAATGGAGGAACTAATGACGGCCCCAAAGCGGCCATATTTCGAGAGGAACCTTTTGAAACAAAACGATAATCTCACAAAGCTAACAATATATATATTGATAAATTTAGTGAATATTTGTTGTACGTTTTGCATCGATCAACTCAAATAAAGTTAATGAAAAAGGCCCACGATATTCTTGCGCGATGTTTGGTATTTTTCGGAGGGTTACTAATGTGGGTTTACCAACGCCAGTTTCGGTCACGTGCCAATTGCTGCGTCAACAATGCGCTATGACGTACGCGGGTTTTCCAGCGTTGCTAGGCGACGGTCGGTTGTTAAGCTCGAGGAATGCCAACCTGAACCAAGTTGTTTTGTTCGTTTGTACCCAGGGTAGAAAATTAGTTTGGGGGTATTTTCAGCGTTTTTTTTAGTTGTGCAATATCTATAAAAGCTTTAACAGTAAATACCATTTCAGGCGACACACATTTGCATAAAAGTTATTTAGACCTATAGGCAACACCGGTTCAAGAACATTATATAACTGTATCTTAAATTAACGTCTAAAAGCCTATACAGCATTGTTTGTTGTTTCTACTATTCTGCCCGAACATTAGATACCAATTGCACACAATCTAAGCCTGATTGAGCAAATAGCCCAAGTGGAGTTTACATATCCTGGTAAAAAATGGACTTTGTAGTTTGCAATTTAAATACAATATCACAGATGACTCTGAAAAGCTATTTTAACAAGAACCAAGGTCTTAAACTAACGCTAGGTAAAAGGTTTTTGTACCACTCTAATAAACACACTATGGTTTTTACTTGTACGATAGTTTCGCCTGTACAGAAGGGCCAGACATCAGATATATACGAACATAGCGCCTTTTAGGGTGTTTTAGCCGAAACGGTCTTTAAAAGTATAGATGTAAGTATGACTATAATAATTTTTAAATACTTAGTCTTAGATGAAACGCAACTTAGCGAAATTATATATATATCGTTGCACTGAATATTACCTGAATAGGTCAATGAAACGTTTGTACATGTAATTAAAATATATAACAAATTTATTATTGATAAAATGCCAGTAACAGTATATTTATGCGATAAAATGGTTCGGTCCCTTTTCAGATGCCACGAAACCTTAAAACCTCCATATTCGTTTCTACATCTAAAAGTTTGTTATTTGTTGCAGGTGAATGTATCAGGTGCGGAAAGCAGTTGGTCGCAAACCACATCAGCTCTATCTGTGGGTTTCGGAGGTTTAAGCCAAGGAACCAACTACACAGTTGTTATCAGTGTTGTGGGGAAAGCGGTGTCAAGCACATCAAGTCGAGCAACTGGTTCGTTGAAGTTTTTATAAATATGTTTTAACAGTACAAGCCGCAACCAATCGAAGTTTAGACAGCATTTAAAAGATTTTACCAAGTGGAGATTAAACTATATACTTTCGGGCTTATTGGAAGCCCAAACTAGTAATTCCAAAACACCAAGGGGAACCTTCACTTCCCTGCCAAGCTATTTCGTTTATTACCATACAGGTTTACAAATAACTTCTTTTAATTGGGGAGTGTTCAATTTACTTGGTCACAGACTTTGCATGTCATTATTAAGTCGATTTCACAACGCCTTTGCGTGACAGTATCCCTAAACAGTTGAAAAATGTCAATTTTATTGAACCGTGCACATGTTTTGACCACCTAAATGCTGCTTAGATTATTTCCAGCCCACTAGTCTGGAACGTTTGTGTTGCCAGATCATCCCTGGTAAAGTTTGCGGTTTAATCGAGTCAAAATTGGTCAAGTGCGCCATTACGCAGGCTACACACTTGCTACCATGAACCCTAGGTTGCTTAGCACACGTGGTTCTGGATATTCTCGTGTGGGATTACTAAGGTTGTCCAATAATATCGGATCAAAGCTGATATCGATGCCAACTATAGGTGCCGATCCGATAGCAAATTAATATCGCAATTTTAGCTATGATTTGCTATCCAATGCAGTTATTCTACCTTAAATGGTAATTTCTTAAAAAAATAATAGGTTGAAAATTGAAGGTAACTAAACTTTATAACGCTTAAGCGAATTTTGGCATATTTAATAGCTTAAAAAAATTACATTTAAACGTGTTAAATTAGTCTATTTTGCTTATTTGAGCATAGCAGGGACGTTTCTTGGTGCCGGATCGGACCTTAGATTATTTCCAGCCCACTAGCCTGGAACGTTTGTGTGGCCAGATCATCCCTCGGGTAAAGTTTGCGGTTTAATCCAGTCAAAATTGTCCAACTGCTGTAAAGCAGGCTGCACAAGCAAGTGTATAATTTAAGATTACTTGGCACTCGAAAATTATCGTGTGCGGTTGTATCCTAAAAATAATTATAATGAAAACGTCATGTATTATTTGGGTTTTTAGGACAAAATTTGTTTTACCGCTAAAAGGTTTAGCTACCTTCAGTTGCATGGTTGATATTGAATTACAATAGTCACTCGCTAGTCGGGCGAGAAATCAGCACTCGTCCTGATAAAATAAACGCTAAAGATTTACGCAATATAATCGACCTCAGGCGTTGAATTTAAACATTATTGTTACAGTTCATGAAATGAAGACCTTTGGTAGGTCTCATAACACCAGCCGATTTGCGTAAGGGCATTCGCCAGTAGGGCGAGTGGGTGTTAATCAACGCTCGCCTGGAACGAATAGCACTTGACATGGTAAAAATATCAACCCTAAGTTGTCAACCTGCAATTTTTAAAAACTACTTTTAAAAGAACAAATCGCTGCGTTGTAGCGTAAATCATGACTGAAATCCACAAGTCAATTGACATAGATACCACCTTAGTATCGGACGAATACCGATACGATACCACCTTAGTATCGGACGACAACCGATTATTCCACTCGGTATCTAGTATCGATATACCATTTAATCACCTTACCTTCTGTCCTTTTCCTGAACAGTTCCCTCCAAGATCAGCGGATTTAATGTGACGTCAGTTGGCAATGACTCAGCATCTTTTGAGTGGCATGCTGCGTCATCCGGCGTCATAATAGGAATAACCTTGACCCCCGTGACCTCTGCAAGAAGAAAGAGAAGATCGCTAGAGCCAATCAGCAAAAGCGTAAGAATAAAATAATTCTATACATGCCGATATTTGTTTGATTTGATATTAGTTTATAAATTTAATACGAAAACCGTACATTGTGTTTCCAAAAATAGCTGCTGTAACCTAAATTTCTTATACCTTCAGGGTCAAGTGACTCGGTAACCATTTTGTGGTTCTTCGTTAATCCTCTGCTACTGTGTCCGCATTCGTATTAACAAATAAATAGTTATCTTATCTCATGAGGCAAAAAGGGCGGGAATTGGCATTTAAAATTATATGTGACAATAATTTTTGAATTCTTACACCTTCACAGTCAACTGACTAGATAACTGTTTTATAATTATTTGTTGATTCATTGCTACTGTGTTAGATTTTATAGCGAACAAACAAAAAAGTTATCAGTTATATCACCGCACAGCTACAATTCCTTGTGTTTTATTCAGTTCACTGGCACCAGTGGAACGCTAAGTGGTCTGTCCTCTGGTACTTCCTACAACGGAAATGTTACCACCAAGATTGGCGCAAGTTCCGGAGAAGCTCTAACGTTCAGTTTATCAACAAGTAAGAGCTAATAACATACATAGATTTTTGTAAATGTCCGTATTTGTCTAATTCTATATCGGGTAATTAGGTGGCACTGCATAAAGACAAATTGTGTGGAATTATCGACAAGCTTTCGCAAAACCGTGCTTTCATCAGTTCAAGTAGAAATGAAAATGTCATATTACGCCTCATAGTGTACTTTGCTACACCCAGCGAACTTAACGCAGACCTCCAGTCATTATTGTTTTTGCGTCAGTTGCACACGTACTGTATATGCGAACATGTGCCTAGATATATTTCGCGCTTGTGTTTTTACTTCGTGTATTTTAATTGCTTTCATTTCTACTTTGACCTGATGAAGCACGGTTGTGCAAAAGCTTGTCGAGAATTCAATACAATTTGTCTCTATATAGAGGTTAAAAACAGTGCTCAATATGAATATAATTACGAGCCTTTCAGTTACATTACATACCTAGCTATAGGCGGTGTTCATTTTACTGAAATAACGTAACAT
This sequence comes from Ascidiella aspersa, assembly GCF_963924565.1. Classification (NCBI taxonomy): domain Eukaryota; kingdom Metazoa; phylum Chordata; class Ascidiacea; order Phlebobranchia; family Ascidiidae; genus Ascidiella; species Ascidiella aspersa. The sequence continues at coordinate 33,220,177 of NC_139450.1, forward strand.
AGCGATTTATGCACGCTAAAAAAGTGTTTTACCTTCAGGTCCATCAGCAGTCACAGGGGTCAAAGTTAAACGAAATGGATCCGCTGTCAACGTGTCTTGGGAGCCCTCCAGTGGCGCGCAGTTATACCGCGTGAAGCGAAATTTAAGTGACGTCACACAAGAAGTGACAGGTGAGTCAGTGTGCTCTCAGGCGTGAACAAAACAGCAGATTATTTTTTTTTTACTGAAAATTATCAAAGTTTACAGAATCTAAAATACAAAAAAAAGTTTAATAAATTTTTTAAAGAGAGTGAAATGTTAGCTGAGTTTTTTAACACAAATAGTTTTCACAATACGTTGTACTACTGTTAAAACGTATTTTCTTAACCATGAATAAATCTTGTTAGACTTATACTTCTACCGATTTGTATAGTTAAAAATGTGTCTTTCTCGAGTGAATTTGCAAGTTTATGGACCCATCTTCTAATATACTCATGTCTCGGTTGTTTCAAATGAAATACAAAGCGAATTTACCTTCTTAAATAAATACATGAATATTAAGAATTGCCTAACGGTAACATCTGTGCATTCATAGGGGAGTGGTTACATGGTCTATGTCCAGAACTTAAAAATGATTTTAAATATTGTACTTGTAACAATATATAAAGTTGGTTTATCGCTGTAAAGTGGCTGCTTCCGTGTGTTTATTTAATACAATTTACCTACTCAGCATACATTTTTTATCTATTATTAGGCGAAGTACTCTTACTAGTTTAAATCAGGGCTGTGGAGTCGGTTAAAAATAACCGGAGTCCGACTCGGGCAAATGGTCGATTTCGTTGAGTCCCGAGTCCGGCTCCTATTCTACAGCCGGTATTTCACCCATTTACATAAATAGAACAGGGTAGATATTAAGCAATCCACTCATAGGGTGCCCAAATTGTTCCATTCATAATACATGGTTGTAGAATTTCCACCAATTGCTATAACACCTTAACAATTTACAGTTTGCTGCTATATCAGTTTAAAATTTGGTACTGCGCATGCGCACGTCGGATTCGAGACTCAGGTTTTACGTGGTCCTACTGGAGTCCCGAACCCGCACTCCTGGTTTAATTTCAAAATATTTGCCCCCCACCAAAACTTTCATCTCACAGCTCCACTGCGTTCAACCAAATGTGTTTTACGTTTCAGACACATCTCTCGTTTACAATCTGACGAAAAATATCAGCGATGAAGTTCAAGTTCAAGCTTGCATCAACGACACTCACCAGAATAAAATCAGATGCAGCTCAGTCGTAACTGAAGCAGTTCCAGCAAGTAAATATCATATTATCAATCAGTAGAAGCCAACAGCAACTAGAGATAAAAGTATAACTGTTACGTGGAAATATTATTATCAATATGCAAGTGTTTTTTATATGTTTTCTTATTTTTGGCTATTTGATAATTCAAATAAAAAAGTGGTAAAATTAGGACTTCTGTGTTAGGAATAAAAACTAATATGTTCGTATTGTTTACATAATACACTTAGTCTGTGCCAATTTTTAAGTGTCTAATTATTTTTAATATCGGTGAAAAAAATAAATATCAGTTGTCAAATTGCTAAAATGTGTTCAGCTTTTCAATCGTTTACAGTCATTAGGTTTAAATTCAGCAAATTTTAGGTCTTATTTCAACAGCCCTCATATTTTTTAGGTTGACTTTAAAAATAAGCCATTTTTATGATTTGCAGACGCAACATGTGATACGTGCCACGCGGATGCAACTTGCACCAACACAGATGGTAGTTACACCTGTGCTTGCAAGACTGGTTATACTGGTGATGGTTACACTTGTTCAGATATAAATGAGTGTGAATCTTGTCATGACGTAGACGAGTGCTCCGGTGCGACACCGTGCGGCAGCGGGGGGAGCTGTACAAACCTGAATGGTTCGTACATCTGTTCATGCGACCCTGGCTTTAATCTGTCCGCAGATAACTCAACCTGTGTAAATACTGGCGACTGTAAGATCAACGCAAGCTTGTGCGACGTGAATTCAACTTGTAAGATCACTCCAGCAGGAAACATTTGTGTTTGTAACCCCGGGTATGCAATGCTGGGTACTAAGTGCGTGTTGGCTGGTGTGAGCTGTGGCAATGACACCTGCCTTGTCACTGCCACTTGCGTCAATGACACCTGCCACTGTCACCTTGGCAATGGCAAGGCTTGCGAGTGCGGCGACGACCTGACAGCATGTCACCCTAATGCAAACTGTAGCTTTATAGCCGGGGTACTTAACTGTTCCTGTAACGCTGGATTCAGCGGATTGGGTGGAAATTGTAGCGATATAAATGAATGCGCTTTAAAATCTGATAGCTGTGATTCTAATGCAACTTGCACCAACACAGACGGTAATTACACTTGTGCCTGCAAGACTGGTTATACTGGTGATGGTTACACTTGTTCAGATATTAATGAGTGTACTAATACTTCAAATTTATGCCATTTAAATGCAAATTGCACCAACACAGATGGTAGTTACACTTGTGCCTGCAAGACTGGTTATACTGGTGATGGTTTCAGTTGTTCACATATTAATGAGTGTACTAATACTTCAAATTCTTGCCATTCAAATGCAAATTGCACCAACACAGATGGTAGTTACACTTGTGTCTGCAAGACTGGTTATTCTGGTGATGGTTTCAGTTGCTTAGACATAAATGAATGTACCAAGTCACCAAGTCCATGTGATTCAAACGCAAATTGCTCCAACACAAATGGTAGTTACACTTGTACCTGTCAAAAGTGGTATATTGGAAATGGAAGTACATGTGAATCTGTTGGTGGTGAAAACACTTCTTGTGTGGAACAAACCGACGGTTCTTGCTTGTGCAAGAAAGGCTTCGAACCATTTGGAAAGACTTGCAAGAAAGCTTGTGATTTCTGCCACAGAAACTCGTCCGAATGCAGCGGACCGCTGGAACCTTGTTACTGTGGAGACCAACAGTGCGGAAAGACAGAGCGTTGCTCAAGTAACAATACTTGCAGGTAAATAAATTCGCAACTCTACAGTTGTAGCATACTATTAATTCTTGGCCGTACTATTGTAATAATGATATTTTTACAATTTACAGAAAAAAACAAAAAAATGGGAATTCTACCCCTTAAGTCTCTAACAAACTAACCGAATCAGTCGATCAATTTTTGATATTTTTCGGTATGACTTAAGGTCGTGAGTTCGAATCTCACCGCAGGGCATTTGTTTTTCTAGACTGGCTTGCATTATGATTCGGTTAGTCGGTTAAAGACTTGGGCCCTATAACACGTAAGCCGTTGTCGTTGACCAAACTACAACTTCATAAGGGTTAGACCACAGTTTGTTTGTACATGTTGGGTTAAATTGTTTTGCTTCATTCCACTTACTTTGGGTTAGCCTAAGACAATGGTGAAATTTGGCCGGAACGGTCTGAAACAGCGTTGTGACAACATGCCTTAAAACTGTCATGCGTTCAAATAAAAAAATTAGCATACTTTCACCTCTTGTTTTGGCAAAACTTTCACTACGCAGACGCTCTAAAACTGCTTTACGAACCAAACTTAGGAAAGCTACCCTTTAATGAACACACGTGAGTAGCCTACCAAATCAGTACAAACACAATACCCAATGTTTTCTGCTCTTGTTTTCAGCTGCAAGGAAGAATACGCGACGGCCAAGGGAGACAGCACTTGTTATCCAAAGTGCGAGACTTGCACCAGCAATGCTTGTGAACAGTGCGTCTGCGGCAAAATTAAGTGCGGAGAAAATGAGAGATGTTCGTCTGGAACAACTTGCATGGCAATTACCACAGGCAAGGACATTAAAAAAAATATTTATTAACTAAAATAGCTCATCGTGTCTTTATATATCTTGTTCAACGTTTAGGCGACCCATTCAAGTCACATTCTTTAGGGTTTTTTGTGTTAAAGTATATTTGAGTCACAGGGTAGTAATTCTTAATTTTCATTTGTTTTAAGTATCTGTCATTGTTTGGATCAAATAAATACAAAAGTAACCACAACAACACATTAAAATCTGCCAAAGATTCCTTAGCTGAAATAATGCCAGTCCCAACAAACACCCCACTACACAGCGCTTAACGAAACCAAACTGGGGTATCCCCATCGCACTGATTCCAATGTGGGCTCAGTAAAACAAGGGCAAATTACCACTCCATCATAACAGAGCGCTCTGTGCACAAAGACCTGTAGTTGTTATGATTCTAAATAAATAAGCCGAATACCTTTTTTATGCCGCCCTCTATAAAACGTGCACCTTATTTGTCAATACCTCACTATATTTGACCTACTTCAACCATAAAATGATCAAAATTACGATAGCCATAACCGTCAGACGATATTTGCTTGTTTTGAGAAAGGTGTAATATCTCACATAACGTAACAACGAAGATCTCTAAGGCCACAATTAAAACTACACGTTTCAGTTTAATGATATAGAATGCATTTTTTTTAGCTATGTATAAGGCTCCATAAAGGCCTTATTCTGATGGCCAATAAGCAACGAAAAATAATAGACCAGTCAGCATACAATCCCAAAAAAACTTCAGCATTAACAGGAATACGAATTTGGAACAGTATGATTTGCAGCCTTACTGATTTTGCGCACGTCGGACTCGGGTAGTCATATCAGTCCCGAGTCCGACTCCGTTAAGTCCGACCACTCGCCCCTTGTTTTAAAGGGACTTGTTTACAACACTGGTATAACAGAATTGTTAGAGACATAGCTATATTGTGTCGCTTTGTATTTACGGGGTGTTGTTGTTGTTTGTAGGAGGACTAGACTGGTGGTGGATTCTCATTATTTGCATTGTCATCCTTTTACTACTGATCCTGGTGATATTTTTGGTGGGCAGATGGTGGTACATCGAAAAATATCGCGTAAGTTAAACCATTCGTGCTAAATCTAAAAGAGCTAAACTATAATTTTCAGGTTTTGTGAAGACCAACTGTGACAAAATGTTTAATAAAAGCAAGTAAACCTTGGAGCATACTAATAATGTATCTTAAATTTGATAAAAAAATAAATTGCCAAGTCATATAAAACAATGGGTTAATTTTAAACTACGTTATCCAAAAAACAATTCAGCTACGACAGAATTGTAATAGTTGTAATTCCACTTGTATTTCGGTGCTAAACGTTTTCTTAATTTTAAAGCGCCTTTTTTCGATATACAAACAAAAGCAATTTAAATATGTTTTGTCGGCGTTTTAAATGTTCAACAGTCAGTGCTAAACTATTTATTTATCATTTTTTTTACTTTACAAACCATTTGGTGGCAAGAAGCCGTTCTGTATCTCGACATTTTGTAAATTTATGAATGAATTCTATAAACCACCAGACGGGAAAGTACCGAATGTGGACTTGGCGGAACAAGCGAAACCACAACGAATCGTGCTACCAGCTCAGCGAGCGCGTCGATGACGTCAGGGACCCGGAAAACAGCAGCACAACTGGATCCTATGACGTCACAAATCCAGATGGGCGCGATTACGTCATCCGCAATACAGGGGAAGTTGCCATTGACGACGGAACGGACATCAGAAGGAACGGAAACGCCCATAGCAACAGAGATGTAACCCATAGCAACGGAGATGTCGCCCATAGCAATGGAGATGTCACCCATAGCAACGGAGATGTCGCACATACCAACGGGAATGTTCCTTATAGCAGCGAAGACGTCGCCCATAGCAACGAAGATGTCGCCCATAGCAACGCGGCGAATTCCATTTATCCGTCACTTGACAACCCAGCTTTCTCTGCGAACGAGACGAATCCTGATGACATCATACTTGAAGAGTCGCCCGGGTATGAGGTTATACCTCACCTGACGTCACCAAACGACGTAGATGATGACGTGAGTGACTCTGACAACGACAGCAGAACAGGCTCTTATGACGTCACTGTACCAGAAAGTGAGCGAAATCGCGATGACGTGCGCATAAGAGACGAGGTTGCTATTGACGACAGTCTGGACATCCACGGTACAGCGATTGCCCCTAGCAACGAAGACGATTTCCCAAGCAACGGAGACATTCCTCATAGCAACGGAGACATTCGCCATAGCAACAAGGACATTCCTCATAGCAACGATGACGCGACGAATTATGAGGTCATAGAGGATTTTCCGCCTCCGCCCGATAATATCGGTGAACCAGAATACGCGGTTATTCAAAGAGAACCGATTGTTGCTGAGGCTGTTCAAGTTTGAACAAAAACAACTCGCTCGACTGTTACGTAATAGTTGAGTCGACAAACAAACCTAACGTGTTGCTATTCTGCTTCAAGCCTTGTTATTAAAACGTTTCCACTAAAGTAAAAATAAAAAGGTAAATAATGCCTATTTGGCAATGTTAAAACTTTATAATTAGGTTTTTTTATTTTCAAGCTTCGGATACACGCTTTAAAACTTTTTTCTGTCAATATCGACACTGTTCACGTATTGAAAATTAATAATATTGTATAAAAATGTCTAACTATATGTGTCTAATACAGCAAATGCCTAACAATTTTGTGCTTGCTGTTATTTTTCTGTTTTTATACCATTTTGCTATGAATATGTGCCAATCAGCAAATTTAACACGATAAGTTAACATTGCGGTAGAAATTTCAATTTTCTTGATCATGTATGTTTATTTTTAATTTTTCTTTTGCCGAAACTTTACAGTTTTGGACTTACAAAATGAGGTATAACCCAAAAACTAAAACTACTCCTCATTGATAATGTGTATCAGGTAATAATATAATTATAAATAATTGCAACGGTGTTATGAAAGTGTCTCGATTCGCTTCCCTCTGAGCCTGTGTAGCTCAGTTGGCAGAGCAACGGTCCTGGTATGACCGAGGTCTTGAGTTCAAACCTAACTGCAGGCCTTTTTTCTAACTATGCCTTGTTAGGAGAAACTAATTATTTAATGAATTGACTTCGGTTACCCCCCCTCCCCCTTAAAGGTTCTAAGTGAATAAAAAAATAACTCCATAAATAAATATCTTTGCACCAATAGTTAGTTTGTAAATTGTTAATTTAACTTAGCACTAATAGTCTTGGAGGCTGTAATCGGTTGTGTGTTTGTAAATTATTATTGCGTCCGATAATTCGGCAATCAATCAACTACGCGACATGAATAAACTGTTGCCTAAATCAGTTCCATGTATTATTTTGTAAATAATTATCTTGTTATGCAAGTTGACAGAAATTTTAATGAGATGCAATTTCCTGGAAATGTACATTAGTGTTGATTTTTTTGGTCAGGAGAATGAAACTAGTTGGAAGAGTACTTTAAGATGCATTATTTATACATGGGTTGACATTTGATACTAGGCTAAATATCATTGCTAGCAGACAAAAAATATTTTACATTGAAGTTAGTGTGGCACAGCTGATTAAGTATCATGCAAACCCTCAACAGAAATTCCATAATTTATAAACACCCTAAATATATTAAAGTTACCATGTGGTCATTATTCGGGCATTTTAAAAGCGTAATCTTTAAAAAATAAAGGTTGAACACATTTAAAATATTTGTATTGTCACAGTTCTATTTTTGGTAAATAATTGCAATCAATTATACAAAATAAAAAAAAGTTGCATTGTCAAAACACTTATAAAGCAAGTCCTGTTTCTTACCTTAGCTTTACTATTCCCAACCCAACCTTTCCCAACCCATTTCAGCCAGAATTTCTGGAGTCAAGAATGTTTTGGGAACTTGAAGCTGCGACTCATACCTCAGTCTATATGAAAGAGTATTTTCTGCAAAAATAGGTAGAGCATTAATATTTTACTTAATAGCTGTTACTTGATAAGTCATTTTTTGCCACTGGGATATTCAAAATTCCAATGTTCTGTATGCAAAATATTTACAAGAGCACTTTTATATTGGAAACTGAGATGGAAAGAATTCAACAGTCAATATGAGTAAGTATATTGACAACAGTATATTATAAAACAGATTGTTTTAGTACCTGATGCTGGCATATTTAAAGAAATGTACAATTTGTTAGCTATTGTTTCACAGAAGCATTGAATTTTTTACTATAAATGTGATGAGAACATCAAAAAGCAACATACAGCTTTCTCTGACTAAAAATAAAACAATGGAGAAAGGTGGAAAACTTTTTAAGGTGAATAACATTTGTCCTTAAAACCTCTAAAAAGTTATTTTCAAAACAGTTTGGGTCAAGTTGCCTTTTACAGAATATCTGAACAAGTATTAAACAAAAATTAAAGTAAGCTGAAACACTTTAGAAAAGTAAGGATCTCCCGCGGACAATAAAACGTAAAATAAAGATTCTTGTCTTCGTATCCAAAAATCTTAAAACTGTTTATTTGTTAAAACAGATAAAACATAAAATCATTTCTTAAAATCTTTTAGAAATATATATCACGCCATCGTCAGTTTCTGTTCAAAAACAAACAAACAAAATTAAAGTATTCACAGTATAAGGTCAACAGTAAACCATACGTACATCCCTTGTATATTTCAGTGTTGTAATAACCTATGTCAATGACTTGACAGATGTGCACTGAGTCACCGTTTTCAAGTGATTTATTTGGGACTTTAGTCATTTTAAAAGACTTGTTTGTTACATTGGTATAAATAGCAGAAAAAAAACGTTGCTTATCAATTAGCAAAATTGTTTGTTTTTTGTATATAAGTAAGGTTTATGTTAATATATATTAAAATTGTTTATGGTTTATGAATTGTGTTTATGTTTATATTTTAGTAAATGTGTTGATGTTTATATTTTAGTGAAAGTGTTTATGTTACCTTACCACACAATTCCTACCACACATTCCCACACATATCCACTGCCTCCTACCACATATACCTTATACAGAGAATCTGTGTTAATAAAGACATTCAGTTATTCAAGGCAGCAGATGAACAAACAATTAATGTTTGATGTGTTGACAATTAAAATATTGTTTAAAACCTTTAAACGATGTTTCTAATAAATAAATGTTTAAATATATAATAAAATATATCAGTAAATTACCATTGTTTTTAATTTTACAGTTAGCTTAAAAGTTAGTCATTTTGTATAGAAATTAGATTTTAAAATAACATACTACTGTATTTATAAAACTGCCAGATAAGGACACAGTAATTTAATAATACAACAAAATCTGTAAAGATTTTTTTATATTAGCAAAAAAGATGAGACTTTGTAATTTAATTCCTATTTTGCTCTGGCTTAATCTGCTTTATTTAAACATAACAAGTGCTCAACTAACAGGTGAGTATTCAACATTTAAGTTAAACAGACACTAGGAATGCTAGGATAACTAGGATGGCAAGGATCATTGAAATCTTTCACTGGAATTTCTAGGATAGTTAGGCAGTAAAAGCAGATTTTCGCAGAATTCTTACTATATATAAAAGTAATATATATTTTCTTTAATTTACTGAAGTGGCAGAATGAACCGGTACCTTATGATTGCTTCTATGGTTGTGGTTTGCGTTATTGGAACCTACACTTCAAATTTGTATAAGTTTACACAAATTAATTGTTTAGCAGAAAAATTGCATCTTGATTTTTAAACTTATAATTTTTGGTTTGTTAGTTTACTAATAAAATCACGGTCACCATCCTGTTTAAATCTTTCCTAATGTTTTTTCAAGTTTACAAAAAATAAAAAAAAATATGAAACTGGTAAAATGTTACGCCTTTTCTGGTATTATACACGCCATGTAGTTAAATGTTTCATTAAATCACTTAAATGTATTTCTTATTTTGTGATGCCACACTTCTGATTGGCGTAAAGCTGAGTTGAAGTCAAATCAATATTATAGACCAAATACAAAAACCCAACAAATATTGCAACTTTAATGAAATAATGGAGCGCACAAAACTTGTCAACGCTGCTTACAACATTAATACAAAAGTAGGTTTACTCAGTATTTACAGACTCATTGGCCCTGGGTTTTTGTTGTGGTTAATTTTCTGTAGTCCCGGGCTTAATAAAAAACAAAAGATCACATGGAGGTAAAAGTGGCTCAATTTTAGGTAGTAACGCTTGCAAAACCAGTTAACATCTGTTGTAAATAGTAGATAAAAGCTTCTTACAGTTCGATTTTACTAAATAAAACTGTTAGGTTTATATTATTAACAAGTAAATTATTGGATTCGTATTGAAAACATTATTTCTGTCGGAAGGCTTAATACAAAAAAAACTCTATAAAAAACATGGTATGACCTGACCAGCAGGTAATTACTAGTTTGCGTCTTTTCATTAAGTTTAAAACAGGGGTCACCCTCATTTTTTCTTTAAAAGTCAGATATCTCTAAGGAATAGCAGCCACTAACCTGATATAAATTTTGTATACACCTTTTTAACCTAATTGATATCAAATCAAGAAAAGATAAAATAAATGTGCATCCAAATTTATGCTGAGCTTTATGAAATTGCTGTTAAGTTTAAAATATCATCCTAATTTAGCTTAGATTGGTACCCAACAAACATTTCCTATAATAATTTATTTCTGGGTCATCTGGAAAGTATGCGGTGGCATGAAAGAATTATTCATCTGAGCCAGATCTGGCCCACAAGTGGTATTTTGGCACACTAAAAAAACTTATATATTTCATGGCACACTTTTAACAATAGAGTAACTTTACAACTGCCCTTAACACACGACAAACTATATGTTAATGTCTCAAAATTATTAATTTGTAATAAATAGCTCGTATTTAAGTCTAAAATGCTTGCGTGTATGCCATTTTTTCTGAAATTACAAAAAGTTTCATGACACACTTGACAATCTCCCCGAGGCACATTAGTGTGCCGCGGCACACAGTTTGGGAATCACTGCTATATATGGTTAGCTTACAGGCTGGTAACACTATACAATTATTTTTATGAAATGTTACCTGAATTCTAAAGGCACAACAATTTACTAGGGCTAGTTATCATTATAAAACAATGCTTAAAAATAAGTATGGTAATATAGGTTTACTACAGGTAATCTGATGAATGTTAGTATGAAATTTATATATTTTAGGGCAAATAATTTTTTAGTAAATTCTAGTGCAAGGCACAACAATAAACGTAGGTTTTGCAGGCTGGTAGCAAAAATGACTTACAAATTTGCTGATTTTCAAGGATTACTCGTTTACAGTAATGCAACAATAAAGCTTTCTGTGAACTTTGCTTGTGCACTTTAAAACAAACACTGAAAAGAGTTATGTAAACTTGTAGCTGTAAATAGGAAGCAGCCTAATTATACATACCATTGGGAGTTGTTTCATTGTAAATTGACATGAGAGTTTATCGCCATAGTGCCATCACAACACCTTTGTGCTGAACAGACTCACCCAGTGCAGGCAGAACATCTTGAAATAACAAATAAAGTAAAATCTTACAAAAAAACATAGTTTGCTAACTGCCAAACAAAGACAACTTAAAAAATTTATGCAATGCAAAAGGCAAATCAATCTTAATTTAGCCTGGTTTGGTGTTTTACTTATATTAAAACATTCTGCAAACTCCAAATGCTGAAGGTTATAATGCAATATGCTGTACATCAAGTATGACGATTACAATTTTATTAGTATTAGGCTAATAATTTATTTGTATTTTTGTTTGCAAATTTATTTGTTTTTCAAATCTTTTTATCTACATCTTGGAAAACAGAGGTAGGTTATATTTACCGCTAAGTTGACTCATATTGGGCCCATGTGTTATGTTAGGCCAGGGCCTGCTGTAGAGTCACCAGTTGTACTTTTCAGAAGGGGTTAGAACGTTCCCATTTATCTTTGAGCCCAAGAAAGACATTTTTGCTTTACTTTAGTCAGCAAAGTGTTGAGATTGTTTTATATTTGACACTACTTTTTTAGCATTTTTTTATTTCTCCAGTGACAATATCAGAGCAAACCACAACAAGTTTCAAGGTTTCATTTACTAGTACTGCTAACTCAATTGTTGTTCAATCGTTTTATGGGAACGATGATATTCTTGATAGTGAAACATTTGGTGCATCCTCTAATACGGTAATCCCTTTAAAGTAAAAATAAAAAAAACAGATAATTTATTTAGTTTGGATGTTTTTTTCTGCAAGTTAAATGGTAGAAAACATATCCATGTTGTTACAGGTTACTGGACTCGGGAGCAACACTGTGTATTCTGTGCAAATTAATTTTATTGAATTTGACAAAACGACTATTACTCAGTATGCAAGAACAGGTTGATTGTAGTTAGTTTTATTTTCTTTCACTGATGATAAAAACTAACATTGATACATAGTTGTGGCATGTATACTGCCATTTCTACTCATCATTTTAATAATTAGCTCCATCTGGATCAAAAGTGTTGAGTGCAATAACTACAGACACTTCCATCACTTTATTCCTGGAACAAACACCAGGCGCAATTGAGTGGCAAGTTAAATACACAAACACTTTGACCAATGTTGAAGCCACAGCCATCATTCCAGATGCTACATTCAACACTTCATATGTAGCTATGTAAGTTGGTGATTTTTACTTTTGAATTATGTAAATATCAATTAGGTAACAATATCTTAATAATTATAAATACTTTTAGAATTGCAAACCTTGACCCAAGTACAACTTACACATTTCAAGCAAGGGTTTCTAAATCTGCTCAAGGAAATGGTACTGCTACTTACTCTTCAACTCAAAGTCCTTACGGAGCTGCCTTTACTGCCAAAACAGGTTATAAATTATGTCAAAAGTAGATTTTTTAAAGCAAGATTCCTGTATAGTGATGCAAATCGTTACTAATTTGCCTGTGTTACATAGTGTTATACTGGGCACAACAGTTAATGTTCTGTTACAACAGTGACCACATAATAAAGTTTAACATCCCTGCAATGTTATTGCAATTTAGAAAACAAGTTATTTATTTAATAGCAACAAGGTTTAGGAAAGACCTGGGAAAAATACCGGACGCAGTGTGGCCCAGGCCTGCCTGCAAAGCATATTAATCCAGCCTGCAGATTTTTTCTTATTATTTTTTGCATCATATACATCTACCACAGTTTCAATTTTATATATTTTGCTCTAATCTATACCAATGTCTTTGCAATATGTCGATTATATGGAAAGTAGCAAATTTTTAACTACAAATCTAACAGGATATAAAAGCTGTATTTCACATGATTTTTTTGAGGCATTTGTGCAGTCATAAACGTGGATAGGTCCGTGACTTATTTTATGGTAAAAATTATTATGATAAATATGATAACTTGCATGCTTATAGTTTATGTTTATTAAATAAAAGTTTTTGATTTTATAATTGAAATTTGTTTCACACTTTCCGCGAATTACTTTCCGCCTTTCACTTAAATGTTTCAAACTTAATTTGTTTTGCATCTTTGCACACAGGTTCCAAACAAAGGGTTTAGGGTAGATTATTATGCTTTTAACTTACAGCAGCCGCTACAATATTACACTTTTGTGATATTTTTCCCAAACTATACATCAGTGGTTCCCAAACCGTGGTACGCGTCCCACTCTTTCAGGTGGTACGCGACTAACTTCAGCATACTGATAAATTTGCAAAAACTTTCAACTTTTAAAACTTTCAGGTTGGGTAATTTGTAATGTCGTTTTAGTTACCTTTTGGCACATTTATGACGTAACAATTCTTGTTCAAGATAAAAAAAACGCTAATTGTTAGCTGGTTTAATATGTATGTAATAATATTGAACTGATAGCAGCAGTGTAGTATTGATATTTCAATCAAATTATTATTGAAGAGTACTACTAATTTATTCTAAAATAGAGGAATAGTGAGAGAACTGAATTTGGTTAAAAATTCAGCAACATATTTAAACGAAAGTACAGTCAGTGTCACATAAAGTTTGGGTTTATAGCTATTGAACACAATGGAGAAGCTCTTCCACAATGTGTGTTTGTATGAAATATGTTATAATGCTTGAACAGAGTAATCAAACTAGTAAATTTTGTCAAAACATCTGCCCTTTATACTTGGTTGTTTAAATGTCTTTGGGAGAATCTTAGTTCCAATTACACCTTTTTTCTCTATTACACGGAGGTGCGCTGGCTCTCACATCCATCGCATTAAAACTATTTGCTGTGCTTAGTGTAATTTATGGCTTTTATGTCTTCCTGGAATGACATTTGTTAAACTTTAATACAGCTACATGCTCATTTTCTTATCTATATGCTAAAATGGTTATAGTTTGAGATATAGTAGTCAGATGTAGGCCTAACTTAGGTGGTACATGAACACTAGTCAAAAGCCCAAAATGGTAAGCAAGAAAAAAATTTGGGAATCACTGCTATACATAGACCTTTAAGCTGCTTTTGTGCCAACTGGAATACCACTAGTGCTGTGGTTATCAATCTGGGGGTCGAGTTGTAAGAGGTTGTCTGGTGGGTTGCCGTGAGCTATATGCAAAACACATAATTCGCAAAAACAAAAAAAAAATTAGCAGCACAATGAGCAAGAACAAACTCTAGTTTAACAATTGTGTAAATTTCATTTGTTTCAGTGAACCAGTGGTGTTTATGATGTAAACATTGCTGTTGAATTCAATTAATGGCATAGCTTCAGTCTAATAGTTTTGTCTGATATAAATAGAAAGGGTTATTAAATTTGCTTTAACAACATTTTTTCAATCGACAAATTCAGAGAAAAGCGAGATAATACAAGTATCTTTGCAAACTTTCCGTTTGGGATGTCAACTTTTCCATTATTACGTAACAAGAACAAAATTATTTTTCTACTTTGTTAAATCTGGCATTCTTATATGGTTTATGTGCAATACACAAAAAATGGGGGTTGCATGGGTTTTCGAAAACTGAAAAGGGGGTCGCCAAAACAAAAAGGGTGAGAACCACTGCACTAGTGGTCAGAAACACTGTTGTCAAGTTTAAAAGAAACCTAAAAAAATTTTTTGAAAAGTTAACTTTTGAAAATTACATTTGCCGTATGTATGTATGAACATGTGGTTTTATTTCTTTATGTCATTTTTTACCAGACTCTACATCAGTATTTGCAAGGGTGGAATTAAAAAACAGATGTTATGATTCCAATACCTTTAACATCGCCACCAATTCGACATTGGCAAATGAGATTGGATCTGAACTTCTTTGTGCTTATAGCTCGGCTTCAAGCAATGTTATTGCTTTGAGTGTTGTCAAACTTGAATGCATTAGCAGCATTATTGTGAGTCATGCTGAGATTTTTCTATCTGACACTTCTAGCACTCCAAACACAACTAACTTAGTGCTAGCAAATACAATTTACAATGGAAATATTAGATCGAAAGGTTAGTTTTTTCATGCTAACAAATCTGTGTTAGCTATTAATACTGACATTATTCACAGCATCAAGTGGAATTGTAACTTTTAATGTTGTGAGAGCATCAAATAATGTTGTCCAAGTGTCAGCAAATGAAAGTGCAACAGCTGACAAAAGTTGCGTTCCGTCAAATGAACGACAGTTTGTTGTTTACAACAAAAATGGACAAGTCACAAGTTTCACAATTTCAACTGCAACAGTAACAGAAACATCAAGCATTACATTTCAAGTTAATGAATGTAAGCACAGAAATTTATCATTTTTAAATGCAGGAAACTCACTGAAAACAAACAGGGCTTTGAGGTTCATTTTAAAAAATTAAGGCAAACTCAGGAAATAAAAGAAAGTCAAATCCCTAGCCTGACATTAGCAAAATTAACCATTTCTCTGTTGAGTCCTAAGTTCTAAATAATTCTACACCCTGTGGCCCTGTTAAAAAAAATGTTGTAACTCAACAAAGATAACATTTTTATCGCGAGTTTGCTGAATTTAACAAAAAAAAGATTTTGTTTGTTTCAATAAATTCTAATTTCTGCGAATAGGGGATAAACTCACTGCCATTTTTCTGTTAAATCTTGCAATCTATTGCTCACAGTATAAATGCCATATCATTTAATGATAGATTTGTTTTTATTTTGAGAAAATAAGTTTTTACATCAAATTAAAATTCCCTTACAGCAATTAAGGAAATTTATAGCAATGGAGTTCTTTATGTGAAGCCAAACACAATTTATGCTTTGAAGCAAAATTATTTGGTTCGAGTTTGCATTGGTGGACTTGCATATTATGACCGAGTTTTTACTTCTACTAGTTCTCTTACTTCTGACAACTTTGTCATTCTACATACTTCAGGTAAACAAAAACTAGTAACTACTATAAAACACTTTAACTGTCTTGTCAATTGCCTAAAAACCTATGATTGAACTATAATAATTATGATGTTCTACGACTGTGTTAATAAGGTCGTTTTTTGAGTAACATACAATTATTTTAATCACACAGGTGTTTCCATTGCATTCAATATGTTCAAGGTAACTGGCGATGATAATAGAATAGCCGCTATTCGCTTTCAATCCAATATTGTTGCAAGGGCTTACAGATTCACATTTACATACACAAATGAAGTTGGTATAATAACTACAAATACTCTCAATGAGGGGTTCATGGATTCATCAAAAATATTCCTTGTAGTAAGTAAACCAATATTCATTTATTTGTTTGGAATAGTATTAAAGAGTACACAGAGTAGCTCTATGAAAAAAATTTATCAGAGTATGAGGAACCAGGACAAAACCCAATAACAGAACATTTTTCAATTCACTAGTTCCACTTATTTGAAACAAATAAACTTTATGTCACGATATATAAAAAAGAGAATTACATCTGTCAAGGCTAATGTGTTATTCAAACAGTGATTTAATTGTTAGCTTGTCTAAAGCATATACAATAAAAAACAAGTTATTCACAGACAACAGCAAACTTTCCTGTTGGAATCAACACCAACATTAACGTTGTTGCATCTACCAAAACTGGTCTCGGACAATTAATCAATTCCCCAACTGCAACCTTTACTGGACATTTAAGTACCTAACTTTTACCATCACTATAAAAAAACATATATTTTACACAGCAATTTACAGGAATTTATTAATATATAATACACTAACAAACATTTACTTAGATGTCATACGTGTCATATAGTAAAATAAAACCTAAATTTTCAATGAAGCAGAATTAGTTCCATAAATAGACGCTTTAAAAATTAGAAAAATAATAAATGATTTTAAATGCTCTTCTATATGATTAATTTATTACCAACATTGCTGATGTTTCAAGTCGAACTTTCAATAAAATACAATATAAAGAATATTTATTCAAAAATGTCTCACTTAATATAGAACAAGCAACTTTAGGCATGACTCAAATGAAAAGAATAACAAATGCTTAATTTTTGTAGACAGTTGGAGTACATGTACTTGCAACGCCAATGCATTATGCAGCACCACCAGCAATGCTTCAGCATTGTGTACATGCAATGAAGGTTACAGTGGCAATGGTACAACATGCACTGACATAGATGAGTGTACAACCAGCAATCTATGCAGCGCAAATGCAAATTGCACCAACACACATGGCAGTTACACCTGCTTATGCAATGCTGGCTACACAGGGACAGGAATTATTTGCACAGACTTGGATAAATACAAATATGGAAGTCACAATTGGTCTAGAAACAGCAACACAAAACAGCTTAATCAGACAACTTGTTCCTATTATTATAAGTGCTCATTAAAGACAGGTATATGTCACTCCAACGCAACTTGCACCAACACAGATGGTAGTTACACTTGTGCCTGCAAGACTGGTTATACTGGTGATGGTTTTAATTGTTCAGATATTAATGAGTGTAATAATTTATTACACTTATGTCATTCAAATGCAACTTGCACCAACACAGATGGCAGTTACACTTGTGCCTGCAAGACTGGTTATACTGGTGATGGCTTCAATTGTTCAGATATTAATGAGTGTAATAACGCTTCCAATTTATGTCACTTTGATGCAAATTGCACCAACATAGATGGTAGTTACACTTGTACCTGTCAGCAAGAGTATATTGGAGATTGAATCACATGTACACTCATAGGAGGAGAGGATGGTCCTTGTATCAGCCAGAATAATAATTCCTGTATGTGTTTGCCTGGCTTCATGTCATTCAAAAATGTTTGCAAAAGCATTTGTAATTTCTGTAACACTAACAGTGAAAATTGTAGTGATACACAAGCATTGTGTTACTGTGGAGACCAACAGTGCGGAGAAATGGAACTCTGTATTGACAACAATACATGCAGGTACAGCCTAGATGTTTTAAATGGAAAATGTAATGTTGTAATTACCTAAACTAATGGCTTGACTGAGTGAAATTAAGTTATGGTTTTAAAATAACTTGACTTGGACTTCACTTTACTACATCTTTAATTTAGGTAAATGACTTCACATAATCCTAAATGTTTTCACTACAAAAAAAAACAAAAAAATTTGTAAAAAATAGACTTGTTATACTTTTTGTTTTTAGTGTTTGCTATCTGAATTATTATTTTTTAACTAAGCTAGCAAAGACCTATAGTAGAACAATACTTGTTATTTACTCGACTTGGAATTACGTTATTTTTGCAACTGCAACAACACTGGTATCATAGTAGCTGAAAAAATATGACAGTACTGTTATAGTCTTGTTACACATGAAATCAAATGAAATAAAAAAAATATATATTTTAAGGTTTACACAGGTAAACTAAATTAATACATCAACATAACTGTTTCAGTTGCAAAGAGGGCTTCGCAAAAACAGAAGATGACGGTGTATGCCACCCTTATTGTGGTATCTGCTCTGACAGCAATTGCAAGGCAAACTGCACCTGCGGCTCAACGAAGTGCAAAAGCAATGAAGTCTGTGCATCAAACAAATGTACTGGAAAAGCAACAGGTATAAAGTTGCAAGGTACAAAGAGAATTTGCGGAATAAAGAGTGCCCTGTATAGAACAGTGCTCATTAACCTTATACATTTGTGTTAAAAAAAACAGTGGCATCCACTGGTTTCAACAAAAATTCCCCTTTACTCACATTTCCGAATAAAAAAAAATCAATAAAAAACGGAATTAAAATAAACAACTAAAAATGTGTAAACTTAAAAATGCTTCAATATTCACATTAGGAAGATCAAAGTAACTTGCAACTATTGAAATTCACTTTCTTGGGTTGTATTAACAACAAATGTGTTATTGTAGAAGGCATTAAACTACCAGGGACTATTGGAATCTGTATCAGTGGCTTTGTTAGCATGTTAACTGCTGGGCTGGCTGGAAAATGGTGGTACAGCAAAAAGCATGTAAGTGTGTGACATAATTAACATCAACTTTCGCTTATTAATTACACTACAAGAAATGCTAATCCATCTTTGAAAGTTACACTTCCACTTAAACACCAATTTTGGGGCAAATATTATATAAAAAATAGTATATTTGTAATAAATTACATATAATTAAATGTATTAGTAACATGGACAAGCTTTTGCACAAAATTACTTTGTGTTGCTTATGTTTACAAATGTAGTCTGACTTTTAATAAAGATAATAAAACTACTAGTTACTCACTGCTAAATGTACCTACTACACTTATATTTATCAGATGAAAGGATGTCAAGTGTTCAGAAATAGAAGAAAACACAAGAAACCATCACATGAACTCGATAAAAGAACTATAGTATTTGTAAACACAGTTGCTGAACAGGAAATTAAAATGTGAAAATTGCTGTGCATAAAAAGACATGTTCTAATAAAAAAGAATAAAATGTCAAACTCAATTTTAAATCTCCAACAAACTGTAATATAAAAACAAAATAGTTTATGTGATGTGAAACAATATCATTTCATTGTCTATACCAGTGGTTTTAAATATTTTAAGATTTTTTTTATAGTTAAACCTTGAAAGTTTTTATTCATTTGCTATTACTTGCAATAAAAATACTTTAAATACGAAAAAATCACTATATAAAAACTGTAATATAATAAATAAAAGTCAATAATATGCACAAATTTTATTAGGTTCTGCTTAATTCCATTACTTGGTTTCAGGACTATAAACCTTTTATTTAAATAAACTGAAAACTGCTTCAAGGGCCCTATTTGGTGTATGTGCCTTACTCTGGAAACCACTGGTTGTTTAAAATACCAAAATATTCTTCCTAAATATGTTACTCACCACACAAACACGGTAACTATGTTTAGTGTCATTCACCCTGATGAAGGCGGCTTGCATAGGTTGCCGAAACGTTGGTATAGAATTGAAATTATCAGAGGAGCTGTTTTTGATTTATATGTAACTATGCTTACAAAATAGTGTTAATTGGCTTTATGTTATGTAAACTTCAAGTTAAATCTTAAAATTGTATTCAACCTATAAAATGTGACATGGTATGTGTAATGTATTGTGATAACGATGTGATATTTTAAAACTGAATAAGGTGGTATTAAGTATGAAGAAGTCGGCAACAGACTGCAAATAATAATTCATTCCAATGCTACAAAAAAACTCACCTTTGCATGACATAATTCATGCGCTATCAAATGTTTTCACAAATCTGGATTTGTTTTAATGTTAGATACATCTCGCAATATTATCAAAGCAATTTGTTCGCCTTTGATTTAACGGAATAAGACAAATGTGGTTAAATTCTCTCCTGCTTTGAAATATACATTTGTGACACCTATTAGATATATAAAAAAAAAGCATTTTCACGATAATTTATATGCATATTGTCAGATTGAATAAAGATACATACAAATATGTGTCAATAACTGTGATCTATCCCCTGTGAAGCTGCTTTCGACCACCTATTATGGCTTATGTATCTTTATAGTACACCAAAAGTCACGGCAGCCTTGCAGATTAGATGGTAAAGCGATGGTCGTGGTATGACCGGAGGTTGTGAGTTTGAACCTCACTGCAAGCAAGTTGTTTTTCCAGCTTGCATCAAGCAAACGTGCTGGAACGTTTATTACCAACCTTATGTCTTTATTATCTTGTAATTAATATCTCATTAGGCATAAGCAAAAAAATGGTTTTAAGCTAAAATTTTATGCAGGACTGTTTAGTTAATGTTTTAAAATTGTGGCCCTTTTAAAGTTAAAAAAGTGGAATTTTGAAGTTTAATATCTCATCTAAATATAACCTAAACACTTTGTATGAATACTGTTTTTATTAAAGAAAAACAGAGCAGAAGACCAACCTTTTTGGTATCTCTAAATGTAATGATTTGTCTAATTTCTGCAAGTAAACACACTCTGGGTATTGTTGGGTTATGGTTTTCAGGCCTTCAATGCCTCTTTACTTATCGGAGGGTGTGAGATAACCATCAAACAAAAGTCAATAAAATATTAGCATGCAGAAAGTAACTTTCTAACTTAGCAAATATGGCAATGTTAATATGTCTGTCATTTAGCAAACAAATCCAATGTGTTTTAGGTAATGTAAATTGTTTTCCAATCGACATAACAATAAATGCTTGGCTGTAAATTCAATTGATGCAAGGACTAAGCTGCTTAAATTGGAATTTAAATTTAAACTGAAATGGTGACATAATAGTTATATTATTGCAATAGATAATGTGCAGTTTTAACCTGAAACAACAGAAGGTGTTTGAAGAAATATATATATTGAAAAAAAGGGGTTGGCTATTGTAAAGTTCGATAGTGTCGCGATGGAATACTTTAAATAAAGAGACAATAAGCACCAACTTCAAATTCAAATTCATTTAGGATGATTAGTTGATTATTTTCTGCATTATAGGCCATTCAAAAGTGTTTTAAACTTATGGTTTTATTATGGGTTACAGATGTTGCCTTATACAATACAAATCACCTAACCTAGTAGTTGTCCACAACAACAAGAAAGGCATGAACTAACAAAAATTACTTACTGTTTAAATATCGCACAAATGCCAGATATTAAGTTGTTGCTAGTCGACGCATGTTTGGATAGTGTGATGATTTAAAAATAAACACGGCAACAAACTCCTTGGAACTTTATTCATGTTCCAGAGGGGGGTAACTGATCTACTTCGCCAGGGCTGTGGAGTCGGTTTGTTTTGCTGGCGGGACTCTGGACTCGATTAAGACCACGTCAAACTACCCAAGTCCCATCCGACGTGCGCAGTACCAAATTTTAAAACTGATATGGCCCCCAACTGGAAGTTGTAAAGTGGAATAGCACAATGTGAAACATTTTCAAACGATGTATTGCGAGTGAATCAATTATATGACACCCCTACAAGTGGATTGCAGAATATTCGCTTTATTTGATTTACTTAAATTAGTGGAATACAGGCTGTAGGGTCAGGGCCGGACTCTGGACTAGACAATGTAGCACATTTGAACATGGTCGGACTCAGTATATTTTTTTGGCCGGATTTGGACTCAGGTTTTTTTGGTATTATTTATAAAAATTAAAAAAGGTTTATGTTTGGAAGTGTTTATGTTTATATAGTATTATAAAATGTATTTATGTTTATATTTTGAAAACTCTTTATGTTTATATACAAGTAAAAGTGTTTATATTTATATAGTATTATGAAAAGTATTTATGTCTATGTTTATATATAGGTAGAAGTGTTTGTGTTTAGAGTTTCGTAAAAGTGTTTGTGTTATCTAACCACACAATTCCCACCACACATTCCCACACATATCCACTGCCACCCACACAATTTACCTTATATAGATAATCTGTGTTAATGTAAGGCTTTGTGCATTGCAGGCAGCAGGAAATAATGGTTCCATGTCTTAGAAACTATTAATTTTGCAAATATAAATAGGACTGGGAATAGAGCAAAAGAATTAGGACCAGAAATAAAAAAGTTTTCAGTTTTGTAATTAGTTTGCATGTTGTTAATTTGGTGTTAAAGTTTTTGATATAATAAAACCATAACATAATCTTTGTTGATAAAATAGTCCACCTGATTTATATACAATCAGTGTATCTTTGTTAAAATATTGTTAAAACTATGCAGTTCTCTAATGTTATAACAAAAGATAAAATATACCTAGAATGAATATGAAAGCCAACAATGAAGACAGGAGTAGGTAAAATGTAGCCAATGTTTTGAAAAATCCCAATTTATTTTCAACATGGTGAAGGAAGAACTGGTTCAATGTATATATACTTTTAAGGCAGTCTTTTCTATATACTTCTGTAGCAGACTGCACAAAAGTATGTGAAAACCAAACCAGTGCACTCTTTGAAATGTTGAAAATAAATAAAGATTTATTTGAACTGTTCACAAAATGCGTCCTGCTTCTGTATAGGCTTATTGGCAAAAATGAGAGTTATTAATTTAATTTCTATTCTTCTCTGGTTTAATCTGATTTATTTAAACACAACAAGTGCTCAACTAAAAGGTGAGTATTTAACATTAGAGTTAAACAAAACTTTGGTAAAAATTAAAATTGGTTTAAACAATGTACATGAAAATAATTTTAGACTGTATTACTATTACAAAAATACAATACTTGTCTATGAAATAAAACAATAAAAAGTTAATTTTTATACCAAGCAGCATAAAAACTATTTCCTAGATACAAATGAAAGTAAACGAAAGTTTAGAAATAAAACCCTATTAAACCACACCAATGTTGGAAACAAAAAATGTAAAAATTATCCACAATATTTAGGACCACAATGATCACAGCAAACTCATTTTAAAACCAGTCACCAATAAAAACCTATTCTATAGTTTTTCTCCTCCAGCATAAAAACTATTTTCTACATACAAATGAAACTATATGAAAGCTTAGGCATAAAAATCCTAATAAACCACACCAATAGTTATTCTTCCGCAACCTTTAATTTTTGGTATAGAATGTCTAAAAAACAGATGAACATTGACTAACACATTTTAGCATTCATTTTATAGCAAACTTTCATTATAAACGTCATTTGAAATGACACATGTTTATATTTGTTTCCCCAGTGACAATATCAGAGCAAACCACAACAAGTTTTAAAGTTTCGTTTACTAGTTCAGCTCAATCAATTGTTGTTCAATCCCTTCAAACGCAAGAAGATATTGTCGATGGTGGAGTTTCTGGAACTTCTTATATGGTAACAAATTTATCACAAAAATATGTACAATAATCAATATTATTTTAGATTATTTTAATCTTTTATTAAAACAAATTAAAGAAAACATGGTAACATATTTATCAAAAAAAATGTATAATAAGAAATACTATTTCAGATTAATTTGATTTTTTATCAAGATAATTTAAAGATCAAGTAACCAATAGTGTAATAATGTTTCTTATAGGTGACTGGACTCAGTAACAACACTGTGTATTCTGCCACAGTAAATTTTAATGATGTGACTTCTGTCACTCAATATGCAAGAACAGGTAAATTGATGTCACTTAGTTTCATTTCCTCGGACTAATTACAAAAATAACTAATATAAATACTTAGTTGTGGCTGTAAACTCCAATTATATGCATTATTTTAATGATTAGTTCCATCAGATTTGCAATAAATTTTAGGGATAGCCAATATGCAAGAACCAGTTGTAGTTTCATTTCCCTACACTGATCAACAATTAATATTGATATTTAATTCTACTCGTAAACCACCATATATATGCATTATTTCGATAATTAGCTCCTACTGGACCGAAAGTGTCGAGTGCAATAACTACAGACACTTCCATCACTTTATTCCTGGAACAAACACCAGGCGCAATCGAGTGGCAAGTTAAATACACAAACACTTTGACCAATGTTGAAGCCACAGCCACTATTCCAGATGCTACATTCAACACTGCATATGTAGCTATGTAAGTTGGAGTGATTTTTCTTTTGAATTATTTAAATATCAATTAAATAACAATATCTTAATAATTATAAATAATTTTAGAATTGCAAACCTTGACCCAAATACAACTTACACATTTCAAGCAAGGGTTTCTAAATCTGCCCAAGCAACTGGGACTGCTACTTACTCTTCAACTCAAAGTCCTTATGGAACCAACTTTACAGCCAAGACAGGTTATATATTATGTCAAAAGTAGATTTTTAAGAAAGATTCCTGTATAGTGATGCAAATCGTTACTAACTTATAGTGATGCAAATCGTTACTAATTTGTCTGTGTTACATAGTATTATACTGGGCATAACAGTTAATGTTCTGTTACAACAGTGACCACATAATAAAGTTTAACATCCCTGCAATGTCATAGCAATTTAGAAAACAAGTTATTTATTTAATAGCAACAAGGTTTAGGAAAGACCTGGGCAAAATACCGGACCCAGTGTGGCCCGGCCTGCCTGCAAAGCATATTAATCGAGCCTGCAGAATTTTTCTTATTATTTTTTACATCATATACATCTACCACAGTTTCAATTTTATATATTTGCTCCAATTTATACCAATGTCTTTGCAATATGTCCATTATATGAAAGGTAGCAAATTTTTAACTACAAATCTAACAAGATGTAAAAGCTGTATTCCACATGATTTTTTTGGAGGCATCTGTGCAGTCATAAGCGTGTATAGGGCCGTGACTTATTTTTTGGTAAAAATTATCATGATAAATATGAGAATTGGCATGCCTATAGTTTATGTTTACTAAATAAAAGTTTTTGCTTTTATAATTGAAATTTGTTTCACACTTTACGCGAATTACTTTCCATTCACTTAAATGTATTAAACTTAATTTCACCTGCATCTTTGCACACAAGTTCCACTGAGAAAAGGGTTTAGGGTATCTTTGTTAAGGTTATATTTTTGTTAAAGTCATATTATCACATATATTGGTGAAAGCATCCAATATTTATGACCCAAAATTGTTGTATGTGGAACTATTTTGGCCCGGACCATTTTCTGTTTGTTATATGGATTACTGTTAAAAATTACAACCCTGGTTTAAATGCAAAAAAAACATGTGTTACAAAAACTAATGGAGATAAACCTATATTCCAGTGCTAGCTGTAGACTTTAACTTATACGTCAAATTGATATGGAAATGTAAGAATTTAACTTACAGCCGCAATAGTAATACACTTTTTTAATAATTTTCCAAAACTATACCTTTAAGCTGTTTTTGTGTCACCTGAAATACCACTAGTAGTATGTGAACCACAGGTTGAGAAGAAGTAAAATTTAAAAGAAACCTATTTTTAAAAAGTAAACTTTTGAAAATTACATTTGCAGTATGTATGAACATGTGGTTTTATTTCTTTGTCATTTTGATCAGATCCTACATCAGTATTTGCAAGGGTGGAATTAAAAAACAGATGTTATGATTCCAGCAGCTTTAACATCGCCACCAATTCAACATTGGCAAATGAGATTGGTTCTGAACTTCTTTGTGCTTATAGCTCGGCTTCAAGCAATGTTATTGCTTTGCGTGTTGTCAAACTCGAATGTATTAGCAGCATTATTGTGAGTCATGCTGAGATATTTCTATCTGACACTTCTAGCACTCCAAACACAACTAACTTAGTGCTAGCAAATACAATTTACAATGGAAATATTAGATCAAAAGGTTAGTTTTTTCATGCTAACAAATCTGTGTTAGTTATTTCCACTGACATTATTCACAGCATCAAGTGGAATTGTAACTTTTAATGTTGTGAGAGCATCAAATAATGTTGTCCAAGTGTCAGGAAGTGAAAGTGCAACAGCTGACAAAAGTTGCGTTCCGTCAACTGAGCGACAGTTTGTTGTTTACAACAAAAATGGACAAGTCACAAGTTTCACAATTTCATCTGCAACAGCAACAGAAGTATCAAACATTACATTTAAAGTTGATGAATGTAAGCACAGAAATTTAGCATTTTTAAATGCAGGAAACTCACTGAAAACAAACAGGGCTTTGGGGTTCATTTTAAAAAATTAAGGCAAACTCAGGAAATAAAAGAAAGTCAAATCCCTAGACTGACATTAGCCAAATTAACTATTTCTCTGTTGAGTCCTAAGTTCTGAATAATTCTACACCCCGTGGCCCTGTTAAAAAACAATAAGTGAAAAAATGTTGTAACTCAACAAAGATAACATTTTTATCGCTAGTTTGTTTAACTTAACAAACAAAGTTTTTGTTTGTTTCGATAAATTTAATATTTCTGCGAATAGGGGATAAACTCACTGCCATTTTTCTGTTAAATCTTGCAATCTATTGCTCACACTATAAATGCAATATCATTTAAAGATAGATTTTATTTTGAAAAAAAAAGTTTTTACATTAAATTAAAATTCCCTTACAGCAATTAAGGAAATTTATAGCAATGGAGTTCTTTATGTGAAGCCGAACACAATTTATGCTTTGAAGCAAAACTATCTGGTTCGAGTTTGCATTGGTGGACTCGCATATTATGACCGAGTTTTCACTTCTACTAGTTCTCTTACTTCTGACAACATTGTCATTCTACATACTTCAGGTAAACAAAAACATAGTAACTACTATAAAACACTTTAACTGTCTTGTCAATTGCCTAAAAACTTATGATCAAACTAAAATAATTATGATGTTCTAAGATTATGTTAATAAGGTCGTTTTTTGAGTAACATACAATTATTCGATTACACAGGTGTTGCCATCGCTTTCAATATGTTCAAGGTAACTGGCAATGCTAATAGAAGAGCCTTTATTCGCTTTCAATCCAATATTGTTGCAAGAGCTTACAGATACACATTTACGTACACAAATAACGTTGGTGTGATATCTACATATACTCTCAATAAGGGGTTCATTGATTCATCAAAAATATTCCTTGTAGTAAGTAAACCAATATTCATTTATTTGTTTGGAATAGTATTAAACAGTACCCAGAGTAATAAAAATATTTAATCAAAACATGATGAACCAGGACAAAACCAATAACAGAACAATTATAAACTATTAGATACAAATGAACTTTATGTCACCATATAAAAAAATAGAGAATTACATCTGTTAAGGCTAATGTGTTAATCAAAAGGTTATTCAGTTATTGGTTTGTTTAAAGCAGGGGTTCTTAAACTGGGGTCCTTGGACCCCTTGGGTTCAGGGAACAAGTTTTAGGGGATCCATGGAGGCCTACTTGAAAAGTTTGTGTGTATATAAGAAGTTCAATTTTTAAAAGAAGACAGTGTAATGAAAAATGAAACGGTTTTACACTGAACGTATTTAGACTCCGTTAACCTTTTACATTTTTGGACCAAAATCAGCGGATTTGTGAAGTCTATTTTTATTGTGATAGTGAATTTAAGACTTCCTATCTGAAAATTTGTTGCCTATCGTGGCCCAAACAAAGCAGAAAAAAAATTGGGAGAAAAAAAGTTTAAGAATGCCTGGTCTAAAGCTTATACATTAAAAAAAATTATTCACAGACAACAACAGCAAACTTTCCTGTTGGAATCAACACCAACATTAACGTTGTTGCCTCTGCCAAAACTGCTCTCGGGCAATTAATCAACTCCCCAACTGCAACCTTTACTGGATATTTAAGTAACTAACTTTTTCCATCACTATAAAAAACATATATTTTAAACAGCAATTTACAGGAATTTTTAATATATAATACACTAACAAACATTTACTTAGATGTCATACATGTCATATTGCAAAATAAAACTTAAATTTTCAATTATGCAGAATTAGTTTCATAAATAGACACTTTAAAAATTAGCAAAATAATCAATGATTTTAAATGTTATTCTACCTGATTAATTTATTACGAACATTGCTGATGTTTCTGAAGTCAAACTTTCAATAAAATTCAGTATAAAGAATATTTTTTTTTAAATGGCTCACCTTTTTATAGAACAAGCAACTTTAGGCATGACTCAAATGAAAGAATAACAAATGCTTAATTTTTGTAGACAGTGGGAGTATATGTTCTTGCAACAACAATGCATTATGCAGCACCACCAGTAGTGCTAACGCATCATGTACATGCAATGAAGGTTACAGTGGCGATGGTACAACATGCACTGACATAGATGAGTGTACAACCAGCAATCCATGCAGCGCAAATGCAAATTGCACCAACACAGATGGCAGTTACACCTGCTTATGCAATGCTGGCTACACGGGGACAGGTATTATTTGCACAGACTTGGATGAATACAAATATAGAAGTC
Source organism: Ascidiella aspersa (assembly GCF_963924565.1). Taxonomy (NCBI): domain Eukaryota; kingdom Metazoa; phylum Chordata; class Ascidiacea; order Phlebobranchia; family Ascidiidae; genus Ascidiella; species Ascidiella aspersa. Next base: position 33,249,150 of record NC_139450.1, read on the forward strand.
ATTGGTCTAAAAATGGCAGCACAAAACAGGTTAACCAGACAACTTGTTCCTATTCTAATAAGTGCTCATTAAAGACAGATATATGTGACAGCAATGCAAATTGTACTAATACAGGTGGTAGTTACACTTGTGCCTGCAAGACTGGTTATTCTGGTGATGGTTTCACTTGTTCAAATATAAATGAGTGTACTAATACTTCAAATTCTTGTGATTCAAATGCTACTTGCACCAACACAGATGGCAGTTACATTTGTGCCTGCAAGACTGGTTATTCTGGTGATGGTTTCACTTGTTCAGATATAGATGAGTGTACTAATACTTCAAATTCTTGTCAGTCAAATTGCACCAACACAGATGGTAGTTACATTTGTGCCTGCAAGACTGGTTATTCTGCCGATGGTTTTAATTGTTCAGATATAAATGAGTGTAATAATTCATCAAATTCTTGTCATTCAAATTCCACTTGCACCAACACAGATGGCAGTTACACTTGTGCCTGCAAGACTGGTTATTCTGCCGATGGTTTCAATTGTTCAGATATAAATGAGTGTAATAATTCATCAAATTCTTGTCATTCAAATGCAACTTGCTCCAACACAGATGGTAGTTACACTTGTGCCTGTCAGAAAGGGTATATTGGAGATGGAATCACATGTACACTCATAGGTGGAGAAGGTGGTCCTTGTATCAGCCAGATTAATGATTCCTGTATGTGTTTGCCTGGCTTCATGCCATTCAAAAATGTTTGCAAAAGCATTTGTAATTTCTGTAACACTAACGGTGGAAATTGTAGTGATACACAAGCCTTGTGTTACTGTGGAGACCAACAGTGCGGAGAAATGGAACTCTGTATTGACAACAACACATGCAGGTACAGCCTAAATGTTTTAAATGGAAAATGTAAAAAAAAAACATTTCAAAACAAAAAACATTTTAAGGTTTAAACAGATAAACTAAATTGACACATCAACATAACTGTTTCAGCTGCAAAGAGGGCTTCGCAAAAACAGAAGATGCCGGTGTATGCCACCCTTTTTGTGGTATATGCTCTGACAACAATTGCAAGGCAAACTGCACCTGCGGCTCAACGAAGTGCAGAAGCAATGAAGTCTGTGTATCAAATAAATGCACTGGAAAAGCAACAGGTATAAAGTTGCAAGGTATAAAGAGAATTTGAAGAATAAAGAGTGCCCTGTATAGAACAGTGCTCATTAACCTTATACACTTGTGTTAAAAAAAAACAGTGGCATCCACTGGTTTCAACAAAAATTCCCCTTTACTCACATTTCCGAATAAAACTAAATCAATAAAAAATGGAATTAAAATAAATAACTAAAAATGTGTAAACTTAAAAATGCTTCCATAATCACATTAGGTAGATCTAAGTAACTTGCAACTATTGAAATTCACTTTCTTGGGTTGTATTAAAAACAAATGTGTTATTGTAGAAGGAATTACACTACCAGGGACTATTGGAATCTGTCTCAGTGTCTTTGTTAGCATGTTAACTGCTGGACTGGCTGGAAGATGGTGGTACAACAAAAAGCATGTAAGTGTGTGACATAATTAACATCAACTTTCGCTTATTAATTACACTACAAGAAATGCTAATCCATCTTTGAAAGTTACACTTCCACTTAAACACTAATTTTGGGGAAATATTATATAAAGTATAATATATTTATAATAAATGATTTATAATAAAGTGTATTAGTAACCTGGACAAGCTTTTCCTATTACACTTTTTTTAAATATACCTATTGCACTTTTTTTACAGATGAAAGGATGTCAAGTGTTCAGAAATAGAAGGAAACACAAGAAATCATCAAATGAACTCGATAAAACAACTATAGTATTTGTAAACACAGTCGCTGAACAGGAAATTTAAATGTGAAAATTGCTGTGCATAAAGAAGACATGTTTTAATAAAAAAGAATAAAATGTCAAACTCAATTTTAAATCTCCAACAAACTGTTATATAAAAACAAAATAATTTATGTGATGTGAAACAATATCATTCCATTGTCTATACCAGTGGTTTTAAATATTTTAAGATTTTTTTATAGTTAAACCTTGCAAGTTTTTATTCATTTGCTATTACTTGCAATAAAAATACTTTAAACACGAAAAAAATCACTATATAAAAACCGTAATATAATAAATAAAAGTCAATAATATGCACAAATTTTATTAGCTTCTGCTTAATTCCATTACTTGGTTTCAGGACTATAAACCTTTTATTTAAATAAACTGAAAACTGATTCAAGGGCCCTATTTGGTGTGTGTGCCTTACTCTGGAAACCACTGGTTGTTTAAAATACCAAAATATTCTTCCTAAATATGTTACTCACCACACAAACATGGTAACTATGTTCAGTGTCATTCACCCTGACGAAGGCGGCTTGCATAGGTTGCCGAAACGTTGGTATAGAATTGAAATTATCAGAGGAGCTGTTTTTGATTTATATGTAACTATGCTTACAAAATAGTGTTAATTGGCTTTGTGTTATGTGAACTTTAAGTTAAATGTTAAAATTGTATTCAACCTATAAAAATGTGGTATAGTATGTGTAATGTATTGTGATAACGATGTGATATTTTAAAACTGAATAAGGTGGTATTAAGTATGAAGAGATTTACATGTATCTGCACGGTATGTGCGACTGCTTGTTTATGTAATTATAGCATACTCTCTCAATGTTAAATTATGAAAATTTTTCATCAATATCCATTTTTGTTGGGCCTGACCAGCTAATCCAGTCGGCAACCAACTGCAAATAACAATTCTTTCCAAAGCTTCAAAAAAAAAATCACTTGGTAATGATGTAATTCATGGGCTATCAAATGTTTTCATTAAAAACACATCTGGATTGTTTTAATGTTAGATACATCTCGCAATATTACCAAAGCAATTTGTTCAGCTTTGACTTAACGGAATCAGACAATATTGTGGTTAGTTTCTCTCCTGTTTTGAAATATACATTTGTTTGCCAACTAGATATGAACATGCAAAAAAAGCATTTTTACAATAATTTATATGCATATTGTCAGATTGAATAAAGATATACACAAATATGTGTTCAAGAACTGTGATCTAGCCCCTGTGAAGCTGCTTTTGACCACCGATTACCGCTTATGTATCTTTATAGTACACCAAAAGTCACGGCAGCCTTGCAGATTAGATGGTAAAGCGATAGTCGTGGTATGACCGGAGGTTGTGAGTTTGAACCTCACTGCAGGCAAGTTGTTTTTCCAGCTTGCATCAAGCAAACATGCTGGAACGTTTATTACCAACCTATGTCTTTAGTATTTTGTAATTAATATCTCATTAGGCATAAAGCAAAAAAATGGTTTTAAGCTTTAATTTTATGCAGGACTGTTAAGTTAATGTTTTAAAATAGTGGCCCTTATAAGGTTAAAAACCTCTCATAATCTATGACAACTACTTACAGAAATCATTACATTCAAAAGTACCAAAGCCATTGAGGCAACTGTTTTCTGGTCCAGTGTTATTTTAAAGTTTAATATCTCATTCAAATATAACCTAAATACTTTGTATGAATACTGTTTTTATTAAAGAAAAATAGAGCAGAAGACCAACCTTTTTGCCATTTCTGAATGTAATGTATTGTCTTATTTGTAACTTTAAGTAAACACACTCTGGGTATTGTTGGGTTATGGTTTTCAGGCCTTCAATGCCTCTTTACTTATCAGAGGGTGTGAGGTAACCATCAAACATAAGCCACATAAAATTATTAGCATGCAGAAAGTAACTTTCTAGCTTAGCTTTTTATGGCAATGTTAATATGTCCGTCATTTAGCAAACAAATCCAATGTGTTTTAGGTAATGTAAATTGTTTTTCCAATCGACATAACAATAAATGCTTGGCTGTAAATTCAATTGATGCAAGGACTAAAATGTTTACACTGGAATTCAATTTTAAACTGAAATGGTGACATAATAGTTATATGATTGCAATTAGATACTTTGCAGTTTTAACCTGAAACAACAGAAGGTGTTTGAAGAAATATATATATTAAAAATATCTTTTTGGGGGTTGGCTATTGTAAAGTTTGATAGTGTCGCGATGGAATACTTTAAACAAAGAGATTATAAGCAACAACTTCAAATTCATTTAGGACAATTAGTTGATTATTTTCTGCATTATAGGCCATTCAAAAGTGTTTTGAACTTATGGTTTTATTATGGGTTAAAGATGTTGCCTTATACAATACAAATGACCTAACCTAGGAGTTGTTGTGGACAAAGAAAGGCATGAACTAACAAAAATTACTTACTGCTTAAATATCGCACAAATGCCAGATATTAAGTTGTTGCTGGTCGACACATGTTTGGATAGTGTGATGATTTTAAAATAAACACGGCAACAGACTCCTCGGAATTTTATTCATGTTCCAGTGGGAGGGTGACTGATCTACTTCGCCAGGGCTGCGGAGTTGGTTTGTTTTGTTGGGAGTCGGGACTCTGGACTCGAGTAAGACCACGTCAAACTACCCAAGTCCCAAATCCGACGTGCGCAGTACCAAATTTTAAAACTGATATGGCCCCCAAGTGGAAGTTGTAAAGTGGAATAGCACAATGTGAAACATTTTCAAACAATGTATTGCGAGTGAATCAATTATATGATACCCCTACAATTGGATTGCAGAATATCCACGTTATTTGATTTACTTAAATTAGTGTAATATAGGCTGTAGGGTCAGGGCCAGACTCGGGACTAGACAAAGTAGTCCATTTGACCGTGGTCGGACTCCGGCTTATTTTTTTAACTGATCGGCGCGACACGTGTCAGACTGTTTTTGCTTGTTAATGTGATTATAGCACGTTTACCTGATACTAAATGTTTAATTTTTCCCTCCATTTCATTTTCCTTACTTGTTGGGTTTGCCTTATCCAGTCTGCAACTGACCAACCAATCCCTAACGCACTCGCTTCTTACTATACTAATTCAATGATGCTAAAAAAACATTTGACTCCTAAATATGCAATTCATGTGAAGCATGTTGGTACTGCACTTAACCTGCATTTATTTAAAGGGGAGATATTGTGCTTTTTCAAAATGTTTATAAAAACTGCAGTCTGGCGATATACACCATAAATATTCGTAGTAATTTGTAAAATTTTGATTTAATTGCAGAGTGACCAACCCCCAGTGCACTCGTAACAGTGCATCTTGTCCTCACCGTTGTCCTTACTAGGCCTGCAGTTATTCACGCCGTCACAGAGGTCCTTCAGATTTTACTGTGGCAAGTGTCCACCCTGTTAAAATAAACAAACTGCACTTTTGAATAACCTAATGTTTGGGGCAACTAAACAATGAAATCCACAGGGGAATCTGCTATGAGCGAGTCTTGCTAAGTACAACTGATCAGTAATTATGGCATACTACAATCCTGGTAACTGGTTTCAATAATAACCTTTCCGAAGCTTTTGGTATGTTAGGAAACCTTATTATTAATCAATAAAGTTTTTGTGGTTCAGTGGTTTAAGACAATGAATCAAATCATTTGATGTATTATTTATAAAAATTAGAGAAAAGCCAAATTGAAAACTGCGTGTTTTTACTTAAATAATTATTATTTTATACTAGTTTACACTATAGCATATTTTAGGCACCTTTTATTTTGCACAAAGAATTAAGTAAGTTGAAGCTTGATAGAAGAAATCAAATCTAGATGTAACATATTATACCTTGTAGTAAGCTCAAAGAGCATATATAGTGGTAAGATAAGTGTTTATATTTATACATTTATGTTTATGTTTATATAGTATTATGAAACGCCCTTATGTTTATATTATAAAAAATGTTTATGTTTATATATAAGTAAAACTGTTTATGTTTATACTTTAGTAAAAGTGTTTATGTTACCTAACCACACAATTCCAACCACACATTTCCACACATATCCACTACCACCTACAAAATCTAACTTATACAGGGAATCTGTGTTAATGTAAGGCTTTGTGCATTGCAGGCAGCAGGAAATTATGGTTCCATGTCTTAGAAATTACTAATTTTGCAAATATAAATAGGACCGGGAATAGAGCAAAAGAATTAGGACCAGAAATAAAAAGTTTTTAGTTTTGCAATTAGTTTGCATGTTGTTAATTTGGTGTTAAAGTTTTTGATATAATAAAAACATAACATAATCTTTGTTGATTAAATATAGTCCACCCCACCTGATTTATATAGCATCATTGTATCTTTGTTAAAATATTGTTAAAACTATGCAGTTCTCAAATGTTATAACAAAAGATAAAATATACCTAGAATGAATATGAAAGCCAATAATGAAGACAGAAGTAGGTGAAATGTAGCCAATGTTTTGAAAAATCCCAATTTATTTTCAACACGGTGAAGGAAGCACTGGTTCAATGTATATATACTTTTAAGGCAGTCTTTTCTATATACTTCTGTAGCAGACTGCACAAAAGTATGTGAAAACCAAACCAGTGCACTCTTTGTAATGTTGAAAATAAATAAAAATTATTTGAACTGTTCACAAAATGCTTTCTGATTCTGTATAGGCTTTTGGCAAAGATGAGAGTTTCTGATTTAATTCCTATTCTTCTCTGGTTTAATCTGATTTATTTAAACATAACAAGTGCTCAACTAACATGTGAGTATTTAACATTACAGTTAAACAAAACTTTGGTAAAAATTAAAATTGGTTTAAACAATGTACATTAAAATAATTTTAGACTACATTACTATCTCAAATACACTTTGAATAAAAAAATGATTAACGTTATAAATATAAAAATAAAAAAGTTATATATTTAATTTTTAAGTAGTAGTGTCTGTGCTCGTATGATACTAGGGCAGTTTACTTGCGGATATGATACCGAATGCATGTAGGCATATGGGACATAGTTTGTGAAAAAAAAATTGGCATTCAGGTGGAACTGTCACCAAGTTGTATTAAAATTTTTAATTTAAGCTTTCAAATAGGATGTGTACGGCTTTAGGGCAAGAAAATATGTTATGGACATAGCAATACTCAAGATACACACAAACCAATGAATCAATTAGATATGACTTATTGTTATTTGCTACATATAACCACAGCTATTTTTTTAATAACAGACGCCAATATTAGTGCATTGTAAAGTTTTAGCATGCAAAAACAAAAACTAATTCCTACATAGAAATGAAACTATATGAATGTTTAGACCTAAAAAACCTATTAAACCACACCAATATTGGAAAAAAAAATAATGTCCACATTTTTTAAAACCACAATGATCACAGCAAATTCATTATAAAGCCAATCACCAATAAAAACCTATTGTAAAGTTTTTAAACTCAAGCATAAAACTATTTTCTAGCTACAAATGAAACTATATGAAAACTCAGGCATAAAAATCCTAATAAACCACACCAATATAGAAAAACAACAATTACCTACTTTATTCAAGTGCACAATTAAGTGTGAGTACATTATTTCTCACTAACTAAAAAGTTATGTTATTCCTTCGTAACCTATATTTTTTGCTACTGAATGTCTATAAAACAGATGACCATTGACTTATACATTTTAACATTCACTTTTTAGCAAACTTTCATTATAAACGTCATTTGAAATGACACATGTTTATATCTGTTTCCTCAGTGACAATATCGGAGCAAACCACAACAAGCTTTAAAGTTTCCTTTAATAATACTGCTCAATCAATTTTTGCCCAATCGGTACATGATGAAGACATTGTTGCTGATGCTGCAGCTTCAGGAACATCTTACACGGTAATAAAATTATCAAAAAAATATGTACAATTAGTAATAATATTTCAGGTTAATTTGATATTTTATTTAAATAAATTAAAGAAAACATGGTAACATATTTATAAAAAAAATGTATAATTAGTAATACTATTTCAGGTTAGTTTATTTTTTTATTAAAATAATTTAAAGATCGAGTAACCAATAGTGTAATAATGTTTCTTACAGGTGACTGGACTAAGTAGCAACACTGTGTATTCTGCCACAGTAAATTTTAATGATGGGACTTCTGTCACTCAATATGCAAGAACAGGTAAAAAAACAAAATTGATATTTAATTCTGCTTGGTAACCATCATTTATGTGCATTATTTCGGTGATTAGCTCCTACTGGATCAAGAGTGTTGAGTGCAATAACTACAGAAACTTCCATCACTTTATTCCTGGAACAAACACCAGGCGCAACCGAGTGGCAAGTTAAATACACAAACACTTTGACCAATGCAGAAGCCACAGCCACCATTCCAGATGCTACATTCAACACTGCATATGTAGCTATGTAAGCTGGTGATTTTAATTTTTGAGTTATTTAAGTAACACCATTTTTTTATAAATTTTTAGAATTGCAAACCTTAATCCGAGCACAACTTATACATTTCAAGCAAGGGTTTCTAAATCTGCGCAAGGAACTCATACTGTTACCTATAACCCCACTCAAAGTTCTTTTGGAGCTGTCTTTACAGCCAAGACAGGTTAGCAAAAACTTTTACCAAGTAGTACCAAGGGTTTCGGAACACTTTACTGCGCAATTTTGATTAGTTTAGGCAAGGTGTGTGATATAAAGCATCTACTCTGCTAGTGTTAAGTGATCTTATACTGGGCACAGTGTAGCGACTTTTTAGTTATGTTGAGGAACTTATGATATTATTCATTGAATAAGTAACAAAACCTAAAGTCGCTGAGTGAGCCTATCCGGGCAATTATAAATTCTATTCTGTCCTTAGGAAAAATCAAACACCACTAGAAAATATTTCTATCTTAATAATTTATCATCAATAGTTTCCATGTATAGCTCATTCATATAATTATGAACCATCCCCTAGAATCAAAAATAGTTGAATGTTTATTTGTTCACATGCAATATTTGCTGTCTTGGTGACGCCATTTATTGTTTTCACTCAACTGCGACTCCGTCATGCCCGAAACAAAGATACATTTATCGTTCATTTATACAGTTTATATTTTTATTTTTAATATTATTTTATATTTTTATATTGCCCAGGTTTCGCTTGCTCCCTACGCTTTTACAAAAGGTTGATCAGGCCTTAGGTCAAAACGTTCAGGATACAAAAGAACCTGTTTTTTTTTTACTATACAACATTCACAATCTACAGCTGTCACGTTTTTCGATCCAGTCGTCAGGTGGCTTAACCCTTCACCTGTCCACGACCTAATGTTATCAATCTAGTCGTCAGGTGGCTTAACCCTTCACCTGTCCACGACCTAATGTATCAATCTAGTTGTCAGGTGGCTTAACTCTTCACCTGTCTACATCTTAATTTCTTAAGGGGCATAAAATCCATCTCTTCTCAAAAAAACGACTTCTCGTCAAACATCTAGAGGGCTTCAACCGGTCTTAAATTTGTCACTTTTGTACTTCATGAGGCTGCAACCACTGCCATGAATTTTACGTACTTATAATTGTCACGTTTGTACGCCATGAGGCTGATACCCTTCCATGGACCTCTTGTACAACAAACTCAAGTGCTCCGCAAAACACCAGAAGAGAACACAAACAATTCAATTTCAGACAACAAAAACAATTTTGCAAGACAAAACAAACAACTCACAAACAAAAAACACTCACGATTTGACAGATTTCGCGATCGGCGTTTGAACTTCAATTTCAAAAATATTTGTTCATTACACAAAAGACAGCGCAAATCGTTATGGCTATTGCAAAGTTACGTGCGGAATAGGAAACCTTTGTTTTCCAAAACATGAATTATTTTTATCTTTATAGCTTTGCAATTTTAAACAGTCCGACAAACATTGGACCCAATTTGAAAAAAAAAATCAAAGAAAACAGTATTTATTTCTATCATTTCTTATTCTGAAACTCAATTTTCCAAACTGCAACAACGCAAAAATATTCCAAATTATTTTCCAAACAACAATCTCAACTCAAAAATCACTGCTTTCTTACAAAAACTCAAAAAAAATCTAAAACAATATGATCAATTTTTCTTTCATTTTAGTTCTTATCAATGATTTCCAAAAATCTGTCCAAAAACATTTCACACAACCAACAAGATTGCTTCGCTCGATTTGTACAATCAAACTTTGAACTTTTTGTTCCTGCATTGAAACGCTTGGCAAATGATCGCTCGACACAATCGACTTCTTTAGCGATGACAAAACTGAACTTGACTTTTCCATGACTTTGCAAAAACAAAAATCAACCAATTTTCAACAAACACAAAAACCACGAAATATTCGCACCTTTATCCAAAAATTTATCCAAAAATATCTACCTTCAATTGCACAATATTTCCCGAATTCCAATTAGTGTTTCAAAAACAACCAAAGACTCGAGGGCACCAATTAAATGTAGCGACTTTTTAGTTATGTTGAGAAACTTACGGTAGTATCCTATATTCGTTTAATAAGTAACAAAACCTAAAGTCGCTGAGTGAGTCCTATCCGGGCAATTATAAATTCTATTCTGTCCTTAGGAAAAATCAAACACTACAAATGTATCTCTTTAGTATATGTTGGGTTAAGTGTAAAAGATGAGCGTTAATAACTATCACAAACAAGAGTTAGCAGTAATATCGTCATTAGACAAATCTACTTACAATATTATTGTCAAATCATAACATGTTACTGCAATAACCACGAATCAAAAACTGGCATATTAGAACCGAATCGTTCTCAAATATATATCACAAAAATCAACACAATTTAGCAAAGTCATCACGCTAACAATTCTTTTTCTGGCCAAGTTGGTAATCTAGAAACACAAAAGTCCATCAGTCATTCAAAGACCTGCAGACGAGGCCAGCAGGAAATTGCTAAGTAAACAGTACGCGGGACTGGGCGCCCAATTATCTCCTCGAGTGACCATAGCTTCAGGCAGCGAATTTCGCTCGCACGCACAGGGTACATTAACATAGTATGCTCTAAATGACCGAAATAAAGTCTTGGTAATGTACATGAAAAAGATAGAAAGGAACAGACAATAACTACATTAATTTTGAAATACAAAAACACTTTAGAATTATCGCCGTCCTAAAACCTATTTAACAATTCGTAATAACTCCTAATGATAGAGGAACTTTGAGATTATATGCTTATGACAATTAACAATTTTATGTGTTTACTATGTTGATAAACATGTAACACACAACATTACCACTGTTTTATAATAGCAAACAAACAATGAAAAACAATGTGTCTTAGCAATTTATTCAGATTTTCTTACAAACCTTCAAGAAATTATTTTGGTGATTGGGAACTAAAGTTAAAGGTTTATACGTGGGCAAATACCAGCACCTCACAAACTGAAAAAAATATCACAGAATCACAAATCACCTGTGATTCAGTTTAAAAAGTATGGCAGATATCTCTCTGGTGCGTGACCAAACAAATCTGAATTTATGAGCGCACCAATAACTAAAAGCGCAAGACACAGTCCAGGCTTTGGAGCGTTTGTACATTTTCAGCTTTTTTTGGTAATGCGACAAAAAAAAACCTGCCTTCCGCGTTGAAATCCAGAAGTCGTTGTTCACATCGACCACATCTTTCAGGGTGCTTTATGAGAGATTTTAAGATATAAGGGGGTTAATCCGAAGCTATCTTGTCATTATCCAGCTTCATATAGCAGTTGTGGCATCAGATGAAGACCTCACCCACTGCAGAAGAAATTGTGTAATTTTTTTTTTAAGCACATTATAATTTGAACTTATAATAATAATTCAGAACCACTTATTTAACATATTGAAAACTGAGGATTGCACATTTAAATTTTGAGGGGTGCAAGTTTGAAAAAATCAGGAGGGGGGGCAACTGCCATGCTTTGAAATATTGATTGGTCTAAGTAATTTGACATCCTAATATACATTGTAAACTTTTAAAAAAACTTATTCTTCAAAAAGTAAATTTTCGAAAACATTTTGCAGTACAACATTATAAAAATGTATTCATAATAGCCTTTTTATCATTTTGATTAGATTCTACATCCATATTTGCGAGGGTGGAATTAAAAACCCGATGTTGTGATTCCAGCAGCTTTAACATCGCCACCAATTCCACATTGGCGAATGAGATTGGTTCTAAACTTCTTTGTGCTTATAGCTCGGCTTCAAGCAATGTTATTGCTTTGAGTGTCGTTAAACTCGAATGCATTAGCAGCATTATTGTGAGTCATGCTGAGATATTTCTCTCTGACACTTCTAGCACTCCAACCACAACCAGCTTAGTGCTAGCAAATATAACCCTCTACAATACAAATATTAGATCAGGAGGTTAGTTCTTTACAAATATTTGCTAAAATATCTGTGTTAGCTATTTATGGTAATATTTTTTACAGCATCAAGTGGAATCGTAACTTTTAACGTTGTGAGAGCATCAAGTAATGGTTTTCAAGTGTCAGCAAATGAAAGTGCAACAGCTGACAAAAGGTGCGTTCCGTCAACTGAGCGACAGTTTGTTGTTTACAACAAATATGGACAAGTCACAAGTTTCACAATTTCAACTGCAACAGTAACAGAAGTATTAAATATAACATTTCAAATAAATGAAGGTAAACTTAATATAAATAGAAGTTTGCATAGTCTATATTTTAGGTTAAAGGAAATAATTTTGGTGCAAGTTGTCTATTATCTTAAAATAAGTTTACAAGGTTAAGCCAACCTAATTGTGTCTTAGGTTATATTTTTTAAAACTTAAAAGTTAAGAATTTTGTGGAATTATCATATCTAGAAGAAATATTTTTTATGTTTCTGTAGCTGCTGCAGAAACTTATAACAATGGAATCCTCTCTGTGAAACCAAACACAATTTATGCTTTGAAGCAAAATTATCTGATTCGAGTTTGCATTGGTGGACTCGAATATTATGACCGAGTTTTTACTTCTACTAGTTCTCTTGCATCTGACAACATCGTCATTCTACATACTTCAGGTAAGCAGGAGTTATAAAACATACCAATTACTATCAAACAAAATGGCTTTTTGACTAGCACCTGATAACATTTTTGCTAAAAAAACAATATTTGGAAAGTACTAAAATGGTGGTAATTAGTTGGCTATTTTCAATACATGTTATATTTTATAATTGGTTGCTAAATTGTCAGACAAAAATTCATATGATCTATATTTGTTCAACTTACTGATTTATTTATCAGACTTTTAAAATTACTTGCATAAATTATTTTGTTTGTTATTTTAGGCAACATATGATTTTTTCTTCACGCAGCTGTTTCAGTTTCATCGACTGCGTTCAAGGTAACTGGTGGAGCTGATCAAACAGCATTTATTCGCTTTCAATCCAATATTGTTGCAAGAGCTTCCCAATTCACATTTACATACACAAATGACGTTGGTTTAATATCCACTGAAACTCTTAATGAGGGGTTCCTAGATTCTTCCAAAATATTTCTAATAGTAAGTAAATCAATTAAGCACATGCTAAAATAAAATATAATTAAAAAAATCCAAGGTCTATTCCTTCTATAGTCACATTTTGATGTGGTTCTACTTGCTCCCCTCTAAGCCTGCAAAGCTCAGTTGGTAGAGTGAAAATTCCGTTTTAACCGAAGTCATGAGTTCAAACATCATCTTAGGCTATTTGGTTTCTTGCATAAAAATCCCTACTTGATTGACTCGTTGAGTTAGTCTGTTGAGACTTACAGTAAGCTGTCCCTCTACTAAAAAATTATGCAAACCCAACATATTGCAAGCAAATGTTTTTTTATGTGCAAATTTTAGAATAAATAACTCAATTTTATATTAAAAACACTTTATTTTAATCAAGACATTTGTCAAAAGAAACTAAGACCGGCCAAGTCATGTTCAAAAGACTTAAGCAAAGTCAAAGTAGTTTGTTCAAAAAGACCTAAGTTAAGTCACTTTAAAACCGCGACTTAAGTGCCCTAGTCATTAAGCATGTTTATATGCACCATTCGCGGGCAGATTAGATTTAGGTTCAATCCGGATTGAAAAGTAATCTCTTCCAGCGTTGTAATTACATGGCGCAAAATTCAAGCCAGCTGAAGTGTACAAACTGCACTGATATGCATTATTACATATATTATTCCAGTAAACTTATGACCCACAACCGATTTTTCGGCTTAGGCTACTACTTGCGTTAGCAATCTATTGCTGCTTGTTCGTTTTAATAACCCGAATATAATAAAAACAAGAATTACTTTCTTTATGTTTGCTGATTAAGTACGTTTTTGGGAATAGATTAACGAAATGGATTCAAATCCAGGTTAAACGTGCATATAAACGGGCTTAATGTAAAAATACAAGGGATTGTAAAAAAGTTTTTGAATAGTGCTTGTAATAACTCTAGTGCAATGGGTGTTATAAGCAAAAAAAAACATTTGTTCAATACCAGGAATTAGGATTTTTAGCTATTACAAACAAATATCTTGCTGCAAAGTAAAAATTATAGTTTAGTTTTTGACAACTAAAATGTGAAACTTGAATTTACACAAATTTTATAAGCTGCTGCCACTTGTTGTCCAACAATTAAAGTGTTATCCAAACGGTACTTTCAACACTATATCACAAAAGCCCTTTTGCTACCCATTTGTAGAAATAAAAGGTATGATGCAATATTTATAAAGAGAAGATTAGAAAAGAGAAGATTTTTATTAGAACTGTTAAAACTTATTTAATACATTTTAGACAACAACAACAAACAACCAGTTTCCTGTTGGAATCGACACGAACATTAACGTTGTTGCATCTGCCAAAACTGCTCTCGGACAATTAATCAATTCCCCAACTACAACCTTTACTGGATATTTAAGTAACTAACTTACATAGTGGAAATACATTTTAATATCACTAAAATTACTTGTATAAAGAGTACCTGTTAGTTCAGTGGTTTTTAACCTTTTTTCTATGAGGGTCGCGCAGACAACCATTAAATACCGATCACTATTACAAGTGGCTATTAATTAATCATAAAGCTCTCAGACAATTAATCCATTCCCCAACTGCAACCTTTACTAGGCATTTAAGTAATTAATTTGTACAATCATTATATAACAACATATATTTAAAATAGCAAATGCAGGAATTTCTTGCTGATCGATATATAGTACATAAGCACACAATTACTTGTCATATACGCTATCATATTGTAAAATTGAACTTAGAATAAGGCTCAGTAATGCAAAATACATAAATAGTTTAATAAATACATGTCTGAAAATTATTATTGATTTTAGATGCATTTCAATTTCTTTAATTTATTAGAAAATGTATGACAGTAAATGTATGACCAAATTGGCTGACACTTCTAAAGCCAAGCTTCCATTAAAATAAAAGTAAAATAGTTTAGGTACTTTGGAAATGGCTCACTAATTATAGAAAAGTGCCTTTAGACACTGTGGCTCAAATAAACAGAATAATAAATGTTTTTTTTAGACAGTGGGAGTTTATGTTCTTGCAACGCCAATGCATTATGCAGCACCACCAATAGTACTACAGCATCATGTACATGCAATGAAGGTTACAGTGGCAATGGTGCAACATGCACTGACATAGATGAGTGTACAACCAGCAATCCATGCAGCGCAAATGCAAATTGCACCAACACAGTTGGCAGTTACACCTGCTTATGCAATGCTGGCTACACAGGAACAGGAATTATTTGCACAGACTTGGATGAATGCAAATATGGAAGTCACAACTGTCCTGAAAACAGGTTTTGCAGCAACACAAATGGAGGCTTTAATTGTCTCTGTTCATGTAACTATTCTGGTGACACAACAAATTGCACACAATTGGACGAATGCACTCTTGGTACAAACACATGTGGATCCAATACAAATTGCACAGATTCAACATCAGGTTATTCATGTCAATGCAATTCTGGATATTCTTTAAATTCATCAATTTGTTTGACAACAACTTGCTCAGATATTAATGAGTGTACTAATACTTCAAATTCATGTCTTTTAAATGCAACCTGCGTCAACACAGATGGTAGTTACTCTTGTGCCTGCAAGACTGGTTATACCGGTGATGGTTTCAATTGTTCAGATATTAACGAGTGTAGTATTGGTTCACATTCATGTCATTCAAATGCAACTTGCACCAACACAGATGGTAGTTACACTTGTGCCTGCAAGACTGGTTATTCTGAGTATGGTTTCACTTGTTCAGATAATAATGAGTGTGTTAATACTTCAAATTCTTGTAATTCAAATGCAAATTGCACCAATACAGATGGTAGTTACACTTGTGCCTGCAAGACTGGTTATTCTGGTGATGGTTTCAATTGTTCAGATATTAATGAGTGTACTAAAGCCTTAAATTCATGTCTGCCAAATGCTACTTGCACCAATACAGATGGTAGTTACACTTGTGCCTGCAAGACTGGTTATACTGGTGATGGTTTCAATTGTTTAGATATTAATGAGTGTACTAATACCTCAAATTCTTGTCATTCAAATGCAACTTGCACCAACACAGATGGTAGTTATATTTGTGCCTGCAAGACTGGTTATTCTGGTGATGGTTTCAATTGTTTAGATATTAATGAGTGTCCTAGTGCTCTAAATTTATGTCTTTCAAATGCTACTTGCATTAACACAGATGGTAGTTACAGTTGTGCCTGCAAGACTGGTTATACTGGTGATGGTTTCAATTGTTCAGATATTAATGAGTGTACTAATACTTCAAATTCTTGTCATTCAAATGCAAATTGCACCAACACAGATGGTAGTTACACTTGTGCCTGTAATACTGGTTATTCTGGCGATGGTTTTAATTGTGTAGATATTAATGAGTGTAATAATTTATTAAATTTATGTCATTCAAATGCAACTTGCACCAACACAGATGGTAGTTACACTTGTGCCTGCAAGACTGGTTATACTGGTGGTGGTTTCAATTGTTCAGATATTAATGAGTGTAATAATGCCTCGAATTTATGTCACTTCGATGCAAAATGCACCAACACAGATGGTAGTTACACTTGTACCTGTCAGCAAGAGTATATTGGAGATGGAATCACATGTACACTCATAGGAGGAGAGGATGGTCCTTGTATCAGCCAGAATAATAATTCCTGTACTTGCTTGCCTGGCTTCATGCCATTCAAAAATGTTTGCAAAAGTATTTGTAATTTCTGTAACACTAACGGTGGAAATTGTAGTGATACACAAGCCTTGTGTTACTGTGGAGACCAACAGTGCGGAGAAATGGAACTCTGTATTGACAATAATATGTGCAGGTAGAGATTAAACGTTCCTTTTCCTTTAGCAAAAAGAGTTTACTCTAGCTTCTATTCCCAACACCCTGTGTTAGGTCAGTAAAAGTATTCATTAATAAATTCAGACACTGTTGTAATGATTTAAGTTAATGTCTTCTTTTAAGATGACCTGACTTGACTGAAGTCAATGTGCCAAACAACTTGCGTTAAAATTAAGGGTTTTTTAATAAATGTGTTTCAATAAAAAGGATTATTTATCGTAAAACAATTTGCTTGCTATATGATGCATTTTTCTTATTTTTCAGTTAAGATATGGCTCATTACCTGTCAAGCTTAACAATTTTAATAATTTAATGTTTTATATTTATGACTATTGACCAAAGGTTGACTTGCTCTTTTAATAACTTGCTGAGGGACTTGTTATTTTACACGTGACTTGACCAAGAATGAAGTTATTTTACAATGTCTTGGCTGCAACAATGGAGAATAGTATATTAAGTTTCGAAGACTAAAAAAATTTTTTTAAGGCCAATAAAAGAAGAGTTTCAAAGATTCTAAACAAAATTGTTATAATATAACATATTATGGTGCATACAGCAGAACTGGTTCAA
Source organism: Ascidiella aspersa (assembly GCF_963924565.1). Taxonomy (NCBI): domain Eukaryota; kingdom Metazoa; phylum Chordata; class Ascidiacea; order Phlebobranchia; family Ascidiidae; genus Ascidiella; species Ascidiella aspersa. The sequence goes on from NC_139450.1 coordinate 33,266,957, forward strand.
TAGATCTGCATAACTGTTTCAGCTGCAAAGAGGGTTATGCAAAAACAGAAGATGATGGTATATGCCACCGTAAGTGTAGCATGTGCTCTGACAGCAATTGCATGGCAAATTGCACCTGCGGCTCAATTAAGTGCAAAAGCAATGAAGTCTGTGCATCAAACCTGTGTACAGCAAAATCGACAGGTAAAAAGTTGCAAGGTAAACAAGTAAAATTTGAAGAAACATGCACATAGTACACTTGGGTTATCACAAATCAGAAGGTACTCCATTTGATTTTAGCACAGGAATGTGCTTTATGGTTGAGAAATTGAAAAATAGCAACCAGACCCTATTTCCTCCAAACTATGTTATTTACAAATTTTTTTGTTAATGTAAATTTTAGTTTCTTTTGTTTTGGTCCGGTTTACGAAAATATCTTTTTTATTAATATTAAAAAAAAATGTATGGCCACCAGCTACTGTTTGTGGTTGGTGATTTATTATTTTTTGTTTTTTGGTATTAACAAAATACAGAAGTTTTTGGGTGTGGCTATTGAATCCTCAATTAATTCTCTCTCAATTTTATCAATAACAGTTTAAGATGCACTTAAACTAAGGCTTTCTATAACTATACCGCTTGATCTGTCCCACAGTTTTGCCATAATTCCGCTTCAAAACTTGCATAACACGCCTGTTCAGCCATTAATTATTATTTATAATAATTTCTTATTTTTGCTTTATGTGACCCCACAATTCAGATTGTTACACATCTCTTACACTGATTTCATTGTGCATCAATGATATCAAGTTTTTTTTAACGCATATAAGAAATCTGTTCACTGAGAATGTGGCGAAAGAGCTTAGCTCAGTGCTCTTCAACCAGGGTAAGGGTGCACCAAAATATGCATGGGGTGCACCTTGTACTAAAAGCTATACAAGGGTGCATCACTAAATTTAACTGAACCATCAATATTTGACTTCTTAAAATTGCTTGAATGCTGTTTTATGAAATGAAATAGTACTCGCAAACAGCCTGCAGTCGTATCCGAGCTCTCACCGACAGTGTGTAAAACTTTGGCAACTCCGCTCGGTTTAATTGTCATGGTGATATTAATATCACTTTTTACCTCAGTTTACCTTTTAAATAAACACGGTGCATGAGTTGGTTACAACAACTTTAAGGGTTCACCAAACCAAAAAAGGTTGAACAGCACTGACTTAGCACACTGATTTAACTGCACTCCTTAAAGTCGTAAAAAATCTAATCTGCATTTAGCATATCAACCGCCAACGTATGCTTATTAAAATACATGTTAACGACCGCACAATTATTGATCGACAGCCGCAGGTTGGACACCGTTGTTCATACATAATATGCATGTTACATCAATTTTAATTAGCAGCCTGCAATTAGTTCTTTGCTCTTTGTAACCATCATACAATTTTGAGTTGTGCAGCTGTTTTATTTTGCAACTTCTTGATTAAGAAATGTTAAAAGCAAAATGTTTTTAGATGGGAATGATCCACGGGGAACTCTTGCAATCTGTCTCAGTGGCCTTCTTACCATATTACTGGCTGGACTGGCTGGAAGATGGAGGTATAAGAAAAACCTTGTAAGTGCAATGTCAGACAAACTTATAAAAAATTTTTTTGCTGCACCCCTTTTAAATCAGCAACCAATTTGCGCACAACTTTTAAATCACAAAACAATTCTCTCACCACCTTCTGGAATTGCTGAAATAACAAAAACCACAAGTAACTGATAACACAGAAACACAATACCGAAATGTGAGTTTTACACTTAACTGAGCAAAGAAATAAATTACGGGAATACACATTCTGTGTCTGATTAAGCATCCCTGCATCCTTCCTGATGTTGGTGACAACTGGCATAAGTTTCTATTTAAGCCTTTAATGCAATTTGAAAAATTCAAGCTTAATCTTTACACATACAAGACATACAAATACACAAAAGTTAAACTCCAAATTAAACATCAAATTTAATTTTTTTTATGGGGATAAATAATGTTCTTTTGATTGGAGAAGTGTATTAGCAGCATTGACATTCAACATTGATTAGCTTTTGTCCAAAGTTACCTAATCAAATTAATCTTTGGGTGCACTATACGCATATCTGTAATATAACTTGAAGATAAATAACAAAGCCAAATAGGTTATGTAAAGTGAAGTATCTTAAAAAAACTTTTTAATACATATTAGTAGCATATCTAACTGATGATGATACTAGTACGTATTGAAACCTCTTCCTTTAGATCTACACTTGTAATTTATATTCAATTTAATGTTTACTAAAACAATTTTTACTAAATCCATCAAATATGGCTAGCACTTTAGATATATTTTTATATTTGATTCCTAGTAAAAGTATAGTGACTCAAAACATAAAACTTACAATTTTGATTATTCAGATGAAAAAATATCAAGTGGACAAGTAGAAGGGGACCCAATGAATCATCACACCAACTTGATAAGATTGAGGACAGCATAAAAACAATTGTTAAACAACTATAGGCACTTAAGCTGATGAATGTAAAAATACATGTTTTAATAGAGGATTCTTAAACTAGCTCAGAGTTGCCACACAAATTTGTGAAAAAAAAATAGAAATAAATTTAAAAACTTTCCCCCAAACAAATTCTAGGTTTTCAAAGCCACAAAAAATAATTTTTTGTTTTTTCTTGACACTCTTTTAAACACATGACCTAAACTGCTTTTAAAATACTTTTGGAAAAACATGGATTTTTTTAATACTTTGTGGCAACTTTTAAATAAAAACAAAACAAACTTGTAATTGTGTGAAACAACAATTTTGGTCTGCCCCAGAAATAATCCATGGGTAATCACCACTAACAGATTAATTTGGCAATTTTTAAGCGATAATATGAACCAAAAATTTAAGTAACTAAAATCCCTTAAGTTGTTTTCAGGGATTACAAACACTAACAAAGTAAAAATAACTTCCCTAAAAAGATGTTTAAAATAACAATAAATATGTTCATAATTATGTTATTGACACCACAAATGTGTCTATAAAAAAATTGTTCATCTTTTTGTGTTATGTAAAAGTTTTATTAACTGTTAAAAATATATATATAATCCTATATTTATGTGCATATTTTATGTCTTATGTACTGCGATAAACATATGTTTATTTTGTTACTGTTTAGGGTGGTATTTAAATGTAGAGATTTACTATTAACTGTGAATTTAATTTTATGTTAGGAATGCCTTACGATTTATCAAGTCAAACATTCATGGAACTGTAATTAAAACCAATGGATAATATTGTTAACTTATTTATATCACAAAAAAGGGAAGTCATTCAAAGGATTATGACTAAATCATTAAGTCCATGTCATATAACAAATAGGTTATCTGCAAAAGGTTCTGATTAGTAATTTGAGCATTTTGTTTAGTAGCATATTTATTTTTTATGTATTATCTTCTTTGCACTTACTTAAGCACCGTTAGTTATGTTGTCTTAAATGAAAACTGTTTATAATACTGGTAGATAAATGTAGGAAGTAAGTGGTTTTATTGTTTTTACACTTATATATTGCCTTGATCAATTGTGTCGTATAATTAAGATATTTGTAGGATCATAATATTATAGCTGATTCCTAGTATTATGTTTTCCATTATGTAACCGTTTAAACTTGAAATGAAGATGTAATTTAAGATGAAATAAAAACATACGATGTTTTGAATTTGTATAAAATCTAAAAACATGTGACTTTCATAAGATCTTTTTATTTTATAAACATCAAACTTGAGAAAATGGCATATTATTTAATTGATTTTAATAATGCTGTTTAAACTACAAATTTTATTGTATGCCAAGCACATTCAATTGTTAATTACAGTAACATATGAGAATAAACATCAAAATTTTTGTGCTTACAGTGTATTTAATACATAAATTTTTTTAACCCTAAGTTTAAACAATATTTTGCTTACAGCATAAATGAAAAGGTCAAGTAGAACAAAATGTGCGTTTTAAAACAGCTTTATTTTAAAGCTACAATCCAGATCAGCGCATAGTGCACAAATATATAAATTTAATAAGCTTAAAACAGATGACATGTAAAAGGTAGTGTTTACAAGTTATTTGTGCTTTTTAACTAAATCCTAAAAAAACTAAATAAGTACATAGACATGAAAATCTTGAGCAGGTTTTTTTTAGCTTTTTTAATGTTTTGTGTTTTGTTTGCGTGGACCAGGATCAGAATACGATTTCCGGTCACCAAAGTTCAAAAATTTAAAGTTCGGTAAACAGCTATAGAATTAGTTTGTAATAAGTACCTTCTTCTGCCAGATTGGAAACTTTGTATTTTGCGTAGGGGAGACGATTTTGCAGCTTGAAGTTGCGTGGCTGTTATAACATTATTTGTAAAATTTGCACACCTGAAAATGGAGTACTACACTGAAAACCGTTAGCGGGACATAAGTTTTGCGCGTTTGGGCGATTTCGCATTTTACGTTGATTTTACATGAAATTCGCGGCTATGACCGCAGCTGAGCCGGAAACTGCAAGACTTACTTTCAAACCTGAGTCTTCTGCACATTATTTGTGTTTGCACTAGGGTTCCTCTCCGGGAATGTTTCGACGAGAAATTCCCGGGATTTTCCGCGAATTAACAATCCCAAATCCTTGGAAATTTATTTTTTAATGCCAGTTATTCGGCAACATAGCAACACCTAAAAAAAATTGTCGTTTTTGACTGATATAAAGAAAAAAAATATTACCAACCCTGTTAAAGTCATTGTCTGAGTTGCTTTATTTGCGCTTACCAGCGGAAAAAAAAAACTAATTAAATTTATTCTACCAAAAAACATGCGCTTTTTATTCAAAAAAAACAAAAAAGGGTGCTCACTTTAATACGAGAAAGTCTTGTAAGATTGCAGAAGTAAGACTACAGAACATAAATGAGCTTAAATAAATCTTTGGAGCTAATATAAAATAATTTTAAATTTCATAATGACGTATATTTAGGTATAATTTTTTCGTCAGAAATCCCGGGATTCCCTGGAATTTTCATTTTTCAATCCCGTTTCCCGGGAGTGAAAACATCCGGGAAAAAGAGGAACCCTAGTTTGCACCCCAACCAAAATAGTGTTCGTTGTGGTAGGATTTTAGACCAGTGCCAAGGTTTTCCCACTTGTTTGCCAAACTTTCGCAATTTCGGTTACAGTAGTGCGAATTTCAAAGTTCAGTAAACAGGTAAGCCGGGCAAATAGCCTCATGTTTAGCTGAGAGTTAGGGTTCGGGTGGGTCAAGTATTATATTTGTTCTCTTACATGTTTTACGGCGCTGGTATAGAATCCTACCACAATGCAAATTATTTGGTTTAGCGTTTTGGTACGGGTGGGTCAAGTAATTATTATTATAATACTTGACCCACCCACACCCTAACCCAAATATTGTGCGTTGAATTAATACTTGTGGTATGATTCTAGACCAGCGCCTTTTTTTCTTCTTTGCAATTTAATTTTTGACAACTTTTTTTCGTTATTTTTACGTCTCGCTACTGTGAAAAAAAGTGGTAGATGCCCCACAGGATTCTAGACCAGCGCCAAAGGAGCAGCCGTGAACAGCTAGTATTTATACAGAAAGACTAACCCTACTATTGATGGTATTTAATAACTTTATTATAATATTGAATTTCTCGAATTTATCAAAACAAAGTCGTTTCGTGCGCTGAAACTACTCATGCGAAGCGACTTGAAACGCCTGGGTGGAGACGAATAATAATAAACACCTTTTAAAGAAATTGGAAGCAAAAATTTTCATTTCTTAAAACTCTTTGATTGCTTTTTGCACCAATCGCTTACGGATAAAACCTACATAAATGTTAATCTGAAATGCAACATGGACACTAACGAATATTACGACACAGGACATATTTTTTAGCTTCAAATGTTATGATTTAAAATTTAAATCAAATTGGCGAAATAATCTGACTTGATAAAAATAATTTAGGAAAAATTAGCATACATGATTAGACCTAACTCTTTTGAAGAAATAGCTTAATTTTGACTTTTAATAAAATTCGGGTTGGCTATTTTTCTAAATTTGAACTCATAAAACGATTTACTTTTTATATGTGGAGTTTTTGTGTTTTTTTAGTTGAGATTTTGCTCATATAAGGACGAGTTTAACAATTTAAATAATTAAACATTTTATTTTAATGCCAATGAATTGAATAGGAATTGACTTAAGCATCTGATGAATTGGGCTGGGACCATTTTTTGCAAAATATTCAACTCTAGGACTTAAGGTATTTTACTAATGACTTGTTTACAACGCCGATTTTTTCTTTATCTTAGCTTGATTTTTGCAAATTTTTCAATTAAACCGTCTTAGTTTATTGTAATATCGCGGTAAATATCCAAAAGCATATGCATGAGGTATCCTACTCGAGTTTTTAATTCCGATAACTGATGCCATATGTAATATCGGTACTCGTACGACACTCGAGTTAAATCAGTACTGACCCTATACAACATTACCATGTTTCAACCAGGCGCGGGTTTAGGATTTTTGTTCGGCGGGTATCAATGTTTTAGAAATAGCGTCACAAAGTTAAGCCACAAACCAAACAGTTCGTTTATTTTATTAAAGTTTTAGTTTGGAGAGGTGTTACTTTTAATACAAAAGCTAAATCGTAAAGATGATATTGATTCGCGCTAAGCGAACGATTACCTTCATATTGCCGAAACTGTGATTTTCGATGTTGTGGTTAGACCAGGGATGCCCAACAAGCGTCCTAATAAACATGCCACGCAAGACCCCCTATAATACGGTACCTGATTGTTATTCAGCCAATTGTCAAAAAATACTTAACTTTTTATATAGTAAATTACCATTGTTTATTCACAATATAAAATAATCGAGGCACTCACGACAACTAACAATTACTTCTAATACTGTAACATTGTATTGTAGTGGAGGCTAGCATTCACATCACTATAAAGTTTGGTGTGAAGAAGCAAGAAACAAGAAGTAAAAGTCAGCTCACCGACGGTCACTTTGATGCAGCAATGCGCACTGCTACTACGCGTTTTCATCATTAGTTAAAAAAACGCTTTTATTATTAGAAAGAATTGGTTACTAAATTTTGGCACGGGAAGTATAGGAGAAAAATTGACACGCCGGTATGTCTGAGTTGAACAACTCTGAGTTAGACGAACGACGCCTTTGGGTTAAATAAAATCATTTAGTCTAAATGGGTCAAGACATTCTATAAACATAACTGAGATTCGCACAAGACGCGTAAATCATTTTGTGTCAACATGGGCAAAAAATACATTTGGTGGTGCAACGTGCCCACCCTTTTGATCTGCCCCTGGTTTTCACCATAATTTGTGATTCCAACACAGCGACTTTTACTTTAAAAAACATTCCAGAAAATAAAAAAAACGACGAATTTAAAGTACCACTGCTTTTAAGCTATAAAAAATCTTTCTTAATTTAACCTTATACATTAGCTTGGTCCATAGTAATGACGTCATTTAGATTTGGATCGGTCGGTCAGATTTTTCTCAATATATCGAGTATCGGAAAAAATATCGAGTATCGAATACTCCTTAATGCAGCCCCATATAACTTCATTCTTAGTCATATGCTGTGCAAACATTTTTAGCCCTTAACGTGATAATCATCGTGCTATTTTAAAATCTGTTTTTTTCGAATTCACAAGATTGCCCAGCGCCAGATTAAAGTGTTAATCGACCTGGAACTAAAGGTAGTGTGACGCCTATTCATTTCCTATTAAAATAAAACTTGTTAAACAAAATGAGCTATGACGTCACACATTACGTCATAATTCAAATGATATTAAGAAGTGAGAGTTATCGAACGAACTGCGAAAATGTTGCATTCTTATCCATCTGCTGTGCAAACATTTGGCATCTAAAATGGTAATTAGACCTACTAACGTCACAGTCTATCGTGACACTGCAAATTCCTTTTTTTTTAAATCACGAGATCCCAGTTCTTTTTCTGTTCCCAATTGTTTCGCGACGCGCCCAGTGACGTCACAATACAAATGTTGTCGTTCGAGGAATCGCGTCTATCGCGGTTTGCGTCTCGCGCGCGTTTTCTTTCGTCTGACGTCGATAAATCGGGGGAATCCCCCACAATGTCACGCCTCAATGCAGCGCTCACCCTTTATGACGTAAGAAGACGACGCGTTGGCTTGTGTTGGAAATATGGCGAACCAACGAGCGTGAAAGAACACCTTTCGTTTGGAATTTAATCCGGATCCGTTTGGTTTTAGCTGCGATCGCATAAAAAACTCTTGGCTACCTACAAAGAAGTTGCCAAAATTGTTATAACAAGGGATGGCCGATAATATCGGGGATGATAACCGATACCAAGTGGTAGTATCGGTTATCGTCTGGTAATAGCCTTGAGACATATATTTGACCTTGAGACATATATTTGACCTTGCAAACATGTATTTGACCTTGATATATATATTTCAGCTTGACACATATATTTCACCTTGAGACATATATTTGACATTGCAAACATGTTCTGACCTTGATATATATATTCGACCTTGAGACATATATTGGACGTTCATCGTAGAAAATATATCAAGTGATCGAAACATGTATCGTTTGTAAAATTACAGACGAGGTTTAGGATTGATCATTTTACGGTTGGGTGGTTTGGGAATATGCGGTGATTCACAAATTGGGGCGAAGCGCGCGGCAAGAAAAGATTCTGGGCTATCTCTGTTTCTCTGCGGTCGCACCTAAAGAATCATTTAAAATGAGAGACGTAAAACAGGCACCAGTCTTGTGATCCAAATACTAGATATTACAGATAACACATTGTTCAATCACATAGCGTTTATTTGACAAGATATATCTTTAGAAACAAGACGTGACAAAACAGACTTAAGTTTTGTCATTTAAAAGCTATATAAAACAGAGAATCTGGTTTATTTAGGCTACGTTAATACGTGGTTTGTTGTTACAGCATTAGGTTCGCAGTTTTGTGACAAATTAAAAGCCTTAAGTTGTTTTTCTGAATTTGGGGCGACAGATTATCTCTACGGTCGCTCCTAAAGAATAATAAACCCTTCCAAGACGAGACTTGGCGTAAAAAAGGCATAAATCTTGTGACCCAAACTAGAAATTGCAGATAACAGATTGTTCAATATTACAGTGTTTACTTGATAATCGTATAAACAGGCCTAAGTCTTGTGATCCTAAGCTTGGATAAAGTGGAGAACACGTTAATCTGGGCTACACTAAAACGTGGTTTGTTGTTACAGCAGTAAGTTCGTAGTTTTGTGACAAATATAGAAGTCTCTTGGTTGTTTGCATTCAAATGGTGGCCAGGCGTGGATTGGGGGAGCGGGCATAGAAAAATTTCAAAAATGTGACGTCACAAGTTACGTCACAAAGTTATGCCAAAACGTGACGTCATAAATAACTAACCTTAAGAACACCACGTAGTTCGTTTATTGTTTTACTTTTAATGCAAAAGCTTCATTAAAAATATGTTATTGATTCACACAAAGCGAAAAAATGCCTTTATATTTTAAGTTTCACGTCTTTGGGCTGAAGCCGATTTTAATAAATGGGCTAATACATACTAGAAACGTAATCGAGATTCAAAATCCAGATTTCGAATTTTTTGCATTTACGTAATGAAAATAGGTAAAAAAAAAGGTAGTCACGTGACCCCCTGCTGGTTTCGTGCTTTCCCGGGGATTTTCATTTTAATGTTTGGCGACAAAAATCTGTAACCTCATCCATCATCTTAGGTAGGTTGGGCGTTTACAAAAGGCGTAGACAGATCGTAAAATTTGTATTTCCTGGAAAATCCCTTACACGTGCGTAATTTTCCAAATAGACAGGTATTTTTATTTATACGGTCGTACAGCTTGTTTTTTCTCTATTTTGTCTTATTGAAAGTAAGCTAAGCGGTTTATCAGCTCTATCATGTGTTTGTTGTGCAGTAAGTTAAATAAGGGAAAGTACTTTTATAATAAAAACCGTTTAACCGTTATTAAATCCAATATTTCAGGTTTATAGGCTTGTAGAGTAACGATGGGTAATGCGAAAATAGTCCGTATGGGTGCATAATGTCTGGATATTGTAGTTAGACACAAAAAGAATGTTGTAGAAGAATATAAAAAATTATGTTTACTATTTAAATAAACTGTACGGGTCGCTTTCTAAGGTAGAAATCATGCGCATTTTAAATTTTGTAAAAACTTTGTGAAGACTTATGTTGTATTTTCGCAGTAACAGCTGTTTGGGTTTTGTAAATTTTAGTTAGTGTTTCAGACTTGTTCAAAATGCGAGCACAGGCAGCAAATTGTAACGCACCTAGAAAGATTCGGGTCTCACGGGCTTAGTTGGGCCGTTGGACAGTCTTATTTGGACTAAATGGGCTTTCGAGGGTTGGCGATTATAGAAGTAGCGCCTCAGCTATATCATCTCATTCAATAACAACTTCGCGCTCGTAAAGTTGAAAAAGTCGAATGGCCCTGCCCGCTTTAAAACCATTGGGCTAATAACGCTATAGCCTCAAGCCCTGGAAAAATTCGGCCCTCAGTTTCAATGGTTGGAATTCAATAGAGTCGCTGCATGACTGGCGTCTATTGTCTCCATTATTAAGCAATCTCTCCGAACTAGGTTTGGCGACGTGGCACATTGTTGCATTAACATTGAATTTGACATTCGTATTTGTGTATTAGTTGCCAGGTTAGTTAAAGCAGTGGCTCTTAACCTTTGTAGATTACGGTCCGGTAAAATCGTACGTGGTTCTATTAGGTTTTTCACAAATAACTGATGTTAAAGTTTAAGACTGAAACGAGTTGTAGCCTACTTTTAAACTTTTGTTTGTCTAGGGCTCTATAGGCTTATGAACGGGCTAATGGAAGTATGGAGGTATCGGCTGAAAAGCGTCAAAGCATATTCCCAAATAGCAGGCCTAGTATTGTGTTGGTGGCAGTTCGTTTTTTTTTTCAGCAGGGTAGGGTATACTACAAAATTTTGGGCTGGATTAGAATCCTACCACAATTGTTTTAACACTAACAAAATGAGGTGTCAAAGTTGAAATTGCAAGGAAGTCATAAATATGTAAGAATAAATAATACTTGACCTCTCAAAGCTAAAGGCTAACTCTCACCCTAACCCAAATATTGTTAGCAATATAAACCCCGGACGTAAATGCGATGGAACTTTAGACAAGGGCCTAAAAATCACCTTATGAAATTAGGTTTAATAGCGTCTCCCAAGAAACGTAAACTATAAACGTAAAACGTAAATCAGATCATTCGTAAATTAGCAGATCACAGCAGGGCTGCGGAGTCAGACTCGAGTAAGACAAGGTAAAACTACCCGAGTCTGACGTGTGCGCATGCGAATTTCGAAACTGATAAAGGCAGTAATCTGTTAATTGTTAAGGTGGAATAGGTAGCCCATGTGTGGCATATTTTCCATGAGCCCTATGAGTGGATTGGTGAATATTCATCTTATTTCAGTTACGTTGGTGGGTGAAATACAGGTTGTAGAGTCGGAAACAGATTGGGACTCGATGAAATCGCACATTTGGCCGGAGTCGGAGTCAGGTATTTTTAACACGTTCCGGAGCCCTGGATGCCAGAGCATAACCAAACATAGAAAAATGTTTGGCACGCAAACGTTTGATGTTTTGACATTATTTATAAACTGGCACACTGCATACGAAAGGTTGCCGACCCCTGACCTAAAGATTTGTTTCTCATCCCATGGATCGCGACGCATATAGGTTGGTCGTTTGATTTGGTTGAGACGCCAACTGCAGCTGTTCTCATAGTTAGATTTATTGAAATTAGTTCTTGGCGATATTTTTCAAGATTTGAGAAAATTGTGGGAAAAATCCAAAGACAGCTCATAATAATTACAATCGAACTTACTAATGCTACTGTGAAGTGAATTATGTCGCCAAAGCTTCGTTGTTACACTTAAGCTTAGTATTTTTGTCGCCGCGAAAAAAGGTTGAGAAACACTAACGCAAAATAGCATTGAGTATCACGCGAGAGAGAACAAAACCCAACATTCTTGAAATGAAAAAACAAAACCTTTGTAAATCCATTTGGGTTTTCCCGCCCCAAGCCCGGTTATTTCTCACCCATTGCTGTAAAATTACCCAGCAAAGGCGCTGGGGAAACCCTGAGCTTGTTTTTGTCGATATGCCATGCCTCAGTGCGCCTGGCCCAGCGTAACCTGCTAACTTTCCGACAATAAATGCTGCTACTGGGGCATTTTATTGCTCAACGCTTGGAAGCAGACTCTTGTTTTTTTTGGATATTGTTAAAGTTGATTAGACTTAAAATACCTTGTTTGCGAAAACAAGAAATTCAGCAATAATTCGAACTATAGTTACATTTCAATAAGTTTGCGTTAGATCATAATTATCTTGTTTGCGAAGATCAGAAATTGAGCAAGAATACTAACTGGATTACGAGTCATTTTGGATGAAATTACATTGTGTCCAAATTACCCAAAGTTTGTCATGTTTTGCTCTCAACTATAGTTATAAAAGAAGGAAGAAAGTGTCAGATAGAATAGCATTTTTCTTAAGGCCGAAAAAATATACTAAAATATAATCACGTGGCCTATTAACTAATTAGAATGATTTAAATTGGCGGATTTTTGTAATTTTTAGATTTTCGTAATTTGTAAATTCACAAATACAGGACCATCCAGTTGCGTAGCCACGTATAGTGAGACTGGTTGCGCCAAGTAAGAAAAGTGGTTTCTAATTTCAACAGTTTGCTTTAACCGGGGCAAACTGCAAGTGGGTATTTCATTCTGTAGCTGACGACGGATGCTTTTTAAAGTAGGCACAACAAACAGCCCGGCTACTGAAATTAAACCAATACCAAGCAGTAAAAAGTTATTTATTTAAAGCGTGCTTATCAGTGACTTTGACTTATATTTTAGAGATAGGATTGACCGATGCTTAATATGTTTTTTGATACCGATGCCCGATGTTTAAACAAATAAAATAGTTGAAAGTTGAACGTTTAGGCATTTTTCCAGGTGGTTATTGGTCTAAAATTTTCTTTAGCTTTAAGAAGTTTAGTTTTCCCCAGTTAGTGGGCTTGTAACGCGAAATTTGGTCCTGGGCCAAAACTGATCCGGCCTTTAAAATCGCTTATTTATCCTTAAAAATATCATTTTTACAAAATTAAAAAAAAAATCACATTTATTTTTTTTATTTATTCTTTTTTTTTAATTCACATTTAAAAACTGTGACCTGCTTTAGCGGCTGTTCCAACGCCAAAATCGATCCGACCGGACCGATTGTGGCCGGACAAATTTTGGCGTGACAGGCTAACCTATTATATTTTAATAAATTTACTTTCAATGTAGATTCACTGCGTTTGATCAGTATGGGACGAGTACAGATAGCCTAATACCTCATTGCCTCGGGTATGGGTTTTAAACCGATATTATCGGACAAGTACCGATACTATTACTTGGTATCGGTTCTAACCCGATATTATCCAAACTACCACTTGGTATCTGTTTTTTCCCCGATCCGTTTTACTGGACACCTCTATTGAGAGATAAATTACTTTGTAGGGATGTTAGATTCTCGACATGTTATTTCGATGCCAATACCCGATGTTTTTCCGGTTCGTTCCCAAATGATTATTAATAAGCTTAAATAATAAATCAAAACATACAAATTAAAAGCTTTTTTGTAATACACTGGTCGTTGATGTTATGATGTGAACTTGCAGTATTTTGGAAATGTTGACGAATTAAACAGGCTTATTCGCTGTAACGCAAAGGATGAAAACTTTGGATTTATTTTTTCTTGTTTTCTGCTTGAATATCTTCGCTACAACAACAACATGGGGCCAGCTAGTCGGTAAGTTTAAAAGAATAGTGTCAAAAGTTAACAATTAGCTACCTTTTTGTTTTGTATTGCGACGCATCGTAGCACACTACATTATTCTTTTTTTAATTTGGTGTAGTTTCTTGCACATTTATCTTTATAATGCTAGAGGTAGATATTTTATCGCTGTTAAATCTAACCCAGCTGACAATAAATATATTAAGTCGCACAAAGTAATCAAACAGGGTAAATACCCTATCTGTACATATTTTTAAGGGTAGATACTTAAACATGCATTGTGAGGTCCCAAATCCAAGCATTATAGGAAAGTTTCCTATTGGCTGAAATTTTATGACGTCACAGACGCTCAGCTGAGCGGCCGAACTAGGACTTCAGAGTTGAACAAACTATCGACCTCAATAATAAATTAGCAGAAAAGCTATTTTTTTTTTATTTTAACAGTTTGAATAGTTTAGTTATAGATTTTCGCACGTTTTTTCAATTTTTTATAAAAATACAGATTGCTGTCATTAGTTACCAATGACGCTTTCTTGACTCGCTTAGCATTAAGCAAGCCTAAGCGCTGCTTTAAATGTCATCTTTTTGAATAACTAACGAATTACTTTTTACAAGTTAAGAGTTTGGCGCTGGTCTAGAATCCTACCACAATTATTAAATCAGCGCACAATATTTGGGTTAGGGTGCGAGTTAGCGTTTGGGTGTGTCTTTGAATAGTTTAGTTATAGATTTGGCGCTGGTCTACAATCCTACCACAACGCACATTATTTTGGTTAGGATGGGTTCAGTATTTTTATTAATAATACTGCACCTGTAGTTTGCATGAATTTACCGACTTAAGAGCTATTGTATTTACAGTAACTTTTGTGATGTATTTGCTTTGTCAGCGATAATTGTCTATGCGAAGCAACGCTGCTCGCACCAAAGTGTTAAATGCTAAATGGCCTGTTTCTGCAGTTAGCAGTTGGATTGTCGGTAGCTATTTAAGACTGCCGCTATCCGCTTGTAAACTAACTTCTTCTTTGTTGACGTCTTGTGCTGTTCGCAACTTTGACATTTGCAAGTAGCATCTCCTATATGCTAACTTGTCCGCCTACTATAGTTTCAACTGGGTGTTCGCTTATCAGATAATACAATTATTAATCACCAGAAGCATTGTGGTTGGCTAACGAGTTATACGCACGCAACCTTCTAGTCAACTTAAAACGGGAGTCAGAAGCTTAAACTACTAACCCCGTGCCCCACACACCCACCCAAACCTAAACATAGATTTTCACCCAGTTCTTCAATCTTTGCTAAAAAACAGATTGCTGTCATTAGTTACCAATGACGCTTTCTTGACTCGCTTAGCATTAAGCAAGCCTAAGCGCTGCTTTAAATGTCATCTTTTTGAATAACTAACGAATTACTTTTTACAAGTTAAGAGTTTTAATTTTAACTGCTTTTTTAAGAACCACTTTGCAACCCCACCTCCCCCCATAAAAGATGTCTATTGGTTGCAATAGTATTCATTCTCGCATATCTGCCTAATCAATTTTACAAAAGTACAACACATTTTATTCCTTGAATAACTCAATCAAAAACGACAACAAACTTTTGCAGTAAACTTTTTTAAATGTATTAAAATATAAATAATAAATGTGAAAAAGACCCAAAAACAAAATCTTTCAACATGTAAATGCTTTAAATATTCATCTGTATGATTTTAAGCTGTTGTTAAATGCAAGTATTATGAAAGAGAAAAATATTAAATTGCAAAAACAATTTATTTTTATTGCAAGATAAATGGAACATGATGTAAGCCAGTGCTTCTCAACCTTTTTTCGCAGCCACCCAAATATTAAGCTTAGGTATGAAGACTAAGCTTTGGCGACCCAATTGGTTTTTCTTGTAAGTGAAATAAAAACTAGCTTCTTGTAAGTAAACAAAAAATAAGCATTAGCATAAAGAATTTCAAATTTTAATAATTATTCTAAGCAATCTAAGACATTATTTGTATTGCTTCCTTTATTTTCTTAATTGATAAATTTAATCTCAACAAAAGGTTTTATTTTAAACTAACAATGTCCAAAGTAGAATAACAAGGTATTTTGAAATAGTAGGTATTAAAAAAAAAAAAACAGAACAACAAACACTAATATTTGCTTATCAATCTATAAAGTAGTATTCTTAACTTAGGTCTAACATACCATTTGTTAATTTAGTACAAATTTGTCGAGCATCTATCTACATGTATATACATGTGTTTGCTCAATGCTAAAGTAATCTTTTACTCTGCATGAATAAATATAGAGAAATTTTAATTATAGAATCATGATATTTAAATGCTATTATAGTTTCTTTTAACAGAAAGCTACTTTTGTAAACTATTCCTGATAAAAAAAAATTCTGCACCTGGCATTACATTTTATGTACATGTTAGTGACTTTACCAACAACAATTCATTAATACCTAAAAAGGAGTTGACTGGTATCACAATTATTAATTTACAACCTCTAAATTTTTTTAGATATCAAGATTTTCCAACCGCATCCTTAAGGTAATCTTTTGTGGTCATTAGGTTTTTTTGTATTTTACAAGCAGGACCTTTAGCCGGTAGCTGTATTATACCTGCTTGGGTTTGAGGAAACACACTTGGAGGAAATGTTAGTTTCTTGGGCAGAAGGACCTGTTGTCAAAGTCACCATGTAGAGCAGGAAAAAAATCAAAGTGACCCCATAGCACTGGAGAAGCAATCATCCCCAACAAAGTGCAACAACATTTTTTTACATTGAAACGCTTACATTGTGTTCCATTATCTTGCAATAAAAATGAATTTCATAATAATGGGGTTAAACAACAGCTTAAAAACATACACATGTATACCTAAAGAGCATTTACATATTGATAGATTTTGTTTTGGGTCAGCTTCATATTTATGTTATTAATTATATTTTATTACTTTTAAAATAGTTTACTGCAAAAAATTGTTGTCGTGTTTGTACGAGTTATTCAAAAAATAAAATGCATTGTGCTTTTGGAAATTTGATTTAGCAGATATGCCGGAATGAATACAATTGTAACCAATAGACAGCCTCTTTTAATTTGGGTTTGCAAAGGGGTTCTCAAAAAAGCAGTTAAAATTGGTCTAGAATCTTACCACAACGCACTTATTTGGGTTAGGGTTGGTCAAGTATTATTATTAAATAAAAAATATAATAATACTTGACACACCCAAACGCTAACTAAAAATTGTGCGCTGATTTAATAATTGTGGTAGGATTCTAGACCAGCGCCAAACTCTTAACTTGTAAAAAGCAATTCGTTAGTTATTCAAAAAGATGACATTTAAAGCAGCGCTTAGGCTTGCTTAATGCTAAGCGAGTCAAGAAAGCGTCATTGGTAACTAATGACAGCAATCTGTATTTTTATAAAAAATTGAAAAAACGTGCGAAAATCTATAACTAAACTATTCAAACTGTTAAAATAAAAAAAAAATAGCTTTTCTGCTAATTTATTATTGAGGTCGATAGTTTGTTCAACTCTGAAGTCCTAGTTCGGCCGCTCAGCTGAGCGTCTGTGACGTCATAAAATTTCAGCCAATAGGAAACTTTCCTATAATGCTTGGATTTGGGACCTCACAATGCATGTTTAAGTATCTACCATTTTTAAGCGTGTTTTTCTGGAAAACATTTTGACCAAATGTTGAGTCCAAAGCAGGATAAGGTATGACGTAATCCTTAATGCAGCCATTTGCAACGATAAGACATATTTTGATTAACATGAAGTATTTTTAGGCATCTATTGTCCGGAGAATAATTATAATAACACTTGACCGACCCTAATCCAAACGGTAGCCCGAACCCCGACCCAAGTAAATAGCAGTGTTGTAATGACTTAAGTCATTGACTTGACTTAAGTGCACTTAAGCACTTAAGTCACTGTTTTTAAATGACTTGACTTGACTTGACTTAAGTCATTTTGTCAAATAACTTGGGAGTAAATTAAGTGTTTTTCATTTGAATTTATCTCAAGTTTTGCACATTAAACACTCTTATTGCTGTATATTGCGTTTGTGTGTTTTTTTAGTTAAATTGTTGCTTATAATCGGACGAGTTTACCAATTTTAATAGTTTAACAGTTTACTTTTATGTCAATGACATGACTTGAAACTGACTTGCTCTCATAATGACTTGACTGGGACTTGACTTGGGCAACCGATGACTTGGACTGGGACTTGACTTGTTATTTTTGCAAAAGACTTGACTTGGACTTAAGTTATTTCAAAATGACTTGTTTACAACACTGGTAAATAGCTCAGTCAGTGTTGTAAACAAGTCATTTA